>NC_083561.1:28756670-30250844 GCF_019925205.1 Metopolophium dirhodum | reverse complement strand
TAAAACAAGGTTCCACGTAAATAGGTTATATATAAATTACTTTATTCACTATAATATCATCAAATATACTTGGTAATATCATAGGCTGACGGACCGTTTTCGCTCAGAATCGTTTTTCTTATACAATGATATTATATCATTGAATTCAAATTTAACACCATCTATTGCTGTGACCCACTTGTAACCTACTGTACAGCAGAGTGACATACACTTACCCACCTTTTTTTAGTTTACCTCCCTTTTAATTTAATTCCTGATAAACGAGTTTTGGATATGTACCTACCTACATAATAGGTACCTGTCCTACCTATATTAATTAAAAACTATTTTTAACACGACGTATTTACTTATTATTTTTGTCTTTTCGTTTATCTAATTTTGTATGATTAAAATATGTTTCCTTTATACCCAAATAATTTTTAAGTACCTACAAATAATATAGAACTCAATTTTATTTTAACAATAAATACTTTTATTAATACAGTGTTGACTTTGTAGATGGGTAGTAATAAATTAACTGTACATTCAGGATTACATGCATTCAGGTGAATAATTATAAGATTGCAATGATAGATGTAAGATGTAAGATGTAAGATGTATTGTTGATTCATCAAGACGATGCTGGGTGGACTTGAGGACTTCCCATGTTCAGCGACCGGCGTCGACCAGTTTTGTGGCACAGCGGAAACTTCGTATAGCTGACTGTTCGACAAAGACACTGTAATATTATTTGAAAAATATTATTTCTACTTAATCGTAATAACTGGGTATAGTGAGTTTAATATTATATTATATTACAATAAATATTAAGTACCTATATTATTAGCTTCTAATAATTGTGACGTCATTTTTGTAGATATTGATCCGGACAAAATGATGCTGGCCCAGCGCTATGCCACGGTTTATGGCGTACCTATCCGATGAAATTGTTGGAGACTCTTTCAAACTGGGCAATGTGATAAACGGTGACGTGATCGTTACTTCGCGGCCTTCATAGGGTAGACCAGAATACACAAAAATGTAGGTCATCGGGCTGTCGGCTGTATGTATGATAAAGTCCTGGAAGTGGGAATTACAATAGCCCCTAAAATGCTGTTACACCTCAACCTTAATAAAAACAAAGAATGATTAAAAAATGGCAACGGAATTGGCCTACAAATCTGAAAATAAATTTATGGACAGATAACTTCTCAACGTAATATTATGACCGATCCAATAATAACTTTCCATAGGTACATCAGACCTATGTGCGACGGCTGCTCACCAACGTATCGACATCCACCAGATAACTTTGGTAAGTTTTCAAACTATACCGCTCATTCTTGTGGAATGCTAAAGAAAATTAATTTATTAGATAAATATTATACTATAACAATTTTTAAATATAGACGTTTTCAACTCACAGTTATGCAGATGGATGTCGACCGGTTTGGGAGCGACGTCTGATACGCCATTGTTCTAATGAATTCAAACATAAATAATATATTATTATAATATTTTTATATGTATATAGGTACGGTTAGGTATATTAAATTAATTAAGTAGGTACTATATTAATATAGTCTATTAATTATTTTTTTACAATGCTTTTATTGTATTAAAATTTACACAATGACTTATAACTTACATTATTGGACCGGACATACAGCAACGTCGAGTTGAGGTATCCTATTGATAGTTTATAAATCTATTATTCAATATGGTACCTCCCACTGAAGAATTAATATTTTTTATCTAAAAGTGGTTTGACATGAATGAGATGATTGTTGAATATTATTGATTATTATTAAATTATAGTTATTTTAATAGTTTAATTTAAATTAATTATTACTAAAAGGTAATATTAGACACGTCATGTGATAGCATTATATTACTTTATTTATTATCACATACACAACTATTATGGCATTTTAAGTTACAAAGTCAACCAGAATTTTTGTACTTCCACCTATTGGTTTTACATAATCATACAAACTACGCGACGTTGTGACAATAATCATTAAAAAATATCGAATAAGTGTTAAATGATTAGATAATGAAATATTATCTAGATTTATACATAATATTAAGATAATAATTTTAAGATTTTGAGCAAAGCGATTAATGTATTGTTTTTACAAGGATATTTTTTATTTTTGTGTCTGAAGACAATTTTTTAAGTAGAAAAAAATCCTCTGATCATCGACTTTGATGGGGGTTTGTTGAAGATAATTTAATCTATATAGTTAGTACTTTTGGGAGGTAAAAATTGAAAATACCAAATGCTTTTTAAAATAGGTAATCAGGGTAAAAAAATGAACATCTGATATTTAAATGTCGATGTATTCACGTGCACGTAATAACGGTAGGTACCTATCTCATCCAACGATTTTCTTATTTTGTTATTACTGCGTTTACATGTTCCTCAGTACGTGCCTATACTATTTAAGAAATTACCTTAAATATTAAATGTTTTATGTTATACGACCATACTCGAAAAGACGGCTCTATTATTTAGTTATATACTTATATAGGTACCTACTGCCAATATACATATTATTGCGCAGACGGACTGAAAACAAGTTTTATATCAGTTTTATTATGTTGTATATACCTACCTGTATGTATAGGTATCTCCATTATCAGATGTCGTTATTCGTCAAATCATTGAATAAGAACGATCGCAGTGTTAATTTTCAGACATTCGTAACATTCATAACGTTATACATTAAATACCTATGTCCTATAAACAAAATATTGTTTCAATTACTTTGTAGTTAAAAATTTATAAATTGTTCAACTTTTATAGCTAAGGATTGAAAATTTAAAACAAGGCTAAATAGGTTATATATAAACTACTTTATTCACAATAATATCATCAAATATACTTGGTAATATCATAGGTTGACTGACCGTTTTCGCTCAGAATCGTTTTTCTTATACAATTATATTATATCATTGAATTCAAATTTAACACCATCCATTAAAGTGACCCACTTGTAACCTACTGTACAGCAGAGGGTCATTCACTTACCCACCTTTTTTCTTTTTTTAATTGACGTGTTTTTAAATACGTAAATTCCATTAATACGCATAATTAATACTCATAATACAATTGAGATCATGATTAAAATGTTGATAACCATTTCCTTATTCGCAAAAGAAAATTGGAAACCGGTATACAAAACCGAAATTTCTTAATACCGGTATTGCTAAGTTGAAACCGAAATCGCAAAATTTCAAAACCGGTATACAAATTGAAACCAAAACCGAAATTTCCTAATACCGGTATTGAAAAATTAAAAACCGGTATACAAAATCGAAACCAAAACCGAAATTATTTCAATCGGTTTCAAGCCCTGGTAAATTGTGAGAGAACATTTTCAAAGTATATTTTAAATCGATTACGAAATTGTCCATCTTATGAAGAGTTAGAATCATATCTTTTAATGTCTGTAGAAAGAGATATTTTGAATAATGTTAGTAACACTTCCATAATAGACATAATTTGTCAAAAAAGCAATACAATGAAAATCTGTTGTCATTATAAAAATAAACAATGTGAAATACAATAAAAAAAATTAGTATTATATATATAATAACTAACACATTTTAAAACAGTTATCATTAAAACTTCCACATTAAGCAGTAATTTATAATTTAAAATGGGTGGACCACCCTCCCAAAGCCCCCTAGCAATGCCTATGGTTTAAATACAATTTTATAGTTTTAAGTAGAGGTGGTTGAGGGCTGCTTTATTTGTAGTCCTCGTGCCAGTTTTTCTTGCCAATTCGGCCCTGTAGGATTAACATGTTAATATGACACAATCATATAATATTATTATTGACACTTCGCGTAGATGCTATATTCATATTATTATGTATTTATGTTATATACGTGCTACACAGATATATTACATTTTCCACTATCGATTAAGGTCGGACCAACTATTGTGTGGTCATGCCTATATAGTTAATATATTATTGTGCAACTATTAAAACTCACATACCGTCAAAAAGTGATTTCTTAGTACAAAAGATTGGTACATGTTACCAGTTTTGTTCAGATTAGGATATTACAACTCAAGTCAACAATAATGTAGAAAATATGGTATCGGTACATGCACGTATACTGGGGGTTTAATGGTTCAAACTTCAACCGAAATGTTTTCAAACAATTTTATTTTTCGACATGCTGCAGGGGTATCCGAAGTATCGGTTAGAAAAGTGTATCAGTGTAGGGGCGGAAGTGAGATTTGCATGGTAGGTATACCTATATAAAATACACTTCTATACAATGGCCTTGAATTTCAGCGGTGTCTAGTATAGGGCGTACGGGCGTAACAATAAAGGAGGAGGAGGAGGAGGAGGTGCAGCGAGTGTGAAAGTTTTTCCGATCACGGGGCCATAAGTACAATAATTAACAATTAAAAATTAGCGCTATTTTCGCGGAGTTGATTAATGGGAACGCGTGTCGCCGAGCATATAATTACACGCGAGCGTCGTCGCATATTTATGTAATAAGCGATGAGCCGCGGCGTTATTATTACGCGCGCCGTTAACGCATACCCGAACGCCCACGCACATACTCGCGTACACCCGCACATCCACCCACACACTCGCGTATACCCACCCCCACTCGACAAAACACACATATACACGCAAACTTACACTCGCGACGATGATTATAATATTATATGGTATTCGGCGCGAAGGTGTGCGCGCAATGCTCTCCTCTTTAGCCCGCGAATATAATTATTGCAATAACAATAATTACTGTCATAACTACGATGATATATAATTCGCCGTCGTAATTTCCGTCGACCGGGTTCGGTGCCCGCACATCCCTCATCGCGGCGGCCGCCCGAGTTTATGGCCCAAGTTTGACCGGCTGGCGCACCAAAGTGTCCGCGAACGGCAATTAATTCGATGAATAACGACCGTACGTTATAATACTATCGTATTTACGCGTACCGCAGCGGCCCGCCATCCGGTGCATCCGGTACGCGACGATATATACAGCGTGCAGTATATACACCCGCCGCACCCCACGAGGGTTCGCCGTGACCGGTCGGCGGGTTTTCGCGACGAGAGCTCGGCGGGAAATTCACTGTTATACGATCGAGAAACTAAACGTGTGAAATCCGACTTGAGATCCGGCTGTCGATTCGAGTGGAGGTCTGCTGCAGTATTTAAATGTATAAATGCCTACGCTAGTTCGAAGCAATTTAGAGGCATCCGATTTTTAAACGTCCCCCTACATTATTGGTTACGGACTTGCGAATATTGCTCAAATATCCACGGTCCAGAAGGTATTTCAAGCATACACACACCAATCACCAATATATTCAGTGGCGCAACCCGTGGGGGGAGGGGTTAAAGTGTTGTAACCCCCCCAGAAATTTCTCCGAGGCCTAGTATAATAACCTGTATATACATTAGTGATCTCAATTCAAAATGTTTTCTTATAGAACTTATTAAAATTATATGATTAGTTATTACTGTGGTGAACCATCCATGCTGAGACTTCTGTTTTAGCTAACCGACTTAGTTCTTCCGTCCATCAATTAAGGTTTCAAGTAGCCTTATTGATATTAGAAAAAGTATTTGCAATAACTGCTCCTTTGAGCAAATTTCTTCAAACGGAAAACTTAGATTTAGAATCTGCTCTAAAATTTGTTGATATGACTCAATCAACTATAAAACAAATCCGTGATAATGCTGATTTTGAGTTTGATGTAAATATATTAATATATATTATTACAAAAATTATAAATAACAATATTATTATCTTTCACGGTTTGACATATTATATATAAATATTTAGTTATTATTTCACCAACAGTAGATTCAATTATTAACTTTTAAAAAAATTAATAATTTGCAAAAATTAAATTTCAAACTCGTTAAAGATATTTTGTTGATACGGGTAAGTATCTGTATGCTAATACCATTGATTATAAATACTAGTATTTGTAAACACACAACTAGTATTTATAATCAATGCTAATACGTTCTCAGTTAAAACGATTCTTCGATTCTACTATGTAGTACCTAACAATGTGTTGACATACCAATACCAAAATGTGTGCCCAGACATCTTCTTGAATGATGTGTTGACTGCGGTATATTATGCGCGTCCTTGATCTACTGACATTTTTTACAAAAATCGCAGTATACTTTCAGACCTCTACCCACTTTCCCGCGGTCTGCCGATATGACGAGTTGGTTCCGATCGGTTGCATGCATTTGTGCACAAAGTTTGCTTATACGTTTCTCTATATACGAACAGTGGCTAGGTCAATACTTTGTATAATTGTGTGGCTGCTACAATTCACTATGTTTAATACGTTATTCGTCGTTATATATCATTATAATGTAAAACCTATAAACACTAGATTTTCACGAGATGCATATTTTTACACATGCAGTCAAAGATCTAATTCATCAAGGTGCTCACCCTGATGATAAATGCATCTATTATATTAGGAACGTAATTTAACTGATATACAATATGATTTGAGCTTCGAAACGATTGCTCTAAAGATAATACATATTATATACTACGCTGCCAAAACCATGTATGAGAATATTGTATGCATTTCTACCTATGTATTATTACCTATGACACGCACTAAACAGCTGTTATCGTCTTACCCTAGTACGCTCTATATTCCAGCCCTATTCGGTTTAAAAGGCAATAACGACAAACGATTACACGAAAATTAAAAACAGTTTTTGGTCGAAAACAGTTTTATAACCTAGGTATTAATTTAAAACAAACATAAAACAATACACTAGTCTGCGTGTTATACAATCACACACACACACACACACACGTCGGCGGGACTTTCCAGCATTCCAAATGACGATGGCGTTTAATTACAATGGTCAAATAATAATTATCAAGTCTCAGCACATCCACTCCATTGGCCTGGCCTACATTAATCACTTACTTGGCTAAGATCTAATCCATACTAGCTATATACTACCTATGTTTTATAAAATATTTGTAAATTATACCGTCTGTAGTATGCTAGTATATGTATGACAACCCCCGTTGTTAAAACAAAAATTCGCTCATTTTTAATTGTTTATTATTAGACCTTTGAGACGTGTCTATAAAGTCTATACTCTGTAGTAGGTATAGTAGGTATCTGCTCTTTGTATTTAAGTGTTAATTTTAGATTTTTTTTTCTTTGTATTATTATTTTTCATACTATTTTTCCTTTTACTTTCAAAATGTGTATTGATACAACGTGGCTAGATTACATTCATACATCAGTTTAATATAATATAATATAATAGTTATAATAAGTGTAATCACAATAATAGACAAAAAAAATCTTAATACCACCATAATACATACATTTTCATTTAAAATCAAATTCAATATTATAAACAAGAATATAATATATTAATCTTTCACATACGATTTCGAATTGAAATGTACCGATCCCCACGGGGTGTCGCCAATTGGCAACTTCCCCCTCCTGTAAATCGATTTCCATCACATTTACTTATTGTATAACCTGTAAATACAGATTGTAAATATTATGCTTTGTTCAATAAAAAAAAAAAAAATGTACCGATCGGTTTATTATTAAAAATTAAAATATTATATAATAACTAAACGCGTAATGTTTATAAAATATAGCTACAATGTGTAATTCCAACGTTATTTATACACTGAGTTAAACACATTTGATGGAGTTGAAAAAATTTGGAAACGCTTAACGCTTTAATTACCTATTATTTGTATATTTGTATACCTACGTAATATAGCAATATAACACTGCTGCACATTTATATTTATTTATTTGGGTAAACTATTTTATCATATCATTCATTTATTATATCATATTATCGTTTATCGAGGTTAATTATTAGTCTAACGGCCATTACCAAACTTGTGGAACTTGTTCATTCCAGGAAAATAAATAAATAATATTATGTTTTATATAATTAATTATTTTTAATTACTCTTTATCTATTGTGAATTGTATAAGATTATGGCTGGGTACCAATAATTTGAAAAACGAAAAAAAAGATTTATAGGATAATCCTAAAGTAAGAAAATTTTATTATAATTATCGTTTGCTTTCATATCATTGAACAAATATTGAATTGGTTATGGAAATACAAATAGTTCAAAGTATTCACGGTAAATTAGGCAAGGAAAATTCGTGGAGTATATAACGCTGCACTTTACCCCTAAGGCAACGTTTTTACTATAAAATAATAATACATAGGTACAAGGTAGGTACTTATAAGACGTTTCATTGAACATGTATTTTCGTACGAATTCTTATATGTTTAAATTTCAAAATAATAAGTAGAAGTAAACAGATGTCCGTTGATATTTTCTAACATAAAGTAATAAATTCTAGAAAGGAAAAGGGACAAAAATAAAAAACGGACGGAGAATAGGAAATCGTTCGTTTAAAAAGAATATTATGAAAAGAAAATACTGTGTTAAGAAAATAATAGACGTTCTATCGGTGCCACACGAGTTAAACGCGGAAAATGGTAACATTTTTTGATCATAAAAAAACAGTATAGGTATTTTCTAGCAGAAACGCGTTTCATTTTTCGAATGAGGAATCTTTATCGAAACGATTGAACGAGGTCACGAGGTGCGCGTAGTGGTGCATCCAAAATGCATACAGAAAATTGCATTACCTCTTAAAAGAGACTATTTGATTTGAATGCTGTTAATAATATTATCATGATGGCTTATACATACATTAAATACTATACTCGAGTCTCAAAGAATATGATGTGTGCAAAAGTTGGTGTCAATTTTATTGGTTCAGTAGTTTCTGATGTTACTGAGTACTAAAAATCATACAATAGTTTTTTTATATGTACATTGTACGTATGTTGATATGTAATAATATAATTTATAATAATAATAATATTATAATATAATAATATAAAGAAGAAGAAGATTGTAATTATTATTGACTATTATACCTATAATAATAACATAATAATCATATTATTGTAAAATACTATTATACTGTTACGTGGTATATTACGGTAACAATAAAAACATTGTTTATCACTAGTATAATAGGTACTTTGTATCCGAAGTGACAGATTAATACCAAACAGGGGGTATCTAGGAGAAGATTTGGATGTTAGATAAGGCACTTAGTTACAAGGCTGGGGATTTACGAGTTAAAAAGCTAATATTATATTAACTTTTTAACTTAACTAGTTACTTTTGGCTTTTCATTAACTTAACTGTTAACTTACTAAATTTCTTTTTTTAATTTACGTGAAATTAACGAGTTAATTTTCCATTTCAAGAAGTAAGTTAAGTTAATTTATTTTGTATTTAGTTTTATTATATTTCACTATTTCAGTCTATTTTGTTTCCATGTCAAAAAATATTGACCGTAAATTGTTTAAAGTGAAAATTGTATATCATTCGAATCTAACTAATATGGAAATACTGTATGAAGTATAAACACTATAGTCTATAATTTAGTTTTGGGTTGGAAAAAAATTAAGTACTCTAGCGTTGTATAAACAAATTAACTTTTTTTAACTTAATAAAAAGTTAACAAAAAGTGTGTATTAACTTTTAACTTAACTGAGTTAACCTATAGTTAAATGAACTTTCAACTTTTAACTTTTTGTTATTGGTGCATATTAACTTAACTTAACTGAGTTAAAAAAAAATCATTAACTTGCCAAGCCTTGCTTAGTTATATACCGAGTATAATTTAACGTATATTGAAATAAAATATTATGGATAATATAATAATAATATTGTATATTTTACTTTACCGATGGGTATAGCAATACACGGGGCAAGTGATAGAACGAGACTAGTTCGGCATACGTACATATCTAGTAGGCCGAATGATTATTATTATACATTTTGTTAGTTAATCAAAATAGTTATACCTATATAATATGGCGGAACTCCGTGATAAAACACAATGAATGAAATACGACACACCCTCAGTCCGGGGTTCATATCATGTATATTATATAATTTGCGTAAACGTTTATTAAAAGGATAAAATAAAAATACGGCAATGGTGTATCACATCACTACAACAATATTATTATTGTATTCTGCATAGCCTCCACGCGATAGCCATACCATTCCGGTAAATAATCTTATGCTTAGTAGAATATGGCTTGCTAAATCAAAAGTTGTATTTTTTTCACGCGTTTCGGATTCAGGCCGAACGCATTATATTACATGTATTATTATCAGAGCCCTACTTATAGGGGGGCATAGGGGCTGTGGCCTCTCTAGATATCATAAATTACCTATAAATACTAATTTCTTGTTGGTCTTTTAAGTAGAATTTTTGGACTAAAAGGACTGTGTCGGGGGCTAGTGTGGCTGCAGCCCCGGACCTCAACATAATTAGGGGCCTCCAAATATTACTGTGATACAGTCATATACCTACGTTTTATTTGTATCAATCAACATTAAATATAATTACTTATAGATAGATATATTACTTATTAATAGGTATGACTTATTTATAATCTTAAAAAATAAATTTAACATACGAAAGCGATTTAGCGAAAAAACCGAATTTATAATTGAAGTTAAAGGGGCCCAACCAAAAAGTTAGTCCTGTGTCCCAAAATTCCTAATTAGGGCTCTGATTATTATTATATGCAGTGGGAGAAAAGAGAAAACTATATTAGGAAAAATCGCTGGAAAATAAATTGCGACCGTTGGTCATTTAAAGTATAATATAATATAATAGACTTTCGAATGGAACGGAAACATTATACGCGACGGTCACCGAGACGAAAGATAATAATACAACAATATATAACACAATATAATATAATGGACATCGTATAATAAGTGCATTACATTATTATAAAGTCGTTCGTAAAACATCGTAAAGATAAAATAAGTCGGTCGTCGGTGAAAGAAAAAAAAACGGTAGGCGGAGAGGTGAGCGAACGCGCTCGCGCGACTGTGTGCGTGTGTGCGCGAGTGTGTGGCAGGGAGGCGCGCACCCCCCCACGACTGGTATTGGTGGTGGTTGGGGGGGGGACTTCTTGACAGGCTGAGTGGGTGGAGGGGGGGGTGGTAACGGGGAGAGTCTGGGCGGGTGAAAAGGAGGCGCCCCGAAACTCGGGTACTGGGTGAAAACTCGCCCACGGGAACCGCCGGATGTGGGTCACCCGGCGCGAGACGGTCCGCGGCGCCGCGGGTGCACGTGGGCCAGCCGGGCGGAGCGTGAGCGTGCCAAGGCGCCCGCGCTCGCCGTCCCCGGGGTTACGCCCATCGCGCGGGCCTCGGTGAAAGTGCGCGACGGCGGCGCGTCGATCCGGTGACCGCAGTAACCGCCGGCACGCTGTTTGGACGGCACGCGGCCTGCGCCTTCACGAGACACCTTCACGACACAGCCGACGGCCAAACACACGCGTCCAGAACGGCACAGGCTCGCAAAACTATAATACAAATATCGTAATATTATTATTATTATTATTATTATAGCAATAAAGTCACGTGGACGGAACCGGGACCGATCAGGTGAGATCTACGTACTTCTATAGTAATGCGAAATTGTTAATTTTTATTTATTGTGTGACGATTTTTGTGCCCTCTGCTTTTACTATTTTAACGCGTTGTGGGCATATTTTACCTATACTCCTTTTTTCAATACCTAAACTCGGTGTATTCTACTGGTATACACATTACCGTAATAATAACCTACATCTAAAATTATTAAGTTTCACAAATAATGCATGACCATTATTTTTCTGAATCGTTCGACAATATTTTGTATTACAATATATTTAATTATTATTATAAAATATTGTTTTAATTACGTACCTATATAATTATATGATTAAAAAAAATATATGTTATACAATTTTTCCATAAAAAAATTACAAATATTATTGACGTTTGGTTTTGCGACCTAAGCATTTCTGTGCCAATGACGATAGCGCTTGTCGCCGAACTCCAGATACAGAGTCACCACATTTAGTATCCGAGTACTTTTGGACACCAAAATACATATTTTAGTCTCTGTATTAGAGCTGGTAGTATTTTCAGTATAAGTCGAATTATCGGTCAAATGCAACGTTTCGAGGTGACCACTAACAGTTGTACCTAACACTTATTTCTATACCAGTTACCATAGCGGTATCTGAAATGTAAATTATGAATGACGTTTGATATATGACACTGGGCTCCGCGGGTTCGCGACGTTTATTTATTACGTTCGTTAATCCGTTTATCAATTATACTATCGTTTATCTTGATCATGTATAATGTGTATTGTGTATCACTATACTTTTGTGTTACGAATTTATTGTACATTTGCATTTTGCCCCATCAATTCGATAAATTTGTTTTACGCGAGTTAGAAATTTTAGTGGTGTATCGTTCTGCAGCTGTCAATGATAGTGAAAAATATTTTGTTTCATATTATTTTGTGCTTAATGGTAAAAATTAGTGTTTTAAAAACATTAAGCGTGGGTTGTTTTTCAATTGTAAAAATAATTTTTTTAAGTAATTTTCACGTTTTTTTTAAAAATGTTTTATCCTATAATATTGAGAATCAGATGTCTAGGGACTAAAGGTCTAAATGTGTTAATTTCATTTGTCATACATTTCAAATTTATACATTATCATACCACATTACCTACCTACTTATTTTTCTGAAATATAGAAACGATTCATAATATACATTTACTATGTTAATAAAAGTAAGTGTATATTATATGTCTGTAGACTGTTATTATATTTAATTCTTGAAAATGTTTACCTATATTTCTAATAGAATTCATATAGACATAGAGTATAATATATAGAGTAGTGGCCGATATAAAAAAATAAAATTAAACCATAGAACCGCAAAAACATCTACCTACTTCAAAATATCGGTTTCGGATCTTGAAAACATTTTAAGAGATGTGTTTTGGCAAGATTTCGATTTTGAATGGTTTTTTATCGTAACCAAATATGGTATAATCACCGACTAACTATTTTCTAGTGGATTCTATAAGATTTAATTTTTAGTTTGTGTGACAGAGATCTCGTCGTATCTTACTGTTGCATGTTCAAATATTTGCGACAAGATGTACGCTGAAAACTCATATCATTATTGCTTAGAGCGATGAAAATATTCAAAAGATATAAGTTAGGTTAGTGTTATATATTTATTTTTGAGTTCTGACTGCATAGTTTTAAATTACCTTTACGTGATATTGTTGACGTCATATTCACACATGAATGCCAATATATATATATATATATATTATGTCATGGAAACATTATGTTATTGAGATAAATATAACGACCGTAAAGTTTAGTAGTGTTTATTGTATGCGCTAGTAAGTATAGGTACAAACTAAAAATAGAAAACAAAAAAAAATTCCTAAAGTATTTGTTTTAAGAACAAATTATAATAGTGTCGGCGGTGTCGTATATTTTGAATGATCAGCTAGGTTAAAGTTTAGTTGCAGACAATAGCCATATATAAGTTACAATGGAATTATTTTATTTTTCAATCATCACAGTAACACAATATTAAAATAATATATTTATTTAAACATTTTAAAATAAATGTATTACCTACTTGGATTGTATTGCTGCGAATGGAAATTCATATATGAACTAACAAGAATACTGTCCGTTTTGCGCACCATCCTTTCTCTGGATCATTTAAATAGTGACTTTAATATTATATATAGTATTACCTATATAGACAAGCGGAAACAGATCAACAAAATTTTATAACAATATACACTAATACAGTAATACATTCAATTGTTGTAATAATTGAAACCTACAGTTCACTGTACACTATATACACTGTACACTGTTCACTATATACACTGCACGAAACTATATGGGTAGGTATATACTTAATACAGTTTATTCTGCGTACCCACTACAGAAGTGATCATTTTAAACTTAGTTACAACTTACCAAGTTAACATATAAATAGGTACATTATCTTATAACAAGTGCCTTTTTAAAATTAAAACAATTAAATTATAGTACAGCTCAAATTGAGTCTAAATATTACTTTGTCTGTTTAAAATGTAGAAACTATCGTACCGAGGCAACATTTTTCAGAGTGATATTTATTTTCCAATAATGTCCTAGGCAAGACCAAATTCAAACGTAAGTTTTTAAGAAAGTACCCTAACTTGTGTATTACCAAGAATTCTCACTTCTTAATCCAATCCATGAAAGCTTAAACAATTTTCTATTACTGTATTATTAAAATGTATACAATATTATTATTACCTACTATAGGTGTAATATTATAAACCATGGCATTTTAGGTCAAACGATATGTTGTATGTAATAATATTGTTGTTAAGCAATGTTAAGCATCAGTTCTTGTTTGGATGCTATTTATATAGCTATATTTTACAGGCTATTTATTTTAAATTAATTTAAAAATATTTTAAAACTTAAATTATTTTATTTTATCATTAAAACAATATATATTAATGACGATTTTCAACAATCATTTTCACCAAAATGTCAAAAGATCAGACATGAAATTGTTTTTTAAATATTGTCTTAATATTTTTCATAATATTAGCAATTACAATATAACAACTAAACTAGGTAATACTAAATAATGAAAAATTATCGTTATTTGTTATAAACAGTACGGTATAGGTATATTTATCTAAAACTAACTGTATTATACTCAACTTCGATAGCGGTAAAAAATTATAAAATAGAGCACTATATAGGATTATTTTGGTTGCCCCCCGAGCAATGCGCTCCCTGGCAGCATATACCTACCAGCGATAGCTGAGGAAAGTCTGCCAGGTCAGGCTAAAGCCGCATGCTATTGATGTATTACCTATGTCTTATGTCAACAAACGATGGGGGCCGGGGAGCTGTAATGCAAATCGTGGTTCTCTACCCGGTCCTCTATAGTACAAAAATAAAAAGAGGTATTTTGGTTTTAGTGTACCTGCTTAGTGCTAATAGCTTTGTGGACAAATCCTACCTATAGGTCTCCGTCTGCAGCCGATTGGATACAATTCAGTGGTAAAATATAATATATATTATGAAACAGTCTAAACTTTTAACGTCCTCGGCTTGATAATCATATAATATATGAATTTACATATTATTTAGAGTTTGTAAATAAATTCAACATAAACTTAAAATATGACCAATAAACAAAAACGCGTGTTTTAAACGTATACAAAAAATATATATATATAAATTAGATATAAGCGGAGTAATAAAATTGGCTTCTTTTTCGACGACATTCCCATAAATTCCTGCTGAGAGTTTTCAATTTCAACATTTCCAATAGTAGGAGTCATGCCCGTCGGTTTGGATTTCATCCCATTTTTTTTTTCGATCGTCGAAGACGCCTATATATACTTTTCCCCGTATACAGCGGTTTAATCTGAATCTGATGCAACGCGTTGCAGCAACAACCGAAGGGAAAGGATTTCGCCTGATATTGATAGGGAAAAAGGCAACCCGTGTCAACAAATAATTAACGTCATGTTAAAATCGGTTATGAAAAATAGCACTGCACCCGGCTATACAACAAAATGTATATATATATATTATACGTATTGGACGGTTTGCCGATTTGACGGTGGCTAGGGCATGGTAGAAACAGCACTTCCGGATACCTTTCGACGTTTACTGTAATAATAATAAATATGCTCTGGTTTTTTTTCTCTTCTTTTGCGAGAAAAAAATCGTCAATGTTAATAATAATAAATTAATACACGACAGCTAGGACTGTGCTTGAGGACCTAATGAATATTAGCCGACCATATCCACGTGACTGATTTTCGGCTTCAAAAGGCCGGTCGAAAAATATATCCTTTTATCGTTAAAAAGGTACTTCGGCAATATATTATGGCTAAATTTAGTTCTGTCTCCTAACTCCGCCAACCGTAAAGTCCGGAAAAAGGAAGTATAAATCCCAAGTTGTTTTATGTGAACGTCATTTTCCCGTGATTAGTATTATCCTTGCTGCAGGGTTTAGTCGTAATATTTTTAAGAACGCCTCATAAATCAAGATTAATCGTTCTAAACGGTTTAATGCGTTGTTCAATATACTGGGAATGTTTACCACGTGACTCTATATCATCACGATGCTTGTTTACGATGTGAAAATGTTCACAACTCCAATTATTGAAAAATTGCATTAAAACGTTATGGCAGTTTATCGAATGACTTTTAGTTGGTTACTATATAATAATAATTAAAAAGTTAATCTCAAGACAGTTTGTTTCGGAATTAAATCGCCAGTTATTTTCGACAATTACTATTTATACGAGTGACGCAATTATATTATAATTGCGTACAACGTTGATATAGCTGTAAAAAAAAGGCCATTCGAAAAGTAGACAGCAATAACATCATATTGATACTGTCGCACATTAAATTAACGATTATACTAACGTTATATAATCATATATAATATATATATAATATTATAACACATTATATTATAGCAGTCGATCCTAGCTGTTCGATAATAATAATTATTAAGACGCAAAACCTTTGATTACCTACTATATATTACACTAAAATTAATCGATTTGTAAAATATAAATGTCATACACGCGGACTTGCGTTAGGTATAAGCTGGACAGTCGTTCAACGCGTAAAAAAAACGTATACACACATAGACAATTTTGCAGTGGCGTTTATTTTTTTTTTTTTTAACTATTCGCTATGTATTTTCATTTTAAACAAAAATCGCATATCTGCAATATTATATTGTTATAAAATCGGAAGTTACCACGTCATTTTACAACTCGTGATTTGTGAATTTATTGTTTTTGACAGGTTGACATTTTGTGTTTACCAACCAAAAAAAATCAAATCTATAATATTTAAATTGAACGTAATATTATTAATATTATTTGTAACTGCAGTTTAACTGTTCAGTTATACAAATAAACCTATAAATATAATACTTTTTTATGAAAAAATTAGTTTACATAACATATTTTAGTCACTATCACTCACTGATATGTGTATTACGTATATTTATATCTAAACAGCATTTACTTGTCTATGGTTACAATTTTTTCATAAACATTATTGTCGTACATCAAATCAATGCATCTCTGAGGTATAATTTTTTTTCGAACTAAATTAAATTAAACAATGGGCAAAGCGTATAAAATAATATTTACATTATGTTTTAAACTACCCCCACTAATATAAATGTAAACAAAAAGTAATAAACTCGTCAATTAAGAATCATAAAAAGATCAATGAGTCCAGATGACGCCACAAAGCGAAAAATCAAATAGGAAATAATAGTAAATAAATAATATGACGTAGATACAAAATATAATATGTAGTATCCATATCGTGCATAATATTATAAAAATGTATTGACGAATTTGATATGAAAACTATAATATTATATAATTTAAGGACGGCCACATAGATATATGTGTACAAAAAGGTTGCTATATGGGGGCCCCCCCCCTCTTAGATATGTTTTCAAAGATACCTTTCTTATTTTTTAGTTACCTACCTAATTAGTAAAAAAAAGGTGTATTAACTTCATAATAATATATTATAGTAAAAAAAAAAAAACACCGGTATTACCAGTATAATAATATTTTTAGGGTTTATTTTTTTTTACATATGACTATCTTATGTTAAATATTTATTTCTAGTAGGCTTGTTGGTGCATAATATTTTATGGCTATCCCGCCCCCTTTTATCATTCATAGGTGTGGTGTGTATATTATAAAAATACGACGACGTCGACGCGCGGAGTCGAAAATATTCTTATTCGCCCTCTATTCAAATATAGTCCGATCGCATGTCTCCCGCGGGATTAGTATATAATAATATTATGTGCAGTGATAACGAAGACGCGCAAGTCCAAATACATGGATGACATATACATAGATATATATATTACAGTGGTATACGTATATATATGGCGTGTTCCGGAGTCTTAATGAAGGCGCTTTAATTGCTGATTTTTATCGGCGGGACAATCGCATAAACGGGCGAACGCCAACCCTTTCGCGTTTAATAAAACGCGTCGCTGGCCAAAGGGAGGAGAACGGGGGTGAAAATAAAAAAAAAAAAACAAACAAAATAAAGTCAACCCTTTTACCCGTACAACAACTACTACGACTGTATCGGTCGCGATGGTCTGCAGCACTATAGTAACATATACCTATACACAATCGCACAGACACACGCTGCAGCGACGTTATTGCACGGCTGTGTAATATATACATAATATAGCGGCACCACATAACGCAGGCATTTCCAGGCCATTTAACACGCGCGATATTCTAATTTTCACACGACACCGCCGCCGTTGCGGTTACATTTGTGCGGTAACAACGGTTAAAAACCGAGCAGCTGACAAAAGGCACAGCCGCGGCACTTTCGGCTCAACGATTCCCCCGCCCCTCACGCGACCGCTTCGTATTTATTATAATATGTATACAATATAGTATAATATGTACACTCGTCTAATCATATTATTATATAATAACGTCTAAGACCGATAATACACTGTTTTACAGATAAAATACCAATGGCCATGCGTACGCAGGTTTTCAGTTCGGTTAGGGGTTTACCTAAGATTAATCACAGACCGCTGGAATCTTCTTTTACAGTTTTTATTTAAATGTTTAAAACAAATTATAGAGTTAGTCTCGAGTTTAGTCAACGTTTAGAGTATTTAACCTGCAGCAGGTCTTCTGTATAATAGAACCTCTACAGACCGTAATAAACGTGGTAAAATAATCGCAATGATACACGATATACGACGATTATGGCAGACGTCTAGTAATGTTCTTAATCGGCCAAAAAAAACTAAAACTATATGATTCTCATCGACTGATTGCCATTTTAAAATTTATTTTATATCTATTAAAAATGACTAATCATTAATCTACTCTGTGTATTGATTATGGTGGTAAATGAGAAAGAACTTTTTTTGTAAGAAAGAACCCTAAAACGCGTACATTACTGTATGCATGGAACTTAAGTGAAGGGTGGTTGTTTTATCGTGATCTAGGAAATGACTATATCCTAAAAACTGAAAATACTAGGAATTATTTTTAATATCTAAAGGTAATATATTTTCCAGTTCACGATAAAAGTATATCACTGCGTGTAAAGATTGACTTTGTGCCCACCTACATTTCTAATCTGCGGATCTGACTAAAGTCTTGGCGAACGCGATTTATATGACGACCAATATATGGAATGGCGAAGATAGTAATGTTGCGGTATGCGTGGTGTGAAGTTTTAGCGCCCCCGATGGAGAAAACCATTTTAGTTGTTGCAGCAGCTCTGAGTCGGATGGTTGTGGGGCACTACAACATTACCACCACAGGCCACAACATAACTATACATCTTGAGTAGTGAGGGTCATCTAAGACCTGAACCGCGTAGTGTTCTCAACAATGTAATTTCGAAAACAAGGCAGCGGCACACTATAATATTATATAATATTATAAATTATATTGAATGTATTATAATATTTGCTTTTTCACATTGTCGCTCTTTATAAATATAATATTTATTACACTTAATGTTATTATTTTATAAAAATAATTGTCAACTATTAAAAGGGGAAGAGGGGTCACAAATTTCATTCAAATTTGAAAAGAAGTTAGGTAATCTAATGTACAAAATGAATTGTGTGATAACTATAATATGGATTATACTTTAAACTATAAAGTTAATATAGTTAATTAGTTAGTTAGTTATTAAACTTAGGTTAGGTATGTAGGTCAATAATTTAAAATTTTTACAAAATTAAATTTTTTCTATTACCACCTATTTATTTACTATTATTAAAACTTTAAATTATTAAAATTATTATAATTAAGAAAACAAATGTATTACACCATTGAGATCAAACAATAAGATGATTGTAAATTATAAATTATGGAACTAACTAGGGTAGGTTTATCTTTTTTTTACACTTCATATGAATGGGTATTATGGATTTGCTACTCGTTAGTATATATTATAAACATTTATGGGGGACGGAGTGGCCGAGCGGACTAAGACGTCGGTTGTGACGCACACCGACGCTAGTTCAAACCTCGGTTCATGGGTGGCATTTTTCTTCGGGCAAGTCACGGTGTCCGGAGATAAGTGCCGCCATCCCCCACCCGGGCATGGTAGATACCCACGGGTGCCCACTAAAAAATCTGCCAGAACTTACACACACGTGTTACACCTACAGTTCCCTCCCCAAAAAACAAAAACAAACAGCTAATGGCCATAGTTGACGTGCTTCACGATCAATAAAAAAAAAAAATAAAAAAATAAAAAAATAAAAAAATAAACATTTATAAACTTAAGTAAACTTACTAGTTACTATATAGTAATATTATAGTGATACCTAAACAAATTCATTTGATTCGATTGTTTTTACAATCATTTTTCGTAAACATTGATTGAATATTTGTAGATGAATTAAAAACATACTTATAAATCTATTATATTTTATATGATTATATATATTATGTATGCTAAACAAAAAATTTTTAATTATTACAATTTTGGTTTCAAATCGACTGATAAGTTACTTATTTATAGTTATTTTGAAGTTGGGTGTATGCAGTTTGTAGGTATTATAATATTGGAAAATGGAGTAAATATAAAAAAAGTAAAACAAATTCCTAAAGGAATAGCGCACTGAAATCATTAATCAATGGATGTCCTTCCAAATCATTTTCTTGCACCAGTTTGACCCACGAGAATGATCCAGTCTAATTAAAAGATCTTTATAATTTTGTTAACTTTTTGAATTTAATTACGTCGTGTCATAATATACCAACGTTACAGGTACGAAAAATAATAATATTATATTGTTATGCAAACGAAATGGATATAAATCAAAATATTCATGGGCAGCGGTATAATATATAGGCATTTTCATAACAATATGAGTACCTATAACCGGTGAATTAATGTCGATATATTTACGGGCAGTGCATAAGTACCTACCGAATAATGTAAACCATTGTTATATTACATATTACTGTACGGCTGTGTTGATTTAATCGCCTGGCCCGTCGGCGAAATAAAAGCAATAATACACATAAATATTATAATAGCATATATTATGTATATTGTATATAAATATATATATATATGTAATTTTATAATATACATTCATATACCGTTTTCGAGTATCAAAAATCGAGCGCAAAACTGAACGGACGGGCGCGAGGATTACGGATTATTAATACTGTATAGCTCCGATATGCAATATTCTAATATGTATATATATACACACGCCGATAATGACTTGAAAACGCGTCCCCCTCGACGCCAGCAGCTCTCGAATACATAATAATAATAATATTTCAGGTACCGCGACGAGAGATTTAACAACGAAACGATAATAATGATAATATTTGATGCTGCTGCAGGATTATACCGTGTTTTGTGTAGCTTTTTCGTCCCGCTCGGCCGACAACAGCTGCCGATATAATGTATATCAAATAATAATATATAATACGCGCTACTACCCTATAATACTGCCGCCGTTCGTATAAAAACTAGAGTTATATATTATTATTATTGTGTGTGTGTGTGTGTGTGTGTGTGTGTGTGTGTGTGCGTGTGTGTGTGTAGTGTGTGTGTGTGTGTGTATGCATCATACACGATCGTTGTACATCATTTCTCGATAAACCCGCGCGTATCCGACGTATAAATGACCCGCAGCTAGCACCCCAACGGTAATAAAGTATACGTATAATATTATTAATATGAAAACGAACAGCGTGCGCGCGTGTGGCTGTATAAAATTAATATAAATATATATATTATAATATGATATACCTATTGCAATAATAATATATGATGGTTCGAGGTGTTCATCGAAAGCGGAGCGTATATAGTGATTATCGGTCGTGGTGCATAAAATATGTGAAGGTGTATCAAAAAACTATGTATTAAAATACATCCAGCCCGGTTTGTGTTGTATCAATAAATAAATTATTAAGTACCCATTCAGCATAATATGCACGCTTTTGAAAAGATGCAAAGAAAATTCATATCCAAAGTCTTTTTTGAATTTTGTTCATCGTCATATTATTATCATTACATAATAACAAATAATTATGTACCTATATCCTGTCCTATACCTACCCGCAACCAATACATTTTCAGTTACCTTAAAGACACACACCTCGACCGTTGCAGCGGTGGTCTAACAGGGGGGTACGAGGGAGACAGATTCCCCCGTGACCTTTTTTTAATTTTTTACGAAAACTTCGATTTATGAAACGGTAATCAATAATCATTTAGTACATAATTTAAATGATTATAATTTAACTATAATTTTAATGATCAAAATATAGAGCATGTTAAAAATCAGCCAAATCACCCATGAAAAAATCATTTGACCGCCACTGCGACCGTGCGGGACAACAGTCACTGAATTTTTTTTTATCATCGCGCGTAACGCGTCTTAGTAGTATATCTGCATTTACGATATTTGCACAGTTTTGCCGTCAAAAGAGCACACGTATTGTCGGAACGATCTATGAAATGTACAATATAGCTTCAACAGCGCAAGAATATGAGATTAACGCGCGCGAGAGAGTCATTGTTATCGAAAGCCATTGTGTGTTCCGTACATGAGCGTTCCTTCCACGTGTCGGCACACGTCACGCAATTTAACGTTTTCGCGATCCGTTTATATAGACTGCTCCCCCGGCGAAGAAACCGCACCGGTCGTATATTATTTTTGGTAGGGGTGGATTAAAAGGAGAAGGTAAAATAGCTAGCGATCGCCTGAATTGCATAAGAAAAATTCGGACGAATGCGTTAAAAAGTTGTACAAATGTTCGAATATTGTGTATATTATATTCTAAAAGGGATGATGAAAGGGCACTGCTGTACAACCTAAAATTTAGTACAACGGTCTCCGACCCGCTGTCCGTCTTGTCTTTATATTTTGAGGCCCACTAACTAATTGAAAGCATAACGACGCATGCATTTTTAATACATTTTCAATCGTTTAATAAATGTTTTCATATGAATGCGGCCCTTGAGATTTTCAGAAATAATTGGTGACCTGCTGCCTTAAAATACTGAATAAGTGCCCGTATTATAATCGTTAAACCACCGAATTCGGCCGGTAAAATCAGTGGGTTGGGCGTAACCGAGGTTTAAACTATGATTGTAAGACAGGCCCTTAGACGCCTGATTTAATATAATAATATGAAATGTTCATGGTTCTGAATACTTTTAACATAGTATTAATATTCGGCTCTGTGTATCGTTGTATGTTCATAATCGTAATTATACGAGTGCTTAGCTATCAATATACACCATGCAAAGCAAAACTTAAATATTCTCGGATATGTCAGAGTATAGTCCGAATTTCACGTTTCCTACTATACATAAATTGGCGGTGACCGAGCGTATAAGAACCCCCAATGATATGATATTATAATTCCCACCGGTCTTTGACGCAAAATTTGAACGACCCCGTACAATAATATGTTTAACGGCGACTGGTGAGTGTAACACATCTGATGCGCACGGTGAGGGTGACTGCAGCAGCACCCCAGACGAGTCGTATAAATCATTACTCACAATATGGAAATCGGACGGCAGCGTGCGTTCGAATGATATCGTATATTGTAGTAATAATAATAATAATAATATTATATTTACTGACGGCGTTGGTGTGTTATATTAATCGCGAGGATCGTCCGTCCGTGTTGTGAGTGAACACTAGATATGTATTGTACTCTATACCTACGACAAGGGACCATATTATTATCATGTTATAATTTATATAATATCATGTTTATATAGTTTATAACAACTCACGTGCTGTAAATTGTATAAAGTCGATCGATGACGTCGTACCTATATACGTACGATATACCTATACTGGTGTTTTTTTCGGACATCGATCTGAGAATTTGCTCAAGAACCTGCAGGAAAAACAAAATTTCCGAAAAAAAAATTAGTCTAATATAATAGATAGATTTTTTTAATACCTATAGGTACTTATTATTATTACCTATAACTATATAAGTCAGGCGTGACGAATTATAATTTATAATTGTTCACCCTTAATCCGGCCTTGGGTGGAATCATCGTTGCAGTAGAGTCCCAACGTGAAGTCCTACCAGTCTTGCAGGAACTCGCTTGAAAATAATTATAATAATATAGTCCCCCGTCAAAATCGTGAACACTGGCAGAGACGCTTATATATTATATATATATATATTATTGTTATTGTTATTATATACGTGTATATATATATGGAGTGCGATAGTATTGTGAGAGGGTGGAGGCGAACCTATACATCGGCATACGTGTCCGGTATGTGACCCCTGTTGTATATACATAATATTATGTACGTGTGTGAGTGTGTGCATTATAATATACGAGCACGGAGCAAGGGCGACTGCAGACTCGCGGGGCAGTCACAGGTGCTGTAAACTACGGCAACGCGACGTACATTATTATTACTATCGTGACGCTTCCACCAACACCACCACCCCACCACCTAGGGTAGTTATTCATTATATATTGTTTACCGATAGATATTGTAATTCAAATCTCGTAACGCGTGGGGTGGGGGTTTGGGGTGGGCGGGGAGATCGTATATTATTATATCGCAGTATATATAAAAACGCGTCACCGCTGCGTCTTGTCGCAGGGCACTATATAAAAATAATAGGTACATCGACTGCGCGTGCGTATATAGGTGTGTTGGCCGGTGGCGTGGGGGAGGAGTGTTAGGGGTAGGGGTGACATTTGTAGAACACGCGTGTGACCATTATATAATACACTACGTGTTTTTATGTATTACATTGTACTGCGTCCGATGCACATACACAATTTAAAAACAGTGAATGAAAAACGACGCACATCATCGCGGGGTATGTGTGTGTGTGTGTGTGTGTGTGTGTGTGTGTGTGTGTATTAATAATATACGACGCGATGCGTTCTACTCTCTCTCCCCCGATATTCTGCTGCAGCTCCATGTCGCGGGGCGAATATCGTCTTGACACGTCTGCGGCGGTGCTTCTGCTGTATTATATCGTAGTTGATATTATTTTATATGCAGCAGGGCCAGCCTGCGAGTATAAATTGTTATTGCTACCGATAAATATAAATAATATATATTATTGATAGGTATAAAGCATATTATGTGCATTACAAAACAAAAAAACACGTAGTTCGGTGTATAGCATAATAATATTTTTACACATATGCTGCACGCGTCGTCCTGTACACCGTATATGCATCGACATAAAAATATTTACTGAACAGACACGAAATCGAATATGATATTACATTTACATAGGTAATACTGTATATGTAATAATATGTAGATTTTATATAACCAACCAATAATCTTAGTTATTATGACGTGTGCATGTTACGCAACACGTCATATTATAATAGTATATGATTTGATGATTTTAGAGTTTTAATTTTTTATTATCAATGATAAAAAATCAAATCAAATAAAATATTATATAATACGCATTATTTTGATGACAAAAAATTATGTGACGATTCCTGGGAAAAAAAAACAATAATGCATCAAAAGTAAATTAAAGGAAGTTTTATCTCTCTGTTTACAGTGTGCATGCTCTTCTGCAGCTATCATTATTATTATTTTTTTTTTATAATTTTCAATTTTCCAGTTAAACAACGAGAAAAAGGGTGAAATACTGAAATTGAACTTATCTGCATATTATATTATATTTTAATTTAAAAATGAATACAAAAAAAATAAAAGAAAAAAATGCATTTTTATTCAACCTATACAAATTCTATCCCGATAAAACCGTAGTTACACAGCGGTGCTCGGGCTGACGAGAAGGAGGACGGGGTACCGCGGGTTGTATCTAATTTGAAAATGAAAACGTAGCGCATAATCCTTGGTGACCGATACGGGCGAGTTTAATTTGTATTTAGGCCCTCGATGGAGGGTGTTAATAGAGAGGTCGTTATCTGTTGTACGGTCCTTTTCCTCCCTTCTTGTGTCCTGCAGCCCTATCCTCCCGTACACCGCTCCGCTCCATCCAGGTTTGTTGACAATGCCCCGGACTTCTCGCTGTAACCGTTAGATAACGCAGGGAATGTAAAAGCCAGACTGCGCTAATTACACCGCCTCTCCCCCCGCTCGGCCACAGTATCCGGGCTCCGGACCGTATCCCAATATCCTCGGCCGTTTAGTGGCGGTGGCGGTCCTTCTCCACTCTCCTCCTTTCTTACGCCAATGCTTTGGGATCCGATTATATAATATATTATTATGCGTACGACTATATAATATGTATGATAATATTATTATATATATATATATACACACGCGCTATATATTGGCCACCGCCGCTATATTCCTCCTATAACTATCATTAAGTCGCTTCGCTAACTGTATATAGAAGTTTAGATTGGACCAGAGATTGTGTATAAGAACGCGTTTATGACATTAAAGTCTGCGAGCAGTGCGTCGAGATATGACTTCATAATATTATATTGTTAGCGCGCGCGTATTTAATATTTTACAATCGACGAATGTATACTATTACTACATAAATACACAAATAAAGCTGCGTGTAATATTATTTACCTACACGGCTACACGTCAGTGTGAGACTTAGTATACCACCGTCTGCTATTATCGCAAAACCTGCAATGGCCATGGTTTTAATTTAATATTATGTTATTCTACTATTTTTTACAATAGCTAGTAAACTCCAATGCTTCCATACGAATTTTTACATTAACTGAAGACCATTAGTTGTTTTCTTTTCATACGCACATTTGAATGTATTATTTAACCGTATAATATATTTATAATTTGATTTTACGATAATTTTACATTTAATGAAAAGCTTAAAAATGATTAGATTTATAGGGAGTACCTATAATAACCATATAATAACTACAACTATTTAAGATTATCTTTGTTATTTAAAATAATAAATATAAACATGTACCTGTATAATGTAACAGCGATTAAAATAATAATTTAATTTGTCTAAACGATTTTTTTTTTACATAAAAGTGTAGGTCTATGTGTGATTTAATTTGAGTAACGTTTCACATTTTCCAATGATTATTTTATATTTTTGATGTTTTTTTTAACTAAATTATTTATAAACATTTCGCACATTATATAATGTTATTACTTAATATAAATGTTGGACTTTTGATAAAGGAATGCATTTTTAATTATTATTCGGAATATTAACATGTTTGTACGTTTATTACAAAAAATTAATTCACGTATAAATCTTCAAAATATAATAATGCGTTGGTCCAACAAGTTTGAAATTCTAATGAACGTGACGTATACTATACGTAGTTAAGTGCGAGGGATAGCGGACGAGAAAGTGTGCGGGTCATGCCCAGGGAATTATAAAATTTAGTTTATCGGCAAGTTTGCGGCCGTCAGGTTCGAATTCCCACAAAGTGAAGGACCCTCCTCGTCTTATGGTATTATTATAGAGGACATTGAACGAGGCACTTCAATTAAGGACGTCGTATCGTACCCTCTTGAACTTACCTAAGGCCAGGACGTTCGTGACGGGTGGTGGGCGGGTGGGTATGTGCATTGACTAAATACTGTCTTGGGAAGCTCAGTGAGAGAGTAGTGTGAAGTTTTCGGTGGGTCTAGGGATTATTCAAAGTACAGAGTCGTGTCTGGCCATCCAACTTCTTGGCAAGTTTTATCCTACCCCCTCCCCTTACACCGAATACTCTTACACTGTATAAGATGATCTTCTTATAACTTGTGTACGGATAATGGCAATTATATTAGAATCCAGTAAATAATTCAAAAATACTTTTAAAAATTTTATAAATAAAAATATCACAAGAGAAATAATATTATTCAGTTTTAATATTTTAGAACAAATAAATATAATACAATGATTTTTTTTACTAGTATAAGAAAAAAACAATAACAACGTTCGGCTATCTTAACCGTCAGACTTTTATTGAAGTCTAAAGTATCCCAGTAGGACAGTAGACATAATTCTGATACGCCGGAAACGTTTGTGGGTTCCGAGAGAAAGTGGAGTATAGCCACAAATCCCACAAATGCAAACTACCATAGGGTTACCCGTCATTGCCCCGTACCCCCAAGAGTTATCAGTTTGTTTCAAATCATAGTTTAATAAAGTACTTACTACTAT
The DNA here is from genome assembly GCF_019925205.1 of Metopolophium dirhodum. Classification (NCBI taxonomy): domain Eukaryota; kingdom Metazoa; phylum Arthropoda; class Insecta; order Hemiptera; family Aphididae; genus Metopolophium; species Metopolophium dirhodum. Next base: position 30,222,717 of record NC_083561.1, on the reverse strand, counting down.
ATTATATATTTATAAATAATATATTAAATAGTTAATTTTTGAATATTACTCACTAAAGTAAACTCTTACACGTGTATGAAAACATTGTTACTGAATAAATCACTCATCGATTGTATTACGATTAATAAATACGTAAGTAATAATTATTAGAATAAATTATAAAACGTATGAAAAATATAACGTAGATATTATAAAGAATATAAATCCAAAATTTCAGTTAGTTTTCAATTTTAAATTATACCGGGAAAGACGAAAAAAGTTATAGCAGGCAACTGTGAAAACAAATATATATATATATATATATAGAATCGTACAGGTAGTTTAAGTATTATTTCCCGCACGTGCACGGCGTTTATGACATTATTGACACAACCACACGTCATGTAAACAGATATTATTACAATTTGTTTTTAACATTTATTTGATAATTGAAAACATAAAACTATTACAATATTTAATACGTTTGAAATCATTATCATTTTATAATCGCATACATTATCTACAATAGGTTTGTTTTCCAATGTCTGTTTGGTCAAACAAAAAAGTCATTTAAATGTTAGTCTTTAAATATGTACTGAGATACATGCCTCCTAATTTTTATTTTGTCAATAATACCTACATATGTTTTTTGATTTCCATACAAGAAGAAAATTCGTTTCATATTCATAAATCTTTTGAAAATTAAATCAAATTAAATCCACTTTTAAATTAAGGCAATTGAAATTTAGATTTTTCGAGAATTTTTTCGTTTGGGTATTTGTAATAACAAGTTTAACATAGAAATAGTTAAATACTTCATGAACAAATGTATTGTCGCTTAAATTATATTTATTTTGATGAATCTATATTGCATTGCGCTTCGTTATTTTCATACAAATGATTTCAAAATACATAATTATTATAGGTACCTACTTTAGAAATAATTGGATTACTATTGGCCGATTCATCTTTGTTATTATTTATTATAACGTTTTTAAAAACATTTTAAGGGCATCGTTTATAGTGTATTAAATTTATGGTATGGTATTTTTTTATTTGCAATTAATTTATTAAAATTTAAATCTTACATAATAATATGACTCATAGATAACATAGCCATAATTTAAAAAATATAGTATCTAACCTCTACGAGTTTAAAACTTTATTTTGAATACTACGAATAGGTATTTTTTTGTGAATAATCGATGAAAACGTATGTTAACTTTAATCAGCTCTTTTCCCAGTTTGTGCCTATACTATATGTAACTTCCAAAATAATAATTATTATTGCTGAAGTTTTTTTTTTCCAAAGGTATAAATAAACCCTGGAGTTTTTATTTAAATAAAAAATAAAAATGAAATATTTTAAGCTAACTATCCGGAAAAAATGTTTTCACTTTAAACCATTTACCTTCGGGACATGCCAATGTTTCCCCCACAGCCGAGGTTGTTTACTAGGTCGTGAATCCACATGAGATGCGGGCATTAAAGGGACGCCAGGGGTTGTACCCAAGGATGAGTAATTAAGCTGAGCGTTTAGCGGGGGGAGGGGGTAGAGGAATGAGAGGATACACACGTATTCCATATATGAGAAAGGGTTATGGGGTATATGTGCAGACGAGAGAGAGAGAGAGCAATAGAATAAAATGTGAAAAAAATAACACACATATATAACAATATTAAAAGCTTCAATTACACATTATGGGAAAAAAACATTTGGGTTGGAATCCTCGCCGTGCCTTGAATATGAATCTTTTCACGGTTGATTTATTCCAGCGAGGTGCAATGTCATTCAAGATATAGTTTTATGTAAATCCCGGTTAAACGGGAAAAAAATTAAAATAATACCGAAACTGAATAATACCCACCCATGGTATTTTATTTTTTCATCCCCCGGTTACATTTTTTTTTAACTACCGATTGTTGTTTAAAGTGTAGGGTTTAGTTTTAGGGCACGCAACTGGCCGTTCTCAGTTTTGGGGTTTTAATATCAACGAAACCTGGGGGATTATACAGAAGTATACATGATTTTTTTTTACTTTCTGAACGCGTAAAGGTTATTCTTGCAGGCCAAAAACGTATTGTTCATGTGTGCTTTGTTATATTTCTTCCATTCAATAATAAATGTTTTTTTTTAACATTTTTATTTTATTACTCGAAAAAGTAAGCAACAAAACATCATAATATAACATAGAAGCCATTCGAACCGGCGATAAAATGTTTTACTGTAACACGCGTATAAAATACTGTAAACGCGCGTATTATTTTATATTTAATACATACATGTTATGGAAGAATGTGATAAATTAAAACAGTAGAAAATACATAGCATGACAATGTACTGCATATTATTATTGTATCATTTGTTTTATCGAAATTATTTTATTTTTACAGTCTAGACAGTAATTTTTCCATCCGTACAATTTGTATATCTGACGTACCTACTGCATGCGCATAATGTGTAAAAAAAAAAAAGAAGCGTTTGTCTCATTTATTTTACGAATGTTTAATAGTCATCACTCCGGATAATATGTTCATTCGAACACCAATACGACAGTCCTGCTGCATTAAATATTATGATATCGTATTCGTCGTTGTATATCATAAATTCATAACTCAAGTAACGTGTGCGCGTTCGGCGACGAACTACCCTACCACCTTGCCCGTTGTATATAATAATAATAATAATAATAATAATATAACGACTAAATACGAACAATCTCGTCTTTGCGGCCTCCCCGGGACAATCTGAACGCCGAAATCTTTATTTACGCAACTATCTGAAGACCCGCTCGCACACAATCGCAGTCGAATTACACGGTTCGTGTTCACAACCACACACACACACACACGCACACCCACACATATTATATTCTCGGTTGCGTCCTAAGTCCCCGAGCATTCATCACGAGCAGCCGCGCCGCGACCGCGATAATCGTTTCTATGAATAAATTAAAACGTACCACGCATTATTGCACCGTCGGATAAGTGTCGGTGGTATATATAAGGACGACGGGAACGCCGCTTCGGCGGGGATGACGACACGATGGGGGTGGCAAACCGAGATAGACATTCTGACATTCTGTGTGTTTGTGTATATTATATACGCACCCAATCGTTTTATATGTATACGCGTGGTTTCTTGGGTAATATAGTAAACTACCCTCAGCCACCACGGCGACGGCAGATCATGTATTATTAATGGGTGTCGGCGCTGCAAGGTGCAGTGTGTGTGTGTGTGTGGGTGTGTGGGTGTGTGTGGGTGGAAAAACGGACAGGAGGAGTATAAGTCACCGTCGCCGTAGACCCGCGGATTACGCGCATAAATGTGTACGTATATATACGAATACACACATAGTTTTGCGCGCGTCCGACGGTATATACACGGTTTTTATGAAAAATGCATTCGACCCCTGCTAGAAGTGATATAATATAAATAAACGTATTATTTACGGAACCCCATATAACCGACGGAAGAAAAAAACGTGATAAACAGGATAATATAGAAAAATCACAGGAATATAAATGGGGATTAGCCCGGAAGGGGCGAGTTCTTAACATTTTTTTATGGTACCTAAACTACATTTTTTCTCCGAATCGTATACCTACATATCATTTTTCTCGTTATAGAATAAAAAATACATTTTATACTTTTTATATTTTATAACATATTAATATACTTTATCGACGATATAACATACCTAACATTGTCTATCTATAATCAATTAAAACAATATAAACAAAAATGTACTCCCTATTTTTTATTAATACATTCTTCAATATTTATGATTATATTCCCTGAAACTAAAAATTTACTTCGGTATAAATAATACTTTATAGTTATAATATGAATAATTAAAACATTTTTGTCTGTTTATCATTCGAGAACAATCCTTGTACCTATATAATATGACTAAAATATATAAATAATATATAAATATATTTTAAATAGCCGTGAATTGAGTATAACGAGTATAGGTATATTGAATAGCAATTGGCGAATCAAATAATACTCAAACTAACCTGCTCGATAAAATTTTTTTTTTTATAATTTCCCGAATTTATACTGACATATTGTTTGCTAAACGCTTTCACACTTTTCGGTTGTGCGAAAAAACGCGCGTCCGATCATACCTATTTCGAACCGCGGTCATTAATTTAAGACTGCCTAACCAGCTATATAATATAATATATCGATTATAATAATGTACCTACATTATACATTTATACACGCGTTACGAGAGCTGATATCGCTGGGCGAAAAGAAAACACCGTGATTTACATCGCATCCGGTTTCCTGTTCGGCCGGACGCGCGAGTCCGTGACTTTTATGTGCGCTCCCGCAACCAGGCGTATATCGCCACCTGAATCGCGGGGGCTCGTAAATCAGTGGTCGGAACAAAGCTCGATTATTGTCACCGGAGATACCCCCGGACAGCGTGGAAGGGTCATGCAAATTTGGCAACAGTAGCCGACTGCACAACACTTCCGCGTGCACAGATAACGGCGCACACATTCGCGGACACGGCCGCATATATAAACCCACGAAAATTAATACATTTAAACTTGTGGCGAGGGTGAGACAGGCGACCATAAAAAAACACACACACACGAAACAAAAACAAAATACCCCATTTGGTCAGTCGCGCGCGGCCACAAATCTCGGCGCGTCTATCTAAACAAGTTATCTTGGTCGTATATTTTCTTGGGGTCTGACAAAAAGACGTCCGGTAAAATCGAATTATTTATGATTTATTCACGTTTGCCGGACCTCGGCGTTATAAAAATATAAAAGGGGGAAAAAGTGATTTTCTTCCAGAAAGACGATGGTAAAAATTCCGGCGGTGGCAGAGTGCTGAAAAAAACCTTTAATCGTACGACGCATAAATACGTTTTACCAGTCGGCCCTCATTACTCCACGTGAGCCTCGATCAAATTATTAAGCTACATTATAACTGCGTATGAAAAATTAAAAAAGTCTTCCATTATATTTTGAGTTTAGACCTTCAGTACACAGTGTAAGATAAAGTATTTGATATCATCAAAAATTAGGAAACTTCTAATAAGTATAGAAATATAGAATGCCAAGTAATATCATTAAATATTAAATAAATGAATACATATACACGTATAATACCTACAATATTATCTACTTGCTTTTATAAATAGATCCAAAAATATTTGATATTATACTACTAGAGTTAGTATAAAATTATATTTATTTCTTAAAAATACAACTTTGAATAAATTGGTTACTACTTACTGCGAAAGAACTTAATAAGTATAAACATTTATCAAACTAGTATCTATATAATATCTATTATATTTTGTAAAAAACAAATAGTTTAATTTATTAATCGTAACATATTTTATTAATTTAATGATGTGAACAATTTATTCCAATGCACTTAGAATATTTCATATTATATAATCTCAACTCTATTGACATATATTATATTTTATATTTATTCAAATAGGTGTATAAATACTCTGATCATTATACGAACTTTAAAAGTTTTCAACTCCCAATTATAACTTCTTTAAGAAATAAATAAATGAATTATATAAATATTATAATACATAGCTTGTAATCACGAGAAATGTATTATCACTAATACAGAACGAGTATTGTAGCTCTTGATCAACCCGTCGGACCTAATCAGACGCACTCGATTCAGACTCGAAAGCATAACATTATAATATGATGAGATATATTAATAATATAATAATGTAATAATATCGTTACGCACGACAATAATATTATGTACGGTCGTCGCCAAAGCTAAATAATATCATGTCGCTAAAACCGCGACCGTGTGCGATACGAAGACGTTGCTCGACTTATTCGACTCGACACCGCAGCCCCGGCACGCGGTTTTCCGCGCACGAGCACACTATTATATATAGTAATATATCGTTATAATATATTTAATCCGAACCGATTCATCGGGCGCCCGTGCGCAATAATTTAATTTTCCCGTACGACATCGGTCGGTTTTCTCTCTCGCCACACACACACACACACACACACGAGCTCGCGTTTATATTATAATATAACACTATAGTATGTGTGTTATTATATGTTACACTATACGTACTATATGCACACTCAGTGCGTCACGTAATTGTGTGTGGGTGGGTTATTGTAGATTTTAGATTTGAACGATGGCGGCGCGCGGTGTTGCGGCGTGTCCCGGGCTAAATATAACATTAATTAAACGAATTTACGCAATAATTCAAGTGCGACTGACAGTTCACTAATAGTGCCGGGGACTCGATATATATGCGCGCGCGTGATGTTTATATATATATATATATATATTTATAATATACATGTATATACGACACACGTACATTACACAGGGACGACGACGACGCCATCGGCTGAGTTTTCTCTCTTCTCCTCGGGAACACCTAAAACTCACCCCAGCCTCCTGCACCGTCGCATCCCCTGCCACCACGAGTCAAAACTTACTGGGACAAAAATATACGCGTGTATCTGTATATATCATGTACTTCTTACTTATACGTGCAGTATACTGTATATAAGTAATATACTCCGTACATATAACATATACCTACGGGGTTGTGCACTGCACCGTTTCCGCCGCCGCGGCGTGTGCATATAATTAATAATGTAAAGGTTTCGCCGTTCGACGGGGTTCCGTGCTTGGAGTAATGCGTGCCGTGTACGTCTTGGGTCGACGGATGAGTGAGAAGGGGACGGGCTTCTCTAATTAACCGGTGGGAGATTCAAAGTATATCAACTCCCTATATCGTACGGTGTTTTTATGCGAGTGGCGCCTCTATACGCGGGACGGGGATTCGATATATTATAGCTATGGGTAGGTACGTATCGAAGCCATAGCCGGAATGTGAGAGAATATATTTGCGAAATGCGGTTAATGTTGATATTGTAATGATATAATTATACCATTATACACAAGTGTTGAAGTACATAATTAACCATTATATTATAGTATTACTGAATCAGAGTTACGCGTCATACCAGCGAGTATTGGAACCGGAATCGGAGCCTATAATAAACGACACTGCCATATAATCGATATTTTGAAATACACGTTTTTTTTATTCTTTCATGTGTCTTTTTAATAAATCTTATTTAAAAAAAGTTTTTCCTTTGCTTTTTTCTGTTGAGAGACAATTCCGTCGATTTCAATATAAATAACTGACAATGAAAGACATAGGTACAGACATATATTTTACCTATACAACTAAAATAAAATAAATTTGTACCTATTTATGTTATATAATATATTAGAATATAAATTATATTTTTATTCTATATCCATATTGTTTTTTTTTCTTAGTCTTAAAAGCTTCATCCTTATACATAATCACTCAAAGTAAATGAAAAATGGTCAATACTGGTATTGACAGAAATGTTGTACCTAATCAATAGGTGAAACTTTCATTTAATATTTTGAAGAACGGAAACATTCTTTCCCTAAAAATATGAGGATTTTAGTCCTTGGCTCACGCATTAATGTGCATTTAATACTATACTTTGATTAAATTTAATATTATTTTTTTGAACAATCCTTCTATAATATTATGAAATGGGTGTGTGTGTGTACAGTGTGTATCGGTCGAATTTATATTAATATTTTAGTGAGCACAAAACGCAAACAGATTTTTTATGTACTTACATCTATATTAAAATTATTATTTTTTTGCAGGTGAGTGCCTCCATTTCTTTACTAATACAATATGACTGTCTTATATGTGAGTACCTATATAATACTATATATTATGTATTTAAGTATGTATAATATAAATGTTATAAACCCATGTAAAATGTGAAATACACGCGATATAACTCAAATCCGAATCTGTATTAATTATTATTAAATTTGATTGATGAATCATAGTTTTCCGGTTGTCTGTAAAATAAATTATTGAGTATTTTATTCGAAAACAGCGAGTGTAAAATACTTTGATATTATTACACGTGCTAAACACCGTTGTACGAATGTAAAAAGTTTATTTCCTATATAGAATACACGTACCTATGTGGGTTTTTTTTATCTTTAAGTAGATTTACAACTGTCGTTTAGTACCTATATGTGAAATTGAAGCATTTGCTGGAGATGGTGGTGGTCGATGGAGATCGATAACGGTGGTTTTATCCTCCTGGGGAGTATTCAGTTATTCGCAGTAAACGCCAAACGGCGGACACACACACACATAGATCCCGTGTCATTTATACACGTTATTTACAGGGTCAAACAAACGTACCGTAAACAAGAGGTTTCCGGTGTGTAAAAGTGTAGGGAGACCGAAAAGATTTATATAAATGTATATATATATAAATGTGTGTGGAATAAATATAGGGGATAAGGTGTACTTCGATTGTAGTCTAAAAATCAGAATGGTCTCTTACTCGGCGTTTGGTTCATTTGCGTTCACTCTGGTCCGAACTTCCGGTTCACGCTGCCATCCGGAAACAACTATAATTTTTCACTTTAAGCTCAACCCCCTCCATCTGGGGAATGAAAATCGCGATAATGTATGTCTACATATTATATACATATAGTGCTCCGTCGTTATCTCTTGACACTTTTGGTATGTCTGTTATCGCTAACCCTTCGAATTACGGTCATTTTTTTTGTTTGAGTTCCGTTTTCCACAGGGAATTTTACTCTACCCATTGGCCAATCCCAAATCAATCTCCCGTCATCCGACCGGGACGCGTATGTTATGCACAATGCTCGAAAACAACATAATATCGCTATTTGATAATAACCTCTGTAATAATCGTGCAGTCTCGTTACATAGACTTAAAGTGAACATGTGCCGAGTTTTCGAGTGTTAAGATATTATAACTGTTAATTAATGTTAGAAGCTTCCTGTAAAATGGAAGTATAGCCACTAGGTAAACTAATTTATAATTAATTAATTTAATTTCTCATTTTCAATTGTTTCGAATCTTGTATCCTTGACTTTATACGACCGTGTTTAACTTGTCTTATTGAAGTTTAAATGTTGTTCAAACGCTCAACTTTATATGTAGATACTTGAAGATTTCCTTTAGAATAAGTATGAGAAATTAATATACAGATTGTTTGATGTTCTGTGTTTGTGCAAGCAAACCCCTTTATTAAAGTGGTCTTTACTATTGCCATTAATGAGAATTTTGCCAGTCAGAAGTGGGGAGAAAACTAAATGAAAATACTCGGTTATCAGATAATAGACAATTGTACGACAAAATTGTAAAACAAACATAATAATATTGTATCATACAAATATTAACTGTGATAAATACAAGTCGGTACAATGTACATATTAAGACAAGTGTTAGATATTATTAAAAACCTCAGACAACAAACTTTGACAAGCTACATGTATATATTTGACTGCATGCCTTCTAAGAAAATATAATATACTGTAATAAACATGTAGTAGGGTAAAGTATTGAATTCTTTATCCAATTGTAGATAAAATAAATAAACTAGCTTAACTAGCTTTTTAAATAAATAAATTAACTTGCACTAAATAAGACTTTCTAAAATATTTAAGTAGTCACGGCGAACAGTTTCTTAAAAACCAGCACAGAACAATGTTATATATTATTTATATTATTAAATAATAAAATTTCGAATAAAACAGAATATAAAATTGATTCGTAATAACACTGAGATTACTGTCGGTATATTCAAAGCAAAAATTATTTGATTATTTGTTAGATACATACCTAATACCTATGGGATATTATATTTATGCCAACCTAGTAAATATATCAAACGTATATTAAAACGTCTTACCAGATAGAAGGATTCGGATGTTACTAACCTGTTATTGAAAAGCACTGGAAGTGAGTTGTTTGTTCAATAAGGAATGTGCGATGAAGTGCATACAATAGACCAATTTATTTTTGTCAATCAATGTGTCAAATACACCAGCTTACAATTTCTAGTGAAATTATACATTTTACCGATAAGGAGTTTTTTTTAAATATTACAAAAGTTTACATTATCTGAAAAATTATGTAATATTTTATTCCATTATATTAGTAATAATACTGTATAAATAAAATCTAAAGATAAAATTCGCAGAATAATAAAAACTTATAATAGTTAACGTTATCGTAATAATTCAGTACATGTATAATAATATAATAATATTAGTATGTATATTGTAATAAAAAGAGATATATTATTTCCTTTTTTTGTTGTCTTTTAATTATTCATCTGAATCGATTAAATAACAAAGCTAATTACCATTAATTTATTTTACACAACTATATGAAACATATCAATGAAATTATATTATATTTCAAAAAATAATAAATGCTTAATATTAAAATAAAACTTTTATTGCCATGCATCTCTATAGGTATTTGTTTTAATACTATACCGAAACTATTTATAATCTGACACTCGTCTATTTTATTAGGTAGACTTTAGGGACAGAAACCTATTTATTATTTATAACAGCTTTGTACTAACTGAACAATTCAGCTGTCCGACATTATGCAAACGAGGAAAACTGGGAATTATCGATTAATTGTATAATTATACAGATAACTAAGCAGTAATTCGTGATGGTATACACGGACTTACGTTTTAATCGAACCACAGTTTTTAATGGGCACATAAATTACGAGTTTAAACCTTCATTAACCCCCGGCGCATGGTTAACGCCAATCTGCGTTTTTTTTCGCTTGGGGTTTTTAGGGTTGCTAAATAATCTTTTTTTTTCAACAGTCAAAAAGCGATTTATATTTCATACCGTTACATTTTCAAACATTCTTTTACGTCTCACTTGTCCAATTATTGTATGAAGCCAAACAAACAAAATTGATGCATGTGTAATCATGTTTTGTGAGGTTTAACATCACATAATCGTGTTTTATTTGTGTTACCTTAGGATTGATTGAAGTTTATAAAGATACTTAATATGATTTAATAGCAGTTGCCTGTTTTATATTACAACATTTAATGTTTGCTGTTATAAACATATATAATTGGTTTGATTGAGTATAAACATTATTATATTATAATAATTGGTATAAATTTCACTTATCTCGGCTCATTTAAATTATTATTATTTTTGAATTAATTGCTGAAAATACAGATTTTTATATATATATAATATATTTTTTATAATTTATATTTACTCTCTGTGACTGTGTTTAATAATTCAGTGACGATATTACTAAATGAAGAAAGGATGCGATTATAAAACAATTAATTTACATTTACGTTGCTAATGCAATTTAAATGGGAACAGGAAATGGTCTTGGTGGATAATTGATTACACTTGAATTATTCTATGCTGCGGCGAACTTTCAAATTATACACTTATCAAAATCTACTTTTAGCTTGAACAGTTTATGCATATTCAATTTGTCAATAATGGTTATTTAAGTTGTTTCGGAGTTTATATATTATTATTTAGTTCTTCCACAACTAAGTAAATATCAATATATGAACGATTTAAATAATGTTTTATTTTAATTTCGTTGAATAATATATTTTTGATTCAATTGATGTACAGTTCTAACAGTACAGTTTGTGTTGTTTTTTCATAATATAACAATATAATGTATACAATATTATATTATATTATATATATTATATTACATAATATTCTAATAATATAGGACATTATACAGCCGTCCTTGTACGAATCCTTTACATACTGTTTAATATTAATAAACTAATATTAATTTACCTTTTATAACAATGTGCTCGAAACCTGTCGAGTGTATGAGGTCTTATGAGGATTTGTTTAATTACTTCGCAGGAACATGAGGTCCAAATAACCGCCGCCGACGTGAAAAGGTTGGGGCGATTTCGCGTTGCGGCCTGTGATATCCGATACGAGCAAAGCTGGTTCAAAATTCCTGTCTCCGTTTACATTGGAAGTTAATTAATCATACGCTCCCCTTTAACGTGCCATAATGTTATTACCCGGCGAATCAGCCAACGTCAACTAGTAGCAATTTAAAAAAAAAAAAAATAAAAATAGGAAAATCAGACCCCGTTTTAATAACACTCGTGATTTCATATTGCAAACCAAATCGAAGTTAATTCTTTTCGAGATCACGAAAGAAATTGTATTATGTGCTGCACTCGTTGCATATTTAAATTAATATTAACGTTTTGACTTTTCGACTTGAATATTATATTTTGTAAATCTTCTTCCCCCTCCGTTCAGTCCATTCATATATAGTCAACACTCTTGTAGGAATTTTAATTAAAGAATATTAAGTGCATTACAAATATACCTAATATTATTTGTTAGTAAACGAGGAAACGAACAAAATGGTTTTGATTAAAAGTATAAAACATTTTCAACGAGATTCATATGTCCAGAATATAAAGAAAAACTTAAAAAAATACTTTTTACGATACACATAAAGACTATAGAATATAGATTATGAAAAAAGAATATTACATTTTTAGACGATTGATTAATGATTTATTATAACAACTTAATATTTTAAGCTCAATTAATGTTTATTGTTTATGTATATATTCATTTCTAAATTTCAATTAACCTAATCAATAATAATTTTTTTTTAAAGTAAAATACAAAAATGTGATTCTATAGTTATACTTATGTTTAAAATATTATATGATATTTAATATTATTGTTATTAAGTAATATAATATCTACTTCGGGATACATTAACATCAATACTATATCCATTAGGTACCTGTATGTACTCGCATATATAGAGCAAAGTGAAATTATTCTCGTAATGTTCGGCTTATATTGGTTCTGATATTTATCAAAAATAAGATAGAAAACAATGTCCAGACAAACGACATAGGATTTGCTGGACGGGATATGTTTAGGGATTTGATGCAACGGATTTACGTCAGAAGGATCAAGAGTCTAACTAAGAATAATAGCGGTGCTGTGACCATCGGACAATCTATGTTATTATTTTTCATTATTCGTACGTGCGTAAATTGTCTCGGAGGGCAAAAATGCCATATTGTAAAATAACGGAGAATTGCGCGTAATACAAATAGTTTCGGAAATTGAACTGGTGCCCAAATAAAATATTGTCACTGCGTACTTATTGTCTATTTATTATTTTTCGCCTTTAAAAATCAGAGTTGTTAAAATATCTTTAAACAAATAATAAATATAATATTATAATATAATACTTGTGTTAATAACGTATTAACGTCACTAAAACAAATTCAAAAATAATAATAGATACAACAAATTAGTTAAATATTGTAATAATATGTTAAAATATCGATAGCAAAGCCTAACCTAAATATTACAATTATTAAACTTACACAGACAACCGTATTACAATTTAAAACCCGTAAATCAATAATCTTTCGAAATGTTAGTGTCTTTATTGGAAGGCTTCTTTAATCCGTCTTTTTTCCAAGCCATAAATTCATCCATAAAATTTACTTTTTGTTTTAAATAGTAACAGATTGTAAATTTATTGTAAAAATTTAAAAAAAAAACTATTAAAAACTGTTCATCTTCAATAATAATATTTGCTCACTCAATTTTTTCATTATAATCACCAAATTAAGGATTTAATTTTCAACAGAGTGTGTCTATGTATATTTAAAAATGCATGTATTATGTTTATTTGTATCTGGTGGGATACAAGACAAAACCATAAATTAGGACGCTGAATTCTCCCTCAAAAGCGACAACACTCAAAACAATGGAGCAACGTTGTTATCCACGTGTGATTATACAACATAAATATTATATTATATTAATATAATATACAACAACGTGAACAATGATAGTCGTCCAAGATACCCCACACATGATTTCGAATGACTCGCTACAAATATAGTGAATATTATGTGGTTATATTTTATTCGTTTAGTTTTTATTCAAAGAATTTAAATAATTGTGAGGATTTTTGATTTTGACTATTATTGTAGTATATGTGATACATTTTTAATTTTTACTTTTAACTTTTAAGTACAAAAAATTTAAACAAACTATTAATAAAGTGCTTTACTGACAAAGAGCAATAAAATATTTTAAAAAAAAAACACAAAATCATTTTTAAAATCGTTTATGAATATAATATAAAGTTTGACCATAATTACATAAATTCATACCATCAACATTATAGTAAACAATTTTAATGAAAGTTGAATTAATCAAAGATTTATAGTTATTACCTAACACTATACCTTTTTGAACTTGAAGTTATAATTTAGTATAAAATCACAAATAGAGCTGTTTGAATTGGAAAAACTCTCAACTGCAATGAATTTAATGATATTTTATATGGTGAACCGTAGTTGTTCAAAATTGTTTTTGGAAAGCGATTATATTTTAGTATATTATTATTTACCTATCTTTGCTCAGAAATTTCAAATGACAATTATACAACAATGACTTGCACCTGGGGACCCTATCTGAAGTTTTTTAAATTTTTAATGTCTATAAACTTGGAACCTGAATGACAATCCAATTAAAACGAAAGCCACACAATACACACGTCCATACATGCGGCGCGGCGTTGACATTGCCGACGTGTAACGTGTGTTGTAGTAGCCATTGTGTACACCGCTTCTCGTAATAAACTATTCAACAGACGTCGTGTAAGAAAATATTGTTTTTGGCGTTTTCGAAACATTGATAAACTGACTAGGTATATAAACAATATGGATATAGACATTAGACAGTACCTACATACTTATAGCAGAGAAACCCATTATTCGTTTTAATGTGTACTGCACTACACACACACACACATGCACATATTATATACAGTAAATATGTTGTATTATAACTACCGGCTACCACTATTTTAATCAACCATTACAAACTGCGAAGTGCGAGTGTAAGAACAAATATAATATATAAAAAAAAGAAGAGTGGTAGAATCCACGTTTAATGAGACATACCTGTTGTGCCTATACGTACTACTCATTGGTTATATAGGTATTTTCAATTAATGCGCACTTAAAACTGTCAGCTGGTAAACGAAAATAAAATATGAATATCTCTAGTAGGTACCTACGTATTATTTTTAAATCGTCCTGCGAGTTATGACGATTGACGATATAATGTTTAAACAGAAATAATGAATTCTTATTCAAATTGTTTAAACGTACCTATTATAGTGTCTATAATATATTAATATACCTATTATTATTTATTTACGTACGCAGACTATGTACACATTTCACCATGATACACGAGCATAAAATTATAATTTTCGAACAGTTTTCTACTAATAGGTACACGTCAATAAAAGGGTAAAACCGATAGATTTATTTAAAATATTGTACCTAATATGATTAATATTATGAAAAGTGAAATTGATAAAAACGCAATTCATTATACATTCGTCATAGTACCTATCTACACTTTATGTTATAATAATATGCACTTGTATAATATAGTTACTCGATGGATTCAAAAAAAATATTATATACTACATAGTACATAGGTAGTCACATACTCACATGCGTAATAATATAATGTTATACGATTGTATATTAGGTATACGGTATACGTATCTGACCATATTAACTTCCAAGTTCCAACCAATTGCCATCATAATATATTATAATAATATTATATTACCTATATCAATATATTGTATATATCAACCTTTATTGTCCATACTCCGATTAGGTTGATAGCAAAGAAAATAATATACCTATAAAATAACTAAATTATAGAAATTATATTGCGGTATGCAGCAGTATTATATACGCATATAACAAGGTATAGGTACCTATTCCGGCATTCCGCTTTAAAATTTATGACTTTTGGTGGATTTTTTATTCTGTTTTATTTTTACCGCACACTATAATATGTATGTATAATATTATCTCACGGTGATTCATGCACTGCCGTTATGCTCTGAATATATATATGTATACGAGACACGCAGCACATATCGTATACGAGATATTGTAACCAACTATACGTTTTCCACCCCTAGATCCAAATCGAACGCATAGGGAATAACGTGACTTTTCGAAAGAAAACGCATTATGGAAATGCCGAAAACATAAAAGAGTTTTTCTTTCGTGTTCTAAATGGTTATTACATATACGAGATAAACGTTAAGAGGACGCGTATAATATATTTACCGGGGTAAAATAAAAATAGAAAAACGATCCGGACGTGGCGGGGGTGGTGGCCTGTGTGGATGGGGTGAGTGAGGGGGGGGATAAGGGGCCGAGATGAGAAAAAAATAGTCACATACGGGATGAACTGACGTGGGCCGAGAATGCGGGGGTGTCGATAAATCACCCGAAGTTTGTTTTGTTCGTGACCGCCGACGCGGCCGCACCGCGATCGGTTTTTCTATTATCATAATCGAGTTAAACTCCCGGAACAACCTACCCCCACGTCGCACCACCACACTCCGCCATAATACTCTGTACCATGATATTATAACCACGCGTGGTCGATCCATATGAATGAACCCAAGTGTGCGGGGTACGGTCATTTGATATTGCGGTCGTATTATCTATGTATAGACAACTCACTGTGTATAGGGATGGCGCCCTAAAAGAGATAGCGGCTACATATATTATATGGTCGAATGCCATCGTGATGTATTTATATATTATATATGTGTAGCACGTGGCTAAAGACCTGAGAGAGTAATGATGTGTCCGACATAAAGATAATAATATGACGCATTGAATTTAATAATAATGTAGCACGGTCGAGTTCGACGACAATATAGCGCCAAACTATACGACTTCCGCAAGAAAAATATGTATTTAGAACATTAATGTTCACACGAATTTTTGCGCCGAGCGACATAAATACGACATTTATATAATATAAAAGTAATATATTATTATTATAAGCATATAATGTTTAACTATAATTTCACGTTCCGTTGAAATAAAATCGCATCGCGTGCGTATTCTTTAATATTTACAAACATTAAATTATATAATGTACTTTTAGAACACTCGAGTTGTTCTTAATAAGTACTTTTAAAAAAAAAACAAATCTTTATGAATTCCATAGAGTTAACGAAGCCACAAAACAAAATTAAAAAATGACATAATTTTCATTTGTCGAAAACATTGCATTCAAATAATACATAATTGGTTAAGTCTACGCGTTATTCAGACCGTTGGCGTTTTAATTAACTAGAGTTAATTGCTCAACAGTCACTTACAAAAAAAAAAAAAAAAATATAAATATAATTTTTTAAACATTTGAATGAAATGTAATGGCACGTGTCCTATATAGCAATATATACTGCTAATTATTTCTTCAGCGGCCGTTTATAAACAATATTAAAGACGTTTATGTGGTAATTATTTCGTTCCGACCGAAATACTCGTGGGTAGTGGTTACCTCTACACTATGTACGATATAATAATGCATTTATTGTCATACCTACTAAATATTCATAATATAGTTTAAGATGGTAAATACTAAATTGTAAATTATTCAATAAAGCCAATGTAGGTTATAATGTACATTATAACGCGGTGCGTGGAAAATATTTTTTTTATGGCCATCATAGACTTTGTCCGAATTTTCGTCGGATGTGGGATATGGAGTTTAGGTACAATAAGTTGTGAGTTTTTATTTTACAATTTGGAACACGGTTCAAGTCGGGCACCGCGTGCTAGCTGACAACATTTGACGATCGGATCTGATTACGCTCTGCATTACGTGAGTGTGAGAAATCATAGGGCAAGGGACACTGCGGTTACACCCCGATTCCAAATTTGCAGACAGGTTTTCGTAAATGAAGTATTTTTAACACTGCATCGTAGGTCTATTATAAAGGGCTGCGTACGTATTGCTTCCCGGGTCATCGATAGTTTTATATACGAGTTGATTCCCTGGTCATTATATATTATTTTCAATATTTAGTCAGATATTCAGCCATTAGCCTACCCAAGAAACACCACGAGGAGCTGACAAGTTTCTCAAAAATGTTGTTCTTTGAAGTTTTTCATAATTTGAAAATCATTCAATTTTTTGTTAAAAAATTATTAGTAAAAAATGTCGTAGGTAAACAATTTAGTAATTAGGTAAAAAATCATTATTAAAAAAATTTGGTAATTAGGGAAAAATGTAAAACACATTGTTTTTAAAAATTGGTACCTGGTAATGAGATGACCAGTATACCGTGACATATAATGACCCGGGAATCAATTCGTACATACCCTAATAATGACCGGGAATCAACTAATACATAAAGTAGGTCTCGGAAATCAACTCACCTACTGCGTTATAAAGTAGTCCTTTTTTCGCGTTCGTCAAAATTTCACAAGGTCTCGGAGACCACCGCCCTCTCGGCCACGATTAAAAACCGTGCAAAATTATTAAAATGATAATATAGCCAATAACGGCACTGCGACGTGAAATCAGAACCGGAAGTGACCAGATTTCGGGGCAAAACCACACTGTTATCTTTTTGTCACGGTGTCACATCACCCTCCCCCCCCCTCAAAAAAAAATATACATCCGTGGTAGTAAAAATAACCGCAAAGTCATAAACCGAAAACGAGACGATTAATTTCGTCGACACGACACCGTTATCTACATGAATATAGACACGACGACAACAATACGACACACACACAACACGTCCTCACCGTCAGGGCATATACACCCATATATTACATTTAAAATATACTTATATAGATTATTATTATTATTACGACGTGACACTACCAGTGGCGCGCACAATGACGACAAAGTGCGTTTCGGCTAGCTTATCTAAACGCATTCCGCTACATTGGGCACGACACGCGCCCAGCTACGTCAAACCACCCCCTCGCGCGCACGTCACTGCGGTACGCCACCGCCGCCGCTGCCGTTTTCTTCACCCGCCCCTCATCACGTCCCAGTCTATAGTGACACGAATGAAAAATTCAACTCGATTACCCTTTTACACACACACACACACACACACACACACATATACACTCATATATAGAAGGTATTTAATTAAAAGCCCCTCGAGTTAAACGCGCGCTCTCTCACTCACTCACACTCTCTCTCTCTCTCTCTCTCTCTCTCTCATACGCGGCTGATATTATATTATTATTATATACAAAAACGACGTAATAAATTTTAATAATTACCGCGTCGTAGGACGGCGGGGGTGGCGATGCCTCCGTAATAATTACCGCTTGCCGGATTTTCGCGGTCTATAGGGCTGTTGTTGTTGCTGTTGTCGTTATTATTATGATTATTATTTTGCTTTTTTTTTCCCGTTTCTGTTTGTGAGAGGAGACGCGTCGCATAGTATGACGGCGGTGGGGAGATTCCGCCACGCGCCTTTACGCCCGAAAAATACATCAGAGATAACGATGACGTATATATACCGTTTATACACATAATATCACCATCGTTATATACTATAATACATTAATACTATATATAGTACGTGTATAATAATTCAAATATGTATAATATAATATATATGAATAATAAATATGTATTATATATATAAATATATACAGATGACTTTAACCACGATAATGGTTTATTCAATAACATTGTTACAGCGACCCGTTAAGTCAATCAGATTAGCTTTTATACGCCAATCCGAAACAATGTGCTGGAGGGTATATATCATATTCATATAATATAATTTATGTATAATATATGTGTGTGTGTGAGTACTGTGTAGAGGGGTGCCAGGAAACGCTCATCTGACGAGCAGATTTCAAAATTTGATAAATATTTTTTCATGGCCTCATTGCAATTATATATACATATTGCAGTATGTTATGTAGAAATAGTAGACCTGCCTGAAAATGATAACAAGTATTCTTTTTTAATGTCTTAATCCCGTTCAAAAATAAATCATTAAACATAAACCGTAAAGCAATAATTGATGGAAGTTACTTGAGTTGTCTTTACCAAGTAGGTAGTAAGTAAACCTATGTAAAATATTAACATTTTAAACAGCGTCGTAAAACTAATATATATGTACCTATTTATATTTTAATAAAATAACACACCAAGGTACCTTTTCCCAAAATTAATTGTTTCGTTAACTAAAAGACAGTAGGTACCTATCTAATTAATATTACCTACTTTCCGTAAATACTACAATCAGAAAAAGGCGTGAAACTTCTTAATAAATCAAAAAGGTTTTAAGAAAAGTGCACTTGTTAATATTTGAAACCAAATAAAAAGTTGTTGAGACCTGAACCATACATTTTCTATTTGAACTCAATCTGCAACATTGATAAAAAAAAAATAATAATTTAGTTGTTAAATTAAATTTCTAAGTGTTACAATAGGTACCTTATGTGAAAAACAACGATATTAAAGAAGCAGTGAATTTGTTTAACCGTTTTATTAAAGTAATTTTATTTAAAGGAAAAATTGATTTTAATCTTCTATATGGTATCAACATTTTAAACGTTATTTACAGTGGCAATTTAATCATAACCAAAATGTTTAAATTGTAAATGTCTTATCAGTGTATATTCACATTTAACTGAAAGAGATTCGAAAACTATATACAAAACAGTAATAATAATTGATGGAATGGATACTATTATGCAACTTATAATCTTGTTAATTTCCTTTTTGAATTTGAAACTCCCTTCTTACAGATGCAAGAGAGATAACTTTGCATTAAACATAAAAACAAAATAGTATTGACTTGGAAACTATGTTTAAGTTATTTTATGAATTTAATAATTTCTGATTTTTTGAACATAACAATATTCTCCTATAGATATTAAAAATAAAATCGAATTCTTCGTACGAGTGACCTAAAAATAAACATTTTAATAATATTGAGGAGATGATGTAAAATAATGTAATAAAAAAGGTTGAATTTTCAGAAATTGGAGAAAACTCAAATGCAAATAATTAAAAGTTCGTTAATTTGATGAAAAATTAAGTCGGTAATATGTATCGAATTTTAATTAAGTAAATTATAAAACTCTATATAAAAGAAAATACAATTATTAATTTTGTTTTGAAAACTGTTTTTAACTATACTTGTTTAATGAACAAAAAATGTATATAATATTATAATAATATATTAGGTATGTTGTGTAATAAAACGTCTGTGTCTCGTTAACCATTTACAACTTTTAAAGGGTCGTTCCCGCTCAAACGGTGCATAACTTCTATTGCAGCGATTATAAATACTAAAATGTACGAATTAAAACCCTACACCTACAGCTGCAAACATGTAAACATTAACGATTTACACGGTCAACAATAAAATATTACACTCGCATAGTCATTATGTGAACACAATGTATTTATTTACGGCTGAAAAGTATATATTTTTTTTAATGAATTCGGTTGAAAAATCGAGGGCCTTAGACATAGGTACGACTCGGACGGTGATCAGTCATAAATGGGATTTCAAAACTGTTTGCATCATCGGTTACAGAAGTGTAGAATACAAAGTATAATATTATATCGTGGGCATAGTTTTATTAAAATTGCACCCTATACAACATATTAAATCACTTTCTTTTACATTTTACCAGACAGCTTGATAGTTTAATACCACGTATGGTTTATTATGGACGTTTGTAATTATTATACTTGGTTAGGTTATTTGAGTACTTTCTATATTTTATTTAATCGGTATTATAAAAATCGAGCGGTCTTGACGAAAACATTTCTGACGATTTTAAACGGCAAAAACTCGATTTGGAAATGAACCGCTCGGTGAATGTATGTAAATCGAACGCTATAGCCATAAACAAACACAAACATAATAATATTACAATAATACATTTTATATTTTATTCAATAGTTCGCGGTATGTACTTCTGACTTCTAGCAGCGAGTCTTTGTCTTTCTCCACACCACCATCCACCAATATCATCCCCATTACACCCTAAATAATTTTATATATTTAACATGTATCTGTAAGGTATGTAATTATGTCATGATTAATGCGCGTTTATCATTCCGTTGCTCGAAAATGTATACGGTCCGCGGTGGAGCCGGATCCCGACCCGTCAGCTTCCGGCCGACCTCTCCCGGTCCTTTTCCTCTTCTATGTACGGTCATACGGCTTTACCGATCTCCAAGTAACGTTTTAATTATTCACATCGGCGACGTAATAAATCGCGTGCGGCTGTTGCTTAATCGGTTGTTGCGGTGTCCCGAAAACGGACGACGGCCGTTTGCGACGGACAGTTCACTAACTCATACCGGCCGCGCTAACTCAATTACATCCTCGCTGACCGTTGTCCGACCACCCCCTTCCCCTCAACCCCCTTAACCGGACCAGACTTCCGGCCCTGCGCTGCAGTATATTATATACCGCGGTTAAGGGTACAGGGAACGGCAGAGTTGGTCGGAGCTGGTGTAGGACGACGGTCGGGACTCATCACGGGGGTAAGTCGAGGAGTGCATCGTGTAATAATAATATAATAATATATTATTATATAATATAGGTACATTTATCTAAACTACGTAATATGCATATTAAGCCATAAACACACACAGCATAATATGTGCATAATAATGCATTGTTACGATAACAGCCGGGCTGTTTAGATTGTATTATTATTAATATTATTTGATTATACCGCGGTGGTTGTGATGTATGACCATAATAATTAATAATAATATATGACAGTCGTGCCTAATCATCGTATGATGAAAGTCCTGTTGAATTTGCGCTAAGTCACGTTATAACATAATATTGTACTTTTATACATATTATTTTCAGAAAATTGTGTATGTATTTTGATTTTTTTTTAACGCACGAATGGTTTATATAAAAATTAGTAATATTACATTTATTTAATGAAATAATACATACTCACTGGTAAACATACAATTTAATATAATTAAAATCCACGTCAGTGCATTACCTATATATTATATTGTATTTGTTTATGTACCTATATTGAACTAACAAAAAAAAAACAAAACGTCTAGCCGTTTTAATATTTATATTTCAATTTTTCCGAATAAAATGTAATTTAAAATCCTTTGTGAAACCATTTAATTATACTTTTTTCCGAATGAATAGACTGAATAAAACAATAATTATAATTGCCGTTATAGACTTTAATTAATCGGATATGTCACAACCAACCGTTGATGTACTATATATATTCAAAATAATATTGTAGAATATGTCAATGCAACCGACAGTTCAAAAATTAATTATTAATATTGTACAAAAATTACCAACGACGGTGCTACAATAAAATAATACGGTTTAATAAATGGTTATCAAAGCCCTCCCGAATGTTTTAATTACATCACGAGTGGATGATATTATTTCCAATGCAAATTGAAAACACTGTTAACGTCTCTACGAACAAATTTAATTATAATATTATATCCATAGTTGACATTTTGTGATGAATATGGAGGATTTAACACATACACCGATAACATAATATGTCGCAGATACGAATATATATATATTATTATACCTTTATTCCATCTGAGGAGAATAATAAATAGGTATCGGAGAATGCCTTTAAAATAATTAACACCATAAAATATTATTTTCCATCTAGTCACATTATGTATCACGTATTCACGTATAATACCTATAGGTATTAAGGTATGTACTATATGTATACAGCGTGTTGCAATCCACTGAGAGCGGACAAATAACGACGTTTGATACACATAATACGGTCAAACTAAAGTCAACTATCACAGCGCTGTGAGAACTCTTATATCAACATTTTATTTAATTTATTTTTTATTTATTGGATTAAGGACCGAGGTCATTAGCCTGTAAGGTCAGTAGGGTTGTAAACACTTGTACGTGTGGCAAGGTTTTTGCGCATTACGAACCCGGGTGGTTACCTATTCGGGAACTAGTGGCAGCGGCTGTTACTATTACTCTCAGTCACGTTGCCGTGCCAAATCACTCAACAATTTATTGTTTTTTTTTTTAAATGTACACTTTAAAAGCATAATTTGAGTGACATTCATATTGTACCTACTATGACACTATATATATATTATGTAAAACATTCCAGTTATCATATATAAATGATAACGATACGTGACATATATAGGTATAAATATTAGGTTTATACTTGTATATATACTACACAATTTCCGTATACACCAATAACTCGTTAGGTTTAAAAATATTTAAGATGTAACCGTGGGTACGTGTGGAGCTATGAAATATGGCTTACGTGATTCAATTTCCCCAGTACGGGTCTTGCCAAACTAGATAAGAGCACTGTACAATATTATACTATACGTATACTAATACGTCTACTGATAATTTTACTGTGGGCCCGACTCACGGATTATATAGGTAGGTCCAAAACTATAAGTACTCTAGTCGATCCGTGTTTTTGCTTTCCGACAAAATCTATAGTATAATATCATACGACAGCACCGTATACAACTCGCTCATAGATTGTGAATTCGACAACAACAATAACGGGCCGTGGTTTACATCACCGCAATATACAGCTGAAAACGAACTCGACGGCACTATAATAGTAGCACGATGTCGCGTTAATTACAACGTGGCAAAGGTGGCTAATAAGGTATGGGAATTAATGGATCCGATGCCCATCCGACATGTGATAAAATAATGAAGACGTTAAAGGGACCCACTCACTCTGCAGCTCGCGTCTTACATGTAAGAAACTACGAGGTCAGAACTCCCGATCCCTTACCCTTTTGCTTCAAGAAAACTCTCTCAGTTCGAGCGATTTGGAGTATACTATACCCAATTAAGAGTAGAGTTTCCACTCTCAATTTCATTTCATGATAAACAGTATCAATTATTAATTATAAATTATATGAATCTACATTCTCTGTCCTCTGAGTCTAGGGACTAAGACTCTTGTACCGGTTTTACCATCTATATATTTGATTTGATTTGTCAATGAAATATGATCGTATTGATATTTAAAAAAAAGGATTACTGCTATATTATGTTTTATTAGTTTTGTGTTTTCAATTGTGTTATTAGTTTGATAAAATATCTACAAACCTTTGGGTATACTTACAGAAATATCCCATTTAAATATATTCTTTTAATTCATCAATTTATATTGCGTACGAATTAGACTTCGTTGTCAAATCAGCTGGCAATGTCAAGTAAAATGGTGTTCCTGGATATTCTATAATATGCCTATGTGCCTGGTATACCATTTTTATTGAAAATATATTATGAAATAGGCCGGATTTATCAAGTATTGCACCAGAAAACTTAGCTAATTTTGCACGAGCCTATATTCAACACATCATTCATATTGACGTTTGCCTACACATTTTACGATATTATAACACATTAAAAAATACAGAATTTTCATATCATCACATGTATATAATATTAGTTTCAAATGTCGATAGGTTAAGCTTATACTTTTTCAACTCATTATTGTTTATTGTTTACACTTTATAATATTGAAGAATAAAATATTATGTTCGATGAGGAAAAGCTTAATATACATAACCAAAAAATAAGACTATGACGTGTTGTATAATGTTGCTGTATATTGTATAAATAACGTATAACCGCGTTTATTGTAACTGTACATCCACGATCGCGGGGGTGATGAGACACAGGAGATTTTTGTCGACGTATATTATATATTATTTATTACGACCGTCCGCCGCGGTCGCTGCGAACGAAAAGGAGCGTCTCTTGATCGTTCCCCAGGGTGCGTTTACAGGGACGATGGCCTATACGTACCTACGGTAAAAGTACGTAACGATCTAATGACAGAAGGCGCGTATACAATATACGTCCTGTCCTACCTACGGCTACGACGGAAATGGAGAAGTATAACAACAGCCCCTGAAGGTATTGCTCTGCAGCGGAGGACCGGATTTCCGGTGTGTAGCTTTTAAAAACTTTAGTCGGTTATACTATACAAGGCGAAAACCATCGCGTCACGTCCCCTTTGCGTCAGTGCAAAACGCCACTTCATGCCTACACGCATAGAAAATGTATACATATTATATATTATATGTACCTATAGTAGCTACACATAGGAAATATATACATGTACTGCCTATTCCACAGACACCGCTCGTACTAACAGCAGTTCGCTGTGTTCTCTGGAATAATAGCTATTTCACTCAATTACAGCGATGTTAGGTATCTCTCTATCTGACTTCTGTAGATATCCAATAATACGATATCTATAGAGCATTTCTAACACCACTGCAGTGTGAAATGACCGAGGAAAAGGTACAAGGAAAAACGCTGAGAAAAGTGGTCTGACGCTGTTTCCCTAGTACACGTCGGTTGTATAATATATATACATATAAACAAGTTTTGCCGCAACAAAAGGTTTCGGTTTTCATCTTTCTCTCACATTTTTTTTTTAACGTTCTTTACTTAGCGACGTAACCAGTCGTTCAAGACAAACGACCGTTTTTTCACCCCATGCTTTACCCCCACACTGTAAACAGTCTTCAGCATTTTTTTGAGGTTGAATTTCCGCAATCTTGGCTCGTCGAGTTAATTCACCAAAGAAATCTAATTACCTGTTAAAGTCGCAGTCTATGTTTTTTTCCCCTCCGCTGTTTCGTTTATTATAATATAATTTTGTATTTTTTTTAACGAGTAAACAACGGCGTAGTTTTCTTTTTTTTATTATTTATTTTACCAAATAATTACGTAATAACTTGGAAAAGAGCATTATTACAGAAACAAAAAAGTGTATGTATATATAATATTATAGTTCACAAATAAAGTAAACATTTTTTTAATTTTTTTTTGTATTGTTTTAACAACAGATTGTAAAAATTAAACGAACAACTTTTTTTAATTAATCTTTCAGGCTTAATAATAACCACTCTACACTGAAGTTAAATTAGAAATATTTTTCTCAAACGCTTTTTTCAACCTTCTGTATATATGCCACTCGATTCGTTTTCTCTTTTTTTTTTTATACTACATTTTATAAAAGTTCTGATAAATTATTGTGGCACCGTTTAAAACTATTTATGAAGACATCTTTGAAATTGCATCTTTAATTTATGTTTGCCTTTAGACAATACGAGTATAATACGACTGAACGACTTTAATTTGTTTTAAATGACCAAACATAATATTTATATTATAATGTAATATTATATAACTGAATTATTGCAACGAAGAAAATTACCATTAAATATTCATAATATTAGTATTAACGCTGGCGTTACGGGCAAAAACCGTGTACCTATACCTATCGTCTACGGCGCGGATTACAGACATTTTGCGTCCTGTATAATGCCAAGAATTCAGAATGCAAACTCTACCGTGACTCGGCCTCGGTGGCAACAGAGGTTGGTTGGCTGTCACTCGCCTGCCCTCGTGTTGCAGAGACACGCGGCGTGGCGCTCGATTATTATTTATATATATATATACATACATATATGGGGGACGGAGAGAGTGGAGGGCTCTGGCTGCTGCGTGATTCTGAACGATGAATTTCGGAATTTATACTCTCTGACGTAATAATGCTTTTGAACACGGTCAAGTAAATCCCGAGCACATAACTTTGTTGTTTAGCAATCTCTCCGCGGGAGAAACCCCGGGGGACACGGCGCAAAACTTCATACGCATACGCACACACACACTGGCACACATAATTAAACCGACGTAAATACACGTGATAAGGATTGTTGCCATTAGTGGTAGTCGCCGGCGACAATGTCTTTAGCGAAACGCGCATTTCTATAACCCCCTCAGGGTGTTCGCCGTTCGGATTAATTTTCTCGGACCGGCAGCAAACGACGATGGCTCGCGGCCTTGGTAATGTTTGAACTCAAAATACGTTTTATGTACCGCCGCGCCGTATTTCTGGCATCGGGCGAATGAATGAGTGAAGGGTTATAATATAATCATATATGGAGTACTATTGCTGTTTAGGTATAGGTACCTACATAATATATCACACGGAATTCATCCCGACGTATGCAGAACGAAGACCGATCATAACATAATATATTGTGTACTCACAACTTTGAAGCGATGATCAATGGACATCGTATATCATTATATTCCTGGACGGTAATAATATTACTATATGAACCCTCTTAATAAATTAAATCTAGTTAAGCGAATTGTCGTACCTCTACCTATATTATATTCAATGGTTATACTAAATACCGTCAGACGATGATACTATATTTTACCAATGTCTCACTTGGATTTTACAAATCCATAATACACGCACAATACACACATCAGACTATAAAATATTATGTTAACACAAACATTCCGAAAAACGGTCGAAGATATGGAAACCACCTATCCTTACTACTTATATATAATACTCATTGTAAATAAACGATTGTTCGGTAACGTATGTAGTTCTTCAAAACATTGAAAATATATCATATCATAAATAATAATTAATATTAACATCGAACTAGTAAATCACTCTTAGAAATGCTTTAAACATAAGTAGTGCGACCTAGGAGGTATGTATATTATATTGTTATTACAACAATTTTTTAATCGTATATAAACTAAAAACCACAGAAAACTCGACGACAACGTAGGTACACCTCGATCGTCCTTCGACCGAGGAACACGCGTTTCTCTGCTCTACATATTATTATTATATTTATGGGTGTATCTGCACCCTCTACGGTTGTAATGTTACGCGACCGTGGTAGCAGTAGCAGATAGTGATCGGGGGGTGGGACCGGCGTCATCCGCGCCGTCGACGTCGTTTACAACGCTAATTAAAACATTTTTGAGCCTTTAACAACACACCGGCGGCGGCACGTGTATTCCTTTGTGCGCGTACAGGTATACGCAATATACACATAAACACACACACACACACACACACACACATATATATATATAATATTGTAGTACTCGGAGCGTACTTACCTCCACCGTACCATCACCACTCTACCAATACCGACTATCCATACCCGGCTGCCAGTGTCGAGAGAGAGAGAGACGATGGATATAACACACACGCATTCTGTTTTGTTATTATTATTTTCCGCTGGCTAAAACTCATCTCCAGCGCTTTATCTAATAAACTAATAATAATTCGCTCTTGTATATTATACATTATAATATCATAATAATATAACATATATGCACCACTGACGTCGACGAACCCCTTCGCGCGAGGCGTGTCGTACAATATACATAGTAATAT
The DNA here is from genome assembly GCF_019925205.1 of Metopolophium dirhodum. Classification (NCBI taxonomy): domain Eukaryota; kingdom Metazoa; phylum Arthropoda; class Insecta; order Hemiptera; family Aphididae; genus Metopolophium; species Metopolophium dirhodum. Next base: position 30,193,702 of record NC_083561.1, on the reverse strand, counting down.
GTCTCCTCGATTTCAACAAAAACCAAAAATAAAACACAAAGATTTAACCGTGACGATAGAGCGACACGGCGGCGACGTGCAAATATACATATACCTTCAATCCACATATTATAAACATACACAATTGCACACATATACATTTATTATATAAATATTATATAAATTTATATTATACACTTTGCAAAAATACCTATCTGCAACTAAATATAGTTTTAATTAATTATATTCTACGCCAACGGCCGGATGCGCGCGTGTTGTATAAATGTTCCCCGAACATATAATATTGATAAATAAATATTATAATATCACGTGTACGAGCGCGTGTGGAGGACGAAGTGAGGGTGTGTGCTAACGAAGTGTTTTTTTTTACCGTTCCAAAAACGTTGGGGGTAATTTAATTTACGTTTTTAGACAAAAGAGAGAGAGAGAGAGAGAGAGAGAGAAAGAGAAAGAGGCTTTAAACTAGTATAAATAATAAATATATAGGTATATACGATGTATACGATGTACCTATGATTATATTATTATTACGCCGTCGTTTGAATGTCGTGCGCCTTCGCTCACTTTTGTATACTTAAACATTTACACCCCTTCGGCCCCGTATAGTGATAATCAACCGGCGGCAATAGCAGCTTATCTGCAGTGCGCTGTTCACTTTACCGTATAATCTTTTGCAAATTATGTATTATCCTTTTTGTTCAAAACCGCCGGCGGTGGCTCACGTTTGAGTGCGAAAATTGTAATATAAAATTTCAACGTAACATCAACACCAGATTTTCCCATATTTCCATGCGCCTATAGGTACGTATTGCAGTGGATAATATTATATCGTACGACTTGTATTGTGGGTACACCATACTTACCTATCCTGCGTGCATGCATATAATAGTATATAAGATACATAAATGTCACCCGCACTGTCAGAGTAAATTAAAAATTATCCTACATACAAAAATAATGTAAATCTATAATAATATAATACAGTAAAAATTGGTTATAATAAAGTCGGTTTTAACAAAATTTCGCTTGAAAAACAATTAAAATAACATATACCGGTGAAACCCGGAAGAAACAGTAAACACTATATTTAATATTCATTATGGTAGGTATTATAATTTATCTCTTGTTAAAAAATCGGCTGAAACAAAAAAAAAGATTTGTACAAATGAGGTTCAAGATCCCATTATAAATTAATAAACGATTATGACAACGAACAACGACAACTTTTGTACCAATCATTGTATAACACCTCACTATTATAATATCTTGTTATTTCGTATTATTTCGAGCCTTACATGGGCACATGACTACAGAATTAATTTTATTGTATTCGTTCAATTGTAGCATACCTACTAATTATATTATTTTTAAGTTTGTTTAATTTTTATAACTCTTTTTGACATTTCTATAATTTCATAAGTTTTTAATGTGAAAAAAATTTCATACACATGTAGGTAATTGACCAATAAAAATATTAATTATTATATAATTACATATATGTGTAGAAAAATCGCTTACAACAAATAATTGGTTACGACAAACAAATAAATGTTCCCTTACGAGGTGCCTATTATTTATTTGAAACAAGTCATTATTACTTGTCAGGAGGGGGGGCCTGATCTCGGGGAACATAAGGGTAGTATTTGCCCCTATGCTCTTTTTTTTTAAATTTGTTTTAGTTAGTAGTATATTTTTCATTTGATGTCATGTTAATTATCATATAAACAAAAATTACAACATAAACTTGAATGAATAATTGTTGTTGACAATCATTTATGATATCCTGTGGTGTTTATTGTATCAAAATGGACTAATAAATCCACCTTGGTACCTAGTAATATTTTATTTTTTATCTCATCTGATCACGAAGGGACGAAGCAACCCACAGAATTTTTAAATTTGAACTCGGCCAATGTTTTGACTTTATTTATTTTCGTATACCTACCACGTTATTTAAACATTTTCTTTGTATTAATTCCTATACTATTTAAAGTGAATTGAATGCTCTAAATAATTTGATTTTTGAGTAGGATAATTGTCCGCGTAGATATACCACCCACCTTTAATTTGAAAATAATTCTGCATAGGTCCTTTATTGGCACAATCGATCAGTACTCTAATAGTCCGACGTTTTAGATGATATTTAAATAAACTTTATACACTACGCGATAATATTATTCTTATGATACATTATTTATAAACACAACATATTATAAGATATTAGAAAATGTTAGTAAATTACCTGTCAGCCTCGTATTTAATTATTATAACTCATATTGTATAGTAGTGGGACCGCAGAGCTGCACATTTTTAGGCTTTTTTTAAATCACAGCATTACGGCGAGTTTAAATAATTATTATTAGTGTACAGCACTTGCAGAGTACGCCGCACATTAAACACAGTCGAGAACTGCAGTATTGATCGGTTAAACAAGTTAAGTACATGCTATTATTTTAAGCTAATTAAAAACGTCTCCACAGCATAACGACTGCTATCATCTTTACGACCGAGGCCGTCGGATTAACAATTTCACCCCCATCCCCCAACAATCGCCACAACCGCCATACCCGCAAACAACGATATTATTATTATTATACGCATTTATGTAGTAGTAGTCGGCTGAGGCGGCGGCGCCCGTACCTCTCATCGCTCTGTAGTTGTATATATACTGCTATTATCGGCTTGATAAATTGGTCCATAAACGCCGCCACTACAGTCGGGGTTGTCGGAGTAAAACAAAAACGTATATATATTTGGATTCCTGTTCACGCTCGTCGTCCCCGCCGCGGCAGTGATGTGTACGCACGTCGCTGGTTTCCGTCGCGTTTTCACAACACAATATTATAATAATAACATAATATAATGTATACCAAAACACCACGGAGGCTCTCCGTTTGAACGTACCGTATAATAATTAATCAAACCTTGCGTGAATAATATAATAATAATAAAATATAATATATTAGGTATTACAATATATTGTGTTATTATTATGGTACAATAATATTTCGAGGCGATAAAACCGCGCGGTGCAGACAGCCGCACGCGTCCGCCGCCGGCGTTTGATTGATTCGCCTCGACCGGAAACGCCGGAAAACTATATATATATATATAATAATATACTATAGGTATATCGTACACGCCGCGTGTGTGGAAAAAAAACAAAACAAAATATTATATAAAAGTTCAGTCAATAACACGCGTCGCGGGTTAAGTGAAAAATGACCATCGGATTTCACCGCATGACAACCGTCTGGTGTGCATAAATCAACGACAAGTCGTGTGTCACGCTTCGGTCCGAGAGGGGTTGTTGCCGAATACACCTGTGCGCGGCAAGCACAGCAGTCCGTTGCGGCTCTCACGCGTGGTCCCGTCAGAGTTCCACGCACAACTCCACTCGCCGTCGGGCGGACAACTGCGGGAAAATGCGAATCGATCGCTATAATATAGATAAATAAAAAATGGTTTTTTTTTTTATATATGATTGCAACTCGGTTATTTCAGTGTAATGGATATCGACGACCGGCGGCTGCTGCAGTGGATAAATCGTTTTCATAGTTTAAAACTGCATCCCAGATACGCTGTGTTGCATATATTATGATGTATTATACGCACACCAAAAATAATATGATTATTTTGATCCGATATAATATATATTGGATATATCCTCAATATTGTGTACATTTCGAAAATATTTTCAAATGGTTAATTATTCAAATTATCGTGACAATCGATTGGAGTTAATTGAAATTTGAATAATTGGATATACAACTAAAATTATGACAGCGATATCTGCTATATAATAGAACTACCGAAGGTGCGAGTATAATGTTAATTTATATATACCCTCAAGGACTGAAGTATATATATTAAATCACGTGTAACGCGTTATTAAACTTTATTCAAGAACTACCACACTGCGCGGAGCATAAATAAAATCTATACCTATATATTTTATACGGGAAATTGATTTTCAACGATCAACATAGGCGTTTGTCATCAAATATAACATTAATTATACCGTAGAATATTTGTCTTGTATACATGTATATTGTATGCATATAAGCACAGTATATATTTAAGGCAAACCAAGTTCTAATATATTATTATTAAACTCTCTCCTGCAATCGTCATTTGAAAATCACATTTTGCGTCAATTTATTTTGAAACCTGTATTGCTTCGTTTATACTGACACACCTAACTCGCACGTTCTGAGGGACTTTTGTTGTTTGTATACATTATTGTGAATTTAACATTCGTAAGATGTCTTGACACAAATCGCATCTATTTAAAAAAAATAAAAATACAACCCCCTAATTTGTCACAGTTATCGCACATCGTACTTTTCGTAATAAGAAAAAAAAATATAATTCCCCTTCTCCATTACTACAAAGTTTTTTACATCCCCTTACAATATTTGTGTTTTGATATTCCGAACAGAGCTTTTATCTTGCCAGCAACAACAGGTCTTCCGGCTGAATACTAAATAAGGACACTTAAACGCATTAAAGTTGTCTTTCGAAAGAAATTCCATATTTTTGTCTCCCTTCCCGTCGGAAAAAAACGTTATTTGATATTGTTCTTAATGTTTCACGTCAAACTCGGCATACCAAATGTCTTTCGGTCTTTAAGCAAAACAAAAAAATAGGGACGTTGGGTTTTTTTTTTTTGATCCGATCGTAAAATAAAAAGAAAAGTAAAAACCACCGCGCCCGACGATATATATACATATAATAAAGCCTATAAAAATAAAACGTGAAAAAAACTCTTTACGTCTAGGTTTTAAAGAATAAGAAAAAAAAGTTACGTGGTGTCTGCGGGGTGAACTTTATGGCGGCCACACAGCCGTCTGGATATATAATATTCGTTACTGCATTTTAAACCCCGAAAACTCATAAACCGAGCCATTCGAACACGATCTCTTGTGGTATTGTCGAATACCGCGGTATTGTTCATAAAACTAACCGGAAACGTATAGGTATATATTATATTTTTACATTGCTGTACGTTTTTGTAGGAAGGTACGTCAAAACTAGGTATCGTGCAAAACTAATATATACTTGAAACGAAAATCACGCACCCATCATAACTATCCTGCTAAGTAATATAATATTGTGTGGTTTTTTTTTTTAATATTGTTTTTTGATTTTCCTTATGTTCTGCAGGAGTAAGATGACAATGGACGTCAAAGCCAGTCAAGTAGCAGCCAGCACAGCTACCAAGTCGAGTGCCAACGTTGGCGCTTCCGCATCGACTGGAGGCCAAGAGTGTGCCGGATGCGGAAAACACATAACCGATAGGTATGTCACACTAACTACATATATTGTAAAATTATTCAGTGATAATATTATATTTAATTTTTGTAAACAAATAGTGCGATTATTTGCTCTTATCTGCGTTGTAATAATATTACATAATATATTAATATGGGGTGCGATATAAAATGTTCAACGTTCTCTATGAATATTGTACACATTTTATGGTATTTTATTTTTTATTTTTTTTTTTTTGACAGATTTCTGTTGAAAGCGCTGGATTTGTTTTGGCACGAAGACTGTTTGATGTGTGGTTGCTGCGGTTGTCGGTTGGGCGAAGTCGGATCGACGCTGTACACCAAGGCGAACATGATATTGTGCAAAAAGGATTACTTCAGGTATTAATGGCGGACACGTCGCACACCGTATGATGCTATTACTGATTGACAGGTTTTACAGGATGTTTGGCAATAAGGGCATGTGTGCGGCTTGCTTCAAGGACATACCGGCGTTCGAGATGGTCATGAGGGCCCGTAGCAACGTGTATCACTTGGAGTGTTTCGCGTGCCAACAGTGCAATCACAGGTAATAATAAACCACTATAAGAATATTGTACGTTTCGTGCCGTCGTGAAATTTTAGTGTACTTATACTTATTGAAAGCACCTATCATAATAATATTATTATTATTATTGTCATGTGTCGGCGTGTCGCACACCATTGTGCCGTTATTCTTCAGGGGTGTGGAGGTCAGGTGAAGGATTTAGAATTCACCGGCAAAAACATCCCCCGAACCGGCGTCATTGACAGTAGCACCAGTCATGTATATTCGCTCGGGGATGGCGGGTTAGGATCGCTCTTAGGCCATGGGACTAATCCGCTGCGATTAGTTATCAAAACAACCCTCGGATTCAAGACCCAATATATAGGAGAGGGACGACCTATCGCCGTGATCCGTGATTAAACGTTCGGACTCGCCCGCAAACGAATTATTCGTATTAAGCGGCGCAGACGATATTAATGTCGATGAATTACCGAGCGTTTGCAATGTGGAATCCAAGAATAAGTATACTCGTTTATACTCGGTGCTCGGGAGTTTATAGGTTCCCCTAAAATAACATTCCGCATATAATTATTATTCGGTCGTTCATCCATATATGTATTATAAATTATAATATATAAACGCGATACAATGCTTGTGGCGTTTAATGATTGTATAATTCCTGATGATGGTTTCGCGAATAATTCAAACATTCAGGCATACCAATGTTTCGATATCCACATTATTACTATCGTAGTATGTGTCCACCGTTACAAATATATAATATTATAATATATATGCCATACATTACTACACATCGCAGTCGAAAACTAAGAGGAAAAAACGAGTATATTACTATATTATATTATATTATATATATATGTGTGTGTATACTTGAGCGCAAAAAATTTCGGTGAGTTTTCAAACTTTCGACGACGACCGCTTGGCATGAAAAAAGTTTACTTTCGAATGATTTATAACAAAGGGGAAAAAATCGCTTTTCAACCGAAAAAACAACAACAATTTTTAACCTCGGAAATCGGAAAATATAATATATATATCACATTTTATACGAAAACTCCAAACTATATGACGTTTATACGCGTGTGTACCTATATTTATGTGTAGCCGTGTAGGAAATAATAGCGTTAGAGCAGGCGTTAGCAAGAGTGTAAATATTATTTATTATAATATCATATTATGCCATAGCAATTTTTTAACGATTTAATTGTTTTATTTTTTTAAAGAGCAGCGTGTTATAAATTTATAATAGTTGTCCAGACAATACGTGAAAACTTTCTTATTATAAAATAATATTATTACATTTGAACAAGAAAAAAATAAAAATAGTGTACAGCTTTATACTTAAACGTACCATAACACATTATGTATATAATATTATATTATATCATACGCTCGACGAGCATAATATAATAATATGGTTATCGGAATTAGCAATTAAATAACGTCCGCGATGATACGAACGCGGCACATGTACACATATTATTACATCGACGGTATAGAATATGTATGGCAACATGTGCGTGGCTAATTGACATGTGACACATACATAATATACAATATATATATATATATATATATATAATATTATACTTTACGTCCAATATGTGAGCGCGCGTTCAACAATCGCGTACAACTGTGCGGCAGTGGCAGTGGCAATTATGAGAAAACAATAACTCATATATATATATACATCTCCCGCAACGATATTCCACCCCGTAACGCCTAAAGGGGTAGTTGCGCTACAATATTGTAATATTCGCATTGCCCGGCATTGTCACGGCGACGGCGGCTCTTTATTCCCTTTCACTCCAATTAATTAATACACACACATACACACACACACACACACACACCGGATGTACGCGCGGGGGTGGCCGGTCATACTACTCTGCAGTGCTCGTCGTACACACACGCACACAGCCAGCGGATTAATTAAATTTCATCCCCAGATTCGGTAAACCCTGTGTAAACGATTCCTTTTATTCCGCCGCGCGGGCATTCCATCACCGCTTCGTCCGTCCGTATATATTCGTCCGTCCGTCCGCACCCTATCCCCGGACGTCACTCCGACCGCCGTCCGTCTCTCTGCTCGCACTATGCACATATACATTTATACACCACCACCTTGTCACGGCGGATATTATATTTCAAAACGACGATGCACTGCCTCCGCCCCACACCACTCGAGACTCGAACGTTATTCTATATATATTAAATTATATTATATTATATATACTACCCCTTCCGGTGATAAAAACCCACTGCGAGAACAGTGGACGGCACTGGATTCCAACAACTTCTGCTGATGTGCCTGTAAATAGGTGTACAGACGTACCCACAGTCGTATATTATATACGCGTATCTATATAATATTATTATAACATTTAAATTCACTGTCGTAATACGCAGACGAAAAAAGGATTTCGCACGTAGTGGTTATCTGCAAGCGATTCGTTCTTGACCGCATACCGTCTTATTGGTCCGCTCGAATGGTACAATATTGTATTATATAATATGTTTAAGATATCACGTATAATCCGCTATATAGTGATCGCGCAGTCAGTCATATTGTATATTATCATAATACAATATGATTGTTTTGAAGGCAATCGATCATCATTTCACTCGAAAAATATTAAGATTTTTGGAAATATACTTTTTTACACAATTTAAAGTCATTAAACAAATTAATTATATTTTTTATCGTTCAAATTCTGAGGTTGTTTACTTTTTTGAATAACAACGTATACATTTTTATAATAATTAAAATATTTTTCTGAAAATGTCGATGTATTAAAATTGGATTTTAAAAGACTAGGTTAGATATAGTTAATTACTTATAAAATATAAATACCTATTTTAAGTATATATGAGCGGAGGAACGAAACGTTGGCTCCATTCTTCGCTTGTGCAATCTTTAAATACTTATAACTATAATTAGCTTGTTGCTTAGTTCGAAATTGAAAAACAACAACTCTGGATATGAAGGACTCCCGCTTCCACACGCTTAAATTTATCAACTATATAGGTACACTTGAATGTTTCTTTAAGAATTATAGCCTATAGGTACTCATTTTTTAATTGTTTATTTGACAATTTCTTCTCTATACAGACAAGAATATGAATACACAAAATAGCCAAGGCCCACTCCCGAGGGGCTCATCACCTGAAATATGCTCTTATCATAATCTTCACGTGTATAGTTATAGTGTATAGTTATACTCGTTGTGGCACAGTTGACTTAATAATATATAGTCGGTATAATAAAACAATATAAATTGTCTAATATGTTTACGAAAACGAAACTTTACCCCTGCTGTTATCGTAAATAACACCTACTCTGAACAAAACGTCATAACGGAAATTAGAAACTCCTATAACTACCTAACTTTTTATCGCTATAGCTGTATCAATAAGGGGACTATATATACGCGGACGAGCGTCGTACCGGGTACAATATAATATATTAAAACGTAGTATAAAAATCGAATGATATTTCCCCGGGGCTATTAGTTTACTCGTTTAATATCAACAGTACAAACACTCTTTGTCAGTCTTCCGTCCTGCAGTTTCAGTGTATTTCTGGGCGGGTAAGGGGTGTACGATTGTTAACAGATTTTAAATGCCCGTGAACGATTGAGTACTAGTTTCAATGCATTAACGCCGATCACCGTCGACGAATCAATATCGTAAAAGTTCGGTTGGTCGTAAATGTTGAAAGTTTTCAGATTCCAGAGTCTGTGATGGTGTATTCCACTTTATCATAAAAATCATATCACGTTAATCATTTGACATTCAAACGAAAACAAATTGCTAATATATTATTAAGTACTATATTCGTACAATAATATTAATTGTATCGTTAATTGCAAATTGTATTATTTTATTTTTGGCTCAAATAAGTTTATTTGTTACTTATGCGCAGCTGCCCATGCTTAGAAGTTATAAATTATAATACACCAATTTAAATACTATGTTAAATACTAATATTATGATATTAATCAATAAATTGCATTGATTAGTAATTTATGCTTTTATATGTACTATATTATCATAATGCATATTTTTGACAATATATATTGTATAATTTTTTTTAGAAAAAAACCTACCTACTTAAAATTAATATTTTTCATAAGTATACATACAATTATACTATGATGGTGGATTTAATTGCATGCAAAAATGTTAAATACCATCATTCTCCACCATTAAATTTTAATACTATGGCTGATTTATAAATACCCTCCTAATGCTATTCAAAGAAAACTGTTTTCATAATCTTCTTTTGTTATAAAAATATTTTTAAATACTATTAATTAATGTAAATAACGTTGGTTTTTTAGCAGAAAAAAAATTCAAGTTTCATGATGATGTCATTAATCAAGAACTTATCTTTTTCCTCCCCTGCACTTAAGCACACATAGTCATCATTTTACCGTCTTCAACCCTCCCTTTTATTTTGACGATAATGTCATTATTATTTTCGCCATTATGAGTCATTCGGTAGAAATCTAATGGATTTTGTCCACAAAAAATATATTAATACAGTAATTTACATTTTAAGTAACACAAATATATATACTATATTTGAACTGGTAATAAAGAAATTATTATTAAATGATTATTTTACGATTTATGTAATCTACAACAAACAGCTTTATCTAGAAAATACTAACTTTTATTTTGCTTCAGTAATTACTTATTACTACCTTAAATAATTATTTTGTTATTGATAACCGTCAACCACTGTAATGTTGACCAACCTATAAAAACAATAAATTCGTAGTGTCATATTTCAAAATAAAAATTCTATGTTCCTTGCATATTGGATTGTGTCGGATATTCCAACGGAGTCAACTTTTTTCTTATAGTCACTGTTCAATCGACCATATTGTTATATTGTTATGAAGGGAATGGTTTTGAATTTTGCTGAATTTCTAAACGCCTACTATATTATAGCCAGGCGTTATGAACGAATCGGAGTAATTTAATATTTCAAACCCGAACGGGCTCCCGTTACGCACGTGTAGCACGATACACCCGCGAAGAGGACTATTTATATCTGATGTTGTTTATTTTTTTTTACCCCACGGGGAAAAGCCCATACCCGTACTTTAGATTTCGTCTGGACAGGAGTAAAAAAAAAATGAACGGCGGCTGCCACATAGCAGACACCGCGGCGCCAGACACGCGTTTGTTAATACTATGCGCCTATATATACCTATTTAATTTAGAGCTTCTCGTGCGGACGCCGCCGTTATAATATAATAGAATATTTACGAGGAGGCGGTGGCGGCGACCGTGTAGCGAGATGTTGCGGTCGGATAACGCAAACCGTCTGGCGGGTGCGGTGCGGCGGCGTCCATCCGTCCGGGGCCCGACACGAAAAGGACCCCCGCCGGACCTCTTCGTCGTCGTCGTCGTCGTCGTCGGGCGCGCTCGTCGCGTGTGCGTTGTGTGTGCGATAATCGGTTCAGACAGGTGGAAAAAACGAGCCCGCCGACCGACAAGAGTGATAATCGAGGGGCGGCGGCGGCAGGGTGAATGGTTTATATACGTAATTGAATTGTCACTGGCAACTCGCTAGAGCTAATTTTCCGCCGCCGCCGCCGCCGATATGAAACGATTGTCAAATCGGGCGAAACGTTGTGTTACCGTTATCCACGCAACGAAACGACAAAAAAAAAAAAACGACAACAACCTTTCCGCCACTCACATAATATAATAATAATAATAACACGACCGAAGAGGAGACCTCTCATTTTATTATTTTCTCGTCATATTTTTGAGTGTACGTGTGTTTTTACGACAAAAAAACTCATCCCTCGCACCACAAATGGTTTACAAATACAGCGCGACGTTCGTTACACAATTCGTTTTCCGCATGACTTTGCCGTTTTCCCGTTTTTTTGTCTGGAACCCGCTGCCCGGAAAGACTATATAATATTATACCAATCACTGGCAATCAGCGCCGTTCGTAGGGGTTTCCAACGGGAGTGGTGGTTTGCGAAAATAAATAATTGGATACCTCCTCAGTTGTTGCAAAATTAGGTTTGAAAAATATAGAAGGTGCTATCTTATAGTTCTTACTGATATAAAACATAAAGTACAAAAAAAAAAATGTATAAATTTAATAATATATAAGGTTGTTTTTTGAGGTATTTGAAATTCGTCGTACAACTTCAACTTCTGTCAATTGTTTATTAAATACTTTGTTATTTATGATGGCTTAAGCTTTAATCGTCCATCTAGGTGTCTATTGATACCAAATACACATCATTGCTTACCAACCAGTTTACTACACAGTTCTAATTTGATAGATATAAAACAAAATAATAATAATACAATAAATTGTGAATCCTGCGTACGCAACTGAATTCCGTCGTGTTGAAACTTGCAAGTGCAATATATTGTTTTTAAAGTATACCTATCGATAGAGAAAAATTTTAATCTCCACTCTTGTCAGATTCACGAAATTCATACACGTGCGCAAGTTGGGTGGGACTAAAATCGAGTAAGAAGTGATAACCGAAATATGAAATTTTGTATAATATGTAATTTTTATTACTATTATTGGCTATAGGTACCTATATAAGGATTGATTTTGTTTTGCATAGTTTGTGGCAATGTATTGTAGTAATAATAATATACAAGTACTACCAGCTAAATTTTGTTTTTGAAATTAAATAATATTTTTTGTTTTATAATCATAATTCATAATCGATAGTTTTCCAATGTCAACGATATTCAACGATAACAGTTTTGAACTTTTAATGACAAAATTTGCATTACAACGAAATTTATTCAGGTACGTCTCATTTAAAGTGCGCAATATGAAAATGTAGGTAGATATTTTTAGTCTCCGCAATACAGACGGACTCAATTAAAAACGAATTACGACCACGCGCCGACCAGTAATTAAAAAAAAAATAATAATAATAATAACTCACAATAAACAACAGTATAGGTTATTAAATCATTAGTACAACAAAAAATGCACGAATGGAAATAATAACATTTATTAAAATATAAGACTAAAACAATTTTACGAACGAAATAATTAAATTAAATTAAATTTCTACGTAATTGTTCACAAAATTAATTATTTAATCGTAACGCGCGTGGCGCTTGTGATGCTCAGTAATTTTGTATGGCAATAAATAATAACAATATTATGTGGACTGTAATAATGTATTATTATTATACCACTTTGTTGTTATTTCTGTTGTTGTTGTTGTTGTTGTTGTATACCAGTGTTTATTAGTATAATATTATTCCTTGTATATACTGCAATAATAATTAATGAAACGTGATGGAAAAAAAAATTGCAATGACTGTTACAAGTAAAAAGTGTATTATTCACTGACGGTGGAATCGGAATTTTCAGCTCGATCGTTTAGACAATTACATTAAAACCGTGGAATTATGCGTATCGCATTAATTATTTAAACGCTCGTTATTCGGTCCTAAATGTAAATTATATTATTTTCAGAAGTCAATTGGGATCGAATATATTTAAAATATTTTATGACTACTCTTCGTTTGCCGACGAGTTTCGTATACGCCACGTTCCAGCGCATTTTCCGTAGGATTCAATAGGTATTCCTCGTTTGAGTGAACTCACATGGCTGTAGTATACGACTGTTGTGATTTGCGGTGTTTTTATTCGCGACCGAAAACCGTAGATTTTCCATCGGAACGCCGAAGTAATGAAAACGCTAACTCATAATCTTACATGTTTTTATCAACTGATGGGATGGGATTTTTTTGGGGTATTTGTTATACCGGTGACGGAAATAATATACAATTACCAGTTATATCTTACTAATATATACCTACCTGCTAATATCGTGCCGCCCCGCAGTTTGGATATATTTTATCGTCAAACATTGTTTTTCGAATAATTCTCGAATCAAAAAAAAAAGACAGAGTATAAAAATTATAATTATTTGCAAAATTAACTTGTATGTTATAATATTATGAATGTTAAAAAAAAAACAAACAAACAAAATAAACAAATACGGAGGACTTTGATAACTTTGTTCGGCCGATCCGAACGCGGCGTGCCAAAAGTCAATACTTACGGACTTTTTGCGAAAACCATATTCCGTGACGATAAAAGAAACTTACAAGTTACATGAATATTTTTCCAATGTAAACCAGCAGCTTTATGCATATATATAATATTTATAATGGTATCGGGAAAACGGATAATATAATCCTATCTATACGTATAGACACGTATAGCTTATTTACGAATGGGCGACAAAAGAGGGATGCTATATATATATCTATTGTATACAAACAGTGGAGCACATAAAAGGGGAAAATCCGTCGTATGGTCCTCGTCGTGGGCGCCTCGTTTCTGAAAAGTAGTGAATTAAAGCTGTTTCGGCCATCGCGCACGATATTATACAAGGGCCTTGATCATTTCTTGACTTAATAATATATTAATTTAACCACAACCGCGTTTAGGTTTATATCAAGAACAAAGTTATTCATTTTAAATTTTAATGCATACCTATTATTATTATGAATCTTGTAAGATGCAAATGCACGCATAGCGCCAATTATTGTGCAATATTAACAATCACTGTATATTATATAACTGCAGTTATACGTATTTATTTTAAACTCACGCTGTTTATGGTGCAAATAACAAAAACTACTCTTATAATAAAATACCTTTGACTTTTACATTTCAATAAAATATTATTATAAAGCACTATATAATATATTATATACAATATATAGATCGGTACGTTTAGTATTTAAATAGTATACAGACATATAGTATTTTCATTTTTAATCGAATGTTTTGCAGAAGGTAAACAATTTATGGGCTCAAAATCTAAATTCCATTTAGTCACAACGTTCAATTACAAAAACTTACTACGTTTCTTACAAATTACAATATATTATATTATGTAATGTCGGAAATCAGAATTTACTATCTGGTTTTAGGTCAGTAGAAATAGATGATCATATGAACCGTTAAAATATTTCTGAAAAAATATTAAAAAATTCAAAATAATATAACTAAAAAGTATTATTCACGTGCAATAAATTGTTTGAGGTATTTTCCTTAAATATTTGTAAAATATCATTAATTTTTAATTTTTAGGATTTGTTTTATTTTTGTCACAATTTTTAACACGGACTAATAAAAATTAACAGTTTTAATGATACGACTTTATAGTTTATAATGTTACCAAAAAATACGCTATTTAATTAAAAATGTATCAAAAAGTAATATTAAAAATCACTTGTTAATGTCTCATATAATTTATACGTTCTTATTTCTATTTAAAATTGTATTGTAATCTGAAAATGATTGATTACTGCAGCTGGGAATCTGGATTAACATTAACCAACCTATAAGTAATACAATGGTTATAAATTTAAGTTAAAAACTAACATTCTTCATTTATATATGAAAAGAGCTCTCCTTTTGGCTTATACTATATAATATATTTTTAAATTATAATTTTAGTAAAATTTATTCAAATGGAGTTTTATTTCTAGAAAATCGTATAGTTAGATTTTACTAAATATTAAATTTTAATTAATATTATGCATGTGTTCGAACGAATTCCGGGACAAAGAAAGGAACAAGTTAAACAGTTTTTATCAGAGAAACTTAAAATAAACGCGCGTGGGACCTAGTGCAGCGTATACAAGGTATATATAATCAGGGTGGAGAGTGGGCAAATTCGGCGACAAAACTGCCGTCATAATCCGGAAGGGTCTTATACTGCAGCGTAGTCAGTCGCTCTCCCTCCCCCCCCCGGAACTCGTTCTTCTTATAAATATACGTGTATATATATATACGAAGGATTAAAGACTTAAATTACAAACTCCGGCAGCATAATAAAGGTTCTAATTCGTCGTCGTCTCTTCCAAATCTGTGTACTTTATCACGTGTCGTCTTCTTAATTCGATGTCTGCTTGGCTTATCGCTGGGCCTGGTGCACCCACATAGATACGCACACATATATAATCCGAGCGGCGGCAAGAAGCGCAGGTGAAGACGAAAAATCGGTGTAAAGCGATTACCGAACTCTCGATAAGCGTCTTTACGTGGCTAACACCACTTGTGTATTTTATTTACCAGCAGCTACCCCCTGAATTTTGCTTCCCCTCTATTTCACTCGCTTGACTACACTTCAACGCACGCTGCAGTGACGACGGTTGATCTCTATTCAAACATTGATAAAACATTTTTTATGACTACAATTACTGCGCAGCGTTATCGCGAGAAGTGCGGCTACTGCTGCTACACTACTCTACTAAATTTTCCTAATTTTTAGACGTTCTGTTCTGTTCTGATTTATAAAATTCTAATAAGTACACATGATATAAAATTAATCAACGAATAAAAAATGTTTGAATAAAATATTTTACAATATGTAAATATAAAGTTACTTAAATGAAGTACAAAACGAATATATTCGATTTAGTTAAAGGAAAACAATTTAATGATATTTATTATTGCTGCAGATACGTTTAAAAACAATGATATTCGATTCGAAGTCTGAGGTTACAATATATACTTACAATTGGCAGTGTATGTATATATATATATATTTTTTTTGCGCGAGTGATTGCTTCCCATGTATTTTTTACTACACTAAAAAGGCGGAGTTTATAAGAATTGCTTTCGATTTAAAAGAATCGAAAAAAACAACACGACCGAGATGAAATTCGGAAATTGCACCCACACTAATGACAACAGCGTGTTTAGATAAGGGTAATAATTCTTGTGCATGACGGAGAAGACGGAAAACGTGAGAGACTCATAAAAAGAATTCGAAAAAAAAGCCTTTATAACTGATAACATTTCTTTTTTTATTTTCCCTCCTCTATGATGTTCGTCGTTTGGTTTTATCACTGTTGCAGGGGTGGAAATCTTCCCAAATGTTCATGCCTATATAGTATACTCTGATGAACCACAAAACACCAACACTTCATGTGGTGAATTAATATAATAAATAATTTTTTTTGTGGCACATAAAAATAAATAGCTAATCAAAAATTGTTTTTTTTTTATGTGCGTAATTATTTTAGTGATCGAATCTTTTATTTTTTGTGAATTTCAATTCCACTGGCACTAAATGTGTTAAATAATCTAAATCGAAAACTATAAAAATACTTAAAACTATTTTTATTGATTTTCAGGATATCACATAATACCAATTCCTGATATTTTTTTTGCATCGATATATCTAGTATCATAATATTATATGATATAATATGACATATTATTTTATACAATTTATTTTATAAATACCTGCAAGAGCTAGACTCTTCAAAATAAGACCCAGGCCAGTTGAACCTAGGTTTTTATTAATTAACCCGGTTCTGAATCACGGTATAATTAAAAATACCTGGTTTGTATACGTATAGGTACTATCAAATTGATAATATTAATACTGTCATAAACCAAAGTAATATAATATTTAGTATCGAGTATTGACTTATTTGTGTGCAGTTTGTTTACTAATGTTAAATAATTATTGTTAAATGAAAAATGAAAAATTAAAAACGTGTATTATAATTTATTTATAAATAGTTATATAAATTACGAAGCACTATAGTCAAAATCAATTTTATTGATTTTTATCATCACATACTTAAGTTCAAAAATCAATAAAATTTATATTCCTATTTTTAAATTGGTTATTAACATAATATGAAGGCACTCGTGTATTGAAAAAAATAATATTCCAAAATAAACTTAAATTTATTTAAATTTCCTTAAATTTTAAAACCATTTAAGTATAACTAAATTAATGTATAAATTCATTGAGTAACCAAAAATAAATAGTCTAAAATATGCATAAGTACTTCTGAACCATATTTCATAATTTATTAAAAAGTAAAGACACACTTTAAGTTTAAACACTAACATGAATTAATTTTTGTTTTCACTTAAACCCTTCGAGGCAAATTTACTCAATCTGCTTCTGACGCAAGGGAATATTATTATTTAAAATACCTAATAACTTTTTTTACGGTCCACTGTGTGTGTAATTTAAGAGGTCTGCTCTGTAGTCTGTACACTGCAATATGTGAACAACAAAACCAGCGTCAATAAGCACCAGAGAAGAGTTAATTAAAGGACGTCAGTATACGTTGGTGGCCCTCTACTATCGAACCATTAAGATCTCAAGTTCTCTTCGAGAAAACTTTGTTAAAGTACCTACTTATTAGTAGGTGGTAAAATCAAAAACTCACTAGACGATAAATACGAATTATTCAGTCATGAATAGACATTATATGAATATGAATGAAACAAATATATTTCACACATTTTTTTTTTTTGATAACATAATATTTTAGTTATCCCGCCTTTTTTTTTTGTATGCCTTGCATGCTATAATAATATGATAATCTGCCACACTATCGGTATAGAGTAATAGTGCACGTATTCATAATATATCCATGATGAATATAATGCGGCAATCAGAAAGAATATTTTTTTTAAATATATTAATTATTACTAACACATGATTTGTCTGACGAGCATCCAAAAATATGATATAGGTTAGAATATAGAGTAATATAAAATAAAATATGCAATAATTCGTACATCAACAACGGTTAATACGATACGATTTATGGAAACCAAAATAATATATCAAAATTATTGTTTTATCCAACACGTGAATATTAAATGTCTAACTAATTTTATAATTTGATATAGCTGTTTTATTAAAATATTCTAATACAATAATAATAATATTATAGGTACATTATTTTACTGTAACACTCCTTATATAATCGCTTCTCGAAAACCTTTTCATCCACACAAGTATATTACTATATTATTATGTATACGCCGTATATAGGTATAAGACTTTAGAATTATATATTATTATATCATAAACTGCACCTACCAAACAAAACTTAATAATTCCCAAGTCGATATATTATATTATCATAATTCATAACTCTGTATAATAATTATTAATACCGACTAGCGTGGACTAATTTATTTCGACGGAATCGCGGGCGCCGCGTGGTAGAGACGAAATCGACCGACAGACTGACGGCATTTGATCCTGCAGAGACTTACCGTTTTTGGGTGTTATGCATATATATATACTGGGAATTCGTTAAAACACGCGTCTCTGGATAATGTATTCTCCGTTTAGCCAAAACGTCATCTGTTGTTACCTAATGATTATTCACCGTAAAGTGCCTTAGACGTAACAGCTATAGCAGCAGCAGGAGCAGCAGCAGGATCAGCAGTAGCAGTCCCGTTAAACATAATACATAGGGAAAGAGCGACGAGCTGCGGCGGTATCGGTGGAGGGACGAATGTGTTAAAAGTTATTCATGCAACTTTAAATGCGAACGAAACTTGATTTTCTGCAGTGGTGGGTGGAGGTGGGGTATAATATGGTGCAAATACGTATATAATAATATAATATATACAGCGGCGGGAGGACGCGAAAACGCGTGCGTATATATATACATATACTGATTAATTATTCGACGGGTGCAGGCGCGCATCAAGCCGAGAAACTGGAAGAGAGGTTTTTGTTTTTAAATCGTTGGCATCCGCGTGAAAGGATTTCCGTGTGAGAGAAGTCGAACTTAGCGATGCCACGTGACGAGAGGGAAAACTCGCTGTTACCCGTCGTCGGGCTGCAGGAGTGGCGGAAATATGGCAGGAGAGTATACGTGGCAGGTGCAGGACGAATAGCGCGAGTCGAGTTCACGGGTCTTAAAAACTGTACGAGCTCGTCGGACCTTACATAATATTATGTCGTGAATAACGATCAAGGTTATTTTTAAGTACTTCGATTGTCCATCGCTACATTGAATCTATTTGCAAACAATATATTGATTCGATTTTAAATTTAAAATAAAGATAAGGGTGAGATATAAATGAATGCTTATTAGTAGGTAATAGTTTGTTTTACCTAATTCTTAGCTTTATAAATACAATGTATGCGTTTCTGTAATTATCGAAGTAATATAATATAATAATTTTAAGTTAAAATCTCAATAAACAAAAAAAATACATTGAATAATATTACGATGATGTATCATTTATGTCTTTTATAATACTTACTTTCGACCGTTTCCCTGAATGTGTTGAGAATTTATAATGATTTCCGATTCAACAACTTTCTGTTCAAGTGTCTCTGATACAGTCATCAAGGTTTATGTAAAATAAACGGATGTATAACTGCCGATTCGGCGTAAAAGGCGAGAGACAAATGTCTGGACGTTAGTATAATAATAATCTTTTAAAACTTTTATAAATCAGTTATTAATCTCAAGTTTTTTCCCATCGAAAACAATGCTATTAAGTAACAAAAAGTGGGAGCCAAAGTTTCTTTAATTTATCGGCACAATAAAGACATAATCCGGAGCGCCCTCGGACCGTGACATAACTGCCCTGGGCACGACCTTTAAATGACTTATAAATCTAATCGAGCTACACTCATAAACTGTTTCCTCATAAACTTGATTTAAAGATTTTCAAAAGCTATGGTAAAACAAATAACTTCAAATAAACAATATCCACCGGAAACGTACACCCTTAGTGATGATGTATATGAAGGACGTTAGAAGACGAACTCCCCAAATATAATGATTTATTAAAAAAATGTTATTTCTCCCGTTTAGCACGCACCCTATCTTTAAGATTTCCACTGGACTCAATTGTATTTACTTGTAACACATTAATTTAAAAACGAAACTTTATTATTGGAGTTTGAATTGTCCCTGCAGGCTGAAATAATTTATTGTTATACCGTTTGAAATTTTTTTTTTTTTTTTGTCAATTATTTTAAGTGTTACAAAATATTATTTGAATTATATGTAACTTAAATAAAACGATGAAAACACTCATATATAATAATAATAATATAGTATTATTAAATTATATTAATATAATCACATAATATATTATTATGCGTTTACTGTGTTCTAAAATATTAATAGTAATTCTATACAGTATTAATCAAAACCATGAACCTTATTTTACATCATGACAATAATCCTTTTAACTCAATCGATTTCAAATTAATTTCCAACCCGATATTCCTTTACTAATTAATGTATTGTGTGCACCTCAAATTAACGGATTATTGACGTACACTCAGATTACATTTCAAGATTATCTCTTCTCTCTAAGCCCTGTCGAATTATTATTTTTAGGTTTTCATGTTTACCGTCTACATTTCATAATTGATAAATTTAATGACATATTCAAATAATTTCAATCGAATTACGTACATAAATATTACACGCGAGACAATTTATTTGTGAGACAGTTGACAGTTGTTTGATGTTGTATTTAATGTTGATTTTCAGATTTTGTGTTGGAGACCGCTTTTACCTGTGCGAAAACAAAATATTATGTGAATACGATTTCGAGGAGAGAATGGTATTTGCAAACATGGCTTATAATCCAGCTACTTTGGCTCAGTTGAAACGTCACGCCACACACATACCCCCAGCGGTACGTATATCAATACCTAAAATAAAAAATTACTTTAAAAATCAAATAAATTTGTTTAAATAAAATAAAAATATATTTTTTTTACAACTCGCATTGATTAAGATACAAATTTAAAAGCTTAAATCAATGTCAACATATTTTATGTTACCTGTAGTTTAAATTGTTTAAAAACTCACGAATTCGTTGTAACAGTAATTTGCTTTACGTATATTATTTTTTAAATGTTAGCGATTAACTTAAATGAATAGTAAAAATTATTACAACGATCTGTTCCTAGATATATTATTATTTACGTGGTTCATACCATTAACTAACCATAATCAAAGTTCCTTCTCATTCATATCATTACACTGCCCTCTTCTATGTCCCACATGCCACCACCAACTGTATGGCTAATGAGCCTTTAAGACGTCTATAATGTCGTTCGCCAATGCAGATCCTGCCTTTAACGTTTTATTAATCTTATTATTTGTTACTTCTGTACTATAAATAAGCTATTGTTATTGTATATTATTATTAATTACTATTCTGTAATGACTTATGTTATCTTCAATGTGTAATGTTGCATGTTTAAAAGGGCCCAGCCCGTAAGATTAAAATATAATAAAATAATATGCTGACAGTGTAGTCTTGTACGCATCTTAAGCAAATACAATATTATATGCACAGTACACAGGTTAGGTTAAAGAACTAGACAACAATGGTTATTACTTATTAGCTATAGAAAATATACATTTTGTTTAGAATTTTTTTCATTTAAATACTTTATTATCTATATTAATCCATACGAATTCTAAATCTTTAAAAAAAAAAAAATTAATTTAATTTATTGATATAGTCTCTCTGCTTATAGTATGTTGTGAACTCGTGAAATTGGTCGCTAAATAAATCATATTTTCTACATTTTCTTTTGTTTTTGATTAATTAATATTTTGTAGTCAATGTCTTACGATTGTTTTGTTGTAGGTTGGTGGAGGGGGTAGAGCAGATCTACCCATGGCGGCAGGAAGCAACGGGGCTGGTGATCGTAGAGCCACGCCAACTGATTCACACCACCATGGACATCACCATCATGGGCACCATCACGGAGCACCCACCAGCAATGGACACCAGTACGGTGGATCGGGCGCCACCACGAATGGTGACCAGTCTCAGCTCCAATTATATGACGTAAAATGATAACATAAAATCGTGTTATTTCTCAAAAAACGCTCTCTTTTTAAATTTGATTTTAGAACTATTTTGTTATTTATTGCCCACGAGTATCTTGATATAACTACGCATAATATTATTAGATTTATTGACAAATACAAATCGTTACAGACAGATCACTTCTGTTTGGCTAGTCACAACGATAAGATATTATTCGTAGCACAAAATTATAATATTGTTTCAATTTTTTCACAAGCTAAAGTGTAAAAATAAATTTTTAATTCATGCAATTAAAAAAAAAAAAAACTATTAATTTAATTACTCTTTAATGGTTTTTTTTTTTTTTTTTTTGGTTGTTTTTGTTGTTGTTGCTTAAATGACACCAATCAAATAGTGTCTATTTACTGTCTTTAATATTTAAACTAAAATACTAATATTATAAATTTTAACATTAATTGTATATTATGATTTAAAACTATTCCATTTGTCCAAATATCGAAATATATGAAAACAAAATTATCCTTACCAAACTATACTTTGTAATAATATATATAGTATAGGTACTAGTTTAGTGTTAAGTACTTGTAAGTATGTATGTATTATTCATTTTTACCCTTATATAAAGGATCTCTCGTTGATTTAAATAATGTTCTAAGTTACCTTTGTATTGTTTTCAATTTTCTTATATTTAACCGTAAGACGAAACACTGGTAGTATTATATAATATTATATGTACATGTGTATTATGATAATAATATGTGCGTGATTAAAAACAAATATAAAAGTATTTCGTTGGCACCACCATATAGATATTTTGTTTGCTTATTAAATTTCCGATCACCTATACTACTTAGTATAATACTAAGTATTTATAATCAATGTTACCAGTTACCGCCGTCTGTTTCGAGTAAAATAAAATCTATTTTTACTGACTTAACACGATTTATTTGAACGTCGACGTTTTCTCTTTAGGAACAACTCAACGGGTGTTCTTCGCGTTTATCTCGGTATACTTGTATACAGTAATGTGCAACGCAAGTTTACAAAGCGTGTTGCGAGCTTATATACTCTTCAAAAACACCTTTAGCGATATACATCGTAATCTCTAAGTATGAGGTTTAAGAACTAAAGCTCTGTTTTTCTTAACTTAATATTATTATATACATCTAAAATTTTAATTTTATGTCGTATACAGTATACATAATAATATGTTAAACACATACTTAATTTATTCATTGGTTGTTTAAGAAGTTTAGCAGGAAGTAGCTACCGTATATATAATAATATATTATATATACGCAGTCTGACTCTCAGCGCCGGGCGCGTTATTCAAAATTACCATTTGCTCAGCTGATTTGTTATTACGTGAGTCTGAGGCTGCCGCAGTATATTTACCGCTCACAAAAACGATAAGTTTAACATCGAAGTTTTTGCGGCCTCGTAAAAATGATAAACCGGCCGTACATTATTTTTTATCAGCGTTCCATATACATATATTGCAGTCTGCTTTATCGCGCACGCCCATTGTTACGTGACTTCCGCGAAGCAACCCCCGGTGATGTACTGCGCTTATACGTGTCCCGTCGCTTCAGATGCCTGCCTCACCCCTTGTATATAATATGTACACGATGACGATTTTTTTTTTCTGTTTGTCTACGGACTACGAGAGTATATAATATGTACACGAGCTAAATCGAACTCGTTCAAAAATGCATGAAAACTTCTCTCGAATGCGCGCGCGAACACTGCCGTACGGAAATTTCCGTTCGCACCGGAAATGCGTGAACGGAGAAAAAAATAAATACGTCGACGGCGCGACAGAGCAGAGCTTTCCGGATATTACACACGCAGGCGATTTTAACGATCCTTTCAAGACATCGGGGCAATAAACCATCACTGTTAACTCTTTACAGATGATGTTATTATTTTCGTTGCCGGTCCCCGTCAAAAGCCGCCGCACATATTGTATACTCGCCGTTTATGCGTGTATAAGACGCGTGTGTGTTTTTACGTATCATGTATAGTATTATTACGGATGTATATGTATGGAATAACAATAACTACGACGACGGCTGCTGCAGTGGTCGGTTTTATTCGAATGCACGCGTATAATAAGATATTAATATATTATGTGCCGAGAGATCATTACATATGATGCCAGACTCCGCATGGACATTTGTGCAGGTGAATAATATATTATAATATGCAGAGCACTGCACTTTTTCGTCAAACGAAATATTTGAAATCATATAATATACTCGTTATACATGCTCTGCTGATCAGTAGTTTATATCACTATAGGTATTGATTAAATTATTAAATTTTGTACTTGGCATCTACATACTATTCGTTATGTCGCATATTTTCGTTGATTTTTGTAAAACAAACTACTTGGTGGGTGGTGAGTCTCGGGTTTAATATAATTTACGTGAACTAGCTGATACTATAATTTCTCAAATAAAAATTGTTAATCCTTATTTTATTCGAGAAAAAAATCCAGACTCAACACGTGAAAGCCATACTATCATTATATTAATTTGATAATTCCGATGAATAAAATACAATTCCAAATATTATAAAAAGTATTCACCCATTTTCTCTAAGTAGATCACACAATATATTAGCCACATAAAATCAGGTAGGTATCATAGAAAGATCACGAGTACCGACATATTAAATTTTAGATTAAAGACGGCGCGCGTAAGGTTCCCCAGCGATGGGGTGATAACTGATAAATATTAAATCGTATATCTGTGACGAGGTGATAACAAACAATATTAGGTACAATAACAACAATTCTATTTAGGTATTCAGAACGAAAAGTCTGAAAAAAATCAATTTGTGCACGGTATAGCCTATAGGTAATAATTAGCTTTTATACTCGAAAATGAACACTCGTTTTGAATACCTACCTACAAAACGCGATATATGTAGACACATAAGTCGCATGCACTGTTTCGGCAACGTGCGTTGTTAAGTGGAAAATGCCACGAAACTCATTTGTTGACTGTGTCATTGCAGCGTTTGCATAATGTTATCGGGTGTATTATATTATATTGTATCGCGGCGTCGTTCAACAATAGCTAGGCAGGTTATAACTTGAGATAAACGCATTAAGACGTCAAGAGCGCATTTGGGGTGGCGGGGAAAGGATAATTAAATTACGAGGAGTGGGGGACCGACTCAGCCATCAGACTTGTCACCTGTTCGACAGGACAAAAGGACTTCAATCGACAACGACGGCGTTTAATTGTCACAACACAATGCACCGAGCTTATCAATTTATTATTGTTGAAGGGTTCCCTGGTTCGACTTTCACAGTTTCCATTCTCCATTGTTAAGTTTTGAATATTATAGTGTCCGTTTTGAGATTTTCTAACCGACATATTATATAAAACGGACGACAGATCGCAATCAGACAAACACATCATATATTTCACAGTATATAATATTGTGCTGCAGCTAGTGAGACATAATAACATATATAGGTACTGAACATATTTCCAATAACGGTAACAACAGCTATAACACGAAATCTACTATAAAGTAGATATAAGTACTATTTTTATTACAGTTCAATTGCAATGTTTTTTTTTAATGACTGTAACTGGTATGTTGAATTTGCTTCATGGATATTATCTCTTCATAATTTGGTTTAAGTTTAGTTGAATATAGAAGCATTACATTTTTCAAATTAGAATTTGTTAGTTCGGTTCTATACTTATTTTTAATGAAAGTCACCCGTGAAAAACTTTTCTCACATATATATGTAGAGCCAAATCTGCAAACCAATTTCACCGCTACACTATGTAATTCTGGAAAATCTTCCTCGGGTAGGCATTTCCAAAATTCTATAATCTCAGATGACTCTTTATATTTGCATTTTAAAACTGTTGGACTTTGAAGTTCAATAATTTCCAATTGCATATTGTGGTTATATTTTTGGAGATCGTGTGTCGCTATGATAAATGTATTAATAAATAAGTTATTTAAATCTTCTTCTTCTTTAAATTTGCTGAATCTTTCTTGAAAATTATCATATAGTGATGAAATATGATTTTTAAAAATCGTCAATGGAATATCTGTCGGTAGATAAATAGATTTTAATCGTACAAAGTGATCTAAATTTCCCATTCCTAAATTACTTTCGAAAAGACGAAGTCGAGACATGAAAGAATTTATAGAACCTACAAGGGCTGGAAATAAATTTCCTTCACCTTGGACTCGTTTATTGAGAATATTTAAATGTCCGAGAATATCAGTTAAAAATGCAATGTTAATTAACCAATTTTTATCTCTCATTAGTTCACATTCATCAGGCAATTCATTATTTTTTTCTAAAAATTCAATAACTTCGTCTTTTAGATTCCAAAATCTTTCTAATGCTTTTCCTTTTGCAAGCCATCTTACTTCACAAAATAAAAATTGTTCACCAGATTCGTTAATGGCATCTTCAAATAGAGCTCTGAATAATCGATGATTTAAAGGCCGAGCTTTTATTTTGTTTATACATCGAGATACTGGTTTTAATACATGATCAAATTTTAAAATTTTAGCGCATAAGGCTACTAGGTGTGATATTTATTTAAATTTCTATTCAAAAACTCCTCCAATAGTGTTACACAACCAATATTTTTACCTATCATACATGGAGCACCATCTGTGCATACATTTTCAAGTTTTGACCAGATTAAATCGTCACTTTTTAACAACAAAGTTTCAACGCAACAACATTTTAGTTTATTAAATATATCTGTACCTTTTGTCGATGTTTCGAGTACTTCAAGTCCTAAAAGTTCTTCCGTCACTTTAAACTTAGAATTCACACTTCGAATAAATATTCTTAATTGCGGATTGTCATCAAGCTCAAGAGAAAAATATTTAGAATTAGTAGTATTACACGAAATTTGTTTTGAAATATCTGAGGAAATTTCGTCAATTCTTCTCATAAAATAAATGTAATACACATGATAAAGAAATGTCATTTACGTACGTAGAAATTTTTGAATCATTTGCATTTTTTGCAAAAATATCGAAACTTTTTTTAATGATTTCGCCATCAGAATAAGGTTTCCACACTTGCACTTCCCAAATGCGATTTCATAAGAAGTTAACACCATGTTTTTTTTTTCATTTGTTTGTTTAGTAAAAATTGATTGCTGAGTTAACATTGAATTAGTCTTCTTTTTAATATATTCTGTCCTCTTTACAGAACCCTTGGGGTATTTTTCAATAATATCATTGTGATTATTATAGTGCCGTTGAACATTCAACTTTTTTGGAACTGCAATTACAGAGTTACATACTAAACATGTCGGTCTAGATTTTTTCCCTTCTATACATAAAAATGTTTCTATCTATTCTGTATTAAAATTTTGCGAAGAAATATCATCTTTATAACTTCGTTTTACGCCTAAACTTGAAGTTCCTGGTTTATTAGATGCCATTTCACAATGATACACACACACACACACACACACACACACACACACAACGACACAAACTACTCGTTAACGCACGGGCACGGCGATTCTAATACGACTAACTTTATTGTAGTAATCTAGTACACACGTACCGTAACAATTCTCGTATCGGAATAATAATCGGAAAATTCCACTGCGATAATACAATCTAATTTAACAATACTTATTTTTAAAAATTATATATTATTTTATCTGACTCTAGTGTGCCATTCAATAACAACAAATGTGCCACAAATGACACGCGTGCCGCAGTTTGGCCATCCCTGGGTTGGACTATTAAGTACCTACACGTCTTGTCTTTATAAATTATTATAATACAATATCATTCCATAGGTACCTAATCAATACTTACAATTGATTAAGTGTTATTTATGCACGATAAAAATGAATTCGTATTAAGCTCTCACAGTACGTCAATAATTATTATACTGTATATTTACACAATTTTTGATTCTTAAAATATTTTATCAAGAAACACGCTAATGTGGAATATTTTAAGTACAAAAATTGATTTGCATACGGCGTAAACACGTTTATTCCAAGAGCATGGCGCAAGTAAATCCGGGGGAGGGTTGTAAATTTAATTTAAAACTTGCCACTTGAACCGACAAATATTCAGATATGAAAACAGTGTTTCGAACCGTATAGAGGTTATATAATATTATAGCTGCGGTGATTCTAAGATTAGCGTTCGGTGTGTAGGAAACAATGAAATTAAGTTTGTTAATTATTATTCCCAGACCGTCAACTCTTCATTCGCATACAGCACAGCTGGGTGGAAATATTATAATATAGACCGAATATTGTTTCAACGCGAACCTTGGCTGGCTGATAACACACACACAGGGACTGACGTACTTGACAACTACTCGTTCGTCTTAACGGTTCCACAGTACCCCACCGCTCCCTAGCGAGCGGCAGAGACAAGATAACGCTGTTTCGAGATAATCCCTTTAGAATAAATTATATACAATTCTTAGTAGTTAACTGTTATGTTCTAATTTAATTTGAAATGCGTATACAAGCCTTCAGCTGTTGTACAATCAAAGTTGAATTAAGTTTTCGATAAATACCAGATTAGACTTGACCCATTTATGAAATGGACACAATATGTACGCATTACAAATATTTGGCGCCGATGTATTTGTACTTTTTGCAGAAGATTTGCAAAAACTCAATACGCTGCAACTTACAAGTCGGATTAAATGAATGATATATAATTTGACGAGTGTGATCTTGTGAAAAATGTAATTAATAGAAATTAAACAACATAGTATGTCATCATAAAAAATGAAAAAAAAATCATGAGAGACAAAATATAGAGATAACAATACTATAGTTGTAGTATATATTATTATTATAAATCATTGCTTCCATCATACGTATTCAAATTTATAAGGGAACTCGGTTAAAAATGAACTCACGACTTCAGAATTGCTGGCTATTTTCGCCTTGCTGCTGACACTGTTGGAGCACTCCGTGATTTGATCGCACTTCATTTTCGCCCGAAGAACTTTTTCTGGGAGGTGTGCTTAAAGATTATATTCTATCAATTCGTTTCTGACATGTCCTGGAGCTGCATCTGAATCGCGTCCAAAAAAAATGTAAGGTGACAACCGAATTGCGTCCACGTGGTTTATCAAATTCAAACTTTTAAATATTTTGTAATAATTGTTTGTCAATATAATATGTACATTGTACATAATTCAATAATTGGGAACCATTGGAACCATATACCGATAAATTGGGTCTCCCCAACCTTTTCAATACCGGTATATTTTGTAGATTAGTAAATATTTCCCGACCAATATACGACCTGAAGATTAATTTTGTTCTTACATTTTAATTTTTAACTATTTTAAACATTTAAAATTAAAATGAATTATTTTGTAATGAAAATTGAAAGTTGATACAATGTGAAAAAAAACTATTATATTGTAATAAATATAAATTATAAATTATTATTGATGGCTATACATTATTTCTTTTCAAAAGTTCCCTTTTAAATAATTATTTTCAAAGATTGCATAGGTATAGTGTTATAAATCTTATTTATATAAATGATAGACCTCTGCCGACTGGGTAAGTTAGGGTAAAGACAAGGTAAATGTGTACAATCTTTAGTTAACTGCTATTGGGGATTCGGCGATTTCGGTGAAAACCCCCGGACGCAACACGCAGATCTGTCGTGGGAAACCGCGGGCGCCGTTCGACTTAAATATGATTTTCCGGACGCTACTCGGATATAGGGTCTCGGACACGGGTAATTTATATCCATCTATATAGCCTATATTATACTGCGTCCGGTAGAACTACACTGCACAGAATCCGGTACGTATTATATACGACGTGTATAATATTTAAGACGATAAGTAAACTGCACGGTGCGATTTACACTGATAACCGTTAAAGCAAACTCAACCCTCCGCGCACAAAACGGGGGGAGGGGGGCGCGGAACCAATTAAATAATGCAAAGTGGCGAGTCTTAAACGATCGCGGTGGCGGCTCGGAAGCGGTTGCGGTGGCGGCGGCGTCGTCCGCAGATTATCAGCCGACCAATTAATATTCAAAGTCGCCGGTCGCGGTGTATACATAGCGGCAATACATTATTATGTATAAAGGTATTATACATCTATACAGGTGCTGCAGTGTATATAATATAACGACTTACGATGGAGGCAGTTTATATACATATACACCGTCATATCAGTATGTATATACACGACTGGAGGATTAAAGCTGGTGTATATCTTCGCGGAAAATATATCTCCTCCGATGCCGTCTCAGCATAATACACGAGTATGTGTATGTATTATTATAATGAAATATCAACAATCCTTCGGACGCGGCAAACCGACCGCGCGAGCGTCTTATAAAACCTCCCCTATACCCCCCCCCCCCCCACCGACCACCATCATCGTCTAGGTATATGCACACACTGCAGACCCTCTGCTCCGAAACGGTCGTATACTGCTATCATCGCGGGTGTGCGCGTATAATAACTCGAACCCCCACCCCTCACCCGAGGTTGACCTATACACAGGCAGTGGCATCACATGCGCCCTATCGGCGTCTTCCACGCGCGGCGTTACGTAAAATACGATAAATATATATTTATATATATATATATATACACACACACATTGCGTATCCAAAAACCGACAATAATTTGTTACCGGCTAAACAAAACAAGACGGCGGACCGATCCAGTGGGCTCGTAATTCTTAAGAATGCAAATATTGCCTATTGGTATTAACGCGCGTCTCGACAACCGCCTAATCCTATTATATAATAAATAATAATATACATATATAATGTATTGTATACATTATACGCGACTTGAGGCCAATGTTGCAGCCACCGGCCACCGCGGTCGACAAGTTTATGATGCGCTGTAAGATTTCTGCAGAGACCATCTCGTCGAATTACGATAATAGACGATATGATCAACGTAAAAGACATTTTTAAAAACATCGCACGACGACAAGAATAATTTATATAATTTATATAATATTATCATTATTTAACCGATAAGGTAATCCGTGACAAAATCGTTCTCCCACAAAACCTATCTGTATCAGGTATATTGGTATATATAAAATTAGAATATAATATATAACTGCAATATTTAGCGTTTAAAAACTCGAAACTTAATTTGAAATTTGAAATTTACACTTCTATTTTTTTAAGCATTGAACATTTAGTTCATGATGTCAATGTAAAATAAAAAATATATATACATATATAAGCAATATATAGGATAAGCATAATAAGGATAATTAATTTTAAGTATGGGACGAACAGTGGACAACGTTAATAGCTTAAACTAATAACAACTATTTTGCGTAGGTACTGCAGTTCAGCAGTTATGTATAATCGTTGAAAATATAATGGCAGACCAGTGTCGGTCTGGCCTACCCGACTACCCAGCAATCGCCGGGGGCCCTAGGATATTTTTATATATTGAGGGCCCTCGCCAAATGGGAAAGAAATAAAAAAACATTTAAGTTTACTCACGAATTTCTTAATGTAATATTGTTCAATATGACAATATATCCACCATAAACTGTTATGCACAAGTCAATTGTAGAGACCCATGGTGGCATGATCTTTGTAACGCAATTATATAGCTACGTAATTAAAAAATCAGAGAGTCACATTAATTTCGTTATCTACAAAAATCATGATCCTTAGGTACATATTATTATAATTTATGAACACAAATAAATAAATATATATATATATATATATAATCAATATAAATTCATATATTTTTCTTAATTAATCTGAAACATAATATCCATTGTTTAGCTTTTATAATACGAGAATAATAAACGATTGAATAATTCTAAATGGATAGGAAAAATGGTGAGTTGTGGGACGACATCTCTCAAGCAGATGAATTACAGACTTGTTTAAAACAGCTTTTGGCCCAAGATCACTGCAGGAAACCGGACAATTCGGACATATCTACGAGAAGAAATGCTGGTGCAAAATCAGGAAACGTCCATTCCGGGCTTACAGACATATTGCACGAAAGAAAAGAAGAAGATTTGTCGTGGACTTTTGGACCAGGGCTCCAGGCGGCGACTGCAGAGCCTGCAGATTCTTCTCGTTGGACCGTAACGATGGCGCAATGTACCAGTGGCGGCTCGTGGGTAAAATATTTGGTGGGGCACAGGGTGGTGACTCGTGATGTTTAAAGTATGCAATTAGTTCAAAAGTTCTTTTAAAAAAAGATATCAGTTAACTCCAAATTCAAAACTGTTGAATGAAAAAAAATTAAAATATAAAATACGGGTGGAGTTAAAAAAATAATGCCAATACGGCAATATCGTACAAATGATAAGCAACTATAGTTGTACACGCCGAGGTCCCTTTTATTTGAGAACCCCCGCCACTCAGCGGCCGAACGTATTTACACGGACTGGCGTTGATCTGACAGACCTGCACACTAGTTGATGTGTATAGTATATTTATTACATAATATGTCGACTACATTTTAGGAGTATAACAACTGTCATGTTTAATCGAATATCAAATGTTTTTTTTTTTTAAATTGAGTTTTGCATTATAGAATAAATACAGTTGAACAAATATTGAATTAAAATTAAAATACATATTTACTATTATATCTATTGTATCTATATTAATCTATATGGTGTGCGTACACCTGCACACCTATAGGCACGAGCCACCACCGCAATGTACTAAAATGTACAGCCGACTCCGGTTCAGTCGGTAGTACTACGGAGCAAGAGGATGAGGTGCTCAACGGCGAATGGCGATAAGTGATAACTATGACATATGACAGCAGCATTCACGCAGGATCAGGATCAGCGAGAGGACGAATCTGAAAATCAGCCGTTGCCGAAGAGGTAAGGATCATCGCGGAAATGCTGCCCGCGTCCGTGAAACCGGCACGTGTTCGTTCTAGGGGTAGGGCCTCGGCCGGGCAGTTCGGACTATAGAAGGCTTGGCTATAGATCGAGGGCCTCGTCGGACTCGGAGATGATGACAGGAGTAACTTTTAGAGGTGATGGTGAAATCGAAGGGCATGAAGCGTGGCGGTGGCAGTTCCGAGACAAGGCTTCAAAAGTTCCGGCGAACATGTCATTAGTGGAAATCCGCTGGTTAAGTCAGTTCTATGTAGTCAGTAAAAAAAAATCGTATGCTGAAATTATGTTAGCTCACCTAAGGAAGCTGGAGTAGTGGAGTAACTATTTACAATGTCCTCTCAAAAATTACGCATAGCATTAATAACGTAATTTTACAGTCACAATATAATAAACTAATAAAGTTACAGCATTATAGTCTATATAGATAAAGAATTCCATCGACATATTACAATAATTATATTATACTCACGAATCACGATGTGATTATAACATATTATATAGTATTATACACTATAACAAGCATATTGTATCGTGTTGTAAAAATTATGGAGTTGCCACTGTACCCCGCCCATACATTTTAGGACAAGATAAGCCACTTAATATAAAATTAAATTAAAATATATTTTTTTACGATAAAAATATAAAATTATGTTAAATCGATACAATGAGGCATTACTTTATCTAACAGGCTACAATAATAATAGTACAAATATAAAAAAGAATATCAAATACGAGTTTAGAAATGAGAATATATTCGTTAGAACGGCGTTGATCCAATTTGGAAGAATTGACTTAATACTCAATAGTTACAAACCGTTATAAAATAGTTATAAAATAATTGAGCCTATGTATTTATCTATGTATCTTTAATGTTTTTCAACTCCCATTAATGAAATGTATTAAGAACCTAGCATTAAATTTTTAAGTTTTTGTAGAGAATAATTTTAAAAAAATTTACAAAATTCGAAAAATTTCTCAAGACTATAACTAGCTCAAAAGAGTCAAAATATGTTCTTGCCATTTATAGACAATGCTAATATTATAAATATTTGGTGAAAACTTCAAGGGCCTACAATTATTAATTGTTGAGGTACCTACACCAAAAAAATTAAATTGATTTTCTCAAAAATTGGTTTACGTAAAAATTACTATTTTTTTACAAATTTTTAGATTCTGAGCGGAGCGAGGAAGCTAGTGATTTTACAATGGGGTTAATTTTTTTTTTTTTAAACCTGTATACTAAATTTCTACCGGAAAGAGTGATTTGATTTTAACATAATATAGTACCTTATCTTTTAGAAAATTGAATCAAGATGATACTTTAGAGAGGTCATTTTTTACTACCAACAAATTACGAAAAACCGCTAAAAATGGGATTTTAATTTCTAATGCTTTGTTTATCACCATACATTGTTTTATTTGTATTAACTTAAAAATGTGTATCACAAAAGAATTCTATCTAATATTTATAATACAGTGTTTATAAAATCGATCTAGCATTGTTATAGTTATGCAATTATGATGTTAATTGTACACGGAAAATAAAATTACCAAGGTAAGAAACATTTTCTTTTTTTTAAAGCGACTAATTGAAAATATTGTACTGTGACCCAATCATTATTAGCCTGGCCGTAGCGTGGGTCCCCGTCACTGGGCAGACGTATGATAGGTACATATAAAATATATATTATACATAGAAAGAGATATATAATGAACGTTAATAATAATAATTATATTATTTTTTTTTTGATTTTATTTACTCGTTTACTTAAACCGGCGTAGAGTAATCGTATTGCACGAACTATTGCGCCACGACGTATTATACTGCAACACGCGCGTTTGCCGTTTCAAACCCGACCGACGTAGATAAATTGTTGTAAATAAATGTTTTGGAACGTCTTTATCACGGTGAGTACCTACCCACCGAAACATGCGGTTCTGAAAAATTACAGTTGTTTGCTGGAACCTCGGATGAGGTAAAAATCGCATTGGAGAATATTTCGGCGGGCGCGGGGAGGGGTTGAAAAAAAATAATTGGAAAACATTTGTAACATTATGGACAATTGACCACGGCGATATAAGATAACGAGGGCCATAGAGTTACAACCATCATGGTCACCCCTCGCCCTTACTTTATATATACCTATATATAATTATATATACTACCTCGGTTAACCTACTGCACAGTGAGAAAAAGTAAATTGAGTGAGAACACGAACACTTGGTCCCAGCTAATTATATCCGAAACGCACGGAAACCCGAAAACGAATCTCGAAAAACCGCTCTACCGTTTATAATTCACTGAACAGTAAGCGTCTCCGATGAAGGGGCAACTATATTATATACGTGCCCCGTTTTTGTTTTCGGTTAACTGAAAGTCGCGCAAACAGAATCTTTTAAACAACAATTCGGGTAAAAAGACCTAAAGTGAAATAAATAATTAAGCGGTATAACCGATTGGGTACCTACCTCGGTGTTAATAATATTACAACAAAACGTTCGATGTTTCGATGTATTTAAAAGCATGTGTTTTATAAATATTATTATAGAAATAATTATAATATTATTACGTATTGATAATTAAATATTTATTAATATTTGTAATATACACATAATAATAATACATAATATATTATAATAATATTTATATATTTATTGATAAATAAATAAAATATTTTAGATTCTAAACTATCACTGAAACGACTGATTTTTCCTTTATAAAGATTGACAGCCTATGTACTATACCTAATTTATGAAATTTGTTCGCTTTCGATGTTGATAAATCGAATCTAAGATCGATAAAAAAAAAATGTTGAAAAAAGAAACGTTAAATATGATAATATTATATTATAATTATAATATATTTTATGCGTGTGATTTTAGTAGTAATCATATTGCTGTACGCCTGTACACATAATAATATATAAGTTATAATAATGTGCATATAACTTAAAAAGTATGCTGACACTCATTTATAAAAATTACAAAAATAAAGTACTAAATACTAATATTACTATACTAATACACCTAATTCAGATAATAATTTACAATATTAAGTACCTACCTAGCTGATAAAGTTTAAATTTCCAAATTAAAATAAAACCACATACATTCCATGGAAGTTTTAACTACTGCACTAAAATTAATCTAGATTTTTATAAATTGTATTATAATACGGACCTAAATAATGATAACATAGAGGTAAGCATCATTTAGGAGCAGCTTTGTGGTGGAGTTTTTGTTTTGAAACACACATACACACACGTGTTCCGTTTTCCTTCAGTGCCGAAATAATAAATAACTGTTGTTGTTTGGCACTTTTACCGGAACACAAACGAGCGTTTTTCACAAACTTTGAAAACATACACATTAAGCGAGTTGGAGGCTCATTCATCCGTGTCGGTTTATGTTTGGTGGTTTTATGTCTATACAGCTTTTATACCATGATTGTTCGATAAAATAAAATGTTTTTTTTTTTTATATGTTTATAATCTAAATTTGTTCTACATTTTATTATGAAATGTTTATGTATATTCTATAATTATATCCCTTTTTAAAATATTTATTTCAATTTGGCCCCTCAGGTATTATAATATTATAATATAATTATACGAATAGGTAATTTTTGAATTACATTAAAATAACTTAGATTGTTATATTTTAATGTTATCCAATAAATATCCAATTTTATACATTTTGTAAAATTTAAATGTATGTTAACTAAAACTATGTGAATGTATTCATTTATATTTTAAGGTATGCTTTTTAGGTTTTTTACAAAAAAATCATTAAACTTATACTTACTTAAAACCCAAAAGTACCTGCCTCCCGTCTGTCTTCAACAATACTTTATACATTAAATTGTATCCTGCGACCTGCTGTATAACTCAAAATTTCAGTATGTAATATAAACTAATATCAATATTTATAAATACTAGGTATACTAATTATGGTCGTATTTAATTTTACGTTCTACACCTCGAAGTAGTGCTGCTATAAACGCCCTGCCATCACGTCATCCAGTTTTTTCCTATTGTTTCTGATTGTATAG
The DNA here is from genome assembly GCF_019925205.1 of Metopolophium dirhodum. NCBI lineage: Eukaryota > Metazoa > Arthropoda > Insecta > Hemiptera > Aphididae > Metopolophium > Metopolophium dirhodum. The sequence continues at coordinate 30,156,315 of NC_083561.1, read as the reverse complement.
TCACCAAAAAACTTATTGTTTTTAATTTTACAGATTGTAAATTACCGATATATTTATTTTTTGAAAAAAAACAACAACTACAATTATTAACAAAAATGTTTTACATTAAGTATTATAAATTATAATACCTATAGGTATAGTGTTCATTTCAAAACTCCTCTTCAAACCAATTAGACCGAACCCATACGGCCGTATTATGTACCAATGTACCTATATGACTTAAGTTTATGACTAAATGTGCAGCTGCAGATGTTATCAATTACTGAGAATTTCGCGTTGTTCGTTTATAATATTATAATCAGTTGTTTTAAATCATCGGTTAGTATCGCGTACATTGTGCTAATAATAATAATTGTTGGAATCCAAAACGTGTAAATTATTCGACAATGCCAAAACAGTCGAATTACCGTTTTTCACACGCGCGTTTGGCGGTATCGTTCAAAGTTTCCACAATGGTTGTTGTACAGTTAGTTCCGCACACAACAGTTATCTCCATTCTATACCCGTCCTCCCGCTCACCATCATTTTGTACTGTCGTCTCTCTATTTTGGGAATTCTGCTTTTGTTTAGTTTGATACCGCAGTTGCCGGCCACGGACAAAGCCCAACAAAGTTTCAGTTAACGATTGTAACATTACAACATACCTACCTACCTATACGTGGAAAGTGCGAAATCCGACAAACGTTTATACCATTATATTCCTTTTCCCATTATAACCGTATATCCTAAAACTATTCAACTGCAGCGTCGAAAACAAAATATATATTACATAATTTATTTATTTTGTATAAATTTAACTATTTTAAAGTGTGTATAGTAGTATACACGTGTGCAAATACAATGAGAAATAAATGACATTCAACATTTCGTTTTAATTTCAATCAAAACACAAAATATCAAAAATAAGCACTTTAAAGGTCCCATGTCCTAACTTTGGTATTTTGAGAAGAGGTTCATTTTTAATTCATGAATATATATTATAATATGTGTATTACAATAATTTAAATATGTAGAAACTAAAATGCCAATTTTAATGGGGCCAATTATCTTCTTGAAGAACAAATAAAAAAAAATTTAATTTTTAAAATGTAATATGTAGGTCCATTTCAATGGCCCCCCCACTTTCGAAATTTGAACTTCTGACCACGCCAAACGTTTGTGCATCGTTTGTGCAGAAATGTGCACCAAGTCCTATCGTTTGTGCACAAAAACTGAAAGCTCTATCCCTAAAACAAAATGGGGGGGGGGCATTGAAACGGTAGCCCCCCCACATTGAATATTTGGATTTTTGAATGTGCCAAACGTTTGTGCATCGTTTGTGCAGAAATGTGCACCCGATCCCGACGTGTGTGCACAAAAACTCCCAGCGCTATCCGAAAAACAAAGTGAGGGGTATTAACACGAGGATCCCCCTTTTTTGAAATTTTAAATATTTGTCATATTAATAAATGTTGTTTACGTACCTAATAGGTTTAATAGAATTTTACTATTGCCATGTAAACATCTAGAAATAGTAGGGCAGTAGGTTCATAATATATTATATTTAAATATTGTATTATAATAATATGAATAATATAATAATATTATGTTTTAAATATTCCTAGGTTATTTAAGAATTAAATACCAGCGTTTCTAAAATACAAATACAAAAATCTTAATTTAAAATATCTAATAACATAACTACCGCTTATAAATTATAACCACAGGTTATCAATACTAACTTAAAAATAAAAAGTTATAAATTAATATAATAATTGCTTAAGTCGTATACAACCGAACGCAACTTAACCTAATAACTATTAGTTGTTACATCTTATAATACGTATTTTGGGTATAACATTAATTAAATGTACACTTTTAATTTAATTCTGAATTGAAAATGTACCCCTCATACAGTTTTTTACTGTTACTAAAATAAACATTATTATTTATGTGTAATATTATACCCACTCAGCACTCAATATTTTTATAATTGTCAAGAAAACATACATTTGCACCAATAAACACATTATCTTTCTTGAACTACTGTTAGAAGCAATCATAATAAAATATACAGCAAGTTTATAATTTAAGTTAACTTTTTTAAAAAATATTAAAAATATTATCGATTTCTTGTGTTAAATTAACGAAATTGTTTTAATACTATATTAATTAAACAAACAAATCTGAATTCTTTCAGTACACACTATACCAGTGGTCGGCCAACCGGCGGCCTGCTTTAAATTCTACGACAACGACATTTAATCGAATATTATATCAAAAAAATCATATATTGTATAAAATATATAATTGAACGTTTCTATCAGTCATATTTTATAATGATAGATATACCTTGACAGTTACCGATAAGATACCTAGAGTAGATACGACGAGTGTATTTGGATTATAATATTGATTTTCTATTCTGTTCAGTAAAGTAAAACGTTGCGTTTTTCAACTACTCGCCAATCCATTTAATATTGATTATGAAGATGTTGATGTTGAGCTTCAAATGGAAATAATAGATTTGCAGTCACAAGATATCTTAAAAGACTCATTCAAAGCAACTGTTTACTTTTTTTCGTTGAACTTCCGGCATCATTTTCAAAAATTAAAAATATAGCTGCAAAATACTTCAGTATGTTTGGATCCACTTACGTGTGTGAACAGGCCTTTTCTCATATGAAAAAAATTAAAAATCCATACCGTTCACATTTAATTAATGACCATCTCCACCATGTACTTCGAGCCAGCACAAGAAATTTTAATGTGGAAATTTAAAAAATAATAAACAATATCCAACAACAAAAATCAAATTAAGCCTAAAGCAGTTGTGATTTCCATACTTTTATATTATAATTATTATATTATTAAAAATTGTAATTTTTATGCTCTATTATTTTAAAGTTTTAAACAGTTATTTTTTTCTTTTTACCTTCTTCAAAAGGTTGCCGACCACTGCACTACACTGTATTAATAACTATCAGGTACATCATTAGAACTTTTTTTCAGGGTGTTCTGAGTGGTTCAGATACATTTTGTACATGAACAATGCCACAACAGACTCTTTTTTTCATAAGCTACAGTGATATTACTTAGATAAATAATTTAATTTATTTTAACACATCATAGGTAGAGTAGCACTGCACGTACTATGGTTTTAAATTTATATTCTAAGTTATAAATGGATATTATATAATATGAACTTTTGATTAATTAACAATGTTTAAATAATACTACCTATATGGCTATATAATAATTGTTTCATATAAATAAGGAAATATTTTAACACAGACGTTTAACGACTACATTAACAATGAAGTACAATTTTGACAATTTTATTTTAAATATATTACTACTGTTCATGTACATTTTGAAAACAGTTAACAAATAAGTAATAACAATGGTTATGATTTATTAACATAATTTCAAATTAACTCTGTGAATACCTTATTTATCCAAAAGGTATCGTTGACTATAATAAACAAAAAATCAAATAAATAAATAGAAGTCTTGTAAATATATTATAACTTATAAGTGTAACATTAGTCGTAAATGTATCCATATATAATACACTATATATTATATTCTGTATTCTGGAACACAGTTGTTAAATTATTTTTTAAATCTATAATCTATTAGAATGTAAGTAAAACAATATTAATATAATACTTACTAGAAAAAATACTTTTTAAGAGTATTCAAATACAGATACCTGTTTTGAAAAATATGTAAAATACGCGTATTCAAGTGATTAAAAAGTATTTGAATACTTTTGCTCAATTAGGTACTTAATGAGAATTTATCATAGCTGATCTGAGTTCCAATAATTGAACTTAACATTTATAGTTTTTTTTTAAAAATACTTGAAACCCTAACTTCATCAATATTAGTCTTATCGACTTGAAGTCTTTAAGATACAACGCAGTCAAGCCTTTTAAATTGTTAGATATGTTTTTCAAATTCGTATTATATCGAAAACGTAAATCATTCAATATTGGTCGTATCGACTTAAAGTCTTCAAGATTCAACGCAGCCAAGCCGTAAAATCAAATTTATATTCTCAAAAAAGTATCGACATTAAGATTAAAAAAAGAAAATTTCCCGCCAAATTAATTTTTGAATAATTTAAATTTTGAACATATTTTTGAATTTATCATGTATTAAAAAACTAAAAAACCCAACCAACTGTACCAACATTCCCTACTAATTATACGAATGGCGATACCTGTATAAAAATTAATTTAGGTAGGTATTCTATGAAAAATATCTATTTCCATATTCAAATATTATTGAATAATTCAAAAAAACTTCAAAATCAATATTTAATATTCAATATTTATAAAAGCAAATGCCTTTTAGGAAACCAAAAATAAATTTTGAAAGAGGGTGTTGGCGCCTGCAAACAAATGCATTTTAGAAAACAAAAAAAAAAATTTGGAAAAAATTTTATAGAAGAAAAATACATTTCAAAGTTTAAACTTAAATGCCCAGAATATTAAACAGAAAACACTAATTAAAATATTTATTTCATGAAACAAGGATTATTCAAGAGGTACCAGATTGTCAATATTTAAAATATTTAGCTAGGGGTTCATACCTAAAAAAAAAAAGGAGGGTGTTGGCACCCGCAGGCAAATGCATTTTAGAAAACAAAAAAATTGGTAAAAATTTTACAGAAGAAAAATACATTTCAAAGTTCAAACTAAAATGCCCAGATTCTTAAGCAAAAATAACTATTCAAAATATTTAGTTCATTAAAGAATGATTATTCATAGGGCACCAAGTTATCAAGTTTCAAGTCAATACAAAAAATTCAACTAGAGTAACAATACTAAAAAAAAAAAATTGAAGGAGGGTGTTGGCGCCCTCAGGCAAATGCATTTTAGGAAACCAAAAAAAAAATTTTGAATACATTTTACAGAAGAAAATTACATTTCAAAGTTCAAACTAAAATACCCAGAATATTAAACAGAAAAAACTATTTAAAATATTTAGTTCATTAAAGATAAGGATAATTCAAGGGTTCCCGGTTGTCAATGCTTAAAAATTTAGCTAGAGGTTAAATCATAAAAAAAAAATTGAAGGAGGGTGTTGGCGCCCGCAGGCAACTGCCTTTTAGGAAACAAAAAAAATTTTTTGAAAAAATTATACAGAAGAAAAATACATTTCAAAGTTCAAACTAAAATGCCCAGAATCTTAAACAGAAAAAACTATTCTAAACATTTAGCTCATTAAAGAATGATTATTCATGGGGCTCCAAGTTATTAATTTTCAAGTCAATACAAAATATTTAATCAGAGTGACATTACTAAAAAAAAAAATTGAAGGAGGGTGTTGGCGCCCGCAGGCAAATGCATTTTAGGAAACCAAAAAAAAATTTTGAATAAATTTAAATGTAGGAATACACATTACAAAGTTCAAACTAAAATGTCCCGAAACTTAAACAGAAGAAACTATCAAAATATTTAGTTCATTAAAGAATGATTATTCATGGGGCTCCAAGTTATTAATTTTCAATTCAATACAAAATATTCAACTAGAGTTACAGTACTAAAAAAAAAAAATTGAAGGGAGGTATAGGCGCCCGCAGGCAAATGGATATTAAAAAACAAAAAAAAAATTTGGAAAAAAATTTACAAAAAACTATTCAAAATATTTAGTTCATTAAACAATGATTATTCATTGGGCACCACCAAGTTATCAATTTTAAAGTCAATACAAAATATTCAACTATAATTACAATACTAAAAAAAAAAATTGAAGGAGGGTGTTGGCGCCCGCAGGCAACTGCCTTTTAGGTAACAGAAAAAAAAATTGGAAAAAATTTTACATAAGCAAAATAAATTTCAAAGTTCAAACTTAAATGCCCAGAATATTAAACAGAAAACCCTATTTAAAAAATTTAGTTCATTAAAGATAAGGATTATTCAAGGGTACTCGATAGTCAATGTTTAAATAATTTAGATAGAGGTTAAATCATAAAAAAAAAATTGAAGGAGGGTGTTCGCGCCCGCAGGCAAACGCATATTAGAAAACAAAAAAAAGTTTTGAATAAATTTAACTGTAGGAATACACATTACAAAGTACAAACTAAAATGCCCAGAATCTTAATAGAAAGACTATTCAAAATATTTAGTTCATTAAAGAATGATTATTCATGGGGCACCAAGTTATCAATTTTCAAGTCAATACAAAATATTCAACTAGAGTTACAGTACTAAAAAAAAAAAAAATTGAAGGGAGGTGTTGGCGCCCGCAGGCAAATAGATTTTAGAAAACAAAAAAAAATTTTGAAAAAAATTTGGCTGTATGAATACACATTACAAAGTTCAAACTAAAATTTCCCGAAATTTAAACAGAAGAAACTATCAAATTATTTAGTTCATTAAAGAATGATTATTAATGGAGCTCCAAGTTATCAATTTTCAAGTCAATACAAAATATTCAACTAGAGTTACAGTACTAAAAAAAAAAATTTAAGGAGGGTGTTGTCGCCCGCAGGCAAACGCATATTTGAAAACAAAAAAAAAGTTTTGAATAAATTTAACTGTAGGAATACACATTACAAAGTTCAAACTAAAATGTCCCGAAACTTAAACAGAAGAAACTATCAAAATAATTAGTTCATTAAAGAATGATTATTAATGGAGCTCCAAGTTATCAATTTTCAAGTCAATACAAAATATTCAACTAGAGTTACAGTACTAAAAAAAAAAAAAATTGAAGGGAGGTGTTGGCGCCCGCAGGCAACTGCCTTTTAGGAAACAAAAAAAATTTTTTGAAAAAATTATACAGAAGAAAAATACATTTCAAAGTTCAAACTAAAATGCCCAGAATCTTAAACAGAAAAAACTATTCTAAACATTTAGTTCATTAAAGAATGATTATTCATAGGGCACCAAGTTATCAAGTTTCAAGTCAATACAAAATATTTAATCAGAGTGACATTACTAAAAAAAAAAATTGAAGGAGGGTGTTGGCGCCCGCAGGCAAATGCATTTTAGGAAACCAAAAAAAAATTTTGAATAAATTTAAATGTAGGAATACACATTACAAAGTTCAAACTAAAATGTCCCGAAACTTAAACAGAAGAAACTATCAAAATATTTAGTTCATTAAAGAATGATTATTCATGGGGCCCCAAGTTATTAATTTTCAAGTCAATACAAAATATTCAACTAGAGTTACAGTACTAAAAAAAAAAAAATTGAAGGGAGGTATAGGCGCCCGCAGGCAAATAGATTTTAAAAAACAAAAAAAAAATTTGGAAAAAAATTTACAAAAAACTATTCAAAATATTTAGTTCATTAAACAATGATTATTCATAGGGCACCACCAAGTTATCAATTTTAAAGTCAATACAAAATATTCAACTATAATTACAATACTAAAAAAAAAAATTTGAAGGAGGGAGCCTGCAGGCAAATTTATTTTAGAAAACAAAAAAAAAATGTGGAAAAAATTTTACTTTAGGAACACGCTTTAGGAGTACACTACCACTCAGCGTACTCCCAGGTATAGCTGGTTAATCTTGAAAAATATTTATACAAAAAAATCTACTAGAGTTCAATGAATTGAAAAAAAAATTGTTTGAGATGTCTGGGTGAAATAACACTAAACAAAAGAATACGCTGGAAGCTAATTACTGCAATACATATTAACTACAATCCAAAAACTAGGTGTTGTTTACATTATAATAATACGAACAGTTATTATGATCAGAGGTGTATCACCGTAATATATGTATTAGAAAATGTATAAAAATGAATGTTAATTATAAAGGATGCAAAGAAATTAAATGATAAAAGGTCCCGCACGGACTCTACTATGTGATTGTAATTTATAAAGGACACAAAATAATGTTTAATTCAAAATAATATTGTGTTTGGCTGGGTCTACAGTCAATATTAAATAACAAACTATAAAGTCTAAATGCAAATAAAAACATAGTCAGATATCTGTTTTAGTCTTTGTAAATATGTGCGGAAAAAAATTAGATTTAGTACAATGTAAAAAATTGTGGAAAGAAAACCCTGAGAATTCTTTGACAGTAGGATAATACAACACAATACTATATATTAAATTAAAACTATTGATTTTATACATTTTCTATTTACAAAAGCTCATTTTATAATTTGTTGTGTTAAAAAAATCATTATTTAATGTTGGCTATATTTAAGTTTTTAATAACTATACTGGTACAACTCTAGTTGACAGTCTTTAAGACCATGTTAAAAACTATAATAATTAGTTAACGTCTAATTTACTGTCCTATCCTAACCTAACCTAACATAACCAAATTAATAATATTTAAATATTTTCTTTCATTGTTATGTTTACAATGTCGAATACCTTTATAGTTAGTAGGAAAAGATCATCGCAAAGCTCACGACCAGTGATTGTAGTCGTCTATCATTACCATAGCTTCAGCTAACCTTAGGTTGACCAAACTAGCCTTCTTATATGACTAATTACATTAGGACACTTTGAATAAAAAGTTCCTGAGTTGCAGGTTGCCGAACTTATAAGTGATTGATTATCAAGTTGATCCTTAGATTGTTGACACCTTAGTTCCCCTCGAAGACCGCTGGTAAGACTATTACCATATACTATTATGTCCTATCCATTATGTTATATCTATATTATCTATGATGGAGCCATACCCAGCTCACTCGTGTAAACAATTTGAAGCACATAAAAGCGATTAATGAGTCTCTATTAATGATAATATGAAATCCCAGACCTGTCCCCCATACTCTGATATTAAGAGCCCAGCCCACCTTCATATTCTCTATGCAAAAAGTAAATTTAAGACAAATTTGTAAATCAATGCACAGTCTCTCTATTGTACTAATATTTGTGATTTCATTAATTTTCAGTATTTTGTATAATTAGTAATAATTAGTAAACCTAACCTACTGAGGCAACCTTGAGGCATTTCTTTTTAGGAAATTAATTAAATCCTCAAACATAACTCTTAATTCAAGAGTTTGTAACTAATACAATCATAATATAATATGAGTATAGTACATTTCGTAATATTTTTTTATAATATTTACTGTTAGTGAAATATTAAGTTTGTATTTCTAATATAATATATGTTATGATATTTATGGACGACACTTGCACCATGGTCCCTCGATATAGTAATGTGGCGACCCGGCACATCTCTTTTAGATAAATGATTAAATACTTAATCAAGTCTTCCAATTTACTAAACATTTATGTTTTGTAAATAATTTGAAGAAAAATTTAAAATTGAAGAGAGACTGTGTGAATTAACAAAATTTGTGGTATGAAATATTTATTTGAACACCTGTTTTAATGTATTATATTGAACTTAAGTTAATTTGTATAATGTACTATAGTAAACATTTGAACGTTTATTACAATATACGTATATTATACATAGATTTCAAGTATGATTTTTTTTAGTTTTTTGTGGAATAACAGTACCTAACCTTCTATTATAATTTGTTATGAATATAATATTTAATGTAATAACTCAAATTTAGCACTTTTACGGTACTTAATACATTTTCCTAATATTTTAACAGAAATTATGGAGCTAAAAAAATAGAAATACCTATATTATGTCACGGTCCATAGTTGATAGTTTTATTTCATTTATAATAATAATGCTTTTTAATATACATTTTCATAAATTAATATTTATTAAGGTTGGCTTTTATGATTTGTTTGAACTATTAGTACGTATTTTTTTGGGAGATCCCTATTATTACAACACCGTTACCAATATGCGTTTTTTTCTGGTTAGTTAATATAATTGCATGTTTTCATGATTTCTTCGTATTTATGCTTATTTTCTTAAAATGTTTTTATATTTTCGGTTCATCCGTTACCTACCTACCAAGTGTTTAAATAAAGAATTTTTTTTGTAAACCAATTTGAATTATTATTTATTAATTTAAAAAAATTTTAATAAAAATGTTTTCATTCAGTACTTTCTTGAATATTTTATTATTTTTAATATTTTTGAATATTTCAGTGCATATATTTGCCTGTTTTTAGTGCATACATGCAGGCAAATATTTAACACTTAAGAGGATGTCAGATTTTTAGCGCACCATTTATTTCTCTCTCCGACCCACGCACAATCATTTTAGTGTTTTCTTAATCGTACATTTGGTATGCTACGCGTGGGTCAAAGATGGAAAACAAATAGTGCGCTGACATCCCAACCAGCAACACGAGTGAGCTGGGTATGGCTCCATCATAGATAATAAAGATATGGATAGGACATAATGGTCTTATCAGCGGTCTTCGTCCTTCAAGGGGAACAATTGAGGCCAAATAAAGTATACTCATATCGAGTATCGACTATCAATATAAAGTAGCCTCAATTGCCTTCCCCTCCGGGAACGCGGCCTCAAATGTATTTAACATAGGCGTGAACTATCCATGGTGTCAACAGAGGATAAACTTGATAATCAAACACTTAAGTTCGGCAACCTTTAACTCAGGATCTTTTTATTCTGAAAAGTGTCCTAATGAGTCATAAGAAGGTTAGTTAGGTAAACCTATGGTTAGTTGAAGCTAGTGGCCTTTGCAATTCAAGATCTTTTCCTACGTATTCAGCATTGTTAACATAACTATTCTACCTTTACACTTTTTCTTCCCCCGTCTCTCACAGCTATATACAGGTTCAGCCACTCTCATTCCACACCTCCATATGATCGGTATTCTGTCTATCCATCTCTTCTTCAGTCTTCTCGCCCCTCATTTCCCACCTAAATTAACTAACTTCTATAGCCACTCTCACTATCTCTTATCATACAGTGACCGAACCACCTAAACCTATTCTCTCTTGTTTTCACTACAATATGTACACTACCCTTAATTAATTAATTTCTTATTCTATCCTCTTTTATACCTTAACAATTAACTTATTATTCTCATATCTGCTACCCTCACTCCACTTACCTACCCTAACCTTACATTTCTTTTTCATCTTTCCTTTTCATACACCAAACATTCTGAAATCCTGTTGACCCATTTCCTTATCTTCGCCATATTACACACTACTTAATTCCTATTCACCCAGTCTCTAGTTACCTACAAGTCATCGTACTTGATTATCGGTGAAAATATTTAAATATCATTGAGCGAATTCCCTACTCGAAAGAATTACTTAAAAAAATACCATACCTCCCAATTTTCTAATTTTTAACACGACTTTATTGATAGCCGGAATAGTGTTATACCAGTATAATTACAATACAAATATTGAAAAATTTCGGGCAATACAACCTTTGATCAATTAACAATAATAAAAAAAAAACCTACTGAGAAATAAGAAAACACATACCCCGTGACGGAATCTAGAAATCCAGAGGTACTAGAAAACTGAGACGAGTGTGTTGAATGAAATAAATTAAAAAATTGATTAACACAACAATCGCTTAAAAATTAATTTAATTCAAATAATGAGATGAACCTTATTAGATCATTTAAATTTTCCAGAACAAGCCCCCAGTTGTTGGTCGCATGCCAATTTTAACCATATACTAGACCACAAGTTTATAGACATTCTATAATGCATTCTCCTGCCGGTGGCCCTAGACACTGTTGGGGAAATTATATTTCTTTAGTAATTAAATTACGATATGAATTATAAGTCCAATACTCGACTACCAGAATTTAAATTAAAGAATGTGATATACCTAGGTAACATATCGATCGGTTCTAAAACAGAAACTTAACCTAGGTACAAATAATATCACAATATCAAATAGTGAAATGTGAAAATTTGAAGAAAATTTCCTATAGGTATATCCCGTAAAACCCCCAAAATAAAACGTACGTTTGAGGTGTTCTCTTAAAACCCAAATATTTAATGCCCGTATGCATAGAAAATGTATGTTTCACATTTAACGAAAACTAAAACTATCGTGACGGAACTGAATTACGAAGAACGTATAAAACAAAAATAATCGTCACCAAGTGATAGGTATAATCTGCTATGTACTTACAAATCATATTAAATAACATTAATCATTATGTATTTTCTTATTTTGTTAGGTAGGTATAAAAACCTACCTTCCTACTTATAAAAGCATTACCTAATCATTGATTTCAAATTTTAAAAATTATTCTACTATAACAATAAATTAACAGTTGTAGGCAAAGTATTATAATTTAAGGTATTTTTCGTAATATACTAATTTTTGTACACCTATAACAACTGGATTTTAAAAACTACTCTACGTCTAGTGGGTATATAAGTTTGTCTGACAATAAATATTTACATTAGGTCTACCGCGTCAACAGAGTATAGTAGAACAAAACTTACGTAATTATTTATTCTTCTGGCGAAACGCGGTCCCTTTGAGTGTATAATATTGTCTAGTGTCAGAGCTGTGCGTCTCCGCCAAGCAAAATGCAGCGCGCGTCTTCATATCTCCGATCCAAAAGTTCAGTCTGGAAGTATTGAGATTTATTTAATGACATTTATAAAAATAGGCACCTAGCTTAATAACCAGAATGGAACCAAATATGTGAGTACGTATTGGAATCGCTGTTCGTCTCAAACGATTGTCATTTTCCATAGATTATTTATAATTATAACCTAACCGTCCCAATCATAGAAAATATATATATGGTCCTAACCGATGGATGATGGATATTTTTACATTATCTTCAAAAAAACATTTATTTGTTTCTACAAGACGCAAATGCGGTAAATTGAATTAAAATTTATAATATAGATGATGGGTTTTTTACTTGGTAACCATTTATTTATTACTTGGTTTATAAACAAATTCTAATTGATATAAAATAGTAATTATATAAAAATAGTTTTATTGATCCCAATATTTAAAAATAATGTTTCAAATAAAATAATAAAAAAAAATTAAGAAATACCTATTAATTAATATGTATTACCTAAATAACAAAATGACTAAATAAATTCGTGTTTTTTTTTAAACATTTTCACGTCCCCCCCCCCCCCCCCTTACGAAATTGTGTCACTCCTCCTTAGAGTGGTGCGCCCCTTAGGTTAAGAGCCCTTGAAATAGTGCATGTTAAAAAATCAGCCATATCCTCCCCCCCTCACCCCTTGACAAAATCATTTGACTCATTTAGCTACTTTATGAATTAAGAACGATACATTGAACGTACAAAACTGTACCTACCTACATAATAGTTATCAACCTATTAACCCATCAATAATATTATATTTTTTATTGTGTACACTAAACGATTGGTATATACAAAATAACGTTAAGTTATAAATAGGACGTGGATTTAAATACATTAAAAATAAGAAAAATGCCTTAAAAATACGATTTAATGCACTTATATTACAAAGCTTAATAAAATGGCCAGAAAAATTAAAAGTCCAATTTAAACGAATATAAAATAGAATTTAGATAAGTGTATAGGTAGTGTATTCGTTATATTTTGAGTTTCATTATAGCACATCAGTCGATCAGATGCTATTTAATATTTTAAAATAAAAAAATCGACAGTAATTCCATATTGGCAAGTGTTGTTTTCTATAACTGAAGACTGAAGTTATAGTATCGAACATAATGGGTACGTAAAAAAATAGAAATATAAGAAAAAAAATTACCTTTATTTAATTGTATTTAATTTTTTTCTAATAAGTTTTTATAATATTGACTTTATCCCATATAAATGTTCTAATTTCATTTTTCAATTCGTTGATAATATATGAAACGAATTCTTTGCTTGGAAAGCAATGTTTTAGAAAATTCAGAAAATGCAGTTTATATTTAAATATTATAAATAATAATTTCTGATGCATTGATGCGGAAGAGTGAGGGGGTGGACAATCAGCCGAACCGAAATCTAACATTTTAACACTTAATATAAACAATTTTTCACACACGCGTCATGGTATGAAAATAAAAAAATATTTATAATTCATATTTATACCGATTTTCTACCGAAAAAATAAATTACTTTAATCTCAATATTATTTATTAGTTAACGATATCTTTGCTCGGAATCGTTTTTCGTTTGTTCGTTTTGTATTTTAATAATTTATACGTGGATATATTATTATTACTAATAATTATAGTAGTTGTGTTTGTTTTATTTCATTAATTTATTTAGTACTATACCAATAAATTATATATAAATTAATAATTTTTAAAACATTGTGTTCAAAAAAATAAAAAAAAAATGTGATTTAAATTAGAGTCTTGTAATGTACCTACCTATATTTAAAAAATAAATAAATATAATAATAAATGTTGAACTTTTAGGGACATAATAGGTAACACATTCCTGTATGTAGTATTACACTATTTATATAGGTCTATTTATATACCTATACGAGTATATGAGTAGGTATATTATTCATAAGTGCGCACACGTCAGGATAGGCAGTTGACCATTCCGTGAATATACTTTTATGTGTACATGGTTATACATCCCTAATCCCTATGATATAGAATATAGATATTAGGTGAACAATAGAAGTTAAGTATGTGACACTAAATTAATAGTTACCTATAACTTATAACTAAAGACCGCATTTATATTCTCTTAAAATACCTAAAATATGATGTTAATATTCTCTAAAAAACCGTAAAATAATCTCATTATGTTCACTTAAAAATTTAAAAAATATGCTATAATATGCAAAATATGCAAAAATATTCAAAAATAATCAATAAACATAATTATTTGCTTTAAAATGCATTTTAAAATTTTTTTTTCCAACATTATTTTAATAATGAGTTATTAATTAGGTATTAAATGTTGCGTATTCTAATGGAATTGCACTATTATTCTATTGCACTTTAGTTAGAATTGTAAATGATAATATGTAAATATTAACAAATTTTTTTTGTATGTTCAAACATTTTTGTTTGGGTAGCGTAGTATTAAAATTAAAAATAAATACAAATTTTTTACCACAATTTACGAAAATTTCTAACGCATGAAATATTCTCAAATATGCAAAAAAAAACTTTTTTCCACGCATTTAGAATTGAACGAATCGTCCACATTTTTTACTCTCATAAGACTGCATGGACCCAGCAACGATATGTCAAATCATATAAATCCGGTCTTTACTTATAACGTTGTATTTGGAAAAAAAATTACCAGTTATTAATTAAAATTGTATCTTATGACTATTATCAGTTATAAGTCATAACATATATTTCTATAAATTAAACCAAAATATTTATATATTTATATTAAGTACCTTGTATAGGTATGCACCTATTAATTATAATTATTCTACAAACAGAGACTGGAAAAACGACGACGGCGTTTATTTCTCGCGTATTTTATACATTTCTAGTCCGGAACTAAAATATGCGCCTACAACACTTGGATAGCACATTTTTCGTGACATTAAATATTTGTTTTAAGTCTTAAAAGTAAATTTAAGCCCCAAAAGAATATAAAAACAAACTTACTTTAATTATCGACTCCTTCGGCGGAATCCGTGACGTGTGTGAACTGCGACGCCCATGAGGAAACGCTCCAGAATACAGCCAGAACTTAGAATATTGTGATTTATGAAAAATAAAATTATACGAAACGCAGTAAGTTTTTTGCTCATATCTTCTTTGCTTATTGAAATTTTAGAATTTTTAATCGACTGTGTCTTCTGCAACGACTTTGAGATTTGCCATAGATTAAATAAATAAATGATAGATATTATACTAGGTACGTCAATATGATGAATCCACGGATATAATATAATGCAACTTTTTATATCAAAGAGTTCTGTGTTACCTAACCTATCAATTTAATTATTGATTAAGGTGGTGAATAGATATCAGAAGCACAAGAATATTTTTATAAGAGCATATTGTATTTTATGAATTATTAAATAAAAATGTGATTACTGGATTTTAGAGTTAACATAAAGCCATAAACGTATACTGTAAATTCATCAAATACTATAATACCAACTATATTTTTACAATGATGTGTGTTTTTTTTTTTTTTAAATATTTTTAATTATTTTTTCTTGTGGTCTGTGTAAACGATAAGTATTCGTAATAAAGATTCAATTTTCATATATAATTTTATATTATAGGCACTCAGTATGTAATCATATGTTTATTTTTAGTTTAATTTAATTGTAGGTATTTAGTAAATAATAATAGGTATACGAAATTGTGTTTTCGAATAGCAATTTATTGTTTGTATTAATACCTACACCATAATAGGGAACTTAAATTTTGTAAATGATGTACAAATGTATTTTTGGTGTTTTAAGGCTGCTGTAAGATTAATTTATGAGAATCCTTGCATTAAATTGTTAGGATTATTTGATATGAATAATTATTTTATTACATATAGGTTTATTACATATTGATAAGTCGATCAGAAACTATATTTACACTGAATGTTAATAGTAAAAAGCTATTAAAATATCTATTATTTGTGTTTATTTGTTAATAATAATTAAGACTTAAATATTAGCAGTAATCTTGTTCCTTTCACAAAATGTTTTTTAATTATTTTTAATTTAATTTACATTTATCCCAAAGTGATCTCTGAATAACCATTCAATGATGAATTTATTAGTTACATTCTCGGTTACATTAATTGGATTATAAATTAAAATAAACTACAGTTTCCAGCTTCTACTACAACATTATTTTATATTTTATTTTATGTTTTTAATTTTTTAAACGCAGTCTGCACCTTGTGTTGGTGATTTTACACGTAATATAATAAAATTGATACTAGTGATGAGTAGGTAAGTACCTTATTGTTTAATCAAATTATTTACACGATTATTAACTAAAAAAATATCTATGAAGTATAAACATCCGCATCTCCATTAACTATAAATTCATAATTGTATGAGCTATACATGTTACATATATTTTTCGAAAAAACTATTTAAAAAAATAAGAATAATTCCTATTTGATGTCACACGGGTTGATCTAGCAACTGACTGCTACGACAACTGCGCAATTTTTTTTAAGCATAATACGTTTTGAAAACGTCCAGAAAAGAGTTTGTTTTAAGACTGTCTGTCTTGATAACAACTAATTTAATTTAGAGTGTATTGTTATAATATTATATTATAATGAAATTAATAATTATAGTAAAATATATAATTGCAAGACATTTATACCTATATCTATAGCCATCTAGGGTATAAACTACACTAAAAAAGGTGTAAGTATGCTAATAAAATATATGAGGTGTAAAATGTATTTATGGATATAAAAATATAAAAATATAAAGATTAATAACATTATATTGTTTTAAATACTTCGCGCAAACCTAAGGTGATACCCGGCGTATAGTATAACATGCAAAAAGGTGCGTATTAAACTTGGCGTGGTGAAACGAAGACGGTCTCGCGTATTTTATACATTGCGCTATTGGGATTAAACTTATAAATGCTTCTACGTCACGTAGTTAACAGATTGTCCGTGGCAATAAATATTTAATTTAAGTCTAAAAAGTAAATGTAAAATAGTAGGTAATAATATGAAAACAAACTTACTCGTAAACATCTACTCTTCCGGTGAAACGTAGATAGAGTGCCGCCGAAGAAACAGCTTCATCCATCTTCATCTAATCATCTCACTCCGATGAGCTAAAACTTGAAAGTATCGAAATATTTTATGAAAATAACCTGATCAAACGAAATTTGCGAGTTTGCGTTACAACTTATCCGGTTTAACGAACTGTCCGTTTATATTTGTAGCCTATTATTTTTTTGTTCACTGAAATCAAATCAAAATATACAATATATTATATTTATAAAACAATAGTATTTCTGAAACTATTAGAATTGTTAACCGTCGCCGACGAATTTCGACAATTGACGATCGCCATAGATATTATAAAATATATTATGCCATAGATATTATAAAATATATTAGTTACTATGATAAATCCAAAGAACTTATATATTATTATATAAGTACTCAGTAAACCTATACGGTATATCTATGAATCGTATGTTCTTTTACAGAAATCTTTGTGATCTGCAATGAACCTATTCTGGTTTTCTATGTCAATTATAGTTCACATGCCAAATTTAACTATACAAACTGGTCCGCAAGTTTATAGACATTCTAATACATTCTCCCGCCAGTGCCAATAGACAAAGTGTTTGAGAAGTTATATTTTTTTGGTACCTAATTAATTTACAATATGAATTATTATAAGTTACCTATGTAGGTACTTGTCCAAAACTCGACTACCTGCAAATCATTGGTTTTTATGGTATAGCCTTACGAAGTTCACGATTTTCGGTGTTTTACGCACCCGTACAACGCTTAAAGTTTACCGAGCTTAAGTATTACAAATTAATTTTTTTTTTTAATCTAGGTAAATCAACTTGATGATGCAAAAATAATTCTGACACCCGCCCATGGTGGTTTTACATAACAAGTCAAGGGATGTTTTTGATTTTAATTGTTCGAGCAAGCGCAGTGTGGTATACCGGGTACATATGAAAATACCAAAAATTTCAATTAGTTATAATACATATAACTTAAAAATAAGACTGACCGCCGTCGTTTTCAGTTAAAAACTAATGATTTCCGGCAATTATTTTTTGCAATATCGTTCTTAATTCGTTGTTACTTGTAATATATACATACCTATGCCTATTTTAAAAATATTATTCGTGGGTAATTGAAACGTTTTTTGTGTCTGTCATCAACTTTTAGGACAGTAAAAGTGCTTGAATTTTCTTTAACAGTAACTTCTCTGATAGGAAAGTGAATCTAGTTGGTACTATGGGGGGTCAAAAGTAAAATTTTCCCAGTAGTTTTCAAAAGCGACGTGAAAAACAAAGGAAAAACGGGAATTTTTTACGCAAAGTCCGTTTTCGATAAAATCGATTTTGGTTTTTGGTGCAACTCTAAAACAAATGACCGTAGGTACATTAAATTTTGACTGAATGCTTATATTAGCATTTTCTATACACCATAACATTTTCCAAATATTTTGACTTATTTTTAGCTGTTTACGGACATAGTCAGTTTTCAAATATTTTACTTTTTTTTCTATAAATATCAATTAAATTTGACGTGAAAATTTAATATAAGACTCCTGATACATCGTTCTAATAGCAGTAAAAAAATATTAAAAATACATAGGCTCAATTTTTATTTATAAGCATTTAAAGTTCAAATTTTGACAACATTTATCAAATTTATAATTTAATAATTATAGTTAAAAATTTATAAAATGTTCAACTTTTGTAGCTAAGGATTAAAAATTTAAAACAAGGTTCCACGTAAATAGGTTATATATAAATTACTTTATTCACTATAATATCATCAAATATACTTGGTAATATCATAGGCTGACGGACCGTTTTCGCTCAGAATCGTTTTTCTTATACAATGATATTATATCATTGAATTCAAATTTAACACCATCCATTACAGTGACCCACTTGTAACCTACTGTACAGCAGAGCGATATCCACTTACTCACCTTTTTTTAATTGACCTCCCTTTTTATTTAATTCCTGATAGACGAGTTTTGGATAAGTACCTACCTACATAATAGGTACCTGTCCTACCTATATTAATTAAAAACTATTTTTAACACGACGTATTTACTTATTATTTTTGTCTTTTAGTTTATCTAATTTTGTATGATTAAAATATGTTTCCTTTATACCCAAATAATTTTTAAGTACCTACAAATAATATAGAACTCAATTATATTTTAACAATAAATACTTTTATTAATACAGTGTTGACTTTGTAGATGGGTAGTAATAAATTAACTGTACATTCAGGATTACATGCATTCAGGTGAATAATTATAAGATTGCAATGATAGATGTAAGATGTAAGATGTATTGTTGATTCATCAATACGACGCTGGGTGGACTTGAGGACTTCCCATGTTCAGCGACCGGCGTCGACCCGTTTTGTGGCACAGCGGAAACTTCGTACAGCTGACTGTTCGACAAAGACACTGTAATATTATTTGAAAAATATTATTTCTACTTAATCGTAATAACTGGGTATAATGAGTTTAATATTATATTATATTACAATAAATATTAAGTACCTATATTATTAGCTTCTAATAATTGGGACGTCATTTCTGTAGATATTGATCCGTACAAAATGATTCTGGCCCAGCGCTATGTCACGGTTTATGGCGTACCTATCCGATGAAATTGTTGGAGACTCTTTCAAACTGGGCAATGTGATAAACGGTGACGTGATCGTTACTTCGCGGCCATCATAGGGTAGACCAGAATACACAAAAATGTAGGTCATCGGGCTGTCGGCTGTATGTATGATAAAGTCCTGGAAGTGGGAATTACAATAGCCCCTAAAATGCTGTTACACCTCAACCTTAATAAAAACAAAGAATGATTAAAAAATGGCAACGAAATTGGCCTACAAATCTGAAAATAAGTTTATGGACAGATAACTTCTCAACGTAATATTGTGACCGATCCAATAATAACTTTCCATAGGTACATCAGACCTATGTGCGACGGCTGCTCACCAACGTATCGACATCCACCAGATAACTTTGGTAAGTTTTCAAACTATACCGCTCATTCTTGCGGAATGCTAAAGAAAATTAATCTATTAGATAAATATTATACTATAACAATTTTTAAATATAGACGTTTTCAACTCACAGTTATGCAGATGGATGTCGACCGGTTTGGGAGCGACGTCTGATACGCCATTGTTCTAATGAATTCAAACATAAATAATATATTATTATAATATTTTTATATGTATATAAGTATGGTTAGGTATATTAAATTAATTAAGTAGGTACAATATTAATATAGTCTATTAATTATTTTTTTACTATGCTTTTATTGTATTAAAATTTACACAATGACTTATAACTTACATTATTGGACCGGACATACAGCAACGTCGAGTTGAGGTACCTGTCCATAAACAAATTTTCATCAGCAAAATATAATATAAAATATAAAGTAAAGAAATGCATAAAGAAAAAACTGTATTTATTCATACAATTTTGAAATCAAAAACATTAGAACAAGATAATGCTTTCTTGATAAATTAAAAATATTTGAAGATTTTATTTGTCATACGTTTACATGGCAATAGTAAAATTCTATTAAACCTATTAGGTACGTAAACAACATTTATTAATATGATAAATATTTAAAATTTCAAAAAAGGGGGACCCTCGTGTTAATACCCCTCACTTTGTTTTTTGGATAGCGCTGGGAGTTTCTGTGCCAAACGTCGGGACCTGGTGCACATTTCTGCACAAACGATGCACAAACGTTTGGCGTGGTCAGAAGTTCAAACTTCGAAAGTGGGAGGGCCATTGAAATGGACCTGTAATAATATGTGAGTTAGTATACCTACATTAAATTGTGTCATTTAATATGTGACGCTCCATCAGTGGCGTAGACATGAATTCTGAAAGGGGGGGGATAAAAAAAATAAAACGACATAGCTAAATGTGAGGGGAAAATTGGAAAATCCCCCACCTTCAAAACGTTTTACATAGGTAGTAAAATATTTAACAATAATAGGAACAATGAACATAATTCAGATTCAATATATATAGGTATCAACTTATAATCCATGACATTTCTATTGTATATGTATATAAACATATTTGAATAAATAAATATTATTATTGTTATATTATATAGTTTAGGTATAAATACTTAGAATTGGACTTGAACGATAGATCTTCAAAGGCAAAGTTCAGAGTTATGTACCACGTCGAATTTATACTATGATTTATAATTTATTATCATTTTACCTGTTGAGCGAGTCGTTTCCACTTTTGGTAAATTAAGGGATTTGCGTATTCCTCTCCCCCCCCCCCCCCCACCATAAATTGGTGGCATTCTGGAGACATATTAATGAAAATGACAACCTTCTAACACTGAGGTATATAGATATACTGAAAGTGTGGACGATTTCATTTAATCGATGTCATATTTTATGTCATAATATTAAACACATAATAATAATATTACATCCTAGGGGTACTCTTTCCGATGGTGAGATTGTATTACACTTTTGTACATCCGCCCTCTCGTAAATTTCGTCGGACGATCTATACAGTATAGGCACGTCGTACGTGTATAATATACGATTCGATGCGACACGTACCAAAAAAAAAAGTGGTTGACGACAAAATAAGAGAGCCGTTGATTTTAGTAAGGTCGCGCGGGCAGGGACACGGCGTGTACACGTCGGCGGTCGCTTTAATTAGTTGTCGAGGAGAACCGCGCGCGATGAAACAAGCTTAACTCCGCTGCGAATAATATCATAACGACCCTCCCCCGCGGTCGTGGCGCTGTCGGAGCGGGAAACGGACGCGCGTAGGGCGTAGGAATATAAATGATAATAATAACGGAAAAAAAAAAAAAAAACGTTTTCGCGGGCCTTTGACTGCCCGACCATTTGGAATTTGACGGCGCGGAGGCGATGAGTCACGTGCAAAATATATAATATACGGGGTGGTCCGTTTAACGTAAGACATTATCGTTATTTCAAAACTATATTAACGTTTTTCAAAATGTTTTTTCGCATAATTTTAAGTTGTTAATAAACAACATTTTTTGGAAAATAATCATATTTTTTATCGTCATGATTATTCAAGTTTTTCACTCTTTTGAACGACAACATACGTTTTTAATTTTATATTCCTAAGTAGATTAATTAATCGGAGTACTTCGATCTACTTGTATCATTGTCAAATTTGGGACATTATGTAGTTTATTAGTTATAAATACTTATGATAAAGTATTTAAAGTTATAACTCGCATAAAGTCATACTTATACTCGTCCGAAATTCGATTTTTATACATCGAATACTCAAAAAAAATATTCGGCTTTGGAATAAGGAAAAAAAAAATACATGTGCCTTAAAAAAAAGATGAAAAATAAAAAATTACATCATTAGAAAATGTAGTTTCTTAGAAAAATGAACGACTTAAAATAAATAAATGACTTGCGTTAAATGGATCACCCGGTATGCATACATATTACACACACGCGTATACCGACTATACAATAATATTATTATATTATACACTGGCATAATATAATGATACGCTACGCCACCGCACCTACCCTCTAACTAGAAAGGCTGCGAATGTCAATTATTAATTATATTTTTTTAAGCCACTGATTCCGCGGGCGTAACATAATTACAGCTGCGTTGGGGACTTCGCGTTGCATTCACGTATACATTTGCAGTTCGTAATCTCTAGAAAAATTGTATTTATATTATACTATTGTCTGTTTGTACACAATAAACCTACTCGACTCCGCGATGATCTTAGCATTTCATCTCCAAAGGTTTAATTTAACGCGTTTGGCTACCTAAGTATAATATTTTAATTTGCATAGGTACTAGTGTTTCGATTTCGATGTACTCGAATCGTTTCTTTATGAAAGATATGACAAGTCACAGATTTTCAAAGAATGACTATATAGGTAGGACTTGTTTTTTTTTTAATATGTCTGCGTCGTGGCTGTATAATGCATAATATTATGAATTGTTAACTTTTGAAAGTAGTAAAATTCGTATGATTATATAATATAATAGTATTATTGACTATTGTATAGCATGCCAGTATGGCAATTCAAACATTTAGTTGATGTATGAATGTAGTGATAAGCGGTGGTACAGTTTTTTTTTATTTTCCGAAAATTTTACTTAAAAAAATAATCGATTCATTGTTTTAATAAACCATATAAATATATAATAATATTATTATTTATTATTATACTTACATAATTATGTGATATGGGCAAAATGTTCCACACGACAGCGACGTACTTAAAATGCCTATCTATAACGCCGTGTTAACGTAATATAGTTATATTGAAATATATCATTATAATAATTAAATATAATATAATATTATAAGATCGGAGAAGTAGAACTACAGTCTACGACTAAAATGTACGATGGATTATGAACTTATGAATATAATATTTTGATTTTACAAATTTGTCAGAATTACAAATTACGATCAGGGCCATACCTCCGTATTTTCAAACAATTTTTGTTTTACTTCAATAATACACTCCTTTCGTATCATACAGTCATTAAGATTTTATGATATATAACAATCACATCACTCTCGTCAGTCATCACTACCTATATAACGTAGACGCGTTTCGCCAATAGTTGTTGTTGCCGTTAAAGCATTTAAAGTTTATATTTTCATACAAAAACCACTGTCGTCTTGTTTTCAAATCCGAACTCTACTTATTATAATTAATATAACTATGGAATGGGGGACGGAGTGACCGACCCGAGTTCGATACCTCGGCCGCGGGTGGCATTTTTCTTCAGGCAAATCACGGTGTCCGGAGAACAAGTGCCGCCATCCCCCCACCCGGGGCAAGGCAGAAACCGGGCGGGTGTCCCATTAGAAATTCTGCCGAAACACAACACACACGTGTACCAACCTACCCAATTTAAAAATCTACAGTTCCCTCCCCCACACCCAATGGCCCATGTTGCCGGGGGTTATCCAATGAAAAAAAATAAAAAAAATAATAACTATGGAACACAGATTTATAAAATATACAAATATCGAAATATATTATATTGTATTAAGTATCGTGTATTATTTACCTTTTTGTGATATAATAATATAATGTGGTCATAATATTCTATTATGGTGTATAACATACACAAAGAGAAACTATATTTTTCATTGATTGTTTAGAATCCGTCCCATCCGTTAATTGTGTACACCATTTACTGCACGTAATAATATTGTTACAATCTATACG
Organism: Metopolophium dirhodum; assembly: GCF_019925205.1. Classification (NCBI taxonomy): domain Eukaryota; kingdom Metazoa; phylum Arthropoda; class Insecta; order Hemiptera; family Aphididae; genus Metopolophium; species Metopolophium dirhodum. The sequence goes on along the minus strand of NC_083561.1, from coordinate 30,131,598 downwards.
GTTGCCGATCGTCAAAATTCAAATGGACCGAGGAAAAAAATTGTTAGATATATAGGTAACTGCGCATGTATTAGCTGGTTATAATGTTATAAAATTTTAAATTGTTTGAACTGAATATACACGACTGCAGGCATCTAAACAGTGCCTATATTCATAATCGATTAGTATGCGAGTGCGTACTACGTTTTATTTCCAACACTTGTTATTTAATTGTATTACCTATATTATATAGAGACACACTCAATAGCGGCACGATAAAAAATAGTCGGGCGACGGAAAATATCAAATGTAGTACAACAGAAAAAGGAAAAATACATGACGCATGTATAGGTATAATAGATACGTGTGTTCGACCATGAGTAAATGGGGTCTTTGCTTTTCTTTACTTTTTATTTTTATTTTCCATCAAAGGCAATCGGGCGCACTGATCCGTTACAGATATCTTTTGAAAAAAATATTATAAAGCTACCTACTGGATAATATTATTGTGCTTTTACCCAAATGGCGACAGGTGGGGAGTAAAGTGGAAACGTACTACGGCGGCGGGGAGAGGGGAGAGGACTAGACGGCCAGCAGTGAAATTATATTAGGTCCAGTAGACGTCTTTATATATTATTATACGCGCCGGTCCTTCTCGCGTATTACTGACGCGTTGACGAGCATTGGGGAAATATTTTATTTATTACCACTTACTTATTTGTCCCGCCAAACGATGTACAATATAATATTATAGTTCTCGCTATTGTCACCGTGTACCTATATAGTGTATAATATTATACGTACAAAATATTAATGTTGGGTATTGATTTTTTTTTCTGTTCACCGGTATTATAATATGGAATCGTATGTATATAGGAAATACGACGTAGGTACGTGATGCGTGTAGCATATTATTATATACCAATATAATACGTAAAATGTAAAGTTAACATGACGTAATTCCGTGAAAGGTAATAAAAAAACAAAAAATGCCAATGAAGTATTACGAATAAAATTATAACTCAACAATATTTAAGATAAATTGCCTTATAATAATATTATAAAACCAGGCAATCGGTTTTTTTTCTTCAGTCATTACCTACTCATTATAATTTAATATTATTTTGCAATAATATAATATGTACATAGGTACCTACATAAAATAGTTTGTACTTTTTAATGAAATTAGATGTGTTCTGTTTTCTTGAAATCGCATCAACTTCGTATCAGAGTTTACTCGACATAAAATTATTACAAAACCGACAGACAAATTTTTAAAAAAAAACTGTGTTACCAATAAATATTTGTAATATATCACATTTTGCTATCGAATTATTGTTTCATAATTATAAATAGATATTTTACAAGGAGTACCTAACCTAATAATGAAAGGTTTTGACCAAAATGATAGCCGAAATCTTTAAACTCATTCATACACACTCATCATGGCTTCTTACTATTTATAACGATGTAACTATGTTGGGTAAATATTAATTAAATTAATATTTTTAGAAAAACCTAACTGAATAGTAAAAACCGTGTAAAAAGACTGTTGTGTAAGTTATTATTTTTTATTATCATCTGATGTTTAGTAAATGTATTTCGTTTTTATTTTTATTTTTGAGGAAACGAGTGGGGTGGCAACACAATGTTGCCCCGGGGCGCAAGTTTTTTAAATTTGCCCCTCACTACAGGCTATAAATAGTAATTGAATAGGTCACTGTTGTAATGGCTGTGTTAAATTTGAATTCAATGATTAATCATTGTATACGAACAATTATTATTCTGAGTAATACGATCTGTCAGCCTATATGTATATTTATATAAGGATATATACCTATATCTATTTTTTTTAGGTATATATTACTACTAGTAATAGGGTAGGTCGAACTATTTTTTTTCAAAAACAAATCGCACATGGTTATTAAATAACTATGATTATAATATTATTTCATATAAATATTACTACCTAATTACAGCTATAATTAATTGTTAGTTATAAATAGTGTTTGAAATTTTCATGAAATTTAAAAAAATGAAATATTTCAAATGTGTGAAATATTTCAGTATTTTAATAAATGTTGTTTTATTTTTGAATAAGTTTTATACTTACATATAATTATCATAAATCACCTTCGTAATTGTATGGTACCTAAATGTATACCTAACCTTTATGGTATTATTCATTAAAAATGGTATTCAACATTTTTAAATATTTTAATATTTAAATGATACAAGTAGGTATACAATAGTATACATGTATATTGTATACTTACTGAATTATTACATTAGAATTTAGAACACTAAACATTGTGTTAAAAAAATTAATAAATTGTGTTTTTATTTGTGTTAAAAAAATGTTAATGTTTCACGTTTTTGTGAAATATTTCACCATATAATGAAATATTTCAAAATAAAATATTTCATACTTCAAACACTTGCTATAAATAATAATATACATATAGTGGTGCCAAGTTTCAGTCTCTACGAATAGCATTTTTTTGAAATACAACATATTAAACTACAATTATTGTTATTCTTCATTTAAAAAATTGTGCATATGAATTTTTAATTTTAGGTTCAGATTACATTTTAAAACGTATATTAGCTATTAAAATTGAATATCAAAAATTAAAATTAAAGAAAGTCCGATAAATTCTAAAGTTAGATTCAGTGTAAATTAAAGTCCTTCCTTCTGTAACATTATAATATTACAAAATGCGTTTCGATATAATTATAATTGTTTTAATTTAAGTTCGTTTCTTTTCAGTTTTGAATTATAATTTTTTTTCTTGTTTTATAATCTTGAAAACTACGATTTCCTTATACAGAACCAACTCGTAAGAAAAGTCTAGGGAAAACGACACTTCTGGGAAATTGAGGAAAACCGTGGGTACTTTTTTGTTTTTTCCAACTCTCTCTAAAAACAAAACAAAAAAATAATACAGTAATAAACGCTTTATTACCACGAGACAATGACCATATAATAATAATGGCAACGATAAAAGGTGACCGTAGGGCTAAAAGCAAATCCTCGTCAAGAAACAGCTCTGGGGACTCGAGTGTTAACGGCAGCTGATTAATAATACACAGCCGTTTTCCACCTGTATAAGACAAGACTGATGATCGGTTGCGATTCGAGTGAATATCCGTGTATTAGCCTTTAGCTCCTCGGGGGACATAATAATATATATATATAAATATACATAGTGAGAGAAGGGTGGTGATTACTCTTAGCTCTTATTTTTTTTTGTCATAATTTTGCATTTTAGTTGCTTATAGTTATAATAACCTTTTCGGGTAAACATATATTAATATGACTAGGTATTTCAATTAATTTCCCGTTGATTATACTACTAGACCGTACAGATGATTATTTTTCAGTTTTTCGTTTTTCGTCATTCCACTGTACAGATTTTCATATGGTGCGCATTAGAATATTATGTTGATAACTTAACGTATCGCGTTGTCGCTACATACTTGGAGTTAACGAGTGTTCGGATTCATAATATTATTGTTATCGTTAGGTAATGTCATATTTACTAAATACATTAATACACCGATAATTTATTATAGAAAGTATGATTCGATAAACACTTAATTACCAATTATTTGATGTTATACATTTTTGAGAAAATTCTTGACACGAGTTCGTATTCGTATTCTAACCTACGCTCTACCATATTATTATTATGTGCAGTTATTAGAATATTATATATACCTAACGCTATAAATGAGTTTGTTTTCGTTGTTAATCTACAATAATACTTCAATAGTGCTACGAATAAGACTTGTATACCTTATTTAAATTAGTTATCGATGTTATAACTAATCGCTTTTAAATAGCCTTTTACACAGGTAATTAAGTAGTCTGTATATGAACTTCGTCGCCTTACCCGAAGTCACTCTGGAATATGAAAAATTAATCTAAAACCGTTTACAGTATACTTCACGTGTATAATTGAGTTGCACGTTGTTATAATAATATATTACCTATAACCATTGCAGCATTACCTTCAAAGGGAAAATGTTTGTGGACTTAACCGATTTGCCAATTATAAAAGGGTTCGAGCGCGCACATAGTCAAGGGAAATCGGAAGTTCGTTTTAATTACAACCCGTCCCAAATACGTTGGCCCCAGTGAGACTTGTAAAGCAGTTTTAAAAACCAATAAAACGACACAGGATATAAATTTGATTGTTAACGTACCGAATCGAAAAGTCTCTATCTGCGTTGAGGGTGCGCAACGGTCGATCACACACACTGGCAAAGCGAGTAAAAGTTACACACGCAGTGCTGTAAAATGTAAAAACTACGATGGCGTTACTTTCTTGTCACATTATTTAACAAACTTCGCAGTACTCAGTGTTTATCATCCCGAACTCGGAATTTAATTTCACTCACCGTATAATATATGTTTAGTATGTCGTGGTAAGGTGGTTTATTCTTTGGCTGGTATACAGTTTATTTTGTATTTATTTAAATATTAATATTGATTTTGTAATAATTATATAACGATATTACCTACTTATAAACATTATTAATGTGAGCTACGGTGTAATTAAAATATAAGTGATGATTAAAATAAGCCACAAAAACACATTACAAATACTATTACATGACTATTATCAGGCACTCACGTAAGACACATATTACACAAGTTTCTCCCGATTACAACTATATCGCACCATATTATAATATAGTTATTATATAGTTTCTTGTATGCTTCATTTAAGTCTGTACCATTCTTCGCGTACCGGGCATTTTTATTTTATATTTTTTTACTGTCAACATTTCCACCATTCATCATATTATTAATATCTTTTCTTCGTTCTTATGTTAATTATCAATGCTCTCCCCACTACCCAATTCAGAACGACTGCCCTTTTTCATTCGCTGACTGAGCGTTTTATACACCACGTCTAATGTTAAGCACTAGTCTCTAGTTGACGTTGATGGATAACCAACGGTGGAAAAAAAAATTCACAAAAGAAACCTTTTGAGTCTTTTGTTGTGCTGAGTTATAACGTAGTCTAGTAGCAGCCTTTTGGACGGTCATTCCAAATAAAAACGTCGATCACGCGTTAGACTATACGCAGTTATAAATCCAAAGTTCTGTGTAAATGTATGACGGGAAAAAGAGGTGCGTGCTTCTGAAGTTAAAATAGTTAGGAGCGTAAACATTGTGGAGGCGTTTTATCACGGTTTTTTACAGCATTTACGTGCCTTTTGGACAATAGCCAGACAAAAAAAAAATACGTTTCAGGAAGAAATTGAAACAATGTATAGACGGCAAAAGAAACCGCGGGTAAAAGGGTTGTGATGTATTTTGTTCTTTTTTCACGAAGGGTAGTTTTTTGTAATTAACAAAAAGAACAAGGGTGTCTCTGGTCCGATATCGATATCTGATATTACGTCTACCCTTTTCACTGATGTTCATTTCGACTTGTGGTTTGGCACCTTATCGCCACAAACAAAACAGCATATATTTCCTTGACAACGTTTTACCCCTTTTCATTTTTTTTTCATGTCCTATATTTTCATTCTGACCATCCGTATACATTATTTGTAAAAATAATAACTTAAAAGTAAAATTTGTATTATTAATATTTTAATCATACAACGTAAAACTTGTATAATATGTATTCAGGTTGAAGGACAAGCTGCGTAATAAAAACTTTAATTTCGAAATGAACAAAAAATGTATTAGATTTTACATAAATATATGGGACGAATATGAGATCGAAACTGTATAATATAATAATGCATTGAGATTAAAATGTTTAGTTTTCACATTTGTGCGATGATTGATGAATTATCTGCCCGGACTCGTTGGTGGAGTGCAACATATACCTATACGGATGTACCTTTATATAATATAGTATATAGTATAATATATTTTTAGGGTTCTTTGGACTAAGTGTCACGAGCTGCAGTTGAAGAGGGCTTGACATTTAACTAAGTGTCTTGTGCGCATAATAAGGGTAGGTAGGTACCTATCTTAAAGTATGCGTTGATTTCCCTCGTGTCCAGTGCACGGTGGAAAATAATGCACGTCCGTGTGGCGGAATCATTTAGTCTTGCGCTGCTTTTACGTGAAAGACTAAATGGAAAATCACACTGCTCCGACCCCTAGCTACAAGATTTATTAAATTACATCGTTATAAAATTCGAGGGCCCGATTTCACGTTCGGCCGGTCTTTCTGATAATTCCGGACGGTTTTAACCTTTATGCACGTGAGCCCTAACTGACATTTAACCGTATAATAATAGTATCACGTCTAATTGACATTTAACATTTTGTTGCGCTACGTTGACTTTTCATGTCGATACTGCAGCACTTGAATAGAACAACTTTTGAATATTATAAATTAGGTACTATTTGATATTATAATTATAGTCTATAGAGATTAACGAATATTTTTTTATCCGTGAAATACGGTAAACAATATGATATTATGATACAACATAAAATAAAATATAATGAAAATAAAATACAATAAAATACTAATATTTCTGTTGTTTTTTTTAATTAGGTAAATTTAATAAAATTATTTTTATTAAAATATAATTAAATATTTAAAAAACTTTATTAAACAAAACAATATATTTATTAATAATAACTATGAAAATACGTGTTTATAGTCAAAGAAGGAATAACATTATACATTTATACAGGTAGGTAGTATCTTTAAAAAAAATATTTTTCATCTATGGTTTTTTTAAACCGTAAATACCTAATTATAATTTGATGTCATATTTATCTATCTATTATATATTTATATAGATTATTATCAGGTATAAAATTATTATTTAATGAAAATAATATTATAGTTTAAAGTAATAATATTATATTAATTGCAGTTTTATTTTTTCCAATATAATATCATAGAAATATGATTTCCCATGTAAAATATTCAAACCCATTAATTCGTTTTAGCGAGGACTTGTAAAAACTGAAAATAAACTATATAAGCCATGCCTTTTTCCTGACATAATTCCTTTGTGAAAAACGAGAGAGGCATAAAACAAAAATATAATTAATTAATTAATTAATATTATAATGTCACGAAACCTGGCATACTAAATCGTTCTTAACCATAAAAGCGAAAAAACGTAATATAAAAAAACTCAACAGTGATACAGAGAAATGGTTTTATTCCCTTGTTCTCCAGCCTTGACAATAAATAATTGATCAAATAAAGCAAGTTCGTTTTTTTTTTATGTCGTTTAGAAATAATATAACACCCTAGATACTGTTTTCTGTTAGTTATATGATTTATATTATCTGTTTCTGATGGTCACCTGACATCTGTTCTATGATTTTATATACAACTTAATAATTTTTGAAAACTTAAACACAGCATGTTAATATCTGAAATATTTTTAGAAAATGTTATATTTATGTAGTGTGAATGGCCTAGTTGTAAAAGGCAAATTTATTTAAGATCAATAGAAAAATATATATAATATGAAAAGCATACTTACTATTAGAATAACAATATATGATCACAATTATTTTCATAATATTTTATACAGATAGGTAGGACGTAGGTGGTCCCTACTGGATAATATAAATGTGACAAATTATTGATGATCTGTGCTGGTTGTAGGAAGTCAAGACATTTAGCATTTTAAGACATATCACATAAGTACTATCATGGAGCGTAGTGGCATATACAAGGGGGCAAGGGGGGGTCAGATTCCCTCACATTGGCTTTGAAGTGGGTAATATTCCATATTGTGTTTGATGTGAATTTGATCATACCTACTCTATATGTATAAGCAAAAGCTTGTATTGAGAATAGGGATTTTATATAACTATAATAAAATTATTGCCGCATTCCCCCCACCCCGGGGCACGGCAGAAACCTACGGGTGCCCCATTAGAAATTCTGCCAAACACAACACACACGTGTACCAACCTACCCAATATAAAACCTACCAAACCTACCCAATATAAAACCTACAGTACCCTCCCCACACCCAATGGCCTATGTTGCCGCGGGTTACTCAATAAAAAAAAAAGAAATAAAATTATTATTATTTAATTTTACATATAACTGACATTCCTTTACTAAATAGTAATTAGTAAATATAATATAATAACAAATCAAATTAATTAATCAAGCTATTAAAATAATGATAATAATAGACTAGTCTGATAACAAACAGTAATAACAATAAACAATACAACAGCAACATAATAATAATAAGGACATTAGTCAAATGATCGCATACATGATACATAGACTACGGAGCATATTAATTTAAAATTAGAGTTATTCCCTATTAATTTAATATTTGAGGGAAGTTGGTAAGTTGGTTAAATAGTCTTATACTTCAAGTTGTATAATAATTCTGCACTAATGTTGTATTGGGTTTATTAATAAGCAAATTACCATTATCTTCACACTCCTTGTGGCTTGCGTTATAGACATTATGCGTTTTAAATTCTTTTTTGTTAATGACAATTTTTTTTATTATTGATGCTTTATTATATAATTCTTTTAACGTTAATATTTTTAATTTTGTCAATACATCAGCAGTATTATAATTTTAATCAATAAAATAATTGTTCATCATTATTCTAATAAACATACCTAATTCTATGAGTTAAATTTAAAGTTTCTAATACATTTTGATATGTCGATCTGCCAAAGCGTTTGACTCGATAAACCACGATCTACTTCTAACTAAATTAAAGTCAATAATAGGTATTTTGGTACTGGTTTAAATCATATCTTACTAACAGATCACAATCTGTTAAAATTAACGGTACGATTAGCCGTCCATATAGTTAAGTATATGGTGTCCCGCACAAGGAACATAATATGTAGTATTAGGTCCGTTACTTTTTTCTATTTAAATATTATTTAGGTACGTAAATGATTAATTGTTAAATTTAGACATAGATGGTGACATAATATTAGCTTTTGCTGACGATACGGTATTATTCTTCGAGGGTGATGATTGGAATTTGGTAGAAAAAAAGGCCAACTTGGGCTTTCAGTACTCAGTAGTGAATGATTGGTAGGTATAGTCAAAATAGTTTAGCATCGAATAAAAATAAATCTACTTTTATTCCATTTGCCTTGTCTGATATTAACACGCCGGACCAAATCATAATAAAATCTTATTGTAACTGTTGTGAAAGAAAACAGTTATAATATATATAATAAGAACTGTAGCTTTACTTATAGCGAGAGTTAGATCAGCATGAGATATCTAGGTGTAATTTTTGACGATCGTTTAAAACGGAAGTCTCACATCGATACTGTAATAATGCGCTTTCGGAAATGTTTTCACATATTTAAAGAACTTCGAAATATCCTTGATATACCATGTCTTAATAAAAGTATATTTTGCTTTGGTTCAATCCGCATTATTATATAATGGTATAATAGTATTGGGTATTGGGCTTCAACAGTCGGCATTAAAGTCTAAGTCGAGACAAATAAAAAACCGTTATGAAATCCTTCAACACACTGATGACATCGTTGGTGGTGATGTCAAGTTCGGCCGACCACTATAGAAATATATCGCCGATTACGCTGTGCATTAAGAGCGACTACTCGTTGTGCACCAGTGCACCAATGTGTCATATCCCACCGGCTGCGTCAACATATGGGCACGGTGATCATGAACAGCACTCCGACAGCGTTGATTGCTGAAATATTATGACAACTCGTATAATGGTTCTCCGACAGCGTTCAAGACCATCGAGTCAGTGAAAATGAACGACATCGACAGCACTTAGGGCAATTAGTGCATCGTGTTCTTTGACAAGTATAAATGCCAAGGCCAGAGCCCGCGGTGCTCAACAGCACCAAATACCCCTCGGCCGACCTCCACGATTTAAATTTCTCCAACTTGGCAGAGACTTACAGACCATGCACCGCTCGAGTGATCTATATTAGCTTCGCGGGACAACAACGCCAAAAACTAGGTTGACGATGTAACCACAGAATATATGAAATTTCATATATTCTGTGATGTAACGGCGACGGAAACTTCAACCACGCGTACTATTGTCGCGCCTAAGATTAGAGGTCAATAATCATTATAACTACTATGATAGAAACACATTAGTATGTAATTAAATGTATGATGAACCATCATTAGGAGTATTAAAAATTAATCTATTTAATCTATACAATTAAATAAATTATAATAAAAAGTATTAATCTAAAAATGTCCACTTTATAATATTATGATGTGTATTTTATTTAAATATCTATCAATATAATGTTTATACAAATGTACAATGGAGCACTAAATATAATTGCGTAATAGGGTATGTTATAAGTATAACGTTTAAATCACGAATCAATTCTTCAGTGGCCCCGCAGAAGAGTCTAAATATGATGCAGTAAGATGAAGGTTAGGTTAGGTTAGGTGGAAATATTCTTGACAGGGTTGTGTTCTGCATAAAAATATGCTCATAAAAAAAAAAATTAACTATGCCACTATGTTTTAATATGCTCACACATCATTATAAAAAGTAAACTAAAATGTAACAGATAATTAAATAACAGTCAGATTGTCGCATGCGTTAGACACCTCCAATAAAACCATAATCACCGACGAAAATGGATGATCTATAATAGAAGATCATAAATGAAGAAATTGTATTTGTAGCGTTAGGTAATACAATACGTAAGGTGTGTGGCTTTCTTATATGCCACCTGAAAAAAAAATGGTCGAAAAAGGTATTTTCCACTGAAGAGAAAACTATAGTTCTTGGAAGCGCAAAACCTTTTGATAATTCCGCCTGCCACTCTCTGGTCAGCATAGCCAGCGCAAACGCATCAGTCATCTTACTAACAATCTCTTCAAACTGAATCCTGCGAGTGATAACTAGACTTGTTTTAGTTGCTATGGATCCATCACCTCTAGGCTCTAGTTCAGAATTTGGTTTGTAAGATTTTATAACTTTGCAAAAGAACAAAATCAATTATGATTCTAAATAATTTCTATCAAAAAAGAACAAACACAATAAACATCACCACTGATAAAATAGTTAGTTTTATAATAATAAATATATATTATGTATATATTATTCAAAAACGAAACAAAATATTTACTAACTAAACATATATTAGAATAAACAGCATAAAATTATTAAAGTATAATGTAATTATTAACGACAAAAATGGGTAGTCAGTAAAAATGAAAATAAATATTCAACATAGAGTATATCACAGACATGTATAAAAAAAACAGTTAACAAGCCAACTTGCTGTCATCAAATGGGATCCATACGGTATATAAAACTATCGGTGTATAAGCATTTAGCCAATTTAATTATGAATATTTCACCAGTTTTCATAGAACTCTGTGGTCCTTTAATTATTTTTAATGCCATGTCAATGGCTACGATTGAATCAGAAAACTGTCTATCTAGTTTTAAAGACTCTAAAAGGCTGATTGCTTTCAAACATTCTATAGATGTTGTAAAATCACTGCAACAAAACAAATTTAGATTAAATTATTTTATCTGTAGTTATATAATAAAATATATCAAATTATATCAAAGCTATTACTTGTCATTACACACGAAACCACCAGGTGCATTGTATTCTTGTCGAATATGTTGTTTACGACTGGATTTGTTTTCTGGTAACTGTGAGTGTATGAAAGCTACCAGAGCCCGACATATCACACGACATCTACAATGTTTAACTGTTAATAAAAATTATTTAAAATAAAAACAATGAGCAACTTACTTTGGGGATATACTGGTCTGTTTTTGTAACCTGATGGCATCAAATAAACTCCAACTCTGTTTATGTTGGGCTAATTGTGCTGCTGAATTAGCAACTCGTAAAAGATATTCAGCTGTTTGATCATCTTCAACAGTGCTTAACCGTAAGACTAAAGACCACAATAGTGGCAACTTGTTTTCAGTAATATTACTGCAAAAAATAAAAACATTAAATTTGATTAGATAATTATGTTATGATAATTTGTTTAAATATTTTTTTGTATACAAAGCCTCTCACTTAGGTTTCACAGATTCTAGACACTGTACTAGAGTATTCAGTATGTCAGGATACGCTGATCGATTTTGGGATTCTTTTAGAGCCAGAGTGTATAGCGTAAGTAAATGACTGGAAGTCATTAGAACTTCACCTAAACCTTGATAGTGAAGACGCACAGGCTGAACCAGCGATAACACTTTATCCCATTTAAAATCTTCTTCATTTCCTATTTCAAATAATAAACAAATTAATATATCTTATATTTAAGAGGCACTTGTTTTAATGAACTCACCAACATGCTTAAACCATGATGTCAAGCAAGCTTCAAGTATATCACCTTTATGTTGCTGATCGGTAACATGGGCCCAAGTAACCATCAAAAAACCTTGTAATACTGCACAGTCAGCTTTTCTTTGACTAATCCACTCTTGAATTGTTTGTAGCATGAGGGAAGATAGTATGGAACCTGTAGGTTGGTTAACTAACACCAACAACTCTAGGACCAATAGTTTAGCCTCTTCACCATGTTTAGTGACCATTTCAGTTTCATCCAGTAATCGGTGAAAAGCACATTTAAGATTCTTGTAATGACCACCTAACACTGACCTGTACCGCGAAGCCAGCGATATAAACATCCTTACCATTGCACGAATAAATATTCGTCTTTTGTACATCATGGGTTCTGCATATGGAGCATTATGATCGACATTATTATAACCAGCTGCTGTTTTCAATAGGCTAGAAATTAAACGTTGTTATCGCAAATATTAAAATCGCAAATAATAAATTTAATATTATGAGGTGCATGACTTACTCAAGTACAGCAGAATCTGTGCCACACCAATCTTCATTACTTAGTTGAAGCACAATCATTGGATCATATTTTGAAACAAACCAACTCAGAATGTTTTCATATGTTTCCCCATCAATTTGGTACCAAGCAAATTTTTGTGCTTCTAATAAAAGGGGTCTAATTTTTCCACCCTATAGAAAAAAAATTATACTTTACAAAATTCTATAATACAAATTAAATTGTTTAAACTCAAAAGTACTTTTCTCATATTAGGTTGATTAGATAGTTTTATAAAAAGCGATAACAGTATGCGGAGATCAAGATTTGGAACATACGGCCAAGGTATTTCCAAAATTACATTTGCCAAAAAACATTGAGATTGGGGTAAAAATTGGTCCATGACCTGAAAAAAATTTTACATTAAACTATTAGTTATTTTTATTTCATGTAAGCTAAATAAACAATATCAACAATCACCTTCATGATCAAATCTAAATCGACCGGTGTTGGTATAAATCTCTGCCAGGGTAACTTTTCAAGATTTGAGTGAATCGTCTCAAAAATGTAATCATTTGTTTGAATATGAGCAAACATTTTTATGTACCATTGACAGACAAAACTTAGGACATTATCACATGCTAAAAATCGAAGAAAAAAATAGATTTCTCTTTTTAAAACACTAATAACATAATAAGTAAACGATAATTAATAATTTTTAACAAAAGTATTCTCACCTGGCATGGTGTCTAAAACAAATGTAATACATTCCACTAATGCATCAATCATTAAAGTAGATATTGAAGTATCAGTAGCCAACCACGGTAGTTTCAATGATCTCTGATCAGTATTCCAACCCTCATACCAAGGTTCCAACCACGGGCCAAACATGCTTATTAATGTTGGACACAAAAACTCACATACTAAAATAGGGAAAATTAAAATTATAGTTTCAAAAATAAAATCTAAGGGACTTTTTTTTTAATAAATTTAAATTATTTTTCCATTTAATAGCATTTAAAATTTAAATACATAAACTAGTATATATATAAATATATATATACTGTATGTCCACAACAACAGGGTACACTCTATAACTCAGATACTCATATTACTCAGTACCCTATACATATTTTTGAATTCTGTTTGTGGAAGATGAGACGAAACTATTGGATCCTAAATTCCTGACTTAGAATGTTTTAGCTCTTGTATTTTGTGCATGTGCAACAACTTTGTTTTTCTGTGTACCCGGTTTCGTGGACAAGGTATTTTAATACATTTTAGAATGACTTTTTAAATATATTGTAATAAATATTTAATTGATATAGATTTATAATTCAGTTATACTTTTATAGTATACAAAAATATTGTAAAATAAATAGATTAACTATACTCACATGAATGATATTATTTTAAATGAATACATACTTTTATTTGCTAACATGCCACGATAAGACTGTAATGTTCCTACAACTAGTGCATGGGTAACCATAGCATACAAGCCAACCAATGGTTCAATATATACATTGTATTTTGAATATAGCTCTCCCGTGGCAGATTTCAATCTTTCGTTAGCAAAATGAGTAGTCAAAAGATGTAAAGTTTCTTGAAGCTGTATATTGAAAAAAAAAAGTTAAGCAGAACAAGTTATAATAAGTCAAAACATACTTCTTGTGAACTTAGAGATCGTTGATCAGTTGCATAACGTCTAACTACGTCTCTTAGCTGATCTGTTGACATTCCTGGCAACAAAATCGTTCTCACAGAATTGGTTTGTGTTGTAGGTACAGCTTGAGCCAAAATTGTATTGAGAATATTGAACCATACTTGACAGTAAATGCGACCTTCTTTAGAATGATCTAAGAGTTTTAGTAATATTTCACCATAATGTTCAGGAAAATCATGATTCATTATTTCACATAGATGTTGACTAAAAATCTATTAACAACAATTCAATAAATCACCGGCTAATTGAATAATTAAAAAGCAAAAATATTAAATTTACTGACTTCATGTAATGACCATGTGTAATCTGACCGTGTTTGTTGTTTAACTAATATCAAAGCTCCTAAACAGTAATCCATTAATATTGACCTTTCTTGAAGTAAAGGCTGTTTAGTTGATAGACAAACAGATACATTGAACTATAAAACAATTTAAGGTTAATATTTTATTTCACTAAATGTTACTTTTTACTCACTTTAGAAAGTAAATTTAATGCAATAGGCTCATATTGAGCATTGCAATGGTCAACAATATTTTTGTAAGCTTGCATAAATGTATTTGTGGATGCACTAGATGGTGAAAATAAAGGAATCAATATATCAGCTAATTCAGGGTAGGTTAATGCTGTGTTTTGTATACGTAAACATTCATTTTCATTATTCAGTATAAAAACCTAAAAATTATTAATTATATTGATTATTGAATTATGATATTTCAAATAATGATTAAAGTAATAAATACATTTCCAATAGATTGAAGCATAGTCAACATAAATTTTTCAATAGAAGGGCAAGTTCTTAGAATTGCATATTCAGACATGAGTGTATAGAATAACCAAACACCCGATGATTGAATATCAGTAACTAATGCAATGTCCCCAATTTTTATCAATTCATTGTACTCATTGAATATTAACCTACAAATTCAAACAAGTTTAACAACAAATTTTTAACGATATACTTTTTAACAAAACTCTGGTCACAAAATTAAATACTTACTGAATAATTAGATTCATTGTAGTACATGCTGTAGTTAATGAACGTGGCAATGAATTTTCCAAAATATCAGTAATTAATGTGTCCAATTCTGATCTGTTATTAGAATTAATTTCTACTACATCTGCATTCAACTTGGCTTCTCGAATCTTTAAATAACATTTTACACTTTAAGTATGTTACTTTCTTTCTTTTTAGAACATTATGATTGGTACTTGGAAAGTGATTTCAGCTGCTCCAGCACAACTACTCGTGCTACCTTTTTTTGTTTTATAATCACAAACTGCTTGAACTCTGGTAGTAGAATCCATTTGGACATAAACCATTTTTACACCATCTATGTACCGACTGTCTAAATTTTCATGGCAAACTGTTTGCATTCGATACACTCTACTGCGAAACGATATTATTAAACTTACAAAAAAAAAAAACAGAAAATATGATTAACACTTACTTAATGAATTGTACGATTTGTTTAATATTTAATTGTACAATATTAAGCATATGTTCTTTATGATACAACATATTAGTAGATATTGTTTGGACATCTGACAGTCGTAACACAAAATCTGGGCTTTTAATAGGATCATCATAAGATTTCAATCTACAAGTATAAATTTCATACATCAAACTTTGTCAATATTACTAAATAATAATTTTAATTTTCAACCTGTTTATAATTCTAGTGATAGGATCCTTTTCTAAAGGTAGTCTCCTATTAGATTGACTGTTGTTTAAAGTATTTTTGCCAAATAAGTCACACCAATTTTGTACACACTCAAGTTTGTTTTCTTCAATTAATTTATGATTGATTAAGTCTGACAACCACTCCTATTAAACAAAAATTATGTTAATATTTTTCAAGCAAAAATATTATATTAAATATAACCAATATCATAAATTTTATTTCATTACATGAGATCCATTAATAATATGTGTTAGGTCATTTGGTTCATACATTGAGTCCAATGAAGGTATGAATAAGGTAGATTCAAGAATCCGAACATCAGTTAACCATAGAGTACAAGCCTCATAAAATCTAAAATTTTGAATTATTATTTTTATTAGGCATTTATAAATTGTAACAATTTTTTAAAAATTAGAGTTTCTATAATCTGCACGCATACCTCGACAGCATACTTATTTATTAGTTTTTACTTACAATATTAATAATGTACATACCTCGATAAACGAAAATCAATTTCAGAATTGGGTTCAGTTTGAAGTTTAGTACGATGAAAATCAATGCACTCCTTAAGTTTATTACTAATTTTATTCAGATATGGTGAATTTACAAGACCTTCAAAAAATTTGCGACCAACACAGCCTAATTGTTGAGTTCTAAATAAAAGTGAAATATTAGATAATATAACTAAAATTATTAGTAAAAAACATTTACCCCGGAACTCGTTGTAAATACAATCGAAAAAAGTTTTGCCAATATAAAGAAGTCATAGGATGACCAGATGGCATTTCCAATCCGTACTGCATCCACCGGTATAAAGCTAAATGTCCCGATGTAAAATGAGGTACTTTTAATTCTGAACACACTCTCTACGTACAAAAAAACCATAGAATAAAATCATGATTATAATTTGTTTAATTTTGTTAAACCTTAAGTGCATCATCCACATTTGATTTTCCTTGTTGTGCATGTAATTTTATCAGTAAGTTTTTCCAAATATCATTTCTACCTTGGATACACCATTCTTCGGCTTCTAATGCCAACAAAGCATAATATGGACAATAATACAATACCACGGGATATTTGGGCAGTAAAAGTGGCCGTTTTTCTGGACTTTGAAACATAAAATTAAAGATTGACCCAATAGCCGTAACATTTTCTTTTGAACCACTCAATTGCTAAAATATAATTACAATTAATACTATGTTAGGGTTGCTAAACAATAACACTTACAGTTATCAAACATATAAGCAGCTCTCGAGCCCACTGTATCGTTTGGGTTCGAAAAACATTTCTGAATACAGTATCCAACACATATACAAATAAATCCGAATCTGCTTCTCTCCATACAGTACAAACTACTTTAGTCCAAAGGTCCATAACAGAATGAGGACTTATTAATCCATACCGTGCATAATTTGATATTTGATATTGAATCATATTAGTAAATTGTAAAGTGATTTCAGACGGCCCTTGAACACTCAATAAATTCATAGCACGTTTTGTGGTACTATTCCTATTATCTGCCATAATTCCTGCCACAATTGTAATAAACCTATAAAATAAAAAAATCAATATTAGATTTGATATTTTTAAATGAAAATATCATTACTTTTTAGATTCTAGTAGGCAATCTGTGTTTTCAAAAAAAAATGGAACTATTTTATTCAGACAAGCTATAGTAGCTGTATAGTGTCTGTATTGTAATAATCTATAACAATAATCTAAACCCTTGTTTAGTATAACTGGAACACAATGACCGGCAGTGGTTACATGTACAGCGGTGTATAAAGCGATTGGGTCATCATGTCGCAAATATTTTATGTCCTAAAATTGCACGAAACACATTACTTGGGAATTGTTTCTAAATATGTTTAACTATTAACTTACATTATTATCAGTATCAATATCATTTACAGAAAGTAAATAATGACTCAAGTCTTGTAATGAGCCACGCACTATAATGTCTGGTAGGTCCATTAAGTGGAGTTTTAATGTATATAGTACTTTCCATGTCCATACTCGAAAAGCTTGTTCGTTTGATTTGATTTGTACTAACTAAAATAGTATTAGTTATCTTTTTTGACATTGAAGTTATTAATAAATTTATAAAAATTACTTGTTTTATACTGTGAACTAAATATTGAGTTGAAGTTTCATCTACAGTGATGGGAGCGTGTTGTACAACAGCTTTGACAATAATAATTGCTATACGGCAGTGCATATCTTTAGTCAACATAAAATCACTGCATTGCATTGCATTGAAAAAAATAAATAATAAAAATAATGTTCAAAAATATTCAAACATATTCAATAAATGTATGCATCTAGTAGCTTACATTAAAAGAAAATACATACTTAATATCATTCTCATTGCATCCCGAAAATATCTTTGCAAGTATATGGCGACTTAAAGAATTTTCTGTAGATGTAATTGGATAATTGAGTATCAAATGTTCCAAATAAGATAAGTCATCCATAGTTATATTCCAATTTGGTAATTGAAGAGTTTTAAAAAGATACATAGAACCCTTGACAAGATAAAATACATTTAATTTAATTTAGCCTAATAAATTAAGATGATTGGTATAACTATTACATTTCTAGCATACATACCGAGCCAACTTCATCAAAATGATGTTTAAGTACGCACATGATTTCAGAAATAAGAAATGGATGTTTATCAGATAAATGTGTAAGTAAAGTTCTACAAGTTTTACGGCATTGTTCTTTAGTTGCTTTACTCACAAATCCTATCTATTAATAAAAATAATAATTATAATAATAATAAATTATACATAACAGCTCTAAAGTAAATTATTGTCCTTACTTTGAATAAACAAATAGTCACTGCTTTTATAAAGTCTATATCATTAATGTATCTACTTAAGGCCATATTACTAATGGATGTTAATAAATAGTAACATTCATCATCAGAAGTATTTATAATGCATTCTGAGAGTTCTTCTAATGGACACTCATAGAAATCTATAAACAAGATAAAAACTATTAAGAAAAAGTTTATATTTAATAATTATTATTTTAATAAACCTGATTTAATGTGTAGTATATATTGGAAGAGATGTACTACCATTTGAGAAGATACTTGTCCAAAAGGCAACATCACTAAATACTGCCAAGTAGTTCTATCAACACTATTGTACAAACAACTAACGGCACGGAACAAGAATGCATCATATTCTGTTTGTATTCGAGCAGACACAAACTTATGATTTCTAAATTCAATGATATTATGTTAATAAATAAAATAATTTATAAGTATATATATTATAGAACTTACTTATATTCTTCTAATACATCAGTAACATAGTTAACAGTATCCTGAAGTAGATGTCCAAGTCGTTTTGAAAACTGTTTATATTCGGTACTTTTAGAATAGTAAGTCTCCAAACCAGATTTAAATAATTTAACCAAAACGCTGCCAACAGCAATCAGTCTTAATAGGTCTTGTTCATTCCATAAGTTTATACATACAACATTTTCATTTTCAGAAAACATAATCATCTGTTATAAAAATAAATGTATTATTTTTATTGGAACTTTTGATTATAAGTAATACATAATAATATGCATTATGAAGAAAATTGATTAAATACTTTTTTAAAGAGTACTGAAAATGGCATTTGATTGAGAAAAGCAATAATATCACTCTCACGGAGTGTTTGTTGAGAACTTCCTGAACTATCTTCTTCTCCTTCGCTGTCTACCACTACCCATATAGATTCATTTGTATCTTCTTCACTTTTATAAATCTGAAAAATGTAATATAAATATAAAATATATGTACAAATAAAATTAATAAAACAGGTATTGTTTCTTACTTGTTCTAAAAACTTTTCTCGAGCTTGGACTGGCAGTAAGATAATAGCCAATGATGTAATCATGTAATCTAAATGAAAGTTATCATCTTGATGGTTTAAATCTATCAAAGGTATTTGGATAAAAGATTTAGCCCATTTCCCAACACCTGTTTGACATCTGGATCATAAAATAAAATAAATTATTTTTTTTAAGAATAAGAAGAATACAATCTGTCGATGAGTGAAGTGAAATACATATATTACAAAATATGTTGTCATCGAAAGTGATTCTATGATTTTATAGTGCCATTATAAATCAGATGATGCTTATACTGTAGAAAATTACTGACCGATCTCAATTTTACTATGCTATGAGAAAATGGTTGAATTAATTGTCTAAACTGCATTAGATACTACTGCAGTAGACTCAATCATAAAATTATCACAGATTCCAGGACGGTAAATTTTTTAACATAAGTATTACATTTTTATCCCATGTTTCTAAGTATATCAAAAACAGCTTTCAAATCAGCATCATCATGATTGATTTATCTGACGCCCTTGGTTCCTTAGACCACAACTTAATTTCTAAAGTACTTGAGAACTTAAGAATATGGAAAAATAAGGAACTTTAACTAAATAATACGGAATACCTATTTGAGTGTAGAATTCCTTAAGGCGGACATCTAATAGTCCTATTTTATTAATTTATTAATTAACTCATTCCGTCCATTTAAAAAAGCTAAAAATGTTTACTGTATGCTGATGTCATAAACATTTTTTATAAAATTATCATAACTCTCAACTTGAATAAGTCCTAGAATTCATTAAATATTACACCAAAAGTTTCAAATCGGGTCATTCACTCCATACTTTGTAATTTTCACTTGTCAAACCTCTCCTCAAATAAGGTGTGGTTGATTGGCTTCCTTTCCTTGTGAAAGACCTACTCTGTTCAAAATGTAGGTTGTTAACTTATGCTTTTATCACTATCAATACTCCGGTCATCCACATGCAAATTCAATGATCAAGACGCTTTTGAGTTGACCAACAGTTTCCGCGGATCCACAATTTCATTAATTCCCTTTCAAATGGGTCTCTGGCTGCAAGAGATCTTCTTAAAAGAGTATCTTTTAGAATTCCCTCTAGTTCTAACCGCAACCAGATTTCATTCTATATCCCCAGTCATACCACCTTGTAAACAATAACTACCCCCTTCACCACATGCTCAGGACATATTATACTCCCAGTTGCCCGTACTTTTAAATTTATATTATATTCACAATATATTGTAAGATATAGATTTATGTTGTGTTTGTACCTCTTATGTTACTGTTATTTGGCGTTCATATTATAAATTATTATTTATATATATTTGCTTATAAAAACATTATACATGTTTAGTTAAATCTGATTACCTTAAAATGTGATTTATTATAAAGAAATGATCTTTCCATGAAGCAACTCGAAGTAAAACACCAATTATTTTGACCAACAATTGTTTTGTTTCATTAATAAAAACTTTGTCGTTAATTATTTTTCTTTGGTATAAAAATAATATTGAAATGGAAGACTTGAGATCATTGATAGGTGACTGAAGATTTTTTCCTTGTAGACTTCTTACATCAGAGTTAAGAAAGAGTCCCACAGGAGTATCCGCAGACAAAGTAGAAAAAGGTTGACATAATACATGTAAATAATAGTCAATCTAAAAGAGAAATAATATACTTTTTACTTTTTAAGGTTTTTAATCGATGAACTATAATATTAACATAGTGTCATTATAAGTACTATGAAAAAGTAAAAATATAATAATAATCTCTCAAACCTTCTCTTTGATCATTTGACAATCATATAAGGCACAATAATAGTTGTTGACTAAAGTCCGTAACTGTTTGAGAGATGCCACTAAATTGTCTAAAGCTACTTGGTTGAATCTAGATATATCGTATCTCTTAGTAGCCGATACTGGATTACCATCCTGAAATAACATAATTAAAATTAATTAATGATTATAAAAGAAGAAATTAGTATTCTAAAACCTTTTTGAATGAAATATATTTGTGTATATCATGTTAATTGATAGCATTAAAGTTAACTTATCCAAATAAAACAATTTTTTTAATAATATTTACTTGGCATTCACCGTACTGTGTATATGTGGCTGGTTCTAATGCCCAAATATGTTTCTCATGTGTAACATATGAATATTTTGATTCTTTAATTTCTTGTTTTGTACTTTCAAGTTTAAGTCTTGCATGTAAATAATCTTGAAGTAGTGTGTAAAGTGGATGTTCACAAATTTGAAAATATTTTAATTCTGTATGATTAAATTCTTCAATATACTCTTGTAATCCAAATAATAATTTATTTTGATAATATTCTGCCAGTTGTTCATCGTTAAATGGAGTTAAAGATTCAAAAGGTGTTTCATTAACTGGTGAACTACATAATTCATTGTATATTGGAGCACAAGGAGTTGGTAATGAACCTACAGAACAAGGAATTGAAATTGGTAGTATAGATGATGGTGTTATATTTTTAACAGTAGGTTCTTCAACAATGTTCTCTGTATCAGATGTCTTAGTAGTGTCACTATTTAAATAACTGACACTATCATTTACTTCTTTTGAATGTTCTGTACTTAAAAAAATATCATTGAATGCTTCGTGGAGAGCATTTTCAACATCATCTACTGCAGAAGAATTCAGTACATTGTCTATAGGCTCTGGTTCTTCAACATGTATCTGCAACCAAAAAAAATTGTTAAAAATATCCATAACATGATTAGATTAAGGTACAAGTTTGTCACTTTTCAAATATTTTATAAATTAAGTTTGAAAATAAATAATTTATTTTGTTGAACAAAAAACTAGAATTATTAACATGATGATATTAGTAGACTGAGCATGGACATGTTTAGAACTATTTCAAAAATTGTATTAAATGTAATTGTTGGTAAATTCCTTTAATTAAATCAGATTCCGTACTACGTACAAGTTTAAAAATTGTTTTGACTTAATTTAAATTTACAGGTTATTTCCAGAGTGGCCAGACACATTAATAGATCGTATAGACTGAAATATGTTAAAGTACTCACATCATAATACAAATTAGGTTATAAATTGTTAATATTATAATCATTTTAGGATCAAATATTAAAACAGAATAATAATAGGTACTATGTAGAGTTATTTTTTTTTCATATTTAAATAAATTAAATTCAATATAGAATCATAAAATAATTTAGTATAATTTCAAGAGTACCTAAATAAAAACATATTTAATAGTTGATATAAGTATATAACTATGATAAAACATTCTTATTTATTAAATTTCATTATTGATAATTGTTAACACAAATTAATGATGTATACAATATTCAAACATTCTCTTCAATAATTAACTGAACATTATACAATTACAGCATTTACAATCAATAATATTATCATACTGTTTTAACTAAAATTTGTTGAACAAATATCAACAGGATACAAAAGTACAAAACAAAATGTTCATAAGTTAATAACCAATCGATATAGAGACACACAAGGTACTAATATTGTATCGAAGGCAATTCGGATTATTTTCATTTGAAGTCCAAGTGGTAAACATGGATACTAAGTTACCTACTGTAATAAAACAAGAATGTATAATATCCACACATTACATAACGAGTCCATAACAAAAGAGGGAGTGTATATAGAAATACAATACGATCAAACGGCCTTGATAGAAAAACCGAATGAACTGGAAAACTGTGAGCAAAGTACAACTCAAATAGAGAAAAATACGATTGACTTTTTTTTTCGTTTCAACATTTTAAACTGTTGTTTGGCATAGAGAAATTGATAATACAAATACAAAGGCGTCCTAGTTCTGATTTCGTTTCGGAAATAACACCGTTATGCGGATTTCGTACATACTTTAGACGGGTGTTTGGTCTCAGACGGAGCTCGAGTTTTTGGCCTTTGTCGTTCCATACTGACGAAATCAAATCATACTTTCTCAAGCGTTGAACGTTCGACGGACAACGGCGAGCGCAGATCGTAAACAATTACGGACACCTAACGGTCGACGACAGGCACGGTACAAGACTATTGTTGACTATCGTGCAAACAAGCAAATTGCGACTTTTCCAATATTTTTTTTGTCTTCTTCGTTATTATCGTTTTTATCGTTGTTTTTATTTTTTAATCATGTTTGTTTAGTTTTATCACTTGTCGGTGACAACAATAACAATAAAATCAGCTGTTACTGTGCGAGCGGCTATCAGACGTAATCAACATCAGCTGAGCTGCAGCTGCAGGCTGCTGGAATGACGGGACAACCTGCGGCTGCCGGTCAGCTGCCGCGCCGTCGCGTTGGCACTCGTGTCCGTTATCACGGTCGCCCGCAAACGATACACAGCTGCTGCTGGTTCGTGATAACGGGTCGGTTGGACGTTTGGTAGGAAAAAGGTGGCGATAGGTACCACCGCGAACGGCCCGCGGAGATTCCCCGACGTGCAGCACGATTGTTCCGTTATGAGTGGCGACCACAGTCGCCGGTCGATCAGTGTCCGTGTGTAGGGCTGACCAACAAGTCTCTGCGGTTCGGTCGCCGATGTTGTTGAACACGTCCAGTACAGTGCTATGGCTTCGCGTATAACGTCCGGTGCTCGGTTGTGCGTTCGCGCCAGTATTGACAGACTCGTGTGCAATTTGTCCAGAAGCCGTCACCACAATGCGGTAGATACGGCTGCCGTCCGTTGGAGCTCGGACAGGATTCTACAATGTTACCAGGTCAGTACCTACAATTGAAATGGAACTATCGTCAGAAGGGGCGGGCTCGGTCCTTAGTTTTCCAAAGTCGTAGTCCAGTGTTGTTATTATTTTTTCACATCCTCGAGGGGACCTTCATCCAAGGTCCTTTCAATGACTTTTTACGAGACGAAGACTTTTTTTTTTGGCAATGTTCCCTGTGACAATATGATGTCTTATGCCAATAGGAGCCTATGCCAATATAATATGCAAGTATAATAATATACACACAAACGCCACAATTTTACCACCATTTCTACTCTTGCCTATGTAGACTTTTGAACCCACAGCTAGGCAGCGACCAGTAATTCTTATACTCCCGAGTCTTAAACTACACATTTTATACAATTTTTTCTGGGATGTGAGATAAAAATGTCAATTTTGAATTAAGAATAAAAATTGAAGTTCAATTTAGTCAAAACTATAATATCTTGATAATATCCATTCAGTCACAGAAGTGTCTACATAAGTGCTTAACATACTACCTACAACAACAACTCAACTTATGTTTAAATATTAGTCTATCAATCAACTTTGAAAGTAAAAAAAACCTATTGAAAATAAATTAAATTAATAAATAATTCACTATTTATACCTATTAAATTTAAATTAGTTTATTAAAATTTGAATATTTTTTTATTAATTTGTATAACCTATTATGAGATAACCTATAGCATAATATTTAATCTACTATAATAGCAACATAATTATTATGTACCTATATTTGTAATTAATTTCTTTACATCAATTTTCTTGTTATTCGTTTATAAGGACATAAAGCTTAACATTGATAAGCAACTGCGAAAATTAATTTTAATATTTTCTAATGTTTACAAATCTTTCATTATGTGTAGTTATATATTTTATATTATATTATTACGAACAGTGTCTTTGATTTCTGTATTATGTTTCATATATACAATTATTTTAAATTTTATGATTTTATACTTTATACAACGTATTTCTTCCTTAGAGAGTTGAGTGAATGTATCCCAAAAAAATCCCAAAAAAACGACCTCATTTTCATAAAAAAATGTCTTTTTCTATTTGTGTTTAAATAACAAATTATCCACCATCTAGTCTAATCTCATTAGGTAGGTACCTAATTTGTTAAATATGTCGTAAAAAAAAGAATAAAGATTCGATTTATGAAAATATCGGTACATGGATAATAGATAGATATATACGGGGATATCTACATATTAAATCGAGAATTAAATAGATGATTTGAAGTCATCATATTATGTAGGGCTTGTAGTAATGTTAAAATAGGATGTGCGCGCAATGTATACATATTTATCTCGTTTTTACGTATATATGATTTACGATTTATATTTATTGCGTACACACTCTACTTACCTTCTTAAATGTATACGTAAATATATATAATATATATGTATAATGCAGGTATATGTAGTCATTTTTAGTCATGAATATTTTGTTATCAAATCAAATAATTTATATGATAGCAAATAGGGAATTAAAAAAAAATGTAACATGTTAGCTATCACCTATGTCGTTGTCAATTAAGTATACGGATTATATTATGACGACGTCTTGTTATTAAATTTAACTCTGACTACGTCTCAATAAACTTTAATAACTTAAAGTACTTACATACCTTTTAACTCGTCTTTTAATTACGCTAAATTTGTACTATTTTTATGTACCAAGTATGCATGTATGTATTGTACTTATTAATATAATTACAAATTTAATTTACTACATATTTTGAAATTTTGCCATATACCTAAATTGAATATACCGCAACTGTTATTTCTATTGCGACACATTTGTTAATAATTAATATTATAATTGTAGATTCCTTACTACGTACGGAAACTAAGAATTCCTTATAAGAAAATCTTATAAGTACCATTTCTTATGCTTGTTTAATTAATTATATAAGCTAACCTACCTGCAAGTTTTATATGCGCCAAGCATATTATTTATATTTTATATTATTTTATAGGGACATACCGTTTTATGTTTTTACTCATACGTAATAACTAATAGAAATTCACGTTATGTATACCGTTTATATTAGTTTGGTTCGTCAAACGGCGATTGAGATCTAACACTAAACGCGACGCATTAACGGATTAATCGTCCATCGACAATTATTTATTTTTATCTGATGATTGATTGCGTTACAATTTATCGCGCATAATTATTGTTTCAAATATGATTTACTGAAAATAATAAAAAAAATATAGATATATCTTGGTGGGTGTAAATTAAGTAAATGCGGCGCCGTGGTATCATAATAGTAATGGATAAATACCTACAAAATTATTTTTTGCCGGCGGGGGAGGGGAATGTTTGAACTTGGATAATGTACGCCGCCGCCGACCCACTGTCCGACTTGTCTGAATCAGCACAATGTGGTAGCGTGTTTATGCCATTCGTCCTTGTGACGTTTTACCCGTGTTATCATCGTCATGCAATTTTCGCGTTCGCGCATGTGTATAATTGGCGACAGTATGTATAGGTGAATCGCCATAATAACGAACCAGTTGTGCGCAACACGTTACTGGCCTACTAAGAAAATAAAGAGAAAAAATCGATAATAAATAGAGAAGAAAAAGAAAAAATAACGTATACCTATATAGCTGCCGCCGAGACCGTTAATCAAGTTCGACAACCTGGTATAGCCCGCGTTCGGTCTCTCACACACTCTCTGTCTTTTTCGTCTCTCTCTTTCGCTAGCATGTAGTTACCGCCACCTCGTTGAATCGCCAGACCATGTCCGAATAAAACCTGTGAATTCTAACACTTTGATCCCACCCACCCACCATTTACCCTTAAAAACTAAAAAGCATGATTTTTAAAGCTGATATAGCCATACAGGTTACTACAATATCTGCGTACATAGTTATAGTGTTATTTAATCAAAATCCTTATAAGCTCAACACTAAATATAGGATACATATTATATACATAAAAATATGATCTTATTAAACTTACGACAACGGTTCTTACAGAAATTACTGGTAAATCGACGAGATATTTGTACGTATTTTTATTACGTTACAATTATTGGTTTTAGACTTTTAAAAGAAGTGACTTAAGAGGGCGCCACACGGGCATTTGTTGTCTCCGTCTTACAAACGTACAACATGGCAAATTGTACGGTCACAATTATACATTTTACTGTGTAATTACTAAAATTAGAGTGAATTTACCTCATTTAAATTTAATGGTATGAATATTATCTAGGCCCTAGGTTCTAGAACATCTTGAAGGATTTTAATAATATTATTATTTTTAAGGAATTTATGCTCATTTTAAAATTTACAATCAATTTACAGTATAAAAATGGTTATAGCTTGCTTCCTAATAAAAATAACAATAAAAGCCTACGAGTTCCCTAGTTCTTTTCTTACTTTTAGATTTTTAAAGAGGTAAATTCACCCTAATTTTGGAAATTACAGAGTAAAATGTATTATGTGAACGTACAATTTGTCATGTTGTACGTTTGTAAGCCGGAGACAACAATTAATTTCCGTGTGGCGTCCTCTTAATAAAAAAACCTATTACCTATCTATGCAATAGATGTTATAATATGACTCATATATTAAAGTTTAAAGGATTAATAACAATAGATATTAATCGTTATTGACTTGAAACTTTCTATACCTACTAAGTTGTATAAGCTTCATCACATAAGAGTTTTAAATCTGTATCTACCTATGTCCTATATTTTATAATATGCTAGTATATTTATATTTAAATATAGGAATTTCATTATATTTTATCTGATGCACCTATTATTAGGTATTTATTTATTTTTAATATTTACCATTTAGTATTTAAAAAATATTTACTCATTAATAAAATGTGAAATTACGATTTCAAGATTAAATTTTGCCTAAATAAATTATTATAAATCATAAGGAATTCAAATGATAAAAGATTAATATTAATTATAGATATAATTCACCATTAGCATTTGCAATATAAATTGTATTATACACACCGACACCTTATCGTTTGATTTTGTTATAATAAATAAAAGGACCTACCCAATTCATGAAATAAGTAAAATATTACTTAACTTATTCATGTGGAATTTTGGTAATTCTACTAAAAATACCAAGGGAGTGGTCCTATCCCACGCAAAACAATTTTTTGGTATGTTGTACATTTGTAAGACGGAGACAACGCATGCGGGTATCACGTCCTTTTCATATTTATAACTGTTAACTTAATAATATGGTTAAATATAAGCTATAAGTTTTCCTTCTACTCACAAAAAAGTTAAAAATTTTATTGAATTGTAGATAAAGGGGAATTCTTATCACTAATATTAATTAAAAATGTATCTTATACCTAATAAGTATTTTATAGTTTAAAGAAGTCATAAGATAGATCATCATAAAAATCTTATTACCTACTTCAACAATATTTTAGATTCTGAGTGGAACGATGAATGTATTAATTTTACAATTATGTGTATTTTTTTTTATTATTATTTTTTTTTGTGTCTGTCATCACGGTTTGCAGGGGCAGTAAAACTGCTTCGATTTTCTTCAACAGTATCTTGTTTGATGGGAAAGTGAATCTAGTTGGTGCATTCGGGAGGTCAAATTTTTACAATTTCTTAATAGTTTACAAAATCGACGGGAAAAACAACTTAAAAGTTAAGGAAATACGGGAATTTTTACGCAAAATCGGTATTCCACAAAATCGATTTTGGTTTTTGATGTAACTCTTCAAACAAATGAACGTATAAACATGAAATTTTGACTAGTTGTTTATATTTTCATTTTCTATACACGATAAAATTTTCAAAATATTTTGATTTGTTTTGAATTGTTTAGGAACATTTTCAGTTTCCTATTTTATTAGTCTTTTTTTCAATGAATGTCAATAAAACTTTATTTGTTGGCTAAAAACGCTTGAAATGTAATACAAGGCTTCTACTACATTGTTACAATGATATTTGAAAAATATTAAAAATCCTTAGTCACAGTGTTTTTTTATAAGCATTTAAAGTTCAAATCTTGACAAAATACGGAAAAATCACGAAAATTAGCAAATTATTTGGAGTAGAGAATTCATAAAAAATTTTCTTTTTAAATCTGAAAATGTAATACAAGATTCCTCATAAGTTTGTTTACTTTTATCAAAAAAAAAATGTTTACAAGCAAATCAAATTACATTTTTATAAGCGTTTGAAATTCATATTTTTACAATTTTGGATATTCACTCGATTTCTCATGTAGTGATTTTGTTATTGTATTGTTATTCAAAAACGAATAACTGTAGATACATGACAATTTTACTGAATATTTATATTTTCATTTTCTATACACTATAAAATTTTGAAAATATTTCGACTCTTCTTGGGCTGTTTATGGACATTATCAGTTTTCAATTTTTTTAGTTTTTTTCTATAAATATCAATAAAATTTTATTTGTTGGGTAAAAAAGCATGAAAATGTAATGCAAGGCTCCTGATATATTGTTACAATAGCATTTGAAAAATATTATAAATACATAGGCACAATTTTTTTTTTTTAATCATTAAAAGATCGAATTTTTGACAAAATTCATCAAATTTAAAATTAAATAATTATTTTGTAGTTAAAAATGTATAAAATATTCAACTTTTATAGCTAAGGATTGAAAATTTAAAACAAGGTTCCACGTAAATAGGTAAATAATATCATAGGCTGACTGACCGTTTTTGCTCAGAATCGTTTTTCTTATCCAATGATATTATATCACTGAATTCAAATTCAATACCATCCATTACAGTGACTCCTTTGTAAGTTAATGTACAGCGGAGTGACATCCACTTACCCACTTTTTTAAATATTAAATATCTTTAGAAAGTGATAGGTACCTAAATTAATTTGTTCATATATAGGTAATGTATATATTTTCAACCATAAATTAATCAATTTTTAAATTTTGGTATGCCTTCAAGGTATTTTATGTTAATGTAAAAGTTTGTAGAATCAAATAAATTATTATAATATAATTTGTCATAGGTAATATTCATAGGAGTAAACAATTATATTTCGATAATATTATCTATTTAAAACATGGAACTCTGGAACTTTAATACTATTTTCTAAGTTATAATATGACTCCTTCAATGTTTAGCGTACCTATTGTGACCTTGTGACTTTATACCTATGCAAGAATAGGTGTTTCATTTTTGCCGCGCGGTTTGAGTGAAAGCGCAAGTGAAACACGTGCAAACCAGTCCAGGATGTCTGCTGCCATGGTATTCTGCACGTAGACTACTAGATTACTATCCTGTATAGCACAATCCTTGGACAATTTTTTTTTTGTTTTAGTTCAGGACCAATTTTCCTATAGGTTTTCTATAGGAATTCGGAACTATTTAATGTATTTGGGGTATTTTCCCTGATTTTAGTTGTTCCTTAAAAAATTACTACTTAGGTAATTAAAATACATCCATTGTTTTCATAAAAAGATACTTATCTAGGAATGTAAGCTTAAGTGCTCAGATAGGTTAATTTTGTTTCCAAACCAAGTAATCGCCTAATTGTTCTAATACCTATATGTATAGTGAAAGCCGTGGTTCTCTTGCTCATATATGATTTTCATGGGTGGTTTGCTTTTCAAATTTACGCCATCCATTCTAAATAACACTCGTCAAAAATAATTAAATGTATTTAAAATGAATATTTTTTGCTCTTAACATACTTCTATAACATATTATAAAAAGCGTGTGCTGAATTCCTTTATAGGTATCTACCTATTTACTATTTGTTAAGATGACATTTATTGGTTTAAGATTTTGATAACAATTTTAATATAAGTATGCCATTAAATTATGAAATCATCAACAATAGTATTTATTGGTAGGTTGTAAGTAATAACACGTGATAAATAGATATCATAATATAAGTGTGCTTAGATAACTTATACGCACGATATATTCTGTTATATTTTCCCCATAATTAGCATTTTAAGGGTGTAAATATTTAATTCAAATAGCATAGTAAATTTAATTTTACCGGTCTTAAAGTTCTTAATTTAACGATTACTTTTGTCACTTTCGAATTTTTAACTGAAAACTTTCACATTAGGGTGCATAGAAAGTGTCTAAATCAATATTTATTTTATTATTGTACCTACTTTGTGGAATTAATTTGCTGCTACTGTATATAAATAAAACATTAATGTAAAGCAAGTATCTGATGAAAAGCACACTCTTTGATCATGTTTAGTCGCAGGTATGAGTACGTAATATAATATGAGTGAACGCCTAAAACAATAAAATATTTGACCTGCAACTTCTAGTGTTAAATAAGTTCAAATTAACAAAATAGTCATTTTATTCTATTAATATATTACTTAATGGGTATAAATACTTTATTGACTGTTGTTGTAGCTTGAGAAAATGTTTAAATTCTAGTAGTTGTTCAAAATATTAACAAAATATTAAATTCGTTTAAGACCTGTAAAACAATCAATTAAATACCTAATACTAAGTCAATGCTATTTTAGACGAATAATGTTTACAAACTACAATATTAACAAACTAACTTAGTAACCAATGTCTAAAATTGGCTATTTCCTAAATATTTTTAATTTTTTAATACCCGTGACTATTAATTGTGGTAAGCAGAAAGCAATTCATAATATGTTTCTGTTAGATACATTTAATCTATTAGTCTCAATTTTATGTCCAGCATTCTTACTAATTTTATTTTTATGAAACTATAATATATTATATTATTATAATGTTGGATATTTTTTTAATTTTAAAATGTATTTTACTTATAACAAATTGACGTATACTATTTACGTAATTAAAAGTACTAAATAATAACGGTTTTTTATATTTATTACGCAATGTTAACATTTTAAAATTAAATTTTAATACTTGGACGTTTGCCTAGAAATGAAATATGACTATGTACCAATGTAAAATATATTGACTGCTTATAATATCCCAGATAGTATTATTAAACTTAATAAAAAATATTGATTTACCTAATTGATGGAGCTATAAAAAACATCTTAAAATTATAAATATCTCATGAACTATTATTTTATTCATCTCTGTGGCAGTTTGAAAAAAAAAATTGCATAGGTGTATCACAGATAATATACAATTATAAAGTGCAAAGTATACATACATTTATTATACCTAGCATTTTTCTGATAGTTTCTATACATTAGTAAAATATTTATCCTGATATATTTTAATTCATTCGTGATTACCTACGTTTGTCTGATATAATATTCTTGAATCTAGTGGTCACAAACGGAGTGATCTGTTTTAAACAGTGTCGCTTGTGAATCTTATAGGTACCTACATTTAATTTCATTATTAATTTATTATTCCATCTTTGGCATTAGCATTATTTATGTAAAATACCTGCAAACAATAATCTTAAATACCACTTACAAAAGAATAAATATTGGCAGAGAGTTAAGAATGTATGTTCAATACAATTTGCTGAACACATTTTACCTTTTTGTTGCCATACGAATTTATAATAGACGAATTTAGTATAATATTAAGTAAATTAATACTCGTACCTGTATGTTTGATATGTTTTGTATGTCTTATATCATAATTATAAATTATTACACATTGGTCAGATAGTCATTACACTTTTTGTAACATCTTCACAATGTATATAATATAATATACATAGCTTTTCCGTGATTTCATTTGTTCAACTCAACAAATAGGGTTAAGGTGTCTACTATCTATAGTCTATATATATATAGCTAGTATACCTACTTCCATTTGTTAATAGCATATATCCTTGTTTATTTCCTTTCCCTCAACTCTTCTACTTTTATTCAATAAGCAAGCGTGTACAAACTCACACGAGAACGCTCAGGAATGTGTCGTGTCGTCCATTGCGTACACAGTATCCAAATTGAGGCCAATCGAAAAAAATATTGACTGCGTTTCTTTCTGTCGTTTCTTGGTTCAATTTGCTGTTAATATGAGTTTTCGAATGCATATCGTATGATGAAAATAACATATCCGTGTATTTTCTTGCATTACAACGTACAAATGTAACCAGAATTATAATATAATTTTTATTAACATTAAAAATTAAATGACTAGATTCTAAAAATTCTATATACAACAAAAAATATACATTGTATTGTTTATAAAAAAAATATGTGGACTATCAGTTATGCTTATTAGTTGGAATGCTTAACTAAAAATTTACATAATTTGATCTGTGCTAGTTTCAAAATTTGTACGAATATCTTCTAAATTATACCATATTTGATTCATTATACCTATATGTGAAATAAACAATAATTATGTTTAAAGAAAATTTTAGAATAAACTGTACATAATGTATGATGTCATTAACTGCAGTTTATAGTTTTATAAATTATCGTTAGCTATAACTCGTAAAATTAACAATAGTCTTGCACGAAACCTCAGGTTAGATTTAATTAACCTCGGTCACATTTTTAAACAAACATCATAGAATTATAAAATATATTGACTTCTAATTATTAATTGGCGGGGATTTGCTTTGAAATTCCATCGTACGCTGATTGCAATTATTACTATCTCAATTGTATATGAATTCATATAGACCTGCCGCAGCTTTCACATTGGAACGATGACAAATATATTACTGATTTAAAAAAAAAAATTACGAAACATGACAAGAAACTTCCGGTTCATCCTGTAATATATAATTGTTTAATTATTAAACCTATAAGATATCTTATAAAAAGTAAATTTTTATGCATTTCCATGGGTACATTGTTTATTTCTGCGTAATATTTAACTTGTTTAGCTTCATTCATGAAATAATAATTTTCCACCAACCTATATTGTATGATTGAAAAATATTCAATTATAAAAAAAAAATTTAATTATTATAATATTTTTGAAAATACTTTGTCTTGATATATTTAAAAAGTACTCATAAATGTGTTATAAATTGCATATTGCCCTCTAATCATCCCAACTGTCTAACAAATTGGATAGTCCTATTTTTTTTATATTCAGCATTGTATATACGTTTAAGTCTGAGTTCGTTATAACTTATAAGAAGTAATAATAATTAGTTATGTACTTTTAAATTGTTTATTTAAATTGTATTAGAACCTATGTGTATTTTTATAGTTCATAAAAAAGTTGTTATAGATAACTATCTAAAAATAAAGAAAAAAATAATAGCAAAATATTTATTGGGTAATTATAATTTTAAAATTTGTAAAAAGTCCTTTGCGTAAAGTGGCGAGGCGGTTGAACTTCGTTTCGCTGTGGCCTTGCGGTTGGAGTATATGTAATTATTTCAAGCGGTATATCTGGACATGCACCGATTATTGCCTGATTATACGGCGTTAGAAAGCGCGAAAATGTGTTTTAAAATATTAAATATTTTAAGAAAGTAAACTTTTAAATTTAAATGTAAATTATAGAATCTTAAATTGCTATAATTACATTTTTTAGTAGTTTTAAATATATTTTGGATTAGTACAAGAGTTACTTAGCGATATTTTATCATCAATTGATTTTTAATTTAGAGTTAAGCTGATACTAGGTAAGACTATTGGTTTTACTAGTTAGATTCTTAAGTTTTTTTTTCCTGGTTAAAGCCTTACTTGTAGAAGTCCAATAGTCTCAGTCTCAGAAAGTATGTTTATAGATTTGAAATCGAACTCTAGTGGTACTTATACTCGTCCAGCGAAAGAACACGCCGTGGCCCAAAGAAAGTCGGTATATTTTTTTCATCCCTTGTGACACCCTATCTTAGTGAAACCGGTCTCGATGACAATGTGTAGCGTGGGGATGTGCAGAATCTGAGGGTTCTCTCGACGGACATAGTATAGAAAGGTATTTTTTTAAATTCTGAAAATTTTAGCATCGAAAATTTCGCAAAAAAACTGAAAATAAATACATTATCAATTTATAATCTTAATCTTAAGTCTTGACCAATTTTGGATACCTAAAATAAGTTCTGCTTAAAATCGTTTTTATTAAATTTGATGATGTATGATAGGTAATACAGACGTGCAGTATATAAATATGTACGGGTAGGTATATTTGGATTGTTACATAGATTTAAGAATAATATATTTTGTGGTATCTTTTAATATCTTGCAAACTGTAATAAATAATACACTTAAATATTTTTATAATAAAATGTCCTCAAAGAAAGTTGTTTCAAATAATTTTTGATCTGAGAAAAAATATAGAGTTTTTATGACTTGGTAGTACTTATCTCAAATTGAATGTCTCATCGTATCAATGGAAAAAACTGAAATATTTACTATTTAAGTTCCAGAAAACCACTAATATGACAAACGGCTGCGGCAATAAATACCAAAATTATAAACCTTATGATTACTATGCAAGTATAATAATGAGTATACCTATATTAACGGTACATTAGCTTTTTGTAGGTGCAAACTAAAAATCTCGTTTTTTTTATGTTGAAATACACTCGGAAATACAAATATAAATGCTTGTATCTAAACGTGTTTTTAATTTAGATTTACTAAAGACTAAGTTAAAATGCAGAAGAGCTCACTTTCTTATTTCAATATATACACCTATAATATAAACCTGAAAGTCTAAATAAATACCAAACTAGATAACCGGTCTTATTCTACACTTAATATATTTATTTTCTTCGTATTTGACGTATAATAATAATATGTAATGCTTAAGTAGCACACGGGTGTGCTTAGCCATTATTTCAATCGTTATGAGTAATTTGAACTACGTATTAAATAATATTCAGTGTTTCGTATAAAATTGCATAACTGAAATTTTTTAGAGTTTTGAATATATAATTTATGTAATATTAATTATAATCGATAGATTATAAAACCACCTGCGTCTTAATAATTACGATATGGTTAGGATCTTAGGTACAGAAAATAAATATAAGATGAAAGAAGAACAGGCAAGATATATACTATTGAACTTTTCATCATAAGAATGAGTATTTATGTCCTTCAGCACAAAATAACCAACTACCTTATTAGGTATTATAAAAAGAATATTCTTTAGTAATTTCTAAATCGATTTCCACTTTAAACCTTTAATTTTGAATATTGGAGGCTTCATTTTTAACAATTTGTATTATAAATATATGCTAAGGTTCAAATCAAATCTAAATATTCTATATTAATATGTTGTATACCTACTTATATAGTATAATATGTTTTATAAATATAATATACGATTTATTAAAAAAAAAAAAATTGTGCATTTTTCAAATTCCAAAAGATAAAACAATTTTATGTGTTAACAACACTGGTACATAAATCCCTAGCTCCCCTGGGATTGACATTTCGATGCAATTAATAATATGTATTTCGGTCGTGTCCCACATACCCATGACGAAGATGAGGGGGCCAAATGCCTGCAGGATGGAAAGTATATACATATTAGTATATTACATATATGTAATATATTATATGTGATAGAAAACCGGTTGTATGGTCATTAAAAAATATAAGTGCATTAGAATTTGAATAATTAATACATATCTTCAAATAAATGGGCGTTACAAATATTAACTAATATTTTTTCGAAAATCAAAAAAAAAATTAACAATTAATTTTTTTACAGAAACAGTCAAACCGAATGAGATCAGATCACCAGAGGAATCACTGTCGACGTTTTACTACTTTACAAGACACAGATACAGATTCACTGTCTTCCATCGACCCATACAGACTGTTAGATGACGACCTCAGAGATGTATACACAGACATCACACGGGTTTGTGATATTTTAATATTATACTTGTTGTAAAACTGGAGAGTAAAGATAAATATACTTAGGTATTTTGAGACTAAATATAATTAATGTATAGGTACAGCATCACTGAAAATCGAATAGTAGTACGTAGGTCATTTATATAAAAGCTAAAAATAAAAATCGATACCATAAAATGTATTAACCATAAATTGATTTATTTTACATGAAAATTATTTTTATTTAAGTATTATAAATGAATGGCAAATTGTAGTTATAATATTATGCAACATTATATAACTCAATTATGAACATAATTCAATCATATAAATAAATATTCGATAAATATTTTAGAGGTTGGGCACATCTATTATGATAGAATATAATATAATATATATGTATAAAAAAAACTTTCACTAATTTTTGTTTATATTAATAGTAGTTATAAGTTAGTATATAGTTTTAACCATTAATAATTCTTCACATTCCACGTTAAATTACACAATGGAATTAGTCGCCATTGTTTATAAATATATAATAATATATTATAGATACATGTTTATGTATATAAATACATTTTATATACTTACCTACAATTATCTGTATTTAATTTGTTTAAAAGTCATAATAATAATAATAATAATCGATAAATATTAATTTTAAAGATAATTTTTGTGATTTATTATTTAGGAACTTGAACTGAACACTAATCAAGATGAGCTACGGACGATAGCTACATATTACTTCGATGGGCAAGGAAAAGCCCTTAGGCCTATGGTGGCTATCCTGATGGCTCATGCCATAAATTACCACATGAACAATAAGTAAGCTAGCACATTTTAACAATAATGAAAATTATACCTCAAATTCTTATTTGTCATGATACTGAAAATGTGAACAAAAAGTAGATCAAATTATGTTTATACAGATAGAACTGTACAACTGGTTGACATATATACTTACGCAGGAAGATATCAAGAATATTAAAACTGGTTATGGCTCATGTAACCTAGATGTCTTACTTACATTCCTGTCCAAGTCTTATTATGTACACATTTTTATATCCAAAATTTAAGTGAAAAAAATTTGATAATATATAGGTATACCTGCAGTACACAATATAATATATAAAAAAAAACTATGCTACTTAAACGTATACCAAAAATTGTGAAAATTATATGGTTAGTTAATAATTTAATAAATATATTTTGTCCTTTTAATCAGATTTACAAATTGGCTATTTTGAATTTTCCCAAAAATATCCAAACATTTTTATTTTCGGTATTAAAATATAAAAATAATTTTTATATATTATACGTGTAACGCATCTGACTATAAATTATATACATAAAAAAAAATTAAACATATTGATAAGAACAAAAGTTATTTCATCCGTCAGGTCTTCCTGTACCTACCATGTACCTATTATACTCTATAACATTTAAATTTTAAATTTTATAATACTAAATATGCAAACAAATTATAAAATTACAATTCCTATTATTTTAAAAATATAATTATGGAGCATATTATACATTATGTATCTACTAATATACGATTACTAAAGCCTACCAAATATTGTAAATTACAATACACGATACTCAAAGATAAGAATCGCCTAAAAAAATTGCCTATCCAATATTGTTTTTAATATAAGTTGCGTATTTTAACCCGTTTATATTACAAATAATTGTTTTAATTATCGTATTTAATTACGCGGTAAATGGTAATCATTAATTGTTTCTAATTAACGTTTTTTTTAAATACTTCGTTATTTCAACTCTAAATGGCTAAAAACATATTTTACAGATAAGCACATAAGCAATTAATATACAAAACCTCCGTGATTAAAGGCAATCACTTGGTTTTTGTAGGGGATAAGGTAGTGTCTTGTGTTTTGATCACGAGTGTCGTGTATAAATTGTCATTATTATAATATTTGATTCTACTGTAAACACAAATCTAATATGATATATTATATATTTTATGAATTAACCTGACTACCTATCATTATTAACTATATTGTTTGAAAATTGTACATTAACAGTTTTAATAGTTTTAACTTTTTTTGAAAATTTTAAACTTAAATTAAATGTTGTCGATGTCATAAGACACTTAAACTAATTTAATAAATTTACTTGTAAACAATGTTTGTATATTATAGTACTTACCTATAGTATTCTTACGGTTACAGTGGTTTGGACAAAAAACAAAGAGAAGTAGCTATGATTGCGGAAATGATTCATTCTGCATCCCTAATTCACGATGATGTCATTGATCAATCAGACTTTCGACGGGGAAAGCCGAGTGTAAACGCGCTTTGGAGCCACAAAAAAGTAAGTAATTTTTTCTCGATTAACCTGACTATTTAGTATCGGTGTTTAAACTAATATATTCTTTATCTTTACTGCATTTTACAAATTATATATACCTAATAACATAACACAAAATTTTTATTGAGAGAATAAAAATGATTTCGATTTAACTTTCAGTTTTTAACGATTCTCGCCTGACTAGAAATAAGTGTTATTTTATCTGGAGATCGATATTTTGAATTTTTTTGTATTCTATAGGTAACTGTACGGAAAAAAAATAATCATCGTGCGTTTAAAATATTTTCAATAAAAACTATTAACGTTTATAAAACTTTTTTTTTCATGCTTTTAAGTCGTTAATTCCATGTTCCAAAGCAGAATATTTTTCACAGTAAGTAGGTACTTGATATATAAAAACTGAATTTTGGACGAGTATAGTTTCTGAGTTATAAGTATTTTTAGTTTATATTGAGTGGCACATGAGACCACAGGTCACATATGTAAGGATACTCCACAAAATGTTTGTCCACTACACACATCAAAACTTTAAATACTTAAGTATAAATTATCACTTGATACTAAATCAACTAAACGTCTGAATTTTGATTTGTAAACCTACATCAAAATACTCCGAAAAATATTCTGTTTCGGAATATGAAATTAAAAGTGTATTTTGTCATTTAAAAATGATAACAATAAACAATTGTAAGGAAAATATTTTCATAAACTATTAAAATTTTTTAAGTAGCAAGTGTTTTACGTTAAATGAATCCCCTGGTATATAATATATGCCGTGTGTCTACGAAAACAGAGTACCTGCACTATACCTATAGTTAAATTACCAATATTACTCTACAAATATTTTTTAATTCTGTTCGGGGTAAATGAAACTAGACTATTGGATCAACAATATTATCTCCCGCAGACAGAATTCTAAAATATGTATAGGGTACTGATTAATGTAGGTAACAGAGTTATAGAGTATACTCAGATTTCGCGGACACACGGTATATATATATGGTAATTTGAAAGTAAGTACCTTTCCAGTCCATTAAAAAACTGTTAGACCTTGATCGTAGCTCTAAAGAGTGATAATTACCTCACGACATGGATGTAGTGAATAAAAAAAACGAAGTTAGATCTCAAAGAAAATCGTCTTTTCTTTTAATACTGTACAACTTCAAATCCTTACAATTTTGACAATTTGAAATAAATCATGTTGAAATATCTTATAATCAACAAACTTTGATGAATATAGAGTTGTGTTATTTATTATAATTAAAATAGAAAACCACAGCTATTTAACTATCTTCATCCTATATTTTTTGAAAATAATTTATTCACGTATAACCTACCTATATATAATTGCATGCTTCTGTTATTCAATTGTGCTTGTATTTCATAAATATCAATGTGTAATACACTAATACTGATGATATACCATACTACTGACCTTGACCCCTTGTACCCGTTATAGTTTTACCGAAAAATAATACAAACGAAATTGCTCGTCTTATGCTCATATATAAGTAGAACATTTTTAAAACCTTTAGAAGTACTATATTACTGTCACCTTATATTATATACTCCATTTACTATTAAGAAGAGGTCGCATATTAACATAATATTATTATTACTCGTTAAAAATGGTACTATGTAGTAAACAAATGGTGAAAAACTGTATATTTAGTAAACTTATGTGTTAAACATTTATGAAAGTCTTAAAATTGTATAATGTGACGTTCGAACCAAAAGAGTAATTATGATCAATTAGTATTGGGTATGATTCGGTTAATTCAATTATATCTCACTATTACTGCTAAACTTTCGTACGTTTAATGAAGTTAGCTATTATAAAACGTTGATATATATATTATTCTAAAAACAAACAATCGATATACTGTATTATAATTATTATTTTTTTTTGCTGTTTTATTTTACATTGTTATTTTTTTGAAATATCTATCGTTAATAATAATTCTTGAATAGTGTTTAAGATTAAATTATTATACATTCTTAAAAATACACCTGAGCTGATTATCGATACCTGACGCACAGTCAGGGCACGACGTGTATCAAAACTACTCTATCAAAAAAAAAAAAAACGATGCACCGCGGTCGGGTCGTGTCCAACACGGAATGTAATAAGTTAGGTATGGTGTGTATAATCGTCACGTAGTGGTGACAAGTGTCGACAATGATGATTATAATACCTTTAACAACAACAACAACGAAGACTATATTATTATAATGTTTAGGTGGTATATCGCAGTGAGATGATGGTAATTAAATCCGACGCGGCGCCGGTGACCATTAACCGACCCGGCTAAGACCGATATATCGATGAATGAAGAAGGTTTGGCACCGTGGGTTTATACTTTCACTGTATAATATAGGCAGGCAGGCAGACAGACAGGTATAATAAGGTATACATAGTTACGAGCGGAGACCCACTTATTACGCGCGCTTCGAGCCGCTGCGGCGGAGATGTTTGGTCGTGGAATACCGCGCACGCGGGTATCGACGATCAATTTCACTCGAGCAACCCGACAAACGCAAACAGTTCTCGAAAGCGGTCTTTTATAAGAAAGTCGCGTGCAGGATGTCTGTATTTTGTTGTTTTTTTCATATCTCGTTAATATTGTAGGTATACCGTAAAAGACGGTCGTCGCGGTAATAAATATGTATATAAATTATATATGTATTATGTAGTCAGGTACTCGTTGCCGCCACGATT
Organism: Metopolophium dirhodum; assembly: GCF_019925205.1. NCBI lineage: Eukaryota > Metazoa > Arthropoda > Insecta > Hemiptera > Aphididae > Metopolophium > Metopolophium dirhodum. Next base: position 30,089,071 of record NC_083561.1, on the reverse strand, counting down.
AGCTGAACTTGTCGAGATCTATGGGAAAACGCAGAAAGAGATAGAGGGAGAGAGGTATCGGGAAAAAAAATCGAAAATGTCAACCGAACAAGTTTGACCCGTGGCCAACATGTAACGTCTTCCACGCGATAAAGGGCAAGGTCGTCCGCCGGTTGGCGCACGGTAGTACTTAGTCACTATATGCTGCGTACCGTTGGCGCGTGAATGGTACGTCGACACTATCGTGAGTTGCATCATTCGAATATAATATCCTCAAAATTATAATATATACAGAGAATTCCTTCTGTGCATCAACAGGACTGCAGTCTTGAATTTATTATTATTACGACTTGTCAGTAAGAAAAAATTGTGTTATGTTCTCTCTCTCTATCTATCTCTCGTTATTTTCTCCCCTCTTCTCAAAAATATCGTACGATTTAATATATAATATTATTCTTGGCCCTGTATGTGCGTTTTGTGTGTCGGTGGCAGCGTGTATATAGAGAAAGTTCAACGTGTGCGTAGGCTGCCTGTATAGTTAGGAATATGCGTCGTGTGTGTTTCACAATTAGACGCTTGTTCCGGAAGACCTTTCACGCAATGTGTAAACAACAAATTTGTTATCTATATATATATAAACGCACATTAATAAATAATACTTAGAGGCTTGCACTGTCGTCCAAATTTAGAGAGTCCGATCGATTCTCGGACATTATATTTGTGACAAAACTCCCGGGAACCGAACAGGCAAAGATCCGGTTTCCAGATATATTGTAGTAGATATAACAAGAAGGGCTGGTGTGTAAGTAACCGGTGAGAGCGAGACGTGATTGACCGTTTAAATATTTTACTAGTTTTAACATTAAACATTTAAACGAGATACCTACTTCAAATCGTCGATTTGACGATTAGACGATAAAATAATACTATTTTAAAATGTTGTAAATGTTAGTGGTTAATGGTTTCGTACCAATACCGGGTGGAATTTTTTTCACATCTTTAATTTTTTTTCAAATAGTTTTTTTTCAACCTGAATACCTTGAAATATTTTTACTAGAATAACAGATCAATATCCTATGTATTTGTTCTTATTTCATTGAATATATTCAATAAATTCTTCCATTTTAAATTTGTTTAAACAATTAATCCTTAAGTACTAAATTATAATACATATTTTCCTATGCCAACTATTAAAATTAATTGGATAATTAAATACAAACAAGTAAAATGCAGTTGTATAATACAAAAATCATCTTTGCGTGCCAAATGAAAATTAAGGTTTTAATTTTGATATAATCGATGGATATGTTTGCATTAACAATGACGAAATCATTTAAAATATGGATTAAAAATTGTCATGAATTTTCTTTCAATATATCATGATCAGATATCCAACAATTTCTAATAAATTTATATTCACATCACGGGATTTTTTCTTAGACACATAATATAAACTAAATACGTTGTTGCCAATGAAATAATTCCTGTAGGTACACAAATGTACATTTCATATATTATATGATGTATAAGTGATAAACTACTTTCATTAAACGATATTTGGACTCATTATTTTACAAATATATAGTACGAGTATAATAATAAATGTCAAAAGATCCAAATAGTAAATGACAAAAAATCAGTTATTGTTCATAATATTTCGCTAAATCATTTAATATATATCTATATAATATCTGACTTAAATTAAGTGTAAATAAACCTATAAACTTTGAAGTTATGGTACACTTATATATTTTGATAGTTTAAACATAATATTAATATCATAAATGCTTAGAAGATCAAAGGTTATGCTAGCACATATAGGTACATATTATGGTATAACACTATAATAGACATTATTTATTATGTAATACGCTAATATTGAATGACTATAATATTATTTGTCTTGAGAGTTGAGACTACTTTGAATGTTTTTCATCGTAAACTGTAAGCGTATTAAACAATATACCTTCATTAAATACGTTATTACACACGCAAAATTATATGCTATATTAATATTACAATTTTTTTTATTATTTCCTAATTTGTTCCGTCATCAATTTCAATTAACTTAAATACACGAATGGGTTTGACATAGTCATCGAACACAATAGACAACGACATTTACATTGAGTAAACATCGTTTCATCCGTAAACCTTTAGACATTGTTTTGAAAATACGTTTCTGCATTCACATAACCTCACGGGTATTTTATTATTCTGTCTCATTTCCATTGGACCGTTTATCACTTATCATACGGAATTACTGTAATTAGATCCCTTGTTCAGAATCACGTTGTGATTATCTAACAATGTTATTGTTTCATAACTAATATCTTGATTGTTATATAAAAATATATTTAATTTAAAATAACTTTTTATTATTATTTTAAATTTTAAACGAAAAATTATTTTTTTTTAACTTACTGTAGTTTTTAATTTAAAATTTAAATGCACCATTAATGGATTATAATAATTATTACAAATCGTGTAAGATATATAGATCAACGTTTACACAATCAGAAATTATACTTAGTTTTTCCAGCTTAGTATATTAACGTCTTATAATATTCAACTATACACATTACAGGCGTTATTTACCTTTCGACAGTATATTTTTTAAAATATTTAACTGCCAATACAGAATTAAATTTAGCATGACGTTACTCCCTACTTGTTTATGATTGTGAAAAAGCACAAACGAAATCTATAATTATAACCCCTACAACCCATTGACCCAGAATGGTCATGTGACCTTTAGTGAAATTATTAGAGAAGGGCATCGGAATGCAGTCGAAACCCTCCAAAATGACACACCCAAGTTCAACCCGAGGCACACTTGCAAAAATGTATTCCTACCTCAAAATATTAAACATAGATTGCTTTCACCTGTAATATAATTATTGTATTGGCACAAGATGAACCGACTTTCTAGTTATAAAATACTGATGCGTTTTTTGTTTATATGTTTATAAAACTCAATAAAACAACTTGGACATATTTACAGGTATAAAAATTTTTTATAAGAATTTACTTAATAATTTTGACCATGTTATAAAATGAAATAACTATAAAGTGGTTATTTAAAATAAAAAAAAGTAGTGGTTGGCGTCGTTATGTCTGTGGTTTGTTTGTTCCCGCATAAATTCGCTAATGTTGAATGAATTATGAACGCCTTTACATACAATAAATAATTGATAACATATAAGTAGGTATGAAAAAAGTTAGTCACATTAAAAAACAAGTAGGTTATTACTCATTAGTTGTCTATCAAAATAGTACGTTCAACTTACCTTAGGTACCAATATTAAGTTGTTCCGTATCATTGAATACAAATCGATTTCATTCAACACTCGAAAAGACTTTTGTGTCATAATTCGATATGAAGTATATCATAGATTTATAATTATTTAGGAACCTCAACCAGCTCTATAACGGTGTTGATATTTATTTATTTAGATAGTAACAATCGAATTAGAAAACTGATAAGAAATGTTCCAATGTGTGATTATAATATAAATCATTTTAATGTAACAGGGTAACGCTCCTCAATTCTCAAATGCTATTTTGAAATATGGTTTTAAATTAATAATACGCACATATTGTATATATATCAAATACTCTTTTGGTAGTGCCTTAGTGTCTTCTATTCTTTATTTTTCTTTGAAATGTTTTTGTTTCACAATTATTATTACACTATGTCCGTTTAGATTACTAAATTATATATTGTTTGTCAACGTTGCTACATAATATAACATCATAAATCATTTTGTGGTCTTTGAGCTTTTTCTGTTTTGTTTTTGACTGGGTCACGACAAGAGAAAAATAATTTGGGGTAATGCAATTTAAAATGTTATGAAATTTGGCGATGACGAAACGCTGTATTATATAGTGTATACCTGTTATATTATATTTATACTTTTTTATTGATCTAAAAAATAAATACACTGGCATATGAAGAGGCCGTTAGTATATAATAGAATTTTTTTCCTGTTTTTATTTTTACTATAGTGTTTTTATATTTTTATACATTTGGCTACATTAAATTTTTAATACTCGATTTTTTTAAGAAGACCAATGTTGGACGGGAAATCCGGTTCCCGTCAAAAATGTTTGAAGGATGTTATGTTTTCTTGTTTACTGGTATTTACGACATTCCGTGATAATGCACCTGAAAGTAGATTTGACTCCACATGATTCACATGTCATGTGTGGAGTTCTGGTTTGGCCATAGGCTATTGGAAAAAATGCTTGTCCTCGTACGTAGTGGATTTTCTATCATTTTTTATTTTATTTTGAGCTCTGGGTTGTTCCATATTTATATACTGTTTTTTATTTAATTTAATTTTGTATTTGGTTTTTGCCCTAGTTTTTCCATGTGTCGTTAAGTATAATTTGTACAATATTATGTATTAATATTTAAAAATGTACTCTTTTGTCTTTTGACAAATTTGTTCAAGTAGGTACGCTTCTTTGATCTCATTTTTCGTTTCCGATAATACTGCTCCGATTACTCTTAAAAAGAAAATGTTTCTTTTTCTCTACCTATTACTTAATAGGTTTTTTTCTTGAATGAGATTTATTACACCAGAAGGGTTTGTGGTGTTCTTAATTCTTTTATAACTACTAAGTGAGTCACTGAATATTATATAGCTGTCTTGTACTGTTTGAGTATATGTATTCGACTACTTTATTTATTGATAGTGCAATAGCCCATGGCTGTCCATTGAGTATATTCCATATATGGTACAATATGTTATAGCTACTATAGTCAACACTTAGGTAACTAAAAAAAATATTACTTATAATAGTTATTGAATATTTTTTTGTAATAATTCTATACATATATCTTTAAAGTGCTCTGTAAACAATTGCGTATAATGTTAAATTGATGTAGGTTTTTTCGGAACTGAACTCTGCTCATTACCGTATCTGTCAAAATATAATTATTTACTCATAAATTTCGGTAAAAAGATAAAAATTAATACACTGCTTAGAAAGGAAGTTAATTAAATTTAAAATTAATGTCAGCAGTTACTAGTTAATAATAAATGTATAAATGTCATCAATGAATTATTTATTATACTTGCTGCTTAGGTATTTCTTGAAATGTTTCAGTAGAATGATAAACTTCGAACCGATAAATTATTTTTTAAAGTTATTGAATATTCGGTATATAATATAGGTATGGTTATAAAACATGATTTGTATTATAGCATTTTATAATATATTTGGTTTTTTAAAATTACAATCTTTGCAATTCCTGTTAAATTATCTACTAAACATTGAAACCAACATCAATCACCTATGAACAATAATTGTTTATATACCATGTAATAAAATCGTTTTTACGTTTTTTAAGTAATTTAATTTACTATTTGTCTTCAGGCTTTTAGATTATTAACCATATTCATATTATCATTGATTATAAATATTTATATTCAATGATATTATTTATGTACACATAAACTGCCAAGTACCTATACAACCCTCTTACCGGGTCCGTCGGACGTCGTCAGGTGAACGTTCGAATGTCCACGTGTATATAACCGACCAGCGTCTGTCCTTGACCGGACACAAGGCTGCGTCTATCGATTGGTTGGTCATCGCATCCGTCGGGTATACTGTCCTGTTGCCTACAAGACACACCTTTACTATCGTCTCCTAATACATGTTATCTGCTGGAATGCTGTTTCTTTTCACATCCGACCGAATTATGCAATCACAGACTGCTGTATAATATGTGCGTGCGATGAGTGTATATATTTTCTCCTTAAGCGCACCTCCCCTCGGGCCCCGGGCGGGCGTTTAACGTTTCTTTCTTTTCGAAAAACCATCCGACCTTGGCATACAGCTTGGCATGACTAAGCAACGACGATTTACTCATAAATTATTCGGATTAATGTGTGTATATATATTATACATAATGTATACAAACGTATTTATTTTTTTTTAGTAGATTACGTAATACAATTGTGCGTCTCTTTCCATTTTGATTTGTTCTCCCGTCCAATATAGCTATATCACGAGTTTGCGAAATTATAAACGACGATACCTAATGTCCAATGGGCGAAAGTAAACGAACATTATTATATTATGTATATCGGCTTTGGATATCCAAGGTTTTTCGGCTTCATACATGAGTACAAATCTATGTCAGATATTTCAAAGCTTTGACGGGTGAATCAATTATTAATGAGTAAATACGTAATACCATATACACTCGTCGGAAACTCACGCATTCCATACAGACATACAGAACGTCATGTATAATTATTTAAAGTCATTCCGGATGTTCACCGTAAGCACAAAACATACCCCGGAGCCTTTGACAAAATATCTACCAATTTTATCGTATGACTGCGTGACATATCTATTATTTAGTAAATTACTATGTATATATCTACTCATGGGGTTTCTTTTGTAAGGGGTGAGGGTGAATACTGCGTCGTACATGTATATTATTCAAAAAAAGGCAAAAAACAAAAAATATAGAAACCAGTCGTCTATAAATGCTGGAATTTATTGTCATAATATGAACTTTATCTTATTTCCATTCATAGTGTATGCGTAATATTATTATAATTAGCGTCCGTAAGCGCGCAGTTATCAAACTTAAGTCTGCACTCTACAGTATTGTCAAAACTCGGAATTAGAGTACTCCATCTAAATTTATTCAAAATACTTTTCCAAAAGCTAAAATTTAATTTATTTTACACCTACCTATTAAAGTTTTCAGTTGATAATTCGTATGTGTAACAAATTGTATATACCTATGTCCTATATACTCTCAAGTAATAATACCAAACCATGAAGTTTAATTAATTTGAGTGAACAGTTTTATACAAATTTTATAGGTAGGTACTTAAATTATTATGAAATATTTTAAATATATATATTGTATATATTTATGTTTTGTAGTGTAATATAGTAGGTATAGCAATAACAAAACATTTATCTCTAAATTAAAAATACTACAATATTTAACTGTTTCACAAAAAACCCTAGCATTTAAATGTGTATTATTAACATTTTTAAAAGATTTAGAGTTAAAAGTTTTGAATTATTGAGGTCCTTTAATTATTTATCGTTATTTTTTCTCACCTAGTATTATGAAATCAATTTTTTGGATAGTTTCTTAACCACTCCATTGTTTACTAAGTATAAATAATAAATGACATAGGCTGCTTGTACTTATATGTTTGCAGCGTTATTCTTATTTTAAGCAAATATGTTGCTGATATTAGTCTGTCGTTGTTATTTACATAACTAATTCCTCAAAACTATATAAACAGTATAATCACATGTCTAGAAAAATTCTCGTTGTATAGGTACTTACAATATAATATACAATGTTGATTTATAATTAACCACTTCATATAAATAAGTGTATGTATTAATAATGTACATGTGAAATACACACTTTAAACAATAAAATATTATAATTCATTACTCAACTAAATAGTAACTAACTAACACTACATTTTTGGGGAGAAACTACATGAGAAAGTTTGTTTGTATTATATTCAATTAATTGATACTTAACATGTACAGCTTGGTGGCGTAAACCAATGTTATTATTATGACACTTGTACATTTTCTACGTATTGAGTAGAAAATAACATCCAATTTCTTAATGTGTGTGTTTTGGAATTACGAAAAAAAATTCCACTATAATGTATATTTAATTTAAAGAAATGTTCATTAGACATTTTATACTAATATTTTATTTATCTTAATTGTATTTGAATTTGTGTGCTAGACTAGTGTCATTATAACTATTAGGTAATACTAATCGATCACGTAAAATATTAATCGTTAATTTTCATACCTAAAGGTGTATAATTGGGATATTAATTATTGTGATATAATGCACTTATGATAATTTCTTTAATGAATATTTATTTATTTTCTCTTCAAACATAATTCCGGTTTTTAGAGGAATCTACATTGACCTTAGAACATAATATTTTCAGGAAGAATTTCGTAATGGTTTTTTATAACGCATTCTTGTAATATAAACTTTTTTCAAAAATACTGAAATAAATAAAAATTTTAGTTTTAGTTTTTTATTCTTGTCTTATAATTTCACGTCAATATATCTAAGCGTTTCATGAATAACATTTCAAATATTTAAATTTTATCTTTTAGGCTATATTGTAGATATCTACATAAGGTATACTCAAATAATTTCATCAGTCGTATAATATATATATAATATGTTTCTGTCTGGCCATCATATTGTGTCATTATTTTCGACCAAGGGTCATAAGTACATGGTCACTTCGGAGGCGTAACCGGGCGCTCAAGTTAGGCAACTCCTACTGCCTCCAAGACGTAGATCAACCAATGAGAAATTATAAGTATTTATTTTATTTTTTCAGTCTCTCTTTGAAAGAAGTAAAGGATAAGTCTGATTCATCTAATCTAGGTATAATAGCCATAAATACTATAATTATTATAGTGAAAGTATATTTCGGTGTTATCTGTCTATTGATGCACATTATATCTAAAACCCATCGGACGTTAATAATCGATCTGCTGTCTTCTTAATTTTAAACTATACAATTCTATACAATATAGGAAAAATAAAAACATAACATAAAAAACAAAATAAAAACTTAGAATATTAATATTTGATTAACATAAAACTCTTATCCCATCGAAATATTTTATTTAATGGAGATTAATGTAAATCGTATTTTATATAAATATAAAAGTAAAAACAATTGATAATTTAATCATACGACGAATTATATCCGCTTCATCACATATTTTCAGAAATATTGTACACGTGTTAATTATCTCGTGTACTTAATGTCAAACGTAGTATTTTTTTTAAATATTATCAAATAAAAATTATTATTTTTATTACAAAGTTATGATTTTCATCTCTATTCAGAATAACTAAAATAAATGTTGTTTAACACAATACGTGAGTTGTCGTGTTGTTCAACTCGAGATCCTATTGTTGGATAATAATTATACGATTTAAACTTTAAATCAGCTCATATAAATTACATTTAAAATCAGATTATTATAAATCCTCCAAAAACCATAAATCGCTATTATATAATCTGTAATAAAAATTCTGGCGATTGTGTTAAAAGATATAATATAATTATGAATAGTATAATGCATTCGATTGATTTCTTATGAATGTAATTGTGTGGCTATAGGTTTTTTTGTAGATACATATTGATGATAACTATGAATAATATAGCCATTTGTATGGTCATGTTAATATTAATAATTATACATTTTTTAACAAATGTTATAACTGTTTTGTACTTTAATTTTTCAGGTAGCCATGGCTGGTGATTATATATTGGCAGTAACGTCTATGATGATCGCCAGGCTTAACCACAATGACGTCACAATAACGCTTAGCCAAGTACGTGTAATCTTGTTAATGTTAATATTAAACCAAACTTAAAAAATATCCTATACAGTATCGAAAAACGGCACAAATTGAAAACTTTACAGATCATCACTGACTTGGTTCAAGGAGAGTTCATGCAGCTCGGCTCTAAGGAGACTGAGAACGAAAGATTTGCTCACTATTTAACGAAAACTTACAGAAAAACAGCCAGCCTCATAGCCAATTCAGTCAAAGCTGTAAGTAAAAAAACTATATAACTACAAATAACTTCTATAATATTATAGAATTAGGGCCAAATAAAAATGGTTTTTATTTTTTTTTATTGAGATGCATATTTTATAGTCTGGAACATTCGTTATAAATTATAATTTAACTGTTAATATTGTTTATATTTACAATGACCCATTTAATCTATAATACCCCTTTCCCTATAAATTATAATACTTTAAACTACAGTATCAGTTAACTATTCATTCGTAATTGGATATTCATTTGTATTCATATTCAAGCATAGGTCGAAGCATATTACACAGACCTAATATTATATATAGGTACTACAATGTGAAATTTAAAAACAAAAAAACCAAAAAAATAAATATTTTACTAGACCCATAACAGTCGATTAGTTTCAAAGTATCTAAGAACATACTATAATCGAGTCCTAAATTTAAAAAATATCACCGTATATATTTATTATTTACGACTGTATTATTATTATTATTAAAATCCAATCATCTAGTATTCGTTCTTTATACCAAAAGCCGGTTTAGCGTATCATCCTGATATTATGTTGTTCGTAAATTAACAGCAGCAGCTCCTAAACAATAATTATTATGTTATCTGTATACAATGTTCCAGTCGGACTAGTGGCCTTATTTCTAAAACTAATTGCCACGGTGTCGTCCGAATTCGGGATGGACGTTGAATAAATCCTCAGAAGCGTATCAAGTATTTTGCACACCATTTATTTCCCATTCGCATCGGCGTTTATACATATCCGTCTGTGTGTATAAACGCTGCGTAAAACAATTACATTACGTATTCATTTTCGCTATATACTCTCTTGCGTTTAACGAACGTCTCAAGTTTCATTTCTTTTAAACGCCTGGCTGAATCTCAAGGACCCGTTGAGGGAATATATAGAGCACGCAGACGGTAAAACTGGGCCGAAATAATTTGTTTTTGTCGAGTCGCATTACTCGTCGTGACAATGTCCGGTAAAACTATAATATGCATCGGACGCTGCAAAAGTGAAAAAAAAACACTTGTTCTACGATATTTATTTAAAATATACAATATTATGTACTCTTAATAGTATATACCCATATGCCATTATATACAAACGCGGTGTTACGTAAGTGATTTAAAAATATTGAATCTGCAGAACCGAATGATGAACGCAGTGCGTAGGTATGTAATGTTGTGTGTATAATAAATATATGATTTTATCATTGATCGTTAGTTATTAATTATTAAATATACATCGTCGTACAGTATATACATTACGAAAGAAAGCGAAATTTATTTTGCGCGTACATACCGCAGTGACGGCGGCGACGGGTACACCCTACCTTTAATTGCCGCATTGTGTTATTGGTATATAATATGCGTATACAATTACCACATGGATTAATTAAAACATCTTATATTATATACATTTTCTGGACGTACCTAAATTTATTACCATATTGTGTTATAACTGGTGAATTCTCCGCGTGTGATCCCGCAATGAATATACACGCGTACATACCTAATTAATAACTTTACATCTCAATATATTAGTGTACCTACCGATGACCAATTATAATACTATATATGGGGGACGGAGTGGCCGAGCGGACTAAGGTGTCGGTGGCATTTTTCTTCGGGCTGCAAGTCGCGGTGTCTGGAGAGAAGTGCCGCCATCCCCCATCCGGGCATGGCAGATACCTACGGGTGCCCACTAAAAAATCTGCCAAACTGTGTAAACGTGTTTAAATCCTACAATACCCTCCCACACAGTAAAAACTACCCAATGGCCTAAGTTACCGCGGGTTAATTAATAAAAAAAAAAATACTATGTATAATATATATATAGTACCTATAATATTTTTTACGACACAATGATAATAATAATTATTAGGTATTATTAATAGGTGCAGTGCAGCTTTGGTTCACGAAATGTCTCGCGCAAGTACACAATGTATACAATATATTATATTATACGTATCAGCTAGTGGCGGATCTAGAATTTTTTTTTGGGGGGACCCATTGTCTTTTTTCAAGTTTTACGACACAAATATTTAAAAATGGCCCAATTTATTAACCTAGATTCTGGGCCAATGGGGGGGGGGGGATTCTGCCCTCCCCCTAAATCCGCCACTGATATGTATATAAATGTAATATATTTTTACTATGTGTAACGTGTATGTAGGTATACCGGTGAATTGCGGTACTATTACTTATAAACCTATATAAAGAATAAAAACGTTACATTATGAAATCTCTGTGGGACTTTTTTTCTTTCTTTTTAAATTATTTTATTGTTCTATGCTAATAACGGAACGCGTACTTAATATAATACTGTTCTATTCAGAACACGAGGCGCTATTGCGGGGAGACTCGGAGAAGCGATTTTCACGTTTTGCACGGTGTATTCGAGCATAATATAAAATCGTGGAGCCGCCTATGCCTTATATATATATAAACGTACTTAATATACTTAACGACTGTATAACCTACATCTATATATACAATATATACACACCGACCGGGGTCAAATTCGTCTGTATGCGAACTGTTTAGATAAATCCACTGCTTGTATAAAAAAAAGCCTTGTCCGCTCCATTATTTTGGTTATGATTGCAGGGTAAAATAAAAACCACTCGCGCTGATAATATAAAATATATACCTTCTAAGAAGAAAAAAAGGTTTTCTTCTATAGTTTTCACTGTTATTGTTATTCATTTTGTCGCTGTTTACTCCGCAGGAAGCAATGTTAGCTGGCGCCGACGACCAATTGGTTGACGTATCGTTCGAGTACGGCCGCAACATAGGCCTGGCGTTCCAGCTGGTCGACGACCTGTTGGACTTCGTGTCCAGCAAAGATGCCATGGGCAAACCGACGGCAGCCGATCTGAAACTGGGCTTGGCCACCGCTCCAGTATTGTTTGCCTGCGAAAAGGTATGTATATTACCTATTCCTGCTTTATACTTAGATACCTAATAAACTTTAACCGAAACATAATATTAACCAGCACTAAGTCTAAAAAATCACCCAGACTATTTGAAAATTGACAAAATTTATTAATCATTCAGATTTTAAAACACCATACCGAATGGATAAGCTGTATATACCTATCGGATTTTTGAGAAACGCAATAACAAATATTTTAGTCTTTTTTTTACTTAAGTAAAAGTAAGTATAGTAAAATATTATCTTAAGTATATAAACCAAAATACGCTAAAATTAATGAAAATATAATATATAATAATTATTGTGGCTCTCTAATACGATAATAATACTCCATAGTATATAAACGAACGTATCGACGTTCAAGTCGTGAAACCACGACGTATAAACGTGGGACGTGATATTTAAGAATATTGGAATCATAATTAATTCGTCAGTATTATTTTTTCATAATAGTTTAGGTTTACCGTTCCTTATAATCGACTAATTCGTAGATATATATACACGCGATTGGCATCTCATATTCGCCAATCGTTAAACATTATATGTACCTTAGATACATACTGGTTGTTAAAATTTTACATGATGTAAATCTGAACGACCCTGTACTTAAACACAGTAATACTACTACCTTATAATTATTACAGTTCATTGATTGAGAGTTTACCCGCCGATCGCTCCTTTTACTATATTATTATGTATAATATATGAATATTATATACTTTATATATTATATTAAATTACGAAAGATCGCTGCCGTCGTCCTTACACGAGTATTCCCTATTATCACCTATGTATTATAACCTAATTGCGAAGACCAACAACCGAAGTGTGTATTTATGTTATATACCTATATATATATATATATATATATACTAGCTGATCCCGTGCACTTCGTTGCCCGTTAAATGTACCAACTCTATATGACTCAAACTTTGTTCAATTCGTTATTTAATATTCGGTGTATGGTGTTCGAAATGTATCTTATCTTTCTGTTTCCTGGAATAAAAATTCTGATTCGCAGCAGTATATTGTCAGGTAGGCAATTTACCTGTGGTAGGTCGCGGACCCAGTGCTGTTTGTACGTAAGTGTAGGATTTAACTCTAAATTATCGAAGTTATACCAAGTTAATTTTGATATTATAATATAATTCGAATTGATGCCAGCTTGTACCTGATCCGCCCGAATAACCAATGGCAACCAATAATAAATAATTACTAATTTCTACTGTAGAGTGTAACCAATGGCAACTATTAATAAATAAAAATAAAATTTCCAATTTCCATCTTGAACCTCAATCTCCCTGTTTGAGCAGCTATTTAAAATGCGAATTTCTAAAAATCCTTTCTTAGTGCGCCTATACATAGTAATAAGTACATTTACTGAAAATTTCATATCCATAGCTTCAGCAGTTCCGGCTAGGCGATGATGAATCACCCAGGACAAGTCTTTTTATATATATAGATTACTGGGAATTAAATAAGTCTAGAGTGGTTAGTTTAATTTTTAACTGTAATATACGATCTGTAAAATTTCTTCGTATAATATGCATATAATTGTTAGTTGTTGTTAATTTTGACATGTATATAATATCTCGTGGAGAGAGTCGCTGATTATCAACACTTTTCGGTCTAGAAGGGTTAAGCCGGGTTTAATGGGTAATTTTTTTTTAGTGTATATATTATAATATACAGAAACAGAAGATTGGACGTGTCTCTTCTCTTACTTCCCAATTACCTAACCAAATGTAATTAGGTGTATAATGTATGCATTTCATGACTATGAAATATCTCAAAATTTCGTTTTTTAGATATACATATACATTATTATACACTTTCGATGGTGTATATCAAAAATCGTTTGATATTCCTCGGAAACGTGACTCGCTGTTCCATATCCCCGAGGTATTGGCGACACGTCGTGTTAGTGGTCAATGGCATCTCGTCGCCAGACTGGCTGGCTGGCTAGCTCTTGTACAAAGTATACCTGGTACATAATATACTAGGTGAATAATATGTAATATATTATTATGCATATATTTTAGTGATTTTTTTTAACGACGGCCAATCATTTAAAAGTAATTTTCAAAATGTTCGATAAATAAACAGTAAATACGTACTTATATGTTTACTAAATAATATTTTTTAAACATATATCAGATGCGTGCCCTAAATGGGTATGTGTCTATAGAATCGGAATTTCATCGTGGCACATTGTACGCGGATTTAGGACGACCCGGAAATAAAAAAAAATAGAAATAACCATCGTTTGATCGAATCGGAGGAATTATTTCTGTTGAGGTCGCTCGTCGCCGTCTTCGCGCTGTTGGCCACTCCAAGTTTCTTTTACCAAAAATATACCTAACACAATATATAATAACCGCTTTCTTGCGACCAATGGGATTTCGCCTGAACCGGCGTACCCATACCTGTCAGTGTATTATTATTTTTTTTTTTTTTGTGGCCGTAATCCATCCTGCACGACAAACCAGTTGGTTGGGTTGTAAAATATTTTTTTTCTCTTTTATTACATCAACAATATAATATAGGTAGGTACCTACAACTCGTATGTGGTTGTGTTTCTCGCGCGCGCGATGTAATAATTCCAGGGCAGAGCGCGCAATCAATTGTGTTTAATAATCTCACGCATTTCGCTACGGACGAATATAACGCGCGTATATATACAATACAGATATAATAATAATATATTGTAATATTATAAGTACGCGTTTTAATATAAAACTTATGCATAGGTACGGGAACGGGTACATAGCTGGACATAATAATAATATTATTATTATGCGTTGTTTTATGACGCGAACCTAATGCGCGGCGTTGCGTTGTCGAAATTCAGGTTATGATTGGAGGCATGTCAGCGATGTGTGGTGTATACTCTCCGTCTTAGAATGTACATAATAATATGTATTTGCAATTATACAAAGTAGGTGGGTAATAATTTATTAACAAGGGTCATCGGCGGATCGTATCTCCGAGTAATTTAATTACTTTTTCTCGCGCGTACACAACGTCGTTTCAATTTTTCTTTCCCGCCTATAAGTAGGTACTTATACTTTTTATACGTTTTATTCGCCTCGGCCGAGCGGTGTAAGCCCGGTGCATTGTTTTATCGTATTATATATATGTATATGTGCAATATGCATATATAATATATACAGTTAATTTATAAGCAAAAACAGTTTTCTCCGAAACGCTTCTTCGCCAGGTAAATCCGCAACCAACAAGTATCACGATTCACGACCGCGAGTACCTAAATATTATAAAAAGTGAAGTTGCTGACATAAAAAAACTTGACATCATACAAATACCTATATATATATATTATGTTTTTTAGTATTCGTGGTTCTATTGAACAAGTATAGCGCAAAATATTCTAACACCTATATTAAATTTATATATCTAATACCTATATTCTAATATCCATGTCAAAAAAACACTTTATAATATTAATCACTTTACCGCAAGATCGGTTAACAAAATTCTATTCATTTATTTGTTAATGTTTGGTTGTAATTATATTGCAACTGTAGTGCGAAATGGGCTACCCGAAATCGTTAAGAAAATGATCGATACAACCAAAATAACCTATAACAACGGTTATAAAAATGTATAACGTACCCATGGTTGAAATATACAGGTTATTGCATATTGACTCGGATTGTCATCATCAGAAACAAAATGGCTGCGTAAAGGGATATCACAAATATAAATTTTTCTTATCATTAAAAACACGCTGACAAAAGCTAACAAATTCAAAATTCCCGCGCATGTATACTTGATTGTTATTGGCTCCCTTTACGCTGCCATTTTTGTTTTTTATCATCAAATAATTGATCTAGAAGTGGTATAAATGCAATAACCTTGTATATTTCAACCATGAGCGTACCTATATATACAGCCCAAAAACATATACAAAATGTTAATAATATACTATGTGAATTCGGGTATTATGAAATAATTAATAATATATTATATTATATAAAGGGCGATCGGCGTCGTAATAACCAAACGTGGGGGGGGGGGGTTATATATATAATCGTTAATCATTGTCATATTATAAATGTAACCGTCTACTCGCGATAGTTGATTTAAATTGCCAAAGGCTGGGTGTCCATTATTCTTATCCCACCGTGTATATGCAACCCACGGTGTCGGTGAGAATGATACCGTCGGTTCGCGAGCCGATATAGGTGGGTTTCGCGACGAGTATCGACTGTGCTACAGCAGGGTTGCAGGTTGATTCGGGTATAAAAAAAAACTTGTGTGGGTTAACCCAACCGTTGGTTATTGTTGAACAATTATACCGAAACTTATTCAACCGCATTAAATATTATATCCCTCCGCCGAAAAATACGTTTGACTGCTTAAAATGATAGCCGGCGACGAACACAGAACATAATATCGAACATTTTAAGTTTAAGTTTACATTTTATGCAACTCTTTTTCATTTGGTTAACTCGAAGGAGTCTAAATATCATTAATAGGGAATAAACAACAGTATCACAAATGTTTAACTGTTTAAGAGACAAGCGACGTTTATCAAAATCGATTTTTTTTTTACACATAATTTTGATGAACACGAGACATTATAACATTATAATATAGGTCATAAATAATCATAATATTAAAATAATGTAATAGAAGATAAGTGCATTAGATATTAATTATGTAAAAAAAAAACATTTAAGGCTCAAGTGCCAAAATTCTTAAACAGATGTATTCCAATTTCCGTATTCACCTAAATATGAAAAGCCAATAAAAATGTATATTTATACAAAAACAACGTAAGAAGCCACTTTACAAAAAAAATGTCAAATTGTACATGTAAAAAAAATTATTGCTTATCAAAAAAATTTTAATAAATATTAAAATCACAACAAAATGTTCTTCGACTCTCATGAAACCTTCGCTTAACCCCCTTTGTTTTGTGGAACCATCAATATGATAGATATTATTATTTAACCGAACGTTTATAAAAAATTAAAAAAAAACGGTAAGGTAAACTTTTTAATATAATATAATATAATATAATATACAACGTATTAAAATTCACTTGGACTCGATTTACCGGTTAATAATTGATTATGTGCCCAATCGTTTGGGACTCGATTATTTACCTGGCCCCGACGACGCCGCTAAATCAGTGGGTTGCGTGGGGAAGGGGCGTCTCGTGCGCGGTATGTATATTGTGCGAAAGTAAGACGACCGCGCCTAACCTAATTACACTAACGCCTCGATCGCAGACATTCGGCGGTACTTACCTATATTATTTAATCATACCATCGAGGGCGGCACATATTGTTTGAGGGACGTTGAGAGAGTTCAAGTTATTGCGAATGTTTCGCGCTGCAGAAGGAATGAAAACTCATAGGAATTGAGTACTTAATTAAATGTGAAATTCGTGTTAAAATCGTCTTATATTTTTCCATTTTTTCTCTTTTCTGTCACAATATTATCATTTTGTGGTAACCCCATAATTTATATAGGTCTTTAATAACGAGCTTTTTTACAACGATTATACTATTATATAAGTAACTCAGTAACTGAAACTGGTATATAATGTAGGCAGAGCCCCGCAGAAACACTATTCAGTCTAAAACCCTTAGGGGTGCGTCAATTATTTACATTGAGGTGACCTAATTTGTTTTCATGGCTTATTAAATATACTGATCAATTTTAAGTCACATGAACCAAAACCACGGTACAAAAAATGAGTACGTTGTAAAATAATTATAAAATAATAACAATATTGGTGTCTGCAGCTGTCTATACCGACAACCTATTTATCATAGTCGCTGCAAAACGCTCTTTAACTGTTCTTACTTTTAAAGAAGTATTATTTATATCGATAAACCACCATACTAGTTTAATAATATGTAAATAAGCGAGATAGGTACTTACTATTAAAATATAAAATATAAAATATGAAAAATGAAAAACATAATACTGAGTTACCACAGTTGAAGGTGTGAAACAAGTACATTTTTCTTTGTATATCATTTCTTATCCGTAAATTATTTCGATCAGTGTTTTTAGTTATTACCTACTCATTACTATTATATGTATGGTATAATAAAATACAGAAATATAAACTGGCATAATATCTCATAAACTCAAAAATAACTTGTCGTGGAAGAATTGTGCATAGAATTATATATATGAAATAATATATATAGGCCCTTAATGTAGGTAGTAATACAAATACCTCAATGCTTAAACTTAAAAGTACATTTACTATAGTATAAACTTATATTATTATCAATTCACATAACATCTTTGAACTTAGGTGTAGATATATTATAGGAACTAAGATTTAAAATTTCAGTTTTCAATAAAAAATTGTATACATATATCTTTGGTATACGGTATTAAAGTATAATTATCAGCCAAGACATTATTATCAACGATTTTAAATAATTTTTCAATGTATTCTTTTCCTGAAAACTTGGCGTTTTTACTTACGACACACCAAAGATATATCGACCGCATAGGTATATAATCTGACGAGAGTTATAATATCAAACGAATTTAACAGTCGTATATGTGCAATAGCCAACTATAACAGCTGCATGGCTCGCGTTTTATTATAATCGACAATTTTGAAAGTAATAATATAATAATAACATTTTAAACAACGGTTTTGTGTTAACGTGTAACTGTATAAAATCAAATTAAAAAAAATTGACATTAATTGTTCGACGTATCGTGGTATATATATACGCGTCCATTGCTTGCGACGGTTTTGGAGCACCGGACCGGCATTTTCTTCAGTGGGTTATGGCGACAGGCCACCACGGATACCCAGCGGGTTTTTTTTTTTAGCGAGGCCTGCTCTCCGTTCCCCTGTTCGAACCTACCCTATGAGGGTTGATTGGCGTATTTCCCCCCTCGACTTCTGCATATAAATAGCCCCGCGTTTCCCCGGTACGCCCCGAAAACACTTGTTCTACCAACTGAGTTTCAGTTTCTTCAAGCGTTAACGTCACCAGCTCAAAAAGATATTCTCCCTCATTTTGATTACTTCAGCTGCTGCTATCTTACCACCTCCGTCACTGTCTCCGCTATCACTTCTCGCACTAGCTGTTGTAAATCCTTCTACAGCCAAAATTGACGCCACTGTAACAGCCATTGCGTCTTCCACTGTCGCCAAACGTCGCTTTATTCGGTTTGTACATCACGTCCTTCACAAGTATTTCAAATCGTTGAAAATGGAACACGGTTTCTTTCGGCAGCGGGTCCTTTTGCACCCAGGCCGCGATCGCGTCGTCCACTTCGTAAGCTCTCGAGGGGTTCACCCGCCACATGAGATTTGTCTGCAACGGGTACTCCAAGTCGTAACCTAACCGTTGGGTTTCTGGTCCATTGTTAGGAACAACGTCTTCTCGTTCAAGATATAGCGCCGACAGCGTTCGGTCGATTTCCAGAAGTAGGGAAAGTTCATAGACACGAATTTGAATATGTCATCCATGTATATTAGCCGTTTGGTGAGTTTTTCAGCGTCAGTCCGATCAAACAACGATACGAGCAAATGGTTAGCCTAGAATACAAATTCTCTTTGGCCATTTTTCGTTCGACCAAGTCATTTGGTCTTACGAAAGTCACCAGTTTGGATCCGGCGATCTTCGTGTACACGGAAGGGCCGGTAAGTCTGTGCGCAGTCTGTTCAACTTTGGCGGGTTTTCCTGTAGTACTCTGGACAATGTCCAACTGTCCGAGTAGTTTGTCTGTCCGGAATATTTTTGTCATCCTCTCAGATTTTTGTCGTCGTGATCGCTCACGCAAGTGTTCCCGCTTGACGAATCCCTGGAATTGATTCTGTTTTTAAACTGACGACGTCAGCAGCCAAATTCTGCTCGTTTGTGTCGATGCGATGTACTTCGACTTTAACATCTTCCTTAGTGCAGGCATACTGATCGGGCGTTCATATTTGTACCTTCCTGTTGATTTTTAGGTATTGTGAACTCCGTTAATTCTGGGAATCTTCGGAGACGACATCCTGACCCCGTATTGTCGTTGTCTCGTTGAAAACTAGAAAAATACAGGAACTTGTAAATAAGTACACTGAATGTTATAGTTGGATGTATATATAGTTATAGTTAATTAAGTAATTTGTTGTTGTAAGTCTTATGTTTTGTTTCAAACACTTAAATTGAACCATGATAATACACCAAAATATATAATATATTTTCACTCGTTTAAAACTGTCTATCTACTAAAGAAATAGTTGCATTAGTAACAAATAACAATTTTAATCACTGGTGATGCTTTTATTTTGTTAATAAGATGATTACGAATTGTAATTAAAAATGTCATCACCCATAATAACAGAACGGACGAAATACATAGTACCTACATACCACAAGACATTTTACGGCATTTTAAAACGTATTTCTTATTTATTTCCACAAAAACTATATAATATATTATAATATATATATATATGATATTAAAATATAACGTTGTTGATAAAATTATCATATGAATGCACAAAGATATAAATGTTTTTGACTTTGACGGTGAACACAATTAAAACAGCTATACAAAACAACGGTGGTAGAGTAGAACACAACAATCGAAATCATGACTAAACAAAATAATAGAATTACATAATAATATTAAAATAGTTGGTAAAAAATAAAAATAAAAATGTTATTTCGTTTTGTTCTTACAGTACCCCGAGTTGAATGCCATGATAATGCGGCGGTTCCAAGAGCCAGGCGATGCAGAACGTGCCTTCGAGCTGGTACATAAGTCACAGGGTCTCGAACAGACGCGGTTCCTTGCCAAAAAGCACTGTCTCGAGGCAACTCGTCTGGCCGGCAAGATTGCCGAGTCACCGTATCAAAAGTCTCTGTTGGTCGTACCCGACCTAATAGTGAATCGCATGAAATAGCCAAATCCCCTTTGTTGCACATTGCTTTAGGGTACACAGATAAATGTGTATGCAGATGTTTAGATTCAATTAAAAAAAACGTAATGGTGAACCAGTTATTATATAAAACTAGTCCCAATTATTCAAAAAAAAATATATAATCTATATTATGCTAACGATTTTATTTATATCGTTTGAAGTTTTAAATTGCCTCGATTCAAAGGTACACTTATTTTTGTTATTATATTATTTTATTTTTAATGTATGTTTATTATTAGTATTAATTACATACTTTTGTTTATTTTTTTCAACGCTAGTACTTAAAAACAATACTATCATAATATCAACAATAAAGTAATTTCTGTATGATATTGTTGTAATGATGATCTACATGATTTTCATCCCCTTACAATATTTATTTTTAATATTTTTTTTTTTTTGTGTTACCCAAGAATTTTTTGTTTACTTAATAATTTAATGGACAAATTATATATATACAACTAATCATAGTTTTCTGAACACTATAATCTAATTTTAACAGCGCACAAATTCATTTTTAATAAAATATATTTCAAAAACTCACATATTGTAGCTTTTGATTATTATGACGTTATAATTAAGATTATGGTGTATCACTTAATTTTATTCTATGTATAGAATCAAGTATAATTTTTATATTATTAAACATAAATAAAATTCAGTAAAACTGACTAACAAGATCGTATTTTTTCTCCACATTTTATTTTTCTTAACTTGATGATAAAACAAATTGTAAATACCAAAGAAAATACATTATTTTGTTATCTATAAAAATATTATTTTATTAGTCTATGATTTATATTAATTTATTATTATTATTATTATTATTATTATTATTATTATTATTATCTTTTTTTACCATTTAAAATTACCATTGTGTATAAAAAAAATTATTTAATTTTTTTGTAAATGTGTTGTAAATCTGCATATATATATTTGGGTATTTGGGTCTTATAAGCATATTAAAAATAATATTTTAAAACAGCGCATATATTTTATTTTTAACACTTAATTTGGATTTTTCAATATAATGATTTGTTTGAACTCATTTTTCCTTTTCTATTTTATAATGTATTTCATACAATAATGACAAGAATATTTTACAACCGTAAAAAAATATTATGTATGTTAGTATTGATAAAAAAAAATTATTATAATCAACAAATTTAAAATAATTATTCTTGATATGAAGGAAATTCAGTTTATTTAAAAAAAAAAATAATACCGTTTGATAGTAGTGTTAATTTTTTATTTATTAATAATCCTAAATTAAGGGCTTTTACGTTTAGTTATGTTAATTTAGTTCATATTAGTTTAATATCATCTGGAACAACGAGAATCTAAACTACATTATATTATTATATTCAATTAAATTATTCAAAATAATATTAAACTAAAGAACCTATTAATTGTTTTGTTAAACAAAAATTTAACTAAACATAATTTTTATTAGTGAATTAAGTACTTAATGCTGTTGAAAGCGGACCATGTTTAATGGGTTGAATTTAGGCAATATATATATATCTATATATCTATCGTGACATATGGCGTATGTAATTATGTCATATGACTGTGTATGTAGTGACTGATCATCAGTGTCAGCGAGTTCCCCGGACGCTTTATGTAATTAAAGATAAACTACTGCTAAGATTCTTGGAAATCAGTAACGTACATATACTACATACTACATATAGCTATACGTCACCAAATTTTGCAATGAAAAAAGTTTTAACATAAAAGTCCTAAAATACGGAATAAAAGTTCACCCAGTACCAAAAGCTCGATTTTAATTTGGAAAACATATTTGAATTCCCTATTCTAGTTTCTAGGTTATGCAGAAAATGGATTTTAGATTTTTTCGTATTGATCAATTAGTATAATACCAAATTAATTTTCTTTTTTTTCAAAATTCACCTTTACTTTAGTGTTGCTAAAAAAAAAATCGAAAATCTATTTCTTACACAACCTAGAAAAGAGAATAAGGATAATCTTAAAATATTTGTTTGAAATAGTATCAAATTAATGTTTGAAGTTTCTAATGCACCCATAGATTCTACAGAAGGTATTAAAAATATAAAACCTTTGATTTTTATATAATTGTTATTATTAGATAAAAATAATTCATATTATAACAACTTATATTTAACAAAATGCTGTTTTGAATAGTCAAGTATACACGGTTGATATATTTTTTAAAAAAAAACAACAAAATATATTCTTAAAACATACTAATATGAGAATGTAAAATGAGTAGTAAAAATATCAAATCACAGAAAATACAAATCTTTATAAACGTTAATCAGATGTAATTTATAGGGCAAATGCATGATTGTATTTACCGTTTCATCTGTTTTAATGGATTTTTTATTGGTGCTCCTTGTATTTGTGAGTCAGTTGAATTTTCTGTCTTACGAAATACCTTCATAGTGATAGCAGAAGCAGGGGGAGGTAACAATGGTCCTCCTTCTGGTGTTTCAGGTGTAAGGAGTGTTTCAATTGGAGTTGTTGTACTCCGCACAACATCTTTACCCATTTCTATGATGCCTTGACGCGAACTAAGCATTCCGCATAACTGTATACATGATCATATAATAATTGTAGTTAACAACTACATAATATATTTTAATTAAACATTATTAAAAATTATGTTTTTTCTTACTTCTAGCATTCCAGTTAGAGCTTGTCTTGCTTCTTTATTATGAATAGGGACAGCTGGATCTAAAATGGAATGATACTGCGTCAACTTAATTCTACACAACTCAAGTAGGTCCTAAAATTATATCAAATTATTAACATACATTCAAATTGATTAAAATATAATATTTGTTAATAAATTGTAATTACATCTGCTGCATTTCTGTTTGGTCTTTGTACATAACTAATAAGTTTAGGCCTAGAATAAAAACAATTTATTTATAGGTACATTTTAGTAAATTTGATTTGTTCATAAATCATAATAATTGATAAAATATTATGCATTATTGTATTATAAAATTAAAATTTATATTTGAGTTAAGCAGACTGTTATTTTTTCTACCAATTAGTAAAATGATATAATTACCTACATAACACTAATAATTTATTAAATTGTATTAAACGTGAACATTAAAATTAATTTAAATAGTAATCACTTTAAAAAAAATGATTTTCCTGTCCTTAGAACTTAAGCTCTTCCATAAAACCAATATAATTTGTTTGTTGTTAACATAAATACTAACCGTTCTACGTGGTGTTCTGTAATATTAGATTTTATGTTGTCGCTCTTATCGTGTTTAAGAGAATTTATAACAGATGGCAATATATAAATCTGCAATAATATAAAATTACAACAAAATCTATTAAACTAATGGAAAAAACTTTTTACCTTGGGATCAAACATATGCAAGGCATATTCAATAACAGTCATCACATCGACATGAGGATACCTCATTAAATAATGTAAACAGTCTGTATTGTCACTTTTAAGTACTGGAAATAAAAATTATTTAAAAAATATAAAAAAAATTTGAACCATACATTGAATCACTTACATTGAATTCTTATAAGGACCAACATAGCCACAAAAATATGATTAACCAATGCAAAGTCTTGAGGTGATGTGGCAAAAATAGCATCCCATAACACTAATAGATCTATTAATAAAAATTCTCCACCAAACAGTAACCTCAACCAACGGCTAAAAATGATAACAACCATTATTCCATTGGAAAAAAATTTAGTACGGCTACAATAATCATCTTACAGTCCAAAAGTAGTAAATGAAATATCCAGATCCAATAAATGCCCATATAGTTCTGGGTCATGTTTTGTCAACATTGTATCACGTATTTTGGAAAGCTTTTGAACAACTTCACTATCACATGTAGAACTCTAGAACGAGTAACAGATATTAGATATTACAATAGTCAGAAAACAAAAATAAAAATGTTTAACAAAAATGTATGTAAACTCACAGTAGTCTTTACATGTTTAGTTGGTTTTTGCGCTGATACGATAAAATCGTTAATATTATAATAATCCTTCATTATCTCCATTATAATATTAAACAGGGAACTAAAATTAAAAAGTATTTAAGTTACCTTAAGTACTAAGATTATTAATAAATGATTTCTACACAAGCATATTGTGTTGTCTTACAAATGTACAATATAAACTGTTAAATAGCAAATTTTTGTTCAGCAGAACCAATGAAACTTGAGCTATTAACTTTAGTACTAGACTATTAGAGTAAATTGAATTATTCTCAAACTTAAATTTAAGAACATCATCTGTATTTGTATGTAGGGTTTATATGATATTTAATTTTTATACAAGTTATGAATTTGTAAAATATTAAAATATACATGCTTACCTATCTTACATATCTTGATTTATAATTTAAATATTGTAAAAAGACCAACATACAAACACAATGTTTTTAAATTAATTTGATAATAGGTTAATTTACTCTAATACTTAAATTAACAACACAAGGTTACTTTTGTACATATTTTGTAAGAGAAAATACAATACAGCAGGTGTAGGGATCAACAATAAAGTACTTACTAGGCATCTGCTTCCAAAAATGCAGGATCAAGGATTTTCTGGATTAAATCACTAAAAAAAAAAAAAAACAATAATATTGAGATAAATCAAACATTTTTAATTTAATTTAATTTACCTAACATCAGAAGATGACTGTTCCAAAACATGAAGTAATGCCTGATGGTCACAATGGAGAACAAACAATAATGGCGCGAGGATTTCATGCATACCCTACATAAATATAATAAAATATAATAAATATAATATAATATAATAAAATATTGTTAATATTAGTTATAATGTTAAAATATTATTTAACAGAAAACAAAAATACAAATAATTTATAAAATTGTGGAGTCAGTCAAAATGTCCCCTCAAAAATTTACCTATTTAAAAATAACTTGTTTTTAAATTATTATTACTATTATTAGATTAATTACTCACAAAATATTGTTCTCGTGTCAAGACTAAGTCCAATACTTGATTACAATTATTAAAATTAAAATTTAACTGAGAAAAATGTTAACATAAAAGAGCATTAATAAAATATGATTCAGTTGAGTTAGCCACACACAAAAGAGTTATAATTTTTTTCTTTTGTGGATCACGTGAAACCAAAATTACAAAATGTGAGGAAAATTTAAATTGCTAATCATAATAATATTAAAACTTGGATAATTATGGTAGATTTCATCAACAGAGTTAATAGATAGTTCATAATTTGATTTATCTATATTTGGTAGAATAGAAACTAAGCTAATAATAAATGTTGGTTTTTAAAACGCAAGAGAACAAAAAGTTGCTCTAGTGATAGTATTGACACGTTTAATAAAGAAGGGTTCAAGAATTATTTACAGCTATTAGTTTGCCCCCTCCTCTAAAACATAAAACTTGTATTTTTGTTTTTAATCCAACCGAAAAATTGAATAATTTGTAAAGCCTAACTCTGTATCACTTACATTTTCGTTTAGCCATGTTTCAGTAAAATTATAAATATCGAAATTAGACATGAAAAAGAACTATGTATACAATAAATTTAGTTTTGAAGTTTAAACCCTAAATACTAAATAGTCTGAAATTGGCTAAACAGCTTAGCAGCTTAATAAGCATTTTATTGCCTTTATTAATTACAATATTAATGTTCACAATCAAGTACTTATTGGTTATGATTTTAAAAGTTAAATTGTATAATGATGGTGTTTTAATCGGTTATAAGTCATGATAAAATTTAAGGATAATACAAAATTTTTTGTTGTAACCTACCATTTATTATCTACCTATAAACGATTGTTCTATATTTTTTCTATTACATATAAATAAATATTTAAGATGTAAATCAGAAAATTATAACACAATTTAAATTGCTGAACCTATACTTATCCCTATTTTAATTGCCTATTTGTTTGCCTTTTCTTTATATATTACCAGTTTATGGAAATACTTCACAACGTCATAAACTAATTGCCAAAGGTAAGGTCTTCAAATTATGATTTTTACACATCAAATATTATTAAAACTGAGAATTTACTGTAATAAGTGAATTTTATTATAATTCAAAAGAAAATGTGAAGATATAAACAAATTATTTCATTTTAGAAAAATATTTGTTAAAATATAAAATGAATAATATATTATTTTAAACCTTTATTTTTTTAATCCGTGCACAATTGTAAATATTGATGATTATTATATTCAACATCTACCTTAACATCCTAAAGAAGAAAATTATTTAAAATTTGGATAAACCTTTGTCCTTGATTATGTGTTAATTACCTACCACAAAATAAAAAGATGCTTAATTAAAATATTACATACTTGTCTATAGCTCAAGTCAGGATGTTCCCTTGAATAACAAAATAATATATCAATCATTATGTTTCGAATTTTTTTTGTTCCAAAATATTCAACTTCAGGGGAAGTTCGGATCACATCTTGTTCAATAATTTTCTTTAATTCAATGTCTTTAAAATATTGTTTCCAAATACTCTAAAATAAATAATGTACAAATGAACCACTTAATTCAATTTCCAAGCATAAACAAACAATAGCAATCAGTACAAATGCTATGCAGTGACAAGCTCTGCTAACATTATAGACAAAATCAAAGTACCAAGTAAAATTGTATAATACGACCATACTAAATTATTAATTAACATTAAGTAATTAATTTATGATATCTATGAACAAAAAAGTATTGTCATACTGAATATTGATATGCTAAACTCCCATATGAGCATCAACAATTATAAGCAGAGGTTATCTCTCTATAGAATGTTGTCTTAAATATATTGGGAAAGAAACAAACATCTTCATCTTGTGACAGTGGGTCATCCGGTCCAGAATCCTGAGTGTGTGGATCATTGTAATGTGTCGATTTAATTGTTTCGTACAATGACCGATATTTTTCAATAGCCATCAACCATTCAGATGAATCTGGTGGCAGTATTTCCAGTAAAAGACGCCAACACACACTTCTAAATCTAGATGTCCTCAATTTGGCTTTGATAGCGGTGACTCGTAGTTCATCAATGTTGGTGATATTGAATAAATATGTCCACTCGGTTCTATATAATTTTCAAAACTTAAAATTTCAATTAAAACTAAGATTTTAGCAAAAAGTACATACTCGTATAGTCTGACGGAAACATTTTGACTATTATCATCAACAAAGCTGTTCTCATCTACGTCAGAGTAAAACATTTAGAAGTGAACGACAAATATTGTTTGATCTAAATTAAGTTTATTTTAATTAATATTATAAATGATTAATTTAACTTAATAATGTATAGCATAACCGCAAATAAGGGGAACAATAACAACTTTTCTGGTAATTTGCGGTCAACATAAATACCTGCCTGTAATTATTAATGTTATAAGGTGTATAATGCTGGTCAGTAGTCACTACACATTCAAATTTAATTAAGCACGTCGATTCAATAATGAAATGAAACAATGATCAAACTATATTTTTAATATTATGAACTGTTAGGTATATCTACTAAAAGCAGAATGAGCTATTCAATATTATTAAATTAAACAATTAATAATTTTTTTATCACCATTTTAACTAATAACTTATATTATAATAAATTAACTACTATAGTATTTATAATCGATGATATTAATATACCACGAGAGCATGAATTTTTTTTATCATGATGTATAATATTATGATCATGTGATACTATTAAAATGTATAATACATTTTAGCCGGTATTCGAAAAAAAACCCGGGAAAAATAAGACCTGAAATAAAATCCGCGGAAAAAATGATCTTTAATTAGATACATTTAATTAGAATTTGCTATGTACCATAGAGCTATTATACTAATGGTCAGCGCATTCCACTCCACCCTGCCGTCAATGCACGGGAATCATATAAGGGAAAGAAAGAAGAAAGAAAGAACATAAAGGGGGTAATCATAGACGTATGAAACTACCTATATTACCACAGTCCACAGAATATATGAAATTTCATATATTCTGTGATATTACTATTAAACTATAATACTGTATTTCCCCCACGTTCTCTTTTCTCTTTTACTCTATATCGTACCCCTGATCTCTCTCTCTCACTAAGCGCTGTCCATTAGTTAATAGGTCTATAATATGTACCTTATTAATGTATAACTTATAAGCCAAACAGTTGTCCCAAAACTCCCGTTTCACCCTTCTTATATCTATATAGCAATTAATACTTATTTTATTGGGTGACTTTATAATATATTCATAAAATATTTTCTTTTATGATTTGTATATTTTTTAACTGTGATACAACTAGTTTTTTTTGAATGTCATATACTAGACGTACCTAGTGTATTCTATTGAAAAAAATTATTTGACGGAATAATTTTCAGGCCTTGTAGAATTGTCGGATTTCAATAGCTATTTTTTTATCTGAAAGAAGAAATACTTCCTACAGGCCGAATCCAGTGGCGTCATTGGGGGGGGGGGGGGCAAGGTGGGCATATTTGAATTTTTTTTTACCCATTCGGGCCGGTTAAAACCTTTGCCCCCCTCTATTGAAAACTGAAATGACGCCACTGCTTTTAGGACAGTAAAAATGTTTAGATTTTCTTTAACAGTATCTTTTTTGATACTACAGTGAATCTAGTTGGTACTTTGGGGGGTCAAAAGTAAAATTTCCCAGTAGTTTTAAAAAGCGCAGTTTTCATTAGTGAAAAACAAAAGAAAAATTAAGAAAAACCCAGAATTTTACGCAAAATCTGTTTTCGAAAAAATCGATTTCGGTTTTTGGTGCAATTCTTAAACAAATCACTGTAGTTACCTGCAATTTTGATTGAAAAACATTCAACATTCAACATATTAGCATTTTCTATACACCATACAATTTTGAAAATAATTTTACTCTTTTTGAGCTGTTTACGGACATTGTCAGTTTTCAATTTTTGTTTTTTTTTCTTCAATTGTTAATAAAATATTATTTGTTGGGTAAAAAAGCGTGAAAATTGAATGCAAGGCTCCTAATATATCGTTACAATAGTAGTTGAAAAATATTAAAAATACATAGGCACAATTGTTTTTTATAAACATTTAAAGTTTGAATTTTCACAAAATTTATCAAATTTAAAATTTAATAATTATTTTTGTTAGTTAAAACTTTATTAAATGTTCAACTTTTGTGGCTAAGGATTGAAAATTTAAAACAAGGTTCCATGTAAATAGGAAAATATATAAAATATTTTATTCATAATAATATACATTATACATTTTTCTTCCGTGGGGGGTCACCCCTCTGAAATAAACACTGGTTCCTACTATTTAATTTTATCTATTTTCTTTTGTGTTCTGAAATGTATTTCTGCGGGCGCCAGCAGACCCTTTCCAAATTTGCTTTTATTAGTTGATTATTTTATATAAATTGTGGAAACATTGACCACCGGGTTTTATTATTAGCCAGCAGGTGACCTCTGTCTAATCTTTCTTTATTGAATTAATTACTGTCAATAGTTTTTTGTTACCCATTCAGGCCAGTCAAAACCTTTGCCCCCCTCTATTGAAAACTGAAATGATGCCACTAGGCTCGAATTAAACTAGGATTTTTTATTTTATTTCAAATAATGGTATAATATAAGTTGTAAAAAAACGCTTAAAACTGTATTATTTTAGAAGACATAATAATAATATTATAAAGTTTGAGATTAAAATTCTATCCTAAAACGTGATAACAGATAAAAAAAACACATCATTGTAAACATCAAATATTTAAGTTAGTTTAAATATAAAAATTAAAAATTATTATTTTAAAAATTGAACAATTATAATCTCAGTAGATCCCGTTAGTTTAAAAATTAGAGTTAATTGATCGCTACACAATTTAAAGGTCATATTATTATCTAGGCAATATCATAGGCTTTTTATTATATTTTTATTTTAAAGCAAGTTATGAGTATTTTAAGATTTACAATAAAATTATATTATATAAGTATTTGTAATAGGGTTTTTTTTTTCCAATTACCCACTGCCTAGTGCCTATACTGATGAATGGTGATCTGAAGATGTTGAGGGAAAATAAACCTAATTTTATAAAGTTGATAAATCTTGGTCAACTTAAATGGGCAATCACATAAGGACATAAGGTTTTTAAAAGTTGTAAGTAAAATAAAAATTATACTTACCTATATACTTATACAAAAATGTTCAAATAACTATGTAAAGTTTCATCCCAGTATTAATTATTATTTAATACACATTTGTTTGCTCATTTAAAATCTATTGTTTTTTTTTTCATTTAAGTATTATACTTATTTAAAATGTATTAACATATAGCATGTTAATACTAGTCTGGTAAACTAAACTTTTTGAATAATGATCTATTTTTTCCATAAAAGATCATCAGATTACATTTTAACACCTACAGGTGTGCTTTTAAATAACTTTTAATATTAATTATATAATAAGTTGACTATAAGAGAAAAAAAATTTAAAATAAATTAAAAATTTAACAAATTAAATTATTGTTTACCAAAAGTAAGTAGGTGCCTAGTGCCTACTAATTTGTATTAATATTATTATCACCAGTAATATTCTCAATTTCTATCTTATGAATACCTTTAATATGATCAATGTATTTAAATGTATAAGATAATAATATGTGAAATGACTAGAGTGCGGATTTATACGCGTTAAAAACCTACCAAATATGCACTAAAAATCTTAAATATGTAAAAATATATGCACTAAAATGTTGAAATATGCATGAAAAATAAAAAAAATGAATAAACAAATTAGCAAGAAAAAAAAATATAATTTTTGAACATTTATATTAAAACAATAAAACAATATATTAAGTAGGTAATAAAAACGGGAATTACGACGGAAAGCAAATAATGACGTAAATAATTTTAATGGGCAATGGTCATAATTTATATTTTTTTATCTTGGTATACGTATTTTATTTCATCAATAATTGATCTGAAATCATTTTTAGGAAAACCTACGAGTAACTATTAATTTATTTTGATATTAATCAAAACTATAAAAAAGGTGGGTCAGTGGATGTCGCTCTGCTATACAGTAGGATACAAGTGGGTCACTGTAATGGATGGTGTTAAATTTGAATTCAATGATATAATATCATTGTATAAGAAAAACGATTAGGAGCGAAGACGGTCAGTCAGCCTTTGATATTACTAAGTATATTTTGATGATATTATTGTAAATAAAATAATTTATATATTTGCTTACTTACGTGGAACCTTGTTTTAAATTTTCAATCCTTAGCTACAAAAGTTGAACATTTTATACATTTTTAACTACAAAATAATTATTACATTTTAAATTTGATAAATTTTGTCAAAATTTGAACTTTAAATGCTTATAAAAAAAAATTGTGCCTATGTATTTTCAATATTTTTCAACTGCTATTGTAACAATAAATCAGGAGCCTTGCATCAAATTTTCACGTTTTTCTACCCAACAAATAATATTTTATTAACAATTGAAGAAAAAAAAACCAAAAAATTGAAAACTGACAATGTCCGTAAACAGCTCAAAAAGAGTCAAATTATTTTCAAAATTTGATCGTGTATAGAAAATGCTAATATAAACATTGAGTGAAATTTTCAAGTATCTACAGTCATACGTTTTTTAATAACAACAAAATAAGAAAATTGTTAAACGAGAAATCGAATGAATATCTAATGTTGTAAAAATATGAATTTCAAACGCTCATAAAAATTTAATTTGATTTTCTTGTAGACATTTTTTTTTTGATAAAGTTAGACAAACTTATGGATAATCTTATATTACATTTTTAAATCTTAGATTGAAAAAAAAAAATTTTTATGAATTCTCAACACAAAATAATTTGCTAATTTTTGTGATTTTTTCGTATTTTGTCAATATTTGAACTTTAAATGCTTAAATAAAAATTGTGACTAAGGATTTTTAATATTTTTAAAATGTCATTGTAACAATATAGTAGGAGCCATGTATTAAATTTTCAAGCTTTTTTACCCAACAAATAAAATTTTATTGATATTTTTAGAAAAAAAAATGGAAACTGAAAATGTGCGTAAACAGCTCAAAACAGATTTTGCGTAAAAATTCCAGTTTTTCCTTAAATTTTCTTTTGTTTTTCATGTGTTTGAAAACTACTGAAAACTACTTTTACTCTTGACCACCCAAAGTACCAACTAGATTTACTTTCCTTTCAGAAAAGTTACTATTGAAGAAAATCCAAGCACTTTTACTGTCCTAAAAGGTGATGACAGACACAAAAATAAAAATAAAAAACACATCATTGTAAAATCAATACATTCATCGCTTCGCTCAGAATCTAAAATATAATATAGTTTCCTATTTTAAATTGTTGTCAAGAAACAAATGTTGCGCTCAGTTAGCATATCATATGATCAACTAGAATCAATATACAAATCTGTGCTCAAGTAATGACTAATGAATAGTTATATAGTTTGGTATTTTAAAATGGTGAAACCATGGTAAAATTACATTTTTAAAACCCATAATTTTACATATTATAGATTTAATATTTCAAAATTCAAAATTCAAAAAGCTCAAATAAGATCAAGGTATTTATTAATAGGCATAAATTCATAACTTATAAATACAGTCTTTGTATTAAATTACAAAATTTTTACATAATATACATACAAAAATTACACAAAAAGTAATAAACATTATATTAATATTATTTGAACAATTAGTTATAATTTGGTTTACTGTAGCTTATTATCATATTGAGCAAACAATGAATATTTTAAGTTACTAAGATAAATTAATACCATAATATTAAATATGTTTATCATAACTTACTTCTTAACGACTTGTAAAATTGATAAAAATAAATAACATACTCCAATTATTAAACAAAATATAGCATACCATTCAAACTATAAAAATAAATTGCATTGTTTACTAACATAGTTATTAGAGTATAGGGTATATATATATATTTACCAAAATTTTAGACGATGATGACAAACCACACAAAGTCATGAAAAATGTAGCTAATGATTGTAAAGTTGCAGCTAATAAGTTATTAACACCAAACACAAATCCATGATTATCTTTATTGACACACTTCGCTATTTCAGAGCTTTATTACAAGATAATAAAATAAAATTGTTTTTTTAATATAAAATTTAAAATATAATTAGGTACTGTATATCAAACCTGGCAATGGTCATCATCCCTTGATAAATTGCGCAATAAATTATATAGTTGATGTATGATACATAGATTGAGGTATATACAACTGATATATAAAGAGCAGCAAATTGGATAAAAGATGTTACAATAATAAGTAAATTACTATATTTATCCATATTCAATTTAATCGAACCACATAAAAATGTAATAAATGTACCTAAAAATCAAATTAATTATTTCTTCATTATTAAGTTTTGAAACTATATCTATAAATATAAATCTACCAATACATAATCAATATATATAAGGATATTTCATTAGGGATCAGCAGTAAGGCAGAGCAATTACTTTTAAGCTGTAAAAATTCCAGACTAAGTCACCATATATTCATTTTTTCTATGTTAGCTTTATCTATGTAGCCTACATACTATAGTACTATACTATACTATACCTACATACTATATTATAGTATGTTAAAAAAATAAACGATTAAATGTAACTTTTAGGCTTTTATGCTCTTAAATAATTAGGTACCCCAACACATATCACCCGTTCAATCTAAAATACCTACACAGATGGTTGAGGATGCTTTTAGAGTAGTATCTTGAAATTGATAGCAGTAAAACAATATTAACCAAGTTGATGTTATGTTGTTTTGCTACAGAGGCATAATTATGGGGGAGGGGATTTGGATCCCCCATCACTTTTTTTTTTTGAACTGGTAAACCTTATTTAAGTATTTATTTAACTATAAATATTATAATTTATAGGAATTAGGTAGGTACTATAGTATAATTTATAGAAATAATACCCAACTTCCCTATGCTAGCCGTACATAACTATGATAATAATATTTCATAAAATCATAAGTTTAAACACTAATCACCATTGCATAAATATATTTAAATGCGGCATAACAATTCAGTTTAGCTCCCAAGGGATTTTTGAAAATTTTTTGAGTTAAGAATGATGCAATCAGAATTTGTCGGTTGGATCTTTGATGAAGTTATTTTGAGTATATTATACCTAGATACGCAGATTATTCCACAAATCTACATAATTATATTAAAAGTATGTTATTATTTATGATACATTTATATATATGTACTTACATTATACAGATCACAATGGTTATACCATTTTTTATTTTTAGTGGGAGGCGGGGGTAAAAGTTTCAATCCAACCTCACAAACATGACCAAATTAGGCCACTGTTTTGTTACAATTTAGATGTTAAATTGGTTAAGTTAGTATGAATCTTACTTATTATTGTATAAACAGCATCAACAGCTCCATTCCATTCTGAAGTTTTAGTACAATTATTAATACTACTCTGAAGGCATTCATCATTGCTCAAAGATTCCCACAATGATTGAATATAATACAAAACCTAGTAAAACATTTTATAACTATAAACATATATAAATTATTTTTTATTTATACTTTTTTATACTTGATTAAAACAACAAGTTGCAGTTATCACCCAAAATGACCATTTCAAAATATACAAACTCTTATACTCTTTACACATGGACTTAACATATTTCCATGACATCTTGCTATGCTAAAAATAAAGTAAGTATAAGTATACAAATGTTTTATTTCCTAATTATTTTTTAACTCCTATTTACTTCTGTACTATTTTCAACTGAATCATTATCTTCATTTTCTATTTGTGTTTCTAATGCTCTATCTATTACATTCATTTTCTGAGTTTCTGACTTAGGCTCACTTCTTTTTACAGCTGGTAATGTTATAGTCCACATCATTGCAGCTGTCAGACCTGAGCATTATTATGAAATTATATAAATAGATAATACGCCATTCTATCACATCTTCAATATCAACACACTAACTTCCTAATGTGAGGAAATTTAATTGATATGTATCAACTAATTTGGTTGAAATAAACACTTGAGAAAGAAACCCTGAAAAGAAACGCCCTATAAGATGTGCAGCTCTTGTGTAACTGGTAACTTTCTGGTAATATTTCACATTCACAACAGAATATGTATATGTGTAATATGCAACTTCTGTAGCAACAAACAAACCATACAAAATTTCAACTACCTAAAAATAAAAAGTTATTTAAATTTAAAAACCAATAAAATGTGTTATTTATTACTTTACATCTGAAACAATAGTAACAATACTTACAACAATAGATGTAAAACTTGTAAATAAAGATAACAGAGTATAAATACAAACACCACATAACGCTTGGATAACAATTACAATTTTATACCTCAGCCAGTCAGTTGTTAAAGAAACAAAAATCATAAATATCATTGAAGCATAAACACCAATAGTAAGTATTTCATTATTAACCTGAAATTGAATATTAAAATGTTTAATTATGATAATGTGGTAAAAAATAATAATTATTAATACCCATATGGCATATCTAATGTTTTCTTTTGGATCTTAAATTATTAAAAGATAAATAATACCAAGATTTTAGTAAAGAAACAAGTTCATTATGAAATGTATGGTCAAATAAATTTTTATTTTCATTTAAACTGGGTGTCACAATACACAATGCGAAAGAATATCCCAACCAATGTTTTCGAACTTATTCTTGTGCCTAGCACATACAAATACACAATTCAATATAAATAATACCTTAATTTAATTTTTAATTCAAATATTTAAAAAAATAAATTAACAATGTGGTCCATGTAGTTTGTTTTACAACTTGCATGCTATAATTATTTACTTTAATTATACAGAATAAAAACACAACATTAAAAGATAATGGTTTCATTATGGTTTAACGAGAATTAAAAATTGTATGGGAACATCATAGGTTTATTCATTTTTTTAAATTAATTAATAACTACATTCCAAATTTTTTTTTGTATTAAAATAAAGTAATTTTTGAAATGTTTGTTAATTTAATTTTAAAATTGTATTGATATATATAAAATTTATTTTATATTATTGGTTAAATAGTTATTACCTATGGTTTAAAATTAACAATAAAAAAATATTAATATTCTTAATATAGAAACTTAGTTTTGTTTTAATATTTATAAATAATTCATACCTGTTCTTCAGTAAAATTCATCCTTGGACTTAGTAAATAAGGAATGAAATATGATTCTGATGGACGGAACTCTTTTAAAACACCATAAATGCACAAGCACAAAGAAATGGTTTTCCACGTCATGTTGAAACAAAATACTCAACTAAAATAATTCAAAAATAAATTTAATTAAATGATATTATAATTATTGTTGACAGTCAAAATTAAATTTAAGAAAATAAAAAGATACTAGGTGTCTACCACATATTAATCATCATTAAAGTAATTTACCGAGGTCAAGTAGTTAGGTGCATTTAATATTTGATAACTTGATTAGGTAAATTATCTTTATAAATAGTTATGTTCTATCTACCTAATACAAATTGTTTAAAACACTGTATATTGTTATTGTTTTATTACTTCAGATAAAATAGTTTTGAATAGGTATTTAAAAAACTATAGTAATTCATAACCTACCTATAATCATTGTTATATCTCATTTTTAATATTACAAGATAAAGGTATGTGGTAATATTAACATGCAGATTAACATTTTAAGAGTTAAAAATAATCTATTATAATGACATTCTAATGATTTTTAATCTTGTATAGATTAGTGAATAGTGATTACATGTTATTTACATATTTTTATAATGTTAATTACTATAAACAAAAGAAAAATGTATTATCATACTGAAGCTAGTAGGTATTAATATAATATCAACAAATAACTATGTTTTCAAAACTTTCAACATATTAAGTACCTTTGTCGGCACATGCATTCATGCAACATTCAAAAAATAATGCAATACATACCTAATAAATATTTATAAATGCTTTACTATAGGGTTTAAGAGCATATAATAAATAGGTAGTAATTGTATATTGTATATTTAATATTTATTAAAATATTTGAATAGTTTAATAGATTAGTATTATAATATTTATTTTAAATTATCTTATAGAGATAAATAGGATTTAATGTAATGTGTAAATTTTAAGATATTACCAACATTTAGATATATAATATATATGTATGTATAGTTTGTTGATAGTCCTGAATTATAGACTATAATAAGACGTGTTTGAATTATTTTAACGTTCAATACGTAGATAATAGTTATTAAATATTAATTTATAATAATTTCTTTATTGCCCAGAATCCATGATTAGAACAGATAAATGTGTAATTAAAATGTACAACAATATTTTTCCTTATTGTCTTTTTGTTATCTGTTTACTGATAAGTGATAAGATAGAAAAACAATCTACCTTTGAAAATCTCATAAAGGTTATGACCATTGTATGACCTTTAGGTTCTCACTACGCACCGTGTCGTGTACAACAATAGTATATTATACTACTTATAGGTAACGTGTTACCAATATATTGTTACCTACGTAGTTATAAAATCGTAATTTTGTCATGTCGGTGGTGGAATGGGAGGGGGATGAAATGTTTGTACATAATTTTACCTATTGAGTATATTTGGCTATAAGTTATTCTTATTTACAACCGACAAAATTGTTGTATCATAAGCAACTGCGCCAGCTCTCAATACCACCATGTGCAGTTGCAGTAGGTAGGTAGGTGGTACCTATAACTGAGTAAGCACAGATTAGATAAGATACATGGGTGAAACAAAAAAATAATACTTTGCTTAATATTGTGTAATACGTTTACTGTTTATAAAATTTTTTTCAAAAATATTGTTTAATAATTTCATTAACCCTCAGCATGTTACAGCATTGATTACACCATGAAGCCATGAAATACTAATTGTGTATTGTGTATACACGTGTTCTGCTTTGCGTAGAATTTGCTATGACGTTACGCACTTGTAAGACGGAGACATCACATGCGGGTATCGCGTCCTCTTAAGCCGGGACACCGGGACATGCCGTTAAAACCGGACTAATTATCACCAACATTTTTCTTGGGTGCCCAACATTTACTTCCCCCCCCCCATCCCCTCCACCGGGAACTATAACTTATAGGCACTAATTTAATTTATAAGATATTTATATACAGTTTTTATTATAATTTTAAATTCTGGATGCTCCGTGAGCCGTGAGGCTATTTTTTCATTCAAATTTGAGATTATGAAGAAAGATACCTAAGTCTTTCTTTTTTAAATATATAATATTACACTAATATAGTAACAAAAGTACAATAGGTATATTTAGTATATAGATAAAGATAATCATATCATTATTTGTTATAGTTGATTATATACCTAATAGGAAATCGACGATTGTATTTATATTTATGGATTATTTATGGATTTGGTATGTTACACGTTTGTAAGACGGAGACAACACATGCAGGTCAAGGTCGTCCGCTGAATTTGTCAAGGGGAGGGAAAAATATTTTCCTTTTTACATTTTTTGTCTCACTATCCTATTAGTTATAAAGTATTTTTGTAACATGTTTTCATTCACATAATATACAAGGAATGTAAAAATATTTATGAATTATTCGTAGATAGTTAATTAAAATTTAATTTTAATTAATTGTTATGTAATTTTAAATTATCAAATACATTATTTTTTAATAAATAAAATGTTACCGTTGATTTTATAATTTTAGCCTCTTAAACTGCGTGTATATGTTTTATTATTTATTTTATTGATCACAATTTTGGATGTAATTTTGGCTGCACTAAATACCTAGTATACATGAGTTAATTTATTGTGAACCATCAACATTTTTAAAAAATTTGTTTCAATATTTAATATTTTGAGTTGAGCTTTATTGTGGTGTATAAATATTTTTATTCCACGATAAAATCATTTTTAATTAAGCGGAGATAAAGACAACGAAAAATGGGTGATAAAATAAATAATATCTAGACATTCCACATCGAGGTCCCGTCAATAAACTCTCATTAAATGTATCGAGGAGGTAATTTCAATATTAAATGTTTTTTTTTTTCGTAAATAGTCTGATTTTCTATTCATATATAATAGGTAGGTACCTAATTATTATAGCTAATTGTTACATTATATTGTTTGAATACAGTGCATTTTAAATATAGCTAAAAACTATAAACATTTATCGGACATTTAGTTTACACAGTCTAATCTCACAGTTTCATATTGAATATTGAAATTTCTTTTTAAGAAGATTTAAAATGTTCACGTCTGATTATAGGTACTTTCAATTAATAATGCTTATTTAATTGATAGTTGATACAGTATTGCAGGTGAAATAAAACTTAAACTAGTCAAATTTTCCCGGTAAATAGTATTGAGAATGGAACAGGCGCTACACTGGGGCCAGGGTGGGCAAGTTCCCCCCCCCCCTCAACATTTGATTTTGATCCTCCTTTGACCCCCCCCCCCCCCTATAATTTAATGTTGAACATTTTAATTTAAAATCTGAAAATGCATTTTATTAAATAGTATAATATATAATATAATACTATCCTAATAATTTGTAATTATTTATAATCATTTAATACTAATAACTTTAATGGTATGTCAATATTTAGATATCATCATAATAATTAAATTAAATAAATAATGATTTTTATTTTAATAGGTTATACCAATATGTTGTTATTTAGATAGTTAAAAAGCCTCTCTGTATTTGTGTAATTGCAATGAACATCAAATATAAATGTGCATAATATGCACTGCATATAACACAGTCGTATGTCATAAGTCATATAACCTTATTACAAGTGTATATAAAACATTTTATAAGTACTTACGTTATCGCTACTTTGGATTCCATTATGTTAAAAATATGTAAGTAAATAAAGACATTTTATTAATTATTTTTTTAAAATTATTTAGAAATATAGCATATTATACCAAAACATTTTTAGCAATACTTTCTTAATATATGATATAAGCAAATTAGTGGGTGATCGGGTAACAATACATAAATGCCCCACCAGAAAAAAAATTGCCCCCGTATCGCCCTCCTAATAAAAAATATCTGGCGCCGCCACTGGAATTGAATATCATCGTCTATCGTACCTACATATACCTAATAAAGTAAAACGTATATTTTTTTTTTTTTGAGATTGTTTTACTGATTGTGAAGATACCTACATGGCCACATGGGATTATAATACTGAAATCGAGTTTAATGACAATTCGGTGATTACACTTACAATTACAAATGAGTTCACCACAAGATATATCAATAACAGTGTTTCAATTAAAAAAAAAAACCAAATAAATGTATAATTTAATAGGTGTATCGAAACAAATTAGCCATATAGGAAGTAATACTATATACGAGTGAATAATGCGAGTATAATATTATATTTGACACGATCGTTCGTGATTTATATTTTTAAATAGGTATAGATGATTAGATAGCTCCGTTAGTTTAAAAATTAGAGTGAATCAACCTCTTGTAAAATCTAAAGGTAAGATTATTATCTAGATAACCTCATGGGCTTTTTATTATATTTTAATTTTAAAGCGAGCTATGAGTATTTTAAAATTGTAAATTTTTTGTAAATTTTAAAGTACTCATAACTCGCTTGGAAATTAAAATATAATAAAAAGCTCATGAATTTGTCTAGATAATAATCTTACCTTTAGATTTTATAAGCGGTCAATTTACTCTAATTTTTAAATTAACGGAGCTACACGTGATTTGCTGAGCGTAAAATTTGCTATGTTATGCACTTGTAAGACAGAGAATACATTCTTATCAAATGTATTTCTTATCATATTTTATTACTTTGGCAGTTTGGTAGTCTGACAGAGTAACTCTGCATCCTGCTAATTTCTATAGTTTAAACTTTTATGTTTTTACCTTCATTAATAATTTGTATAAATTTACTAAAATTATTCTTTTTATAATTGTGCCTTTATTTGTTAGTTTTCAATAATGTCCAAACAAGAGTTTACTCAGTGGATCTGTGATAAACTTACTGGTTTACTACAGTTTGAAGTACAAAATGACATGGCTGAGTATGTACACTAATTATTATTTTCCATTAGAAACTAAATTTTGTCAGATAATATTGTTCTTGTTTGCAGGTACATAATTTCCATGCAGTCAGAACTAGACATTGATGAATACTGTAATTCGTTATTAGATATTAAATCACAAGTTCATAAACAGTTCTTAACAGATTTAAAAAAAAAACATAGAATTTGTAAGT
This sequence comes from Metopolophium dirhodum, assembly GCF_019925205.1. NCBI lineage: Eukaryota > Metazoa > Arthropoda > Insecta > Hemiptera > Aphididae > Metopolophium > Metopolophium dirhodum. The sequence goes on along the minus strand of NC_083561.1, from coordinate 30,046,300 downwards.
TTACTTTTTGATGTTTATTATTTGTTGATTAACTTCTACTTAAATGCTTCATTTAGTCAACCAAAAACCAACATCCAGTGTTCAAAATACACGCCCTCCTAAGAAAAATTCAAAATCCTCTGAAAACGAAGATCCACAAAAAACAAATACAACTAGTAATCAAAAGGTACATTTATTGAAAATTATCTTAACATATGATAAAACAAATTCTCTTTTTCTCTCTGTATGCTTAGATCTTTAAAACTACGCAACGGATTTTGATGAGGTTTTTTTTAATTGATAGATTGATTCAAGAAGAAGGTTTTTATGTATATAACATGCATAATATAGTAGAGAAACACTGCCCTTTTTTTGTATGTACGAGCATATCTCAAAAAGAACTACTTATTTTAATACGGTTTTTACTAATAAATCGATCGAGTCACGGGAAAGGTTTAAATGAATAATAATTTTCCTGAAATGGTTTTTCTGAATGGTTTAGATTCACAATTAGCCCAGTTGGTTCATCCTGGAGAGTTGCTCAAACAGGTATTTTAAGATTTACGATAGAAATTTTCATTTATAAATGGTTGCTATTAGTCACAGGAGAAATATAGGAAATTGAAAATTGGAGGGTGTATATAGTTTGATTTTCAACTCATATAAGCTGTAGATAGGTAAAGAGTAGCTCACATATGATTTTTTTTAGCATATGAAAAAATAAATTTTTTTGTCTATCTAAATGGTTGCAATTGGTTACATATTATATTAATATAGTAATTAGAAGAAATATGGTATAAAAATTTTGTACAAATATATTTATTAAAAATACAAATCTTTGGCCTGGACAACGCCGGGCAGTACAGCTAGTTTAATATAATTGTATTAGGTACTTTGCATTTTAGAAAATAAAAATAAATTTATAATCTGTTGCTTTAAGAAAATGTAATAAATAGGTTTAATAGTCCTAGCCTTGAGTACTTAAATTAAGTGAAATACTTAATATCTTTACCAATTAAGTAGCTTAATTAATTAGTCAATCATAAAACATAAAGTTCATACGAGTTCATTCTGAAGTAGATCACTTCAAAACTTAATGCATAATTTATTCTCTTATTCTTTTATGTCTAAAATTATCCTCGCTAGCGGACAGTAGAGTTTAAGCCAATTTGGGTTTTTTATTAGATTATCGGTCTGTTTTCTGACATGTCTACTCTCTTAGAGTTTTTGCTCACATTACTACCCTTCGCCACCTGTCTCTATCTTGGACTGCCTCTCTCATTTTAAATCTTCTTCAACCACGTCAATACATCTTTTGTAGGTCGTTTACCATGTATTTTCCATTATTCCATTCCAATATTACTCTAACTATTTCGTTCTCTCCTCTTCTCATTATGTGGCCTAACAATTGTATTCTTTGGCCCTTAATACAACTTGTTACTGGTACTAGTTTCAACATATCGTACAACTCTCTGTTATTCTCTTGTTTCATCGATAATAGATTCATTTATTTTCCTCCATACAGTGTCGGATAGGTAAGCCATCGGTCCACCAAGTTTTAGGATTTTAATCAGCTTTAAACAATTTAACTGCCCAATTTTCAATAAGGCATAATATTTATTATTTATTATTTTTCATATTTCATTGTTCAGAGTTCTGGCTATTCAAATATTTTTGGACATGTATTACCAAGCCGGCCGCCCACAGAGCTAATTCTGTAACTCGCCGGGCCTGCCTCAAATTTCTCTCTGTTTGTTTGGTCATTGTCCATGCTTTGCAACCATCCACAAGAGTCTGTCTTATAATAGCCATATACAACAATCTTGCTTTCGTTTTTCTAGATAACATTTTGGATGTTAAAAATTTTGTCAGACTGTTGTCACTTTTTGGGCCTCATTTATTCGGATAATTATTTCCTTTGACCAGTTATTCTTTGTGCTTATTGTTGCTCCCAAATATCTAAAGTCACTAACTTTTTCATAGTTTAAGTCCTCCATTTCATTGGGTTCCTCCCCACTCTCAATGAGTTCTATTATCTTTGTTTTCTAAGAAATTATTTCGAGACCAATTCTTTTTTGCTACTTCCAACACTGGCCACGCTAGCTATGTAAACGATTTACCTGTTATGTCTAAATCGTAAGCGTTACTGAATAGCAGTATCTTATTCTGGTTAATTAATAGACCACCTTCATTTTCTCTTAACTTAACTTATTTGAAAGTTCCTTATTTTTCTTTACAATTGATGTATCTTTTTCTCTGTACCAGTATATTCCACTCACTATGTTGTTAATTGTTCCCTAGTAAGGACTAAGGATAATGTGGATTGCCAATATAGAACCATGTGTATTGTACATTTTTGATTTTTTTTTCTTTTTTAATATTATTTAAGATATGTTTGTTAATATGATTATTGTTAAAACTGAGCTATTTGACTGTGCTTTTAATAATTTAAAAAGTACATTTCATATCTTAAATTGGTTACATTCACAGAAAAAAGAATCTAAACCAAAAAACAAAAAATATGTCAACATTTATACAGATGAAGGTCTTAATCGACAAGAGGTGTTTTTAAAAGGTAAAATTAATGTACCTTTGTAAACTTAAATATTTATTAAATTTTGTATTTGTTGTTAAGGTCGTCACAAGTGTAATTGTCAAGCATCTAGACATGGTTTGGTAAATAACTGTTTGGATTGCGGTCGAGTTGTATGCAAACAAGAAGGATCTGGTCCATGTGTTATATGTGGTAATTTGGTATGGGAAAATTTAATATGACAAAATTTATTTTGAAATAAAATCATTTCTAAATATGTGATAGGTATGTTCGAATGATGAGAAACTTTTGTTGAACTGCAATAATAATAAATCCAAACAATTGTATAACCAACTAATTGAACAAACTGTTACGGCAGCCGCAGACAATAAAGCTCTTGAACATCGTAATAAGCTACTAGAGTTTGATCGTACCAGGTTAGGAACATCAAAGTGTTTTCAATTACAGTTTAATAAAAATATTACTAAAACTGTTCAAAAACAATAAATACTAAAATTAGATTTTAGTAAAAAGAAATATTTATATTTATAATACAGTGCTAAGCGTACCAATGTAATAGATGACCAGATGGATTATTATTCAGTTAATAGTGGTTGGTTATCATCTAAGCAAAGGGAACAGTTACAAAAGAAAGAAGAAGAACGCCAAGAAAAGAAACATGGATCGAAAAAAACAAAAAAAATCACTATTGATTTTGCTGGTATATAATAAATAATAATGAATATAATTATTTATGCATAGGTTGTTAATAAGATAAGAATAAAAATAATAGGTAGTTATTTTGCACACTAACAGGTAGACAAGTCTATGAAGACAATGAGTCCGATGTTGAAGATGATATTGATGAAGTGTCTGATGGTGAAGAGAAACTTCCAATTGTGTTCAATGAACATCTAAACAATCCTTTGATAAAAATGGATATAAAGGTAATGAATCATAATACCTATTTGTTTATATGTTTTAAATTTACATTTGATGTATTTTTTAAAACACATTTTATTTTATTTCAGTTCAATGACGATGCTATAAAAAAAATTAAAAGACACACTGTTGATCTTAACAAGTCACTCGTACAAAATAATCCAGGATTCAGTAGGGTACAAGATGCTGAGCTAATGTTGATGGCCGATCCAGGTCTTTGTTTGAGCATGCATCAGCCATATGCATCTCTCTTGTTACTAAACATTAAAAGGTAGTTAAAATATGTTCTTGTGATGAGAATTTACAACTCTTTAATAATTTTAAAAGAATTAGAAATAACAACTTAAATGGCAAAAAATCATTAAAAAATGTGTGTACTATGAATATAATTTCTTATTTAATCAATATAACATTTTACTAATTTTAATTTTTAAATATCTTTAGAATTTTACTTACATCACTTACATTAATTGGCTATAATATAATAAAACCTTCTCAAATAATAAAGCTTAATCCCTCAGGCCTCAGGGTAGATATTAAAAAATTTAAATCTGTTTCATAATTTATTTAAACATTTGTACACATATGTCATATATATTGTAATTAATGAGTAAACTTAAATGTCACTTTCAAGTTTCTTTACAGTTTACACTAATTAACATAGGCGTAATTAGTGGGGGCTAATAAATATTTTTTGTTTCCTTTGATTTTAGTCATGAAGGTCGTACATGGTTCACACCACATCGTGGAAGACTTTGGATTGCATCAACAAGTAAAAAACCCAGTCAAGAGGACATAGAACAAATTGAGACATTTTATAAACACTTAAAAGGAGGTAAGTGCACATACATTTTTGACAATGGCAAAATATCACTTATAATTTTAGCAGTTTTGTTTTTTATTTAAATTTTGTCAATCACCAACATTTGCCTTTTGGACCAATAAAAGTGCTTCAACCTTCAACTTCGAGAGTGGTTTCTGGTGTTATTAGTTGATCAACAGTATAAAATTCCTAAGAGTTTTTTTAATAATTAGGGAAAAACAACAAAGAGCTAGAAATAAGAATATATTAGGAACACCAGTCTATAACAAAATTAATTCTGTTTATTTCTTATAATTTAAAAATGAATAAGCATAAACTTTTAATGTTTACTTAATATTTATATTAAAATTTTCTATATATGATATAATTTTCAAAATATGATGGCTATTTGTATGCTATTTATTATTTAATAATTATAGAATTTTTTTTTCTATGTTGATAATATTTTTGTTGGAAGTTATAGGGGCTCCTAATAAGTTATAACTTCAGCAATTAAAAATTACTAAATACATGGTGAGAATTTTCAACTTTCAAGTCTATGATTAATAACTTATGAATTACAACAAATTAACTAAATTTGTATGATAACAATTATTTTTTGTTTAAATATTCAATTTTTGAACACTCATGTAGCTTTTTTAACTTCTTTAAAAACAATTTCTCAAGATCCTTGTATTATATTGTTAAGTCTAAAGTGTTTGAATTTCTAAATACAAAATAATTTGCAATTTTTTTTGATTTTGAATTTATGTTCTTTTTATTTGTAAAATGTATACTATACATAATTACATAAACTACCGTATAATTTTGTAATACTTAATTTTTTTATCTCTGCATTGTGTTTAGATGTTGAATTTCCAAAACGATATCCGACTGGATGTTTGTTGGGCTGTGTGAATGTAGTGGATTGTTTATCCCAAGAAGAGTACATTTCAAAATTTCCTCAAGGAGAAAATGGAAGTCCATTTATATTTATATGTAAAGATCCAATCATGATGGCAAATCATTTTCCGATTAAAGGACAACATAAAATTTGTAAGTGTTTAAAATAAACTGTAAAATCTGATTCTATTGTCTTAATTTTTTTATTTTTTTCCAGTTAAATTAGATGAGAAAATATGTAACGCTGCTCAAAAATGTTTAATGAAAGAAATAAGTTGAATGTGATATTATTTATTAATAGTTTATTTTCCATTGTTCATAATAAAGTACATATATAAATAAAACCATTATAAAATAATTAAATTGATGACTCAGTCCAACGATGTATGCAATGTGGATTGGTACACACATAATATAATCTCATTTCCTCCTGAGAAAAAAAAAATATCCAAGTTAAGAATTAATTAAAATTATATACCTAGTATACCTTATACCTCTGCACGTCTAGTTTGAGCTTGGAAAAATACTGATTCTCGGTGTTTACATTTTGGACAGGGATGATCTTCAGACCTGGGTAAAGTTGGATCAGACGTTACATCGGAAACAATATGAGTAAGTTCACTAAACGCAATAAAAAAAATAATATTAATGACTAATGAGTAACTAAGTCAATCTGTACATAAACGTTATAAATTACTTGATTTCGTGCATAATTTTGTTCACATAAATGCAATTGCTGTCAGCCATTTGTCTGTGATCGCAATTTCGACACTGAAACATTGAACTTCTTATTTATAATTTAATGTACAAACAATGTAGCAATCTAATAAACTTTTTAAACAAACAAACAATTGGCATGTGGTAAATAAATAAAATAAAAAGATTAATCAAAACTGTCCAAAAGTAATATTATATTTTACTCACAGCGTACAACAGTACTTTATGTTCTTTGTCTTCTTTTGGATACAACATGTTGTTACTGGAAAACAAACAACACAAAGACAAATTAAACAGTTTATTTTTGTCATTATTATTCCTCAACCATTGAAATTAATAAACGCAACTTGCAGTTTCGACTTTAAAAAAGTAGTATTGTTAACACTGTGGTCCGATCAAAATGCAAACAAAATTAAGCAACTTTAAAAAAATGAATTTTTATGATAGTATTACCATTCTTGACAGAATCTAATTCCGACAAATCCGGGTCCATCACTCCGGGAATCGTAGCCTGACATTATTTTATAGTACGTTATGTTATTTAATTATATATAATCGTTCAGCGAGAAAATCAAAAAAACCGTTAAGATATGCTTGATGAAATGGTGAATAAAATAAAATGTGTTCAGAAACAGATAATAGATCAATCAATGGTCAAATGTGCGATGACAAATTGACGGGATATTTAAAGTTTAACAGTTAAGTTAAGGCACTGTAGAAAGGGCCCTATTTATAGTAGTTCGTCGTATCATGCATAGACCTGTTAACTAAATGGACAGTCTTGACTTCTTGAGCTCAAAAAAACCAGACAACATCCGATAAGCAAAAAACAGTATCTTTGAAGAAAAAAATAATATTTATTTGATTATTCCAAGAATTTTTATAATTGATAAGCATTATGGATAAAAAAACATTGACCTATTAATTGATAAATGATAAAAAAGTTAAAAAAATTAAAACATATAAAATATAAGATTATATAAGATATTATATATATTATAATATACGAGCGTCTAGAGCATAGAGTAATATTACTCTATGGTCTAGAGACAGCGCCTCTTATCAGTACTATTATTATCAGTATCACACTATCATGACAGTTGCTTTATCACATAATCGTTTGATTACATTTAAATTATTAAATTTGGTTCTAATCACGGTAAGGATTTAAAAAAATTCATATCTAATATTATTCAAAGTTATATTTCAAATATAAAATAAATGTATTCTATTATATTAACTTATACCGATATTTTGTAGCCTGCAACACAACACATAAGTATAAAATAAAATAAATATAAATAAAAATTTAAAAATTTAAATAATAAAATTATAATCAATGATATAAGTTCCAAGTCTAAAAAAATATGTATTAGAAAAAATCCAAGTGTCTAATAAACTTGTTTGTTAAAAATAAATAAAATAAATAAATAAATAAAATACAATAATATCATTTCTTCTTCTGCTCAAATTGTCCATATGAATGCTCAAAATGTGGGTCAATATTAACATATGGGGTATCTTCGTTACCTTTTAAATCACTCTTTATTTGTTTTATAACTTTAATTGTTGGCCTATTTAGTCGTTGTTCCTCCGGTGCTTTTGTCCTTGGTTTTTTGGTCGATTAAAACCGTAGCTGTTAGTCAATATTTTAAATTTTTGTTGGCTGGTTCTCGATACTCTACATAATTTATACACTTACTCTCATGTTGATACAGAACTTTTAAACTTGAATCAACGGTCAAGTTTATTTTTTGGAGTTGTTGTTCATCAAGTGTACCTGCTTGTGACATAAACAATAAACATATTATATAATTGTTGAATTTTATTAGCAATGGATTCAGTGGATGGTACATTAAGCTGTTGTGCAGCAGCATTTTCATACACACTTCATCATTTGCTATGGGATTGCATATTACATCCATACTATTCATACTAACATCTTCATTATTCACCATTGAATTCATTCGAACGGCATGTATATGCTTACACATGTTGTTTTTAATACAGTAGTCATAACATGTGCATGAAAACAAATGAACACAACATTTGCACACAATACAAATCACCTTACACGAGCATGGTTCATTTTGTTTGATTAAATAATCTAATTCTAATGAATTAGCTTGTATTTGTGGAGTAAACCAAACTTAAAAGTAAAAAAACATCCCTCGACTTGTTATGTAAATCCACCATGGGTGGGTGTCAGAATTATTTTTACATCATCAATTGTAAAACGTTGATTTACCTAGATTAAAAAAAAAATAATTTGTCATACTTAAGCTCGGTAAACTTTAAGCGTTGTACGGGTGCGTAAAACACCGAAATTCGTGAACATGTAAGGCTATACCAATGGTTTCCCGGTAGGTAGTAGAGTTTTGGACAAGTACCTACATAGGTAACTTATAATAATTCATATTATTGTAAATTAATTAGGTACCAAAAAAAATATAACTTCTCAAACACTGTGTCTATTGGCACTGCCGGGAGAATGTATTAGAATGTCTATAAACTTGCGGACCAGTTTGTATAGTTAAATTTGGCATGCGAACTATAATTGAAATAGAAAACCAGAATAGGTGCATTGCAGATGACAAAGATTTCTGTAAAAGAACATACCATTTATCAATATACCGTATAGGTACTGAGTATAATACTATAATATATTAGTTCTATGGATTTATCATAGTAAATAATATATTTTATAATATCTATGGCAATCGTCAATTGTCGAAATTCGTCGGCGACGGTTAACAATTCTAATAATTTCAGCAAATACTATTGTATTATAAATATAATATATTGTATATTTTGACTTCAGTGAACAAAAAAATAATGAGCCACTAATATAAACGGACAGTTCGTTAAACCGGATAAGTTGTAACACAAACTCGCAAATTTCGTTTGATCAGGTTATTTTCATAAAATATTTCGATACTTTCAAGTTTCAGCTCATCGGAGTGAGATGATTAGATGAAGATGGATGAAGATAGCTGTTTCTTCGGCAATGGCGGCACTCTAGCTGCGTTTCACCGGAAGAGTAGATGTTTACGAGTAAGTTTGTTTTCATATTATTACCTACAATTTTACATTTACTTTTTAGACTTAAATTAGGCGTAAAATAGGAATTATTCTTGTTTTTTTAAATAATTTTTTCGAAAAATATATGTAACGTGTATATCTCATACAATTATGAATTTATAGTTAATAGAAATGCGGATGTTTATACTTCATAGATATTTTTTTATTGAAATCGTGTAAATAATTTGATTAAACAATCAGGTACCTACTCATCACTAGTATCAATTTTATTATATAATCACCGACACAAGGTGCAGACTGAATTAAAAAAATTAAAAACATAAAATAATGTTGTAGTAGAAGCTGGAAACTGTAGTTTTTATAATCCATATAATGTAACTATTAAATTGAATCATTGAATTATTATTCAGAGATCACTTTGGGATAGATGCCAAATGGATAAATGTAAAATAAATTAAAAATAATTAAAAAACATTTTGTGAAAGGAACAAGATTACTGCAAATATTTAAGTCTTATTTATTAATTATTATTAAAAAATAAATACAAATAATAGATATTTTAATAGCTTTTTACTATTAACATTCAGTGTAAATATAGTTTCTGATCGACTTACCAATATGTAATAAACCTATATGTAATAAAATAATTATTCATATCAAATAATCCTAACAATTTAATGCAAGGATTCTCATAAATTAATCTTACAGCAGCCTTAAAACACCAAAAATACATTTGTACATCATTTACAAAATTTAAGTTCCCTATTATGGTGTAGGTATTAATACAAACAATAAATTGCTATTCGAAAACACAATTTCGTATACCTATTATTATTTACTAAATACCTACAATTAAATTATAAATAAACATATTATGATTATATACTGAGTGCCTATAATATAATATTATATATGAAAATTGAATCTTTATTACAAATACTTATCGTTTACACAGACCACAAGAAAAAGTAATTAAAAATATTAAAAAAAAAAACACACACACATCATTGTAAAAAATATAGTTGGTATTATAGTATTTGATGAATTTACTGTATACGTTTATGGCTTTATGTTAACTCTAAAATCCAGTAATCACATTTTTATTTAATAATTCATAAAATACAATATGCTCTTATAAAAATATTCGTGTGCTTCTGATATCTATTCACCACCTTAATCAATAATTAAATTGATAAACGAAAATAATAATTTAAATAATACCTATATCATATTATTATAATTCAAATTCAAAATTATAAACTATTTTGGTTTATTGTCATATAAAATTTCAATGAACAAATTGGTCCTTAACACAGAACTCTTTGATATAAAAAGTTGCATTATATCATATCCGTGGATTCATCATATTGACGTATACCTAGTATAATATCTATCATTTATTTATTTAATCTATGGCAAATCTCAAAGTCGTTGCAGAAGACACAGTCGATTAAAAATTCTAAAATTTCAATAAGCAAAGAAGATATGAGCAAAAAACTTACTGCGTTTCGTATAATTTTATTTTTCATAAATCACAATATTCTAAGTTCTGGCTGTATTCTGGAGCGTTTCCTCATAGGCGTCGCAGTTCACACACGTCACGGATTCCGCCGAAGGAGTCGATAATTAAAGTAAGTTTGTTTTTATATTCTTTTGGGGCTTAAATTTACTTTTAAGACTTAAAACAAATATTTAATGTCACGAAAAATGTGCTATCCAAGTGTTGTAGGCGCATATTTTAGTTCCGGACTAGAAATGTATAAAATACGCGAGATATAAACGCCCGTTGTCTTTTTTCCAGTCCCTGTTTGTAGAATAATTATAATTAATAGGTGCATACCTATACAGGGTACTTAATATAAATATATAAATATTTTGGTTTAATTTATAGAAATATATGTTATGACTTATAACTGATAATAGTCATAAGATACAATTTTAATTAATAACTGGTAATTTTTTTTCCAAATACAACGTTATAACTTTATAAGTTATAGGTAACTATTAATTTAGTGTCACATACTTAACTTCTATTGTTCACCTAATATCTATATTCTATATCATAGGGATTAGGGATGTATAACCATGTACACATAAAAGTATATTCACGGAATGGTCAACTGCCTATCCTGACGTGTGCGCACTTATGAATAATATACCTACTCATATACTGGTATAGGTATATAAATATACCCTATATAAATAGTGTAATACTACATACACGAATGTGTTACCTATTATGTCCCTAAAAGTTCAACAGTTATTATTATATTCATTTATTTTTTAAATATAAGTAGGTACATTACAAGACTAATTAAAATCACATTTTTTTTTTTTTTTTTTGAACACAATGTATTAAAAATCATTAATTAATATATAATTTATGGGTATAGTACTAAATAAATTAATGAAATAAAACAAACACAACTACTATAATTATTAGTAATAATAATATATCCACGTATAAATTATTAAAATACAAAACGACAAACGAAAAACGATTCTGAGCAAAGATATCGATAACTAATAAATAATATTGAGATTAAAGTAATTTATTTTTTCGGTAGTAAATATTTTTTTATTTTCATACCATGACGCGTGTGTGAAAAATTGTTTATATTAAGTGTTTAAAATGTTAGATTTCGGTTCGGCTGATTGTCCCCCCCCCCTCACTGTTCCGCATCAATGCATCAGAAATTATTATTTATAATATTTAAATATAAACTGCATTTTCTGAATTTTCTAAAACATTGCTTTCCAAGCAAAGAATTCGTTTCATATATTATCAACGAATTGAAAAATGAAATTAGAACATTTATATGGGATAAAGTCAATATTATAAAAACTTATTAGAAAAAAATTAAATACAATTAAATAAAGGTAATTTTTTTTCTTATACTTCTATTTTTTTACGTACCCATTATGTTCGATACTATAACTTCAGTCTTCAGTCATAGAAAACAACACTTGCCAATATGGAATTACTGTCGAATTTTTTTATTTTAATATATTAAATAGCATCTGATCGACTGGATGTGCTATAATGAAACTCAAAATAATATAACGAATACACTACCTATACACTTATCTAAATTCTATTTTATATTCGTTTAAATTGGACTTTTAATTTTTCTGGCCATTTTATTAAGCTTTGTAATAATATAAGTGCATTAAATCGTATTTTTAAGGCATTTTTCTTATTTTTAATGCATTTAAATCCATATCCTATTTATAACTTAATGTTATTTTGTATATACCAATCGATTAGTGTACACAATAAAAAATATAATATTATTGATGGGTTAATAGGTTGATAACTATTATGTAGGTAGGTACAGTTTTGTACGTTCAATGTATCGTTCTTAATTCATAAAGTAGCTAAATGAGTCAAATGATTTTGTCAAGGGGTGGGGGGGGGGGAGGATATGGCTGATTTTTTAACATGCACTATTTCAAGGGCTCTTAACCTAAGGGGCGCACCACTCTAAGGAGGAGTGACACAATTTTGTAAGGGGGGGGGGGGGGGGGAAACGTGAAAATGTTTAAAAAAAACACGAATTTATTTAGTTATTTTGTTTTTTAGGTAATACATATTAATTAATAGGTATTTCTTAATTTTTTTTTTATTATTTTATTTGAAACATTATTTTTAAATATTGGGATCAATAAAACTATTTTTATATAATTACTATTTTATATCAATTAGAATTTGTTTATAAACCAAGTAATAAATAAATGGTTACCAAGTAAAAAAAACCGTTATCTATATTATAAATTTGAATTCAATTTACCGCATTTGCGTCTAGTAGAAACAAATAAATGTTTTTTTGAAGATAATGTAAAAATATCCATCATCCATCGGTTAGGACCATATATATATTTTCTATGATTTCGACGGTGAGGTTATAATTATAAATAATCTATGGAAAATGACAATCGTTTGAGACGAACAGCGATTCCAATACGTACTCACATATTTCGTTCCATTTTGGTTATTAAGCTAAGTGCCTATTTTTATAAATGTCATTAATATCAATACTTCCAGACTGAACTTTTGGATCGGAGATATGAAGACGGCGCTGCATTTTGCTTGGTGGAGACGCACAGCTCTGACACTAGACAATATTATACACTCAAAGGGACCGCGCGTTTCGCCGGAAGAATAAATAATAACGTAAGTATTGTCCTACTACTCTGTTGACGCGGTAGACCTAATGTAAATATTTATTGTCAGACAAACTTAACGCTAGACGTAGAGTAGTTTTTAAAATCCAGTTGTTATAGGTGTACAAAAATTAGTATATTTACGAAAAATACCTTAAATGATAATACTTTGCCTACAACTGTTTAATTTATTGTTATAGTAGAATAATTTTTAAAATTTGAAATCAATGATTAGGTAATGCTTTTATAAGTAGGAAGGTAGGTTTTTATACCTACCTAACAAAATAAGAAAATACATAATGATTAATGTTATTTAATATGATTTGTAAGTACATAGCAGATTATACCTATCACTTGGTGACGATTATTTTTGTTTTATATGTTCTTCGTAATTCAGTTCCGTCACGATAGTTTCAGTTTTCGTTAAATGTGAAACATACATTTTCTATGCATACGGGCATTAAATATTTGGGTTTTAAGAGAACACCTCAAACGTACGTTTTATTTTGGGGGTTTTAAAGTTTTCACATTTCACTATTTGATATTGTGATATTATTTGTACCTAGGTTAAGTTTCTGTTTTAGAACCGACCGATATGTTACCTAGGTATGTCACATTCTTTAATTTAAATTCTGGTAGTCGAGTATTGGACAAGTACCTACGTAACTTATAATTCATATCGTAATTTAATTACTAAAGAAATATAATTTCCCCAACAGTGTCTAGGGCCACCGGCAGCAGAATGCATTATAGAATGTCTATAAACTTGTGGTCTAGTATATGGTTAAAATTGGCATGCGACCCAACAACTGGGGGCTTGTTCTGGAAAATTAAATGATCTAATAAGGTTCATCTCATTATTTGAATTAAATTAATTTTTAAGCGATTGTTGTGTTAATCAATTTTTTAATTTATTTCATTCAACACACTCGTCTCAGTTTTCTAGTACCTCTGGATTTCTAGATTCCGTCACGGGGTATGTGTTTTCTTATGTCTCAGTAGGTTTTTTTTTTATTATTGTTAATTGATCAAAGGTTGTATTGCCCGAAATTTTTCAATATTTGTATTGTAATTATACTGGTATAACACTATTCCGGCTATCAATAAAGTCGTGTTAAAAATTAGAAAATTGGGAGGTATGATATTTTTTTAAGTAATTCTTTCGAGTAGGGAATTCGCTCAATGATATTTAAATATTTTCACCGATAATCAAGTACGATTACTTGTAGGTAACTAGAGACTGGGTGAATAGGAATTAGGTAGTGTGTAATATGGCGAAGATAAGGAAATGGGTCAACAGGATTTCAGAATGTTTGGTGTATGAAAGGGAAAGATGAAAAAGAAATGTAAGGTTAGGGTAGGTAATTGGAGTGAGGGGTATCAGATATGAGAATAATAAGTTAGGTGTTAAGGTACAAAAGAGGATAGAATAAGAAATTAATTAATTAAGGGTAGTGTAGGTTAGTGTACATATTGTAGTGAAAACAAGAGAGAATAGGTTTAGGTGGTTCGGTCACTGTATGATAAGAGATAGTGAGAGTGGCTATAGAAGTTAGTTAATTTAGGTGGGAAATGAGGGGTGAGAAGACTGAAGAAGAGATGGATAGACAGAATACCGATCATATGGAGGTGTGGAATGAGAGTGGCTGAACCTGTATATAGCTGTGAGAGACGGGGGAAGAAAAAGTGTAAAGGTAGAATAGTTATGTTAACAATGCTGAATACGTAGGAAAAAATCTTGAATTGCAAAGGCCACTAGCTTCAACTAACCATATGTTTACTAACTAACCTTCTTATGACTCATTAGGACACTTTTCAGAATAAAAAGATCCTGAGTTAAAGGTTGCCGAACTTAAGTGTTTGATTATCAAGTTTATCCTCTGTTGACACCATGGATAGTCCACGCCTATGTTAAATACATTTGAGGCCGCGTTCCCGGAGGGGAAGGCAATTGAGGCTCCTTTATATTGATAGTCGATACTCGATATGAGTATACTTTATTTGGCCTCAATTGTTCCCCTCGAAGGACGAAGACCGCTGATAAGACCATTATGTCCTATCCATATCTTTATTATCTATGATGGAGCCATACCCAGCTCACTCGTGTTGCTGGTTGGGATGTCAGCGCACTATTTGTTTTCCATCTTTGACCCACGCGTAGCATACCAAATGTACGATTAAGAAAACACTAAAATGGTTGTGCGTGGGTCGGAGAGAGAAATAAATGGTGCGCTAAAAATCTGACATCCTCTTAAGTGTTAAATATTTGCCTGAATGTATGCACTAAAAACAGGCAAATATATGCACTGAAATATTCAAAAATATTAAAAATAATAAAATATTAAAAATAATAAAATATTCAAAAAAATACTGAATGAAAACGTTTTTATTAAAATTTTTTTAAATTAATAAATAATAATTCAAATTGGTTTACAAAAAAAATTCTTTATTTACACACTTGGTAGGAAGGTAACGGACGAACCGAAAATATAAAAACATTTTAAGAAAATAAGTATAAATACGAAGAAATCATGAAAACATGCAATTATATTAACTAACCAGAAAAAAACGCATATTGGTAACGGTGTTGTAATAATAGGGATCTCCCAAAAAAATACGTACTAATAGTTCAAACAAATCATAAAAGCCAACCTTAATAAATATTAATTTATGAAAAGTATATTAAAAAGCATTATATTATTATAAATGAAATAAAACTATCAACTATGTACCGTGACATAGATTTCTATATTTCTAGCTCCATAATTTCTGTTAAAATATTAGGAAAATGTATTAAGTACCGTAAAAGTGCTAAATTTGAGTTATTACATAAAATATTATATTCATAACAAATTATAATAGAAGGTTAGGTACTGTTATTCCACAAAAAACTAAAAAAATCATACTTGAAATCTATGTATAATATACGTATATTGTAATAAACGTTCAAATGTTTACTATAGTACATTATAAAAATTAACTTAAGTTCAATATAATACATTATAACAGGTGTTCAAATAAACATTTCATACCACAAATTTTGTTAATTCACACAGTCTCTCTTCAATTTTAAATTTTTCTTCAAATTATCTACAAAACATAAATGTTTAGTAAATTGGAAGACTTGATTAAGTATTTAATCATTTATCTAAAAGAGATGTGCCGGGTCGCCACATTACTATATCGAGGGACCATGGTGCAAGTGTCGTCCATAAATATCATAACATATATTATATTAGAAATACAAGCTTAATATTTCACTAACAGTAAATATTATAAAAAAATATTACGAAATGTACTATACTCATATTATATTATGATTGTATTAGTTACAAACTCTTGAATTAAGAGTTATGTTTGGGGATTTAATTAATTTCCTAAAAGGAAATGCCTCAAGGTTGCCTCAGTAGGTTAGGTTTACTAATTATTACTAATTATACAAAATACTGAAAATTAATGAAAACACAAATATTAGTACAATAGAGAGACTGTGCATTGATTTACAAATTTGTCTTAAATTTACTTTTTGCATAGAGAATATGAAGGTGGGCTGGGCTCTTAATATCAGAGTATGGGGGACAGGTCTGGGATTTCATATTATCATTAATAGAGACTCATTAATCGCTTTTATGTGCTTCAAATTGTTTACACGAGTGAGCTGGGTATGGCTCCATCATAGATAATATAGATATAACATAATGGATAGGACATAATAGTATATGGTAATAGTCTTACCAGCGGTCTTCGAGGGGAACTAAGGTGTCAACAATCTAAGGATCAACTTGATAATCAATCACTTATAAGTTCGGCAACCTGCAACTCAGGAACTTTTTATTCAAAGTGTCCTAATGTAATTAGTCATAAGAAGGCTAGTTTGGTAAACCTAAGGTTAGTTGAAGCTATGGTAATGATAGACGACTACAATCACTGGTCGTGAGCTTTGCGATGATCTTTTCCTACTAACTATAAAGGTATTTGATATTGCAAACATAACAATGAAAGAAAATATTTAAATATTATTAATTTGGTTATGTTAGGTTAGGTTAGAATAGGACAGTGAATTAGACGTTAACTAATTATTATAGTTTTTAACACGGTCTTAAAGACTGTCAACTAGAGTTGTACCAGTATAGTTATTAAAAACATAAATACAGCCAACATTAAATAATGATTTTTTTAACACCACAAATTATAAAATGTATTTTGAAATATAACAAAATATAATTTTTTTAGGATTTTATAAGGTTTTCAATACTTATGAGCTTTTGTAAATAGAAAATGTATAAAATCAATAGTTTTAATTTAATATATAGTATTGTGTTGTATTATCCTACTGTCAAAGAATTCTCAGGGTTTTCTTTCCACAATTTTTTACATTGTACTAAATCTAATTTTTTTCCGCACATATTTACAAAGACTAAAACAGATATCTGACTATGTTTTTATTTGCATTTAGACTTTATAGTTTGCTATTTAATATTGACTGTAGACCCAGCAAAACACAATATTATTTTAAATTAAACATTATTTTATGTCCTTTATAAATAACAATCACATAATAGAGTCCGTGCAGGACCTTTTTCTGATTTAATTTTTTTGCATCCTTCATAATTAACATTCATTTTTATACATTTTCTAATACATATATTACGGTGATACACCTCTGATCATAATAACTGTTCGTATTATTATAATGTAAACAATACCTAGTTTTTGGATTGTAGTTAATATGTATTGCAGTATTTAGCTTCCAGCGTATTCTTTTGTTTAGTGTTATTTCACACAGATTTCTCAAACAATTCTTTTTTCAATTCATTGAACTCTAGTAGATTTTTTTGTATAAATATTTTTCAAGATTAACCGGCTATACCTGGGAGTACGCTGAGTACCCATGTACTTCTAAAGCGTGTTCCTAAAGTAAAATTTTTTCCACATTTTTTTTTTTGTTTTCTAAAATTAATTTAACTGCAGGCTCCCTCCTTCAATTTCTTGATTCAATTGACTTGAAAATTGATAACTTGGTGCCCCATGAATAATAATTCTTTAATGAACTAAATATTTTGAATAGTTTTTTCTAAATTTATTTCCAATTTTTTTTTTGTTTTCTAAAATCTATTTGCCTGCGGGTGCCAACACCTCCCTTCAATTTTTTTTTTTTAAGTACTGTAACTCTAGTTGAATATTTAGTATTGACTTGAAAATTGATAACTTGGTGCCCCATGAATTCTTCAATGAACTAAATATTTTGAATAGTGTTCTCTGTTTATGTTTCGGGACATTTTAGTTTGAACTTCGTTATTTGTGTTGCTACTGTAAACTTTTTTCCAAATTTCTTTTTTGTTTTCTAAAATCAATTTGCCTGCGGGCGCCAACACCTCCCATCAATTTTTTTTTTAGTACTGTAACTCTAGTTGAATATTTTGTATTCACTTGAAAATTGATAACTTGGTGCCACATGAATAATCATTCTTTAATGAACTTAATATTTTGAATAGTTATTTCTAAATTTTTTTCCAAATTTTTTTTTTTGTTTTCTAAAATCTATTTGCCTGCGGGCGCCAACCCCTCCCTTCAATTTTTTTTTTTTTAAGTACTGTAACTCTAGTCGAATATTTTGTATTGAATTGAAAATTGATAACTTGGTGCCCCATGAATAATCATTCTTTTATGAACTAAATATTTTAAATAGTTTTTTCTGTTTGTGTTTCGGGACATTTTAGTTTGAACTTCGTTATGTGTGTTGCTACTGTAAACTTTTTTCCAAATTTCTTTTTTGTTTTCTAAAATTAATTTGCCTGCGGGCGCCAACACCTCCCTTCAATTTTTTTTTTAGTACTGTAACTCTAGTTGAATATTTTGTATTGACTTGAAAATTGATAACTTGGTGCCCCATGAATAATCATAATTTTATGAACTAAATATTTTAAATAGTTTTTTCTGTTTGTGTTTCGGGACATTTTAGTTTGAACTTCGTTATGTGTGTTGCTACTGTAAACTTTTTTCCAAATTTCTTTTTTGTTTTCTAAAATCAATTTTCCTGCAGGCGCCAACACCTCCCTTCAATTTTTTTTTATGATTTTAACTCTAGCCAATTTTTTTAAACATAGTCAATCTGGTGCCCCATGAATAATCATTCTTTAATGAACTAAATATTTTAAATAGTGTTTTCTGTATATGTTTCGGGACATTTTAGTTTGAACTTCGTTATGTGTGTTGCTACTGTAAATTTTTTTCCAAATTTCTTTTTTGTTTTCTAAAATCAATTTGCCTGCGGGCGCCAACACCTCCCTTCAATTTTTTTTTTTTTAGTACTGTAACTCTAGTTGAATATTTTGTATTGACTTGAAAATTGATAACTTGGTGCCCCGTGAATAATGATTCTTTAATGGACTAAATATTTTGAATAGTTTTTTCTAAATTTATTTCCAATTTTTTTTTTGTTTTCTAAATTCTATTTGCCTGCGGGCGCCAAAACCTCCCTTCAATTTTTTTTTTTTAAGTACTGTAACTCTAGTTGAATATTTTGTATTGACTTGAAAATTGATAACTTGGTGCCCCATGAATAATCATAATTTTATGAACTAAATATTTTAAATAGTTTTTTCTGTTTGTGTTTCGGGACATTTTAGTTTGAACTTCGTTATGTGTGTTGCTACTGTAAACTTTTTTCCAATTTTTTTTTTGTTTTCTAAATTCTATTTGCCTGCGGGCGCCAAAACCTCCCTTCAATTTTTTTTTTTTTAAGTACTGTAACTCTAGTTGAATATTTTGTATTCACTTGAAAATTGATAACTTGGTGCCCCATGAATAATCATTATTTTATGAACTTAATATTTTGAATAGTTTTTTCTAAATTTTTTTCCAAATTTTTTTTTTTGTTTTCTAAAATCTATTTGCCTGCGGGCGCCAACCCCTCCCTTCAATTTTTTTTTTTAGTACTGTAACTCTAGTTGAATATTTTGTATTGACTTGAAAATTGATAACTTGGTGCCCCATGAATGCTTTAATGAACTAAATATTTTGAATAGTTTTTTCTAAATTTATTTCCAATTTTTTTTTTTTTTTTCTAAAATCTATTTGCCTGCGGGCGCCAACACCTCCCTTCAATTTTTTTTTATGATTTTAACTCTATCCAATTTTTTTAGACATTGTCAATCTGGTGCCCCATGAATTATCATTCTTTAATGAACTAAATATTTTAAATAGATTTTTCTGTTTATGTTTCGGGACATTTAAGTTTGAACTTCGTTATGTGTGTTGCTACTGTAAACTTTTTTCCAAATATCTTTTTTGTTTTCTAAAATTAATTTGCCTGCGGGCGCCAACACCTCCTTTCAATTTTTTTTTTTTAGTACTGTAACTCTAGTTGAATATTTTTGTATTCACTTGAAAATTGATAACTTGGTGCCCCATGAATAATCATTATTTTATGAACTTAATATTTTGAATAGTTTTTTCTAAATTTTTTTCCAAATTTTTTTTTTTGTTTTCTAAAATCTATTTGCCTGCGGGCGCCAACCCCTCCCTTCAATTTTTTTTTTTAGTACTGTAACTCTAGTTGAATATTTTGTATTGACTTGAAAATTGATAACTTGGTGCCCCATGAATTCTTTAATGAAATAAATATTTTGAATAGTTTTTTCTGTTTATGTTTCGGGACATTTTAGTTTGAACTTCGTTATGTGTGTTTCTACTGTAAACTTTTTTCCAAATTTCTTTTATGTTTTCTAAAATCAATTTGCCTGCGGGCGCCAACACCTCCCTTCAATTTTTTTTTTTAGTACTGTAACTCTAGTTGAATATTTTGTATTCACTTGAAAATTGATAACTTGGTGCCCCATGAATAATCATTATTTTATGAACTTAATATTTTGAATAGTTTTTTTCTAAATTTTTTTCCAAATTTTTTTTTTGTTTTCTAAAATCTATTTGCCTGCGGGCGCCAACCCCTCCCTTCAATTTTTTTTTTTTAGTACTGTAACTGTAGTTGAATATTTTGTATTCACTTGAAAATAACTTGGTGCCCCATGAATTCTTTTATGAACTTAATATTTTGAATAGTTTTTTCTAAATTTTTTTCCAAATTTTTTTTTTGTTTTCTAAAATCTATTTGCCTGCGGGCGCCAACACCTCCCTTCAATTTTTTTTTATGATTTTAACTCTATCCAATTTTTTTAGACATTGTCAATCTGGTGCCCCATGAATTATCATTCTTTAATGAACTAAATATTTTAAATAGTTTTTTCTGTTTATGTTTCGGGACATTTAAGTTTGAACTTCGTTATGTGTGTTGCTACTGTAAACTTTTTTCCAAATATCTTTTTTGTTTTCTAAAATTAATTTGCCTGCGGGCGCCAACACCTCCTTTCAATTTTTTTTTTTTAGTACTGTAACTCTAGTTGAATATTTTGTATTCACTTGAAAATTGATAACTTGGTGCCCCATGAATAATCATTATTTTATGAACTTAATATTTTGAATAGTTTTTTCTAAATTTTTTTCCAAATTTTTTTTTTGTTTTCTAAAATCTATTTGCCTGCGGGCGCCAACCCCTCCCTTCAATTTTTTTTTTTAGTACTGTAACTCTAGTTGAATATTTTGTATTGACTTGAAAATTGATAACTTGGTGCCCCATGAATTCTTTAATGAAATAAATATTTTGAATAGTTTTTTTCTGTTTATGTTTCGGGACATTTTAGTTTGAACTTCGTTATGTGTGTTTCTACTGTAAACTTTTTTCCAAATTTCTTTTAAGTTTTCTAAAATCAATTTGCCTGCGGGCGCCAACACCTCCCTTCAATTTTTTTTTTTTAGTACTGTAACTCTAGTTTAATATTTTGTATTGACTTGAAAATTGATAACTTGGTGCCCCATGAATTCTTTAATGAAATAAATATTTTGAATAGTTTTTTCTGTTTATGTTTCGGACATTTTAGTTTGAACTTCGTTATGTGTGTTTCTACTGTAAACTTTTTTCCAATTTCTTTTATGTTTTCTAAAATCAATTTGCCTGCGGGCGCCAACACCTCCCTTCAATTTTTTTTTTTAGTACTGTAACTCTAGTTGAATATTTTGTATTCACTTGAAAATTGATAACTTGGTGCCCCATGAATAATCATTATTTTATGAACTTAATATTTTGAATAGTTTTTTCTAAATTTTTTTCCAAATTTTTTTTTTGTTTTCTAAAATCTATTTGCCTGCGGGCGCCAACCCCTCCCTTCAATTTTTTTTTTTAGTACTGTAACTGTAGTTGAATATTTTGTATTGACTTGAAAATTGATAACTTGGTGCCCCATGAATTCTTTAATGAACTAAATATTTTGAATAGTTTTTTCTAAATTTATTTCCAATTTTTTTTTTTATTTTCTAAAATATATTTGCCTGCGGGTGCCAACACCTCCCTTCAATTTTTTTTTTATGATTTTAACTCAAGCCAAATTTTTTAAACATTGGCAATCTGGTACCCTTTGATTAATTCTTTAATGAACTAAATATTTTGAATAATTTTT
The DNA here is from genome assembly GCF_019925205.1 of Metopolophium dirhodum. Lineage (NCBI taxonomy): Eukaryota > Metazoa > Arthropoda > Insecta > Hemiptera > Aphididae > Metopolophium > Metopolophium dirhodum. Next base: position 30,023,706 of record NC_083561.1, on the reverse strand, counting down.
TCTAAATTTTTTTCCAAATTTTTTTTTGGTTTTATAAAATACATTTGCCTGTAGGCTCCAACACCCTCCTTCAATTTTTTTTGTTAGTTATGTAACTTTAGTTGAATATTTTGTATTGACTTGAATATTGATAACCTGTTGCCCTATGAATCAATCATTAATAATTAATCCTATCCTTCTTTAATGAACTAAATATTTTGAATAGTTTTTTCTGTTTAAGATTCTGAGCATTTTAGTTTGTATTTCGTAATGTGTATTCATACAGTAAAATTTTTATAAATATCCCGTATAGGTACTGAGTATAATACTATAATATATAAGTTCTATGGATTTATCATAGTAAATAATATATTTTATAATATATATGGCAATCGTCAATAATTGTCGAAATTCGTCGGCGACGGTTAACAATTCTAATAGTTTCAGCAAATACTATTGTATTATAAATATTTAATTTCAGTGAACTAAAAAATAATAAGCCACCAATATAAACGGACTGTTTGTTAAACAGTATATATTGTAATGTAAGTTTTAACACAAACTCGCAAATTTCGTTATGATCAGGTTATTTTCATAAAGTATTTCGATACTTTCAAGTTTCAGTTCATCGGAGTGAGATGATTAGGTGGAGATACGAGCGTCTCGTTATGTGTGTTGCTACTGTAAATTTTTTTCCAAATTTCTTTTTTGTTTTCTAAAATCAATTTGCCTGCGGGCGCCAACACCTCCCTTCAATTTTTTTTTTTTTTAGTACTGTAACTCTAGTTGAATATTTTGTATTGACTTGAAAATTGATAACTTGGTGCCCCGTGAATAATGATTCTTTAATGGACTAAATATTTTGAATAGTTTTTTCTAAATTTATTTCCAATTTTTTTTTTGTTTTCTAAATTCTATTTGCCTGCGGGCGCCAAAACCTCCCTTCAATTTTTTTTTTTTAAGTACTGTAACTCTAGTTGAATATTTTGTATTGACTTGAAAATTGATAACTTGGTGCCCCATGAATAATCATAATTTTATGAACTAAATATTTTAAATAGTTTTTTCTGTTTGTGTTTCGGGACATTTTAGTTTGAACTTCGTTATGTGTGTTGCTACTGTAAACTTTTTTCCAATTTTTTTTTTGTTTTCTAAATTCTATTTGCCTGCGGGCGCCAAAACCTCCCTTCAATTTTTTTTTTTTAAGTACTGTAACTCTAGTTGAATATTTTGTATTCACTTGAAAATTGATAACTTGGTGCCCCATGAATAATCATTATTTTATGAACTTAATATTTTGAATAGTTTTTTCTAAATTTTTTTCCAAATTTTTTTTTTGTTTTCTAAAATCTATTTGCCTGCGGGCGCCAACCCCTCCCTTCAATTTTTTTTTTTAGTACTGTAACTCTAGTTGAATATTTTGTATTGACTTGAAAATTGATAACTTGGTGCCCCATGAATGCTTTAATGAACTAAATATTTTGAATAGTTTTTTCTAAATTTATTTCCAATTTTTTTTTTTTTTTTCTAAAATCTATTTGCCTGCGGGCGCCAACACCTCCCTTCAATTTTTTTTTTATGATTTTAACTCTATCCAATTTTTTTAGACATTGTCAATCTGGTGCCCCATGAATTATCATTCTTTAATGAACTAAATATTTTAAATAGATTTTTCTGTTTATGTTTCGGGACATTTAAGTTTGAACTTCGTTATGTGTGTTGCTACTGTAAACTTTTTTCCAAATATCTTTTTTGTTTTCTAAAATTAATTTGCCTGCGGGCGCCAACACCTCCTTTCAATTTTTTTTTTTTAGTACTGTAACTCTAGTTGAATATTTTGTATTCACTTGAAAATTGATAACTTGGTGCCCCATGAATAATCATTATTTTATGAACTTAATATTTTGAATAGTTTTTTCTAAATTTTTTTCCAAATTTTTTTTTTGTTTTCTAAAATCTATTTGCCTGCGGGCGCCAACCCCTCCCTTCAATTTTTTTTTTTAGTACTGTAACTCTAGTTGAATATTTTGTATTGACTTGAAAATTGATAACTTGGTGCCCCATGAATTCTTTAATGAAATAAATATTTTGAATAGTTTTTTCTGTTTATGTTTCGGGACATTTTAGTTTGAACTTCGTTATGTGTGTTTCTACTGTAAACTTTTTTCCAAATTTCTTTTATGTTTTCTAAAATCAATTTGCCTGCGGGCGCCAACACCTCCCTTCAATTTTTTTTTTTAGTACTGTAACTCTAGTTGAATATTTTGTATTCACTTGAAAATTGATAACTTGGTGCCCCATGAATAATCATTATTTTATGAACTTAATATTTTGAATAGTTTTTTCTAAATTTTTTTCCAAATTTTTTTTTTGTTTTCTAAAATCTATTTGCCTGCGGGCGCCAACCCCTCCCTTCAATTTTTTTTTTTTAGTACTGTAACTGTAGTTGAATATTTTGTATTCACTTGAAAATAACTTGGTGCCCCATGAATTCTTTTATGAACTTAATATTTTGAATAGTTTTTTCTAAATTTTTTTCCAAATTTTTTTTTTGTTTTCTAAAATCTATTTGCCTGCGGGCGCCAACACCTCCCTTCAATTTTTTTTTATGATTTTAACTCTATCCAATTTTTTTAGACATTGTCAATCTGGTGCCCCATGAATTATCATTCTTTAATGAACTAAATATTTTAAATAGTTTTTTCTGTTTATGTTTCGGGACATTTAAGTTTGAACTTCGTTATGTGTGTTGCTACTGTAAACTTTTTTCCAAATATCTTTTTTGTTTTCTAAAATTAATTTGCCTGCGGGCGCCAACACCTCCTTTCAATTTTTTTTTTTTAGTACTGTAACTCTAGTTGAATATTTTGTATTCACTTGAAAATTGATAACTTGGTGCCCCATGAATAATCATTATTTTATGAACTTAATATTTTGAATAGTTTTTTCTAAATTTTTTTCCAAATTTTTTTTTTGTTTTCTAAAATCTATTTGCCTGCGGGCGCCAACCCCTCCCTTCAATTTTTTTTTTTAGTACTGTAACTCTAGTTGAATATTTTGTATTGACTTGAAAATTGATAACTTGGTGCCCCATGAATTCTTTAATGAAATAAATATTTTGAATAGTTTTTTCTGTTTATGTTTCGGGACATTTTAGTTTGAACTTCGTTATGTGTGTTTCTACTGTAAACTTTTTTCCAAATTTCTTTTAAGTTTTCTAAAATCAATTTGCCTGCGGGCGCCAACACCTCCCTTCAATTTTTTTTTTTTTAGTACTGTAACTCTAGTTTAATATTTTGTATTGACTTGAAAATTGATAACTTGGTGCCCCATGAATTCTTTAATGAAATAAATATTTTGAATAGTTTTTTTCTGTTTATGTTTCGGACATTTTAGTTTGAACTTCGTTATGTGTGTTTCTACTGTAAACTTTTTTCCAAATTTCTTTTATGTTTTCTAAAATCAATTTGCCTGCGGGCGCCAACACCTCCCTTCAATTTTTTTTTTTAGTACTGTAACTCTAGTTGAATATTTTGTATTCACTTGAAAATTGATAACTTGGTGCCCCATGAATAATCATTATTTTATGAACTTAATATTTTGAATAGTTTTTTCTAAATTTTTTTCCAAATTTTTTTTTTGTTTTCTAAAATCTATTTGCCTGCGGGCGCCAACCCCTCCCTTCAATTTTTTTTTTTTAGTACTGTAACTGTAGTTGAATATTTTGTATTGACTTGAAAATTGATAACTTGGTGCCCCATGAATTCTTTAATGAACTAAATATTTTGAATAGTTTTTTCTAAATTTATTTCCAATTTTTTTTTTTATTTTCTAAAATATATTTGCCTGCGGGTGCCAACACCTCCCTTCAATTTTTTTTTTATGATTTTAACTCAAGCCAAATTTTTTAAACATTGGCAATCTGGTACCCTTTGATTAATTCTTTAATGAACTAAATATTTTGAATAATTTTTTTCTAAATTTTTTTCCAAATTTTTTTTTGGTTTTATAAAATACATTTGCCTGTAGGCTCCAACACCCTCCTTCAATTTTTTTTGTTAGTTATGTAACTTTAGTTGAATATTTTGTATTGACTTGAATATTGATAACCTGTTGCCCTATGAATCAATCATTAATAATTAATCCTATCCTTCTTTAATGAACTAAATATTTTGAATAGTTTTTTCTGTTTAAGATTCTGAGCACTTTAGTTTGTATTTCGTAATGTGTATTCATACAGTAAAATTTTTATAAATATCCCGTATAGGTACTGAGTATAATACTATAATATATAAGTTCTATGGATTTATCATAGTAAATAATATATTTTATAATATATATGGCAATCGTCAATAATTGTCGAAATTCGTCGGCGACGGTTAACAATTCTAATAGTTTCAGCAAATACTATTGTATTATAAATATTTAATTTCAGTGAACTAAAAAATAATAAGCCACCAATATAAACGGACTGTTTGTTAAACAGTATATATTGTAATGTAAGTTTTAACACAAACTCGCAAATTTCGTTATGATCAGGTTGTTTTCATAAAATATTTCGATACTTTCAAGTTTCAGCTCATCGGTCTATCTGAGTGAGATGATTAGATGAAGATAGCTGTTTCTTCGGCGATGGCGGCACTCTAGCTCGGTTTCACCGGAAGAGTCGATGCTTACGTGTAAGTTTGTTTTCATATTATTACCTACTATTTTACATTTACTTTTTAGACTTAAATTAAATATTTATTTCCACGGAAAATCTGTTAACTATGTGACGTATAGAAGCATTTATAAGTTTAATCCCAAAAGCGCAATGCATAAAATACGCGAGACCGTCTTCGTTTCACCACGCCAAGTTTAATACGCAATTTATAAATATGCCAATTGTATAAAATATTAAATTTATTGCAGATTTGAATTATAGTTTATTTTTATATGTTTGTTCTAGCTTCCCAATGTTTTGACTTCATGAGAAAGGTTCAAAAAGTAGGTCCACTAGTGAAGTCAGAGTTATATCCCGGTTGGTTAACTCATTGGCAAGAATCAGAATCTAAAATGAAAGTAATGTCGGCAATGAATGCTTCGTTTAGCTTTTATATATTTCACGGAGGCACAAATTTTGGATTCACATCGGCATATTTGAAAAGGTTGCTCAACGTATTAAACCAGTGATCAGTGATGTTCCTTTACCGTTTGAGGACTTAGATATTAACTGTGGTTTTGTAATATATGAAACAACATTAACAGATGATCAAAAAAATGTTGAAAATCCAGTAAATCTAACTGTGAACACGGTTAGAGATCGAGCAATCATTACCTGGATCAAGTAGAGTTACATTGCAGTTATAGTTTTAGAAACATGGGTGTTCAAATTTTTTTTTTAGGTACAAGTGGGTACTATGAATCGGTTGAAAGCTAATACTACAATAAGCTTAAACATTAACCGTACTGTTCAAAACATAAGCATTTTAATTGAGAATCAGGGTAGGATTAATTTTGGAGACTTTATTGAAGATAGGAAGGTAATAATAGCTGACAATAAATTATTTTTTTCATGGTCTGAGACTGAAATAGTATAATTTATAATAGTATACTATAGTATAATATAATGCTTACCAGTTACCATAGAAGTTAATATTTGATAAATTGTATACAGACTGGCGACTGGTTACATTACCTTTTTAGAAACAAAAGTGGTAATATTTACAATCACTGATGCAGATTGTATTATATTTATTTTAACTACCAACTGAGTATAATTACTGAATTAAAATATTGTATGTAAAATAATACTAATTATATTTTCTAGGGAATTTTTGATCAAGTGATTCTTGGAAATAAAATATTAAGCCCTTGGAAAATGACTGCATATCCTTTGAATTATACATCATGGATTTCTTCAATCAAATCAGTTGAAAACATCAACAGTGTTAAATTACCAGCATTTTATAAAACACAGTTTACATTACCAGTGTGTCATTCTATAAAACCATCCATTGACAAGCAATAATTTATTCACAGTTCATAACATCAACTAGATAGGGCCCAGCTAGGATACCTACATAATTCAGAAAATTAAAACATATTCCCAGACAACAAAATAAAGTTTAGAGAAGTTTCAAAAACATTTGAAATATATAACGTGTAATGTTCTAATAAAATTTCAACGTAGTGTTACTAATATCACTGGAATGTTATAATAATTTTTTGTCGTCCTTTTTTGTCCGCCTTTTAAATGTTACAATAAAGCTATATGTTTAATATAGAATGGAATGCAGATTTTAAATAAAACAAAGTTTTAATGCAATTATATTACCTAATATATTAATTGTTTATTATTTATTAATTCATATTTATTAAAGAACACAATTTATAGTTTGTTATTTTTTTCAACTGCTTTGTTCAGAAGCCTAAATTTAGAGTGATTGAGCCAGTTTGCTAATGGGTCATTAAAATCTTTATTGATCTTATCTTTGTATTTTTGATGGATTCTTAATGCATCTAAAACAAATAAAACATACATAAAGTTAATACAAATAAAATGTCCACCACAAAAAGTAACATTATAATATTTATTACTAGGGCTCGGACTGGAATGCAAATACCTTTGTTTATGATAATAGAAAAATAATTTTTATATCAGGTAAAGAAGTCGGGGATTTATCGCAGGGCGTATTTTTAAGGTTTTAAATTTTAAAATTGAAAATGGACTTTAAAACAAAAGTCAAAACTACAAAGTAATATTTTACAGGAAATGTGTAATATTGGGTATGCAAATAAAATAAAATAATTTTATTTTTAATCGAGATAAGTAGTAACTAATAAGTAATAACGTTGATTTACAAATTAAAAAGGACTAAATATGAAATAAGTACGCTGTGCCGTGAAAATACCCGTCCACAACTATCAACTGTACACGCCTATAGTCTATCATAGATTAATGTAGGTACTCTCCGATTAATGATATAATAAAGTATGGTAAATTACATCGTTTTCTTGCATATAATATAATATATTATATTAATATATTTTATAAATTGTTTCTATATATTAAGTAGATAGTTATTTAAAACTTAATCCTAAAAATGGAACTATTAATAATTGTAATTTGTTGTTATGTAATTTAAAATTAACAATTGTATATTTTTTCAAATAGGTACCTACTGGCTACTACATAAAATGTTACTACTGATTTAATTGTTTTCACTTTTCAGATTATTTATTAAATTACATAATTTTCGTAGCTTTTTAAATACAAGTATCCACATATTAATTTTCTTGATAAACTTGATAGTACAAAAGTACAACATAATTAAATAATTAAAACAAAATTACTATCATATTGATATATAGCCCAAGTCAGATTGAATATCATGTTTTACATATTATATAAAAATTATTTAAAAGGAAATTTATATTCTAATTGTTTAATTTTCTTATTATAAACTTTTTATTAGCAATGGATACCTAATTTAGATTTGTTAATAATTAATAACTCATACATGTTATTATTATCAATATTATTTATTCTTAACCTGGAACTTAGAAATATTGACCACAGATTTTAGTTTTAAATAACCCATTAAGAAGTGCTTCTAAAACTATTACTTGATTAGCTTAAAATTCAAAATGTTTCATTTTTAAGTTTTCAAATCGTTTAAATTATTTGTGGAAAGGTTTTGTTAATGGTTGATTCTCACGATACTGTGTGAGTGTGCTTGATTTTTCGTATTAAAAATACTAATTTTGGTCATCTCCCTGAAATGGGCGTATTATTTTCATTTTACCCGTGTGTTAAAAAACTTAGATCCGGAGGTCCATTTCAATGGCCCCCCCACTTTCAAAATTTGAACTTCTGACCACGCTAAACGTTTGTGCATCGTTTGTGCAGAAATGTGCACCAAGTCCAATCGTTTGTGCACAAAAACTGAAAGCTCTATCCCTAAAACAAAATGGGGGGGGGGGCATTGCAACGGTAGCCCCCCACATTGAATATTTGGATTTTTGAATGTGCCAAACGTTTGTGCATCGTTTGTGCAGAAATGTGCACCAGGTCCCGACGTTTGTGCACAAAAACTCCCAGCGCTATCCAAAAAACAAAGTGAGGGGTATTAACACGATGCTCCCCCCTTTTTTGATATTTTAAATATTTGTCATATTAATAAATGTTGTTTACGTACCTAATAGGTTTAATAGAATTTTACTATTGCCATGTAAACGTATGACAAATAAAATCTTCAAATATTTTTAATTTATCAAGAAAGCATTATCTTGTTCTAATGTTTTAGATTTCAAAATTGTATGAATAAATACAGTTTTTTCTTTATGCATATCTTTACTTTATATTTTATATTATATTTTGCTGATGAAAATGTGTTTATGGACAGGTACCTCAACTCGACGTTGCTGTATGTCCGGTCCAATAATGTAAGTTATAAGTCATTGTGTAAATTTTAATACAATAAAAGCATAGTAAAAAAATAATTAATAGACTATATTAATATAGTACCTACTTAATTAATTTAATATACCTAACCGTACCTATATACATATAAAAATATTATAATAATATATTATTTATGTTTGAATTCATTAGAACAATGGCGTATCAGACGTCGCTCCCAAACCGGTCGACATCCATCTGCATAACTGTGAGTTGAAAACGTCTATATTTAAAAATTGTTATAGTATAATATTTATCTAATAGATTAATTTTCTTTAGCATTCCGCAAGAATGAGCGGTATAGTTTGAAAACTTACCAAAGTTATCTGGTGGATGTCGATACGTTGGTGAGCAGCCGTCGCACATAGGTCTGATGTACCTATGGAAAGTTATTATTGGATCGGTCACAATATTACGTTGAGAAGTTATCTGTCCATAAACTTATTTTCAGATTTGTAGGCCAATTTCGTTGCCATTTTTTAATCATTCTTTGTTTTTATTAAGGTTGAGGTGTAACAGCATTTTAGGAGCTATTGTAATTCCCACTTCCAGGACGTTATCATACATACAGCCGACAGCCCGATGACCTACATTTTTGTGTATTCTGGTCTACCCTATGATGGCCGCGAAGTAACGATCACGTCACCGTTTATCACATTGCCCAGTTTGAAAGAGTCTCCAACAATTTCATCGGATAGGTACACCATAAACCGTGACATAGCGCTGGGCCAGAATCATTTTGTACGGATCAATATCTACAGAAATGACGTCCCAATTATTAGAAGCTAATAATATAGGTACTTAATATTTATTGTAATATAATATAATATTAAACTCATTATACCCAGTTATTACGATTAAGTAGAAATAATATTTTTCAAATAATATTACAGTGTCTTTGTCGAACAGTCAGCTGTACGAAGTTTCCGCTGTGCCACAAAACGGGTCGACGCTGGTCGCTGAACATGGGAAGTCTTCAAGTCCACCCAGCATCGTATTGATGAATCAACAATACATCTTACATCTTACATCTATCATTGCAATCTTATAATTATTCACCTGAATGCATGTAATCCTGAATGTACAGTTAATTTATTACTACCCATCTACAAAGTCAACAATGTATTAATAAAAGTATATTTATTGTTAAAATAAAATTGAGTTCTATATTATTTGTAGGTACTTAAAAATTATTTGGGTATAAAGAAAACATATTTTAATCATACAAAATTAGATAAACTAAAATACAAAAATAATAAGTAAATACGTCGTGTTAAAAATAGTTTTTAATTAATATAGGTAGGACAGGTACCTATTATGTAGGTAGGTACTTATCCAAAACTCGTTTATCAGGAATTAAATAAAAAGGGAGGACAATTAAAAAAAGGTGGTAAGTGGATGTCGCTCTGCTGTACAGTAGGTTACAAGTGGGTCACTGTAATGGATGGTGTTAAATTTGAATTCAATGATATAATATCATTGTATAAGAAAAACGATTAGGAGCGAAGACGGTCAGTCAGCCTTTGATATTACTAAGTATATTTGATGATATTATTGTAAATAAAATAATTTATATATTTGCTTACTTACGTGGAACCTTGTTTTAAATTTTCAATCCTTAGCTACAAAAGTTGAACATTTTATACATTTTTAACCACAAAATAATAAATAAATTATAAATTTGATAAATGTTGTCAAAATTTGAACTTTAAATGCTTATAAATAAAAATTGAGCCTATGTATTTTTAATATTTTTAAACTACTATTAGAACGATATATCAGCAGCCTTATATTAAATTTTCACGCTATTTTACCCAACAAATAAAATTTTATTGATATTTATAGAAAAAAAAACTAAAATAATTAAAAACTGACTATATGTCCGTAAACAGCTCAAAAAGAGTCAAAAGATTTTCAAAATTTTATGGAGTATAGAAAATGCTAATATAAACATTCAGTGAAATTTTCAAGTATCTACAGTCATACGTTTTTTAATTACAACAAAATAAGAAAATCGTTACATGAGAAATCGAGTGAATATCAAATGTTGTAAAAATATGAATTTCAAACGTTCATAAAAATTTAATTTGACTTTCTTGTAGACATTTTTTTTTTGATAAAGGTACATAAACTTATGAGTAATCTTATATTACATTTTCAAATCTTAGATTTAAAAAGGAAAATTTTAATGAATTCTCAACTCAAAATATTTTGCTAATTTTCGTGATTTTTCAGTATATTTTGTCAAAATTTGAACTTTAAATGCTTATAAATAAAAACTGTGACTAAGGATTTTTAATTTTTTTCATCAGCCTTTGAAACAATAACTTAGGAGCCTTCTATTAAATTTTCAAGCTTTTTACTCAACAGATAAAATTTTATTCATATTTATAGAAAAAAAAAACTAAAAAAATTGAAAACTGAAAATGTCCGTAAACAGCTCAAAATAAGTCAAAATATTTGGAAAATGTTATGGTGTATAGAAAATGCTAATATAAGCATTCAGTCAATATTTAATGTACCTACGGTCATTTGTTTTAGAGTTGCACCAAAAACCAAATCGATTTTCTCGAAATGGACTTTGCGTGAAAAATTCCCGTTTTTCCTTTGTTTTTCACGTCGCTTTTGAAAACTACTGGGAAAATTTTACTTTTGACCCCCCATAGTACCAACTAGATTCACTTTCCTATCAGAGAAGTTACTGTTAAAGAAAATTCAAGCACTTTTACTGTCCTAAAAGTTGATGACAGACACAAAAAAAAAAATATAAAAAAAACACACATTTCACAAAACTCGTTTGTCAGAATTTAAATAAGAAGGGAGGTCAATCAAAAAAAAATAAAAATTGGAAGTGACTCTGCTGAACAGTAGGTTACAAGTGGGTGACTGTTATGGATAGTGTTAAATTTGAATTCAATGATATAATATCATAGTATACGAAAAACGATTTTAAGTGGAGACGATTTGGCAGCCTAGGATATTGTATAGTATATTTATATTGATATTATTAAATATTATTAATACCGTAGCCGGTTAAGTTGAATTATTATTATTTGTTTATTATCGTATTTGTATATGATAATATATTTTAGACGTTTCAATTATCCACGAATAATATTTTTAAAATAGGCATATGTATATATTACAAGTAACAACGAATTAAGAACGATATTGCAAAAAATAATTGCCGGAAATCATTAGTTTTTAACTGAAAACGACAGGGAAGTCTGAACTTGGCGGTCAGTCTTATTTTTAAGTTATATGACGTATTATAACTAATTGAAATTTTTGGTATTTTCATATGTACCCGGTATACCACACTGCGCTTGCTCGAACAATTAAAATCAAAAACATCCCTCGACTTGTTATGTAAAACCACCATGGGTGGGTGTCAGAATTATTTTTGCATCATCAATTTTAAAACGTTGATTTACCTAGATTAAAAAAAAAATTAATTTGTAATACTTTAGCTCGGTAAACTTTAAGCGTTGTACGGGTTAATGATTTGCAGGTAGTCGAGTTTTGGACGAGTACCTACATAGGTAACTTATAATAATTCATATTGTAAATTAATTAGGTACCAAAAAAATATAACTTCTCAAACACTGTGTCTATTGGCACTGCCGGGAGAATGTATTAGAATGTCTATAAACTTGCGGACCAGTTTGTATAGTTAAATTTGGCATGCGAACTATAATTGAAATAGAAAACCAGAATAGGTGCATTGCAGATGACAAAGATTTCTGTAAAAGAACATACCATTTATCAATATACCGTATAGGTACTGAGTATAATACTATAATATATTAGTTCTATGGATTTATCATAGTAAATAATATATTTTATAATATCTATGGCAATCGTCAATTGTCGAAATTCGTCGGCGACGGTTAACAATTCTAATAATTTCAGCAAATACTATTGTATTATAAATATAATATATTGTATATTTTGACTTCAGTGAACAAAAAAATAATGAGCCAATAATATAAACGGACAGTTCGTTAAACCGGATAAGTTGTAACACAAACTCGCAAATTTCGTTTGATCAGGTTATTTTCATAAAATATTTCGATACTTTCAAGTTTCAGCTCATCGGAGTGAGATGATTAGATGAAGATGGATGAAGATAGCTGTTTCTTCGGCAATGGCGGCACTCTAGCTACGTTTCACCGGAAGAGTAGATGTTTACGAGTAAGTTTGTTTTCATATTATTACCTACAATTTTACATTTACTTTTTAGACTTAAATTAGGCGTAAAATAGGAATTATTCTTGTTTTTTTAAATAATTTTTTCGAAAAATATATGTAACGTGTATATCTCATACAATTATGAATTTATAGTTAATAGAAATGCGGATGTTTATACTTCATAGATATTTTTTTATTGAAATCGTGTAAATAATTTGATTAAACAATCAGGTACCTACTCATCACTAGTATCAATTTTATTATATAATCACCGACACAAGGTGCAGACTGAATTAAAAAAATTAAAAACATAAAATAATGTTGTAGTAGAAGCTGGAAACTGTAGTTTTTATAATCCATATAATGTAACTATTAAATTGAATCATTGAATTATTATTCAGAGATCACTTTGGGATAGATGCCAAATGGATAAATGTAAAATAAATTAAAAATAATTAAAAAACATTTTGTGAAAGGAACAAGATTACTGCAAATATTTAAGTCTTATTTATTAATTATTATTAAAAAATAAATACAAATAATAGATATTTTAATAGCTTTTTACTATTAACATTCAGTGTAAATATAGTTTCTGATCGACTTACCAATATGTAATAAACCTATATGTAATAAAATAATTATTCATATCAAATAATCCTAACAATTTAATGCAAGGATTCTCATAAATTAATCTTACAGCAGCCTTAAAACACCAAAAATACATTTGTACATCATTTACAAAATTTAAGTTCCCTATTATGGTGTAGGTATTAATACAAACAATAAATTGCTATTCGAAAACACAATTTCGTATACCTATTATTATTTACTAAATACCTACAATTAAATTAAACTAAAATAAACATATTATGATTATATACTGAGTGCCTATAATATAATATTATATATGAAAATTGAATCTTTATTACAAATACTTATCGTTTACACAGACCACAAGAAAAAGTAATTAAAAATATTAAAAAAAAAACACACACACATCATTGTAAAAATATAGTTGGTATTATAGTATTTGATGAATTTACTGTATACGTTTATGGCTTTATGTTAACTCTAAAATCCAGTAATCACATTTTTATTTAATAATTCATAAAATACAATATGCTCTTATAAAAATATTCGTGTGCTTCTGATATCTATTCACCACCTTAATCAATAATTAAATTGATAAACGAAAATAATAATTTAAATAATACCTATATCATATTATTATAATTCAAATTCAAAATTATAAACTATTTTGGTTTATTGTCATATAAAATTTCAATGAACAAATTGGTCCTTAACACAGAACTCTTTGATATAAAAAGTTGCATTATATCATATCCGTGGATTCATCATATTGACGTATACCTAGTATAATATCTATCATTTATTTATTTAATCTATGGCAAATCTCAAAGTCGTTGCAGAAGACACAGTCGATTAAAAATTCTAAAATTTCAATAAGCAAAGAAGATATGAGCAAAAAACTTACTGCGTTTCGTATAATTTTATTTTTCATAAATCACAATATTCTAAGTTCTGGCTGTATTCTGGAGCGTTTCCTCATAGGCGTCGCAGTTCACACACGTCACGGATTCCGCCGAAGGAGTCGATAATTAAAGTAAGTTTGTTTTTATATTCTTTTGGGGCTTAAATTTACTTTTAAGACTTAAAACAAATATTTAATGTCACGAAAAATGTGCTATCCAAGTGTTGTAGGCGCATATTTTAGTTCCGGACTAGAAATGTATAAAATACGCGAGATATAAACGCCGTTGTCTTTTTTCCAGTCCCTGTTTGTAGAATAATTATAATTAATAGGTGCATACCTATACAGGGTACTTAATATAAATATATAAATATTTTGGTTTAATTTATAGAAATATATGTTATGACTTATAACTGATAATAGTCATAAGATACAATTTTAATTAATAACTGGTAATTTTTTTTCCAAATACAACGTTATAACTTTATAAGTTATAGGTAACTATTAATTTAGTGTCACATACTTAACTTCTATTGTTCACCTAATATCTATATTCTATATCATAGGGATTAGGGATGTATAACCATGTACACATAAAAGTATATTCACGGAATGGTCAACTGCCTATCCTGACGTGTGCGCACTTATGAATAATATACCTACTCATATACTGGTATAGGTATATAAATATACCTATATAAATAGTGTAATACTACATACACGAATGTGTTACCTATTATGTCCCTAAAAGTTCAACAGTTATTATTATATTCATTTATTTTTTAAATATAAGTAGGTACATTACAAGACTAATTAAAATCACATTTTTTTTTTTTTTTTTGAACACAATGTATTAAAAATCATTAATTAATATATAATTTATGGGTATAGTACTAAATAAATTAATGAAATAAAACAAACACAACTACTATAATTATTAGTAATAATAATATATCCACGTATAAATTATTAAAATACAAAACGACAAACGAAAAACGATTCTGAGCAAAGATATCGATAACTAATAAATAATATTGAGATTAAAGTAATTTATTTTTTCGGTAGTAAATATTTTTTTATTTTCATACCATGACGCGTGTGTGAAAAATTGTTTATATTAAGTGTTTAAAATGTTAGATTTCGGTTCGGCTGATTGTCCCCCCCCCCTCACTGTTCCGCATCAATGCATCAGAAATTATTATTTATAATATTTAAATATAAACTGCATTTTCTGAATTTTCTAAAACATTGCTTTCCAAGCAAAGAATTCGTTTCATATATTATCAACGAATTGAAAAATGAAATTAGAACATTTATATGGGATAAAGTCAATATTATAAAAACTTATTAGAAAAAAATTAAATACAATTAAATAAAGGTAATTTTTTTTCTTATACTTCTATTTTTTTACGTACCCATTATGTTCGATACTATAACTTCAGTCTTCAGTCATAGAAAACAACACTTGCCAATATGGAATTACTGTCGAATTTTTTTATTTTAATATATTAAATAGCATCTGATCGACTGGATGTGCTATAATGAAACTCAAAATAATATAACGAATACACTACCTATACACTTATCTAAATTCTATTTTATATTCGTTTAAATTGGACTTTTAATTTTTCTGGCCATTTTATTAAGCTTTGTAATAATATAAGTGCATTAAATCGTATTTTTAAGGCATTTTTCTTATTTTTAATGCATTTAAATCCATATCCTATTTATAACTTAATGTTATTTTGTATATACCAATCGATTAGTGTACACAATAAAAAATATAATATTATTGATGGGTTAATAGGTTGATAACTATTATGTAGGTAGGTACAGTTTTGTACGTTCAATGTATCGTTCTTAATTCATAAAGTAGCTAAATGAGTCAAATGATTTTGTCAAGGGGTGGGGGGGGGGAGGATATGGCTGATTTTTTAACATGCACTATTTCAAGGGCTCTTAACCTAAGGGGCGCACCACTCTAAGGAGGAGTGACACAATTTTGTAAGGGGGGGGGGAACGTGAAAATGTTTAAAAAAAACACGAATTTATTTAGTTATTTTGTTATTTAGGTAATACATATTAATTAATAGGTATTTCTTAATTTTTTTTTATTATTTTATTTGAAACATTATTTTTAAATATTGGGATCAATAAAACTGTTTTTATATAATTACTACTTTATATCAATTAGAATTTGTTTATAAACCAAGTAATAAATAAATGGTTACCAAGTAAAAAAACCGTTATCTATATTATAAATTTGAATTCAATTTACCGCATTTGCGTCTAGTAGAAACAAATAAATGTTTTTTTGAAGATAATGTAAAAATATCCATCATCCATCGGTTAGGACCATATATATATTTTCTATGATTTCGACGGTGAGGTTATAATTATAAATAATCTATGGAAAATGACAATCGTTTGAGACGAACAGCGATTCCAATACGTACTCACATATTTCGTTCCATTTTGGTTATTAAGCTAAGTGCCTATTTTTATAAATGTCATTAATCTCAATACTTCCAGACTGAACTTTTGGATCGGAGATATGAAGACGGCGCTGCATTTTGCTTGGTGGAGTAGCACAGCTCTGACACTAGACAATATTATACACTCAAAGGGACCGCGTTTCACCGGAAGAATAAATAATAACGTAAGTTTTGTCCTACTACTCTGTTGACGCGATAGACCTAATGTAAATATTTATTGTCAGACAAACTTATATACCCACTAGACGTAGAGTAGTTTTTAAAATCCAGTTGTTATAGGTGTACAAAAATTAGTATATTACGAAAAATACCTTAAATTATAATACTTTGCCTACAACTGTTAATTTATTGTTATAGTAGAATAATTTTTAAAATTTGAAATCAATGATTAGGTAATGCTTTTATAAGTAGGAAGGTAGGTTTTTACACCTACCTAACAAAATAAGAAAATACATAATGATTAATGTTATTTAATATGATTTGTAAGTACATAGCAGATTATACATATCACTTGGTGACGATTATTTTTGTTTTATACGTTCTTCGTAATTCAGTTCCGTCACGATAGTTTTCGTTAAATATGAAACATACATTTTCTATGCATACAGGCATTAAATATTTGGGTTTTAAGAGAACACCTCAAACGTACGTTTTATTTTGGGGGTTTTACGGGATATACCTATAGGAAATTTTCTTCAAATTTTCACATTTCACTATTTGATATTGTGATATTATTTGTACCTAGGTTAAGTTTCTGTTTTAGAACCGATCGATATGTTACCTAGGTATATCACATTCTTTAATTTAAATTCTGGTAGTCGAGTATTGGACAAGTACCTACGTAACTTATAATTCATATCGTAATTTAATTACTAAAGAAATATAATTTCCCCAACAGTGTCTAGGGCCACCGGCAGCAGAATGCATTATAGAATGTCTATAAACTTGTGGTCTAGTATATGGTTAAAATTGGCATGCGACCAACAACT
Source organism: Metopolophium dirhodum (assembly GCF_019925205.1). NCBI lineage: Eukaryota > Metazoa > Arthropoda > Insecta > Hemiptera > Aphididae > Metopolophium > Metopolophium dirhodum. Next base: position 30,006,117 of record NC_083561.1, on the reverse strand, counting down.
GGGGGCTTGTTCTGGAAAATTTAAATGATCTAATAAGGTTCATCTCATTATTTGAATTAAATTAATTTTTAAGCGATTGTTGTGTTAATCAATTTTTTAATTTATTTCATTCAACACACTCGTCTCAGTTTTCTAGTACCTCTGGATTTCTAGATTCCGTCACGGGGTATGTGTTTTCTTATGTCTCAGTAGGTTTTTTTTTTATTATTGTTAATTGATCAAAGGTTGTATTGCCCGAAATTTTTCAATATTTGTATTGTAATTATACTGGTATAACACTATTCCGGCTATCAATAAAGTCGTGTTAAAAATTAGAAAATTGGGAGGTATGATAATTTTTTAAGTAATTCTTTCGAGTAGGGAATTCGCTCAATGATATTTAAATATTTTCACCGATAATCAAGTACGATTACTTGTAGGTAACTAGAGACTGGGTGAATAGGAATTAGGTAGTGTGTAATATGGCGAAGATAAGGAAATGGGTCAACAGGATTTCAGAATGTTTGGTGTATGAAAGGGAAAGATGAAAAAGAAATGTAAGGTTAGGGTAGGTAATTGGAGTGAGGGTATCAGATATGAGAATAATAAGTTAGGTGTTAAGGTACAAAAGAGGATAGAATAAGAAATTAATTAATTAAGGGTAGTGTAGGTTAGTGTACATATTGTAGTGAAAACAAGAGAGAATAGGTTTAGGTGGTTCGGTCACTGTATGATAAGAGATAGTGAGAGTGGCTATAGAAGTTAGTTAATTTAGGTGGGAAATGAGGGGTGAGAAGACTGAAGAAGAGATGGATAGACAGAATACCGATCATATGGAGGTGTGGAATGAGAGTGGCTGAACCTGTATATAGCTGTGAGAGACGGGGGAAGAAAAAGTGTAAAGGTAGAATAGTTATGTTAACAATGCTGAATACGTAGGAAAAAATCTTGAATTGCAAAGGCCACTAGCTTCAACTAACCATATGTTTACTAACTAACCTTCTTATGACTCATTAGGACACTTTTCAGAATAAAAAGATCCTGAGTTAAAGGTTGCCGAACTTAAGTGTTTGATTATCAAGTTTATCCTCTGTTGACACCATGGATAGTCCACGCCTATGTTAAATACATTTGAGGCCGCGTTCCCGGAGGGGAAGGCAATTGAGGCTCCTTTATATTGATAGTCGATACTCGATATGAGTATACTTTATTTGGCCTCAATTGTTCCCCTCGAAGGACGAAGACCGCTGATAAGACCATTATGTCCTATCCATATCTTTATTATCTATGATGGAGCCATACCCAGCTCACTCGTGTTGCTGGTTGGGATGTCAGCGCACTATTTGTTTTCCATCTTTGACCCACGCGTAGCATACCAAATGTACGATTAAGAAAACACTAAAATGGTTGTGCGTGGGTCGGAGAGAGAAATAAATGGTGCGCTAAAAATCTGACATCCTCTTAAGTGTTAAATATTTGCCTGAATGTATGCACTAAAAACAGGCAAATATATGCACTGAAATATTCAAAAATATTAAAAATAATAAAATATTAAAAATAATAAAATATTCAAAAAAATACTGAATGAAAACGTTTTTATTAAAATTTTTTTAAATTAATAAATAATAATTCAAATTGGTTTACAAAAAAAATTCTTTATTTACACACTTGGTAGGAAGGTAACGGACGAACCGAAAATATAAAAACATTTTAAGAAAATAAGTATAAATACGAAGAAATCATGAAAACATGCAATTATATTAACTAACCAGAAAAAAACGCATATTGGTAACGGTGTTGTAATAATAGGGATCTCCCAAAAAAATACGTACTAATAGTTCAAACAAATCATAAAAGCCAACCTTAATAAATATTAATTTATGAAAAGTATATTAAAAAGCATTATATTATTATAAATGAAATAAAACTATCAACTATGTACCGTGACATAGATTTCTATATTTCTAGCTCCATAATTTCTGTTAAAATATTAGGAAAATGTATTAAGTACCGTAAAAGTGCTAAATTTGAGTTATTACATAAAATATTATATTCATAACAAATTATAATAGAAGGTTAGGTACTGTTATTCCACAAAAAACTAAAAAAATCATACTTGAAATCTATGTATAATATACGTATATTGTAATAAACGTTCAAATGTTTACTATAGTACATTATAAAAATTAACTTAAGTTCAATATAATACATTATAACAGGTGTTCAAATAAACATTTCATACCACAAATTTTGTTAATTCACACAGTCTCTCTTCAATTTTAAATTTTTCTTCAAATTATCTACAAAACATAAATGTTTAGTAAATTGGAAGACTTGATTAAGTATTTAATCATTTATCTAAAAGAGATGTGCCGGGTCGCCACATTACTATATCGAGGGACCATGGTGCAAGTGTCGTCCATAAATATCATAACATATATTATATTAGAAATACAAGCTTAATATTTCACTAACAGTAAATATTATAAAAAAATATTACGAAATGTACTATACTCATATTATATTATGATTGTATTAGTTACAAACTCTTGAATTAAGAGTTATGTTTGGGGATTTAATTAATTTCCTAAAAGGAAATGCCTCAAGGTTGCCTCAGTAGGTTAGGTTTACTAATTATTACTAATTATACAAAATACTGAAAATTAATGAAAACACAAATATTAGTACAATAGAGAGACTGTGCATTGATTTACAAATTTGTCTTAAATTTACTTTTTGCATAGAGAATATGAAGGTGGGCTGGGCTCTTAATATCAGAGTATGGGGGACAGGTCTGGGATTTCATATTATCATTAATAGAGACTCATTAATCGCTTTTATGTGCTTCAAATTGTTTACACGAGTGAGCTGGGTATGGCTCCATCATAGATAATATAGATATAACATAATGGATAGGACATAATAGTATATGGTAATAGTCTTACCAGCGGTCTTCGAGGGGAACTAAGGTGTCAACAATCTAAGGATCAACTTGATAATCAATCACTTATAAGTTCGGCAACCTGCAACTCAGGAACTTTTTATTCAAAGTGTCCTAATGTAATTAGTCATAAGAAGGCTAGTTTGGTAAACCTAAGGTTAGTTGAAGCTATGGTAATGATAGACGACTACAATCACTGGTCGTGAGCTTTGCGATGATCTTTTCCTACTAACTATAAAGGTATTTGATATTGCAAACATAACAATGAAAGAAAATATTTAAATATTATTAATTTGGTTATGTTAGGTTAGGTTAGAATAGGACAGTGAATTAGACGTTAACTAATTATTATAGTTTTTAACACGGTCTTAAAGACTGTCAACTAGAGTTGTACCAGTATAGTTATTAAAAACATAAATACAGCCAACATTAAATAATGATTTTTTTAACACCACAAATTATAAAATGTATTTTGAAATATAACAAAATATAATTTTTTTAGGATTTTATAAGGTTTTCAATACTTATGAGCTTTTGTAAATAGAAAATGTATAAAATCAATAGTTTTAATTTAATATATAGTATTGTGTTGTATTATCCTACTGTCAAAGAATTCTCAGGGTTTTCTTTCCACAATTTTTTACATTGTACTAAATCTAATTTTTTTCCGCACATATTTACAAAGACTAAAACAGATATCTGACTATGTTTTTATTTGCATTTAGACTTTATAGTTTGCTATTTAATATTGACTGTAGACCCAGCAAAACACAATATTATTTTAAATTAAACATTATTTTATGTCCTTTATAAATAACAATCACATAATAGAGTCCGTGCAGGACCTTTTTCTGATTTAATTTTTTTGCATCCTTCATAATTAACATTCATTTTTATACATTTTCTAATACATATATTACGGTGATACACCTCTGATCATAATAACTGTTCGTATTATTATAATGTAAACAATACCTAGTTTTTGGATTGTAGTTAATATGTATTGCAGTATTTAGCTTCCAGCGTATTCTTTTGTTTAGTGTTATTTCACACAGATTTCTCAAACAATTCTTTTTTCAATTCATTGAACTCTAGTAGATTTTTTTGTATAAATATTTTTCAAGATTAACCGGCTATACCTGGGAGTACGCTGAGTACCCGTGTACTTCTAAAGCGTGTTCCTAAAGTAAAATTTTTTCCACATTTTTTTTTTTTGTTTTCTAAAATTAATTTAACTGCAGGCTCCCTCCTTCAATTTTTTGATTCAATTGACTTGAAAATTGATAACTTGGTGCCCCATGAATAATCATTCTTTTATGAACTTAATATTTTGAATAGTTATTTCTAAACTTTTTTCCAAATTTTTTTTTTGTTTTCTAAAATCTATTTGCCTGCGGGCGCCAACCCCTCCCTTCAATTTTTTTTTCAGTACTGTAACTCTAGTCGAATATTTTGTATTGACTTGAAAATTGATAACTTGGTGCCCCATGAATAATCATTCTTTTATGAACTAAATATTTTAAATAGTTTTTTCTGTTTGTGTTTCGGGACATTTTAGTTTGAACTTCGTTATGTGTGTTGCTACTGTAAACTTTTTTCCAAATTTCTTTTTTGTTTTCTAAAATTAATTTGCCTGCGGGCGCCAACACCTCCCTTCAATTTTTTTTTTAGTACTGTAACTCTAGTTGAATATTTTGTATTGACTTGAAAATTGATAACTTGGTGCCCCATGAATAATCATAATTTTATGAACTAAATATTTTAAATAGTCTTTTCTGTTTGTGTTTCGGGACATTTTAGTTTGAACTTCGTTATGTGTGTTGCTACTGTAAACTTTTTTCCAAATTTCTTTTTTGTTTTCTAAAATCAATTTGCCTGCAGGCGCCAACACCTCCCTTCAATTTTTTTTTTATGATTTTAACTCTAGCCAATTTTTTTAAACATAGTCAATCTGGTGCCCCATGAATAATCATTCTTTAATGAACTAAATATTTTAAATAGTGTTTTCTGTTTATGTTTCGGGACATTTTAGTTTGAACTTCGTTATGTGTGTTGCTACTGTAAACTTTTTTCCAAATTTCTTTTTTGTTTTCTAAAATCAATTTGCCTGCGGGTGCCAACACCTCCCTTCAATTTTTTTTTTAGTACTGTAACTCTAGTTGAATATTTTGTATTGACTTGAAAATTGATAACTTGGTGCCCCATGAATAATCATAATTTTATGAACTAAATATTTTAAATAGTCTTTTCTGTTTGTGTTTCGGGACATTTTAGTTTGAACTTCGTTATGTGTGTTGCTACTGTAAACTTTTTTCCAAATTTCTTTTTTGTTTTCTAAAATCAATTTGCCTGCAGGCGCCAACACCTCCCTTCAATTTTTTTTTTATGATTTTAACTCTAGCCAATTTTTTTAAACATAGTCAATCTGGTGCCCCATGAATAATCATTCTTTAATGAACTAAATATTTTAAATAGTGTTTTCTGTTTATGTTTCGGGACATTTTAGTTTGAACTTCGTTATGTGTGTTGCTACTGTAAACTTTTTTCCAAATTTCTTTTTTGTTTTCTAAAATCAATTTGCCTGCGGGTGCCAACACCTCCCTTCAATTTTTTTTTTAGTACTGTAACTCTAGTTGAATATTTTGTATTCACTTGAAAATTGATAACTTGGTGCCACATGAATAATCATTCTTTAATGAACTTAATATTTTGAATAGTTTTTTCTAAATATTTCCCAAATTTTTTTTTGTTTTCTAAAATCTATTTGCCTGCGGGCGCCAACCCCTCCCTTCAATTTTTTTTTTTTTAGTACTGTAAGTCTAGTTGAATATTTTGTATTGCCTTGAAAATTGATAACTTGGTGCCCCATGAATAATAATTCTTTAATGAACTAAATATTTTGAATAGTTTTTTCTAAATTTATTTCCAATTTTTTTTTTTGTTTTCTAAAATCTATTTGCCTGCGGGCGCCAACACCTCCCTTCAATTTTTTTTTTTATGATTTTAACTCAAGCCAATTTTTTTAAACATTGTCAATCTGGTGCCCCATGAATAATCATTCTTTAATGAACTAAATATTTTAAATAGTGTTTTCTGTTTATGTTTCGGGACATTTTAGTTTGAACTTCGTTATGTGTGTTGCTACTGTAAACGTTTTTCCAAATTTCTTTTTTGTTTTCTAAAATCAATTTGCCTGCGGGCGCCAACACCTCCCTTCAATTTTTTTTTTAGTACTGTAACTCTAGTTGAATATTTTGTATTGACTTGAAAATAACTTAGTGCCCCATGAATTCTTTAATGATCTAAATATTTTGAATAGTTTTTTCTGTTTATGTTTCGGGACATTTTAGTTTGAACTTCGTTATGTGTGTTGCTACTGTAAATTTTTTTCCAAATTTTTTTTTTGTTTTCTATAAGCTATTTGCCTGCGGGCGCCAACCCCTCCCTTCAATTTTTTTTTCAGTTCTGTAACTCTTGTTGAATATTTTGTATTGACTTGAAAATTGATAACTTGGTGCCCCATGAATTATCATTCTTTTATGAACTAAATATTTTAAATAGTTTTTTCTGTTTATGTTTCGGGACATTTAAGTTTGAACTTCGTTATGTGTGTTGCTACTGTAAACTTTTTTCCAAATTTCTTTTTTGTTTTCTAAAATTAATTTGCCTGCGGGCGCCAACACCTCCCTTCAATTTTTTTTTTTAGTACTGTAACTCTAGTTGAATATTTTGTATTGACTTGAAAATAACTTAGTGCCCCATGAATTCTTTAATGATATAAATATTTTGAATAGTTTTTTCTGTTTATGTTTCGGGACATTTTAGTTTGAACTTCGTTATGTGTGTTGCTACTGTAAACTTTTTTCCAAATTTCTTTTTTGTTTTCTAAAATTAATTTGCCTGCGGTCGCCAACACCTCCCTTCAATTTTTTTTTTTAGTACTGTAACTCTAGTTGAATATTTTGTATTGACTTGAAAATAACTTAGTGCCCCATGAATTCTTTAATGATATAAATATTTTGAATAGTTTTTTCTGTTTATGTTTCGGGACATTTTAGTTTGAACTTCGTTATGTGTGTTGCTACTGTAAACTTTTTTCCAAATTTCTTTTTTGTTTTCTAAAATCAATTTGCCTGCAGGCGCCAACACCTCCCTTCAATTTTTTTTTTATGATTTTAACTCTAGCCAATTTTTTTAAATATAGTCAATCTGGTGCCCCATGAATAATCATTCTTTAATGAACTAAATATTTTAAATAGTGTTTTCTGTTTATGTTTCGGGACATTTTAGTTTGAACTTCGTTATGTGTGTTGCTACTGTAAACTTTTTTCCAAATTTCTTTTTTGTTTTCTAAAATCAATTTGCCTGCGGGCGCCAACACCTCCCTTCAATTTTTTTTTTAGTACTGTAACTCTAGTTGAATATTTTGTATTGACTTGAAAATAACTTAGTGCCCCATGAATTCTTTAATGATCTAAATATTTTGAATAGTTTTTTCTGTTTATGTTTCGGGACATTTTAGTTTGAACTTCGTTATGTGTGTTGCTACTGTAAATTTTTTTCCAAATTTTTTTTTTTGTTTTCTATAAGCTATTTGCCTGCGGGCGCCAACCCCTCCCTTCAATTTTTTTTTCAGTTCTGTAACTCTTGTTGAATATTTTGTATTGACTTGAAAATTGATAACTTGGTGCCCCATGAATTATCATTCTTTTATGAACTAAATATTTTAAATAGTTTTTTCTGTTTGTGTTTCGGGACATTTTAGTTTGAACTTCGTTATGTGTGTTGCTACTGTAAACTTTTTTCCAAATTTCTTTTTTGTTTTCTAAAATCAATTTGCCTGCAGGCCCCAACACCTCCCTTCAATTTTTTTTTTATGATTTTAACTCTAGCCAATTTTTTTAAACATAGTCAATCTGGTGCCCCATGAATAATCATTCTTTAATGAACTAAATATTTTAAATAGTGTTTTCTGTTTATGTTTCGGGACATTTTAGTTTGAACTTCGTTATGTGTGTTGCTACGGTAAACTTTTTTCCAAATTTCTTTTTTGTTTTCTAAAATCAATTTGCCTGCGGGCGCCAACACCTCCCTTCAATTTTTTTTTTAGTACTGTAACTCTAGTTGAATATTTTGTATTCACTTGAAAATTGATAACTTGGTGCCACATGAATAATCATTCTTTAATGAACTTAATATTTTGAATAGTTTTTTCTAAATATTTCCCAAATTTTTTTTTGTTTTCTAAAATCTATTTGCCTGCGGGCGCCAACCCCTCCCTTCAATTTTTTTTTTTTTAGTACTGTAAGTCTAGTTGAATATTTTGTATTGCCTTGAAAATTGATAACTTGGTGCCCCATGAATAATAATTCTTTAATGAACTAAATATTTTGAATAGTTTTTTCTAAATTTATTTCCAATTTTTTTTTTTGTTTTCTAAAATCTATTTGCCTGCGGGCGCCAACACCTCCCTTCAATTTTTTTTTTTATGATTTTAACTCAAGCCAATTTTTTTAAACATTGTCAATCTGGTGCCCCATGAATAATCATTCTTTAATGAACTAAATATTTTGAATAGTTTTTTCTAAATTTATTTCCAATTTTTTTTTTTTGTTTTCTTAAATCTATTTGCCTGCGGGCGCCAACCCCTCCCTTCAATTTTTTTTTTTTAGTACTGTAAGTCTAGTTGAATATTTTGTATTGCCTTGAAAATTGATAACTTGGTGCCCCATGAATTATCATTCTTTTATGAACTAAATATTTTAAATAGTTTTTTCTGTTTATGTTTCGGGACATTTAAGTTTGAACTTCGTTATGTGTGTTGCTACTGTAAACTTTTTTCCAAATTTCTTTTTTGTTTTCTAAAATTAATTTGCCTGCGGGCGCCAACACCTCCCTTCAATTTTTTTTTTTAGTACTGTAACTCTAGTTGAATATTTTGTATTGACTTGAAAATTGATAACTTGGTGCGCCATGAATAATCATTCTTTTATGAACCTTATATTTTGAATAGTTTTTTCTGTTTGTGTTTCGGGACATTTTAGTTTGAACTTCGTTATGTGTGTTGCTACTGTAAACTTTTTTCCAAATTTCTTTTTTGCTTTCTAAAATTAATTTGCCTGCGGGAGCCAACACCTCCCTTCAATTTTTTTTTTTAGTACTGTAACTCTAGTTGAATATTTTGTATTCACTTGAAAATTGATAACTTGGTGCGCCATGAATTCTTTAATGAACTAAATATTTTGTGTTCCTACGATTTAATTTCTTCTACAATTTTTTTTTTTTGGTTCCTGAAATTGCATTTGCCTGCGGGCGCCAACACCTCCCTTCAATTTTTTTTTATGATTTTAACATTAGCCGATTTTTTTAAATATTGGTAACCTTGTGCATTCTTACAGTAACATTTTTTCCACATTTTTTTTTTGGTTTTCTAAAATGCATTTGCCTGTCGGCGCCAACACCTCCCTTCAATTTTTTTTTATGATTTTAACATAAGCCGATTTTTTTAAACATTGGTAACCTGGTGCATTCTTACAGTAACATTTTTTCCACATTTTTTTTTTGGTTTTCTAAAATGCATTTGCCTGCCGGCGCCAACACTTCCCTTCAATTTTTTTTTATGATTTTAACATTAGCCGATTTTTTTAAATATTGGTAACCTGGTACATTCCTACAGTAACATTTTTTCCACATTTTTTTTTGGTTTTCTAGAATGCATTTTCCTGCGGGCGTTAACACCCTCTTTCAATTTTTTTTTTGTTATGTAACTATAGTTGAATTTTTCGTATATACTTTTTAAACATTGATAAGTTGGTGCCCTCTGAATAATCCATCATTAATGAACTAAATATTTTGAATAGTTTTTTCTGTTTAAGATTCTGGACATTTTAGTTTCAAGTTTTTAATTTCAATTTTTTTTTGTTTTCTAACATGCTTTTGCCTGCGGGCGCCAACACCCTCCTTCAATTTTTTTTTTTTAGTTATGTAACTAGTTGCATTTTTTGTATAGACTCGAATAATGATGTCTTGGTGCCCTATGAATAAACCTTCTTGAATAAACTATATATTTCTTTTAGTTTTTTCTGTTTAAGATTCTGGACATTTTAGTTTGTACTTTGTAATGTGTGTTCCTACGATTTAATTTCTTTTACAATTTTTTTTTTGGTTCCTGAAATATCATTTGCCTCTTGGCGCCAACACCTCCCTTCAATTTTATTTTATGATTTTAACATTAGCCGAATGTTTTAAATATTGATAACCTGGTGTATTCCAACAGTAACATTTTTTCGACATTTTTTTTGGTTTTCTAAAATACATTTGCCTGCGGGCTCCAACACCTTCTTTCAATTGTTTTTAGATTCTGAGCGAAGCGATGAATGTATTGATTTTACAATGATGTGTGTTTTTTTTTTATTTTTGTGTCTGTCATCACCTTTTAGGACAGTAAAAGTGCTTGGATTTTCTTCAATACTAACTTTTCTGATAGGAATGTGAATCTTGTTGGTACTTTGGGGGGGAGGGGGGCAAAAGTAAAAATTTCCCAGTAGTTTTCACAAGCGACGTGAAAAACAAAAGAAAAATTAAGGAAAAACGGGAATTTTTACGCAAAATCTGTTTTCGAGAAAATCGATTTTGGTTTTTGGTGTAACTCTAAAACAAATGACAGTAGGGAATTTTGACTGAATGTTTATATAAACAATTTCTATACACCATAAAATTTTCCAAATATTTTGACTCTTTTTGAGCTGTTTACGGACATTGTCAGTTTTCAATTTTTTTGTTTTTTTTTCTATAAATATCAATAAAATTTTATCTGTTGAGTAAAAAAGCTTGAAAATTGAATAGAAGGCTCCTAAGTTATTGTTTCAAAGGCAGATGAAAAAAATTAAAAATCCTTAGTCACAGTTTTTATTTATAAGCATTTAAAGTTCAAATTTTGACAAAATACGGAAAAATCACAAAAATTAGCAAATTATTTTGAGTTGAGAATTCATAAAAATTTTTCTTTTTAAATCTAAGATATGCAAATGTAATATAAGATTACTCATAAGTTTGTCTACCTTTATCAAAAAAAAAAATGTCTACAAGAAACTTAAATTAAATTTTTATGAGTGTCTGAAATTTATATTTTTACAACATTTGATATTCACTCGATTTCTCATGTAACAATTTTCTTATTATATTATAATTAAAAAACGAATGACTGTAGATACTTGAAAATTTCACTGAATGTTTATATTAGCATTTTCTATATACCATATAAGATTTATAAAATATTTTGACTCTTTTTGAGCTGTTTACGGACATTGTCAGTTTTCAATTTTTTTAGTTTTTTTTTCTATAAATATCAATTAAATTTTATTTGTTGGGTAAAAAGCGTGAAAATTTAATATAAGGCTCCTGATATATCGTTCTAATAGCAGTTGAAAAATATTATAAATACATCGGTACAATTTTTTTTTATTTTGTGGTTAACTTTAAAACATACCTCGACTTGTTATGTATATCCACCATGGGTGGGTGTCAGAATTTTTTTTGCATCATCAATTTTAAAACGTTGATTTACCTAGATTAAAAAAAAAATTAATTTGTTATACTTAAGCTCGGTAAACTTTAAGCGTTGTACGGGTGCGTAAAACACCGAAAATCGTGAACATGTAAGGCTATACAAATGGTTTCCCGGTAGTAGAGTTTTGGACAAGTACCTACATAGGTAACTTATAATAATTCATATTATAAATTAATTGAGGAGTAGTAGTTTTCACACAGATCCTCCTCTGCTGTCGGTTCAAACGGAAAAAAAAAAAAAAAAATATTGTAAATTAATTAGGTACCAAAAAAATATAACTTCTCAAACACTGTGTCTATTGGCACTGCCGGGAGAATGTATTAGAATGTCTATAAACTTGCGGACCAGTTTGTATAGTTACATTTGGCATGCGAACTATAATTGAAATAGATAACCAGAATAGGTGCATTGCAGATGACAAAGATTTCTGTAAAAGAACATACCATTTATCAATATACCGTATAGGTACTGAGTATAATACTATAATATATTAGTTCTATGGATTTATCATAGTAAATAATATATTTTATAATATCTATGGTAATCGTCAATTGTCGAAATTCGTCGGCGACGGTTAACAATTCTAATAATTTCAGCAAATACTATTGTATTATAAATATAATATATTGTATATTTTGATTTCAGTGAACAAAAAAATAATGAGCCACTAATATAAACGGACAGTTCGTTAAACCGTACATATTATAATGTAAGTTTTAATACAAACTCGCAAATTTCATTATGATCAGGTTATTTTCATAAAGTATTTCGATACTTTCAAGTTTCAGTTCATCGGAGTGAGATGATTAGGTGGAGATACGAGCGTCTAGAGACAGTGCCTCTTATCAGTACTATTATTATCAGTATCACACTATCACGACAGTTGCTTTATCACATAATCGTTTGATTACATTTAAATTATTATATTTGGTTCTATTCAAGGTAAGGATTTAAAAAAATTCATATCTAATATTATTCAAAGTTTTATTTCAAATATAAAATAAATGTATTCTATTATATTAACTTATACCGATATGTAAGATATGTTGTAGCCTGCAACACAACACATAAGTATAAAATAAAATAAATTTAAATTTAAATAATAAAATTATAATCAATGATATAAGTTCCAAGTTAAGATAGGCAATTATGATGAGTAAGGCCCAATGATGTCACGCGACTTTTTCAAATTACTCATGACTTATTGAATTATGTGAGTAGAATTGTAAAACCGTATAACCTATACCATTTTTCTTAGACTTGAACATTCTTTCAAATAAAAAAAACTTATTTTTGTGTGTGGTGTGCTCCTTTAAATAATATATAAATCATAATGTATAAAATTAACAGTTTAATTTTAACAAAAATATAAAATAACTCCACTTCTCAAATCAATTCAAATTAATAACAAATTTCTTAAACTATATTATGAATAACTACAATTAGAATTAATCTAATTTAAAAATGTTTTTTTATTCTTTTTTTGACAACCTCTTCTTCAGTATCACCATTCTCAATTTGGTGATTTTATTTGTAGCATCTGGAAACACACCATTGAAAAAAATTTTTTGCTTAGCCTTTTTTCTTGTAACTACTTTATGTTTTTTGCCGTTCATCCATTTCACAATTGACATATTATGAACAATATTTTTGCACTTTGCAACTTGTATGTTCACCTGTCTCTCGTTTATATTATTTAAAAAAATGTTAAAATGGAAGATTATCTTTGCAAATGTAATATAACAATGCATCTGTAACTGTCATATGGTTTTGTCCACCTTTGAAAAAATGTATTAATATAGATAATACATTAATACCTAATAAAGGATTAAATTTAATGTTTTCTATAAAAAATTTTATTAACCTTACCTGAAAAGGAAGACACGTGTTCCAAAGATTGAGTAATAGATACTTGTGTTTTATATTCCTTTTTTGTTGGGTTCACAGGTTGTTCATTAATATCTGATATTTATGAAGCCTCATTTTTCTACAAAATTAAGAAATTGGAAGTTTGTTTATATGATGAAATTTTATATTTTATAAATATTTAAATATAATAACGAGTATAATAATATGTACTTACTAGTACTGAATTGCTTATAATATTATGGACATTGTACAAATGTGTTCGTAAATTTGAAATGTTACGGGATGTTTTGTATATGTTTTCACATTTTTTACATATAGATTTATCTTTATTAATTTTGTCAAAATATTTCCAAACGAAACTAATTTTTCCCATTTTCGAGAAATTGCGGTGTTGTTGGGTAAATAAAATACACGATGAAATTACTTAAATTACTATGATGTGAGAGTACGAGAATGAGAGAACTGTAATAAATTAATAAATATTAACCATAATTCTATGTCCATAAGATCATATCCAAAATGGAAAAACACTAAAAGAAATAATAAAAATTATCAGTTACTAGTTGTGTAGTCAAAGAATACTATAGTCTAAAGGTCCTATTAAAAATCATCTATACATCAATAAAATGTCCCTTTCAAATATAAAACACCAATATAGAATAAATATCATTGGCAATTCCAATTTTAATAAGTAGCTATATAATATATAATGCCATAACAAATACTTTTATATTGATCTGTAATTCAACTAACACAAAAAACAAAGATTTTCACACTATACAAATCTAAAGTATACTGTTCTTATATTGTGCAGTAACATTAGGGACCTATGATAATTTACATCTTACAATAAATAATAATTATATTATTATTGTAAAATATTTAAATTTATGCGGGAAATGTTGTTATAGCACAGAATAGGTTATAGTATCATAGAACAATTTATACCTATATCACTAATTATCAGGGTTTAGTGGTGCTTACCAACTATGGTAATTAAATTATTATAGTCAAATTATACACCTTGATTATAATTATGTTATTTAAATTTTAAACAGCAGCGTCTAATATTTATAAATATTATTATTATTATTATTAAATATATTATCGTTCGAATATCGATATTTTAACGATATATCGTATGAACATATCGATGCAACGATAATTATCGAAGTACGATATCGATATATCGGTTTATTACTATCGATATATCGTTGCCAATTTGCCAATATTTGCCATCCCTATTTATGGTACCGCGACCGAGCACACCAACCGGCTTCGTACCTATCGCCCGTGGCCGCCGTTTTTGCATTTTGGGACTTGATAGTAAGTTGATAACTTGATTGTGTTTTGTTGTTTATTTTAATTTTTTAGTTACATTCACAATTCACATAGTCTAGCCAGTAGCCATGCTCTGCGGTTTCACGTGGTCTATCCAACTGTCGGCTGTCGATCAATAATTCATTTTTGCGATATCTACGCTAAAGTCCACTGCCTGATCACCAACCATGAAACTGTTGACCCACAATTTGCTGTCGTCCAAGAGTCTGAAAGGAGTCAAAGTAGGATATCCGCTTCGCATTGTCGTGAGTAATTTCATTGTTGTTTTAAATACCTAGTTGTCCTCATTAATTTACTACTGTTGTCTTCTTATTGTAATATTGTGCGTTCTACATGTTGTTTTCGACAGGCAAAAGACGTCAAGATATCCGAATGTGAATTCAACAAAGAGTTTGTGAAGAAAATCATACCTAAACTTGATTGGAAAGTTTTTGTTAACGCAGCTGTGGAAGTACGGATATTATATGACTGTTTCATAGTTGTTACGCAAGCAATAATTTACATCAATCTACCATGATATAAGTTTCATTAGGTTTCATAAGGTGTTTTTTTCATTCTAGATCGGCCAAACCAGTGACCTGTCTGATGAGTTACTTGATGACTATGAGGATGATGAAGAGTATCTCAAAAAAGTACATCATCTACTCATGGAAGTAAGTCTGGGCTGATGTATTAAATACAATCATTATTTTTCTATAGTACTACCGTGTTTCATGCATTGGCCTAATGGCCAGTGGCGGATTCAGGGGTACGGCAAAGGGGGCATTACCCCCAACCCCTCCCAAAATTAAGCCCTGGATCCGCCACTGCTAATGGCTAATAGTATTTTTAATATTACTACCTAATATTTATCTAATTAATGTAGTATTCTTTTAAACACATTCCTCTAAAATGTTTGTTAACACTTATTGTCTTATAAATTGGCATTTAAATTTGGAAACTAATAAAAATTCTTATAATTTATATTTATCATGTGTGAATTCACTTTTAAAAATTATTGATATTTAGATCTAATCATATATTTTTAGTTAACCTGTTGATTTAATATGAAAATATAATTTAAATAATATTTTGCTATATAATGATGGATATTCTAACAATTTTATTTATTTTATTTAGGTAGAAATTATAAATGGTGAACTAATATGTCCAGAAACAGACAGAGTGTTCCCAATATCAGCTGGTATACCTAACTTATTGTTAAATGAAAATGAAGTATCATAAACATTACTTTTAATTGGTTCATGTATGTTTTTCGTGCGTATAATTTTTTTTCCAAGGTTTAATAAAATATGTATTTAACCTGATCTACAATTGTGTACCTTTGATTGATATAAAATTACTTTGTAACAGTGGTGAAGTAAATATGTGTAATATGTTGGGATAATACAATTTTACATAGTCATTATTACTGTTTCTCCAAGAACCACATTCAAGATACTTCCACTTAAATATACTTTAAATCAAGCCAAGAAGTAGTAGATAATTTAAGAAGACTTTTATATGAAGTCACGAGCTTAAAGGTTTAAGAAGACCAATCTTATAAATATATATAAATCACTATATCTATTATTTATGATTGTTAATTTTGATATTGATGTTGTATAATATTTAAATAAGAAAATCATTGTATGAAAAACAGTTTTGCTCTATTCAATCCCGGACTAAGGAGCCTGCCATAACCTGTTTTTTTGTTCAAAAACATGTTTTACTGGAAAAACTCGCGCCTCTTAGAGTGATCCGGTTTCAATCATTTTTTTTGTTTTGAAAGAGAACATTTCTTTTATGGTTCATTGAACTTAGATTTTCAAAATTCTATTTCTAAACCATAAAATACGATTTTGTATAATATTCATCATAATAATAATATTATTATGATCATTTTCACAAAATTGTGTTATTTTTATTTTTTTTTTGTTTTAAGCAACGAAATTGAAATTGAAAGTCTAATACACCCTGTTAACGAAAAAGAAATTAATTAAATCAGACCACTAAGATTTGTGAGAGTTTTTCCTGTGAACCGTGTTTTGAGCAAAAAACATGCATTTTATTTTTGGTCGGCAGTGCTATTGACATGTGGGCACAGTGCGTGCGTAGATAGCCCCGGTACCTGCATACAAACACACTCACTTACACTTATCATAATTTATTTACTAGTTGCTGACGATTAACATAAATGCCTTGAGAGGCGGCAACGAAATTGCATATTGCCTATATATTGCCCCTCATTAAAGACACGAACAGGCCATATTTGGTTGCGAACCACATCAATAAAATAAAGATGAGCAAGTGGTTGACGCTCTGCAGTACAGAAAGTTAAAAGTGGGTCACTGTAATGGATGGTGTTAAATTTGAATTCAATGATATAATATCGTTGTACATGAAAAACGGTATTACTAAGTATATTTCGTCCGCCCCAGCGAAGAAGGTTGCATCTCCGTTTTTACAAATTTTTTTTTTTTTAAATAGTCTTACTGTTTTTGTGCAGTTCCCGTGAAACTGAAAGTATATATCAATCGAATACGTTCTATACAATAAAATTCAATTACTACCGTATTCACGGAAACACGATGTAGGTAAATTTTACCTACATCGTGCACGGGAACTACACAAAAATAGTTATGACAACTTGAAAAAAAAAAAATTTTAACAACAGAGATACGACAGTCTTTGTTGCCGCAGACGAATTTTGATGATATTATTGTGAGTAAAGTAATTTAGATATTTACCTATTTACGTGGAACCTTGTTTTAAATTTTAAATTTGATAAATTTTGTCAAAAGTCAAACTTTAAATACTTATAAAAAAAAAAATTGTGCCTATGTATTTTTAATATTTTTCAACTGCTATTGTAACAATATATGATAGGAGCCTCGTATTAAATTTCAAGCTTGTTGATTCAACGAATAAAATTAATAATTAATAAAAATTAATGACTCTTAACAGCGTAATAACTAATGAGTGGTTTTCCGTAGGTCGGCAAAAAAAGAGAATGGGGAGGGGTGGTATAACCACTAACCTCCCCCCCGAGCACGCCACTGTGCTCATATTATGCGTGTAAATGGGTAAGATACAAGTAAATTGTACCCCGCATCTATACGGTAGATTTAATAAGTGTATCGACGCACTAACCTTAGGCTGGGGTCGACGGACCCGGTAACATTCTACCCTGTGGTGTGCAGTAGCGTGTCTAAGGTTTTTTCAAGAGGGGGGGGATATACAGTTTTTAATGGACATTCAGTATACACGCATTGACATATTATATTCATATTATTATAATTATACATGTTGTATTGTGTACAACATTTGGGGGGGAAGGGGATATGACCCCCATACCCCCTCTAGATACGCCTCTGGTCGAGTGGAGTTCTGGCGTTGGCGTGTAAATGTGTAATAGATAGCTGGAATTCTCGACGTGATGGAACGGTAGGCGGTAATCAGGTCTCGGCTTTGGCGCGACCTCGGTGGTGGTAACTGGCGGTGTGTAGCAGCGGCGGATTTACGGGGGGATTTGGGGGGATAAATCCCCCCCTGGTCTTTTTTTTAGATAGTAATTTTATAAATCTAGACACTAAATCGTGTTTAGTATTTACTATATTAATGTATTATTCAGTTTTGTAAATAAAGTAAAAATGTGTGAATCCAACAAGACCCCTAACAACGAAATCCGCTCTCCGGTTTTGGAGATCTATCTCACTAAATGAAAATGAAAATGATTTTTTGTGGGGCTGTTCACACCGAAATTTTTCTGGATTCAAATTGTTATACCGCTTGGGTGTGATATCAGTTAAATTTCTAAAAATTAAAAATCAAGAAAGTTTACATGCCGATCCCTGACTTAGCGAGCGTTTTTTTTATTATAAGTGCTAACTATATAAGTACGTAGTATGTCTGTAATTAGTGTTTTTAATTTATCAAATGAACAATAATTATTTATATTGTTATTTGTTAGAATGTTAGATGTTCTAATTAATAATTACTATAGTAAAATTAAATATTTATGATATTATTATTTTTGTACTAAATTTATTATTATATAAGTAGACGTTGGTGTTGATACTATAGGATGATAATTATTAAAGAATCTAAACTCAAAGAATAAGTTTTGACTGTAAATTAAAAATTTAAATTTATTTTAGATCTAATTAATAATAATCAATGTATTATTGTTATTCACTAAAAATAATGACTAATTGGTATCCAATGTAGAATTTATGGTGTTTAAAGTGTAAACTGTTCAACCTTTAGTGAACAAATTTTTGAAACCTCAAAGGGGGATGTGGGAGGCGAAGCCCCCCACTTTTTGTACCTATGCTATTCAATGCGGCTCATCCCCTCCCTATAACAATTCTTAAATACGCCACTGGTGTGTGTCCTCGACGTGTCGATTGATAGTCCCTAGTCAGCGTGGTCAGGTGTAGTGAATAGTGGCTGGTTAGCGGCAGTTGGGCCGCAGCTTCGGCGGCGGCAGACAGAGAACGGACGGCCAAATAAGTTATAGTTATCACAGTTCGGCGGCGGGTCTACCAGCAGGTTAGATACGATATATAAACTCGTATCCCGTACAGATAGCCAGGTGGGAGGACTAAGGGGGATATAGCCCCCTCAATGACTGTGTTGACCTTAGCATTTTACCAAGATTAATAAAAAAAAATAAAAAGTGTAAATAAAAGACATATTATGGTATCGTAATGAGACATTAATAATATTATGTTGTCCCATTACAGACCCCTTTTTTAATTTTGCTTTTTTAAAGGGAAACGAAAAAATAAATAAAATTTAAAACAAATGTGGAAAAAGGTATAAAGATTTATTGACGTAAATTAAGTTTGAGTTATGTCTGCCTGGGATTTTTTCTGCACTCTTCTCTGCGCTCTTTTTATCCGCTGTAGATCTCTATAACGCTGTCGCTTCCTCGCCCCATTGCTCAGTTCTAACCTGGATGGATCCTCCGTTGGCTCAGTTCTGATAACGGTGGGTTGGACGTTTCCTTCGGTATATTCCATTTCCTTGGATGGGGATTGGGTCTTAACGCCAATGGATACGGGTGTCGATGAGACCACAGCTATAGCTGGCATAACTGGAACGTCCCATAAGGTCAGTATGGATGATTAATATCTATACTACATAATATTATGTACCATTGTACCAATAAACAAACATACACTTTTCAAATCAATAATCCAATTATTTATGAAATTATAATGCACTAAAGTAAGCCAAAATAGTAATTACACAAGTTCCCTCTCATAGTCTCATCAGACATCAGTTTTTGATTTTCAATAATCCGGAATTACCATGAAACTATATTCTATATTTTTGGAGGTTTTTTTACCATCCCCTTATTTCAGTGTTTTTCTCCCCAAATACCCCTTACAAAAATGTAGGATGAATAATGTTTTTTTGTACAGGTTATATTATGATGTGATCGGTAACACTATTGTTTTATTTTGAAATATTCTGAGTACAATTTATCATCATTAAAACATTTTTAGTTATGGAATATTATTATATGTATCTTAAAAATTATGACAAGCATTGAAGATTTCTTTAGTGTCAAGAAAATATGGGTTTTTCCGTTAATTTGAAATACAGGAATATCTTATATGAGATACTTGGTTCTTTTTTAGACATCTAAAATTTAAATGTATTCTAAATAAATGGCAACACACTTACAAAAAATTGAAGGATTTTGAAAAAACAACTAAATTATTAACCAAGCTAATTATTATATGTACACATTAATTTTATTGAAAAAAAAATATGTAAAAATGAATAGGTAAAATAAAAATAAAAAACAAAATTTTGTGGCTGCAATTGACTGGGTATGGACTTTTTGACTTACTAGTTGAGAACCATGGCTCAAAGGCTGTCATGTATAGTTTTTCATTTTAAAATTGTTTGTGAAATGTTAACAAGATATTTCAAAATTGAATTTAAAATAAGAACAACTGATTTTTTTTATCATTATTATCTATAAATATGTTACAGTATAATATTATAAGAGTTTACATTTAAACTATGAAAAGCTTAAAAATAATCAATAGTTGGCAGAAAATTACATATAACTTTAGTAAAACTAATATAAGACTATCAAAAACTTATAATTATTAATTTATGTTGAATATAAAAAACAAATTATACCTACTCCACAATCGTTTAAAAAGGAAACAATAGTCACATTTTATTTGTCTTACATAAAATTAGCTACGGACAACGAATATATGACTAATAATTTGAGTAGTAGCATTATCAGTGATTACATCACATTACTTTGAAAATAGTTATTTGGACTCTGAATGACCTATAGATTTTTCATTATCAGAATCATCTTTACTTTTATTAACTTCTATAACAGTATCCAATGTATCCCAATCAAATTCATTTTTCATTTCTTCTTCGTGTTGAATATTTAGACTTGATGAATCATCACCATTGTCAGAAGTTTCATTTTTATCCTCATTGCCAGCACCCTGGAAGTGCAATTAATAGATAGGTCAATGTGCATTGGAAATGATAAAATATTTTATATTTTGTCTTTAAATTTTATACTTTGTTAGAAGAGTCGCTGTCTGATTTCATTTCATCGGTACATTCCTTGCTAACCACTTCAGCAGTCTTTTCTTGAGATTTATTTTTTTCACAATGTTGCACATAACGTTGTAAATGTACACGGTTACGGCAATGCAAATTCAACTGCTGTTCAACATCATCATGTGGGGGTAAATTGAACTTACACAATTCACAGTAATATACTTCAACTTTTTTACAAAACTCTTTACCTATAGAAAAAATCAGAAGTATTTCACATTGATCAGTAAAAAAAAAATTTGAACTACTGTTGAAAAAAAGTACTCATTTTCTAAAAACTTCATTTTCCATGTTAAGTTTATCGTATTTAATTTTTTCATAAAGTATATAAATGAATGAGAAAAAAAATTAACAAATATTTGGAAGAACATTTTTACAGAGAAAATAATTTATAAAATAAACTTCTAATAAGTTATAATAAGAATTATAAATTATTGTATTCCTATTCTTTTACATATTAATGTAGTTGTAGAAATATTAGTAACTAGGAAGTATCTTACGTTAGGGTTGAAGGTATTGAAATCGGAAACTGGTATTGCGGTATTAGATTTAGTACCAGTATGAAACGGTATAGCGTAATACCAATATATACCACAAAACCGCCACAAACTGGTATACTAAAAAACCGTCACCAAATGTATTACGATATGTACTGGTATTACGGTATCTACCAATATTACGGTATACTGTTGCAGCAGTATTTAAACAAAAACCGGTATACCAAAAATCCGTCAACCCTTACGTACAAAAATAAAGAAATTAATACATTTTTTTATAGTAAATAATAATAGAAAATATTTGGTTTTTAAAAATTAAGATAACTCACCTAGACTTATTTCTTTTTTGGACTTAGATTTCTTTTTTCCATCATTTTTACTATCTTGAGCATTTTCACCTTCTTCTGATCCTTCATCTAAAGACACAAATTAATTATTATAAATTTTTTAATTTGTTTTCAGTTCATTTTTGAAGGTCATGATGACTAACCATCCCCAGATCCAACCGAATCCAAAACCATAAAATTGTCCATATCCACATCGCCATCAGCTTCATCTGCACTCGGAACAGCAGCCATTCGTTTAGTTCGGCGATCATAAATATCAACTTTCTGCAACAAGGATAAATGATTACATTATAACATAATAATTGGATTAACCTTATGCTATCCAAGCAAAAAAACTATTACCTTTAAATGGTTGGTGCTGCACAAATGATGCTCATAACGCATTGGCGAAGCAAACATCAAATGACACACATTACAAGCGGGTTGTAGAAATTGTTTAATTTTCTGAAATAATGTTTTTGTCATTAGTTATGAATTTATGATTTACGATTTACTTTTATTCATAAGTTTGATAATTTTACACACACCTTGTGCAAAATGCTACTGAAGTGATCACTTTTTGGTTGTTTGAAATTCAGTTGGCATAATTTGCAATAGTTAATCTCAATTTTTGGATCTTCCTCAGTTGCTTTGTCATCAATTTCTTTTTGTTCCTTACGTTGGTCCTGACGAAACATGAATAATTCATGCTTACGTTTACGGGCTAATTGAGACATGGCTGTGCGATGACGTATTTTCAATAAATGTATCTCATATTCCTAAATGTACACAATTCAAATTATTATACACTTTGTATTTACCTTCAGACATTTAAATCTTAAATGTTTACTTACTCTAAATGTCTTGCAGGTTACTTCGCAATGAGGACACAATAGTTTAATAAACGGTTCTCCTCTAGAATCTAGCAAATTGTTTTCAATTTTTCGAGGCTGTATGGAAAATATATAGAATATTAATAAATAATAATAAACCACAAATATCTGTTGATTCATATATAATTTACTTACTGAAGTTTTATCTCCAGAACCAGATTTAGATACATCGCCATTTAGTTTTTGTTTTTTTACCTTTTTCTTAACAATTTTCATCACTTTTTTAATAACTTTCTTTTTCTTTTTAGGCGATTTATCTTTTTTTTCACCATCATCTTCAGGCCTTTCACAATCTTCATCATTGGCCGATTCCTCTTCCTCTACTTCTTCTTCAACTTCCTCTTCTACTTCTTCTTCATCTACTGACGGAGACCTTACACGTTCACGAAGTTGCTAAAATATTTATAAAATTATAAATAAAAGAAAACATTAATATTTTTGTTACTTATACATACACGAGTTTTTTCCCTGAATTCAGCAATTTTTCTTGCACGATAGTCATCATGATCTCGCATACTAGTTCTGTTAAAAATATTTAAATGATTACTATAGATAAAATATAAATAAATTGTATTAGTATAATTCTTATGTTTAAAAAATCAATGACTTATGGATATTTGATTACAACTGCATGACCTATAATAATAAATAATAACGTTAAATTAATTGATATTAACTTTACTTAATCTGAAATAAGAACATACTGAAATGGCACACATCATAAATGTAGAATTAAACTACTTACTGGAAAAGTAACAATTGAATTATTTCATTACTAAACAATACATTGATCACTGCGTTTAAAACGTTTGAATGTATTTTTAGAAGAGACTTCAAAAATAAAATACATTTTATATAGTATTGTAATCATAGGAATCTCAGAAAAAGTTTAATTTAATTATTTTTGGGAAAAAAGCCTGACCAATATAACTAAACGGAAAAAAATGTCTGTCTGATTTTTATTTTTTATTATACAACCTACAGTAATAGATGGTAAGGTAGATAAAAAAATAATGAGTAATCGAGCATAAGGTAATAAAGATAGCAAAATTAATCTGTATTTAAAGATAAAATTTGCAATTCCTAACATATAATATATAAAATTGATGGCACAATATCCAATTGTTGTCCAATCTTGCAGTTATTCGCATAGAGATGGAAATAGTGATTTTCAAATCAGGAAAATAATAATTTTTTATGGATTTGCATATACAACTAATCATGATCTGTCAACCAGCATCTGGCTTGGAATTCTCTCAAAAAATGTTCGCGTATTTTAATTACTTCAAAAGGTAAAAATAATAAATAAACTATAAATGTATTAAGCTGTATAGTGGCGGATAGATAATGAAATATAAGTGGACAATTTTTTGATTAATATTGGCCATTGTATTTGTAAAAGTAAAAGATA
Organism: Metopolophium dirhodum; assembly: GCF_019925205.1. Lineage (NCBI taxonomy): Eukaryota > Metazoa > Arthropoda > Insecta > Hemiptera > Aphididae > Metopolophium > Metopolophium dirhodum. The sequence continues at coordinate 29,981,700 of NC_083561.1, read as the reverse complement.
TTAACAAATTATTAGTTTTAAATTATGTTACGTTGTTCTATCATTCATTTTTATATTATTAGTAACAAATTATTTTTTAATATTAATAATTTTAAATTATATAACCTTTCATTATTTATATTAGTAAATCAAGTCTTTTTTCGAAAACAATTAAATCTGACTTGTTTTCTGTGTATTTTTTTTCCGACACCCGTAATTATAGATATTTTAAATTAATTTTTTTACTATGAGATGTTTTTATTAAATTATTTGTCACGTTTTCAAGATGATTTATTTAATTGTCTACACTCATTATTTCAAAGTTTTGACTTTTTTAATAAATATTTTTTTAATTTTTTATCAGTATCAATTTTGAAATTTTTAAATTTAGGAATGGCAACATACATTTTAATTTCATATTCTGAAATAGACATAAAAATTGAATTTCAAACAAACTATTAATTAGTTATAAGTATAACTTACGAAGATTTGATACCGTGATTTTCTGTTTTTGTCTAACACACACGCGACATAGTATTTTAGACGGGTTTTTTGCCAAACATTCCAATTGACCTATTGAAGCGATAAGAAATCTGAAAACAGATTTGAATATGTCGTCAAGTCTACTTTAAATCGACTTTCCTACATATTTGTTAATATTATCCCCCAAATACCTAAAAATGTCATATTAAAAAATTGTCGTATTTTAATTTTTGTAGAGATTAAAATCAAAAATTAAAAAATGTGGGAAAGTTGATTTCAAGTAAGCTAGATGACATATTCAAACGTTTTCAGATTTCTTATCGCTTCAATAGGTCAATTGGAATGTTTGGCAAAAACCCATCTAATATACTATGTCGCGTGTGTGTTAGACAAAAACAGAAAATCACGGTATCGAATCCCCTTATGAGTTGATTTTCGGGGTACCCTGAACACTCACTCTGTTCATCTTAACTTTTAATACTTTAAATACTAAGTTAACTAATTAACACTACTCGGTCAAACTTAAATTTGTATATATCAATAAACTTTAAAATATGATGAGTGTAGAAAATTGTAAACAATATTAAATGTTTTTCAAAAATGTAGTTTTGGAATGACATCAAATTATATAAAAACAATGAGTATAGTCGTAGACACTTAAATGGACCACTTTGTATACAATATTTATAAAAAGCACGTATTTTATAAAATAAGAGTATATTTAGAATTTGATAGAAGAATTCTACAATATTACTGTAGTCATATAACAAAACCATTGAAACTGGATGCATCGTTAGGTCAAAAAATCTAACTCCAAAATACAAATTACAGATGAGTACCAGTTTACAGAGTTGTTGACGTTGAATACAAATATCAAATGGAAGATACAAGTCAGTACGTTTCGTATTGATATATCAGCTAATGATATTGAACAAATAGAAATTTCAAAATTATCTTCTATCAATAATAATTATAATACTATAACTTTTTGGTGTCATCGTTTGACTGTGTACCAGCGGTACAGTGTATATATATATACATATTTGTCATATAATACTAATCAATTTAAATAGGGTAGTTTCAAAATTAATATTAATATTAATGTTAATTTGTTGCGAATAATAAATGCTATGTTATGGCATTACAATTTGACATTATTATTTCATCTGGAGTTCATCCATAAGTTACATCTTCAATTGAGTTTGTTTCATTAATTCATAGAGTATAACTCAATATAAACAAATTATTTATAACATTATATTGTATATGGACAAATGTTGTTGATATTTAATATTGGCATCTGAATGAATAACTTACTGTATCTATGCATTTCATCTTTAATACTCCAAATTTAATTCAATGGTGTATTCAAAAATTTCCTTGTAAAATATTATCCATTGTACATGCATAAGTGAACATAATAATCTTTAATGAATTTTAGTCAGAACAATGACCATCAATTGTATTTTATATTTTCTGAACACCAACAATTACTTAAAAGTAATTTGTATGATTGTTCAACAATATTTGTTTAATACTTTTTCATTCTGCCCAATGGCTCTATAGCCTATAGATAGGTTTCATGTTGTTTTTTTAAAATATTTTTTATATATGTATACTATTTATTTAGATATTATACTGTTTTCATCATCTTTTGTAACGCTCCATATAAACATGACAGTCGCCATTTAATTACCTTTTGACTGTATGTATTCTTCTATTGGCCATATCATATCCTTTACGAATGGGATTTGTGCGCCAACCTGGTGTAGGTTCAAGTCGTTTGCGTTTGATAAGTCCAGCACTACCTCCAAATGATCCTCTATAAGACACATTGGCAGAAGACCTACCCCTCATACCAGGTCTTTCAGCAACACGGAATCCTCTAGTACCCCTGCCTCTATTTGATGGGCCAGAATATCTAGGGGAAGGTGGTGAAGAACGATCATCATCAGGAGGCAATGGCTTACGGAAATCTGAACCATAGTCACGTGAACTCTCACGGCCTCTGTAACTGCTACTTCCTCCATAGTTATTATCAGGAGCATAGGATGATCTGCTACTACGTTCTTCTACATAACTGCTGCCACCACCACCACCACCACTACTATAACGGCCAAAGTCGTCACCGGAGCTTGAATATCCACCCATGTCTGAGTCTCTGTGACTTCTTCCACCCTGCGTGCAATTTTCAATCAATGTGTCAATCTCATCTTTTTATTTTACATATTTATTAAATACATAATATATATTATACAGATGTCTGTAATAACATATAAAATATCATTTCAAAATACATCATCAATAATAATAATAACAATAATAATAATAATTATTTTACTAATTGTATTTAAATATGAACCCTTTAATAATTGTTTACTGATATTATCATCTTGCAAGACAAATTGATATTGAGACACTGGGCAGTCTTCGATTCAATTTATTTATTTGTAGTAGCAACATATAAATAGTATTTGTGTAGATCCAATTCAACATAAAATATTAAGCAGTATTCCAATGAATTCAAAAATTGATCTTACATTATTTATCTGCTTCTATAGCATTTTTAAAAATGTAATAGAAAATTACTGTATTAGTATAAAATATAATCTACTGTTTTACTAATATCCATTAACAAGAATCAGTAGTATAAAAATATCACTATATATTAAAATTGTTGTAACTGATAGAAGACATTTTTTTAGTTGAAAATACTTGGAGTGCACATATATGAAGTATACATGAAACCATAATTTATTTTTTTGATTCCAGGTTAAATTTGTTCTCTTTAAATTCCTACATGGGGCTATTTAACATTTTTAAATACATATTATATTTAATTTTAGTTTATTTTTAAAATGTTATATGTAGGTACTACACAGTAGCGCCAAATGAAAATATTAAAACTAGTAGTTCAAATAGTTCGATTGAACCACCCACCCCTTCAAACAACTGTGAAACTGGCTCAACTATTATGTATAAATATTTTAAAGACATTTCTTTTTTTTTTATATAATTATAGCAGAAATACTATGTATGTTCTATTATTTTACCCAATACCCACCCATTATTAAGGCAGTTCAATTGAACTACTTGAAGTACGTTTTCAGCGCCACTGGTACTACATATTGCAAACACTACATTCAAATGATGTACATAGAATTTAATACTATTGTTAAGATTTTCAAAATGATACTGTTAATTAAAATATAATCCCTGCATAGGTAATAAACTTAATATTATTTATACTGTTATATTATACTAAATATGTTCTACTTTATTAAAACATATATATTAGGAAAATCAATGTATAATTGACACCCAACTCCCAAGATATTGTTATTTGAAATCACAGCCAAATAGTTAAATATTATGTTATTAAACATACCTCTTTATACCGCCTATAGTCATCATTATGACTACTTGAATATCGATCATTATTACCTAAAATTATAAATATTAATGGCGATAAGTACCTATATACAATAAACATATAATAATAATAAATTATCTGAATAAGTTAACTTCATGTTAAAAATGTACAAACACACTTCATAAAATCAAGCTAAAGTTCTTATAATGGCTAAGTACAGATTCATAATTATTTTTTTAATCACTATTTTTTTTATAACTACCTTTAGAATTTAAATACATATAGTTATTTTAGTACATTATGGTTTAGTCAAACTTCACTAATTATTAAATTAAAATATATATTTAATATCATGACTAATTAAATAAGTATGATCGCAACTTTGTGATACCCATACACGTCTATTGCGTAGTTCTCTGCTTCTATAATATTCTATTGGCATTGCCGACCAATAAAATGCAGAAAACTACACGCAATGATTTTGAGTATAAAATAATGGTGAGATGCGCAAACGGGACTTAAACTGATTATTTGTAATCATACCTATTTATTTAGTCATCTAATATTTTTAAATGCTAATTACCTATATCATAAATAAAACCTAGAATAATCAAATAATCAAAATCAAAATTAAAATTTTATTTTAATCAATTAATTTAAATAAATATTAGATAATTAAACTATTGGTTTAAAGACAAATTGTTATTAATTAATTACAATCAATTACTTAAAATCCTCAATACCTCTATTCTATGATATTGTTACATCTAAATTTATATTATAACTGTTTAATTATCATCCTCTTTTCCCCAAAATAAAAATGTAGTTTTATTAATGGTACAAAAGTATTTCTACTTCCACAATGAAGGCCCATTAGATTATTTTACAATAAGAGTTATGCAAATAATTTAAGATGTAAATCTTACCAGAATAGCGATTTCTCGATTCATAATTTGAGTCTCCTTGAGATGACCAGTTAGATCCAGTGTTGCGATTCATACTGCTATAACCACCGGTTGATGGTGAATTACTGGACCAAGATCCTCCACTGTTTCCTCGGATACCCCCTCGAGACCCACGAAATGAACTATTACCTCGGCTTCTGTAACTGTCATTGTAGTTATTTCCACCACGACTACCTCTTGGACTGCCATAATTTGAATTGTAAGAAGTCCCACGATTTCCTCCTCTTGTGTTGGCAAAACCACCACGACTAAACGCACACAAACAAATAAAAATTAGATTAAATAATTAAATAATCTAGTATAATTGAAGGTACTAGAATTAACGGAATTAACAGACAACGACCACAGGGCACATAGACTACTGAGTAATGTGAAGTTACTCAAAATATTTCGATTTGGCGACTGACGCAAGGTGAAATAACAAGTAACAACAACATTAATTTGTTGTAGGTACCTCCTATCCACTCAAAAGATCGCCGTTTGTTTACTGTCCATAGTTACCTAGATCTGTAGGCCATCGTGTCGACTGTCGATCACCAATGCGCGTGCGGATCGCGAAGGTGTGAGAATTTCGATACAAATAAGCTCCAGCGAAGGTGAACGCGGTGACTGAACTCTAACCGAACTTCGAAGTAAACATTCGCAAATGGCCTCGTACAGCAACGGCATACAAATTATACGAACTGTATCTCCACGACTCCGCCGCCCCAGTGCCACACCACCCATCTCCATGATAAGCGAATAGCGGTGATACGTGTTTGTCCGTGGAGGAAAAATCGATAGGTAACCGTGGACGGGAAAGCGCGGCATTGTGTGCCTCAAATATTTTTATATATCTGTGGTGTGCTCACGACCACTGTCTACCGTCTATAATAATAATATTATGATGTTTGTTATTATTATAATTATTAATATTTATTTTATAATTTTTAATAAAAAAAAAAAAAAACAATGTAAAATGATTATGACCTACCTATTTATAAATAAAAAACAGTCTTTAACTATACCTGCATATAATATGTTTATATGTATAGTATTGTAGTCATATAGACAGTCCTAAGAATGTATAAAACGGGAAGTGAAATTGAAAATACTTTAAAAATAATTTGGAACCAATTAGGATTTTGGTACTAGGTAGACCTACCTTTCGTAAAAACTCAGGAACCCATTCGGACTTATCGGAACGAATTCGGATAGGTACACTGTCTGGTCTAAGTCACGGACTTGGATAAACCATTAAAGTGCCCCATTTACGATTAATTTTTAATTGTATCAATAATTATTCGTCAATAAACATTAAAATGGTTTTAATATTTTCAATATCTTAATCAATATATACGGTCAATAATATTATATTGATACAATACAATTGCTGCATTCTGACATTCTGTATTGTGCTTTTAAGATAAAGTTCATCTAATATCTATTTGTCCGTGCCCAGAGTATTGCCTCTTTTCCCGTTCACAATTTTCAATAATTTTTTTTGTTTAAAACAATTCCACGTTTCACAAAATAACAAATAATACGCTACTGCAGGGTTTATGTGTAAATTCAGGGGCGGACTGGGAATAAAAATTGGCGCCGGGGAAACAATAAATTCGAACCAATTTTGGACTAATAATAAAATATCTACCTATAAGTTATCGGCCCAAATTTTCGCCCACCCGCCAGTCCACCCAGAGACGCAACTAGGGTTAAATATTTAAAATTCAGGGGGGGCTAACCAAAAACAAAACTATTTATTTAAAATAACCTACAGGGGCTTATATCTAAATCAATTAGGAATATTTTGGGGGGGGGGATAAATCTTAGTCAAAGCGGGGACTAAGTCTCCCTTACTCTCCCTAGTTGCGCCAGTGAGTCAGCGCCTGTGTGTAATATGGAAATTATTATGGAGTCCATAGGCGTGTTTACGGGAGGGGCCGGGTGGGCACTGGCCCCCCCGGCAGACTGTGCCTCCAAAAAAAAAAAATGCCAGGATAAAAAAAAAAGTCGTGCGGTGTGTACCCTGCAGTAGGTACCTATAGATTTTGATTAATTGTAATTTTTTAAGTTACGCATTTATTAACTAGTGATTATATTATCATATTATAATATTATGTTCATCATATTATAGTTTTATCAGTTAATATTATCCAATTACCGGTTAATTATTTCAAAAATATTTTTAGATATTTTACGACTTGTTAAAATAATTTAAATTTTGTCAGATACTCTAAATATATATTACCTACTGATTAGTTTATAGTTTTTCAATTTGTATGTTGTTTACCTTGTATAATGGATGGGAAAAAAAGTATTTTTATTGTTTTGACAATGGTTATTTTTGATTATAATTAAAAAATACTCCTATCATTGTGAATTTTGTAACATAAAAAATGAATGTTTTTTCATTTCTAAAAAAAAAATAGGTTTCACAATTTAAAAATTTGTTGTGCCCCCTCGGCCACTAAAGTCTGAACACGCCTATGTTATGGACAATGCCTTTTTCAGCTATTTGTGTAGTATAAAATTATAAAGTAGGTACTCTACTTACCTATGTAGTTAATAATTTTATTATACTACAATAAATTTATAACATTATTTATTAATTAAATTGTATGTGGATTTATCAATTTTTTTACTGTGGCTACTTTTTCCTAGATTCACCCGCGATACTGCATTTGTAAATTACAGCTGCTGCAAGTTCTATTTGTTTTGTAATTTTTCATATCGCACACTTTTTAGTACACACATTTTTCGGTGTAGAAGTAGAACATAAACAGACTTCGACATTTTTGTATAAATAAATTTCATAAAATGTGATTAATTTAAATAATATAAATTCTGTATAAACAAAGCTAGTATAGGTACATTATTCATTATGAATCCAGCAAGAGAATAAAAAGCAACAGTAAAAACAACTTACATATAGTAAATTAGTAACTTATTACCTATATACTTAAATAATAATATTAAATTATTTACAATAAATAATCCTTTACCTATCAAAGATTTTTTTTGGAATTAAAATTTATATATTAAATTAAAAATACTGCCTATATAGAAGTAGGTAGTGAATTATTAAGAGAAAAATTGTAATCTTCCATGCCTACATAATATTACCTAAGAGTCAGACATAAATTAAACCACCTTGAACCTTCCTTTGTAACATTTATTCCTAATTTCTATATTATAAATACACAAGTTGTACCATTATTACCCTTTTTTCTTCTTCAATAGATATACTGCAGTTCTTCAAAATCTGATTTTTTGAAATTTTATAAACCTTTAGTTAAAGACCATATTTTCTAACTGTCGAGTTTTTTTGTACTATTTAAGGAGTGTCCTGTTCCTGTAGTGCTGTCAATATACAAACTTCTCTTTTTAAAATAATACCTCCTCCCCACCAGTGCCGTCTATAGAATTTGCGAGGCACAGGGCAAAAACCAATTTTTAAACTAATTGTACCACTTTTTTCAAACGCAAGGCCTCCAAATGTTAGCGAAAAGCGCGAAGGCCTGGGCTTGGGCCCTGCTCGCCCTTCTATTGTAAAGCATTTAGCAAATAATGTTTATGAATATGGTTGACGTATTAAAATCAAAATTCGAATGAGTCGTTTTAGGACTATTTAACTGAAGATAATAGGTCCAAGATAATGTCATGGAAAATATAAGAATTATGGTGATTTGAAAATTTGCAATTGTAGCAATTAATATTAATCCAACAACAATTAATTTGGAAAAATGGTCCAAGTATAATAAATACTATAGGTACATCCGGTATTACATCTATTTTATATTTTTGTAAAATCATTTTTAAAGATCTTTATCTTTATTATAAACATTTTAAAAACCAAGAAATTATACTCGTTTGAATTTTAAACTAGGTACATCATAATTTCAAAAAAAATGTACATTAAGAATAGAGGTTCTCATTTGGAAAACAGAAATGTATATCTCCACAGACCACAGGACACTCTTTAAGTAATACAAAAAAATCTCAAGAATTTTAAAATATTAAATAATTATTAAAGGAAAAAATGGGTGTAAACATGCTTGGCGAATCACCCTGTACAATGTATTGTTTCACCTGTGCTCACGTATCATAGTATAATAGGTATAATACCTATACTGTAATATATGGTATGTATCTACTACAGACTTTAATTGCAGCTGCACAGGGCCTGTTTCTTGTTGTTTTTTTTTTTTAAAACACATTATCTGGTAAGAAGTAGGTACCTAAACAAGTGTGAGAATAATTCACAAAATTGTACTTTGTTATAAATTAAATAGTGATAGTAAATTCTATCAATAGGTATCTTCTCCATATCATCTTCCTAGTTTAAAAATTACTCCAATTTAGATTCAGAATGAAGCGACGAATGAATTGATTTTTACGATCATTATGTGTTGTTTTTTTTCTGCCATTAGCTTTTAAAGCAGTAAAAATGCTTAAAATGTTGTCATTTTGAACTTCAAAATCTTTTCTGATATAGGAAATTGAATCTATAGTTGACACTTTTGAGGGGGAAGGGGGTCCAGTACTTAATAGTCAGTTTTCTTAACAATTACGAAAAATCAAACAAAATATAGGTTGTGAATTTTCTCATTGTGTTGTAGGTAGTTCAAAAACAAATAAATTGAATACTTGAAATGGTCATAAAATGTTAATATTAACATTTTCTAAACATATTATATAATTTTCAAAATATTTTGACTATTTTTGCACTATTTAGATTAACATGTAGGTACCTATTAAACATGTATTTATACGCTACTCGCGTGTAAAAATGATTATATTTTTTTTAGATTTGTCGATAAAAAAACTTAAGCTTTGCTAAAAGCTGAAAACAAAAAATAAATATATAAGTAATAATAAATATACAATTTTTTCCTATAAAATATAATTAATACACCAAAAATATAACAATTTTAAGATTTTGTTGTAATTTGTAAATTGTAGTTCAAAAATATTATTGATGGTGACTTGAAACATTTTATACCATGAAATATATTATTTCGGTTTATACCATGTTAATCCGTTATATTTATACATTTACTGCTGTGAAACGTATCAATAATAAATAATAAAATAGTTATTTATTTATGTAATTATACGTAGCTATATAATATAATATTAATTAAATATTAATAATCACTAATCTATAATAATTGACAATAGTGCAATATTCTCAGGAAAAACTAAATCAGTTTTCCATAATAGTATATAATACTAATTGTAAAACAAATTACTAATTGCAATATAAGTATAATTCAAAATATCCTAGTCCGACAGACCGTCTCCCCTCAGAATTAAAATTAAGTTTTTATGGGCGTAGCCTCTATAAAGCCCCCTCTGATCTTCCCTTATGATCGTATCCAAGTACCGCGCAGGCCACAAATATATAAACATAGTATGTTTCATGTTTATAGCTACATTATATAGGTAATAAGTAATTTAGTAATAACTTATAAGTTATAACTGATGGCCCAATAAGTATTTTCTGTGACGTCCACAATCCAATTTCCCACCTTTTTTGTTGTTGTTAATGTCATGGAGGAATTGACACGTGTTCAATCACATTCCATGAAGGCCGTGTTGTATTTTTTTCATTTTAGTTAATGTGAGGTTATGATTGTCTTCTAAGCACCACAGTTCCAAGCGTTTGGTTTCTCATTCTTTTAGGTTCAACAATCGACGTGTGAGAGAGCAATATTTCGGAAAAATGGTATGTAATCGTTTATTTTATTAATTATAGTTTAAGTCCCGACATTTTCGGTTTGATAACTAAATTTTCCAAACGTTTTTATGTAATATTCGACGGTATATCTTGTTCGTGCGATGCGTATTGCGTGAACGGTATGTCCGTGTTGATATAAATACCTCGTTTTACAACATGGTCCATGGGTAATTGCCTGATAATCCGACATTTAAACAAGGATATTCTAATTTGATGTCTCATTCGACTACCTATTCGAGCTCAAATATTATCTTTGTAGAATAATTTTGTTGTATTTGTTGTATCGTGTTGACCTAAGTGAGTTGACCAAAACTAGACTAAAATCATTACTTTCTGATTTAACCAGTTCTCAAATTGTAAAAATGAAGTAGAGGAACTCAATCCAACAGCTTAAAACTGCGTTCTGAGTGCAATATTATTTAACACAGACTCGCGGGGGTCTTTGCTCCTCGTATCTCCCCTTCCATTCATAAAATTTGAATGTTATTTTTAATTTGGTTACCTATAACAATTTAACATATAATATATGGAACTATGTAATATGTAAGCTAATGTGGATTTATATTCATGTAATCTTTCCAAATTACAACATTTCATACATTCAGTTTCTTAAAAATAAATTTTTATATTTTTATATTGACCAGTTTGGTATCAATAACGAAATGTTACTGTAAGAATCAAAGGAAATAACAATTATCAGTAAAAGTATCTTAATTCGTAGTTCAGAAGCATATATCATTAATTGTCAACACTAGACCACAGATATTTGATAATACAATAGTTTATTTTATATATCTGAGCACTATTGCATTAGGCAAAAAAAAAGTGTAGCAAGATATTACGTTAGCCTAAATCATAGATAATAAGCTGATATTGAAAATGGTAAAATTCACTTAGTCATTCATCATTGACAACAATTTAAATCCACATTTTAATAAAATTTTAGGCACTAGTTGCTGTTCCCCTGTCCAAGTAAATTAAATAAATACTAGACAAACATTATTATTATAGTTATAACTAAACTTAATTCAAAGCACAATACATATATCAATCGAAATGTTTCATTATTACTGTTTACAAATTAATTGAGTACTTCAACTATGTTATATTTTGTATTCAATTGTGTGTTAAGGTAATGTTAGGTATTTATTAAATTTTTTATCCATATGTATTTTTTTTATAGCCTTTCAAGAGGTTTGTGGAAACTGGCCGAGTGGTCTATGTTGTTGATGGTCCTTACAAAGGCAAAATTGTTTCAATAGTCGACTGCATCGATCAAAAAACTGTAAGTATTTTTTTTTTAACTTATTTAAAAAGACCATGTTATAAAAATGTTTATATTTTATAGGTTTTGGTAGATGGACCAGAAACTGGAGTACCCAGGTCAAAGATGCGTATTAGCCAAATCCACTTGACCAAGTTTAAGATTAATTTCCCTTACAATGGATCAACCAGGACTGTTCGCCAAGCATGGAAAAAAGCCGATTTAAACAAATTGTGGGTTCAAACTAGGTGGGCAGAAAAAGCCGCCAACAGGGAGAAGGTAAACATTTTTAAATAAATAACATATTATAAGTATATTAGATTACATTTTGAAAATGTTGTTGATTTCAGCGTGCTTCTTTGGGTGATTTTGAAAGATTCAAGCTTAAGAGAGCAAGAAAAATCAGAAACAAGATCAGGACTAATGTCTACCAAGCACTGTTTAACAACACTTATTGTCCAAAAAAAAAGACAGCAGTTGCTAAAGTTGCTAAGGCGTAATAAATTTTAATTTGAATTTATGTAAATGTTGTTTTTATTTTATATTGGTCATTTTTAGTAATTTGATATAGTCATATTATAATGATCAACCAAATTCTTGCAATGGTAATACTTTTAATTGTATTGTCCTACTTATTTTGATGTAGAATCTGTTATAAACTTGAATAACATTCAAATATTTTTGGTAGTTTTATTCTTGCCACATTGGTAGATAAATCTTAAAATGTAAATTTCTAATTTTTTTTAAATCATGCTTTTTATGCTCAAACAGGAATTTTGAGATTAACTATGGAAATTTTTAAATGGTTCTATTGCTTATAGGACAAATAATTAGTAGACATTAGTATTTATTATTTTATTGGTTATCGGGCAGATCAGGTACAAGTATGCATCAAATTGAATTTTCGCACATTGCCTACAAAGGTGGCTGAGTTGCATTCACAGCTGCTCATCAGTGTGTCAGCGGTGGGTTGCCTACTTGATTTGCTGTCGCACATTGTCCATGATCTGACATTATCGGATTGTCTATCAGTGTCTGAGTTGCACTTACTGCAACGACTATCTCCCAAAAGGAGTTGAACAATCACAATTTTTTAAATAGTAGTAATTGTTCACGGGCAACAAAGGGTGCAGGATCACCTTTTTTTTATAAAAATTGATGTATTATACACTAAATGTTTTACTACTTTTATGTAGATAAATACTATTTATATTGTGATGGTTTAATAATCGATATAACAATTATTAAAGGGTTTGTAGCAAAGTTTAACTTGAAGTGTGTAGGTAATCTCTCTTCCTAAGGATATTAATTTTTTTTCTTATATACCATAAAAACAGATTATTTTGATAAAATATATTATCTATAAAGACATAAAAAATATATGGAATTATTAAGGCTGTTTCACTAATATACCTATTACCTTTTAGTAAGATGATTTAACATAAATAACCGAGATCATAAATATATCATGGATTTAATTTAATCATTGGTTTCTCAACTCGAATAGATATTTTTTAATTGGTTGACTGGATGATATTAATTGCAACTGTCAAGTTCATAGTTGAACCAAACAAAAGAAATTAAAACAATGGGATAATTTTCAAAACTGTCCAAACAGTTTATTATAGTAAATATGTATAGATTGTTTGACGTTTAATTTTACTTTAATATTTTAATTTATGATTTTTCATTATAAAAATTGAAGAAAACCAAATTTTTTAAAACATTATATAGGTACATAGACATAGTATATTAGTACATCACTACATACCATTTATTAAATTACTACAAATGTTATTCTATTCCAATTACTGAATAATATAGTTATAACCATAGTGGCATAACCACCTCAAACATTTCTGGCCAATCCCTAATCAACTAAATCAAGTACCTATCTACAAGCGGCCTGACCGGTTTATTAGAGGGACAGAGGCGTACAAATTGCGGCTACATAATAATTACCACTCCATACCAGATTGACTGACTCGTATCCCAAAAATATATTATTTTAATTGACTACCTATGGGCTATGAGTGAGTTTTGTCATAATTTGTAATTTATTTAATTTTAGATAATATAGATGGTTACGATTATTTTTATCAGTTTTCGCAAGGTACTTATAATTTATAGAACGTCAGCACTAGCGCCCAACCGTCAGGTGGTGTCGATCAATATTTGACAACGATTGAGTGGAATTAAAATTGTTGCTGACAGAAAATTGAACGAATTAAAATAATATAAAAAACAATAAATAATAACAAGAAAAAATAGTTTTAATAATTTTTTTTTCTTAAATACCATTGGCATTGTCATTGCGGGAATTGGGAATAATAGTCCCATGTTAAATTCAGTAGGTATTCACAATAATAGCCAATTTTTGAACTAGTAGTATTAGGTATAATATTTAGTAGGTACTTATTGACTGATGAAACAGCCCCTGTTTGTTATAAAATATAAATTGATGTTAATAATATTTTATTTTCTTAAGTTATTAGTTATCTATTACTAAAATAATTTTGAATTGTCAGGTAATCACGATTTTCTCAAAAGAATAATTTTTTTCCAAACTCCTTCGTAGTACCTATTAATATTAGAAGTTTCCACCACTTTATTCAATGATATCCAATATTCTATTGTGCAGAATTAAACTTGATCACCTTCAATTTTTCATAAAATTATAAAAATATGATTGAATAGTACCTACAGCCTACCTAGGTTATTACAATGAATAATATGATATTGTACTTTCTCACAAAAATTCTAGGATATGTACCTAACTGGTAAACTATACCTCTATATCCAAGTAACAGAACATAAAATAACTAATAAATATAATATATAATTAGGTATTTAGGTACCTATTTAAGTGTTGGTATGGATGATTTATTAATATCCACTATTTAATTATTAAAAATATAATGGTTATTGGATCTTAAACATTGAAACAATCTGGTAATAAGTGGGTAAGGGGTAACGCTCTGCTTTACATTAGGTAGATGTCTAGACTTCACTGTAGTCTGTAATGGATGTGTTAAATTTAAATTCAATGATTTAAAATCATTTTAGGTACCTACGCCTTCGCCTACCTATATTTAGCGAAAACGGCCAGTCAGCCTATGATATTACTATCTATAATTCTAAATAGTTTTCAAAAACGCTGGGAAAAACTGCATAATAATTAAAAAACGGGAATTTTTACGAAAAATCGATTTTTGTTTTTGGCGTAACTCTAATTACTAATTACCGTATTATATACATGAAACTTTCACTGGTTGTTTATATTCTCATTTTCTATACACGATACAATTTTCAAAATATTTTATTTGTTTTGAACTGTTTAGGAACATTTTCAGATTTTATTAGTATTTTAGATTCTGAGCGATGAATGAATTGATTTTACAAAGATATGTTTTTTTTATTTTTGTGTCTGTCATCAGTCATCAGCTTTTAGCACAGTAAAAATGCTTAGATTTTCTTCAACAATATCTTTTCTGATAGGAAAGTGAACTTAGTTGGTACCTACTGTGTGGGGGGGTCAAAAGCAAAAATGTCCCAGTAGTTTTCAAAAGCGCCGTAAAAAACAATATATAGATTTATATAACTTACTTTATTTACAATAATATCATCAAATATATTACTTAGTAATATCATAGGCTGACTGACCGTTTTTGCTCAGAATCGTTTTTCTTATAGGTAGGTGTAGGTACCTATAATGATTTTAAATCATTGAATTCCAATTTAACACCATCCATTACAGTGACCCACTTGTAACCTACGGTACAGCAGAGCGACACCCACTTGCCCACCTTTTTTTCATTTAAATATCTAATTCAGACCAAATTTGAAATTAAAATAACTATAAAAAGACTGTTTATATATTTTTCAGATTTTTTGGTTACAGAATTAACTACTTACGTGGAACCTTGTTTTAAATGTTGTTAAATATAAAAATAAATAATTTGAGCATTGAATGTTTAGTGGTTGTTGGTAAGTGGCTTTTTTTCTGTGGATTTTAATCTGGTGATTTTTTTTTCTAGATTCAGAATTCGTATTATAATCAACGGTTATACACTATTATAATACGTGTTAGAAAATGTGAAATATTAATACAGACGGATGGAAATAGTATAGGGGTAGGTACCTCTAAAATACATTATTCCGTATTCGTCAATAAGAACGTTATAAGTACCTATTGCAGAATTCTTGAACAGTTTCATTATGGACATTTAATCAATAAAAACAAATACAGATAGGTACGTTTGATATATTATACGTAAACAACGTGCCGAAAATGACGAGAAAGACGTAGCAAATTCGCGAATCGTCTACAACATTGCCGTTTTGAAATATTATGTAGCCATATCATAGGTACGGTACGTAGAGCAGTGATGAAAACTAAACAGTGTGTCACAGGCCACAGGTAGCAGTGTTGTGGCTGGCTCGTTTCGGTCGTCGCAGCAGCGCTTCATGAAACGTATCGAACCTTCTCGAACGTTTCGGCCGTCGCAGGAGCGCTTCACGAAACGTATCGTACCTTCTCGAACGATCGGTCCGTCTATATAACCGCAAACGGCGCGCTCCCGGGCATCAGTTCGAATTGGTGAGGACACCCGTGCGGTTCGTATTTCAACGAGACAAATATTGCTGTTGCGACTCTCGGACCTCGGTGTTACAGTTTACACACATTTTATTTTACTGTGCGTGTTTAAAGACAAGTCAAAGAGTGATTTTATAAATTGTTATTGCGATCGAACCGAGGTACCTGTATACTATAATATTAATATACACACATAATCACATTTGCGTTATTGTTTCGTATTAATTGTGCGTGAATAAAATCGACTGCAGTTGACGAAATGGCCGGACGAACGGCGATCGGTATCGATCTGGGCACTACATATTCTTGTGTGGGCGTCTGGCAACACGGAAAAGTGGAGATCATCGCCAACGATCAAGGTAACAGGACCACACCGAGTTATGTGGCGTTTACCGACACCGAACGGTTGATCGGTGACGCGGCCAAGAACCAGGTGGCGATGAATCCCGTCAATACGGTGTTCGACGCGAAACGTTTGATCGGCCGTCGTTTTGACGACGATAAGACACAGGCGGACATCAAGCACTGGCCGTTCACGGTGATCAGCGACGGCGGGAAGCCCAAGATCCAAGTGGAATTCAAAGACGAACGGAAAGTGTTCGCGCCGGAAGAAATCAGTTCGATGGTGTTGACCAAAATGAAGGAGACCGCGGAAGCGTACTTGGGCCGTAACGTCACGGACGCCGTCATCACGGTACCGGCGTACTTCAACGACTCGCAGAGACAGGCGACAAAGGACGCAGGCGCCATAGCCGGTCTGAACGTAATGCGAATAATCAACGAACCGACGGCCGCGGCCCTGGCGTACGGTCTGGACAAGAACTTGAAGGGAGAGAGGAACGTGTTGATATTCGACCTGGGTGGCGGAACGTTTGACGTGTCGATACTGCAGATCGACGAGGGTTCGATATTCGAAGTGAAATCCACGGCGGGCGACACACACTTGGGCGGCGAGGACTTCGATAACCGGCTGGTGTCTCATTTGGCCGACGAGTTCAAGAGGAAGACCAAAAAGGATGTGTGCGCCAATCCGAGGGCGCTGAGGCGGCTGAGGACGGCTGCCGAACGGGCCAAGAGGACGCTGTCGTCCAGCTCGGAAGCCACCCTAGAGATCGACGCACTGGTCGACGGTATCGATTTTTACACTCGGGTATCTCGGGCCCGTTTCGAGGAGCTGTGCGCCGATTTGTTCCGGTCGACTCTACAACCGGTGGAGAAGGCGTTGGCGGATGCCAAGTTGGACAAAGGAGACATACAAGACGTGGTACTCGTGGGTGGTTCGACGAGGATCCCGAAGATCCAGAGTCTCCTGCAAAACTTCTTCTGCGGCAAGCCACTCAACCTGTCCATCAACCCCGATGAGGCGGTAGCGTACGGCGCGGCGGTGCAGGCGGCCATCCTCAGCGGTGACACGAGTTCTGCAATCCAAGACGTGTTGCTCGTGGACGTCACCCCCCTGTCGCTCGGCATAGAGACCGCGGGTGGCGTGATGACCAAAATCGTCGAACGCAACTCTACCATTCCGTGCAAACAAACGCAGACGTTCACCACGTACGCGGACAACCAGCCGGCCGTCACCGTACAGGTGTTCGAAGGTGAAAGGGCCTTGACAAAGGACAATAACCTGCTGGGTACGTTCGACCTCACTGGCATACCCCCAGCGCCCAGAGGAGTGCCCAAGATCGAAGTGACTTTCGATATGGACGCCAATGGCATTTTAAACGTTTCGGCCAAGGACAATAGCTCTGGGCGCTCCAAGAACATAGTCATCAAAAACGACAAGGGCCGTCTGTCTCAAGCCGAAATCGATCGTATGGTCAGCGAGGCCGAACGGTATAAAGAAGAGGACGAACGACAAAAAGTGAAGATAGCGGCCAAAAACCAGCTGGAGAGCTACGTGTTTGGTGTTAAACAGGCGTTGGACGAGGCTGGCGACAAGTTGACCGAATCTGAGAAGAACGCCGGTAAAAAGGAATGCGAAGCGGTCATCCAGTGGTTGGATAGCAATCAGTTGGCGGAAAAGGAAGAGTATGAGTTCAAGCTAAAGGAAATCCAAAACAGCTGTTCGGCTCTGATGTTGAAGATCCACGGCGCGGGACAGCCAGGAGCAACTAACGCGCCTCCCGGTGCAAATGGTTTCCCTGGAACCCATCCCCGAGGACCTACCGTTGAAGAAGTCGATTAATATTTTGTAACTATAAGTGATCTGATATTTGTAAATAACATATTATCAACTGTATCCTATATTTTGTTTCCTATACTATATAGTCATAGGCGCAATTTGGGCTGAATTTATGGGGGTGCTAGATTTATGTGGACCAAAGAAACCCGTGTGGGGCTTCGCCCCCCACACCCCCCTCATAACACCATTCATGCATTCATAATAATACCTGATTAATCAATAATTATTAATATTTGAAAAATAAATATATAATACAGGTAAATACGTTTTTTATTTTCATTAAATATTATACTAAAGATATACGCCTTTGAGACATAGCAAAATTATTTATTATTTTATCTTTATCAATTTTATTGCTTAGATCTCTCTCAATATTAATAACTGACAAATCTGTAAATTTTGACTGTTCCATGCTTGTCCTAAGCCAATTCTTTATTCGGCGCATAGATGAAAAAGACCTTTCACAAGTAGCTGAGCTTATAGGAATAGCTAATCCTACTTGAATAAGTTTAAACAAGTTTGGAAAAACATCTTCAGTCACCACTTTCTTTATTCCAAGTATATCAAAATCCAAATTTCTATTATGTAAACAATTTTTTGTCAGCAACATTTCTGCTTTCAATGATGTTAAATCAATATCCACAACATCCTGAAATTATATTATCCTCACATGATTATTTTATTTACAAAATTAACCTACATTACATTAATCACAACAATATATTATATACATGGTTGTTAGGTACCTATTTATAATTATTATGAATTCAATTAATGAGTTATTATTATTTAGTTTATATATAATTTACTAGTTACGAACCTTGTAATGATTGATGAAATATGAACCTTTTTCAAAATCCATTTTCATAAACTGGTCTAATGAGTTAGCTAAAACTAAACTTTCATCCGAAAAACGGTATTTTAAATTTACAATAACAGCATCAATTATTTGAAAATAAATGATTTTCCAATGCTCTTCAACAGTTCTACATTCTGTCTCACTTTGTGTTCCAGTTAATGTCTCGAGATTATAACTCTGCAAGTGACGTGGCTCTTGGCGTTTGCGTTTAGATTTTGCTCCTAGGTAGATAAAAGTAAAACCATTAGTACTTAGGTATTAAAAATAAATATTAAATATACATTATTTCTTGACACATTTTTAAATTATTAATTCTTACTAGAGTTTGATAATTCCAATGTTATTTGGTTTAACTGTGCAAATTCCTTAATCTGTTCCCAGAGCTTAAAAAAACCATCTTCATTCCTCTGATTTTCAAAAGTAGAAATCACACTTTGTATTACACTACTCGATTTGCCCAAGGTGGCAGATTTAGATTGAAGTTGATTGCTTAAAACATTTATAATGCTTAACACTTCATTCAATATGTGAAGAACTATTATAAATTCTAATTTATTAATAGAACTTAAAATACCTACAATTTACAAATCAAAAAATTGAAAATTAATATTATTATTTTATTTAGTTTTATAAATGAACCTATATAATATGTAAATAACTATTTTAAATGAAAGTCCTATAATAATACCTAATGCACGTGCTACATCTTTATCAATTTGTTCCTCAATTTCATCGTTAAGAATATTAAGAATGCTGGAATAATTTTTCAACATTGCAACACAATTTTTATATCTGCACACCCATCTTGTGTCACATATTCTTAATAAATTTCCTTTATTTAATCCTAGATTGCTTTGCATTTCACATAACTTTTTATTTTTTGATGGTTGTGAAAAATGTACATATATTGCTTCAAGCACATTAAAAACATGTTTTGCACTCTGAAAAATATAATAACACATATGAAATGAATATCTACAAATCTATAAATTTGATCTGTTTTTATATTACCTTTATTGTCTTACATGTATCTACAACTACTAAATTAAGGCGGTGTGCCATACAGTGAGTGTATACAGCGTATGGATAGTGTTCTTTAATTCTTGATTGAACACCGCGTAAGTGTCCGGACATAACACTAGCACCATCATATGATTGTGCAATTATTTTGATTTTGGACATAGTCAGTTTTTGTTTTTCAAAACATTCAAACAGTGCAGTAACGATATTGTTGGAAGTTTGTCCTTTTGAAACATCAACAAAGCATAAGAATCTTTCATATACATCCAAGTCAATGGTATATCTTACACAAATTGACAATTGCTCTTCTCTATAACATCTACAATAATACAATTGTATAAACGTTTATAAATTAGAATGCATTAAAAAATAGGAGTTTTATAAAAAAAAATGCATAAAACAAACCTAGCTTCGTCACACATTAAAGCAAAAAAACCAATCTTATCAATTTCTTTGACAATAGTTTCTCTTATATCTTCTGCACACAATTTAATTAATTGATCTTGAATAGACCAGCTCGTATAATTTGTTGCTTCATCAAATTTGTTTTTGAAATCTGGCTGATAATTTGATAAAAGTCCACATAATTCCTTAAAATTGCCTGAAAATTGTTATGTATATAGAAATACTCTTGAAAAAATTAACTTAATTAAATATGAATGCAGTATAAAATAAGTTTAATAAGTAACCTTGATTTAGAGAATCTGCATCTTCTCTGTGGCCTCGGTAAGCAATACCTTGTTTTCCCAAAAATAATATTATGTCAATAAGCGTACCAATGTAGGCACGGTTTTTGGCCACTTGTTCCTTATAGCCGCTACACTGCTTCACCATAACAGAACCAGATTTCTTACAAGCTAAGTAGCCATTCATCTTAGATAGACAAACTAAATGTCGCTTTGTTTTGGTATGTTTTTTCAGTTTTTCATTAAGCTAAATAAAAAAAAATTAAATGCATGTCTTATGAAATATAAAGTTTTAATAAATACCTATCCTTTAAAGTTTGATATATTTTCTTAGTAATATTGTCAAAAATAGTTAAAAATATACACTTACTTTTTGCCAGTTCGAAAATCCTTTATTTGTCCAAACTTCGTCAATAAGTTCATCAGCAAACATTCTACATACATAGCAAAATGCTGCATTGCTTTTTATACTATACTCCAACCAAGTATATTGTTTATACCATTCGCTACTAAACGATCTGTTTTGCGAACCAAATCTAGTTTGTTTATACACCTACATGATAATATGATTATTATACTACAATATACACAAATATAAGTACCTAAATTAAATAGGTAGGTATTAAAATTACCTTACCAGCAACTATAAATACCTAATAAATATAATATCAATAACTGAAAATTACCTAATATTTTTATTAAATGAGGTATATTTATTATTAGTACCTATTCTAGGTTTTACCTAGTGTTAAGTTAACTTACATTTAAAACAGGACGGTAAGGTCCAGTTGCAAGATTTCCTAAATCAGAATGTTGGAGTTCATTTTTGTTGTGTTGAAATGGAAATGTTTCGACAAGATTAGCATCAGTTTGATTCACTATAACATTTTTTTCTATAATTTCAATATCAGGGTCATCAACGACCTCAGAATTCAACTAAATAAATTTAAAAATATAAAAAGAATCAAAATCAAAATTAACATTATGATGATTATAAAGATGGTTTTTCTTCATTTAATAAATATCAAAACTTACTTCTTGGTGTTTATCATTATCATTTTTTGACTTTTTTTCAAAATTGAAAATACTAAAAATCTTTTTAGTATTTTCCATAATAAAATTTAAAAACAATAACAACTTGAGTAGGTAATTAAAATAAAATTAAATATAATTTAAATAAAATAAAATATAGGAAGTTAATGAGGATAAACAATAAAACACGTTACACGTACGTCGCACACTCGCACAGACTTAACGATTCGAAAAATACGAGTATATGATTATGGTCTGATGGTGCGGCCTGTGTGTTTTCACAGAAAAAATACAATCAGAATGGTCACATCGAATCGACAATAATTGATTATGAGCGTTCTATTTTTAGACGGTTATTTCTATTTACCAGATTAGCGAAAGACATTGATAAGCTGTTACTGGCTACGACCACACTACGACCTACGGATACGGGCTAGTATAGAGATATCTATCTTTATTATCTATGTGTGTATCAGGATCATATTTGATATTTTATTTTATACAATATATTATACCTAGGTATTATTACTATAATTATATAATATATACTACCTATATAGGTAAGTAGGTAACATAATTTATATTATTATTATTATTATATAAGTCAAATCTTAGACATTAATTTATCCTGTTGTCTATGACATAATACGTGTATAACCAATAACAATTAAATGATGCTGTTGAAAATAATTTGGGGGTGCTAATATGAATTTTGGGGGTGCTAAGCACCCCCAAGCACCCCCCAAATTGCGCCTATGTATATAGTATATTATAAAGTATTATCACTAGATATATAGATGTAAGTTTATAGATTTATCTGTCTATTGTGCTTCATAATTTATTATTATTATGTTTTCGGCAAAATAAATATTTATTCATTCTGTATTATAGCTGTATACGTTTTGAGTTTTTATTTAACCCGGTAAAAAGTACACTATTAGGTACCGATTTACAGTTTACACTGCAGCCTGCAGTGGAACTTGAGCAACAATTATTAATTAATACTCATTTAATTTTGGTTTAAAAAATTGGTCGTACCTAATTGTATAATTCATATTAGCCTATTATACTAGCATATATTATATTATGTTTTAATATTGGTACTTATATATGCATTTGATCATAGACAAAATATTGGAAATAAGATATATTATTATTGCTCATAGGAATTCCAAGTTAAAATATATCGTGGCCGGATATTTGTTTATTTCTGGTAGTCATTGGTTACATAGTGTGAGAGAAACAAAAAATATTACTTCGGGGGTTTCAAGAACTGAAGAAGGACATTCATATTATATTTGTGTGACCTATAATATATTATAGGAGTTATTTTCCGAAATAAAAAAATA
Source organism: Metopolophium dirhodum (assembly GCF_019925205.1). Classification (NCBI taxonomy): domain Eukaryota; kingdom Metazoa; phylum Arthropoda; class Insecta; order Hemiptera; family Aphididae; genus Metopolophium; species Metopolophium dirhodum. Next base: position 29,958,189 of record NC_083561.1, on the reverse strand, counting down.
AAAAAACACTTCACAAGTCTCATTAAATCTATTGATATAATTTTGATTAAAATCAGTCCAATAGTTTCAATTAAAAGCGGTTGTGAACCAAATTAAGTACATATATACAAATTATATACTTGGATTTTAACAACGCCTCGGAGTTGAATGCTCAATGGATGTATTAAAATATATGCACTAAGGAAAGTAATTAATAATATGCACTTAAAAAACAAACAATATGGACTGATTATTATTTACTCTTAACAATTAGGTAGGTATGTTATTTTTTTAAACAAAATACTTTGATACCAACATTAAAAAGCCGTCAAGTAGGTAACCACTCGGCCCTCAGGTATACAGTTTTAAGTATCTTAAATTGTAAGTTTCTGTTGGTTTTTTAAATCATACTACCTACCTATTTCTATAAAAATATAGATATATTATACACAAAATATTTTACTACTTTTACGTAGGTAGATAAACACAATTTGTATTTTAATGTTCAATACTCAGCTGACATATCAAATATCAATATAACATATTGGTTATTATAACAAATAAAAGGTTTATAGCAAAGTTTTATGTTTAATTTGAAAGTTGTGGGAATAATATTATTTCTTGCCAGGGATATTAAAACTTTTCTTTTATATCAAAAAAAACTATATAATAAATATATAGTTTACAAAGACATAGCAAATATTTGAGAATCCATGGAATTATTTTCTGTATAACTTTTGCAAAATAACAATTATTTAGGACCATAATTAATCTTGCGACGATTAGATATATAGTAAAAATGTCTGCAATGTCTGCTTACCGGAATTTTGTTTCATTAACAGATCTTATACCTTTTGGTAAGCGTAAGACGGTTTAACATAAATAACCAAAATCTTAAACATAATATTTTACATTGAATTGTATCTTTAGTTTCCCAACTCAAAGAGATGTTTTTTAATTGGTTGACTTTGGATGATATTAATCGTAACCGTCTTAAGTTCATAGTTGAACAAAACGAAAATAAAGAAATTAAACCAATGGTACTGGCCCTAGAACAATGGGATCGTTTGCAAAACTATGGTATGTCCAAACAATTTGTTATGGTTATTTTGTAAATATTTACAGATTGTTTGATTGTAATTTTATATTTTAAATTGAGGAAAAATAAATATTTTAAAACAATAGATAAACACTACATATTTATTAAATCACTAGAAATGTTATTCTATTCGAGTTATTGAAAAGTAGTTATAATCAGTAGGTAACGCAACCACCCCAAACATTTCGGTGGTTCGGTGGTGGCGAACGAAGCCCAATCCCTAAATCAAGTAGGTAGGTAGGTAGTTATTGTTTTTGATGATGAATGGGTTTGCCGTAATTTTTTAGTTTAAGCTTTGTAATTTGTTGTCTATAATAAACGCTTATTTTTCACTAATTTCCTTTGATTTGAATCCTTAAATCCTTTACTTCTGCATTTTATGTTGTAAGTCTCAGATAGAACTCGAAGTAACAAATCAACTAAATTATATAGAATATAGATGTTAGGATGGCCACTGGCCAGTGTAGAATGACACATTTAATTTTAATCGAAAACTTCCGGTAAATTACCTCGGGTGGTCAGGCCTCACCTGCAACTATATAAAAGGTTATTGGGCCGGAATTTACCGGTATCTGACGTCGTAAACAACTCGTCTGGCCATAACACATTCACAGGATAACAACCAAAAATGTTGGGTGTGATGAAGCTCTACCATAAATTTTCCAAAAAAGTAACCCGATGGAGCTTTGCCCCAACCTATTCATTGAATATTTTTATTACAAAAAAAATGAACCACTAAATAATTATTTTTACTTTATAGTTTCATTTTCGTTTTATCATTATTCATTACTTCAGTACTTTTGAAAGTGTTCATGGCTTGTTTCAAGTCTTACACAACACATTTAAAGTCAGATGTATTACCATTTAGATAGGTAGTTTTTAAAAAAGGTATGTATATAGATAGGTGCCTACATAATTTACTTTTATAACTAAGAGTCTAAGACTAAATATGAACTGTATAATTATTAGAGTTATCCGCGATGGATATGAGAACAAAAATATACTTTACATAACTCCTTATTAAACAAGAAAAATTATAAAATGTTTTATTTCACATATTTATGCTTATTGCCCGATGCTAATAATATTATATTATGATTTCGTTGAGTATGTGCGTGTTACGTACATTTTATTAAGCAATATGTAAAATGCTTTATTATTTATTTATTTTCAATTGATATAATATGAGTTTGATGATTAATTTAACTTGAGGGGGCAATGAGTAGTTTTGAAGGACTAAGCCCCCAGTGGTACAACTAGGGGGGGGGGGCTAGGAGGGATTAGTCCACAGAAATATTCTTTATTAGTTATTTTAAATTAATAATTTTGTTAGCTGCAGTAGCACACCCCCAGAATTCTAACTCTAGTTGCGTCTATGTAAGCCCCCATAGTTGCGCTAGGTACTGGTTATAATAAATTGTATTGTACATAGCTATATTTTAATTTGCCTAAGAAACCTTACCTAAGTATTTCTTTTTTTTTTAAATTTGGTGTTACATTTGTTTACATACTAGTATAAAAAACAAGTTCCTACTTCCTTTATAACATAATTAACTTATAATTGGTGCGTACAAGTCTAATTAAAAATTCTATAGTATGATAATATGGTAAACAGAATCAAAATCACGGGGAAAACATTTTACGTTTCCTAATATTTTACGATGATGTAACATCTACATGTAAGAACTTCAAAATATATTACTATACTCTATTTCACGAGAGAACATGCAGGGTTCTATGCATCACCCCTCGTTACCCTGCTATATCGAAACCGATTTCCCTACGGCAAGGTGTCACGTGGGAGATGCGTAAAATTACAAATTTTGGTCAGAGCGCGGCATGTTCTCTCGTTGGAACAAAGTATAATAAAATTAGGTATAAATAAATAACACATTTATAAAAGTAAGATGAATTGTATTCAATATTTATCTTAAACATTAAACATAGCTTAGTTTTTTTAATTTAATAACTTAAATATTATAGGTATTTGATTTTTAATTTTTTTTATAATTTTAGAATTGTATGATACATTTTTTACATAATTAGTGTATCTACTTATACATTTGTAATTAAATATTAATAATGTTGTATACTTTATGCGTTTAAAAATTATTTATTCAATCATTAATATCATTAATAAGAAATTTATCCAACACTTTTTTTTCTTTATAGGTAATATAATTTAATAATTTTATAGTGGATTATTAAGTTAAATGGTCACTGAACTATTTTATTTTTGTGACAGGAGATATAAATTAGATATCAATCAAAAGATAGATTTGAAATCAAACAATTTTATAAATATATAATTTTTGTTGATTAGCTTTACAATTTAGATGCTTGTTCAGTGATGACACCATTTAGGCCTATTGTCTTTATGAAGTATTATTAAATACAATTTTTAAAATCTATGTCTATTGTTACAAATAAATGAATAATATAATATACTTAGTATACTTATGTTAGATATTAGAAACTCTAGCTAGTTATAACTCAATCATTGAACTTATGTGAATTACATTGCATGAATGACTGTTATAAATATTTGTAGCTTTAAAAAAACATTTAGTCATAAATGTATATTTTTATTTAGGAGCTCCCGGTGTGGAAATGGAGTCTGTCAGGTGTGACAATAATACCTTACGTGAAGTTGTAGAATCCAGTATTGTATTAAATGAAATTATACTCGACATGGAGTGTCAAAAATACTGACCGTATAAAATATTTTTACTTTATGGAGTACTCAACAAAACATTATCTCATGTTTATAACTATGTTCACAACCATATACAATATAGTTTATTTAATTTATACAAATATATTTTTATACATAAATAAACAAGTAAAAATATTATAATTAAACAAAGCTTAACTCAAATAAGGAATAATTCAATTTTTTAATAGACAAACATAAAGTCACTTTAATCAATTTGAGTGAATTCCATTGGAACAATATATGGGATCCGCATGGATGGTCCTTTCTAAAACAAAAGTTATAAAATATACAATATTAATTTAAACTGGAAATCTTATCGAAGGATATATGGAGTAAAAAATTGTAAATTATAATGGTATTTAAAAACAGTACACTCTAATAAAGTTTTTATGAATTTATTATCTTACAATATCATTAATACATAAAAAAAAAATATAAAAATAAATAATTTGAATGTTATTAAATAATTTTTGGCTCCTGCTATTTCAATAGTTCATTTAATGATTTTAAGTTTTTAAGGTTTATTATATTTTATAAAAATTAGAATATATATTTATATATTTTAGATATTATTATACTAATTCTGATGTTTAAAAGCTTCAGACTTATCTAGTACATAAATATTAAAATAGTAATGGCCTATTTATAATTGTCAAATTGGACAATTTGTTCGATATTGACATCTAATAAAAATATCAATGTTGTTCTGCATCACTTAAAGTTTATAATAGGTATATTATTTATTATTTTATTTAACTAGTATTTACTTTTAACCAGTTGAAAATTGACCATTATAATATTGTGCAATATTTTTATATGTAGTATAATATATAATTTAATTTACTTAATAATTATTTACTAAGGGGTATTTTTCCCTTGAGTTATAACAACTTTAAACTGTTACCTTCTTGAATTTCTTGAAGTTTCTTAGATTACTATTATTTCCTTGAATGATGTTTGCAGTTTGTGTAGGTCTGGATACCACCATACTGACAGTTTCCACAATGACCGAATTTAACAAGTAATCATATTCAGTATCTTCATGTGTATTAGCAGACTGAAATATTTATTAATTGATTAATGTATTAACATTGACTGTAAATAATAGTAAATACTACTAGTATAAGCAATGGTATTTCATACATGCTACTATATCACTACCAATTTTATATATTTTCTTACCGATTTATTAGACACTATACTCGCATCTATGAACTGTCCAGTACCTTTGGCCTCTGAGAGTAAATTCATAATAAAATTTGGGTCTACCGCTATATTGGTGTAAGTCTCCACAGTTTTAGATGGTTCACTTTTATTGTTAGATGTGTCAACCAAAGGAAAAAATATTGAATCCATATCTCTTTTCTTTGGCTTTTTTTTTGGATGTTCTTCAACTTCGTCGATATCCATATAGTTAAATGGGTCTTCGTTTTCGTTATTAAACACTGGATGATCATTTGATATTTTTCTTTTAGTAGGAACAGCCAGGTTTTCAACAGTCTTCGATTGTAAATTATTAGTATTGTTCACATTATTGTCAGCTACGGTGCCATGAAGCCAAGCTGACAATTTACTGGTGCTTGAAATGTATTGTGAGCTTGACGCTGAGGTTAAACACAAATTATCATTTTTAAATGTGTTATTAACTATTTGGGTTTTAGGAATAGGACTTTGCACATCATGGTTACTATTGGATGGAGTTGGTTCAGTAATGTTTTGGAACGGTTTTAAATCCTCTTCCATTCTTATTGTTTTTGTAGTGTTATTTTTTTCTTCACTATTTGCCAATAAGGAACGTTTTTTTGGTAATATCATTTCTTCAGAGTCAGATAAAACTTCCAATGGCCTAAATAATTGTTAATAAGAATATAAAATAAAGATTTGAAACGCCAAATAGTATATAATGAAATACCTCTTAAATGCACATTCAGTGTTTGGATGAGAATCTGGTATGGTGTTTGGACGAGAATCTGGTATGGTGTTCGGAAAAGAATCTGGTATGGTGTTTGGAAGAGAATCTGGTATGGTATTTACTGAAAATATTTCACTATCATTAACAGTTAAAACCTGAAATATAAAAAAATATCCCAATAATTATTATTTTAGTATGAATAAAACTACACGATTGAAGTACCTCAGTTTCAGGAGCCAAGACAATGGAATCTTGCGATTTAATTAAATTGGACTGAGATTCAAGATTAACTAAGGAAACATTGAAATTAGCGTTACAATGTTTTGTAGTATTTGAAAAAATAATAGCAAATCCAATATCATTTTCTGGTATTGATCTTTTGTTCCCAATCTTAAGTTTTTCTAAAACCAATAATAATGAAATATAACAATTATCAATTAATTAAATAATTTCTTAGGTAAATTAGTAATTGCATTAAATAAATATTAGTAATTAGTTGATTTTTAAACTAAGTGATTATGACTCAATTATGATAATAACACTGTATATTAATATTTATTGTAACAGTTATTATTAAGTTTTAAGTATTTTATTATAGGTTTCCAATAGAAACTACACAAATAAAAGGGAAAAAATAATACTCACACTGTTCACCACTATTTTTATAAAATGAAAAAAAAACTTAAAATGTGAACATTTCATTCTAATAGTATAGTTTCTATCTACCTGAATCCAACTATTCTTTCTTTAATCAATATCAAACACGAGAAATATAAATAAATATTCAATTTTTCAATTTTTACAAACTGCTTTTAAACTATTTAGTATACAGCTTTATAAATTAATAGTTTTCATATTTGTTATAAACTACAATAGTTAAATTCCTATTTCAGTTCTGAACAACACATTCAATTAAAAATATTAAACATTAATTTTAACATTTCCACACATAGCGATCAGCTATTAATATTTTACAGACATTAAGTAGAAATTACCCAGAATCCGTTGGTACATATAATTATTTTCCTCATTGTGTGGATCTTGTTGCAGTAGAATATATTTTGTACAGCTTAAAATATCATCATCAGATAAAATTCCATCAGAATAATTCATAATTTCTCCCCCTAAATAATAAAATATAAGGTTATACTTCTTAAACTACATTTGTTGTAAAACTGTGTTTACCTGCTAATTTCACCAATTTTGAAAGACGATTTAATTGATTAACTGTAGAACATATAAATGTTTTTCCAGAAAATAGTGTTTTACGTTTGTTATTCACATCTAACGACAATGAATTTGGGTTTAAAAGACTTTCGACCAATTTAGGCTTGTAATCCATACAGAATGGTACTTCCGACAACGAATCAGGTGATAATGCCTTACATAAATCAATAAAATACTGAAGGGGTACTATTGATTTTGCAGATGCTAGACATAATAACACCTGAAAGAGACTTAAATGTTTAACACTATGTAGAATAAGATATAAAGAAAACATAACTGGTGAATCAAAAATACACTGGAAAAATATCTGTCCTGCTATCATAAGTAATTCATAACATTATTTTTATACAAATAAAAATAAATAAATAGGAATATTATAAAAACTGATTTTTTTTTAACAATAAATGGTATAACCTTAAAACAAATGACCGTTACTATTACTGTTATTACAGTGCAATTTTCACTGAATGTTTATATTAGCATTTACTATATACCATATCATTTTCAAAATATTTTGAGTGTTTTAAGATGTTAACAGACGTTTCAGTTTTCAGTTTTTTTTTTTTTTTCTAAAATTGTCAATAAAATTTTATTTGTTGGGTAAAAAAGCATGAAAATTGAATAAAAGGCTCCTGGATATAATATTACTATAGTCTATAGCAGTTGAAAAACATTAAGAATACATAGAAAATTTTATTTATAAGCATTTAAAGTTTGAATTTTAACAAAATGTATCAAATTTAAAATTTAATAATTATTTTGTAGTTAAAAATGTATAAAATGTTCAACTTTTATACCTAAGGATTGAAAATGTAAAACAAGGTTCCACGTAAATAGGTTATATATAAATTACTTCATTTACAATAATATTATCAAATATACTTAGTAATATCATAAGCTGGATCATAAGCAGAATTGTTTTTCGTATTCAATAGTATTATATCATTGAATTCAAATTTAACATAATCCATTACAGTGACCTACTTGTAACCTACTGTACAGTAGTGCAACACCCACTTACCCACCTTCTTTATATTAAATTTATTGTTGCAATACCGTTGATATAATTCAAGCAGTAATTTTTTTTATTAGCTGTTGATTTTCTTTTTAATGGTAGAGTACCATTATACCTATGCTGAGAAGTTCTAATTTTGCTCTATAACTCAACAATAATTGATATACATATAATATATTATATTAATATATGTTTTAAATTAATTATAGATAGGTTGCAATAAATCACATTGCTTGAATAAATATTAATACACTTGTATGAACTACAATATTGTTTCCAACAATGCCCAAGTCTTCTCTCAACCTATTCAAATTTTGTTTTAATCTAGCTGATATATTATATCAAATCAAGGCCGTAACTGAGGGGGATCCAGATTCCTGAATTTTTTTAAAAGTAGAATAGTTTTAGCTATGAATATTGTATTAGGAATATTTTTAGATTCTGAGCGAAGTGATGAATGTATTGATTTTATAATGATGTGTTTTTTTAAATTTTTTTTTGTGTCTGTCATCATCTTTTAGGACAGTAAAAGTGCTTGGATTTTCTTCAACAGTATCTTTTCTGATAGGAAAGTGAATCTAGTTGGTACTTTAGGGGGTCAAAAGCAAAAATGTCCAGGTAGTTTTCAAAAGCGCCGTGAAAAACAAAAGAAAAATTAAGGAAAAACGGGAATTTTTACGTAAAATATGTTTTCGAGAAAATCGATTTTGGTTTTTAGTGCAATTCTAAAACAAATGACCGTAGGTACATGGAATTTTGACTGAATGATTATATTCTATATAATGCATTTTCTACACACCATAAATTTTTGAAAATATATTGACTCTTTTTTAGCTGTTTACGGTCATTGTCAGTTTTAAATTTTTTTAGTTTTTTTTCTATAAATATCAATAAAATTTTATCTGTTGAGTAAAAAAGCTTGAAAATTTAATAGAAGGCTCCTAGGTTATTGTTTCAAAGGCAGATGAAAAAAATTAAAAATCCTTAGTCACAGTTTTTATTTATAAGTATTTAAAGTTCAAATTTTGACAAAATACTGAAAAATCACGAAAATCATTTTTATATTTTTTATATTTTGAACGTAATAAGGATGAGTGTAAATTTTTATATAAAAAAAAAATTTTTGGATCCCCAATTTTTTTTTTTATTTACAACTATACTAACTATTAATTTTGTTTAGATAATATTATTATAATTTAATGAAATAAAATAAAATAAAAATATAAGTTAGGTAGGTAGGTACAACAAATAACGGGCATAATAAATTTACCTTTTCTGTAACAGTGACAGAATTCATACAGAGATGTGTACACTCTACAGACCAATCACGCGATACTTGTCCTCCAATTGTTGTCATTAGATGTTTCAATGCTTCTTTTTCAGCAGTTCTCAATGTTGACGGACAAGCCATTAAAGGATATTCCTCAACACTGTTAAAAAATAAGTATTAATGTAAACCTTTTGTAGGTAATAAAACAAATTATGTACAACTTTTTAAATCTGTATAGTATTTAAAATCTGTGATAGTAATATTAGTAGTTAATAATTGAGATTTACTCACGTCCAAATGCTATCCATTATGCCAAAACGAATTATGTCACCAAAAATTAAAACTTTAGTGAAATTACTTTCAATTTGTTCATCCATAGCATTTATAAATGTTCCATACTTAGATTTCTTGTCCACTAGAGTCAAAAAGAGTTTCACTTGACTGCCGACTACCTACAATTTAAAATGACAAATCAACACTGTTAGTCGTTTAGAGTACCAAATACCAATGAAGCAATCTGTAGGTACTACTCGTACTTTCTTGACAAGAATGAGTTCTGCATGACAACGGCTAATGGATGTATCGTCTGATATTTCTAGATCAGCACCGAATCCAGCACGACCGACCCGATGAGTCTTTTTCTTCAAAACGTCATAGTATTCCCGCGCTGTAATCCAACAGTATATAGAGCATTAAACACACAGTACCTATTTTATAAAATACTCTTAACACTGTTGATTCAAACGTTTGTTGTACTCACTTTTTACATTCATCAACGTCGGTATGGACATGATCTGGGACAACGATGTATCCCTCGGTCTACCGCAGTCCATTTCGGTTAAATATTGAAAAACAGCGTTTTTAATAATTCGTAGTCGGTCTCGATAATACCACTTGCTGCCTGTCGACTGTCAGCCCGACCCGACTACTGAAAATCAGACGGTGTGGTGGACAATAACAATTTATTGTTTATCTACATTCCACAATTAAACATTATTCAGTTATAGTTATAGAGTAGGCATTATTTAAGATACCATCATAATTCATAAATCGTGGTAGTACCGGAGTAGGACGTGCTTCACGCCTTCACAAATTATAAAAAAATAGATTATAGATTATAAATTATAATAGTCACGGCCTCCTCTTATTCAAAAATTCAGAGAATAAACAGTCTGGTATTGTTGTTTTTTTTTTATTTGTGATAAGATAACCGTGTTGCTATTTCGAAACGTTTGATAAAATAAAAACGGTGGGACGTATATAAATTGTAGTAAAATTAATAATAATCTTAATTTGCATGCCAGACCTTTTTTAATCTCTAACGGTCTCTCTAGTAGGATAAAACATTAATCATTTGACGTCTGGTATGTGTTTAAATGTTAATTCGGTCAAATTCAGGTCCTCAGAACATCGTCTGACATTCGCTGTTCACAATGTCTTCGTACGATTTGAGGTAAACTTTAAAACAGTTTGGACACAATTTATAATCTAACATCACCTACTAGATGACTCAATAAAATAATATTTTTTTCCAGGTTGAAGGATCTTGACCAAGTGTTAGAATCAGAAGTGATCGATCTATCAAAATTGAGAGAGTTCTGTTTCAACGGTTGTTATTGTTCAGTATACCTTTTTCTTAAATATTCTAGTACCATGTACCTTTATGCGTGATATCATTTTTTACAGGTATCCCTGACGTTAAAGGTTACAGGTCGTTATGTTGGAGGTTGTTGCTCAATTACTTACCATGCGATAGAAATAAATGGGATGAACAGCTAGACCACCATAGAAAATTATACCAGCAGTGGTTAGGTAATTGAAATATGTGATTAAAATATATTATTATATTTATTATTTGGTACTTATAATATTATATTATAATAATAATTTGTATTATAAATTATAAAAAATAAAATCATAGGGCATTAGAATCATATTAAACATTTTTAAAAAAAAATTTAATGTTTTAGGTACAGGTCTAAAAGACTAAAAGACAACTTATAAATTTAAAAAAAGTATATTTTAATACTTCTTTTTTTATTTCTTTGAAAGAACTTCAGAGAATATAATTAATGATTTATCAATTACTACATATTTTAATTCTTCAGATGAAATATTAGTCACTCCGGGTTCAATTGACAATGAAGAATGTGATCATCCATTGAGTGAGGATCCCAACAGCAAGTGGAACACATTTTTTAAAGATAATCAAGCTCTTACACAAATAGATAAAGATGTCAGGTAATAATAATTCAGATGTCCAGTCCATAGAATGTGTAGTAATAATTTATAAATATTTTCTAAATTTTAGGCGATTACATCCTGAATTATCTTTCTTCCAACAAGCAACTGATTATCCATTACCTATTGTTGTATACAGTTGTGGTACTAAACGATTAAACAGAAGAGTGGGTATGCATTTTCTAAATAGTGCAAATGTTGTACGAAAAGGTCTTGGTATTGTTAAAATATCACAAAAATCCGAACAAACTAGTACCTCTGAATTCAAGCCACTGGAAGAAGGTTCTGAAGCCCATTGGGAGGTGGTGGAAAGGATATTGTTTGTTTACTGCAAACTAAATCCTGGACAGGGTTATGTACAAGGGATGAATGAAATAATTGGTCCAATTTATTATTGTTTTGCTACCGATCCAATTATTAAAATGAAAGGTAAAATATTAAATTTTATCCTTCTGATATATTTGTGTATGACTTATCCACATTGATACGCTATATGTACATGGGCACCCGGGTACCTAGACACAGCCTTGATTATATATATTTTAGTCTACTAACATTTAATATGGTTAATCTCATATTGGTTAGTAATTTTGTTTCTATATACACAATGTATAACAAAATAATAACATTCAAATTTAAAAAAATTGTAATGTTTTATAAATCATCTACATTGTACCCAGTCAGTTATTTATTTTTATGTAGTGTTTGATTGTGTTATTAGTTTATAAAAAATTATGTTGTGCTTTTGCAACATCATAATATTTATAAATGGGGGGACGAGGTGGCCGAGCGGTCTAACGCGTCGACTGCGGCGCTGGCAGTCGCGGGTTCGACTCCCGGCCACTGGGCGGCATTTTTCTTCGGGCAAGTCACGGTGTCCGGAGAACAAGTGCCGCCATCCCCCCACCCCGGGGCACGGCAGAAACCTACGGGTGCCCCATTAGAAATTCTGCCAAACACAACACACACGTGTACCAACCTACCCAATATAAAACCTACCAAACCTACCCAATATAAAACCTACAGTACCCTCCCCACACCCAATGGCCTATGTTGCCGCGGGTTACTCAATAAAAAAAAAAAAAAAATATTTATAAATACATAAATTCTATGCAAATGTATAAGTTGAAAAAATAACTATCTAAAATGGCTACTTTATTTTACATTTATAATAATTTTTAGAGCATGCCGAAGCTGACTGTTTTTTTGTCTTTACTAATCTTATGTCGGAAATTCGTGATTTTTTCATAAAGACATTAGATGAAACAGATACTGGAATTGTTAACATGATGCGTAAAGTAACAGACAGGTTGAAAGAAAATGATCCAGTTGTCCATAGTTATTTAGTCAAAAATGAAATTTACCCACAGTACTATAGTTTTAGGTAAGTTGTTTTGTGATTATTTTTGTTTTGTATTCATAATTAATTTTATTGTTTGCCTTTATGTATAATTTTTATAGATGGTTAACTCTGTTATTGTCTCAAGAATTTTCACTGCCTGAAGTCTTAAGGATATGGGATTCACTGTTTTCTGATTCACAGCGATTTTCATTTCTCATTGATATATGCTGTGCAATGATAGTGTATGTTTAGTTTGGGTATTACAATAATATTTAGTATTTTAGTACTAACAAATATTTTAGAGAAGAGCAGTAGAAGTGACCTCACGAAAGATTGTATAATAGTGTACCATATTAGATTTATTTTAAATGTTTTAATTGTTTTTACTGATATTGTCTGTAATGAATTGTTGAAAGGTTGGAAAAAGCTGCTTTGTTGAATAGTTAGTTTGCTCCACATTGAAGAGGTTATAAATTAAGTAGTAATTACTAATTATAATCTTATTTCATATCTTAATCGGTGTTTTCTTAATTTTTCTGAGAGCTATGTATGCTAAATATTAATGAACATCAAATTCTTCACTTTTTGCATGACTACCTAGACCAGGGTAGTCCGAACTTTTGTAGTTGGCAGGCCAATTTACACATTCATATAAATAGTCAGACCTGTCAAAAGAAAAAAAACTTTTATTTTATTACTAACATAATATTCTAAAATGCATAAGTTATTAATTATTATATATTTACTTTACAGATTGATATTAATATACAATTATGATGGTTAAATTACTTATATTTATTAAATAAAGGTATCTAATATGTCTTTTAGGGTGGCTAAAAAAAGGCTTCAAAGGCCGCACGACTTATTTTAAATTAATGTTATTACTACACTTTTTTTTATAGTTTAATCAGAGATCAAATACTGGCAGGAGATTTTTCAACAATCGTCAAACTATTGCAAAATTATCCTAATGTGGAAACGCGTGTTATATTGAATAAAGCTGCAGAATTGAGCGTTAAGAACAGAGAGTAAGTAATAATTATAATAATTTATTATTATTAATAATGTTGAGTCTTGAGATAAACCTGAATTATACTTACTGCCTAATGTACATCAAAAAATAAAAAGTAGAATACCTGTATTTAAATGATTGATTTTATTTATTCTTTTTACTGTAGAACATAGAAACGCTTGTTACACTTTACTATATTAATGTAATAAATAATAATAGTATAATACCTTATTTAAACATAACATCATGATGAAACTTAATAAGGAAAATAATCAATTTCAGAGAATTTACTGACAATATACTGTAAACAAATTAATGTTATTATAGTAGATACACATTATTTTTGCTAAAAAATGTAAATAACTATGATTTTGTTATAAAAATTGAATACATTGTGACAATTCTTTGAAGTATTATCTGTTTTGTTTTAGCTTAAAAATTATAATTGGGTCTTAACGACTTCTAATCCTTTATATGAGTTAACTTAATCTCTGTGACACATTCTAAGCAATAGCAAGTATGATTGATTTCATACAATACATTCACTACATTGATATTATTATATTCATGTTAATATATTGGTTTAATGGTTTTCAGTGAGGAATCAAGCGGAATATGAATGGATACCAGGTGTTTAGACCTTCAGCTCTCTGAGAAATGATCAAACATTGTTTTGTGATTTTTTTTAAAATTTCTCAATCACAAGTTTAATTATATTTTATTTATTTTGCATTAAGCATTATTTATATTTTAAGGTATCTAATCTATCAATAATCTACTACTTGTTAATATTATTATTCTATTTTTAGGACTTTTTGTCTATATTATCTACATATATTAACGTCTATATTATTTTATTCTCTAAGTGTTACAAAATCATTGTTTTTCACTATTTATTAAAAAAATGATATTTTTGTTCTGTGTTATTGCGAGAGTTTCATTAAATTATTCCATATCTATAATGTTTTTGAATTTGCATGCAGTTTTGTTTTAATGGTTCCGTAATAATTTAATACAAATTATTGGTCGTGTACTCATGTCGGATTGTTTAATGATGTATTGATGTCTATAATTTTGATTTTTATATTTATGTATGTAAAATTAAATGGGGGTTGTTTTTTTTGGTGGGGGGGAAGGAGGGACTATGGATTTAAGGGCCTTAAGCTGGTTACACACTAGGCGAATAGTTCGCGCGAGGACGTGATTTATATTCGCTTACAACACAAAGCTTTATAGTCTGTAATTAACAATAATTTCAAACGTACGTTTATGTACTATATTATCTTTACTATAATTATCCATAAGTACAATAGGTATCTGTGGATAAATATGCGAGAAGTCGCGTTGCGCATGCGCAAATCGACCACTTAATTCGGCGACTCGTCGCTATATCGGCAACGTTTTTTGTTTCGATTTAATACGCTGTGGCTCCATCCATACTATGTACTAGTATATGATCTATGATATAATATTAAAAACGTATCACCACCGATTAATATACGTTTACATGATACGAGTCGAGCCGTTCTTAATTTAAAATTTTAAACTGATTTTATAGTGAGTCGACCTAAATTTCCTGACTTGTTTACATTTTATAATATACCGATTTAATATTAAAGACACATAGAAGTTAGAACATAGTGGAAATTCGCTAGACTAAAACCGGTGTGAAAAATAATGCACCGGGATGTTTGGACCAAATTTACATGGATCATTATCCCGGTGCGGGATTAAATCGGTATATTACATAGACCTATAAAAGTATAAACTAATGGACAGCACTTAGAGCTTAGCACTGTGCTTAGAGAGAGAGGTCAGAGGTACGATATAGAGTAAAAGAGAAAAGAGAACGTGGGGGAATATAGTATTAGTTCTATACGCCAATGATTATCCCCTTTATGTTCTTTCTCTCTTTTCTCTCTTCATTCTTCCTTCTTTCTTTCTCTTATATGATGCCCGTGCATTGGCGGCAGGGTGGAGTAGAATACGCTGTCCATTAGTTTATAGGCCTACTATGGTATATTATGAAATTCATTATTCCATGAAATTGATATTTCTTCCAGCTCCATTATCATATTTATTATTTAATGTATATGCGTCAATAAATTTAAAACGGTTTATGTTATTAAAGATTAAACTATAAAAAAATAGTTAAAATAAAGCGTTTACATGATGCAGTTTTAAAACCGACTGGCGACTTTAATTCTACATATAAACGTATTAACGTAACAATACCGCCGAATAACGAAATGTGGCCTTATTGCACTAAAAGAAGAATAACTAATAACTGATGATATCTTACTATAGTACCTAATCCGCTATTGAATTTTTAAAACGCTCTTCTAAACAATTTACATATTTGATATACGGCCCTCTTCACTCTCGTACTGACGGTACGAAATTATCCAGCGTGATTGAGCAGTAAGTACTAAGTACCTTGTAAATTGTAATAAATGTATATCATATCATTATATCCATGGTTTATTGTATATATTGTATGTATTATTGTATATGTATATTTAAGCCATGATTATATCAATAGTTTATAGTTGGTAAATCAAAATTGAATACCAAACTCAATGTTTCCACGTAGGAAACATAAGGTATACGTAAGGAATTAAAACTTAAATGTAATCGTAGTAATGTTGATATGAGAAGATCAGTTTTAGTAGGTAAATAAAAATTGAATACTGAAGACTGAACTCATGTTTTCTATGTAGGTATAAAATGAAACGTATTTGGTCAAACGTTTGGTGAAATTATCCATTTTAGTTACAAGTACCGTTACCAAAAATATGTTAATGCAACCCATTTTATGATTAAATTACAGGTCTGATATAAAAAGTACCTACCTAATTGTAATGGTTTATGTTCATAGTACCTTATTGAAAAACAAACAATAAAAAGGACACAATTCAATATGGAACCATTAAGAACAACTATTGATGATTGCACAATAAATTCCAAGTGAGAAAATACATTATAAATAGTGTAGCATTACTAAATTTAATTTTAAGCTACAATTTGAAAGAATTTAATTTTATAAAACTAGTTGTTTTAATATTTTATGTATTATTAAATTTGTGTATTGTAGTTATCTAATTTATACAGTTATCTATTGTAGTTATCTAATTAATACTTTTTTTTTTAGTCATATTTGTTTTTATTTGCACAATCTGTATAAAAATAAAATTACAATAAGCACAATGGAGGGGTAATACAATTATAGGGCATTGGTCATGGTTGGCTTGAAGAAGAAGCTATTCATTAATAGCACTTCATAACGGGATGGTGGACTAGTCGACTAGTAGGTCACGGCACCAGCTACGCTTTAAACGTCGGTAAGAGTCGCCCGGGATTGTTCGGGAGGATAGGTTTTGGATGAGAGGGTTTCGGTGATTTGAAAGTTTAAGGTGGAAACGTTTATATAGGGTTTTGGCAACATTTTTTACTGTCGGAATGAGGAGGTCCCTGTGGAGGGTATCGTTTGTAACCTAAAAAGGGGCTTTAGTTATCTGCCTAAGGCATTTGGATTGGAATGTTTGGATTCGATTTATATTGGAGTCTTTGGCTGAACCCCAGAGTTGGATTCCGTAAGACCAGATAGGTTTGAGGAGTACTTTGTACATGAGGATTTTATTGTGTAGTGAGAGATGTTTGGATGATAGGAGGAGGCGAAGTTGTCTTTGACGATTATTTAGTACAAGTCGTTTGTTACGTATGTGGGTAGCCCACGTGAGTCGACGATCTAGGCATAAGCCTAGGTAACGGACATTTTGAGCGGTCGGGAGAGGTTGGTTGTTAAGTGTGATAGGGGGGCAGCTTATTGGTCTGAGAGTGAATGTGCAGTGGATGGATTTGGATTCATTGAGTTTGAGCCCCCATTCTTTGTACCATGTCGAGAGGATGTCAAGGTGGGTTTGGATTCTGCTGGACGCCTCGTGAGGGTCATGGTGAAGAGCCAGGATGACTTTATCATCGGCAAAGTCACCGGTGGTGGTGAGGTTGGTAGTGGGTTGGTCTGATGTGTACAGGTTGAATAGAAGAGGTGCCGCTACAGCTCCTTGCGGTACTCCAGCTCTAATTGATGATATGTCAGATAGGGCTGAGCCATATCGTACAGAGAAGTGCCTGAGTTCTAGATAGGACTTGAAGATTAAGTAGAAGCTGGGAGGAAATATTGATTTTAATTTGAAGAGGAGGCCGAGATGCCAAACCTTGTCAAACGCTTGTGCTACGTCTAAGAAGACGCCTGTGCAGATTAGTTTCTTTTCAAGGGAATATGAAATTTTGTCAACTATACGATGAACCTGGTGTATGGTGGAGTGGTTATTACGAAAACCAAATTGATTGTCTGGGAGGTTTCTGTCAATGATTGGGAGTAGGCGTTTAAGTGTGAGTTTTTCAAATACTTTGGAGAAGAAAGGTAGAAGGCTTATTGGTCTGTATGAGCTGGTAGAGTCAGCGGGTTTCCCGGGTTTGAGTATCATAATTATGATCGAGAATTTCCAGAGTAGAGGAAAGTATGAGAGTCTGAGCATGGAGTTGTAAATGTGCGTGAGTGATAAGATGGCTTTTCTGGGAAGTTGGGAGGCGACTTCTGATGTAATGAGGTCGTAACCTGGGGTTTTATGACGCGCAGATTTATTGATTATTAATTCGACTTCACTGGGTCTGATATGTTTTGGCGGAAGGGTCATAGGTAGTGGACTGGATAGGAAGTGGTCGACTTCAACTATTTTGTTACGGGGTATGATGTCAATATGTGGCTGGAACGTTGTGTGTAGGTGATGACGAAAAACATTAGCTTTTTCTGAGTCAGTGATAAGCCATGTGCCGTCAGGGTTTCTCAGAGGGGGTACTGGTGGTTGAGAGCGGAGAATTTTTCTGGTGTTTTGCCAAAGAGAATTGTCGGTGGTAGAAAGGGATGCGAGATGGTTTGTTAAGTTGTCGGATTTGATTTTAGCTAGGATTCTTTTGAGTTTATTGGTGAGGTGATTAAACAGTCTTTTGTCACAGGGATATTTAGTTCTTTGCCAAACAGCGCGTGCTTTTCTTTTTTCCGAAATTAGAGTTCTGACAAAATGTGGAAGATCAGAGGTGGGTTTGTTAAGTGGGTTAGGAATAGTGGAGGAGGACCAAGCTGCTTGTTGAATTGATGTTGTGAGGGTGTGAACAGCGTCGTCTATGTCTTGAGTTGATTTAAGTCTAGTTTTGAGATCTATACGATTAACGAGTTGGGTTCTGAAGGCTTCCCAGTCCATACGACCTTGAGTGAGACTAGGTTTGTTCGGCTTTTTAGAGGCAGTGGTGTCTATTGTGAGAAGGACTGCCGAGTGATCAGAGCATAGATCATCGAGGTTGATTAATGTATTGTGAAGGCTGTTTGGGATTTTCGTGACAAATATATCTAGAATGTCTGGTCTTTTTCTTAGGGATGTGGGCCAATAGGTTGGAGAAGGAGGAGCGTGAATTTTGTAATTATTTTGTTGCGATAGGTTATGTAGGGTGTTACCGCGAGGGTTATTAGTGCGACAGCCCCATTGTATGTTTTTCGCGTTTAGATCGCCTCCGATTATAAATCTTTGGCCTAGGGTATTAAAGAAGTGCTGGAAGAGAGTTGGTGTTATGGAATGACGGGGCGGGCTGTATATGGCATAGATATTAATTGGAATATTGTTTAATATTAGAGCAATTCCGCAGGCTTGTATATGGGCTGTTTGGTACTGAGGAAGAGGGTAGAATAATAGCGAGGTTCTTATAAAAATAGCAGCGCCAGCATGGGCTGTGCCATCTGGGTGGTTCGATTTAATAATGTGGTAACCAGGTAGGTTTATTTGTGTGGTGTTGGTTAGGTGTGTTTCTGAAATAAGTGCAATATCAATTCTATTGTTTTGGAGGGTGGCCAGTAGTTCGTTTCTACGGTTAATTAGGCCATTAGAGTTCCAGGTTAAGATGAGGAGAGAGTTGGACGTAAAATCATTGGTTTGCATTTTGTTTGTTTATATTATTTATGAGGTTTGTGAGGACTTGGGTAAGGAGGGATAATAGGGGATTTATGATTGATTTAAATTCATCAAGAAATTTGGTGAGAGAGGTCTCATTATCAGTTGAGTTGGAATGGTTGTTGGGAGGGGGACCCTTAGTCGCGTTTGCATACGTATGTGGGTGCGCTGAGGAGTTTTCATTAAGTTGAGATTGGTGTTCTGGACTGCTGGAGGTGTAGGGTGGCTGTGGTTGAGAGTTGTAGCTTGAGATGTTGGTAGTTTTACTTGAGATGTTGGCGGTTTTACTTGAGATGTTGGCGGTTTTACTCGAGAAGTTTGGACGCTTCTACCTGAGTTGTTTGAAGATGAGACAACCCTTATATAGTCTGTCTCAAAGTAGAAGACACCGGGCGGCCGACCGGTTTTCGTTCGGTATGCGCATCTGCTCCCCTCCAGTTTGCGCGCCAGGTGATCTACGCGGTCGTCCACATACCAATTAAACAACCGTTATACAGTATACACCGTACACAAAATATTTTATTGCTGTCTGCGATTGACTACGTCTCGCTCTGCACGTCGTTTGCACTATCACTATAACCTAATCGTATTTTGATTTGTATTTTTTGTATTTTTGCCGTGTATAGTTTTTTTAAGTATATTTACGCCATGGACAACGAAGTTTCAGATTTTACATCACCAGCGAAGAAAAATAAGAGAGGAAAGGTAAGAAAATTGTTATGAAATATTATAATATAAAAAAAGTCTTTATATATATATTAATAATTCGATACTAAAAAAATATCCTGTACAATTTTGCAAGTAAAATAATATTTCGTTACACTCGTAATATTATTTACAAAAACAAAATATTTTTTCTGATTTTCATTTTTTTTAAATTTTTTTTTTATCTTTTAATGGTAATTTATATAATTTAATGTTAAAAGTTGATTGCTTAACATCATTTATACGTTATATTAATACAAGCATTAATTTCTTACGAGGATTTTACTCATTTTTATTTTTCAACTAATAGTATTCTATGCTTAAACACATTTTTTTTCTTTTTTCTTTTTAGTGGGTTTCTTCACAGCAGAAGGAAATGATTGTCAACCATTACAAAAGCAAAGTCCAAGCGAACCCAAAAATCACAATACGTGAAGCCCGGACAATCATTTCAAAAGAATTGGGGATTGGAGAAAAAACCATATCCAATACATTAAAAGAATACCGTGAAACTAAAACCGTCAGTTCACCAAATAAAGAACGGATCCATAAAAATGTGATTTCGAAGACGGATGATTTTGATAAATATGCCATAAGAAGAAAAATTCACAATTTATGGATAAATCGTGAGTTACCCACGCTTGACAAAATACTTTCGGTCGTCAACGAAGATGAAAGTCTACCATCTTTTTCCCGAGCGACATTACATCGACTTTTAAAATCGATGGATTTCGTTTACACCAAAAGAGGACGAAACAGTGCGCTTTTAGACTCCAATGAACTTATTCTTTGGCGGAGGAGATATTTGCGAAATATCAAAAAATATCGTGAGGAAGGTCGTCCAATTTACTATCTGGACGAAACGTGGGTTAATGCTGGAGACGTCAATACCAAAGTGTGGGTCGACAAAACTGTCCAATCTAGTCAACATGCGTTTTCCCAGGGCCTTTCAACTGGTCCCGTAAATCCGAGTGGTAAGGGGAAACGATTAATAGTCGTTCATATTGGCTCTGAAGATGGATTCGTTCCTGGAGGATTATTGTCGTTCGAGTCGAAAAAGAACACTAGTGACTATCATGACGAAATGAATGGGCAAAGTTTCCGTGATTGGTTACTATGTGTTTTGCCGAAATTAAAAGATAACGCGGTAATCGTTATGGATAACGCTCCTTACCATTCGGTAAAATTAGAGAAATGTCCAACAACAAATTGGAAGAAAGCGAACATTATTGAATGGCTTCAAAGCAAAGGGGAGGTAATTGATAGCACTATGATTATACCAGAATTATTGGATATTGTGAAACAACTAAAACCATTGTACGACAAATACGAAATCGATGAACTAGTTTCACAACACAATAAAACAGTGCTACGATTACCTCCATACCACTGCGAACTCAATCCGATTGAAATGGCTTGGTCGGTAATCAAAAACCACGTAAAATCGAATAACAAGACTTTCAAGCTTAAAGATGTCCAAAAGCTCTTGATTGAAGGCGTAAATAAAGTCACTGAAGAAATGTGGAGAAATTTTATAAGCCACACTGAAAATGAAGAGGACAAATTTTGGAACATCGATATGATTGTGGACGAGTTAATGGCTGAACGACAAGATTTAGTTATGACGATCGGCCAGAGCGATGACGACGACGATGATTCATTTTCTGATTTGGATTAATTGTGTATATAGTAACTGTAAATTTTTTTTTATTTATATTTGACGAAGATGTTATTCAGATTTATTTTTTTGCATAACGTATAATTTTTAAAGACTGTTTTCTGATTAATCATGTGAATATAAATGTAAATAAAATACCAATTTTTTGTTGCATAATTTTATATAGACGTATATTTAAAATGAATTGCACTAAAAATGTTTTTTTTATACCTGGTGTTTAAATATAAAAATTATGGTAAAAAACTATAATAAAGTTTCTTATTCATTTTTAAACCACAAATTTTTTGTTTTTTTTTATTTATTGATACTTGTAGTGTTATTTTTTGACGACAAAATGTATTTCAACATGGTTCAGAACATGGTAGAATTTGAAGAAAAAATATTTTCTCGAAATAATTCAAATATTATAGGTTACTTTACAGAAAAAATATAAAAATTACACAGTTATGCATTTTTAAACATTATACAACAATTTTTATAAATACCTTTTAATGAAAAAATAAATTATGAAACTTCATATTTGTACTTCTATGTACACACATTGTCAACGTATGGCGTATGCAGGCCGACGTCGATAGTTTTATTATTTTTCTATTTATTATTTGTACTCGGTGTATGCTACCGCTTTCGTATTGCCGTCGGAAGTTGTCGACTATTCGGTTTACGTCGGCTGTCGATTTCGTCTCATAGTGGGGGAAAATCGGGCAACGAGCTTCCGCGGCCGTCAGTCGCGATGCGCGAAACCGGTGTATTCTACTTTGAGACAGAGTATAGTTTGCTGGATGAGGGCCTGAACAGAGGGCACATTTTGCAGGGAGCTCTGGAGGTTTTATACATGATGATGTTGGGTGGCAGTCACCGCATTTGACGCATTTAGGGGGGTAAGCGCAGTAGGTTCGGGTGTGGCCATAGGACTGGCAGTTAAGGCATTGCGGTATTTCTCGTTTTTTATGTGGTTCTTCTATTTTGACTTTTGTATGTAGTAAGGCAGTGATGGAGAAAATATCGTTGTCGCTTTCTTGAAGGTTTAGATCAACAAAGAACATTGGGAGTGGTGATTTTGTTTGATGGTGCCTGATGTTTATTACATTTTTGACTGAGTGGCCAATTTCTTCGATTGCAGCAGCGATGTCTTCAACTGGGGTAGTTGGATGAAGATTTTTGACTACTATTCTTAAGGATTTTTCTGAGTAGAGTTGGTATGTGTGATATTGGGCATTAATGTCTTTAAGGAGTCGGATTAGTTTCCTGTAATTGTCTGGGCTGTCTGTTTGAATTTTAAGGTGGGCTGTAGAGGACTTGCACGAAAAGCTGGTTGGGCCAATAATTATTAGGTCTCGGATACTGTTTCGTAATCCTATGTAGTCCAAGACGCCTTTAATGAATACGGGTGGAGGGAGAATAGGCTTTGGTGTGTCATGTGTAGTATTCGATTGCCCCTGGCTGGAAGTTTCAAGCAGGCTATCGTTGTCTATGTTTTCGTTATCGGGGCTTGGATTATCATCGTCAGCGAGTAGAGCTTCATAGCGGTTTGGTGTCACAAATAGTTTCGTTTTCTTGGCAATGATGGCAGACGGTGAAGACGGTGGGGTGGATGATGTAGATAAGGAGCGTTTGCCTTTATTAGGTTTTGTCTTATCGTTATTTTTTTGTTTGTTTACGATTTTATTGTTGACGATATTAATTGGGGAGACTGTTTGCTGGTTACGTGACATAGCTTATCTGGTTGGGGTCCAAAGGTCGATACGCGGGCAGTGCCCGGGTTTGGTTATAGAATGAGCAGTTGTGTAGGTGTTGTATGTTTAAACTTAATATAAATATTTTAATAGATGAGTTAAGTAATTTAATATTACTTGTGGTCGGGGTGACCGAATTCTGAGAGCTGGTGATGACAATGTGTAAGCACGTTGAAGAACTCAGTGAAGTGGAATCTTTCCTTCTTTCCCGTAGGGAGAGAAACACGATGTAATTCGAGAGCGACCGAGCGAGCAGGTGCACCGTAGGTCATGCTCGCACGGCTTGCGGCGAGGAACTGTTCTAATTAATACTTATTAATAAAAAATTAATTTTTGCAATTTCTTTTAGGTATAATTATATAATGCACAGTTCTAGATTTTCAATCCCACTTATTAGATGTGATGATCAAGTATTTAAAAAAAATGGAATTATAAAACAGGAAAATATTGATAGTCGAGTAATTAAAGAGGAAATTATTGATGAAACTGACCATCACCATCATAATATTCAATTATTACAAAAAAGGTATGAATTAAATTAACATCATAGTATAATATTATTAATTTTGATGACACAATATATTTTTTTTTTTTAACATGTGGTAAGAACTTATAAACAACTTATAAAGAGATAGTTAATACAAATTAATAAATTAAAAGGTTTGGCAAGTGGGTCCAGCTCTGCTATACACAAAAGTGTCATTTGGGTCACTGAAATGCAAAGCTGGGCAAACTAACCAATTTTTTTAACTAGTTAAAGTTAAATTTTCCTAAAACTAAAATTACTAAGTTAAGTTAAAGTTAATTTTATAAAATAAATGAATATATATATATATATTATATACTTCATATTAAAAAAAAGACAATATAATAAAAGGTGTGAAGGTACTTGATATAATTATTTTTCAATATATTTAAACTAATTCTAAAATTTATAATAACTGTAATACCTACATATTATATAAAAATTTAACATATTATATAAATATACCAACCTAACACAACTGCATCTAAATTAATTTTAATTAGTATTATATTTTTGAATAAAGTAGGTTGGTATATAAAATAAAATAAAAATATTATACTAATTGTAGTTAAATTTAAATCGGATTTAATTTAAAGTAAAAATAATTAAATGAGCAACTATTTTTTATACATTTTTATTTGTTTTGCTTCTGAAATGTAATCAGGACTATGAATTGACATAGATCTAGGATGCCTAGGATCAACAAACTCTGGCAACAAACAATTGAAATAAAATTGTTTTAATTTGGGAAATATTTTTGTATTCCACAAATTGTCGTCCCTTTTTCAAATTTTTAGTCCAAAACACAATGATTCCATATTTTCTTCCAGTTATTTGCAGCTGTCCTGCAAGACTGGATGTTGTTAATAAATATCTTTTCAACTATAACAATTTTCTAGATTGCCTTCGTTCAACTGTTTCTCTTTCTATTTCTTCTCAATTAGCAGCTATGTCTTCTAGGTATTTTATATTTTCTTTCTTTTTCATTATTAAAATCTTCCTCCGACATATTCGGTTTTTGAGAAAAGAGACCATAAGTCATAAGATTGTTTGTTATTATTTTCTTTAGTAAATTTTATCTGTTTTCTGTATTTATTACTTTCAGCTTGTTTTGATGCACACGTTTTTTATATTTTTGTACTTCAAGTCGAGTTGATGGATACTTCACAGCACGACTTTGATTTAATAGTTATACAAAGTATACATGGGACGTTTTGTATTTTTAATTACTGTTGCAGCAGCACAACGTCCTCGATAGGAACAGAATTTAGCAAAATGTGTTCTCTTCCCACCAATTAACTTAACGATGATTCCATTCAGTGATTCTACAACATTACTGTCAACATTTTGAAGTGAACTGTTAGTTGTAACACATTAGAATAGAAGTCAAAATCTATGGTTTTCATTTTTTCCATATTGTTGGATTTCTTTAGGTTTACTACAAAAATAGGAATCATATTTACTATGTTCTCCAAAGACATGATCTACAGAATTTATAGTATAATTTTGTAATCTGTTTGGTGAATGGTTATTACTTTTACGATATTGAACTGCCTTAACAATACCTTTTCTAATTCTTACAATATTTTTCCCTAGTAATTATCTGTGTTCTAATTTTCCAGAATGCTTCTGAGTAGTCATGTCTCTTAGTTTTCTACACACATTTCTAAGAAAATGGTTTCTGCACTCTACTTTTTCAACCGTCAAATGTTTATAAGGTTGCACATATAATATTTGCTTATACACACTACTATGACCATCAGCTATTAGTTTATGGTATCTAATGCCACATGTCGATTCACTCTGTTTAAAACCTTCCACCACTATTGAAGCTTCCATACCAGCTGATCCATCTGATGATTTCTAATTTTTAAAACAATCGTGTTTTTTAGGTGTTTCATTAGGATTAGGTTTAACTCGTACACACTGAACAAAACTTATTTTTTACTCCAAAATATAGTCATTTTTTCATATGATTACCAACCAGCGCAACCTGAAAAAATGTATAGGTTAAACATAGTAACATCTCTACTAAAAACAAAATATTATAATATAAACATAAGTCTTAACTTATTACTAAACTAATTATTTATGTTTTATTTATATATCGGGACTTCTTGCATTTGCATGTTTTTTGTAGTGGTCGTAGATTATTCTAGGTAAATTATAAATTTGTTTTATGAAATGATGAAATTAAATACAAAGTTTGAATTTGCATATTTTTGCTTATTTCATTATATTTTTATTTTTATGGACGTAAAGTTGTAAGGAAAAATCATAATTGGATAACATTTATAAATATTTCTTAAATTAAATTATGCTTGGGTAGGTAGCAAAGGCGCAAATAGTGTTTGAACTTTGAAATTTGGGGAGGCTGAAGCCTTACTATATAATATTGAATAAGCTTAAAAAAAATTTAGAAAATGTTTTGGCCGGCTGTTAAAATAGTTCCCCCCTTATTGCCCATATGGTACGTAGGCATGCAAGATTTTATGAGTTTCTTTGCAACAAAGCCAGTAAAACCAATTGACATATAGATCGGGAGTTGGCGGCCTGCAGGCCAAATCCGGCCCGTGAAGGGGAAATACTGGACCGCCAAGAATATTTTTTTTTAATGCTGTTTTCGGCACATACTAGATATTTAATCTATTTTTATTTGGTATTTGGATGTATTTTGGCTCCTGGTTCCACAGATACATATGGGAAACTTCGTCCTCCAAAATAACGTTTTTAAAGAATAAATATCGTTCAAGATTAACTGATCTCCACCTTCAATACACCCTGCGCATTAGTTGATTTCTAAGAGTACCAAATTATAAAAAACTGGCTAATATTATATTATATTGAATAATTTGCTTTAAATAGCTTAAATTGTAATTTTAACACAAAAATAAACACATTGGTGGTATACCTATTAACTAATATTTAAGTTATTTCTGGCCCTTAAAAATTTTTTTCAAATTATCTGGACCACTATAGAATTTAATTGCTGACCTCTGATCTAGATTGTATGAAGAAATTAAAGTTTTTTTTGAAAATCCTTTTTTTAACTTAATTGTGTTTTGAAGTATAAGTAATAAATAAGTTAAGTACACAGTTCAAAATAACAAAAAAATGCATATGTTTTACATTTTATCACAACAATACTTCAATTCGAATATTTATCATAGTAGAATATAATTAAAAATAATAAAAAAAATAGATACCTATGTTATGATAGTAACTTTTGTCATGATATTCATGGTAATAATTATAATAAAATTGCAATAATAATTATAGTTCAAGTGTCTATATACTTACAGCTTTATATTGGTTGAAATTTAAATGAAATATTTATTATAATATGCAATGGTGAAATTTCATTTTTTTAAAACTTTCGAATTGTTTATTGAAGTATTCTAATTTGTTTTAAACTGTTTGTACAATTGTACGATATAATATAAAATAGTTCAAGTTTTATTAGATATTTGAATTTTTTTTTTGGAAATATATTATTTTTTAATGTGTTAAATTTTTCCTTGTGCTTGAGAATATGTAAATCTATTTTTCTAAAAGACAATTATATCTAAACAAAATTAAAGATACTATCGAATGTATATGACAATAATGAATATCTTGACATTCCTGATGGAGAATTATACATTGTTTTGTAAGACCTCTAACTCCAAATTCTATCTACTATAACTGCTACTAATGGGGTTCCATCTGTATCGATGTCTTCAGCTTGTATTGCCAATTCAGCCTCAATCTTAGCGGCATCGTCCATAGCTCTTATTGCTGCTAATTCATAACCTTGATATACAGTTCTGTGTTCTTTATTATATGTTCCATAGTTTATACTGTTTATAGTCGGTACTCCTAACGCACATGTTATGTCTTGCAAATAATTAAACCCACAGCCAATGTTTTTGATTCCAGCTACGGCTACTGTGTTTATTGGGTAACTAGTCGAGTGTTTGAATAAATTGTTTTCAAATGAAGAGTGTTCAAACAAATCTGTTCAAATGGACTTGTGTTCGAATAGTATTATGTACGAATGTTATATTTTCCTATTTGAACATAATTATTTTTTTATTATTATAATAATACGATATTCCTAGCCTGTAAGGCTATCTACATCTATGGATAAATAACAATAATTTTTGACTAATTTTAACATGAGAATATAAGTAATTATAATAGCGATAATAACAATAGTGTCACAATTATTTAATAATCATTATCGAATAAGATCATGCGATGACCGCGTTTTAGACGTCTTTGAGGTGGTGGACGTATGTGTAAATTGAAGTGAAGTGAGCCAGTTGATTTGTGGAGTGAATTATGGAAGTTTTCAGCAAGAGCTCTTATATGATCTTGGATTTTAATGATTCGGAGGTCTTCATGAAGATTTTTGTTGCGTATGAACCATGGTGCGTTTGTTATTATCCTTAATATTTTGTTTTGGAAAATTTGTATTTTTTTTAAGCGCGTCGCTGAGCAGTTACCCCAGATAGGGCAGGCGTAGGTAATTAGTGAGCGTAATAATTGCTTGTAAATTAATATTGAACATTTTTTTTTGTATAACTGATTTTTTGTTTAGGATAGGGAATAGCATTGAGAGACGCTGGTATGCTTGTTGTAGTTTAGAAGCTATGTGAGGCCCCCAGGTTAACCTCTTGTCTAGCGTGACACCAAGGTACTTGACAGAAGGCTGCCAAGGTATGGAATCGTTATCGAATCTTAATGGTGGTGGAGTGGAATTGCGACGTAAGCTAAAAATGACTGCTGTGCTTTTTGAAGCGTTTATGTGTATTTTCCAGCTGTTGCACCATTTTGCTAGTAGATTTAGGTGATCTTGTAAGTTGTTTGTTATCTCTTCAACGTTGCGGGATTCACTGTAAATAGTTGTGTCGTCTGCGAATAGGTCGATGTTTGTGCAAGGGGATTGCGGTATATCAGATATGAATATGTTGAACAATATAGGTCCCAGTTTGGACCCTTGAGGTACACCGGCAGAGATGGACCGGGTCAGAGAAATTTTCGTTTATTTTAACTGAGAATTGTCTATTTGTTAGAAAGGAATTGACAATATTGAATAAGTACTTCGGTGTATTGAAAGATTTTAGTTTGTATAAAAGACCTTCGTGCCATACTTTATCAAACGCTTTTGAGACATCTATAAATACAGCACTAGTGTGGCAATGTTTTTCAAAAGAAGTACTAATGTGTTCAGTTATACGAAAAAGCTGTTGTACGATTAAGTGGTTGGACCTAAACCCAAATTGAAATTTTGGGATAACGTCTGCGCTGTTCAAAAAATGTTGTAGTCTTGTGTGAATAACTTTTTCGAAAATTTTTGATAGGGAGGTAAGTAGGCTTATCGGTATAGGATTTGATTTATCCTTACCAGGTTTTTTTGAAAGTATAACTATTGCTAATTTCCACTTCAGTGGACAGTGCCCAACGCGTAACAAAAAATTAAATAAGGAGGTCATAAAGACGAGTTCTTTGGCAGGAAGTTTCTTAAACATGAGGTTGGTAAGGTGGTCGTGACCCGGGGCTTTTTTGTTTGGTAAGTTTTTGACAATTAGCTTAATTTTATTGGGTGTGACATAATCCATACATGTTTGAACTGAATAATCAGGTAGATCTAATAACTTAAGGACCCTCCGTTCATTATTTATATCTGTAGTTTGGTTGGTGGAAAATGTGTTGTATAACATTTCCGAAAAACATTACATTTATCTGCGTCGGATATCACTAGTTGATTTGCTGTACGGAGAGGGGGGATTATATTTATTTATTGGTTCAGTAGTCGTTTAGTCTCCTTCCATAAATTTGAATCTCCCGGGTACATATTTAGGAGATAGCTATTATACGGCGACACACGGTTGTTTTGTAGGGCCGTTCTCACTTCTTTAGTGAGTTTATTCAGTGATTTTTTTATTTTCCGTATTTCTTTGGTTTTGCCAAATGCGTCTAGCATGGTGTTTACGTTGGATTAAAGAAAGTATATATTGAGGTAGAAAGCCAATGTTTTTAGTATTAGGTGGCCGTGGGCTTAGAGCTGCACGCTCGTGCAGTGTCAGCAATGACTGTGGTTAGGTGTTCAGACATTTGTTCTGCAGATTGGATCGTGGGTATAGTTTTAGGTATTATTAAGTTGGTATTAATTTGATTTGAGAATTTATCCCAGTTTGGTTTGCCTTTAATTAGAGAGTTGTTTGACTGATAAGATTGTGAAGACGAATTAATTGTGATTTTAACTGGGATATGGTCTGAGTCGAGCTCAGCGAGAGCTTCTTGCATGCAATTAAAAGGAAATGATTTTATTAGTAAAATATCTAAGATCTGGCTGGCTATTTACATCTGAAGGAAAATAAGTAGGCTCATTTGGAGCATAAATTGTATAAGGCGTGTTATCTATAAAAAGATAGTAATTTGGTGCCGTTTGGATTAATGACGCGACAACCCCAATTAGTGTGTTTTGCGTTTAAATCGCCTGCCATTATAATTGATTTGTCTAGACTCATTACTTTATCGTAATCCGAAGTGTACATTTGGCGATTGGGAGGTTGATAAGCACTGACGATGGTAACATATCTATTATTTAATTTAATTACCACTGCTACGGCTTCTAGGCACAGCAGGTTTAGATTAGGAATTTCTTGTTGTTTAATTTGGGCACGGACAAGAATAGCAACTCCACCCATAGCTCGTGTCTGTGTAACACGATCTGCGCGGTGTAAGATGTAGCCAGGGAATTTAATTTTGTCTGCACTTGATAAGTGTGTTTCTGTTATACAAGCGATATCAATGTTATGATGAGTAAGGAAGGCTAGTAGAGTGTTCCTTTTGTTTTTTAGTCCGTTGGCGTTCCAGTTTAATAGAATGGTATTATGGGGATCCATTTGAGTTTGGATGTACGCTATTAAGGATGGCTGGTAGATTTTCTATTATTTTCTGCAATAGTTGAGAGACGAATGTGTTAATTAAGGGTAACAGTGTTTTCATGAAGTCATTATCTGTGTTGTTTAATGGCTTATCTTGGAATTTATTTTTAGTTGCGGCAGCGTATGAACGTTTATCGGTTACGTCATTTTGTGTGCTATTAGAGATGTTCACCGGGAATTGGAATTTCGTATAATTGCTTGGAAGTTGGGTAGCGTTATTTTTGTTATTATTATTCTGTTTTGGAATGTGCTCGCTGGGTGGTCACTAAGGCAGTTTGCACATTTTGGTGGAGTTTCTTGTATCTTTTGGACAACTATAGTGGTGGTCACCTGCGCATTTGACGCATCTAGGTGGTAAGTGACAAAACTTTTTTGTATGCGAAAAACGCTGACAGTTGGTGCATTGAGGAATGCCCTTGGAAGGTTGCCTTGGTTCTACCGCTACTACACAGTGCAAGAGT
This sequence comes from Metopolophium dirhodum, assembly GCF_019925205.1. Lineage (NCBI taxonomy): Eukaryota > Metazoa > Arthropoda > Insecta > Hemiptera > Aphididae > Metopolophium > Metopolophium dirhodum. Next base: position 29,926,330 of record NC_083561.1, on the reverse strand, counting down.
CTGTTTAGAGAGTAAATCGCAGCAGATGATTTGGATAGCAGTACCGCTACGATAGGTATTGGAGTTTTGAATTTATTTTGAAAACTAGTGACTGAGGCTACTTCAAATTTCAGTTCTACGAGTTCCTTATATATACAAGCTTCTGATATATTTACAGGGAGGTTCCTAATGATAACGGATAGTTGCTTGTTTTCTGGGAATTGGTAAGTGTGGTATTCTATACCGGAATCGTCGAAAAGTTTTGTTGCTGTTCTATTTAATAGTCGTCAATAGAATCCATGTTTAATTTGAGAGCAGTTTTTGTGTTCACGATGGAGAATTCATCTAAAGTTATATTGGCTAATGATGTATGGAAGTTTTGATAATCAGAAATGTTATATACGTAAATAGGTGGAATTTTTGGTCTAATCTGTGATTGTTGAGAGCTGACTTCGTCTTCGGTGCCGTCCGTATTGTCGTTGACTTGGAGAGTTAGAAGTGGAGCGAATCTATTTTTACTTGTATAAGGAGGAGTGAGAGCAACACTGCTAGTTCTTGTATTTTTTTTTTCTATTATTTTTAGGATTAATTATAAGAAACCCAAACGTTGGGATTGAACAGAGCGCTGAGAACAACCTGTCGCGGCGGCTTCTGATAACTAACAGAACATAATTATGAGTATACTATATTATGAAAAACCAAATTGCACTATGCAGTTGATGAATGAAAATTCAAGTTCATACCTCGATGAATAATGACAGAAACACTAGTAATACTAGTAATACTTTTTATTATACAATTACAATACGTTTTATAGCCATAGCGGGTGACCATAGAGCCATAGAAGATAATATTATTATTATTATAATTCTAAAATATTATTTTATTGATACCGCCGCCGCCACACTGTGTAATGTTGGGAAGTAGTGTGCGAGTGGTGGGGTGTAGCGCGAAACGCGTCGCTCGTATAGGTAGTAGTTTCAATGTCGGCCGTAACGCCACAAAAGCGGTGTTTTATATAAATTAATTATTGTTTCCGTCTCAAAAAGCTCATAAGCAGTATACAATTGTGGGACTTTGAATGATCGAATTTAAAATCTGTCAAAAGATTCAAATTTGTCGGTCTGTCTACTAGGGAATGATCGAACTGTTTTTTTAAATGATTAAAAATCAATTTATTATCAACGTTTAAAATTACAGATTTGTAATATTTAATTACTCGGCCAGTAATGTATTAACAAAAAATCGCCTAGAATCGTTTTCTAGAAGACAACTTGACAATTTTAAAACTTTTTTCAGAATCAAAATCTGACTTTCCTAACTTTTACAGTTTTATCTCACTTTTGGGTTAATATTTATATCGATGTTGAATAGTAGTACTCATAATAGTAATGTATTTACAATTTAGTAGAATTTTTGGTAAATATTGCTCTATCCGAGCGTTTCCCAGTATTTTATACTTAACATACAAGACTCATATGGGTATCTATAGAACGCATGTCCATCTTGTTATGTTATAATGATATTTCTTGTAAAAATATGTAATTTTCTTTGAAAAATCAATGCATTATAAGTAACTTCAATTTTAAGAAAATAAGCAATAACTAAGATAAGTTACTATTATTTATGAAATAACCTAGTTACTAATTAAGTTATTATTTAATATTATATTTTTTTTAACTAGTTAAGTTAAACGTTATCAAAAAAAGTAACTTTTAACTTACTAACTAGTTACTGCCCAGCTTCACTGTAATGGATATATTAAATTTGATTTCAATGATATAAAATCATTGTACATTTGTAACTATATTACCTAAAAATGATTCTTAACGTTCACAGTCCGAGCCTATATTACTAAATACTAAGCACCTATATTTTATGATGTTATTGCTATTAAAGCAATTTATTATTCTATTCGTAAAACTGTAGGTTCGATAAATATTTTTCCGAAAACTTTGTATTTGAAAATAACATTTTATGTAAATATTACGATGGCTACACGGCAAAACCTCGTTTGTAGAAATTTTCAATTTTTTTTCTCGGATGCACTATGCATTGGTTACACTGTGCATTTTGATATTATAATATTATAATATCATAATTTATTGTTCAAATACTGATATATTATATTATATATATATTATGATCATATACTTTAAAAGTTTCAAAAAGTTCAAAAAGAATCAAAATATTTTGATGTAAATTTTAAGGTTTATAGAATGAAATAACAAATATTCGGTAAACATTTTAAGTATATCTATGTTTAATTGTTTTTGAATTGCACCAAATTAAGAAAATTTTTCCATGAGAAATAACTTTTATGCTCAACATTTTTTTTTAATTTTTACTTATAACTACTTATGAGCAACTTAATATTAAATGATTTAAATTTTTATAAAAACCGAGTGAATAATTTTTTATGGACCAAGAAAAATTATTAATACATTTCGGAAAAATGATAGGCCTATAAATAGCTCTAAAAGAGTAAAAATAAATTTTATCAGTTACATAAACTACTAATATAAATATTAGGTGATAATTTTATTAATACAAAATCGGTAATCGATATCGATATCGATATTGACAAAAAATGGTTTTGTTGTAAAAATTCCCATTCATCCTTAAATTTTTTTTTTGTTTTCTCGATACTTTGGAAAACTATATGGAGTTTTCAAGTTTTAACTCTCAATAGTAACAACTCAATTCACTTTGACACCAAAAAAGATACTGAAGTTGAAAATTCGAAGCATTATTTCAACTATTTATAGTGTTACAATATTTATTATATTTGAACAAATTAAATAGATAGATTTATAATTAAATACCTATATGTATTTAATATTTTATGAATATAAAAGTTTTAGTCTAGATGTATGTTTGATACAACAATTTGAATATATAAATTGGTTTATGAGCTATGAAAAAGTTTTCTCAAATTTATTATTAAAATGTACCTACATTCCTAATATAATTAATTATAAATACAATAGATCATTGCGGTACAAAATATTCAGCCTTCAATTACTAGCAATCCTTTTGTTAAACGCCAGACACTATTAATTAATTAATAATTAGTGATAAATATTATGTACTGCAGTGAGCGAAATATGTATAGTATTCATAATCAATACTAATATGTAGTTATATTTATTTTCCTTTATTTGATAAATATTAACATTTTTAAAATACCTAATTTTATTTTTGCAGAACTAAAACTGAAGAAAACAAAACCACAATTGATACCGAAATTAAAGTAGAAGTAGATTTTATCGACATTCATGAATTTAAAGGAACAGTTTTAGGCCAAAGCAACTCTTCAGAATTCATTACTAGTAAAAATTCGAACTTGACATCTAACTGTTTCAGGAAAACTCCATTGACTGATAACTGTGATAAAATAACTACAGCATCCAATTTAACTGTGCATACAAGAATACATACCAGAAAAGAGTATATATGTGATATCTGTGATCACATTTGTTCTGTGAAAACAAATTTAATAACTCATATAAGGACGCATACTGGACAGAAGCCGTATAAATGTGGTATCTGTGATCAACGGTTTTCTCAGGGATCACATTTAACAACCCATACAAGGACACATACTGGACAAAAACCGTTTAAATGTGGTATCTGTGATCAACGGTTTTCTCAGGGATCACATTTAACAACCCATACAAGGACACATACTGGACAAAAACCGTTTAAATGTGATAATTGTGGTAAGGAGTTTTCTCTCGCAGCAAATTTAACAAGGCATAAAAGGACACATACTGGCGAAAAGCCGTACAAATGTGATATTTGTGATAAAAGGTTTTCTATTGCAACAAATTTAACAAGGCATACAAGGACACATACTGGACAAAAGCCGTATAAATGTAATATTTTTAAACAACGGTTTTCTCAGGGATCACATTTAACAAGCCATACAAAGATACATAGCAGAGAAATGTCATATAAATGTGATATTTGTGGTAAGGGGTTTTCTTTTGCATCAAATTTAACAAGGCATATAAGGTCACATACTGGCGAAAAGCCGTACAAATGTGCTATTTGTGATAAAGGGTTTTCTATTGCAACAAATTTAACAAGGCATATAAGGTCACATACCGGCGAAATGCCATATAAATGTGATATCTGTAATAAGAAGTTTTTAGCAGCATACAATTTAACTGTGCATACAAGGACACATACTGGACAAAAGCCTTATAAATGTGATATTTGTGACAAAGGGTTTTCTCTCGCAGCAAATTTAACAAGGCATAAAAGAACACATACCGGCGAAAAACCGTATAAATGTGATATTTGTGAACAAGGGTTCTCTCAGGGATCACATTTAACAAGGCATACAAAGACGCATACTGGATAAAAAGCTGTTTAAATTCGATGTTTGTGATAAAATGTTTTCTACAACATTCAATTAAACAATGCATACAAGGACACATACTGGACTAAAGCCAAATAAATGTGATTTCTGCGATAAGAGGCTTACTACAGCATCCAATTGTACTATTGAATTATGATCAAGCTTTTTCTCAGAAAAGATATTTAAAAGCTATAAAATGCAGTGTTTGTTCCTTATAAAAAAGAATTCGTTCTGTTGTTGTTGATTTGGAAAATTAAGGAGTTCCTTTTTTAGTTCCAAATAAAATAAAAATTCTTATTATTTAATCATTAATGTTTTTTTTCATATGCATACTTCTTCAATTTTTAATTTTAATTTATAATTTATACCTACTGGTTAGTTTGAGATTTTCTTCAAAATTAAATTGTTGACTGACGTATGCCGATTGTCTTATCCTTTATTGTTGGAAAGTTTTAACATTGTTGAAAATTGGCAAGATAATTATTCACTTGAGATACACAGAGAAAAAACTAATTATATTCACTTTGGTATTCAAAAATCTATACATTTAGATAAATATAAAATCCATAGCTCATACTAATAGTTTGTAACAGAAGTAATTTTAAAAATAATGTATGTAAATGTAGTGTATAGAATAGAGTTAGGTCTATTAAATACCTTGGTTAATTTATTGATGAGAATTTAAAATGGGATGTTCACATAAATTATATTAATATATTACTAAGAAAATTTTTTTATTTTTACAAATCTCTTAAATCTATATTTAACCTCAAATTAAAAAATGACATACATTGCTCTAAATTCTAATACAATCTATTCTTTCTTATAAAATTTCTTTTTGGGGAGGAACTTATCATGCTCACTATAGGAATCTTGTAACCACTTTAAATTATTTAATGAAGTTTATTTTCAATAAGCCTACATTATTTCCTACAATTACAACAATATAAAGATTTAGAGATATTAAATTTAAAATCATTATACACAAAAAACATTTTTATGTTATTTTATAATTTCAAACATTGAAAACAACCATTGATGTTCCATGTAACATCTACAATACTCGCTTTAAGGTCAATACTACCTAATATCATCGTCCCTAAAATTAATACTGTATTTGGGCAACAAAGCCCTAAATATAAGTTTATTCAATTTTGTATTTATGATAATTTCAATATTCATAATTTTAATAGTTTCATAATGTATAAAACATATATAACTAATATTTTGTGTCAATAACTGTTATGTTTAGTTTTTTTTCTCTTTACTTATACCTACTTAAATTCAAATAATAATTCATAATGTATAAAAATGTATAACCAGTTTTGTTTCAGTAACTGTTATGCTTAGTTTCTTTCTTCTTACTTATATTTAAATTTAAATAACTATATTAACTATTATTATGTAAAATGATGACGACTTAAGACTACTTGTATCACAAACTTCCTCTTTTCAGCGCAAGCTTGCTTTTGATAGGAGAACCAATGCTTTAAATATTCTTTGTACTTTTATTTATTTATCTTATAATTGTAATTGGTGTCTAATAAATATTATTATTAATAATAATTATATTTTATATAGGTAATCATTTCTATATAAATTATAATTTAAAACTTTAAGAAATACCAGAGGAAAACATTTAAAAGCATTGTATTTGTATTCTAGTAATCTACCACTCTAAAGTTGTATAATATAAGGAAAACATTTTTCAAAAAAAAATTCAGGCTTTAGAGGGTTAATAAAGTGACTGATGAGTAACGATTAACGTCGATACTCGATAACGATCACTAATAGGCAATATACATTATACACATTAAAAAAAATATATCTTAATTTCAATTATTTACATATCTGTGTAAATTATTGGAACTAGAAAGGAACGAGAAATGTTATTATAAATTCTTGAAAAAAGAACTTCATTTTCTCATTTTTTTTTTATAAAAAAGGAATTGTTCCAGGAATCCGTTCCTTTTGGAACTTGTTTCCTTCCAAACACTGATAAAATGACACATACCATAATGTCTATAAACATGTAGCATAATATTCAACATACATAAAATTATATTCTATTTATTATTTCTGAGTTTTTAAATTCTAATAAATATAGACTCACACAGTGTTTATGGATTAGTTTATGAAAAATATATTGATAAAAGTTTGTGAATAGGGGATTGTTATTCGAAAATTATTTCTGAGTTGATAATATGTACTTTGACAGTATTTTCTTCCAATAAGGAATTATGAATAAAAAGGTGGATAAGTGGATGTCACTCTGCTGTACAGTAGGTTACAAGTGGGTCACTGTAATGGATGGTGTTAAATTTGAATTCAATGATATAATATCATTGTATAAGAAAAACGATTCTGAGCGAAAACGGTCAGTCAGCCTATGATATTACGAAGTATATTTGATGATATTATTGTGAATAATGTAATTTATATATAACCTATTTACGTGGAGCCTTGTTTTAAATTTTCAATCCTTAGCCATAAAAGTTAAACATTTTATACATTTTTAACTACAAAATAATTAATAAATTATAAATTTGTTAAATGTTGTCAAAGTTTGAACTTTAAATGCTTATAAATAAAAATTGTGCCTATGTATTTTTAATATTTTTCAACCGCTATTAGAACGATATATCAGGAGCTTTATATTAAATGTTCACGCTTTTTTACCTAAAAAAAAAATTTTTATTGATATTTATAGAAAAAAAACTAAAAAAATTGAAAACTGACAATGTCCGTAAACCGCTCAAAAAAAGTCAAAATATTTTCAAAATTTTATGGTGTATAGAAAATACTAATACAAACATTCAGTCAAAATTTCATGTATCTACAGTCATAAGTTTTTTAATTACAGCAAAATAAAAAAATCGTTACATGAAATATCGAGTGAATATCAAATGTGGTAAAAATATGAATTTCAAACGTTCATAAAAATTTAATTTGACTTTCTTGTAGACATTTTTTTTTTGATAAAGGTAGACAAACTTATGGATAATCTTGTATTACATTTTCAAATCTTAGATTTAAAAAGAGAAATTTTTATGAATTCTCAACTCAAAATAATTTGCTTATTTTCGTGATTTTTCCGTATTTTGTCAAGATTTGAACTTTAAATGCTTATAAATAAAAACTGTGACTAAGGATTTTTAATTTTTTTCATCTGCCTTTGAAACAATAACCTAGGACTTGCCTTCTATTAAATTTTCAAGCTTTTATACTCAACAGATAAAATTTTATTGATATAGAAAAAAAAACTAAAAAAAATTGAAAACTGACAATGTCCGTAAACAGCTCAAAAAGAGTCAAAATATTTTCAAATTTTTATGATGTATAGAAAATGCTAATATAAACATTCAGTCAAAATTTCATGTTCCTACGGTCATTTGTTTTAGAGTTACATCGAAAACCAAAATCGATTTTCTCGAAAACAGATTTTGCGTAAAAATTCCTGTTTTTCCTTAATTTTTCTTTTGTTTTTCACGTCGCTTTTGAAAACTACTGGGAAATTTTTACTTTTGACCCCCCAAAGTACCAACTAGATTCACTTTCCTATCAGAAAAGTTACTGTTGAAGAAAATCCAAGCACTTTTACTGTCCTAAAAGGTGATGACAGACACAAAAAAAAAAAAATAAAAAAAAAAACACACATCATTGTAAAATCAATACATTCATCGCTTCGCTCAGAATCTAAAATAGGTACCTAATTTTAATGTTTAATACACGGTTAATAGTTATTAAAGTAGGTATTACAAATAAATATTGAATTGAATTTTATGACATAATATCTAAATGAATGAATTCCTGTTGAGAAAAGTGGAAGAAAACGGTATCTTATTTTTGGAGGACAATGGTCCCACACAGGTAGTTAGGTCCAGTGTTTGGAAAGAACATGTTCACGCATTCATGTTCATATTTAGTGATTGTCACTTGTCTTTTTAAATATAACTTGAACAACGTTTATATATTCAACGAATTTGTACAATTTTTAAGACGTTCAAATGTATTTACTATTTAATAAATATTGCTTGATAACACAATTATAATATATTATGAATTATAAAAATAATAAAATACATGCAATTCCATTGGTTACGGCTGGACAAAAAACAACAATAATATTATGATTTCCACGATTTTGTATTAGGTATTTAAACTATAAATAAAAAAAAAATTAAAAAATTAAATGAGCGACCAAATAAACCCATTTATATTTTCAAAGAACGTGAAAAAAGTATGAACGTGAATGAGTTCCTTTTTTAAGCACTGAACGTGAACGAATTAAATTTTTTAGTAAACGTTTCGAACACTGTTAAGGTCCCATTATATTACAGGGGTATTGACTATCTCTTTTTATCAATGTTGTACTTGGCAACCTATAGTAGCAGGGTATGTGGGCCTCGCAGTCCATATATCAATAAGTAATAAGTAATAACTAATAAGTATGATTATATAATTCAAGATTCAAGATTGATAAATAATAATTATTATTATTGAAATTCTAGTTTATACTATAAAATATTAATTAAATATCAATAATATAAAAAAAAGTTCTTAAATAATTTCATTTTTTTTACTACCTATATGTTTTATAAATTTATCATATAAGTATTATACGACTACGGATAGTGCAGGATATAGCATACCTCGTATAGGAGCTATAATTGTAAAACTACACAACAAAATATGGCACATAATTTCAATTATAGTGGCCAGTGGACTTGTAAATTCAAATTATTATAGTTATAATTTGAATTACTATATTTTATATCCTACTTTAGATATTTTCATGTTCCAACTTATAGAACACTAGCTAAATAACCCGGCGTTGCCACGGAAAAATTGTGATTAATTAACTCCTTTTAGGTGTAATTCGCTGTGGCCGCTGTGCATATGGAAGCAAAATTATATTATATTTTATTTTATAGCCATTCCGCGTGGAGTTGCCCATGAGTTTCGCTTATGATTTTTAGGAGTATTTAATATTTATACATATTTTAATATATTTAGGGGATTATTTTATTTTATTTTTACGGACAAATCGGCGTAATTGTACCTAGCTTTGTGAAGCAATTCAAAGGCCACAATAAACAAAAAAAGTTTCAATTTCCATCTTGAATCTTAAGATCCCTGTTTGACCATCTCTTTAAAATATGAATACCTATCAGAAACTCTTTTTTATGGCACATCTAGATCATTAGAAGAACCACTATTCCAAATATCAAGTTCGTACGTTTTGTATTTCAAAACTAATGTTGTATATTTAAATTAGATATTGCAGCTTGATTGATGGCGTAACTGTTGTATTCTTTCAACCCCTTATTATTTTTGATTTTGAAAAATCCTTTCTTAAGGGTTTTTTGCATCATAAAATGAAACTACTGACTAAATTTCATACTCATAGCTTCAGTGGTTCCAGCTAGGTAATTATTTTCATGTTTACCTTTTTTAACCTTTTTAACCCCGTATAGTATAATAAAAATTCTTTCTTAGTGGGTGTTTACTGTTTACATCACAAGACAAAAGTTTTGTCTAAATTTCATAACCATAGCTTTAGCGGTTTCAGCTAGGCGGTGATGAAACACTCAGGATAAGTCATTTTATATATTATAGAGAAGAGATTTCTATAATATAATATTATTTCGTGTCATTTGTGCTGCACAGATGGATATCTCTATATATAAAATAAAATATAAAATATGTGTAATATACTTACATCTAGTGATTCTTAACGGTGAATAGACATAATTTAATATTATAATAATATTATCAAAAGTATTAAGTAGGTATTTACAATTATTTTCAGTTTTCTTTTTAGAAGATTTATAATATTAAGTAATATAAGTTCAATGTACACAATAAGTAGTCGAAATAATGATTCCATTTTCAACTTTAGTACCTATTTTGTTCGATGGGAAAGTGAATCTAGTTGGTGCATTGGGGAGGTCAAAATTTAAAATTCCCAGTAATTTTTAAAAGCAACGAGAAAAACAAAAAAAAAAAAGGTGGATAAGTGGATGTCGCTCTGCTGTACGGTAGGTTACAAGTGGGTAACTGTAATGGATGGTGTTAAATTTGAATTCAATGATATAAATATATAATATCATTGTATAAGAAAAACGATTCTGAGCGAAAACGGTCAGTCAGCCTATGATTTTACCAAGTATATTTGATGATATTATTGTGAATAAAGTAATTTATATATAACCTATTTACGTGGAGCCTTGTTTTAAATTTTCAATCCTTAGCCATAAAAGTTAAAAATTTATAAATTTTTAACTACAAAATAATTAATAAATTATAAATTTGATAAATGTTGTCAAAATTTGAACTTGAAATGCTTATAAAAAAAAATTGTGCCTCTGTATTTTTAATATTTTTCAACTGCTATTAGAACGATATATCAGGAGCCTTATATTAAATTTTCACGCTTTTTTACTCAACAAATAAAAATTTATTGATATTTATAGAAAAAAAAACTAAAAAAATTGAAAACTGACAATGTCCGTAAACAGCTCAAAAAGAGTCAAAATATTTTCAACATTTTATGGTGTATAGAAAATGCTATTATAAACATTCAGTGAAATTTTCAAGTATCTACAGTCATTCGTTTTTTAATTACAACAAAATAAGAAAATCGTTACATGAGAAATCGAGTGAATATCAAATGTTGTAAAAATATGAATTTCAAACGTTCATAAAAATTTAATTTGACTTTCTTGTAGACATTTTTTTTTTGATAAAGGTACATAAACTTATGAGTAATCTTATATTACATTTTCAAATCTTAGATTTAAAAAGAAAAATTTTTATGAATTCTCATCAAAATAATTTGCTATTTTTCGTGATTTTTCCGTATTTTGTCAAAATTTGAACTTTAAATGCTTATAATTAAAAACTGTGACTAAAGATTTTTAATTTTTTTCATCTGCCTTTGAAACAATAACCTAGGAGCCTTCTATTAAATTTTCAAGCTTTTTTACTCAACAGATAAAATTTTATTGATATTTATAGAAAAAAAACTAAAAAAATTGAAAACTGACAATGGCCGTAAACAGCTCAAAAAGAGTCAAAATATTTTGTAAATTTTACGGTGTATAGAAAATGCTAATATAAACATTCAGTCAAAATTTCATGTCCCTACGGTCATTTGTTTTAGAGTTACACCAAAAACCAAAATCGATTTTCTCGAAAACAGATTTTGCGTAAAAATTCCCGTTTTTTCCTTAATTTTTCTTTTGTTTTTCACGTCGCTTGTGAAAACTACTAGGAAATTTTTACTTTTGACCCCCCAAAGTACCAACTAGATTCACTTTCCTATCAGAAATGTTACTATTGAAGAAAATCCAAGCACTTTTACTGTCCTAAAAGGTGATGACAGAGTAGTTTTCACAAGCGATGTGAAAAACAAAAGAAAAATTAAGGAAAAACGGGAATTTTTACGCAAAATCTGTTTTCGAGAAAATCGATTTTGGTTTTTGGTGTAACTCTAAAACAATTGACCGTAGGGACATGAAATTTTGACTGAATGTTTATAATTGCATTTCCTATACACCATAACATTTTCCAAATATTTTGACTTATTTTGAGCTGTTTATGGACATTGTCAATTTCCATTTTTTTTAGTTTTTTTTTTCTATAAATATCAATAAAATTTTATCTGTTGAGTAAAAAAGCTTGAAAATTTAATAGAAGGCTCTTAGGTTATTGTTTTAAAGGCAGATGAAAAAAATTAAAAATCCTTAGTCACAGTTTTTATTTATAAGCATTTAAAGTTCAAATCTTGACATAATACGGAAAAATCACGAAAATAAGCAAATTATTTTGAGTTGAAAATTCATAAAAATTTTTCTTTTTAAATATAAGATTTGAAAATGTAATACAAGATTATCCATAAGTTTGTCTACCTTTATCAAAAAAAAATGTCTACAAGAAAGTCAAATTAAATTTTTATGAACGTTTGAAATTCATATTTTTACAACATTTGATATTCACTCGATATTTCATGTAACGATTTTTTTTATTTTGTTGTAATTAAAAAACTTATGACTGTAGAATAGATAGGTACTTGAAAATTTCACTGAATGTTTGTATTAGCATTTTCTATATACGAATACGATAACATTTTGAAAATAATTTTACTCTTTTTGAGCTGTTTACGGACATTGACAGTTTTCAATATTTTTAGTTTTATTTTCTATAAATACCAATAAAATTTTATTTGTTTGTTAAAAAAGCGTGAAAATTTAATATAAGGCTCTTGATATATCGTTCTAATAACAGTTGAAAAATATTTAAAATACATAGGCACACATTTTTCTTAGAAGCATTTAAAGTTCGAATTTCGACAAAATTTATCAAATTTATAATTTGATAATTATTTTGTAGTTAAAAATGTATAAAATGTTCAACTTTTATAGCGAAGGATTGGAAATTTAATCATCAAATATACTTGGTAATATCATAGGCTGACTGACCGTTTTCGCTCATAATCGTTTTTCTTATACAATGATATTATATTGAATTAAAATTTAACACTATCTATTGCAGTGACTCGCACTTGTAACCTACTGTACAGCAGAGCGACACCCACTTGCCCACCTTTTTTTTTTTTTTGTTAAGGTCTATAATAGGTCTATATAAGGTATATGGCGTGAACCGTATTTGGTTGGCTTGAAATAGGAATTAATGAGAAAATTAAATTCAAACAAGAATCGTATATAATCCGTATATGCAGGCAACAACATAATACAGCGTGTCTAAAGTGAGCGGCTGTCAAAATCTAATTCACAACAAATTTTTATATTGAATAATTACGTACAATACGACGTAAAAATTAAGATCATTACTTATGAGACATAATAAATTATATAAATAGGCAGTTTTTGCAAAAAACAACGCTTTAATTATATAATAGTAGGCACCTATTATTGCTGTTCATTGTGTGGATAGGTTCCAGGTAAAATTAATATATCTTATTGTAGCTTTATAAAAGGCAGCTTAAAATAGGTCTAAAAATGTTCAATGTGTTTAAATCATAGATTACCTACATAGGTAGGTACACCTATGTTCGGTTAGGTTAGGTTAGGTATCTACCTAAGAATATAGAAAATATTAAAAATAATTTATACCTACATATAAATTGTACAAAGTTTCAACTTTCAAGTTCCCACTATTAATATTTTTTTAATTAGATAGGTACAAGAAAGTAAATAAAAATAAGAAATTATAAGAAAAATTATGCAAAGGTATTATATATATTTCCTATATTTTAGATTCTGAGCGGAGCAAAAGCATGTACTAATTTTACAGTAATGTGTGTTTTTTTCTGTCAGTCAGCAACATTTTGGTTAGTGAAAAAGCTCTTATTTTCGAGATCAGCATCTTTTCCGATAGAAAAGTGAATTTAGTTGGTACTTTTGGGAGGTCAAAATTCAAAATTCCAAGTAGTTTTAGAAAGCGTCAAGAAAACCGAATAACAAAAAGTGGTAATTTTTACGCAAAACTAATTTCTGAAAAATTAATTTTATTTTTTTGGCTTAATTCAAAAATTATTCACTGTTGACCCTTGACATTTTAACCAAATATTACCAAAACATTTTGAATCTTTGAGCTAGTTGAGAAATTTCTTGATTTTTTTTTATATTATTCTTGATAAAACTTTTTCACATAGTAAAAAAACTTGAAAATGTAATGCTTGGTTCCTTATAAGTTTCATTAATATACGTTAAAAAAAATATTAAGGATACACATGTATGATTATTTTTTATATTCATTTAAATTTCAAATTTCGACAAAATTCATAAACATTTTGAAAACGTTCAAATTATTTTAGATTCTGAGCGGAGCGATGAATGTATTGATTTTACATTTTACATTTTTTTAAATGTTTTGTCTGGTTACAAATGGTTTGTTTTTATTAGAAATCGCTTCTCCTGAAAAATCAGTATTTTGGCAATAGTACGTTATGGATTTCCATCCCTCAAATATTGTGGAGTAAATTTGATTTTTAATAATTCTTTTTTTTATAAATATTGTGGACTAAATTTTAAATTTTTTATATGTACCATTATTTCGGATGACTAAAGATTATCGCCTCCTTGTGATGTTCTCTAATTTAGAACGCTAAATGATACACAAATATTAAAATATTATATAATTCAAAATAATCATTGCCAACTTAATTTTAAATTGGTCTAAACTAGTCTGGGTGAAACGGGAATCACATAAAAACAAAATTTGGGTGAAACGGGCTAATCCCAGTATTATAACTATAATATAGTTAATTTAGTAATGTAACCTGTTCCGTACTTATATATAAATATGTCATATTGTCATGGATTGAATATTGACGATAAATACAATATTTACAATACCTATTACACAATTTATTGGATTAATATTATGTGTATTATTTTTTGTTCCAGACGATATTACTTATTCTACCTCACTACAGCAGTATATCTGTGTAAGTATAGTACCTATATATCTAAATAAAAATACTTAAAACGGTATAGCTGGTAAGTGTTTCTTTTCGTTAATCCTTCTAAACAGAAAAAAACAAAAGTAAAACCCCTCTTTTTTTCGACTCACACACAAGGAGAAAAAGTATGTATTATGTATAACACATGAAATCTCTCCGCACTAGAGTTTAATTCTTTCTAGTACCTATACAGCTTATACACGCGCGTAATGCTGTACGACTATATTATAATATTGTGTTATAATTTTTTTCGATACACTTGTAAGTTGTAACTATACAACAGTGGTACGTTTAGTCCAGAGATATAGTATATATTGTATTATCATACAGTCATCGACGAAACAATAGTAGGACCCGAAGAACGGATTACTCGCGTGTATATAATTTAGGTACTCGATGAGTCCGGGCACCCTCTCTTATAAGTACCGCATCAGTAACGTGACGTGGGTTCTAGGGTATTTGTTACTCACGTTAGATTGGTATCTATAATACTTAATAGTGTAATACTTATAGATTTTTATGTAAAGTCAAAGGACATTTTATGTGTACATTTATTTCCGCTGCGATATAGGTAATAAGGAGTATCCATGAGTGTGCACATTAAAATAATGTATAATAACACTGTGAATTCTATATAGAACCTAGCAATCTTATGTCACATATTTTTATCAAGGCACAAGTGCACCATGATTGCAGTGATTTGTGATATCATAGTTTTTTTGTATATATATAATTGGTGCAATTAAGGAGCGAGCAGATGCATCCCTATTAGTTTGTTTAGCGCTAAATAAAAGAGAACTAATCTCAAGCAACTCAAGCCCTATCGTTCTCAAGGACATCGTTTACTCCATATACGTTTTATACTAAATAAGTAAATTAAGAAATATTTTCAGTGCCAGTTTCATTTCCACTTGCAAGATTTTCACTTTTGAGTAGGTCGGTATACCTGGTACCTACAGTGTCCTTGTACCTACTAACTATACACCTACTAAGGATGGTCGTTCCAAGGCTAGAATTTTGATGAAGATGGATTTTTTTTTATCGCATATAACAGGTATGTGGATAGAGTCTGTCATGTCTGTAGTCTAGTGTCATGTACAAAGTCGGTGCAACTGTTGGTAAGATAGAAAACGTCTCTGCACAAACACATAACACTATGGCTCGCGCTCAAATATTTCTCTCGGCTCATCGATCTATATATAATATATATATGCCTATTATGCCTAGTGTGCGCGCCATTTTACCGACCGACCTATACATAATAATATATATTGTACCAGATAACTATATATATAATACATATGCACGATATGAATTTTTACGCGTTTCTGTTTGGGACAAATGCATTTTGATTGGACATTTTTCGACGAATAAGGTCTCTTTATATATACTATACGAGTACATAATATATAATATTTATTATTCATCAGCTTTTTGGATAGGAACTCGCGTCATCGCGGGCATACGCGACACGAACGAATCGTCGAGACGCTTATAATATTATATACACGCATAATAATATAACATATAGGTATAGGTACTTGGGAAAAAAATATATAATACACGCGATACAAGACGACGACGACGACGACGGAACACGCGGATAGTAGATGTATATGTTTTAATATTTTTATTATTATCATTATTATTTTACGTTTTTGATTGACGTGCGTACCTCGTGTGCGCGCAGATCGCCCAAAGAACACCATGGCCATATAGCCTCCCCGGCGGCAGTCGGCGGCGATGACAAATGCTCGCCGCCGCACCACTTACACTTTACGCGCACACACGCACACACGCACTCACACACACACACACACACACAGGTGTGTAATGTGTATAATATAATATACGATAAAGCCGCGCTAACACACACACACACACGGTACATTGTATGATTGATGTTCCGACCATGACCGTATGAATATTTTAGGAATGCGACACTACGACGCGGGACGACCCGGTTATATATTATTATATATTATTAGGTATATATTATTATTATATACATATGCGTTATATACACATACACAGACACACACACACACACATATATATACCATATACGTAAAAATGCGTGTACGCGTGTACAGAGCGAGCGTAAAATCATTTACATCTGCATGCGGCTACGTACCTGCAATATAATATAGTATTATGTGGTGATGCAGCTGTTCATTGTTATTGTTATTATTATTATTATTATTTTTTTTTTTTAACTATTCGTCACTGTGTACTCGACCGGCGTGCATACGCCGTGTATTAGGTACCTATAATAGGTGTATATATATATATGCACCGCGACGAACAGATTAATACCAATATATAGGTACCTACTATTCGGCCAACGGATATAATAATATTTTATATTTAATATTATTTATATAGGCGTATATTATATTACTATATAATAGTATACTGTATAATATACACATACCTATATATAGGCTATAAGTATGCGAGTTTATAATAATATATTATTACGATATACTTTCGAGTGGTATGCGTATGTAATGTGTTTGTAGCTATTTTTAACGTTACGTCGTCGTCGTATGTTATAGGTATACACGAGAAATAGACGAGATCTCAATCCGAAATCGAATTTACATATTATATATTCAAATGACGCGCGCGTAAATTTTACGATATCTGTATAGGTACGAGGACAAGCGATCGGTTTTTTTTTTTTTTATTACTTTTTTTCACAGTGTTTTCTCACGTAAACCATCATGTACGAAATGATATAGGTACATCGCGCGTTTCCGACCATCGATCGCCCAATCCGATCGACAGTTATTATAATATTATTATACACATTATAATACGTCGATCGTTATGAAAAATTTTATGATTTTTAACTAGCTGCATGTACCTATGTGCTCGTATACGTGGTTTGTTTGTTTGTGTATCGGCAATAGGTAACGTTACGAAAACGATGCCAATTTGCGGTCTGCAGCGGTTCAAATGTTCAATATAATATTAAATTTGTTATACCACTTAATTATTGTAGGTAGATAATAATATGTATTATTAATTATTACAAACAGAAGCACTTCTCGTGTAATCGTGTTGACTTCCAAAAGTTAATTTTAAACAATTTTTTTTCTACTAAAATGCACAATTATTAGGTACATAATATGTTTATGTGTAGAACAATATCGAATTATAATAATATGATAAATCAATATATATTAATTATAT
This sequence comes from Metopolophium dirhodum, assembly GCF_019925205.1. NCBI lineage: Eukaryota > Metazoa > Arthropoda > Insecta > Hemiptera > Aphididae > Metopolophium > Metopolophium dirhodum. Next base: position 29,908,298 of record NC_083561.1, on the reverse strand, counting down.
TATATATTTTTGATTAGGTATGTATACCTATTCTATACATAGAAGAGTAATTTAATAAAAATATATATTTGATTACTATTATAGCTATATATAACACATTGTAATATTACTAATAATTAATCTCTAGACAGGTTTAATTGTTAAAATGATAAGTAGACACTATTATACTGACTTGCATTGATTGGTATACTTATTATAGGTACATACGATTTCATAGAAACGTTGAAATAACTAATAATTTTGTTTTAATAGACATAAAATATACTGTAATATAAGTAATGAGTAATAGCCAGTAGGCATGTATATCTCTATTGTATAAATATTTTTTGTATATATATATTATATATTTTTGAGGTGCTATTAATAGATAGCTTCCTTACTATGTAAAATCAAATCAGTGTACAGTATTTGTTTGTTTTATTTTAATCCTTTGTATTCAGGTTGATAAGTTATTTTAAGGTGAGGATTCAATACCGTGTTTTTCTGTTTTTGTCTAACACACGCGCAACATAGGATTTTAGACTGGTTCTTTGCCAAACATATCAATTGATCTAATGAAACAATAAGAATTCTAAAAACAGATTTGAATTTTTCGTCAGGTCTACTTGAAATCGACTTTTCAACATTTTTTAATTTTTGATTTTAATCTCTACAAAAATTAAAATACGACAATTTTTAAATACTCTTTTTTAATATGAAATTTTTTTTGGGGATAATATCAAAAAAGGCGAGCAAGTGGATGTCGCTCTGCTGCACAGTAGGTTACAAGTGGGTCACTGTAATGAATAGTCCACTCAGGAATGTTGTATTGAAGTGCTTTATACTTTATAGTCATCTACCGACGGGCCGCCGTCATGTAGAACTTCTCAACCACGTGAGTATCAAGGTATGAATAGCCATCGAACACGATATCCACGACGACCCGGTGTCTTTTCAGGGGGACCTTTTCATCACTCGATACAAGTGGTTGACTTCGCTTTAAACGCGGCAAAGTTTCTGCAGCTTCGGGCTGTCACTTGCCGAATTGGATCGGTGACCGGCCGCGAAGTCTGTTCGGCGATTGGCCGTGGATCCGATACGGCGATTTCAGGTCGGAGACCATTCGGGAAGTTAGCTTCAGTGGGCAGTGGGCGAGTCTTATTGGCGGCCGAGGGGAAAATGTTTCATAGGGTCCATGCCCTAGACCCTAGGGAATATGTTATTATAGGGTCGAGGTAATCGTTTGATGGGCTGTTAGGATGATGCAAGACGCCAAACACGCTGAACGATAGAGGCTCAAATGCAGGTGTGGTTGCAGTGGCGATGAGTGAAGTGAGTTGTCGGTCTGCGACGAGTCGAGAGGCCGCTGACTGCTGAAAATGTCTTACGATAGAGACTAACCCAACGAGCCTTATATATGTATAACCTTCCCCCCCACAAATTAAAAATACCCGAACACACGTCTCTGTCAATATAGATATTCAGCTTTAATTAGGCTAGATATGTGTACATATGCGTTCTGGTTCTATTTTCTATAGGCCTGCCTTGGCGTTTTAAGTAGGGTAGCTCATTTAAAGACGCTAGAAGGGTTATCGATTAGAATTACTTTTACACAAATTGCTAATTTTAAAATTATGTATAATATGTAGGCACTACCTATGTAGGTATGCAATTACGGATTTCTGTTAAACCAATTAACAGGATATAACTCGTTTGATAATTAAAATCATCAAAGTGAAACTATTATTATGTTGACAGTGTCTTTAAACTGTAAAAGACGCTGTGACTGCGCAGCGTGCTATGTACATAAAACGTGTTTATGAATAACGATACCTACTTATTAGTCTGTGTTGATGTGTATTAACACGAGCGCGTAATCGCCGTGGGCATACCTCGTTAAATTTTAAAATAGTCTCTATACTTAATATAAAATTTACTGAACGATAAAATACACGCAAAAAGTGTGATTCGTTGAAATCGTCTCTAGTATCGCCATTTATTTCAATCACAATATTTTTTTAAAATCTTTCCACCATTTGAAAATTGAAATACAAAACCATGAACGAATTCGAACAAAATCCAACTAGACTGCAACCACGCATGCCGCGTAATGACTAATGGGGTTGTTGTCGTACAACTGCAGGTTGCAAGGAAAAGATCTTTTCAAAGACTATACGATATTATAATATTATATAGCACGCAGTGTAATGTTGATTGGTGAATATATACTTACTTTACAGCATAATATTTCAATAATATTATATTATATATAAAAATATGTACAGCCGGATGTCGTCCTGAACAACGCCTCCGCAGACACGATTCGACCGACTAATATTATTCCTCTGACGAGCCCCGCGCACCTATCTCGCGGAAAAAGATCGCGACGACCACTACACTTCCCTCCCATCACCCAAACTACACTCCCCTCCCATCACTCAAACTATACTTATTATGTATACCTATATATTTATATACATACATACACTCTCATCAGGGGGGGGGGAGAAGACAATCGGAATATTTAAATCGAGCGGAACTTTTTCTCTTTACGCGCTCGTCATCATTAACGGCCCGACTCGTATATTTTATTTACGCAAATAACGCAGTATAATATCGCGTAAAAGAAAAAGAGACAGAGCGAGCGAATCTCCATCCACGCAGGCGTTTTCGGTGGGAAGGGTTCGTTGTGCCGATTTGCATATTATATAATATACATCACGAGTTTCTCGCCTCGGAGCGGTTTTTCCCGACGACGACGATTCGCCCGTTTGTGCGGACTTTAACGCGCCGCCGCCACTTTTGCCGCTCGCGACTAATTTCCCGCGTGACAAGGGACCAAGTTTTTCCGCTCCCCGCGGGTATACTTGCATATATATATACATGTATTTTAAGCATATATATATATATATTAAGTGTGAGCCCTTTGACAAATCTTTATCAGTCGACTCTCCGTCTGTATACCAGTCGCCGGCTGGAGTATACATATTATATGTATTATGTATATATAAATTCTGCTCGTCGTATATATTATTGTATTATGTATCCGTCGTATCGAATTTTGAATGTTTGCTTTCGGCGATTTCGTTCGTTAACTCCTTGTACGACTGTTTATTTCACCGCGTGTTATATATAGTATATATATCTATATTATATGGGTACACGTAAACTGGTAAACAAACGTTTCCGCCGGAATGAAATTCAAAAATCAATATAATGTATATATAATACATACCTACTCTCACTACACAGGTATAATACACAATACTCACATGTCACATACTCACACGAATACACTACACGTACACACATATATAATAGAAAAAAAAATACGTAAAATACGCTAAAGCGTTCAGTTTTTTTTTTGTTTTGAATATAATTTAAATATATTTTACAAATTATTTGTATTGTTTGTACAAAATGAATCACGGATTTCGATAAATGTTGTGTATTGTGTTTTGTGTAATTCAAAATCGCCTTCAATATAGAATAACAAAAACACTGGAGTTTGATATAAAACGTGAAATATGGGATTTGGAATTTTGCAACGTTTGAAATCTTCACATTTCGTCGAAAAACTGTTGCTCGGGCCACTTTTTGTACTCCTCTATTATAATCGTTTGAAAATAAATAAAAATATTTTTTTTTTAATTGGTGGAATGTGCATATGTTTTTAGTGGTCAATGTGGGTGTGGTTGGGCTTCATTGTGTAATTTGTGATATCTGGAGGAATGCCATCCCACCACGTCTTCCAGCAGTCATTTTCGATCACTCAATTTATTTTGTTTAAAACTATCCATCCCTCTTAGACTGGAAAGTTAATTATTTTCATAATTTGTAGCACTTATAAACGATGATGAATAGTTGAAATATTTTGTTTTTTTAAATTTTATCATTTGACACCAAAAGAAGGTTGACCCAAGTGTCACTATTTACTATTTAGTGACTACTAAAACTATAATTTCACAATATCTACTATTGTAGAAAAAATTATTATTAATAATATAATATATTTTCTTTTCTCGTTTATTCTTATAAAAATGTATATCAATGTATATTTTTCCAATAAACTACTTGTTCAATACTTACATGTGATTATGTGTAAAACGATTTATGTGCGAATGTATTAATAAATAAATAAATAGATAACTGATAGATAAATAATACTATATGTAATGATATGCTCACACACCATTATAATAAATAAACTAAAATCTTACAGAATAATAAATAACGGCCAGACTGTCGTTCGTAGAAATCGGTCATCCCCAATAAAACTATTGTCACCGACAAAAAGGTCTTTGCCGCCGAAGAGAAATTTAGTTCGGGGAAATACAAAAATCTTTGATAAAACCACCTACTACTCTCTGGTCGGCATATCCGTGTCGTCCCTTAAACCAGTGCATGAGCACCAACCACCAGAGTAACAACCTCTCAAGTCTCAAAAAACCGATTTCAACGGGCGACAACTGGACTCCTTATGCGAGCAATAATCGGTGCGTTGTTTAATTCAATTTGTGTATTTGAAGTATTACTTTGTTTCATCTAAAACCTAAAACTTCTACAATATTATCTACAAACAACTGCAAATCAGGTAAGGCATATAATTTAATATATTTTATTGATTGCAGTTATTATAATATTATATGTGCTTTTAACATAAAATTATAATTTTACTATTTTAACATCTGATTTTAATATAACTATCGACAGGAGTCGTTTTTATAATATTTATCTTGTTTCTACGTTATTACATAGCACAGAACAACACTGATAAAAGTGCCACTGGAGTTTATTAACTTACAGTTACACGCACAGTTTAGGAGTTAACTGGATTAATTTCGAGAAATTATGTTTAAATATTTTCAATCCTTAGCTGGAAAAATTAAAAAATTATTATTTTTAACCACTTTTTTTTTAAAAAATTTTCGTGATTTTGATGAATTTGTTCAAAATATATTTTTTATAAATGTATGAGGAACCTTGTACTACATTTTTAAGATTTTTGACTATGCGAAAATTGTTTATCGATATTATTATAGAAAAAAATTCAAATGTAATAAATTGTTTAAAATTTGAAGTCAAAATATTTTGAAAATAAAAACGATTTTGTTAAAAACTGGTTTTGCGTAAAAATTCTCATTTTTCTTTTTTGATCTGATGCTTTTGAAAACTACTGAGAATATTCTATTTTAAAAGTAAAAACTGAATTCAATTTTTTTTAGAAACCACTCCAAAGTTGAATTTCGAACCATTTTTTTGAATACTTTTCATGTCATGGATACAAAAATACACAACAGTGCTCATAATCTAAAATTGTGAATAAAACATTATGGTAGGTATTTATAGATAAGTTATTCACAGAAAACCAACTATTTCTTCGTAAATTTGTAATAATATTGTATCCTATAATTTTATACCGCACGGCACACCCACAGATGTGCGGATGGCTATAATAGGGACAGGGCAAAAATCCTTTTCAGTGGTTCGGGGGAAAAAATTAAGAAATTAGGTATAAGATTAATTCTTATTAATTTATCTAGTCGACTAAAAATAAATGTAAAAAACTAAATGGTGCTTGTGGGTAGGGAGAGTTGTAACAACTCATGTACATATATATATTTTTTATCCTTTACCCCAACACAAATTTGTTCTCAATTATTACGCCACTGTAAGTATACACATTTACAGATCACCATGCGTTCAGCATTTGGGCAAAAAAAAAAAAAATAAAAGCCTTATTTTGATGTAATAGCTAAAATTTTGAATCGACTACAATATGTGTAACTAACGAATATAAAATAGAGCCACAGAGGGATGTGTAATCGCTGTTAACGACGACGACCATCACCACCATAGACGACGGCGTGCGTCTGGCCGTAGGGTATTGTGCACAATATATTTCGAAACTATTATTTAGTATATGTAATATGTTAATATATATTATATTATTATAGTATATTATAGACCACCGCTTTCGCGATCCAAAACGAGCGACTGCCACCCGCCGAGTCGTCGCCGTCGGCTGAAGACGACGAAGGACGTTGCGATATTCCCTCGGGACTTATAATATATATACATACCCACACAGCTACAAGCGTTGGCGTGAGGTGGTAAGGGGTGGAAAAGGGAGTGGTAGATAACTGTGGCAGGACACTTGCGGGAGGAGAGGGAAAAAGGTACGCGCGACCGGGACCGAGGGTCGTCCCTTGATTGTCGCTCTTGTTCAAACCACCGCCGTCGCCTTTCATTCAATCACTCCAAACATCGTCCATAATCCCTCGGCTGCAGTGGCTTCCTAGGTATTATTATTTATATATATATATAATCGTATATTATATATCTCTTCGGTATTTTTTATTTCGCGGTAACTTTTTAGGCAGGCGTCTCCGCCCCCCTCCCCCCGTGAGCTTTTCGTTTCATATATATTTATAATATAATATAATTATGGTTCAATATATTATACGAGATACGCAGTACCGTGGTGTGATGGAATTTATATACTTGCACAGCGTAGTTTTCGAAAAAAACAAAACGTCGCCTTCATTCTCTTCTTTTCCTGGTGAGCAAACAGATTGTAACTTTTTTTGACATCATTTATTTTATCTTAATAATTGTTCAATATTGTTCATCACTTCCGTGTTTACAAATTAATAATTATAGTTTATACTAATATAATTGCAGTATTAGTGCCCTCAATTAGTCAATTATTATTTAGAGGCACTGCAGGTGCAAACACATTTTAGACGACCAGGCCATGCGTCAACATAGGCATAAAGTGTGGTTATTAGATCCTAGCTGAAATTTATTCGAAAGATTGAAAAATTATAGAGAAATAATACGATTAATGACATTTTGATGTAAGTACATTTTAATAGAAAATCATCATTAATAAAAAAAACCGGCCAAGTGCGAGTTGGACTCGCGCACGAAGGGTTCCGTACCATAATCTATAAACATGTTGGCAACACTGCTTGTATTATATATTCTAGGATTTTTAGTATTTGTTGTTATAACGGCAACAGAAATACGTCATCTGTGAAAATTTCAGTTTTCTAACTTTCATGGTTCATATGAGATACAGCCTGGTAACAGACGGACGGACGGGTTTTACCGTAAGGAACCCTAAATGGTCAGTCCGATGGAAACGCAGCCGTCGCGACGGTCTATTTCCGCGTCCGTCCGAGCCTTGCCGATCGATTGTCGATCAAACCTAATTTTACGATGGCGTAATGTGCAGTTGTGCAGTGCGATGACATCTCGACGAGGCGAGTCTATTGTGCATTATATAGGTATAAGCGTATATTTGCGGGACTCGCTACTTCCGGTCGGACGTAGTGCGTCACCGGCCGTTTCCCGTGGACCACGATCCTCACATTGATCAAATTTTTGTACCGCTGCATGCAACTTTTATAGCTGCGTCCAAAGATAGCTAAATAAATAAAAGAGATATAACGCGAATGAGGCCCAGAGTTTTGTACATAATATATTGAAAATATATCTAAAATTAGTGAAGCCATAAAAATAGTTTCGACATTTGACTATTTTTCAAATAAAATGTTAGCCACGCCCCTGAACTTGTTGGAGTTGTTAAATTTCCCTCTGCGTATAATAGCAATTGGAAACTGGAGGAATGTAACAAATTTACCGGTGAGCTACAAAATACACGATGGTATCATTTTATAAAATTGAAAACATGTATTAATTGACTATAGTAATTTATATGTAGTAATTTACATTTTGGTCAACACGCGTGATATAGGAACCTATATTTTTTTCCAAACTGCTGATATTTTTATGTTATCTTACTATTGTATATGCTTGGAAAAATACATGCATTTTTGTTGGTCCGTTGCCTATATCTGTTACTAATAATTTAGCTATTTCAACTCATTTGCATTTTTTCGCTCATAATATTTTATATTGTCCATTTATTTATCGATAATGTATTTTGGTTAAAAAAAAAGGTTAGGGGCTCGGGCAGCGATCGCTGCCTAGCTGCCTTGACCAGGCTGACACTAGTGACACTGCGACGAAATAGCCTCCCTCTATAAATACGTCTCCGACACTAACTTTATATATAAATAAACTGCGACTTACTACATATATCATTATTATATCGTGTCCCACAAATGATGATGTTGGTTCTGCAGGGCGCGAGCAGAATAATTATTATCGTCGGTGTGTGTGTGTGTGTGTGTGTGTATACGTATATGTGTGCGTGTGTGAATGTGATACATATTATGGCAGATGTCGTTGTCAATCGTTTAGTCGGAACTTTGCGCTATAAAAGGATTTGATCGTCGGCCTGCCGACAGACGGAAGGCAAACGGCAGAGAGCAAATATAAAAGTAATAATCACGTGACGATATAATATATAATATATATATATATGTACGTCGTACAATTGTACGTGGTGCAGTGCCAGTGAGTTTTTACAAATGTCCAAAATCGAAATGGTATGCACCCCAGTGCGGGCGGGGGACCGCGAAACGGGATTATTATTATTACCGGCGTGTATATATGTGGCGTTGTGTTGCCGGGGCCCTTTGAACTCTGCGCATAAAAAAAAGACCCCTTCGTCAGCGTACATATAGTCTGCGGATTTTCGTTTTTTATTTTTTTTTTTACTTGTAGTCCGCTCAACCGTACACGCGCGCCCGCGTCGTATTCATCAATCCCACTGTGCCGCCGTCGAATATCGATTCGTCGTTTCCTTTATTACAATTAGCTACAAAATATTTTGACCCGACTGATGTTGGAAAAAAATAAAAGCACCCCCCCCCCCCCCTCAGCTGAACGCGTATAACTGGCTTTGCGTGTTATACATATACCGATTACCGATATAGAGAGGCAGAGACGTATACAGAGAGAGTGAGAGAGAGAGAGAGAGAGATAGATTGAAGGGGGTGAGATGGTAGGAGAGAGCAGGCAGAGAGATATACCTATTGGCTATTGCCTATGATATGGGCTGTGTGACACAACTGAATTATTTTCTGTTTTTGAAAATCGGCAACCCAACGATATTTGATAATGTCAAACGCGCGATAGACGATTTATTTAGTAATCGCGTTACACATAAATATTTTGTAAAATATATATACATGCGGAGTTTTGTTGCCAGTATCTTACGAATCTTATACGCGGACACTCACTGGTCTTCTGTCGTCAACTTTGCACTAAATGTGCTAATAGATCCCTCCGTTTCACATTTCACGTATCACGATACTACCGATTTGTATCTATCGCACTATTTCAAAGATACAATTTGAGACTACAGAGTCATCACCACACGTCTGGTCGAATACTGTGTGGTCACTTGGATTTATACGAATTGCATATCGATAGGTATGATAAAACTCGCGTACAAAAACTTATTGCAGTTTTCCTTAAGTTTGCAGGTGAGTCGCAAACGCGTGATGTAGGTATACGTTATATGCAGTGCTGAAACTTTTATCTCGTTTTCATCGCACGCCTTTTCCAGATTTTATATCATTAAATCGTCGCCGGAATATTAACGGTTTTAATTTATTATATATATAGGTAGTGAACGATATCCTTTAATCCTTGTGTACCTTATATACAACTGTCTAAGTTTGATGTGTAAATAAGCACAGTCAGGAGAGCTCGGCCTATCGTTCTTATTCGGGAATGTAACAACTGTACCGGGTTCACACACACACACACACACATTATATATACGTATATACGTGTATGCGAGCACACGCGATTTGGGTGCGAAAGTTTTGTCTTTGTTACTGTTACACATCTCCTCCTCTACTCATCGTTTACACACACACACACACACACACTATGTATTTATGTGTACATTATATATACATGCGGGACTCGTCGATATGGCCGGGGCAAATCTGAACTCAAACAACCAAAGGAACTGTTACACTGTGTATAACCTTGTTTGCTCTCTTTCTCTCGCTCTATCTCTATATTTCTCTCTCTCAATACCGGCAAACGTTACGCACAAATACGCGCATTACCAGCCCTAACTAGATATGAATAAACAATATTTGTATACACACAAGGCCAACACGCCGCATCACGCATTTTGGGCGTTCTCGCGTTTCTTCTTGTACAATATAATATGCACTCAAAATATACTGTATAATGTACTTATATCTATATGTCCTTTCATATATAAATATATACACCGCACGCATACAATTACAATAACGCATTACAATAATATATGCGACGGCCTTATACGCGTATACCATATAGATTATAAACTTTATATGGAGTATTGCGTTTTAAACAAATAAAACGATACTCGTTTACCGGTGACGGAGATGATTATTTATAGTAATTTTGTTTATTTATTTTTATCGAAATCGTGATACGTCTCAGACGTCCGCCTCGCGAACGACACATTTTAAGGTCCAATATAATATCGCTATATAGTGTACCTACATGACTTTATGTAGTCTTCAACTGTTCAGCACTCGTCAATCGTACCACCAGTCACCACCGCCCGAGATATCGATTTAAAACTAGCGACAGGTAAACCATCATTTACGGATAATACGCGTATTACTCGGGAGTACACTGTGGGGAGGTATATCATCGTGTAATACGCGTAGTTGTAGAGTAATTATTCTGTAAATACTGCAGTCCGATATCTTACACAACCCTCCTCTTCCACCACCAATTTATGGTACCTACACTAACCAAATAATAAACTAAAAAATATATTCACATTAGGTTTTAAAAATAATTATTTTTTTGTTGATTTTATATATTATAATATAGGGCATAATCCTTTTTAGATCCCAAGCAGAACGATGGTCTTACAATATAATAATGATATGCATGTGTGTGTTTGTTGTTGGTTTCTGTTATCACATATCTACTATCTAGGAAAGTAAAAATGCTTCAATCTTCAACCTCAAGGGTGGCTTCTATGGCAGGAAATATAGGATCTAGCTGTTGGTACTTTTTCAAAAGTTCAATATTTTCCGTACTTTTAAAATTAGTTAGGTATAGAAAAATGGGGAATATTTACACAAAACTAAAGTTCCTTTCTTGTTATTCAAAAAATATTAATCGCAGGTAAGTACTTGAAACATTCAGCCATTGCATATTATATATTATTACTATTTAGACAGATAAATATTCGAAATATTTAGAATAGTTTTAAACTTATAAATAAGCTGAGAAATAAAAAACTAAATAATAATAATAATACCACGATATTTACACCGTTCTACAATACATACAATAATACAGTCAAACTTAGTTTACTCGTACTTTTTTAACTCAAAATTGTCGATACCTCAAACTTTTTCCCGGTCCTTAGAATTTCCTATTTTTGTATTATACTTGGATAACTCAAACTTTTCGATGAGATCCTTCAACTTCGAGTTAACTGGGTCTAACTGTATATGAGAATACGCATATTACAATAATTATTGTATGCTATGTTTTTAGTAAAAACAAGTCCGAACTACCATATTACTTATAGAAAAATAAACAATTATAAAATATTCTTTAGAATGATATTGCACCGCCTCCTCTCACAATAGTTTTTGTATACAATGACTTATCAGTGAGTTCAAATTATAGCAACCAATTCAATAACGATGTTAGTACTAGGTAGGTATTAGAACTCGAAACTTACTATCAGCTACTGTAGAGCGGCTTATCCAGATTTGTTATTTTATTATCAATTAATTAATAATTTATTTTTATTTCGTTATATCTAAATTATAATTTGTACAAATTCATAATAAAGGCAAAATATTGGTCACGCTTAGAAGACACGTTTTATAATTGATGCATCACCTAGCTATCTGTGTAAATCGGTTGATGCGCCCAAGACTAAGCATAATATCATATGATATATTGCGTGCAATATTATTACCACAATATATAATATACCCCCTCCCGGCCGTTATCACTTATGTCGTGTCGTCCGTCATATATTCACATCAGTAAACTCGTCTAATATAATGTAATATCACTTATCATGACATCTAAAAGCTGCTGTGTGACAGGTGACGACAGGAGTCGTATATTATGGGGTGCGTAGCGCGGTATGGGTCGATCGAACCGCGATAAGTTTAAGTTATAGTAAAAAACCGCACTGGTGTGTGTAGGTGCACCTAAACTCGGGTCGTAAATTCATCATGGCAAATTAAAATATATCATATTGGAAACCGTTGTGTGTCACATAATAATGCATTATACGTATCTCGTATTATATACAATAAAATATTATAAAACATTATACGTATAGGTGTATACATATTACATGTAGGTACATGGGTTTATCGGACTTTGTATCGATATCGCGCGGTCGCCGTAGGCAGACGTAATAATACGAGTACGAATACGAATAATAATAATAATAATATGTAAGCGCGCGGGACTTATAACGAGATTACGCTCGCGCCGGGTGAAGGGTGCGGTGCGACCCTTCCGGGGCCCGACGCCGCGACATACGCGAGTCGCCGTCGCCGCCGTGTAATCCCATTGTCTATACATAATATTATATACAGTAGCAACACACACACCCACACACAAATACATATATTATATATATATATAATATGCTATTGTATAGGCCATACCGCGATGGTATTGTACGAATATTATTGCGCGCGTGTAATACACTCGTCACTATATATATATATATAGGTATATACACACAATATACATATACAATATATTATATACATTCGTCATTTTATAACGTATAGTATGTATGTGTACGACATTGATGGCGAGAGGACGTTTAAACCGGTAGTCAAATAACATGTGTGTCGCGCATCAGCCGCACAGCGGACAGGGATGACGCGATAATTTATAAAGGTGTACCTATATAGACATATAGTATACATATTATGATATACAGTTTAATAGACTACAAGGCAAAAACAGAGATCGCCGCAAACGTAATCTTATACGCATTATTATCGTGTTTGACTGCTATAATAATATATAGCCGTTAAAATAATATAATTATGATACATTATAATCGTGTCCGATGCAGTGGAGGCGTAATATACATATCGTAAAATGTAGACTGAGACGACGACGAGGACGAGGGTATACGTACACCTAAATATACCTGGTGGATGTATAATGTATATATATATATATATATATATATAGGCTTACCAGGGATGTTTTTCGTCGTATTGTTGTTATTTGTATCTGGCGCCAATAGTGGAACTTTTTTGAAAAAAACCTGTACCTAATAAAGTGTATAATATATAATAGCTGGTGTATGCGGAATACAATGAATCATAAATTAACTGCCGTTTAAATAGAATACCTCCTATGTATAAAATCCTTAAATCACAACCGAGATCGTATCAATTAAAATGTTGTATTTTAAAAAACAAATTGACTATAGATACTATAATACATAGTACCTATAGGTACAATCGCAATCTATGCATGTACAAAAGTATACTAAAATGAGTAAGTCAAATGTCAAACTATGAGTTTGTAGTAGATAAAAATATAAAATAAGACGTAGTAACGGGTATAAAATTGTAAAAATATAACAGGAAGGGGAAGATGCATGTTCTGTGGCTAAGTGTCCTATATCAGTTCCAACGACGACAAAAAAACCTATCGTATAATATTATCGTGGTCGTAATAACTAGTTAGTAGACAATCATTTTATTAAAATGATTTTGAAATAAGTTATAATATTATGTAACAGCTTGTTACTACAGTTATAAATATTGTTATGTGCAAAAAGGGGGAAAGTAAGTAAATGAAAACAAACAGAACATTTCAAGTGCCTATAATTATCTCAAAAAGATAAAAATCATACCATATAATATATAAAATGCTAATATTATCGTTTGGTGAAGATTTCAAGTATGTACGGTTGTTCGTTTTTGAAATACAACAAAATAAAAAAAGGTTTTATCAAAAAACTGATTTTGCATAAAATTACCAGTTTTCCTTAGTTTATTTGTGGTTTTTCCCAAAGTCTAAGAAAAATACTGCATATTTTTACATTTGACCCCCCAAAACACCAAAAGAATAACATTTCCTAACAACAACTAATATGTAAGCGTTTTCACTGTTCCAAAACTTGATACCAGACTCAAAATACGAGTAACAGCACACGCATCATTATAAATTGTAAAATCAATTCATTCATATCACTCTGCTCAGAATCTAAAAATGTATTATTTTATAAAAATTGTTTATTGCAATTATTCAATGAACTAAATCAGCGACTACCTATATTATAATATTTTGTAAATAAAATATAAAAAAATAATCAATTGTATTGTATCCATTACAATAATATATTATTAATATATACTCGAACATAACTATAAAACAAGCGTACACACGCATTGAAATATAATATGCATGATAAAAGATAATATTATATAATATAGTTATAATTATAAGCATATTGTATGAATATTATTCAATTTTATAAATATTGAAATACCTACCACGAAGGCACCTAAAATAAAATATAAAATACTTAGGGCCAGTTGTACCATCTCCGATTAAAGTTAACCGAAGTTTAATTGGCCGAATTTGCCTGGTTATAAAATCTGTTATCAGACGATTAAGCATAATCGAAGTGTAACCGTATACAGTACAAGTGGCCCTATGTCGAACAATGATATTTAAACAATAATTATGATTATTATACTATGATTAATTAATTTATTATGGTAGTACAAATCATTTTTTTTCAAAAATACTATAAAACTATTGGAAAAGCGACTATATTCAATATTATATAATATTTATACACAGTGAGTTGCCACACAAAGTATACTTTACTACAGAGACACTACACATTCAATAATATAATAATATATCATTGTGTATATATTGTCGGTATGGTTCAATAATACTTATAGTATCGAAAGAGCCAAAGAGGTATAGCTGCGCAGCAGCGATCATCCCATGGCGATTTTTAAAATATTTTTTTATTTTTTTTATTTTTATTGTGTTTCTGATGATTTATGGGCAGTTTTTATATTTTGTAGAAAAAAATGCGTCTTACGCGTGTCACGCTGTTCCAGGGCAAACAAACAAAACCAGAAACCTATTATATAAGTAAACGCGGCGTGTGGTCGCGGTCGAATGGTTTTTACTTTTTAGCCGAAAAGACCCTGCAGCAAGGCGCAATTGAATATTAATGTATATAGCTGCTATGTACCTATATATACTATTTAAAATAAGATTTAATTCATAGCAATACTTGGCAATGGTTATAGTTTGAAACCCTGCAGTCCCTAAGTTCCATCATGTGAACAGGTAATATGTTTGATGTTTAATCACTCGAATCGTATATATTTATATAAAAGCACAGGATTATTTCTGCAGCAGTGTCTATCTCAAATGTATACGAAGAGTAATAACTTAAATATTGACTAAAATACAATATATATATATATTGTACATTTAAAATACACTGCACAAATATCATAAATAGTAGCTAAGACAAGGATGCAGTGACGAGTGACATAACCAAGGTAGGATCAGATAATGTGCGGTCGATGGAAAATTAAAAATCTAAATACTTGAAAGTGTATGGTATATGCATTTTTTCAAAATATCATAACAAGACTTCTTTGACGGTTTTACTCAAAATACAATGTACCTATATTATTATGTTATAATAATGCCTACTATAGTTGGTTTTCGCGGAACAATATACCTATTTAATTAAATGTATGTACCTACTATAATATTAAAAAAGCTTATAGAACAATTTAAGTGAACACCGCCACTATATGATCTCTCGGATATCTGCCTATAAATGGGCCTTTCTGTTTTGTTAGTTTTACCAAAGATAATATCTTATAGATACAAAACCAAACATGCCTATAATATACACAATGCATTTGTTCCAATGTTCCCTTTATACAGTTTAAGGTTAAGGCTGTTTAAAATTCCACTTCCGGTCTCAAATTTTGTAGATACGTATAGTCACTGTATAATCGAATAATTACGTCTTATAAATTATTGGAATGGTAATATAGATTTTGTGTTGCGAGCTGTAATATAGTTTTCCACCTGCACTTCATTAGACGGGAACTTCTATAGTATATAATATGCAGTGATCAGAGATCCATAATATATATAGGTAATATTACCACCTATACAAATTTAAAAATATCATGAAAGACTCGGGTCATTTCATTATTTTCACACGTGAAATCATATTTCTCACCTGTTTTATGTGTCACAGTGGCGTTTCTAGACAAATGTATTGAGACGAACTGTTAATAGGTACATTTAACATTCCACCTATACATCAAACTATCAAACATAATATTATATATTATAGTCACAGGTTCATAAATGTTTTATTTTCCACTTTTTACGTTGTGCGCGTGAGTTATATAATATGGTTCGCCATTGCAGGTAAGAGCAGGAGAGGAGCCAAATTTCCGACCTCCGGATGCCCTACTCGCCGCTCTCTATTCGTATACAGTATAGTCAGGAAGCGGTCGAGGGGGCGGTCCGGGGGATTGTTTTTTCTTTTAAATTTTCCAAATAAAACCACCGAGGGGGGAGTGGCCAACGTCCGGCGACAAAGTTACCGTGGTAACGACACAATGACTCTGCACATACACCTATATATATTATATATATATATACCTCGTGGCGGGCACGGGAGGAGGGTGAGAGGGATGGTTCGAGCGCATTCGGTCGTCCGTCGGCGCCGGCGGCGGTGTTTGACGTGCCAAAAACCGCGACGGCGGCGGTGCGGATGTAAATGAACCACGTCGTCGTGTATCGTCGTCGTGACTCCGCATGCCCTTCGGCCGCTTGTTATGTATATATTATATTTGTTTAAAATTCATAATAATAATAATATTATAATATATTCGGCGAGCAAACAGCCAAACCTCTGGGCGCGACGGCGATTGGCGTTGGTGTAGGGAAGAGGATGTCGAGGGGACGTGGAAATTGCGGTTTTTTAGCTTTATTGTTTTTTTTAACGCACGACCGTAATCCCCTCCACTGTCCCCGAACTATCAATCGTTGTGGCAAAGTATATGTATTTATATAATATATATGTATACCACCGTTTTTGTTTCCGTTCGAAATTATTTCCCTCTCCGCGCATTTAGCATTTAAAATTTATTTTTTAAAAATATATACGTATTCTAATATTATGAATACTACGACGTGGCTGTAAAAAAAAAAATATATATATATTTTAATATAAACGACTCTCCCTCTACCAATTTTTTTTGCTGAGGAATTAACGTTTGGTGCGAAAAAAAAGAACAATCGTCATTATTCGCGCGAAGAGAAAATACTCCGGTTTTTTTTTCGAAGAATATAATTATATGAATAGATTTTAATATTTTATTTAAAATCGCGCCTCCATGTCTGAATTTTTTTTTTAACCCCCGAATAAATTAAATTTTGATTTGCTGTTTTTATTTTGAACTGTATTCGAATAATCGTCAAAACTGAACGACCGTTCACCACAGATGGCGGATACAATTGGTTTTCGGACACGATTCCCGTACACAATTGTCACAATAATGCAACATACCATTCGTGTGGTACTGGCGTTTAGTATTGTACATAATAGGTACTATAATATTATACATACCATTGCAGTGGCAATGACATACCTACCTAAAAAGTTAATCCTGTATGATGGGATTACGTTAGTAATTAATAATTAATAACAGTTATAATTTGTGGTATTTGTAACAATAATAGTTAATGATGATGATGATTTGTGAATGTTTACAATTTGATTTCTGAATTTAACAGTCGTAACCCTTTAATAAGATATCACACGCAGTCTCGCCGGAGTGATTATTCGTCGGTTGATCGCGACAGTTATTCGGTATTCCCCTCTCAAATGTTTAACTTCCCAGAATTATATTTAAAAACGGTACCGTTATAATGGTTTTAAGTATAATAATTTATGTTCAATGAAAATCATTATCGTCAAATCAATCCCTTTTGTCATATGATTATATTTTGTGTTCGGTTCACGTATAGGAAATAATTCGATTATAAGGAATTAATAATACATAGGTAAATACTATATCTATCGTCTATACTTATTACTTATCCATTTTTAATCGCCAAGTTATTTATTATAATTATGAACTACACAATATTATAATAGGTAGGTACCTAGTAAAATAATGTATATAATTAAATCGTAATATTGTCAACTTAAGCTACTTAATTCCTAAATTAACATACTATTTTTTTTTTTAGTTAAAAATGTCGTACAATACTTAGTTTTAATATTTATGATTATAATACACGCATTGCGGTTGAAATTTTATAAAAATTGAGATGGGCGGAATTTTGTTGAATAAATTAAATTATAATACAAGCTTTATTGAAGAATAGGGACTTTTTTAATTAAGTCGACTTAGTGCTTACATTAATTTTATGGTTGCCAAATTGTGAAAGCCAGACTGATAGAGTCATAAACGTTATATATTTTTTTCACCAACTGCAACGCAAGACTGCACGATACACCAGTGATATTGTTATTTATTTTTATACATTTATAATCTATCAAGTAAACAATCATAAATCATCACTTTTTCAAAACGTTTCGAAACAGATATTAATTTACTTTGATGTTTTGTACACATGTTATATATATATATATGTATATTATATATATAATTAGTGTTAGCTATATGTCTATAATAATATAGAAATATATATAATTGAACTTTTTCAGTAGGTACTTAATATTATAATTAATTTCATAACTACATAAATATTATTTTTAAGTAGTAAATCATATTATACTCGTGCGTTTATATAAAATGTTTATATTTTTTAACTTATTTAATACACAATTAAGATAAAAAAAATACATTTCTCATTTTCTCAACTTTTTATCATTGTCAGTCCTTTTAGAAAATTTATCTATATAATAACCACTTTATAAAGTACCATATACTAGTATACTACCATCTATAGACTAAAAGTTACTAAATTATACACATTAACATTTTTCGGCAAGCACTCCTTTCGTAATTTAAGAATGACATATACAATAACAAAATACACATAGTATAATTTGCTTCACATGACATTAAATATAAAAAAAACTATTTTATATCGTTAAATCTTAGGAAATTATGAAGATAAATGCTACACATATTATATACTATACATTTATTTGGTTATTATTTTTTTTTATATAATCTTAAATATATAAATTAGCATTTAGATACTAGAGAATAATATAAAAAATCAAAACCGGTTTATATTTTTTTAAGAAAAGTAGTTAATAGTAATGCTGGGCAAGCTTATGATTTTTTTTAACTCAATTAAGTTTAGTTAATATGCTCCAATAACAAAAAGTTAAAAGTTAATTATTTAACTATAGATTAACTCAGTTAAGTTAAAAGTTAATACACACTTTTTGTTAACTTTTTATAACGTTTTTTATAACTCAATTTTTTTCCAACCCAAAACTAAATTATAGACTAAAGTGTTTATACTGTATACCTTTTCCATACAAGTTAGATTCGAATGATTTAAATTTTTAACTTTAAACAATTCACGGTAAATATTGTTTGACATGAAAACGAAATTGACTGAAATAGTAAAATATAATAAAATTAAAAACAAAATAAATTAACTTAACTAACTTCTTAAAATGAAAAATTAATTCGTTAATTTCACGTTAGTTAATAAATTTATTAAGTGAACAGTTAAGTTAATGAAAAGCCAAAAGTAACTAGTTAAGTTAAAAAGTTAAAATTAAATTAACTTGTCAACTTAACTTTAACTTTTTAACTCGTTAATGCCCAGCCTTGGTAAATAGTATACAAATTTCATCGTTTCCTATTTTTTTACCTGAATACTTTTTTAATATTATTATAGGTATTGCATGCGGAATTTATAATTAAAACATTATCATCATTTATATATGCATAGATTAGTATTTGTTTTTTGTTGGTGAAACAGTTGAAAATTAGCGGTATCCATTTATGTTTCAATGTTTTAAAAGTGATACAAGTAGAATAGCTAATTTTAGGTATGATGCTTTATTGGAATGATTTTCAGAATAAAATTGTTAATCTAATAACTTGATCAACCTATTGGATTTGGTTATTTCAAAATAATAAAATACTTTTCACTACAGAAAATGAGCAAGTTTCTAAATTCTTAAGTGTGATACGTTATTTTTCAAAAATGAGAACGCTTATCAAATTATTATCTACAGAAAAAAGTTTGCTATTCATAACCATCTAAACTTTAAAGAGAAGAGAAAAAACTTTTTTGTGGATAAATTCAAATTATTGTTTGTGGTTGCAGTAAGCATGGTTGCCATAATAAACCTATGGTTTTACTTTTCGTTTTACTATTCGCTTAAACTTATTATGTATTATATTATTATTGCAGGCATTATAGGGAAAAAAACTGTAATACCAAATAAATAAAGTACAATTTAGTTTACAAAAACTAAGTTATTAATAGTCAATAGATACAACGAAAATGTAACATGAATATATATTTTTTATTGTATCATAATCTTTTTAAATTATAATATTATAACATTTTCTATTATAAATTTGTATAAAAAAAGATTAAACACATTACTCACTTAGAGTATAGGTACTCCCATATTTACTCAAATATAAAAAAAACTGTTAAAAAATGGAGATCCTCCACTAACATATTATACAGTCAGTATAGTAGATATTGTTACCACCAGATCAAGAATAGGCCATACACATCTCACCCATTCCCATCTGTTTAAATAAGAATAAAAGCCAACCTTCTATCAATGTGAAGTAGGTACCACTGACGATAGAACACTTGGGTGTTATACCTAACATATGACAGAAGCGCCAAAGGCGCAAAACCGACATATCATTTATGCAAAAATTAATATTTTATATAGGTAAGTATAGTTATTTAAAAATGTCAATCTTATAAAAAATTGTTAATAAATATAATAGAAATTAATTATAATTTTATTAAATCGGTTGATTTTTTTGATCTTATAAAAAATCGTCAACAATTAATTGTTAAAATATAATATATAGTTCTAAATTTAATATCTGTTATCTATTAACTGTGGCACTCAGGTATCTAGAATTTTGGCATTTTTTTTTTTAAATTAAATGTTGTCGCTTATGTCTTCCACCGGCTTCAAGATATAGGGAGAGGGGGTTACCTCTTCTCCAACCGTGACATAGACGTCCCGGTACAAATGAATTATAATATACACCACGGGGTGGAGGTGAAAGACGGTATGTGGTAACTGCGCGTGGACTACCACGAGTGGAAATGAAGGAACATAATTTATTATTTAAGTTTAAATAGAAATTCGTTCTGTTCCTAGACCCTAGTTCATTTAATATTAAAAGGAACTCATTATTTTCGTCGTTCCTAATCGTCGTTCATGAGTTGTCAACAATTATCATAATCACTAATCAGAACACCAAGTCATATTCACATATGTGAATAAAAAATTGGTAGTGTCTATTATTTTTTCATAGTTTAAAAATATAGTAATATTATAATATTATATTCGTAATTATAATGAAATTTACATCCCCAAATGTTTCTTAAAACATTTCCGTAAAGAACAAAAGAATTATAACATTTACATTTTTATTCCTAAAAATTTAAAATAAGGAATTAATTCACGTTCCTAATCCTTTAAAAATAATGGAATTTATACCTTCATTCATCCCTCTAAAAAAGAATCATCAAAAAGGAATAGTCCTTTTATAGGAACGCGTTCTTTAACAACACTGATTATCGCGGCTTGTCGTGATAGTAACAGATTTTTGAATACCGCTTTTGGATGTTCATCTAGTATCGGATATATGTTTTTGTGGCCATTCCACTTTTTTTATTTTGTACACTATACGCCCGCCCGACATCCATTGCATCGATAGACATTTTCCGGAGTTGTGAAGGTCCAGCTGTCTGGACACCACCACCCCTCCATAGTCTATATGTACAGGTATTAGGTATGGTATACCTATTGTAGTTCTATTAAACCATATAGTAGGTACTAGGGATATTAATCTATACGGACTATACGGCTATAGTCTAAACATACAAATACCACATCAGTATTCAATAAATATTTTTTAATAATAAATAATAATTGTGTCTTCAAAAAACAACGATATAAAATGTGCGCACGCTTATGAATGATTGCCTTGCCACGTAGTTAAGATATTATGTCCTCATCGACCCAGTGCTCGACCTGGCAAAATTAAAGTAGGGAGACTCTGTATACTTTTAAAAAAAGAGCGTCCCCATAACTTTTTAAAGGTCATCAGCCACGGGGGCTTAGCCCCCACACCCTCTAATACCCCTCTTTAAATCATAAAAAATATTTATAAATAATATACAAGTATATAGTATAAGAATACAAGTAAATTGGTTAATATAAGCTTAGTAATAATTAGTTAATATGAATAAATTAATATTAAATAATTTATAGATCTATGGTTACGGGAATAATCCATAAGAAAAATTATGATGGTATCTCGCGTATTTTGATAAAAATTCAGAATAATGAAGCGTCCGAATTCAGCCAATTTAATTTTTATTTACACAATCCCGCATGATTTGTTGTATAAGTTACAACTTGTGACGTACATATCGTAATCGTTATGAACAATTTACGACTTTGCTGTTTTGAAAACAACACGAATACATGATTTTGTTTTACACTTAACAGTTAACACACTGTTGGACTTATCGTATATGATATTCTGACTTGGACTTAAAGTTTATTTCCTTATGGTTAGAGCTGTATTTTAGAATTTTTAACAGATTTTGTAGGAAATTTCATAAGCTTATATTGTATACTAAAACATCGTGTACTTTCGTACGACGGCAGTATTATAAATTATAATTTTTTATTCTATACTTTATTAGTCTCCCCCCCCCCCCTCAAAAAAAAAACATAACATTTAAATTATATTATAGCAATTTATTAGAGTACCTACTTCATAACAATGATAATTGAAAAATGGAAAAATCTTAAAAATATTATACCTTCCTATACGTCTCAATTTGGTTTTACTTAATGAATAACTAAGAATTTCAATATTTATCTATTTTCAAATTTATATTTGTATTTTATTTATAACAAATATAACATACCTACCTAACAAATTATAATTTCAAAAATTCGAACTTTACCTCAACCAATTCCACATCTCCGAGCAAATCAGTTAAGCCCTCGCACCCAACCATCAAGATAAAATGAACCTAGTTTTATTTCTTAAAAAAAATCCAGTTTATAAAATTTAATATATCTATACATATAGTGTAATATCTTTAAATATAAATACAAATATATATATACTGATGGAAAATTTGCCGACAATCAATAAATGATCAATAAAAACAAAAAAAAAAATTTTAATTAATAATATAAACGAAATCATTAATCAAAATATGTAACGGCGACGTCGCTGATAATATACGTATGATATTTTTGGAATTGTGTACCTGTAGATGTATATTAGATACAGTTATTAAAATCTTCACGATTCCATAAATGTTTGGAATCGTTCTGTGCCGATTCTTGAGACCTTAGCTGTTAACCATGGGCTCATGGTGAAACAACACTTTACACTATATATCTATAGTATAATAGTATATGAACATTTCATTATGTTATATATACGCATGTAGGGGTTGCTAACGACGATATATATATATAGTACATAGACGTGATGCCTTTTGCCAATATAGACTCGCATATATATACATAGATGTGTGTGTTTCAATTACGATACAGTGTGATTGCTATGTACATAATATAATATTAAAGTTGTATCTATATAATATACGCTGCGGCACCTCGGCGAATGGGTTGAAAAACTATAAGGGCACCGAAAACAAACTGTAAACCTGTGGTGTAATTGCTATTCCCGAATGACCGTTATGTACATAATAATAATATAATACATCCGACTGCTTACTGATGTGCAGTATATAATATATATATAGTAAATGCAATATATAAGGGTGTGGGTCCCGGACGACGTGCTTGTTATATGTATAGCAATCGACCCCCACAGACAAAATGTATATAATATTATATAATATTATATTATGTACGCGAGAGGGAGGTCGCAATCATAGTGCTTGGATTGACCCGGCGGTCACACTCTTTCATTAGCCTCGGCGGGTTGATTGTATTACACGGAGACCGATCGTCAATTTTTACCGACCACCGACACCACTTGTCGTCGTTCTTGTACCATAATATTATATATTAGACCGTAATAATTACGTATGTGCGTGTATCAAAAGTTTCGATATTATGATGGCCACCAAAATGGGTAAACCGCGTGTAACGTACGATTATATAATATTTTGATAAATTTTTAGAGACCATACTGGTATATAATATATTATGCGCCGTGTTCGGAGTAAACAGCGATAACTATAACATATGGTTAACACATTATATCCATATTAAGAAATATATGTCACGACTTTTCTAGAAATATATATGCATCATAAAATTAGCGAGGATATATATATATAAATATAATAATTATCTCTCGATACGATCGTTGAACAGTATACAAGTTGAACCGTCTCGGGCGTGCAGACTATATTTATACGTACGTAGGTAGTGTACTTACTATAGATTTTATGTGGGAAAAAATAAATTGCAAAAGTCACAAAAAATGACTCGTTAATCAATTATTCTATCTATGAGGTATCAGCTCGAACCCAAATGATTTACCATGATACTTATATACACCATCCACCTCGGCGCGTATTGCCTATTCGTGATTGCTGTATACATTTTATCGCGGCAGCACGTATGAACGCGAGAATTTACATTGTTTTTTAAACTATATTGTTTTATTTATTTTTTAATTTATATTTATACCCTCGACAACATTCGGGCCATTAGGCTTACAGAGAGAAAATAATAAATTACATACATCTTAAACTATATTGTTTTAATTTATATTTTAAATCTATATATACAGGTACAAACTATGGGGATTCCATATACCACCGTTTTTTGTAGCAAAAAAGAGACCTATAGTTACCAGGTACCTATCTATATGAGTTCCGACGCACCTACTGACTTGAGTTTTATTCCGATACCCGCTTTGTTATAGTTGTATTTTTCTCCAAAAAACGGAAGCGTGAAATTTAGCCCAAGTTAACTAATTATGCTTAAAAAAAAGAATCCCGTCGAATGGCTCATTTCGTCTCAAGGCGGATTCGTCGATGTGACTTGGTTTAAAATTCCTCATCGTGCATACGTACCGCGCGTATTTACAATTGAACAGAGTATAAATTATACTCTTATAAAATACGACCGTGTAAAATGTGCGCGTCGAAAATAATATAATGTATACGGTAAACGCGTATACCCGTGTGTGTGCGGTTATATAGATAGATGTATTTACGGAGAAGTTTTTACGATGTAAAACGCGAAATAATAATATACTTAGGTACTTTGGTCGGGCACACACGTGGCAATAAAAATTGAAGAAAAAAAACACCTAACCTCGATTTCGGACGCGGATTGTGTGCGCGCACAGTAGTCGGATAGTCGTAAATACCGCTGTATGTGTGTGTGTGTTTATACATACATTTATTATATAGGTGTATATAATATAGGTAATAGTATAATAAGTACCTATAATAAATATATATATATATTTTCATACAGCGTTCACATCGATCGGATATTTATATTTTAATTTTATTTTTGTGTCGTTTTTGCGCGCGCGTGACGCATTGCAATGCGCGTGGGAACGTATATTTTTTGACGATTGCATAATATTATTATATTATTACAGACTCCGCGGGCGATCTCTCGCTGTGCCCCGAGGAGTCGCGTGCGACCGACGCGGACTCCACAGTCGGCGGCCAGCACACGTCGCGTATAGTAGTGGTCGTCGTCGTCGTCGTCGTCGTCGCTGTCGTTCCTGCGTACTTATATTATATCCTTTGCGCATAACGCGATCATTCCAGTCCGCCGACCGTTTCCCAGTGCGGTGACATCGCACGCTACACGCACAATGTTGTATGCGGATGTGTGTGAAAGCCTTACACATATTCAGTGGACAGTTCTGGGGGAGAGGGTGGAGAAAAAAAGAGACTTTTTCCACCTGACCTGAGTCTTTCGACGCGCGATTTCCGGCACGCACGGATCGACACGTGCGCCGCCCGACCGCCGCCGCGTATTATTATAATATTATATAAATAGTAATAATAGTGATAATATAACAGGAGCTGCAGGAGTTACAATAATAATATGACGATAAATAATAATACGCGCGAGGTTTTTTTATTCTCTTCAAAAGGCACGCCGTCACAATAATGCCGTAAATACTATACAATGCGTATGTGCGTATATGAGTATAATGCGATATAATTTAGTCTGCTAATCTTCTATATAATATACGCCATCCCGTCCGCCCCAATCCATATATATATATATATAGGTGCCTACGTGTATAACCACTCGTCGTCGGTCTATGGGCTGTCGACGCATAATAATATAATCATAATATTATAGATAGTATACCTATCTATATTGTAGGCAATAACGCATCGTGCAAGCCCAGCTGTGCCACTGCAAAAGTTTACTTAGAACCTATATAACTTGAATACATATAGGCATAAATATATATATATATTATATATCTTTAATTTAATGCAATTTTGGTGAATTTTAAGTGTATCGTTTCGCTAAAAATCTATAATCATGTAGAGATTTTTAATAAGCAACTGTGTAACTTTAATTTTTTTATATGTAAATTCAAAAAAATAAAAATGAAGGCTTGTCGTTTAGCATTTGCCATTTATAGTTTAAATATTTATTTGTATTATTTAATAATTTATGGCGTAGAAGAACAAAAACAACATTATTTCATTGATAAAAACTGTTAAGTTAATTATTGATTTATATACTTAGGTATATTATACAACACGCATTATCATAGTTAAACCCCATATTATAAGTGTATATGGTTGGTATTTCGTTAAATTTTAAATTTTCTAGTCACGTTGTATTATTGTGCCAACGAGGTTTTGGAATTACAATTTACCAAAAACGAATTTAAAGTCGTCCTATATAGACTCTCCAATTTTAAACTCAGTTATACTTAGAATGGATGTTTGTTATTCAGTTTTGTTGCCAGAACAAACGTGTTCATCATAGGAAATACATTCGGTCTATTTAGACGCGGGCAAATAAAATATATTTCGGCTGTTATACATGTACTTGAGTTCCAACAGTTTTAAGTGTATATACTCAAACTGTGTATATATACCGTAACTAGTGTTTGTGTGAAGTTTATATAATATATTATACACGCATGATTGGATAGGCATACAGTTCTAAATTATTAACACTTTGACGAAATATTAAAACACTATAATATAATATCATTAATCATTAAGCAAAAATTAATAAGCTGATAGCTTTTGTACATAGGTAACTATACTTATATAAGATATCGATTGTTAAATATATTATATGATATTTTGTAATTTAAAAAAAAACTTAAGATTGTCTTATTTAAATATACGTATTAGGACGTTTAGGTATATAACTGATCATTGATTTAACAATTTGACAAACTTTTCGTCTGAATGATAGACCCAACTTATTTAGAAATAAAAAATTGAACATAATGTATATGATATTATGGAAAATTTAATATAATTAAATCTACCATAGTCGGGTATAATTATAGGTATCTATAAATAATATAAGTATAACAATAATTATAAGCTTGAGAACTCCAAGGTACACTTTTAGAAAATAATTGACAATGTATGATCGTTAACGCGTATTATTTTATAATGTGTATATTATAATATGTAATATAATATATAATTTGTATTACGATCTATTTAAATACATTCAATGTGGTGTACGTGTACTATTATATGTATATATAATAAATAATTAATTTTATGGATTAACGCTTATTAATTTCGATTTTTAACGAATAAGAGTACAATAAAATATTTTTTAAAGTACCGCTTATATTCATTTTTAATCGTTTTAATAGTAAATTGCTTAAATATTGTTCGGCTAATTTTGAAAGCTGTACAGATTTATGTAACTCCCACTGGGTTTCCAATATTGTCTCTGTTTATATATACTTTCCAAGAAAATAAAAACGATCGTCCTGTACACGCACACTATATATACATATATAACAATATAATGTATCCTTTGTACGTCGCGGGGTTGTTTGTGAAATTTTAAGTCACCATTTTTCCCCTCTCTCGGATTCTTTTTTTCTTTCTCGCGTTGTTTTCTTCGGTGTGCGCGTACAGCACGTATACATACAGCGTACATATGTATATACACACACACACACACACACACACACACACACACACACACTGGCTCGCGCGCACGTAAAGTTTTGTACCCCATTTGAAAACCCCGCGAAAAGGGATGAGAAAGAGAACAACCCCAGAGTTTGTGTGCCGGCAATCCCGTATTCCGAGCAAATCGCACGGCAAATTGAATCAACCAGCTCTGGGAAATCCGTCGAGCTGTTCGGTCGACTGGAAAAGGCGTGAACTAAATGCTGACGAAGGCTTCTGATACAATACACGCCGCGTGCTCTGTGGGGGCATCCCGGCCCCGTATTTCCAAAACTCCTTAAAAACAAAATCGTAATGTCGTTACCGTTATACACGTCGTCCTGTAATGCGTGCGCATATTATAGTATGGGTATTGAGGTACAGACATACATGTTAATAATTACACTGCAAAGTGCAAATCCTCGTCGAAAATTATTCGGAAAGTGGAAACAATATATCAAAGTTGCTTCGGGGATAATCGCGTCAAGTATCATACTATAAAATAATTCGTAACGATCGGCGTGCCGGCCTTTATTATTGTAATTTATTTCGTGGATACATTTTTTGAAAATGTTGATGTGCCCAATTCAAAATAATCCGAATGAGTAGTTTCTCAGTCAGATAAATTGTAGACGTTGAAAATAGTTTTACATAAATATAAAATAGACGTACATTTACAATAGTTAAAACTGTATCTATAGTATTTATTATACTTGGGCCATTTTTACAAATTATTAATATTTATTTATTTCGAACATTACGGGCAGAGCCCAATATTGATTATTGATTGATAGATTAATATTAATGACTACAATTTTCAAATAACTATAGCTAATAAACACATTACCGTGGACTTTTTATCCTTAGAACACAAAGTTAAACAACTCAAAACTACTCGTACGAATTTTGATTATGAAACGCCAACAATTCCAAAAAAAATATCCATTGTATAATTTACAGTTGAAAAGGTGTATTTTCATTTGAAAAACAGAAGTTTGTACCTCCACAGGAATTGTATCTCCAAAATTTCAGGAATTTGTAAATATGGCCTTAAAGTAGGTATATTTAAAAATTCCAAAAATCAAATTTTGAATAACTGCATTATTGAAAAAAAAGGGGGATAGCGTGCTTGGTGAATCACTTATCACCCTGTATATTTTACATACCAAAACATTATTTTTATGTCGTATTTTAACTAAATATACTAAATACTAATATAAAGTATAAACATTAGAAACTCGAACTCAAACATTGTATTTAATGGTTCAGTGATTTCTTGCTTTGATAACATTTAATAGAAAAGAGAGAAATTGTTTTGTTATATATCATGTAGGGAACTTTTATTAAAAAAATATAAGACATTTTATTTTAGTATTTTACTAATCAACTTAATTCTGTACGATTTAATAATTCAAACAACTGCAGGATTAAAGATCCATCTAAATAAACGTTCAAAATTCACACGGAGTAGCAAACTACTTTTTTTTTCATAACGCACGTTTTTTAAAGTATATCTAGATCGTAACGATTGGTTGCTGTATCTATATATGTGTCAAAATTCACACGTAACTAAAAACCTCGGCTGAGATTAATCTTTTTGATCACTTCACGTTTTTTTCAAGCCAAGTGCATACAAAAAAATTGGAAAAAATACCTAACACATATATTATAATCAGGGATTGATAAAAATATTTATGTTTACGTTTTTAAACTAAATTAATTATAAATAAATTTTAAATTTGTAACAGTTCATAACATTGACCATATAGTAAACTTGAATCTTCTTTTTTTATTTTGTGTATAGGTACCTATACCTATAACTATATTATTCGCGTAGTTTGAATTAATATTATATATACACCTAAAATATAATATTATTATGCGAAAACGACAATGACGAAAATCCAATTTACATATTAAGTATATACTGTATAGAAAACCGGCAGATTTCGAATAGAAATAATATATACTGTTAAAATAAGTTTTGTAGGTATTGAAAATGTTTGCAGTATGAAAGTCGAAAACTAAAAAAATATCTCCTTGGAGATCTCCATGTTACAAAATTTTAGTTTTTTTCAGTTTTTTATTTTAACTAGCAGCTGTTCCACTCGACGTTGTCTAGGCCAAAGGTTTGTATTTTCAATAAATATATTCGTACAAAATATATGTGCCATATTTCTTCTAGTTATTATAATAATATAATATGTAACCAATTGCAACCATTTAGATAAACAAAAAAATTGTATTTTTTTGTTAGCTGAAAATAGCATATTGTGTGACGTACCCTTTAGTTATCTATAAACTATAGGAGTTGAAACTTGAAATATTAAGCTATAAACATCCTCTAAGTTTCAAGTACCTAATCTATATATTGATATAACTTTTATTGAAAACCGCCTGGTCGTTTTTTGAGGCTATTAACTTCGGATGAACCAACCTCCAGTTTTAGTTGTATACCTAATCCGATTTCGCTAGGGAAAAAATGAAAAAAAATACAAAATTCAGATTTTATAAGTGTATCTTGGTTTTGGTGTTGGTACCTATAGTATTATAGGTAACCTACTTATATTAGTTCATAGGAAAATTAGCACCAATTCGACCAAGATGGACAATTAATTTGTGGTATATGCAGGATATAGCACTTGGTATAAATCGAACGTGGTTCAATCTACTTTTTAAACTTTCCTCGATCGGTAGTTTTCGAGTACTTACCTATGTAATAGCTACATTCAACTCTCATATTTGTTTTAAGATATAATTTCTTTATTTGAAACTAAAAAAATGTGACGATTTGATGGATGCTTTTAACTGCCAGAGTAACTAATGGCAACCAATTATAAACAAAAATTTTCATCGTAAATATCAAAATTCCTGTTCGATAGCAACCCTTCGGATTGGACTTGCCGGATTCAACTGTGGATCTAAACCATTCACTCAAACACACACAAAAAAAGTCATCAAAATCGGTCCATCCGTTTAGGAGGGGTTAAGTGACATATATATACGGACAGAAGAAATATATATATAAAGGTACCCATGAGTTTCTAAATAGGTACAACATTTGTAGCTATACATAGAAATATATTTTAAAAATTGGTAAAAAAAATCAATAGCTGCAGTTTTCTTCTTTTTGCAGAATTTAAAATGGACACTAATTTCTTTGCAATGTCTTTCAAACAAAATATGTATAATGTACAGAACGTATAACGTGTTACATATAATACAATGTAGGTATAATATCCTGTAGTAATACAATTAAATGCATTATCCATGAAAATAAACCAATATTAGCTAACGTTGGTGTAAATACTCGGCCGAAGAACATATTTTAATACTTTTCAAAACCAATGTACCGTATATCCGTAAAATGTCACATATTATAATGTATAACATGTGTCGTGGGGTCCCTTTATGTATGTATTATATTAATGCGTTTAGTACATTTACCCATATTTACCTTATGGTACAATGCGGTATACATAAAGTATACACAAAATAAAATATAATATACCACTTTGAAATTATTCCCTTTAAGTTTCATTTAATATTATTATTTATAAATATATAATATCTACAATCCCTATTTACCATATTCGCTATATTAATAATATTATGTTTTCTTATAGTCAGTCATCTCGATCGGTTTTATATTGATATTGAAGGTAGTGATGGGGTGCGTATAGGTGGTACTCTCAAAACTGTCTTAACCACAATACTTAAGTACTAATAATCATTTATGTTATTTCAGATGTCAACATCCCTTTTTCTCAACGAATACTGCACCATATTCAATAATTCACACATTAAACGATGCGTTTTTCCTTCCGCTCCTGACATCGCTCAATTAATTTGCATTCAAATGCTCAATTTCGTTAAAAATAACGTTTAAATGAAACAAAATTTCACCATTAGCCAACGTCTCTAAAGGATACGCTACTCACAAACACCTTGGACAACCGTGTCTAATGGATACGCATCTAACAAATACATTTTTGCTAATAAAACAACCAAAAACGACTACAGGACGTAAAAAATAATACCTTCTTTGAAATTAAATCCCTTTTTCAAATGAAATTTCAAATATTCAATATTAAAACGTAATAAACAAACACCTAACGGAAAAAGAATTGAGAGATGCAGACTGTATTTTTAACATTGTAAACAAAGATGAAAGAAGTACTGTAAATTAAAATCTCCTTTTATTTCTGGGCTTTTAACTTCAAGTGTTGTATAAACCAAGTTATATGTACATGCAAAAAATACATTTTTTCGCAAACCTCACAAACATACCATATCATATTTTAGGATTTATCAAGCCTCTGTAATTGTACGCAGGACCGTGCACGGGTAAACTGGTAATATAAATATTACTACAAGGCTATATTGATTGCACCGAAAAAAGTTTTGGAGATTAGCTTGGTTAATGAATAATAGCTACTAAGGTATAATTATTATAAGTTATACTAGTTTTATAACTGTATATAGGCTACACTGCAAGTTTTCATATTTTAAGATTGTTTAGTTGATGATTTGAGCACGATTTTATTAACTGCATTGAAATACACGGTATTTTCGTTAATAAAAATGGGTTTTAGAGAGTTAAGACGTCTATAAAATATATAAAGAGGCCGCGGAATGATGGTGGATCGATATTTCTAGTTCCCATTTATATGGTGACCGATGACGAACGACGATGAAAGATTATAGTATTATGAACTACTATTGTCACCGCTTAACAATATCGTAATAGTACCATATTCTAACTATAAATTATATTATAATTTATTAATTTGGAATATGTTTCAATATTTAAATATTCAAATATTTTATATTTTTTTTTTATAGTTACATATTTTAATTATACAATGGGATGCCAAGGTAGATTTATTTTATTCTATGCGGGTATATCAGGAATTCTAAAAAATTGATAACAGCACGGAGGTTAACATATGGTTGTAAGTAATCTTAAAGATGCCTTCATAAAACCTATACTCTATAATAGTAATTCGCTTATGTAATAATAACAAAAACAAATTTAAAATAGTTTTTAATTTTTTCGTGAGAGTATATATAGCTTTCATCAAAGGCGGACATTTGAGCTGTGCTTTTCAAAAATGTTAATTACCACCCGAATAAAAATAATATTTTTTGATTTTATGTTTATATATTAATCGGCTCATTTTGTGTAAGAATATTTGAACCCTAATATATGAGCTCCCTCAAAAAATAAATCAATCAAATCTACGCCTATATGCTCTTAAATTATTGTGCTCAAGGCTAAAATAATATATTGTTTGATTACAAAATTTAACATGCTATTGTATGTTGTCATTAATAATGTGAAATCAAAAATGTATTCACACACACACACCAATAGGTGTACTGCAGTTGTATACAAATTGTGTGCACCTACACAGAAGTAAATGTTGTAAAATTATACTTCGCAGAATACTATATAGGTTTATCGTTTGAAGTTTATTATTAACTATTATATTATACCTAATCTATAACATGTATAATTTATTAATGTATATTACGTAACTATGTTTAACAAATTAACTATGAGACAACTGACAATGTTGCACATTATGAGCTATATATTGTAATTATACACGATGTTCTATTACCATTATTAGTTAGGTACCTATAATTACTATTTGAGCATAGAATGCTCAATACTAAAATAATATTTATTATGAGTATAATACTATAATGTGGCGTTTTAAATGAAATAAATATTTTAACAATTCAATCCGATTTCCAGACCATATATTAAACACCATTATCTAACCATCCTATGGGTATCAGATATAAAGCATAACAATACAATATAATATATGGATATATATAAATATACAATAATTATTGTGTTACTCATACCTTATAAATATTTACTTTGGATATAGTGCGAGTATATAAACGCGTTATTGATAAGGAGATATTTATATATATATAAAGTACAACAAACGTTTGTTTCTACCTACCTATGTCCTTTATGCATTCCTAAACCGTTCACCCGATTGCGATGAAATTTGGTTCAGAGATAGATCTTGGGGAAGAAGAATGAAGATGGGCTACTTTTTTGTCGCGTGAGGTCCAACCCGGGGAGGCTCTCAAACAAGAATTTTGAGATGTATACGATGGAAATTTTTTTTTATAAATGATTGCTATTGGTTTTAATAATAATAATAATAATAATAATTATTATTATTATTATTAATGTGATCAACCTTTGTATTTTAGTACAGAATGTATCGAGTTTGAAACACGGTTTCAGTGGACCAATTTTTTGCATTTTTTGATACTTTAGAGTTAAATTATACACTTACGTACGCACGTTAGATTGCCTACCTATTAATATACTGCTCGCATAATCACAAGCGAATCTCACGGACAACGCCGGTCGGGATGGCTACAAGTTAAAATATAATACATGATTTACGCTTAAAAAGACATTGCTTCCACAGCGTGTTACACCCAAAATTAGTTGAAAAATCGCAAAAACCTATAGCAATAGCAAAGCATTGCGCCGTGTCAACTATAGTTACATAATATACTACACAGTCGTCCAAATCTGAAAGACGACAAATCGTCATAATAAATATGTGACTGTAAACACAAACGCTGTTTTTATAAATGACAGCGAGATTCATATAATTTGAGAGACGATCACGCGCGCACGGTCACCCCTGAGGCACTGTCGACCCATTTAACGGCTATTCACTGTTCAATAACACGTCGAGAGCACCACAAACTACACTGCAGCTTCGCGGGACAAACGATATATAGGGGACTTTATATTCTATATATATATATATATATATACGTTTATGCATGTGTCAATGAACATTTACACTGTGCAATTTGTGTTTAACCACCGTGGGCATGCGTTTAACGCGTAAAAAAAAATATAATAACAACATGATTTAATTTCACGCTGGATAATAATTACTATATATTTATCATATAGATTATATATAGGTGTTGGTGTGAAACACTCGTATACCAATGCCCATATACTAGTAGGTATAATAATAAAGGTATATTAGGTATATTCAGGTACCTATATAGGACCTAGCTGGTGTATATACCTACAATTTTGAGCCTGCGTATAGAGTAAACATAATAATATATGAAACGGTAAAATAATTAACATATTATATTATAGGTAGGTAGTAGGTATATAATATAATATGTTACCTATCATTTTATCTCTGTGAATATTCCTGTTATATAATAATATAATAGTAGTATGCATAAATGCCTGATTTAATGATTTTGGCAGAGCTGTGCTGCACTTCTGTACCTAAGTACTTTGTTTTTAATATACGACTGTTTGAACCAATGTTATACAAGATAAAACAAAAATATATTATGTAGAAATATATTTTTAAAAACCTATTTATCATACATTTGTAATTATTAATTTTCCTCGTTCTTATTCGTTTTGTTCAATATGTCAATAATTCATATCAATGATATATTATGTATTTATTATACGTATATCATTCTATATAGGTACAGTCTTTTGTCGCAGTTTCAATGAAACGATGATATGTACCTATAATCACTATAATATATAATAGGTGGTCAATTAAATAATCTATTATGTATAATATTATATTATTATACCTAACCTATACAGCTGGTAAACTTACGTGGCTACGTATAATGTTATTTAGTTTTTTTCGTTATCCTCGTGTAAATTTGAATACTGACAGATTATTTATTGTTTATAATGTATTATATAAGTACTTGGTATAAAGGGTGTGCCGTGCCGTATTTCAATTTATTTATTCATGTCAAAATGACACATAAATCAACAATCGGGTCGTCAAAATGTTTAAAAACGCGATTCGTGTAACTGTTTTATATTGTTCAGTTCATGCGACGTATAGGATATATATATATATACAATATTATTTATTACGATTGACATACTAAAAATATACATTTGAATAACAAATATTCGTTTCGCGCATTTACTATTTACACTATAGGGGAATGTATTATCAAATATTGTTTGTATATATACACTTATAGAGATAGGTAGAGATCGCTATATATATATTAAAATAAAAGCTAAACGATGTGCCGACGTGAAATTATAAAATATATGGTCGAGAGTGGTGCAGAAGCAGAGTGCAGTGCGCAGCTTTATTATAATTGAAAACACTGTTTTACATAATATTATTATAATATTATATATTGGAATATATAAGTGTACACGATAAATCACGCGGTCGTTGTGGCGTTACTGTGGTTGTCGTTGTTATGCTATACTGTGGCGAATTTACACGAAACGGTATGATGTTTTTAAAACCGAGAGCGTGAATCCTTTTCATCTCGTTTTGTATATACGCAGGTATATAATAAATAATATTATATATTTAAATACCTACCTATATATATTATAGCCTAATTCATATATATATATATATAAAAACTTCGATAATCCTTTAGCACTAAAATCACTTTACTGCGCTTTAGTTAGATCTATTTTTGATTATAATTCAATAATTTGGTCTCCATACACACTAGGTCCAATTTATTCTATTGAGGCGATTCAAAATCGTTTCTTGAGACACATATCCATCAAGTGTAATATTAAACGTTTACCTCACACTTCATATGAACCATTGTTACTATATCTAAAGATTGATACTCTTCAAAACAGAAGGATTAAAAACGATATTAGCTTTATATTTAAACTATTAAATGGATATATTTACTGTCCTGATCTTTTGTCAAATATATATTTTCTAGTTCCTGGTCATTCAACCAGACAGACAGACACCTTTTATATTCCATTTCAGTGCACTTTATATGGCAAGAATGCCCCTTTAATTAGATGTATGCAACATGTAAATAATTTTAATGTCGATCTTTTTATTTGTTATTCTGTGAGTTCATTTAATTTATATCTTAGAAATTTATTCACTTAAAATATTTTTATACCTCCACACCAACCATTATATATATATTTTATACTAATTTATATTCCACAACTACCATTATGTACATACTATTTTATATTCCACATACTATTGTAATTGGGCTCGCCCGTTTAATTGATAAATAAATAAATAAATATATATAGTTATTAATATGGCAGTATTTCCGCAGTGGCGTATATATAGTTAAATCGGGCTCTTCAAGGTATATGTCCAAGTTGGTGGGCTATAGTGTACTACAGTACTTTTATTACGATATAAATATAAAGACCATACAAAAAAATAATTTTTTATTTTAATCAAACGAATTCGAACTGATTGACCGACTGCAGATAGATAGACGTAGAGCTCAAACTATATATTATGATAGCTAGATAGAGACTTTGTGTCTCTATAATATTTTCAGGTCTATCTAGACACATCTAAAAAGTGCTATATTTTATATTTGTTAATTTTTCACGGGGGTGAAGTCTGGTTATACAGCTAGTATAATATAATATTATATATACATGCGTACCTATATTTTGTAGTACCTATTATAGGCTAAACTATAATAACCCATCCAACCCTCAATCGACATTTTCTGTGTTCCCCGTCGGAGGCGTTTATAATAATATTATCGTACCTATATCTATGTCTATGCACCTACTATACCTGTATCATATAATATTATGCAATCTCCCATATGATGTATTGTATAGTAATTTATGTAAACCAATAAGCTCGAAAACCGTAACGGTCGCAATAATACGCTCTTCTTCATATATACGATACTGTTACTTACCTATATAATATTTATATATAATATATTGTACATGTATTTGTTTGTTCTCTGCCTTCGTAAAGCACACATAGGTACGTAATACAATAATATTATTTATATACGCGTGACGAGGGGCGAGGGCGGTGCGTGTGTACAAAATACATTACACGTCGCGCATCTTGTCTCGCGTACTGCACAGCTCATATTATTATACCTATTTATATTTTATATATAATATATAATACACGTTCGTCCCTGCTGTATAATATGTGCGATGGGGCTTTTTATTTTTTTGCTGTCGTTTTGTTTTTTATTTCCCTCAGATCAGGTCCAAGAAAATACAATACGTAAAACACACACGCGCTGCACGCTGCACATACTCGGTATGTAGGTAGTATGCGTATATATATATAATATATGTATTTACCAGCTATATTATATATTATGTATAGTGTACAAATATACCTATATGTAATACTCGAGTATCTACTTCTTATATATATATATATATATATGATATGTGACGGGACGTAGGTACCTATATATATACCAGCACCTTATACGTCCTTACCTATAGGTACGAGTGGCGTTCACGGTCGGATGTACAGGAGACAAAAAGAAAACAGCGAAGCGACCGAAAAAAAAATGAGGGGCGGTTGTTGGCCCAGTTGTAAAATAGTACCTATATACATATGTCATATTATAATATATAATAAAAGCAATCATAATAATATTATTTTTGTCTGCGTCCGGTCGGAAGAACACGAGGAAACGAAAAAGAAAAAATTCGTACGGTACCTACTATACACCTCATCTATATATAATATTATATACGTGTGTAGTAATAATAATAATAGTTGCTATATATAGGTAACCTTATAATACATCTATTCTATATATATATATACATATTACGTATATATATATATATTACATATAAATATATATATACATATTTCGTATATATATATATAATATACAATAATAATATATATCGGATCCGGATCCTTTGCCCAGGGCGTGGTAGACTGTGCGGACCGAGACCACGCCCCTACGACCAATCGGCGGCGCACATCGTCCGCTCACGCCCGCCCACCGGACAGTCCGCGCGCAGAATCCATGGCCCGCGTCCGCCACACGGCCGGCCGGTCATCTCTGTCGCCCGTCAGTTTGGATCGCTCCGCGGCGAACGGCCCACACACACACCGGTGGCGGCAGTGCGCGCTCCTTCGTGTAGGTACGTTAAAACGTATATTATATTATAATATTATTCCGTATACGAACACCGTAAAATTTGTAATAAATTGTATCGTTATTGCTATGCGATTTACGAATTTTTTTTTTTAATATCGCAAAATTGTAACAGTGCGTTCGTCGTAGTGCAGTGGCAGGCAGCGGCGGCGGCGGGACAAGTATATATACTTATCCGCATAATATTATACGACACAGACGACGGCGGAATTTTTTTCACACAATTATTATTATAATACACGTTACGGGTCGCGTGCGTGTTTTTTCCCCGTTCATTCCACCCGAAATCTTATTTTCCGTCGTGATTATACGGAAATGTATCGAAAACTGTTTTGAACGCAGGGTCGGAGAGACGCGACGCACTCTCAGCTGCAGCGGTCATCCGACGGTGCAGATTTTATTATAATAATATATAGCGTATTATTATTATTATTATATTATACCATCCGCTTGCGCCGAATACACATATACAGCCCAACCGCAGATATGATCCAGGAAAACCGTTTCGAGTTGTGCGGTTTTCCGACCACGTACATCAAGAACATGAAGGTACATTTTTTTTGAATTATTTCCACTCTTTCACATGCGTGATTTGCTCTCTGCGAGTGAGGATATAATATATAATATAATATCGTGCTATTAAATTATGTGTGGATAATGGATGTAATATTACCCACATGGCTATACATAATAAATTGT
Source organism: Metopolophium dirhodum (assembly GCF_019925205.1). Classification (NCBI taxonomy): domain Eukaryota; kingdom Metazoa; phylum Arthropoda; class Insecta; order Hemiptera; family Aphididae; genus Metopolophium; species Metopolophium dirhodum. Next base: position 29,868,332 of record NC_083561.1, on the reverse strand, counting down.
ATGTATGTATATATAGGAAAAACGCGCGTTACCTAAATTAAATGTCTATACTATAATATTATCGTTATGTATGTACTACGAATATTATAAATAGTTTCGTTCTCTATCTCAATATATATAAGATTGGCGAGACCCGGGGCAAATATTTGAAAAGCTTATCGAACTATATTATAATTGTGTTATATGTATTATTACTTATTATGATATATGTTACCAGCAGCTATATATAGGTACATATTATACATACAATATAATATTATATTCTCGTTTCTTTTTCCGTAACCCTATTTAATAAAGCTGTGGTAACAAAAATAATCTCAAACATTTTCGCGCAGTATTATATAATGAAATTGCTCATCAATATAGCCGTACCTAGATAGGCATATCAAATATTGAAAATGATTGCTTGTATAATTTTATATATTTCTGACGTATACAAGGTCGACGAAGAACTTATTCAAATTCTGGTTTTTGGAATTAAATGTAAATTGTAAATAGGTATAGGTATATAAGGTACCATTATATATTTTAAAATACGATTTGGTTGTTTGTACCATTTAAGGAGAATATTCTGTACACTTGTATGTATCTATATAAACTCCATGTTTTTAAATGAGAACCAACTTTTTTACCGTACATTTTTCAGAAAATAATTGTTTAGAAATGTTTTCAAATCAAATAAAAATCCGAAACAGCGGTGGCAACAACTGGCAAAGTTATTAAAATGAAGACTTGTGTTATAACTTAAAAGGAATAAGGATAATAGACAATAGACATAGTTTTTAAAAATGTTTTTAGACAAAATAAAATATAGATGTGATATTGTACGTATAGGAAGGTAACACTTATTATATACATATTATACATAGACAATTTTACAAGTTATACAATTTTAATAAATTTACAATAACTATAATTTTCAAATTTATATAGGTAGGTACTTATTATTATATGGTCATGAAGATATTATCCTTAGTAGTTATATAGTACACAAAGTTAAAAAATTCAGAAACTTTTATTCGTTCGATTTTAAATAAATGTTGATAAATAAAACTAAAAAAAGTTATCTACTATAAGTTATCTACTTATATAACGCCTGACAGTTTATAGTAAACGAGGTTGAACCTTATATATAAAAACCTTATATCGAACCTTATATATAAATCAATAAATTCTACAAAAAAAATTTATATATTTAAAAATTGGTGGTGAGTCACTCTGTATATGCTACATCAAAATATCAAATACATGAAATCAATTACGCCATTGCCGGGTACAGCAAATCGGAAGTTTAGATACCACAATTCAGCAGAAACCGGCAAAATTTGTTTGCTGGTTTTATAAAATATTGGTATACCGTATAGTATAGCTGTGCTGATAGTTGTTTTTTCGAATTATATACATTGATCACAATTTTGTTTTTAAGTCAAAAACTGAAATTTAATAAACAAGGTTCCTTATTATAACCTATGGTTTTTTCTTATAATTAGGTAGTTATAAAATATTTAAAATAAATATCAGAATTTTTAATACAAGATTAAACGTCAAATTTTGACTAAATTCATCAAAACCGTGGTTTTACATGATTGAATACGTAAATTCAACCTTATAGGTAAATTTTACCTTATAGGTATTATATATATCAGTATTTTCTATTTACAATATTAAATATTGATAATATTTGTAGTTTAATTTTTAGCTAATTATATGTTGTTTGCCACCATTATATACCATACGGTATAGGTTGGTGTATTGACTTACCTATATATAAGTTAAAAGGTAATAACTATAATATATATTATATAAATTACGGAATTTATAATGACCTGCAATCCTCCAAAATTTGAGTATTGAATCTTTGTGCATTTTATGTAAAGTTATGAACATTACTCTAGGTATACCTACCTAAATACATAACTTTAATTTTTCCAAGTAATTTTTTTGGTATGCATTTCAGAATGTCAATTTTGCTTATTTTCTAACGGTGTTGCTGATTTTACAAATTCAGCAATTGTATGCATTCAGTGGAACATTATTGAATAGATGCAATTTCTTAATTTCTTTAAGTAGTTAAGTAGTTTTTAAGGAAATAGTTAATAACAGTGAAAAAGAACCACTACAAAATAACTATATGAGCCGATATGATATAATATAGGTACAGCATTAAATATTATCTGCTATAATGTTGTTTATAGTGTATTTACCATTTTTAATTAAATATTTAAATTTAATGTTTAAACGAATTTTCTTTAAAACATATTGATGAAATTAAAATCGAAATTTTTACGAGTATAGTTTCTAAGGTATTAATAACTTTATGTTGATACTATTATAGTATAATAAAATATATGCCTGCTAAAAATAATATAGTCTTACCTACATAAAAAAGGCTGTTTAAAATCACGAAGGTCGCATGATATATTATATCATATTATATTATATACAGGCTGATTCATTAAGCGTAAAAACACTCAATATCTCAAAAAGTATTTATGTTTTTGAAAATATTTTTTTACACAGTTTCAAGTTGTTAAAAACAACGTTTTTGTTAAAAAATTATATTTTTAAATATTTTTTATCCTTATATTTTTTTTAAATTTTTACTTTTTTGAATGACAACATAGAGTTTAAATTTCATTTTCCAAAACAGAATATTTTTCTAAGTATTTTGATACATAGATATTGAATTTAGAACGAGTAGTTTATGAGTGTTATGAGTAGGTATTTAAAGTTAAGACAAGCGGAGTAGTGGACAAAGATCTTGCGGGGTTACCCCATACCACTCCCCTCCGCCTATCTAAACTTTAAACTCATAAACTACTAGTTCTAAATTCGATTTTTATGTATCAAAATACTTAGAAAAATATTTCTGCTTTGGAAAATGAAATTTAAACTCTATGTTGTCATTTAAAAAAGTAAAAAACCTTAAATTTATAAGGTTTTTTTGACAACTTGAAACTAAGTAAAAAATATTTTCAAAAACATTAATACTTTTTGAGATAATGAGTGTTTTACGCTTAATGAATCACCCTGTATGATACATTTTCTTATACTCAAAAAATGGAAAAATAATCTGGTGCCGCTGCATAATAATGTAGGAGTAATGGAAAATAATGTAACCCAAAATGTCACTTGAGAATATACCTAATCAATTATGTTCAAATAATTAAATAAAACTATATTAATAATTCATTACATATTTAATAATTAAATGTTTATTTTTTTCATTTGTTAATAATTTTCTAATGTGCCTATAATACCAATATTATAGTTTCACATTGTTGAACCCACCATTGTACAAAATGATCGAGTTCTTTGAAAATATAACGATATTTTCTTACTTAGGATATATAATATCTATAGGGCATTGTGGATTGTGCACATTTCCCGGGAATTTCTCACGACCAATAAGTAATTTTATACTTATGAGTTGCGGCACGTAACATTTTTAGGTATTATTTATGAATGTCTTGATTGTTAACTTTAAAATGATTTAATCGTGAATTCACAATTTTTCCACTGTGCAATATACCTATTGCAGGAAGTTCATCAATCTATAATTCAATAACTGTACTTATATAACTTAATATTCGATATCTTGCAGGCATTGATACCGTATGTGCTAATATTTGCGTGAATATTCCTGAGTTCTATAACTGTCTAGGTATTAGAAATTTTTATTTTAAATTTCAGAAACATATGGCTAAAAAATAAAATAAAAATTTTGATCTGTAGGTTGTAGGTATTTATGTTGATTTACTTATTATAATATATAGTGAGTACCTAAGGGCCGGAAAAGTAGTCGTTCGTCATAGTCTTTGCTTAAGAATAAGTATTGCTTAAGCTAATTTTGATAATTTGAAAAATAAAAATTGTGTGATAATATAACTAAAATCAATGCTTAAGGTCCTCAGCCAATCTTAAAGAAACAAGTAATACTTTTTCTTTTCTTAAGCCAAAGTCCCGTTTATGAATCTCATTTGAGTCATAAATATAGCTTAAGCAATACTTTTTCTTAAGTATCAACTATGAATACGACCCTAAGTTTTAGAGACTAGAGATTAATTTGTCAAGGGTTGCCCAAATGGAAAAGTAGGTATATTACTATACTAGTATCTTCAGTAATCTTCAGTATTTAAAATATTGAAACAAAAAATTTAAAATATGTATTTAAAACGAGTAGACTATAGTTGCAAAAGGTAATCTGATTTTGTCAAAAAAAAAAAAAAACATGGTCGAATACAGATATTGAGATTTGTTTAGTAGTAGAGACGACAGTAAAACTACCAATGTCAAAATACCCATTTATAGATTTTGTGATAACGAACATACCGAATACCTTTTGCATCGACTGATCGATTCAATAATCATATACAAAAAAAGATAAGAGTTAAGTGAAAAATTATAAGAGTCATTAAAATAATTACATAATAATTTAAATTAAAACTACATTTTTCATAATGCGGGTTCATAAGATGCCATATTTACATATTATGTGAAAAATCGCCCTCTCGCCTCTATTCATTTTGAGTTATATTATAGATTATATACCCCCATCATTATTGCAGATCTACTATTTATAGTACTAGATAATGTTTTTTTTTATTGAAAATTGTGTATATATAATATATAATATATAGTACAGTAATTTAGATCTAAATGATATTTTTAGTTTGTTCGAATACCTATCACAAATCAAAGTTTATTCATTTGTAAAAAAATTATTAAATTGTCAGAAACACGCTCGACAACTTAAGGGTAAGGTACTACTATATTTTAATCTAAAAGTGGTTTTGACTAAAATCAAGTTATTAGGTATGATAATGTTAAGATTTTACATTTCAGTTGGAATTTTGCTTGTGAGTAGGACAAGTACCTAGGTAGATAATTATAATTTTATAACCTTCAAAATATCCTAGATACTAATTTTAATGCATGTTTGAAAAATTATCAATTATGATTTATGAACCTATATTTACATTTGATTTCGTTTAAGTTGTGCTTTCGCATTTTAATTACTTTAAATTTAATATATTATAAGGTATACAATTTACTAATCCTGAATCATAAATATCCTAAATTAACATACCTATATATAATTATACTAATAAATATTGAATCATAATTTATAATAATGTTTTAATAACATTTAGGCATATTATAGTAAAATAATAATTTTTATACAATATGTTCATGTAACCATGACGTATTCATATGATCAATTACTTTTAATTTGTTTTACTTATATTTAGGTGCATATAATATTAACATTGAGAGAGGGTCAAAAATCGTCTTTAAGTCATAATTATTATTTATTAGGTAGCTGATGATGATTTTTTTTAATATAACTTTACTAGTTATATACATAAAATACTATTATAAGTTTAAAATGTATATCTTAATTAAGAAAGTTAAATTCAAATATTATAACTACATATACCTATATAGGTACATTGGTGCATATTTATAAACAATTACCCTAGTGGCTTGTTGTATACTTGTATGAATATATATTAACATATTGTGATGTATTACTAACTAAAAAAAAATTTATTATAATATAAATTTCAGTTTTCACAGACGCTCATTTCATTGGAAAATTAAAATAATACTATTAATATTTTGCTTTACTTAAAAAAAAAAATAAAATCATAAAATAATATTGTACTTTATAAGTATTAGAATTATTAGGTATAATATGTATTTGTACGTACTATATTTACTTTTCTGTGGTTTAAACACTATAAGTTATTAATTTATTATGAAAATAACTACTATATAATAATATAATATGATATATAGGTATTAGACAGTATACTATAATATATAATGTTCATATCGGGTGGGCTATTAAAATATATAATATTAAAGAAATATGTCAGTTTGACATTTTTATTCTTAAATATTTAAATCGAACAAACCAAATCCAATGTTTGCATTATTATTATTGAACACATAATATATATAATATTATACCTGCTGAACGTGTTAAATTTATAACTTTTATTCGATCAATAGTATTATAGTATAAACTCAGAACTTGAACTGTTAGCATTTTAAGGAATGTAGTTTTGTATCAAAAGAAAAATACGTGTTATGTATGCGTTGTATTTGAATATCGATTTGTCAAACAAAACCTTCAGTTGTTCTGTTAAAAAAAATAACTATAACAATGCACAAAAGACAATAGTAGAGACAGAATTTACGACTACGCCTTGACACTTATTATTTAAAACGTAAACCTTTTTGTTTTAAAGAAATATTTAAATTAATTCTAAATAACAACTTTTCTCAACACCAAGAAACAAAAAGCTTTTGAAAGCTATTTCAATTATCATTACCATAGGTACAATCTAAGATATGTATTAATAAAAATGTATGTTGAACAATATTAAAATATTTTTAACTACAATTTACACTGAAAATAAACCCACAATAATAATGATAATATAAGATTGATTGCATATTATATTATTATCATATTACTATTTATGTTCAAACTCTCAATATTGGTACAACAGCTATAGTTCACAGTTGAGTAATATTATATTTAATCGCTAAATATTTTGAATGGTTAAAAAAATAATAGTAAAAATGTATTTATACTTTGTATGAGCCAAATACAAACTATTATAACTAACGTAAAAATATCAATTTTTTGTTATTTATAATAAGAGTTAAAAATTTGATTAAAGTTGATTAGAAATTGGTTCTTTTTTACACGTATTAGCATTTTTTTTCTCTAAAACATATAACACAATGATTTGCAAAAAAATGAATCAGGCGTATAACTAAAATGGGTCGTGAGTTGAATAAGGTTGAAGACCTGCTCTATAGTATATAATATATAGGGCATAGGTATGCAGTATACTGTATAGGTATAATATGGACATAGGTACATTGTACATATATTATATAACAGAATTTATCCTATGAGACATTTGTGTAAATATTTTTTTAGTTATTGTTCATACTATTTTTGTGACATTGTTTGTTTTACTTTTTATTTCCGTTTTTCACTTAGACGAATTTTCCTGGTAGTTAAATTAAACTTAATTTATGAATGGCGATTTAATTGAGCAATAATGCATTGTTTCTGTTGCAGTATAGCCAGTACAACCAGTTATATAATATATTATTTTATGAAAGTAGTTATTAGTATCGGAATATAATATATTATGATGATTGTTGACATCACACAATGCAAGTGAAGATGTGTAAAATTCAATGCAAGGAAACTACTTATAATTTTGACGTGAGTTCTTTATAAAATATTCTCGATTATTATATTGTATATTGTATTTGTATAGTACCATAATGGCATAGTAAAACCACTATAAAATATAATTTTAAAATAACAAATTTATTTTCATTTATATACTGAACATTATGGGTATAGCTAGGACAATTTTTCCACATTACAATTGCGTTTTTTACAAGATGTTATCGAAATTAGTATTTTCACTGTTGTTTTATTTGTTAAGTACTTTAACTTTATGAAAATGTTCTCTACTATAATGATATAGCAGGAATCTATTAAAAACATTTAAAATACACGTTGGATGTAAACGTACTACGTAGGTATATTAATATTGATAGTATAAGGCAATCGTTATAAATTGTATTACACCAATTATTAAATAGTGATAAATAAAATAATAAAATCATAATGTTTATGTAATCCGTCGTATTAATGTTTGTTCATCAGCTAAATATCATTATATATACAGCTAGAATAGGTTTATACTTTATATACATTATACTTACTGTACAATGCAATAGTGTTATTATTTATATAATATTCACATTTTGTTATTTTAAATGTTAGTCAAATAACTTACTATTTATACTGAAACTGGCCCAGATTAACATTGTATACTTTTTTAAATACAGTTTTATGAATGTTAAAATTAGATCGATGTAGTCTTATATCTAAAAAAATTATCAGAATATAAAACTGTATACCAACAAATATGAAATAATGCGAAAATATTAATTCCTAGTCAATTATTGGGAAAATATATTTTTGGGGTGCCATAAAAGAAATAACTCTGAAGCGCAAAAACGTCTAAAACTTTTAATCCGGCCCTGTGCTGAAATGCAAAATATGTTTTCGTCGAGTATATCGATAATAGTAATATTCGAATCTAAACGCATTTGGTGTTGTGTGCAATTGCAGATAAGTAACTTGTATCAGTAAAATGCCTAACTATACGTAGATGTAAAATAATATAGGTACACATCGTTGTATTCGAAGTTTGCAGTTTCACATTGGCGAAACCCCATCGGTTGCGAATATAATATAATGTACATATACATTATAGTATTATACCATCTAATTCTAATACCAATATATATACATATTAGACACAAGTCTTCGTGAAAGTCTAAAACACACTATAATGACCGTGTATGCGCGCAGCGTATAGTATATTTTGAAAATCTAATATATTACAACAACACGACACGCGCCATTACGTCTGTGTGGCGGTCTATATTATATGTATGCTGTTAATATACACGAGCTCGGCGTACTGGCTACTATAATACTACCTATAGGTATCTTTATAAAATATATACTATTATATTACACTATGTATACTCGAAGGCGCCTTGGGATTATATACATGTATAATATATAAGTGTGTATACGTGTTTTTATTTTTTATTACGGTACCTGTATATATATATATATATATATATTGCAACCGACGAAACGCGTATATACTATTTTTATATAATATTATCATTATTATTATTATTATTCGGATTTTCATACTTCACCGGACGTCGTCGTTATGTTACTCGTCCGTACGACTACAATATATATATATATATATATAATATATATTTGTATATAAGTTTAAGCGGAACAGTTATAGGTATATATAGGTATATATTATATACTGCGTATGTTATATCGTAGGTACACGCATCGCATACACACACACACCAGTGTACGTATATACAATTGGGTATTGTACAGGACGCGCGCACTTGTTTGGGCGTGTGTGGTCGGCGTCTGTCCTTTTGTCCCGTACTATATTATTTATATTATTATAGATGTATATATACCTATATAGTCCTCCAGCATAATCCGAAAAAAAAAGAAATTTCCTGCTTATAAAATATATTATTTAGTTCGGGTAGTGTTCATTAATTTTCCATTTGCGGCATCGTCGTCTTTGGGGCGATGCCGATAAAAAATACTCTTTAGATTTTTATATATATACCTACGTACAATATTAGTATATTACTATCACTACTAATAATTTATATTACCATTACTATATCACTTTTACTACTAAACTTCTACCTACTATTACTACTATACTACTATTACTACTATACTACTATACTACTATTACTACTATACTACTATTACTACTATTACTATTATTACTACTACTACTAGGTACTACTGCTATAGTCTATAATACTGTTAGTACTACTGTAATATACTTGTAAATTATAATACAGCCTATATGATATATAATATGTCCATAATATAATATGTCGTGATATTTGTGCAGCACAGATGCATATAAAATATGTATAATAATATATACCTACATCTAAAGTGATTCTTAACGGTCAACGGACATAATATTATAATAATGTTATCAAAAGTATTAAGTGTTTACAATTATTTTCAGTTTTCTTTTTAGAAAAATTATAATATGTAATATAAGTATTATACATTTCTGCCTCAATTTTTCTTCTTGAACTTTATCAATCTTTCAACCTTCCTATAACTGCTCTTCGTTTTCTCTGAATTCTATTTTCCTTTTAATAATATCTTCATATTTTAGGACCAGTTCTTTACAAATTTGAGATTTGTGATAAAAAGTTCGTTCTTGGACGTCCTTCGGTATGATCCCTAGCAGCTATTTGTATAAGCCAGCTAGATACCTCAGAGTATGACCTTAAATGTATTGTTTTTATAGAAAATATCAGCTACCATTGCCATTTTCTAATTGATTTGTTGCAATACGTGTTCGTTTGTTACTCTATCTATCTTATTTTTCGCATACGTTCATATATTTGTTGCGTGTTTATTTCTATCTATCTAGTAATGATGACGTTAGGTTTCAGTTTATGCAATTAAAACATATAGATTGTCATTCAACAGCACTGAAAGTCGATAGTGTGGGTTTCAGGGTTTCAGGTTCATATTAATATATACATGTATTATGTAGACCTACCTAAAATGTTTGATTGCCATTTTATCCATAAAAAAATGTAAAAAAATATATTTATTGAAACTACAAGCGTCCATTGTTAAAAAAAATCACTCTTTGCCCACAAATTCGTTTTGAAACTATTGCGGTAGGTATTGTAATAATATATGCGTGATGTTAGAGTGTTGCAATACAAAAGTATATTAGTATATTGTTCAGCACATTTGGTGCGTGTTTGGTGATAGTATGTACCTGTGTAGTTGGATAAATTATTATTGATTAAAATTTATATTATGTACCAAAAGAAACCTTATAATTTATAATCGTGGAAAATTTTGATCTATATTTACGTAATACAATATCGATACAGACGAAATATGCGTTTAACGTGGTTATGTATGTATTATATACTTACGCTGTGACGAAGGGCAGTCGCATTGGCGTCAACCCTGGGGGAAGAAATCGTGTTTTATTTCACGGGGGGAGATTTTGCGGGGCGTTTTTCGATTCCTCCCATATTTGTAACCGGTCGTGTCTGTTTCATAAGTTCCTGAATGTACATAGGTGGTAGGTACTCGGGGGAAAAAATGTGTACACACCGAAAACACCGTGACGTCATTGCGTAGATTATATATTGTAATATATATATATAGTGTTACTAGTATATACCACATATTTTTTTATTGCGAATATGTTATTTAATAATGGTCCAGAAACTGCAATAATATATGTTTGTATCTTATATTCTTATATAATATGGTCTTTAAGTCCAACCAATACAAATCGGTCTTTAAACGAGTGGTTTTTTGATTTCGTACCATCTGAACATTATGTACAATATGTATGATACTATGATAGTACCATATAGTAATTAAAAAATTATACTTGAATTACATTTTAATTTCGCAAAAGTATTTTAACTTTATAATATCATCTCAAAAAATTGTATTTTTATAGTTACGACTGCGCACGAGTTCTGCTGCAGATGGTGCGATTTTCCCGTGATGATTTATTATTGACTTAAATTATTATTAAACAGTAAACTATATAATACACACCGCAGGTACACTGCAGCAGACGTATATTCCCTCCATTTATGTCATATATGTGCAGGCCGACGTTCACAACATCTGGATAATATCGTTTACGTATACCTATATGTGTATAACGTGCGTATCTATATCAATATTTTTTTTAAATTCGCCATATCACAACCATTATGATATGCGGCGTCTGACGAATGCAAATCACGACTATACAGTATACACAGTATGTAATATACTGCATATAGGTAGTTTGTATAAAATATGTTTCAATGTTCGGTGTTGTAATCCATCATCTTTATTTTATTGTTATAGGTACCGTGTTTATATTCTCACACTCTGCGCGGCGACACAGTTGTGATTTGTAACAGTCACACAAACATTACGCTTATATATAGGTATATAGGTATATAGGCATATAATGATATTATAATATTCTATAAACATGCACGCGTTTAGTTTCAAGTTATATGTGTAATATGTAAATATTACATTAATATATATTTTTTTTTTACCTCGTATACATTTCAAGCTAACATAATATAGAATATATTTTAGTATTTTAGTCCATGCGTTATACGATTCAATTAAATCTCACCTTGGTGGCTTGAAGATTTGATAATGGACATGCGACGTGTTTAATGTTCTTTCCTAGTTTCGTTTTGAGTAGATTAAAATCCTAGACCTATAGAATATAGATGAACAATCCCGAAAATGCTTAGACTATACAACAATATAGTAAGACAAAATACTTGTATCAATTAAAAATTGAAACCATCACGTTTTACAAACTATATAATATTTGTGTAGTTTATTTAATTAATATTACTTAAAAATGTATTTGGTATATAATACTATACTAATGTCTCTATAATGCTAACTACTGTCACTAAACCTATAGAATAGTATATTAGTATCCATGCATATATTCTGAATTCCTACAAAAATGATTTAATTTGGTGAATTAGCATTATATGATATTTCAAATGCATAAGTATTTTAGATGGTCGTTTAACGAACAATCTATTTAGTATTTACACAATAATAATAATAATAATAATAGTTTTTTTCAAAACTAACTTAAACTTCTAACGATTAATGTTCTTTTCGGGGAGATAGGTGAATATAATATACTATATCGCCTATTCGTCCGTACCGATTTAATCAATAAGTACAACTATAATAGCAGACACACGTGACGTTTAACTGTAAACTCTAGCGTATAATCGTAATGATATTGTACCCATCTGTGCAGTATGCGAATGATTAACAAACACGGACTTACTGTTTGGAAAATATACGAGAAGGGTAGTTTTTGGTGTTTTTATAATGATGCATTACTATAATAGAAGTAGTTAGTAATAACTAATAGACTGTTAAGAGAAATAATACATTCTAAATAATATATTATGATGATGATAATAATGCTAATATCATATTATAACTAAATTTCCTTTATAGTCTACGCTCGGGCGTATCACGCACAGATTTGTCATCCTCCCCGCGTAACCAACGTGTGTCCGCGTGTTTTTGTTACGGCGTTTCGTTGACTCCGTTTTACAAGCTGCATATTGTTATTATTAGAGATATAAAACATATTATATAGGCACCTAACTGTATAATATAATATTTTATTATTATTAGCACTCTGTGCGCGCATCATTATTATTCCGGTTGATAAGCCCCGGGATGTGTATACAATAAAACACACAGTACCACACACACCTAACCTATGTATTCGTGTTTACAGGGTGACACGGTTGTTCAGCGGACCGTGGAGTGTGTGCAATATAGTCGCGCGCGAGTATACGTGTGTGTGTGTGTGTGTGTGTCGAAGGGCAGATGTTTAATCCTCTCGGCGGTGGTTATAATAATATCACGTGTGCCATCGGCGGTGGTGTCCTCGTCGTGAATTCGGTATACACATAATATGTAATATATGTATGTGTGTGTGTGTGTGTGTGTGTGTGTGTAATAATGAATGGACCCCGCGATCCACGACGGCAGCAGCAGCAGCAGCAGCAGCAGCGATACTTTGCGGCTGCTGCGGACGCCGCCGTCACGTCTATATATAATATACATACTGAGGACGAAAAAAAAAACCGAAAAAAAATTATTATTATCGTGTTTTACAGACGGCCCAACAACGCTCATATTATTGTACACAATAATATTATAATGTATAAACGTATATTTGTGTGTGTGTGTCGGGTAGGCGTTATGATATAGGTACCTCTGAGATGTGCGTACACGCGGTACGTATGTACAATAATATGTTTTTGTGTGACACTGCTCGTGATGTGTGTGCGTGTATATATGATATATGCATACGTATTACACACTTACATACTTATAAATACCTGTGGCCGGTGCGCATATTATTATGTATATTATAACCGCGTGACTCCTGTTCTACACGTCTTTAATGTGTTTTGTAAGTGTGTGTTTGTGTATACGCCGCTGTGTACGCCTGCACCGAACCGTGCGGTGATTATGTGTGTATACAGGATGTTCGCGCGTCGTTTTCCCGATTTTAAATCTTCGAGACGATATGCCACGAGGCACGAACTACTGTGCCACCGCCGCCGTTCTTCGGAATCTCTAGCAACGTTTATCGTGATGGCATGCGCAATAGGTAGATGGGACCCAGCATTGGACGTGCAGGAATCATAGAATTTAATAATGCAATTATATATTATTTTATGTGGTATTTTATTGTTTTAAGTTTCAACATCCGTTATTATATGACCCGTAAAGGTATTTTAACAATTTTTCTAGTCGGTCGATAAAGGCGTGCCTATCCATATAATATAATATGGTCTGTATATTATGTGTAAAAAACAGACAACGACCACGATGTCCGTTAGCCAAATATATACATGCACGGCTGCAAATGTATGTGATTTTGTGCACGAAATAGTTATAATCCTCTACATACCGTAGAAACGGTCCACTTGTACAATAAATTACTTTTCCCTTGTGCGCTTTCCGAGATTTGTCGGTTAATGAATCAAAGTTCAAAGGAACGATAAATGTATACTTATATGAATATACTTGACAAATATTTCAGTCTAGACATTTTACGCGCACTATACGAAAATTATTGGCCCATTTGATTATTGGTGCACTTGGCGAGTACACCAGACGTAAGAACCCAGTTTAAACGGAAATAATCGTAATTTTTTGAAAAAAAAAGTAGATAGTCATACATATGGCTACACTAAATGAGTACAATAATGCCACTATGAAAAAATTTAAAATGTCCTTATAACATCGATAGGTATTACGACTATTATTGACTTCGTGCAGTGTAATTATTAGTTGCGAGTCAATTCCGTTCGTATAATATGTGATAATATGTGCTGCAATGGAAATCAAGTTTATTGAACGTCGAGTGTTCTTGTATTTTTCCACTTTTTTTAGTAATTTTTTTTTGATTTTCTTTTATTGTTCGATAGCATTTTTGTTGCATAAGGAAATTTGTAACGTCATTAGGTAATACATTTGTTGTAGAGCTATAAGGACTATAGGAGCTATAGGTCCCTATAATTATGTTTATAATATATTATATTATATAATATTATACTATCTCGTATTGAAAATGTATATTTTCAATATTTTATATAAGTCCTATGATGGGTTTAATCAATATTGCGAAACTGCAAAAGTAACTAATCGAAAATGTGTTTTATGTACAAACATTTGTTTGGACATTTTTCACGGGTTAGAGTGGTCGCAGGAGTGGTATTATTTTTTTTTTTTTTTAATATTCCATTTCGGTGTGAACGGCGTGCGAACTAGTCTCGTTTGAACACCCTGTATATACATATAATGTGTATAATGTGCCCGGTCCAATTCACCCGGGCGTCCGCGACGTTATTAATATTATTTACTGGGCGAACCGGTGTAGATTTTATTTATCGATGTCACCTTCTCGCCCGCGGCCGCCGTTTCTTTGCGGCTTTTAAACTGCGTCTGTAACGCGCCCGGCCCGGCCCGGTGTGTTCGGAAGGAGGGAAAAAATAAGTGTAATAAAAATTGTATATTTAAAAATATTCAAAGTACGCTAATAAGTCATGCTGCGTTCGGAATATATGGTACCGGTTGTCCACTGCAAGTCCCCGACGAAATATTGCCCACATCCTCTGCTTTTGTGCTATCACATGTTGCCGACGACGATTTTATTTATTATTATTTTTTTCCACCTCTTTTTTTTTCATAATTTCCTGTTTACGCGAAATAAGCGTTTTAGTGAGTCTCCAACTCTCCACCACCCTCCCCTCACCGCTATCCGCCCCGTTCACACAGCTCGACCGCACTCGCGAGTCGTTCCATCACGTTATTTATATAATTGAATTTGATCCCGAACAAAATTATGCTCACTACCGTATTTCGGTATACTCGACCCAGTCAAACGTTATAACAATATTATAAAATATATAATATTATAACATGCACTATTATAATATATTATGCGCTTACCCGTTCAAAAACCCCATATTACTATTATAACGCGCGTCTGCACCGGCGCATCTCGAAACATTATATATTATAATAATATAGGACAAATCACGTGCGAAAATCCGTAAATACTGTCGTGGATGCAGCAGTAGCAACAGTGGCTGGCCGTCACGTCTGCAGGTCGTGTTGCCGCAGTGTTTATAGGTATATTAATATATTGTATTATATTATACGTCAGCGACGAAAACGATTATGTCGACTTTCAGGGCCCCGCCTGTGCTGCAGCTCAGCAAATCCGAAAATATATGAGAAAATAAAAACGCATTACACACAGATATGTATATATATATATATATATGTTTATTACACACACATATAGTGGACACGTATATATCATGATATGCGCGCGTCGTATAACAACCAAAGTAAAACAGTAGTAGTACCGGTAGCAGTAAAACGTTTAATGGGCACCATTTTAACAGCGATAAAAAAAAATATATCCAACACATTAAATTTAAATGTTTCGATTATATTGAAGTGTTTATGTATATGAGCGGTGTTTTGCACCAAGTTTATGATTTTTCGCCTCATTAATTTTAATATTGAAGACATTTATTTTTATTTTTTACCTACCTAAATATTATATATACCTAACATCTCTTAATTAAATGAGACGTTTAGTGAATATATTTTTGCATAATCGTAAATATCCCAATGATTATATATTATATGGCAGGGTATATCTGTGTTTTGTTTTGAAATGCATATAATATTCAATGCGTCTACAATCTTATTATATGTTTTTATAACGCATACATAGGCGTGCAACCTACTCGTTTAATATCGAACTGCAGTTAATAATAGTAGACTACACGTATAATACAACTTTGAGCGAGTTTCTAATAATTATTTGTCTATTCTAAACATGCGTACTACCTACGCAGTGTACATACATATTATTATATGTTATATATGTGATTAAAAAAAAGTTTATAATTGATCTTAAAAAATTTAAAATTTTTAAATACCTACTATTATTGAAACAACCAACTTGACCCGACATAAAAATAATGCGGATGGTAAGAAACGTAGCACGCTACTGGATATTTTTTTTATCTTCAATGGAAATTTATGAATCATTAATATAGGTACCAATAACGAAAACGTTGCGCAAAATCCGTTAGTCAGAAAATCAAAATATCTGTACCCAGCCGGCCAGCCCTAAAATATTTTTTTGTTAATAGGTATACCTATATTTTAATTATTTTTTTTCATTTCATATAGACAACGCTTTCAATATTATGCTAACGGTTAACATTATCATATGTTATATAAATACTATACAATCCACGTGGGATAGCGAACATGGCGTATGAGAATATGGGAAAATTCATATAATATGTATACGCGTAAAAAAGATTTTGACTAAATTCGTAAATAGCGATGGAAAGTTTTGATAAATCGATTTAGCCGCAGTGAAAGGTGCGAAAAATGACTTGTGATAATGCGTGCACAGTCAATCTGTGTTTGGTCTCGACAGATCTAAAGATGTCAATCGTTCGTTAGTCTAATATGAATGGTCCACATTTGATGTTTTCCTTATTTGGGCAAAACACATAACATAATATAATATATTATTATAATGTTTACGTTTAGAGGAGCTAAGGGTCTCGCTAAAAACTGCTATGGCAGAGTCGTTAAAAAGTTTGCGCCGCGCGACTTCAAATATATATAAGTATAGGCACTTTATATTGTCTATATATACGCGCGTCGAGATTTTAACTATGAGTTTATATTATAATAATACTTTTGTATCATAGTCACGCGTATTATGCTATAATCACGGTTATCTATTTTAGATAACCATAACCGTAGTTATAATATAATAATATGCATTATGTGGGCGGCGGGTGATGTATATACCGTGTGTCCACAAAAACGGGGTGCACTCTATAACTCAGTTACTTATTATATATTATTACTAAGTACCCTATATACATATTTATAAATTCTGCTTGTGGGACATGATACCAGACTATTGGATAATAAATTCCTATGTCTTACAATTTTTCAACTCTTGCTGTATTTAGCGAGTGAGCAACAACTTCACTTTATCTGTGTACCCACCCTGTTTATGTGGACACGCGGTATGTATAAATATTAAAATATATAATGTCCGCTAGAATTCAATGGGCGCACGTTTGCTATATTATATTATATTTGTCTACCCGATTATTGATATAGTTGATATTTTATATTATAATAATATAGATAATAAATAATAATAATATGTTCCCTAAATGCTGTACACTGTACACACACACACCATGTATATGTCATATACGAGACGTCAATAACTTAATTATGATTGCAGGAGAAAACTGCGGACAAGTCAAGACATTTAGCGGAAGATGCTTTATGCGAGAACAAAAGTTTACACTTTCGTGAAAAGTACGAATTCGTCCAATACGTCAAGGTACGCGCAAACTGCACCGGTATATTTTTACCGTTATATGGACGATTTATACTGTCCTCAATGTAAAAATAAATAAATTATTATAATGTATACACACGTATATATAATATAATATGCTTGCAAGGCCTATGTCATACGACGTAGTGCCTATACATATTTATATAATTATGTACCTTTATGGCTTTCTATACATATTTCTAAAATCTACATACTTTAATATACGTAAATATATGTGTGTACACTTTACGACTTTTTAAGACTCCTAAAATAGTACAAATATAACTATACATTATTTTATTGTTAGTTCAGACGGAAATGAAAACTAATAGATGATTATACATAATTTACGATAAAAATCATATTAAAAGTAATAGTTAATTAACTGTTAATTGTAATACAAATTATTGTATATTTAAATTATAACAGCTGAGGTTTAATTCTGGTGCTTTTTTAATATTTTGAAAAACTATAGTTAATGGAAAATTAGTATAGCTGTTCAACAGCGGATAGTTAAAATACGTGCTAGAAAATAAGGGAGGTTTTAAAGCAGACAACATTTTTTACAAACGTATATAATAGGGATATTATTTTTTTTTTTTTATGAACTTTTAAATACGTTGATGTAAGTTTTATAGAATGGTAACCTCTATTAGGTAGAAGGCAAAAAAAGAGGTCACTGAAAAACTTTCATCAAGTCTCTATATTAACCGTGTATGCACCTACAGTCCGTACTAAAGTAAGCATACAGGGGTATCAGCTGACTCTCCAATGTAAAATAAGGGTTGGTGGTGGCGTATAAGCTGGCCCAGACCGGTAGGCTTATATCATTATGTTTTATATTCAAGCGAATAGTAGTAGACAAGGTAAGACATTTTTTTGGAAATCTTTTCAGTAAGCATATGGTGGTGTGTAGTTAAAAAACATACTCGACGCCTCCGAAAGAATAATAGTGTGCGCCTGCTCTGAGTGGGTATTATACGTTTTGCTAATGTTACGTTTTCGTGCACATTCATATATATATATATGTACGATTGTTTGTCGAAATTTGCGATACGGTCAGCACATCGTATACGATACAGGTCATCACCGTCATCGCACTGTTGTGATCTGTAGACATATGTATACCCATATATTATACCTACGTGTTGTAATATTGCGGTACGCATTACTATTTTATTATTTTTTCAATTTAATCGATTGTTATACAACGTGTTTACGTGTAATTCGTTAGTCTTCTGTAATAATATAACATGAGGACTATAAAACGAATCCCACGATTGTATAATAATAATAATATACAATAAGTTTATATACTATCGGTATATAAGCGCGCGCACACACAAAATGTATATATATATATATACAATCGTGCATGTAGAGCGTACGTACACGATAATATACATTATAATATATATACACACACACACACACACACACATGTATAGAGGTATAGAAATCTCGGGATGTCTATAATAATTCATTCGGATATGTCATCGCCGCCCTCCCCCAGAGAGACCGCCGCCGCCGCCGCCGTCGCATTAAAGCGGTTAGCTCGTAATTATTCCGCGTCTTTGACTTTGATCGCGTATATACCCATATATTATATTATTACATGTCGAAAGACGTATATACCGCGACCACGATATTATTATATTGTGCCCGCGATATATACCTATATAATATTTGCGTGTGTTTGTAATAATATATAACATAATAGAATATAATAGAATATACTGCAGCAATATATATTTTAAGTATAAACGCCGGAACAACGTCTCGCCATCTGCTCGCGTCCGCATTATAGGAGGTATATTATAATAATATTAAAAATATATATATAGGTTAGGTACCTATATAATATGTTTATATGGATGTGTGTGTGTGTGTGTGTGTGTAGTGTGTAAAATTTGTATGCCAAAAAAATAATAATCGAATAAACACAAAAACAGCGGCGGCGGAGTCCACGAGTCAGCAGCGGTCCCCGTGCCCATCATGGTATATGTTATATTATTATTGTACATGTTTTCGGGTCTTAACCGATCGCTGCGGTCCATTGTCACGCGTATTTGTAAAGTCCTTTGTACACATATATATATATATATATATATATAATACGATAATGCGATTCGTATGGACAGACGCGCGCCCGCCGATTCTCGGTATGCTATATATTATGCACGATAACACAATATATTATGTATATATTGTACGATATGTATAGTATTATGAGTACATTTTTTTTCCCGAATAAAAAAAAAAAAAAGTCAAAAAGCCACTCGTCCCGGCGGCGCCCTCCCGCAGCTGATGTCCGAATCGTATTTTTGTACAATATTATACGTTTTTAACGCACTCGCCGAAGTACGCGAGCATAATGTAATATACAGCTCGCGCGCGCGTGTGTATATAGCCGCTGCAAGACACAATGCGCACGCCCCCTATTCCGCCCATACGAGACTCTTTTATATATATATGTATACGATACTCGCACAATGATGATGCAACGGTAATAGTCTGCGGTTTGTACATGCGAATATTATATATATATATATATATACGCATAATACGTACACACGTGTATATATTATCATTGTAAGAGTCGCGGCTAGAGAGAGGCAAAAAAAAAAAATTACACATTATTATTATATTATACGCACAACAATCGTTTGCCAAAACACACACCCTCTCGAGTGGCGGCGAGCGCCGCGCCCGCGTGCTTAATATTATTATCGGGGTGAGTTTATAATATATATAATATAATGTTATATGTTATATACGCATACGCGTCGCATATTGTATATATTTCGTCCGACACAGTTTGTAATTTAATAAAATCCGCAACGTGCGTTACACACCTAAACCGAACCGTTGTTCGGATGACTCGTAGAATAAATGTATAAATGTAGTCCCGTACATAATATTATATACGCGGTTTTTGGCGTGTCCACACAACGACGAGGTCAATGCATATTATTATTCTATTATGAAATATCACTATATGTATGTGTGCGTGTGTGTGCAATGACGCGAGGGGTGTCCCGATGTATGCACTTGGGGGCAGTTTCACACATTTCGAGTGTATAGGTACCTACCCACTGCCCGCACGACGTTAAGTCACTGTTTAACCAAATACCATTATAATATTACCCTTATGCTTTTAACAGTTATATACCTACGTGCTACCATACACGAGTCAGTATATTATATGCATATATATACTCATGTATAACTTATATCTGATGTACCTAACCTATACGCTAAAGCTGTATGTATATAATATTATATGCCAGTATCGATGGTTGGGAAGTCATTTTTACAAACTAATTAATTAATGCGAGTACACAGCCTAATCTAACATAGTATTTTACTACCTATAGGAAACTATTTTAAACCATAAAGGCAATGTACCAGCTTCTATTTACGATTGAACTACATAAAGGTTAGGTATAGGTATAGAGTGTAACAGAAAGATGACATGACAAATGAAAAATCGGTACAATAGTTAAACGTATGAAAAACATTTTGAAAGTTTTTTTGGAAAATAAATGATTTGAGATTAACTTATTAGTACTGGAAATTTCAATAATAATATTTTGAAACAATTTATTAAGATTCAAATTAATTTACTCTTAAAAAATATTGATATTTTAAGTAATAGTAAAAAATAAACGGCTTGACTTGAATAAATGTTTTTAACATACAAATAATGTATTTTAATTAGATTTACAAATTAGGTATTTTTAATTTTTAGAATTATAAAATAAAAACAAAAAATTATGACGATGCGCGATCGTCTATAAAAAAAAAATGTTTAATATTGTTTAGAACAAAAGTTATTTCATTTGTCAGGTCTTTCAGTTATACCCTGAATAGGTAAAAACAACAACTATTATCGAGTAAATTTTGTAACGAAATTCACTTAGCAGTCATACGTCAATCCTGCATACCGTACTTTGTAGTTTATTTTTTGTAAGTATAGGTATTTAATGGTAGTTAGGGTTATTACATAACTTTCTAGATTAGATTTAAGTATTTAATAAATTATTTTAATTCAGATAATAGCTGCATATTATTACAGGTATAGTAAATTTATTATATTAAATATATCCATAATATGATTCAAAAATGAAATTAAATGATTTAACTAAATCTGTCCGACACAAATATTTTCAACTTTAACGCAAATCCTAAACAAGATTATTACGGTTCACTGAAATCAGGTTTTTTTTTCTATATTATTATAAGATAACTATTCAATTATAATACAACATTAAGTATAAAATTAATCATCTATGTCAGTGTTAAAATATGTTAACATCAGGGCCATTTACTCATTTCAATATTTGCTAGGAAAGGGCATAAAAATGATTATTTAACTATAATTATAAAACTTTACATATCAAAAAAAAGTCGCTCGCAAGGTAATTCACTACGCTTTTAATACATTTTCAACATTATATTCTAAGACACAGTTCCACTTTTGCTAACATAATATTAAGTACTTATTAAAACGTAATATTAACTACTATTAATTACTATTAACTTCAGTGGCGTGACGAAAGACTTTATTTGAGGCACGTGTCTCAGCTTAAAGGGTGGTGGGTGTCCTGGAGACTATAGGGGCATTTCACATATAGTAAATAATTTATTAAGTACATACTAAGACTAAGAAAATCATTCTCAGTTACCATTTAAGTAAATACGTAATTATTTATATAAGTATTTATAATTACTAATATAAATGATTGAGCTTCATAAGTTAATGAAGTTCACCATGCCACTGATTAACTTAATATGTATTATGTATATAAAAAAATATGATGAGAGTAAATTAAGCTTATAAATTAATCTACGATAAATAATTGACGTATTCGTTTAGATCTCGTTACTTAATTAATTAATCTAGGGATAATAATAATATTTAAACAATGTCATACGCTTATACGTTTTGATTTTCAACTTAACCATCATACTCAAAGCTCAAATACTGCAGAAAGGTCATTCAGGAATGACATTTCACCACAATAAGTCATAGAAAAAATGTATACCAGATATTTTGTATCAGGTCAATAACGTATCGTACAATTTTTAAAAATTAGGTTAAATAGGATTTAATCTATCATATATTGCTTAACCGCATACATTTACTGATTGTTAGTAATTTTACCCCTAATCCCTACAGGAAACATTTGGATTGGTATATATTTACTATACTATATGTTAAAGGTATATAATTTTATTGGTAGACGGAAAAAAAGCCCAGAAATATAAATATAAATGTGAACACGTCATGTGTACTCTACTCCTAATTAGTAATTACCTGTAATTAGTTAATAATTAATTGTTAATTGTATAAAATATAGATATGAATATAATATTATGTATACGTCATGATTTATTGTGTTATAAGTTATGAGTCAAAAAACTTGTCTTAGGTATATACAATTATTTATATTTGAAATTTTAAGATTTTATTTTATTTCTTTTACATAAAAGTATCCGTATATAAAATTGCCTATATTGGCCTCTTATACAATTAACAATATTATATTATAGGTATTACTAGTTATTATTATATTTTATGATTATTATCTGTTATAGTAGTATAATATGTATATACCTAATACTGATGTTTTATTACTTAAGAGTTATAACACAATATATCATGAAGTGTACATAGTGTGTTAATATTTATATTTTTATATGATAGACAATCTATATTTTATACGATTAACGAATAGATATCATTTTCATTATTATATATTATTATATTTTGTTATAGGTACATGGTAATTACTAATTAGCTGAGTAGAGTATACATGTGTTTTGGTGTTCACGTTTATATTTTTATCCGCGATTCGATTTTATTATAATATGCTCCATGCATCACGTACATTAAATACTATTAAAGGTATTCATCGTATTTTGGTTTTATGGATTACCTATACACGTTCGTAATATTTAAAATATTATTTCGTCCATGCAAATATTTCTATTTACGGGCAGATATTATATAAGTATAAGTATTTAGACTTATAGTATACTGTCACTGTGTGTGTAATGTGCAGTATAGTCTGGAAGATATTATATGAACAAAATCACTCATTTAGTTTGTTATGAGTAGGTATAACTTAAATCATCAAATGCTTTAGATTTACAACATATAAAAACGATGGTGCCTAACTATACTCATACCGATAATAAACGTTAAGTACACGCGCGGTTCCGGTTTGGCATATAATAATAATATAACGTGTTATAATAATAATAAACTATAATAATAATATATATTTATAAAGTGTGACGAGCATGTGATGGGCGTCGTCCTTGAGCAACGGCGAAGACAATGACGGCCATATTGTTTAAATGGTGGGATGAATTGAGCGAGTGTGTGTGTGTGTGTGTGTAGAGAAAAAAGAAATGAAAAGGAGGGTAGAGACAAAAAGCGGAAAAAAAAAGTACGGTCGAAGAGGACCGGTGTGAAAACAACGATAATTTGTTGCCGGTGAAAAGGCAACTGTTTGGTCGTCGGCAGTGGCGCGACGATTGGACGGGGAGGAAGGAAGGACGTGGCGGCGGCGACCTGTCACCCGGACCAACGTACCGTGACACCGCTGCGGCTGCTACCGAGAGGACAGGACGCGCGAGCTCGATAGTGAGAGAGAGTGAGAGAGAGAGAGAGTGAGTGTCGGAGAGGAGCGGACCCGTGAAAGGGGCAAAACGCTTCTCACATGTGTGAGTAGTCGCTTTCCCCCCTCATATATATATTATATTATTGTATTATTATATTTTTATCGTTGTCGAAACGCGACAGTGGCAACCGCACATAATATAATATTTTCTCACATGCTGCAGGAAAAAACGTATTTTTCTTTTCGTAAAGCGTCGTCTCACGTCTGTAGTCTGCCTATCCTGCAGATTCCATCCAAGTAAATTTTACCATTATTCTCTGAGGTTCCATTGTCGTGGACCAAAGACTATCTTAGGAAATATAAGGAATTTAAAGAAAAAAATACTGATACAAATGTATTATTACTTAATATATTATAGACTATATTAATCAGTTAGAATGTAGAAAGGTATACTGTTCTTAAAATTAAAAAAAAAAAAACAAACAATTTGAAATGCCTAGTGCTTATTTGCTAAGATATTGCCTGATGGTTTAGGATAAAATGGAATCGTCATTATTTTTTTTAGAAAGAGAACCACTATTTATCACGCACATCTGAATTTGGTAAAAACTAATTTTTAAAGTGACTTAAACTTATACAGACGACAGTCATGGTTCTAACTTCTAAACACACGAGTGCATCAATAAAATTATTATTAGTTATTAGATATATATTATATTATGTGTGTATTTCCGATTTCGCGGTATCCCCTATTGTAGTAAACCTAAATTCTATAGTCATGGGTCATCTGGTTGAACAGTTTTGTGTTTCCTATATACCTAATCTTCTACATATTGTATAGTGTAATGTGTACTCGTACATAACAGGTAGTAGGTACATACGTTATATAGTTATATACGATATATGTATACAATATACATATATATATACATTATACAATATACATATATACGTATATATTGATATACTTTGCATATATTATTATAGCCATATAGGTAGATACCATAGCCCACCATAGGTAGATGTATAATATTATATACATATAATATATATACCTATTATAGGTACGTATACTATTGTGTATATATATAGTCGAAGTAACGATTACAAGTCATATTTATACGCTTTATTTCTTTTGTTTTAATTTATGTAAAGTGTACTGTATAGTCAATTTCCACAGCAATTTTTTTTATAGTTTTTTTTTTTTTTCAAATGAATGTAGTTGTATGTAAATTTTAAAACTATTAAAATATATTATTTACCTCGCTTATTTAATAAACGAGTTCTTATGGTATAAGGAACTCGTATAATTTCGTAGTTTAACTTATATATACAGCATTATATACATTCGCAGTACTGCATTGTCAAAAATAACAGCTGGATTTTAACTATAAATATTATATTATAATATAAATAGGTACTTACGTCAATATTCTTTATATTAGGTACAAAAAACAAACATCATTGTCAGTTATTTATGTAGCTGTTGATATTCAATTTAAATGTACTCTATATAGGTACCTAACTATACCTACCCATATATTATTTTAAATAAGTTATTATGTTAAGCATAATTTTGAAAATATTTAAACCATACACTTTTCGAATTGTTTTGTTATAAAACTTATATTCTTAAGTCATATATTTATTTATTTTACACTTATTTCGAAAACGTACTATACCTACATAATATATAATGTTAATATTAATATAATATTGCATATGTATAGTGCCTATATAGATACTAACCTAATGGTTTTTGTAATTTAATAAAAAAATACAATTAACACAAATTTATTACAAATAAGCTGTTTAATGCATTTTATTGGTCTACCGTCTACGGAGTTTTAAAATAAATTTTTATTAGCAATTATAAATTATAATTTAGGTACTTTGAAATTTGCATACGTATATCATATAGGTAGGTAAATCGATTTGCGTATCGAATATAATAATATTCGTTCATATTATGGTCGATGCAGTATTATTGTACCATTTCGAATATTGTGTAATATGACGATCTAGACACCTAGTTATATAGATACGTATTATTCGCGTGTTATACAGTTAATTATAGTTATAATGGGCGATCGTGTATTATTATTATTTTTGTGTTTGCGGATAGAAGAAAAAAAATAGTATTTTACATATTGTACGACGCGAGCGAAGTGATATCTGTCGGTAATAAACGAAAACGTATTGTATGCGTAAAGACGCATATATTATGATTTCCACTACAGCTTATAAAAAATTTCATAGTTAAATTCGATTTTACGACCCGCGTCATCGCGACCAGTCGCCACCGTCCAATTATTATGAATCAAAAACGGGCTCGCGCGCACACCACGTACACACACGACACACACATATACAGTATAGACCATATTATTATCGTCCGACTCACATAACATAAATGTTCACATATTTATATTACGCATAATATACATGTGTTTATTTCTCCACGTTAAGTGTAATAACTTTTAATGTAGGTACGACGAAAATATAAAGAATGAATGAACGCACATTTCGACGACGGTTGGACCGACCGAGATAACCGGTTCGACCAGCTTTTTCTCGTTTAAAAAATGTGTTTCATGTAATAATATACTGTAACGATAAACACTTTTCTAAACCGTCTTCGGCCGGCGTTCGTCGTGGGGATTTCAGCCGTTTAAGTTTGATATCGAATGTCACGTCAAGCCAATAAATATGAATGAATTAATATATTTTAAGTACTTATCGTCCTATGCAAAATGCGACGAGCCGCGTAATTATTATGATGTGATTCGGCGTTATAAAAAAAGGGGAAGAACGCATATAGTTCCACCAAAAAGTTTAGTCGTTAAACATAATAATATAATAATTGCACAATGTCACAATAGTGTATTATTTAGATAATCGCACTAATCACTGAGATGAGTGAGATGGATAACAAACAACGGGACAAGACCGATAACAGCTGCATTGGAGGAGTTTATGAAAACGCAAAATGTAAGAATTGTAACTGCGGATTACTGTACCCCCCCCCCCCCTACATACACTTATTTCGGTGCACTTCGGACGGTGCCCATATATTCAACACTACAAAATAATGGAACAGTTACTTGAAAGTCAAGACTGCGATGTATATACCTATGAAGAACGGCTGGTATACCACAAGTATATACCGCACATCACAGATTAGTATCAAATATATAATATTATTATAATGAATGGAATGGAACGCGCGCGTTAGTGTGGCGGATTACGCGCTACTGTTTTGCTGCAGTTGTCTGCCGCGAGTAAAACATTTATTGTGGATTTTTATTTTTTTATTTTCATAGTAGCCGAGCCGATATTAACGACGTTAATAAAAACTTTTTTTTTTTTAGATCGGTGTACAGATATTGACGTTTTTATTCACTTTTCCGATGTCTGTGCCTGCACGAAACGCGTATATAATAGTATGTAGGTATAGAACACTATAGGTTTCTCTATATGGGCCTATAAAACCGTTTTAACGTCGACGCGTATAATCATATTATATGGGTACATCGCGTTTAGTGACTGCGAAGAAATCGTATACCTACTTTATTTTGATTAGGGCTCGAACTCAAATGCTCTCTAAGAAAGTAGGTACTAAATATGCATATGCTACTGCAGAAGTTATGCAAGTAAAAGCAAAAGTGTAATATAAAGATCTGCAAAAAATGATGAGCTTATCTTATTTACCTAATCATTATTGAATTTGTTTAATATATTTAAAACTATAGTCAATTTATATTACATTTAAGTGGATATATTATAATATATTATGTTTGTTTTAAGTAAGTTTAGATACGTTTAAAGGATATAATAACGTAATTTTTTTTTCTGTATTTTTATCAATAATCTATTTATTTTATTTTTTTAAATTTTCTATTAAACTACATTTATCCGATTTCGGCGGTTAGGTATCTGCCGCCATAAGTAGTTAGTAGATACCTTCATTTCAACAAAATTAACTAGGTATATTATGGTTCAGCTAACAACGAAAATATACAATAAATTTACATTAGATATGCGTCTTACGATTTTCAAAATAGAAAATACCTTTTTAATCGAGATTTTATGACACGGCTATACAAGATCTAAACCTGAAATAATTTTTTTATTTCTAATTTGCAAAGTTTCTAATCATATTAGTTAGTTGGTATATGCTATATTATTATGGTAGGTATTCATTAAATATACACTAATAACATCAAAGATTCAGCAATAAGGTTTACTATATTAACTGAAATCAACCCAGAATCAGAGGCCTGATGGTATTTCAGCTGAGTTTTTTTGTTAAAATTCAAAGCCCAGTTGACATTTCCACTTGTATTTTTCAAATTTTATAAGGAAACACAATCACAACTTCGCCTGAGGAAACTCAAGGTCTGTGTCAAATGATCGTCCAATTTTTGGTCTCCGAACAGTACTTAAACTTATTATTCGAAAAAATTGTACGTAAATGTATTGAGCGTATATTTAAATTACCATTATATCGCCAAATCAATAGTCATCCATCAGAGATCGCTTCAAATACTTATAGGGAAAACTATTTTACAAAAGCTTTTGATTCAGTAAACCATTCCGTTCTACTGTATTGACTGCAGTGCTTATTTGAAATCCTCGACCAATTAGGCGTAGGAAAGCCTTGCTCTCTTGGTTTAAATCCACTTGACTGATAGACGTCAATTGGTATTTATATTTAGTCATAAGCACTCTTGAGTACAATTTGGTTCTTTCAGTGTACCTCAAAGTGGACATTTGGTAGTTTGGATTAATATTTTAATCATTATTTTAAATCATAAAACCCGGATGTTATATGCCCTTAACATTTAAAAATGTCTAGACACTGTAAACATGCAAAAATATGCACGCTTAACCAAAGCTCTTTAAAAATGAGAAAGAGAGAGACAGAGAGAGAGAGAGATAGACACTCACACACAGAAAGAGAGATAGAGATTAAATACAAATCGATTTGCGTTTCAACTATAGCGATCGCACAATATACAACGTGGTAAATACTATATACCTATACAGTATACATACATAATGTGACGTGTTAATATTGTTTTATACACAGAATCCGCGGGGGTCCAATGTAATAGTCTTATATTATGTTTATTTTTTCCGTTTGTTTTACATTTCGGAGTCACTAAACAGAATGTAAATATACTTATTAACGTAACGTGTAACGCGTACCCATCGTACAATATAATAGTGGAGTTCGGACGGGAAAATAATACAACGGTAGGTCGTTCCTATATAATAATATATAATACCGTCTATTTCTATATTATATGGCTATTATTACCCATAATATATTATTTAAATATACGCACGCACGCGGACTCCGCGGCAATTTGTTTTCGTTTTTATGGACACTATCCGCGTTATCCCGCGCCCGATCAAAATGTAGCGCCGCCCGCTATGTGTATACGACGGCGGACGTGAATATTATATCGTACGTGTAAATAATTAATACAGCCGGATCGTCGGAGGATACCTCTGGACGGATATGATAATAATAATAATATTATTATGTGTCCCGGCGAATAATATATATATATATTATAATAATAATAATATGGTATTTGGAATTTATTTATATAGATATTTGTATGATATACATATATATATATTACATATATATATATATATATTATACATACGTCTCCGAGTCGTCTCGTGACTACGGGACGTCGTCGCGCCACCCCTCACCCACCCGCCCACTCGAGGGGTTTATGCCCCTCGTACTATCGCCGTGTATATTATTAGGATTTTTTTTCCTTGTCTCGAAAATTCGGCCGTCCGACGGTCAATACCAGCCATTATATCACGGTCTAATAGCGAGTTTATAATGTTGACCATTCGTATACGCGATAAATGTCGACCGCATGCATATGTATATATCGTACCTACCTACCTATGTATAAAATGTATATATCATACTGTAGGTAAAACAAAGATGTTCTAAACCATAATAATGTTGTGTATATTATAGTGGTCGTAGTAATATACGATGTATAGATATAGTTGTGGGTACACACGTACGACGTATATTATATTAAAATTATGTGTAGTTTTAAATCCCCCCGATAAAATTCAATATTTATCTGTACGCGCTGAACGTTTGAATTATTATTGTTGACATTATATTATATTGTTTGACATGATATTATTTTGGATGCAAACGAGAGTTGAATATTTTTCTAAGATTTTTGTTTTTTTTTTTTTTTTATAAAACAACTAATGGCTTTTTTTAGGTTTTATGATTTAATTATCTTGCACTATAGGTAGGTAACGTATACATTGTATGTTGTACCGTGTAAAACAGGAGGTGGTATTCGTTTTTATCGAGCACAGACAAGTATTAGATATATAACATTATGAACCGTATATTCATATAGTTTATTATAAAATGTATAAATACTCGTGCTAGCGGCGATGATAATTTCATTATAGTTATTATACCTAAATAATACTCATATATAACTAAATAACCTCACAATGACTTGGATACAGTTCAATCTATTAGAATTAATTTTCATAATTCGAAATTATGGCAATTATATTTTTGTGTTTTTTAGTTTTTATATACTTGCCTCAAATATAAAAAACCTAAGCTGTCCAATCCAAATGTCTCCGTCAAATCACAAAAGCTCCTTTCTATGTATCAAACGATACACTCCACAAAGACCTCTCCATTCCAACAGTAAAAGAAGTAGCCAAACATTTCTATGATCGCTTTCACTCTAATCTATCCAACCCACAAATCGCAATCCACTTGTTTCGAATTTAGCTGTCCTGGTGATCCCAGCAAGCGCTTGGAACGCAAATGGCCCCGGGATCTTCTAAACGATTAAACAATTAAATCTGTCAAGAAGTTCCATCACTGGATAGATTCTTCTTTCAAGCCTCCAACCCATCAACTCCCACAGCTCTTGTACTTATTGTAAAAAAATTAATTTACAGACTGCCGAAATAAATTAATAATGTAACAAAACAAAAATAAAAATATACTTGCAATCTGCGTGACACGTCAAAATTTAACAGCTGCCGAGTGTCTGCACATGGATAATTGATATTTTATCGATGATTAATCATAGGCAGGATAGGAAACGAATCCATCATCAACAATAGAATAAAAAATATATTTTTTTATTAAAATCCATACAAATTTTATACGAAATTGAATTACGTAAATAAGTTGATAAAGTAGGTATTTCTCAAAGAATCCAACCCTGCAGATTCATTCTATTATATTTTGCAGTTGATATCGTTATATGTAATAATAATTGTTTGCTATTAAATAACAATGATTTATTTACTAGTTTTTATATACCTACAGCTGATTATGTAAGATTTCCAAAGCAGCTATAGGTATTATATCAACAATTTAATTACAACAATAGTAAATTATATTATACAAAGTGTCTAAAAAGTGATAATATAATTACGATACATAAATCAAATTCAAGAATTCATCTCGTGAAAAGGTGTCCGCTTGACGAACCTTTTTTTTTCGCATTAATTTTTACCAAGTGTAATAGCTGAGTTAAGGCATCCATTTCGGTCCAGAAACGGTAAACTTTTCACGAAAAGTTCGATTTCCTTGAGCGTGTTACGGCGCATAAAATTCTGAGTGTGTACGCACGGCTGATAAATAAATTGATGCGTATAATAATAGCTTTAAAATGATTTAATAGTTTTGTGCGTCGCACCATAATACCACAGATTGTGTAGGTACCTTGTGAGAACACCACTCGCATGAATTGTACGTATAGGCACTATTACTATAATGGACGCTCGTCTGTCGATTTATTGTCGGACAAACGCGAAATCGTAAATAACCCGCGCGGCTATATTATATATTATTATTATTATATTATATATATATAGGTAGGTGAGATGTATTGCGCGGTAGTTACGAATAGTTTAACCACCCGCCGATTTATATATTAATATATACACAATATGCATAATAATATGATAAAATTACTCGCGTATAATATGTATATATATTTCAAAAAAGCTATCCATATATTATTATTATTATATATACTGCACGAGTCGAGTGCCCCGCACGTGTTTTATGTGCCGATAAGTCTATTATATCCATATTATATACGTGAGTGTATACACACATCATGTACATATTATACCCACATGGTATATATTTATATACACATACCACATCATCGTGTATAGTAATATATAGTAGGTATCTAGGTATATATACATCATGTTATTATTATTATTATTATTATTATTATTATTATTATTATTATACGAAACGTCCAATACCAATAACTATACCGCGTGACATCACAATTTGTACTCGAAAACACCAGGGGGCGGGGAGCATATATATAATTATTATATTCGGTGTACCCATAAATATACACACGATATCGGTAATCCGAGTACCTACCCGATGCTAACCTAACACATCGCAAGCGAGTGTATTTCTTATTATATTATAATATTATGGTCTACCGTTTTTCTCGATTATCATAATATTGGTAAACTGTATAATTATGAACATATAGGATTTTTTAATCGATTGCACTTGAACGTAGAAGTAATATAATTATACTATTGTATAATATTATTGATTAACACAAATAGATTAAAGTGATTAAACAGTGATAGCCGGTAGTACCTACCTGATACCAAAAATGAACAATATAATAGATATTTTTTTTATTTTAGATAACAAACGCCCATACTGGGCCCTGCAGTACAGTAGTTATACAATGCAACTTAATAGTCATTATACAATAATCTGTATGAACCAAATTAATTATAAGATAACAAAGATAATTATATATTTATATATTTATGAATAAATTAAACATTTTAACCTAGTTAAGTTATCATTTTTTATTAATTATATTTCAACATAAATTATTGTATCTCAAGTTATCATTGAAGAAGTCGAAATGTTTTAATATGAATTTCCCGTAATTATCCTGTTAATCTAAGTAGATTTAAATATTTTAAAAAGAAAAAACTTTGAGGCTTGGCGCGGCGCGTTGGTTGCTACCTGCAGTCGCGGTACGCGATTGAGAGTATGCAACGCCCGCTGCTATCAGCTCCCGGATGGGTGACCTCCCGGGTTCGTAGTACTAAAAACCTTGCCACACATACACGTGTTTGCTTACCTACCATAACAACACCTTACCGTACAATAGTTCATAATCCCCTACAACAGCTAATGACCTTAGTCGCCGGACTTAAGCTTAACAAAAAAAATAAAAAAAAACTATATTTTTATTTGCATTTTTTTTTTTTCATTGATCATTAAGCCCGGCAATTATAACCATTAGCTGTTTTTGTTTTTTATTTTTTTGTAGGGGAGGGTACTGTTGGTTTGTAAACACGTGTGTGTAGTTTTTGGCAGATTTCTTAGTGGGCACCCGTGGGTATCTGCCATGCCCGGGTGGGGATGGTCGCACTTCTCTCCGGACGGCGGACACCGTGACTTGCCCGAAGAAAAATGCCACCCGTGAACCGAGGTTTGAACCAGCGCCGGTGTGCGTCACAACCGACGCCTTAGTCCGCTTGGCCACTCCGTCCCCCTATTTACAATTTATAATATAGGTACCTACTGTCGATTTGTTTGTAAACAATATTGATAGAAACATATTATACTTTTCGAAAGTATATAGTGCTTTGTGATGGTTAAAATAACATGTTGACTGGATAAAAATTAAGTTAATAAATATCAATGGATAGTATATAAAAAATACTTGTGTGATTACAATTTAAATAATAATAATGCAGTTATTAAACATAAAATATGTTTAATGTTTTAAAATTGTATCATGATATTGCAGTTTTATCTTATAATATGTTGTGTTTATTTGTTTTAGACTGAATCGTTGCAGTGTCGAGGATGCTCGGATCCAATTACTGATAGGTTTTTATTGAAGGTTTCTGACAAAATTTGGCACGTGTCGTGTTTAAGATGCTGCGTGTGCAATTTGGTATTAGAGGACGAACCGTCGTGTTTTATCAAGGATGATTCAATTTATTGTCGTCAGGACTATGCCAGGTAATATAATTAGTTTGATTTGTACACAACTTAATAAATACGAAACGACCAACAAAGAAATAATATGTATAATTAATAATATATTATACTGTGGCTGGTCACAGATATTGCGAGTGTATAATATATTAAATAAATCATATTATTTAATGAATATCATACCTATAGGTTAACGATTCAAATTAGGATTAAGTTATAACAACAGTCAAAGTGAGTTAACGTTCATATAAACTCATCAACAGTTAAGAGAGGTATATACTTGGAGTTGCAAAAAAGATGAATTTAATGTTACAAGTACCTACTAGTGAATCACTAGTACTTAGTATTGAATAGTAAGTACCTACGTATATGGTATAGACTATATATACTGTATAGGTATATCGATATGTCGAGTAGCCAAATAGGTTAGGATAGGTTAGGACGTTATGTTAAGTATAGTACTAAAACAGTGAATATAGTTTTTAATTAAAACACGACTATTTAGGTGTTGTATGTTATAAGAATAATAAATATTAAAATATTAAATCCCACAAAAAACATCACTTACTGCAGTTCCTATAATATAGTAGGTACCTAACGGTATTAGCGCATGAATTGCATATTTTTTTTCACAATCATCAGAGCTATTTATACGTATAAATTAACATTTTAAACTTCATTTGAAAACTGTACTTATACGCACGGTAAAAACTGAACACACATATTTTACCTAGTATGAGCGAAATTATATGTTATTATTATACCTTGCTCATTTACTGTTCATATATTTAACAAAGAGTGTAACTCCTCCTCCACCGGGAACCGAATGCATAATTTCCCTAATGCAATGTAAACCCAACCATAATTCATTAATGAGCACAATTAGAGGTCTGAAACCGGTGAACAATTCAAACAACAATAATAATAATAATAAAAAAAAAACACTTCTGCAATTATTTATTTATTGAAATCAACACCGGTGTGGCCAAACGATCGGTCACGCTACGCCTTATTGTCACTCGGAGACATGACAGAAAATGAAAAAAAAAGGTAGAAAAATGTATTATTATATTAAATATATAAAAATGGTGTTTATTGGTGTGTTTTGATGTACCTACGTACTACCTATTGTAAACCGATTTGGAGAGGTCACGGCGCGAGAATATAATATTATGGGAGCCGCGTGTTTATCATTAACGCCTCTTTACAGACAATTATTATTGGCCAAAGTGTGAAGAAGGTGTCCGACATACGTCTCGTCGTATATATACATATAATATACGTCGTTGACATTATTGTTTATTTAAAAATTTATGACCCCCGTAGAAGTGGCCGAATTTTCAACGTGACTCGGGTAAATATATACCTGTATATATACTGCACTGTGCATACTGGTTTAAAAAAAAAAAAAAATTGTTTTTTTATTTTATTTTCTCCGCCGCCCGGTGATTTATAGCGGGCCCCGCGAGAAGACAGAAGCGGCCGGTCGTATAAATCATAAAATTAGACGTGTTTCGTAGATACCTGTTGAAGACACCGTGGCACAATGCTTCGCACCTGTTAATGTGACACTGTGACTTCTGTAGGCCAAGACGATTTTTTTTTTTTTGACATTCCGCCGCCACCCCCACGCGCGGCCGTAGGTACAGTGTTATATTATAATATTGTGTAGGTATAGTCTTGTATATTATATTATCTAACCGAAACTAATATCGCAAGGGCTTTATATTATATGGTGTCGCCTATTTGTCTCTAGATTTTCAATGGTGTTTTATTATTATTATATTTTTTTCGAGGGGTAGAAGAATAGCGGGGAGATGAATATTTGTCATTAAAAAGAAAAATAGTAATAACAAACAGAACATATTACCTTATGTATAGAACGAAATCCCTTGTTCAAAACTCGAATAGTAAAATATTATTATTTATAGGTTTTCAATGATTATTATAATGCGAAACGCATAGTACTATTATACATATTATATATAATATATTATTATTATTAAAAATGTGCGCGTGCGTTATCACACGGACGAATTTATATAATTAATGCGAGGAAATATTAGTAGATACTTTTATGGGCTTAAAACACTGCAGTCGTAACAGTATTAAAAAAGTTAAAATTACGTTTATACGTCGTGTGTCTATATTATTATATTTTATTTTTGTGTATTATAATATTATATTTTTATTGTACGCTCGTAATATCGTATTATGTCACATAAAATATCGTCAAAGAATTGCTTGTAAACGTTCGTCCGATCCATTAAAACTGCGTACGATGATTTTCTATAGTCTATACTACCATATCTCCACTGTACAATATATATTATTATTACCTATTATATGATATGTCGTATAAGTTATTAACAAATTTACTATTTACAACTACGTCTTCCGCTACCTACATGAAACCTAAGCTGACTGCCAATATTGTCACTGTATCGGCGTCTACCCACGCGCGCTCGGATTTTAAAACTGATGATATTTAAAGAAAAAAAAACAAACAAACAAACAAAACAAAAACATTAAAAAAAAAAAAAAAAAAAACCCAGGAGAACTTGAAAACTCGCTCGTTATATGCGCGTATATATAAAAAAAACTACACGGGGCCCAATTAAACGGCACGTACCGTCCAATAAATCTGCCAGTCGATATGGCGTACGACAACGGAATTAATTTCTACCTACGCCAGTGGTGGTCTCCTGCAGTAGGTTTGTCTTTTACTTTATTATTATTACACGGTTGTTAGTATTTAAACAAAAAAAAAAAAAAAAAAATCGAGAAATAAGATAATCTAACATAATATAGTAAAGCGTCAGTGCGTCGTCAAACGTTTTCTATAACTTGTAAACACTAAATATTATAATAATATTCATACCCGTTAAAAATCCTACGTTTCAAATAGGCTGTATTTAAATATTATTGATTATTTGAAGAGCTGTTCAGAACTGCGAGCGAGTCTAGGATATTATTTTATTTTTAAATTTAGTGCATACAATCTAGTACGGTATTATTATTATTAATTATAATTCTAATGTATATTATACGAAAATAGTTTTGCTGTATATTTATTATTTTTTTTTTGTAACTTTAAAACAGAATAATAAGAATTTCAAATATATTATGAATAACTTTTTCTAAACGTTTATATAGGTAATTGGATAATGCAAAACAAGTATTAAAACACTTAACATGTATGGAGTATGGAATATAGATATAATATTGTAGGTATAAGTGTATAACAAACAACGGAGACTATTTTTTCGAAATTTATTCAAACCGAAACTGTAAAAAAGGTGGGCAAGTGGATGTCGCTCTGCTGTACTGTAGGTTACAAGTGGGTCACTGTATAATGGATGGTATTAAATTTGAATTCAATGATATATCATTGTATAAGAAAAACGATTCTGAGTGGAGACGATATGTCAGTCTAGGTATAAGACATATTATACACTTATCTATGGTATTAAAAAAAAAATTGACCTATAATAAATTCCAAATTAATCATATCACAATATCCATTAGGTACATATAACGCGTTATACATCAACAACAAACCGTGATACTATCATCATAATATATCGATGAAAATATTACAAATTAGAAGTTTCAAGTGCCCACGAATAATATTATACAATCACAACAAAATAACTAAAATAGTACTAAAATAGGTTTTTATGTAATTTCGTCCAAATTTGAACTTAAAATGACTATACAAATAAACTGTGCTTGTGTATTTTTTAGATTTTTTGGTAACCGAATTATCTATTTACATGGAATCTTGTTTTAAATTTTCAATCCTTAGCTATAAAAACTGAACATTTTATAATTTATTAATTACAATGGTTGATAATTTTTCGAGATTTTGATAAATTCTGTCCAAATTTGATCTTTAAATGCTTATAAAAAAAAACTGTGCCTATGTATTTTCAATATTTTTCAACTGCTATTGTAAAAACATATCAGGAGTCTTGTATTAAATTTTTACACTTTTTGGCCCAACAGATAAAACTTTATTGATATTTATAGAAAAAAAAACTAAAAAAATTGAATAACTGAAAATGCCCGTAAACAGCTCAAAAAGTGTCAAAATATTTTCAAAATTGTATGGTGTATAGGAAATGCTAATATAAACATTCAGTGAAATTTTCATGTATCTACAGTTATTCGTTTTTGAATTACAAGAAAATAAGGAAATCGGTACATGAGAAATCGAGTGAATATCTAATGTTGTAAAAATATGAATTTAAAACGCTCATAAAAATTTAATTTGACTTTCTTGTAGAAATTTTTTTTTTGATAAAGTTAGACAAACTTATGAGGAATCTTGTATTAGATTTTAAAATCTTAGATTTAAAAAGAAAATTTTTTATGAATTTCTAACTCAAAATAATTTGCAAATTTTCGTGATTTTTCCGTATTTTTTCAAGATTTGAACTTTAAACGTGTATAAAAAAAAACTGTGACTAAGGATTTTTAATTTTTTTCATCTGCCTTTGAAACAATAACCTAGGAGCCTTCTATTAAATTTTCAAGCTTTTTTACCCAACAAATAAAATTTTATTGATATTTATAGAAAAAAAATTTAAAAAAACTGAAAACTGACAATGTCCGTAAACAGTTCAAAAAAAGTCAAATTATTTTCAAAATTGTATTGTGTATAGAAAATGCAAATATAAACAACCAGTGAAAATTTCATGCATCTACGGTCATTTGTTTTAGAGTTACACCAATAACCAAAATCGATTTTGTTAAAAATCGATTTTGCGTAAAAATTCCCGTTTTTCCTTAATTTTTCTTTTGTTTTTCACATCGCTTTTGAAAACTACTGGGAAATTAAAATTTTGACCTCCCCAATGCACCAACGATATTCACTTTCCCATCGAACAAGATACTGAAGTCGAAAATCGAAGCATTATTTCGACTACTTATCGTGTACACAGACACAAAAATAAAAAAAAAATAAAAAAAAAATAAAAAAAAAAACACACATCATTGTAAAATCAATACATTCATCGTTTCACTCAGAATCTAAAATATTCATTTATAAATCATAATCTACCATTAAATACAAAATATAGAATATCTTATGGAATGAGGACTGTTTAGTGTCGGTTTCTG
Source organism: Metopolophium dirhodum (assembly GCF_019925205.1). Lineage (NCBI taxonomy): Eukaryota > Metazoa > Arthropoda > Insecta > Hemiptera > Aphididae > Metopolophium > Metopolophium dirhodum. The sequence continues at coordinate 29,828,373 of NC_083561.1, read as the reverse complement.
TATAATAATATATATGATATGGTACCTATACGCGGCTATACATTAATAATTTCAGTGGGTTTAAACAATATTATAGAATAATATATTATATTGCGAATTTTTACTGTCAATAATATTGTAGTTCAAGGATTCATTGGCGTACGTGTGATGAAAATCCCGTAATTTGTTTTATTGTGCTTGTACTTGCATGGTTTTATATCTTGATCGGTTAGCCGAGATAATGACGCGTCTAAATGTGTAATTCGTTTCCGTTATTTTAACCAATGTTTTATATTTAAAAAGGATCAATTGCTTAGATCTTCTGATAAAATTTAAAATCTCAAACTGGAATGGTTTTTAAAATAATAATAATATTAGCATAATATATGGCTTGTACACACGATATGCGTAGATCATTGATCTATAAATAGAATAAAATAAGAAACATTTCTGAGTTTTTTTTCTAGCGCGTTACAATAATAATTATTCAATCTTTTTTATACCACCTGCAATCATTGCTGCCAATCACAATGTCGATACATTAAGAGGATGTCAGCGCACTATTTGTTTTCTCTCTTTGACCCATGCGCAACATAGACAAAACACATTTGCGCAGAATCGTTTTTTCTATGTTTTCAAGTAATCTTAAAGTAAAATCACCCATTACAAAAAAGATAGAGAATAATATTTTTGATGGAATGTCAATCTAATAGATTTTAGATTTTATTTTTATTTGACTTTGTATTTGAGTTTCAAAATAAACAAAAAAATATTGTAAATTTAAATGATGTTTAAATTGTTTTGAAACAATATTTAGAGAAATCGATATGAAATTCCCTCTAAATTATTATTCTCTATCTTTTTTGTAATGGGTGATTTTACTCTAAGATTACTTAAAAACATAGAAAAAACGATTCTGCGCAAATGCGTTTTGTGTATGTTGCGCGTGGGCCAGAGAGAGAAAACCAATAGTGCGCTGACATCTTTTTAATGTGTTTAAAATATGCGTGTAATTGTAATTTGTAAGCATAATAATAAATATATTACATATTAAACTCATGTCAGTAATAATAATATTGCTCTGGATGTGGGATTAGTATTTCGATGGGTTTACTGCAAGGTGCTAGTCGGACGTGTCACCATACACGGGACTTTGGTGGCGAAAACAGTTGCTGGTCAGTATAAGTTTCGTGTTTCTCGGAATAATAATATTACATATAGGTAGTCTCGGTCGCGGATAAAAAATCGGTTTCGATAATTCTTCGGTGTTGATGACCTCAAACAAGTAACGTTTCGGGGTCAAACCTCCGCGTGTTTCGATCAATACGAATTATTACATTAATAACAATAATGATGGTGAAAAAAAAAATTGATCGTAATATTGGTCGATGGCCGCAAGGTCGAGTGGTTCACACTTGTATATATGGTACGTAGAAAACGCATCGCGGTCGGTGTCCCTGGGGAGGAGAGGAGATGACAAATGATTCCTCGAACGTCCGATCGTACAATAAAGAAAACAAAATAGAAAAAAAACAAAATAAAATAAAATAAAAATATACCGAGAACATGCCTACTCATCCGGAGTGTTTATATTATTTGTACAAAGGTTACACACACGCGAGGCACATATATATTTTATTGTGATATGCGCGAGAGAAATCAAAACCCACTACACACACACACACACACACACACACACACACACACACACACACACACACACACACACACACGTTCGTGTGTATTTATAGTTATAAGTTATATATAATATATGTATGTGGAAGGGTTATATTATTATATGGATAGGTACCTATATAATATAGGTATAGGCGGTATAGCGTAATGTGTCGGTAGTTGGTGATATATACTGCGCGCGCGACTAATAAGATTGATTTATCCGGACCGTTTTTTTACTGTCATTATTATACATCATGGGGGTTACCTGCTGCAAACGCGTAAACGTTTTACTTTTTCTATGATATTATACATATTGTTAAAACGTTTTCTACATCTATTATCGTCCCGATAAAGTCTCTCTAACTCGTCCGAGTCGATGACATTATATTATCATCGCACATTATTATGATACCACCGTATAATGATAATATTATACCTAACTGGCTATATGCAGGCAGGTACCTACCACGGTAGAATATCGAGCAGACGATAACCGTGGTACCTATATACGTACTTACTAACTTCAGGCTATCGTCGAACAAAAAATGATAAAATTATATAAAATTTATATTTAATATACTGCGCGTTTCCATGTATAATATTATAATGTCAAATATTCCTGTCTTCTCGATTAAAGATCACCAACGCATAAAATGTTTGTTGAAAATCTATAAGAAAATCAAAAGTTATAAGTAAGTATGCAACAAAATATTTCGTTCGAAATCATTTCGTGGTAAGTTCTCAAAAAGTTTTTCGCTAATCGTGTTGGAATAACCTCGTTCATGTTTCATCTGCTTTAGTGTCCAACTTCCGATCGATTTAGAGGAACTTGGTCAAATTTATTCCTAAACCAATCATTCTGTACGACTGTACGTATGGTATATCAAATACAATACAGTACTTTTTACTCTAAAACGTATTCAATGGCACGATAATTTAATTAAAAAGATATACCCATCGTTATAAAATCAATAAAGTTTACCTACACTCATTGCTGCAGTTTGGAATTTATTAAAAAAAAAAACGTTCTGTAAGTTTTCCCCGAGACAAGACTATTCAATTATTAATGATTGATTTTTACGTGTGAAAATTAAAAAAAATAAATTACTCATTTTGTTTTAAATAAGTTATATAGTCTTCACATAGTGTCTATATAATAATCCAGTTTGAAACCGGTTTAACAGCTATATTATGGTAAATTGGCATCCAAATTTTTATTTGAAAATGTATATCTATCTATATATATATAATATATATACATAATATATACATATCTAGTTTTTTTTATTCCATATATAATATAAGTTAGGTATACTCGGTAGCTGCATTAACGCGTACCTATATTTATTTTTAAACGGGACATTATCATAGTTTAATTATCACTCTGCAGTGACTTACAGTTTATTTCTAATATATTAAACTACATAGCAGACGACTTTTATTTCCGATTTTCCATTTCATTCTATCGGTTTTTTATTTTATTAAATTGTCTAGTTATACTCGCCCGTGTATAAATTATTAGTAAATTACCTTATAACGAATAATTATTTATACGTACAAAATCAGGTTTATTCAATAAAATAATGTTTAATATTGTATATACACAATATAGATATATATAGGTACCTGGTACCTACATAATATATTTGAGAACATTTTTTCTTTTGATTAATTGACAACGTAGAAGGAATTCGAAAATATTCATTTATTAAGAATTGTATATACCTATAATACAGCTATATAATGTATACATAACATTTAATGTTGTTATCAAAAAACTGAGTAAAAAATGATAAATTACATTAAATTATTTTTAACGAGATTTTTTGTAATATGATAATGCATTCAATCAATTGTATTTTTTTTTTGTATTATTGATTTTTATAAGCCGGTATACAAGTATTATAATACATTCATACGATTAATAACAATAAAAATACCTTAAAACGTATTCCTATACATTTTAAATTGCAGATGTAATGTATTGAATTGTATTAATTTATTTTTAAATGTTTTTCGTGATGGTGATATTTTAATATTTACAATTTTTTGTGTCTGTGGAAAACAGTCAAAACAATAAAACATAATTATTAATTATTTTTGTGAATATTGTTCTATATATAATTACCCATTATGGAATCGTAATAATCGATAATGTCCATTATATAAAAATTGTTTTTGTCGTGTTCGTTAAAAGTCTTATTTTTTCATCCTTTTATTTTAATCACACTGACGTCGTTCTGTATACAATAATATCATTCTCGGGACGTCATTTTATTATTACTGTAAAAACCGAAACCCTACGAACGGGTGTCAATTTTAACGTTTTACATCCCGCGGTGCACTATATCATAATATTCGCTATAACTACGGTCGTAGTACCTATATACGTATATACTACCTATACAATATTATCTATCTATACGAGTCTATACGGTTAGCGGCGAAATCGGGAAACCTTCGATCTAAGTTAATAATAATAAATAATAATAACATATACACTCTACAATATTGCACTCTACTTTTTTTTTCTAACGTATAACGCGTTTCGTAATCGTCATATTGTGTTTGGTCGAGCAACTACCGAACCATTAGAATGCTCAATTCGTACGCCGTCGTATATATATATATATATATATATGACAAATATAATATACATATGTACATTTTTTTTTATATACACAATATATACAAGCAGCCCTGAGCGAGCAGCGAAATTTGAATACATTCGTTCCGGGCGAAACGACGTAGTCGCGAGCCGACGACGGACGGACGGTGGACGTGTGACAAATCATTATGTTAAGTCCGGTTGTATTTATATTTTTTTTTTTTGAATTTTTCATAAGTCTCCGGAGCACGCGCGTTGTATAGACTCGACCTTCTTACACGGTGTTTTTTTTTCTTCGTATTTTTAATATTCCTTTAAAATAATAATAGTAATAATAATAATAATAATAGTAATAATAATAGTGATAGTAATAATAATCGTATGTATGACGGTGTGCGTGATTTTTTACAAAATGTACATTACCATGCGCCGACCGGCCAACACACAAAACAAAACTTCTCATTTATTCCGCCGGTCCCCGTCACTAATGGGCCTAAAACTATAATCTGTCCACAACAAAACAAAAAAAATAAAATAAAAAAAATACGTTCTTTATATTTTGTCTTGAATAATGTATATACGCGTGTCTTTTGAAAAACGTTTATATTATGCCGCTCGCCCGTACTGCTGCACGGTCGCAGGCAAATGCCGGATACCGCGGTCGTTGGCGTAGTTCGTGTGATAAAACAATAATAATATAATATAACGCGTAGGTTATGGCCCGATATAGGTAAGTACCTACCTACACATACCTAATATAACATTAACGTTTTTAATATTATGTATATTATAATATGCAATGTGAGTATACCGCGGTATGATCGCACGCTATATAGATATTAGGTACCTGTTACCAGCTATAATACCTATTCACATTTTGAAAAACTACGTTTGAGTGTATTTTTTAAAAACATGTCCTTTTTCATCACGTCCGTGCGAGGTCATGCAGTTTATTTTGGGTAGCGAAAATCGTATCTCGAAGGAGCTGGTGACGTCCGTTTTCAATGCAGATGGTGCAGTTTTCCAATCGGCCGTCACACTCGTCCCAGCATCTCTTGTCGTATTTTATTGTATGCACTTTTTTCGCACGCATGGCCTCTTTTAGATCGATCAATACGAGATCAATACACGTCGTATACTTACGATATTCGATGTCGCCTTCAAGAAGACATATTCGATAGATGCCTCAAATAAAATAAGACATAACCTCATGAACATGTTATAAACACAAACACTATCTATGCCTACATGTTTTGGAAATTATATATTTTCACGACTCATGAGTACTACTTTTTAGTTTTTTTTAAATGTAAATACCTATATAACGTGGTCACTTTGTACAATACCCATATATATATATTATATATATTATGTATAACGTATTACGAAAATATTCGAAATGTATGTGATTACAAAAAACACGGACTTTTGTTTCAAATAGTTCTAATATGACATTTCTGAAAAACAGTCTTGAAACTTTAATAAATGAACATGAAAATTAAATAACAAAAAATAATTAGGTAAGTACAACGCATTACAGTTGCAGTTTACGTTTTTAGATGCAATGACCTATATACATATGTTTTTAAATATTCAGTTGTCATTAATATTCTAGCATGCACTGCTGCGGTTTCTAAGTCTTGTTTGTTATTACTTGAACGATGTTTTGATTTTTTCCGGCTAGCTCACCAAATCCGTTAACAGTTTTATGAAGGTGAACTTACTGCAACCATATACGAATTTTACGAACCTCAATATTGTTCGACCTTTGTCCTTTGTTAACATATGAATTATTGTAATCACCATAATTGTTCATGATTCATATGATATGTGACATTCAGAGTTTTATGTAGAGTCAATGATAAATATTCAAACTTGCGGTTGTGTGATACGGTTTATATGAAATGCAATTGTGACGACAAAGCCGATAATGGTGTTGTACAATAATTGACGAATACGATCTTTTGACTGTTGAATACGAAAATTACACTAAACTTACACTTAGTGTAAATTATTTTGATTAAAGGCAAATCGTTTTTGAACTAAATAATTGTAATTTGGCACCTATACAATAAAAACAATGTTCGACGATTTTTTAAAAGGTACCTATATAAGTACAATATAACCAATGAAGATTTTGAATAAGACTTGAAGACATTAAATAAATTGATATAACAGACGATCGTCCTATAGTGGTTAGTGAGATAATATTATATTAATATGATATAATAATAATAATACCTATAAAGCTTAACCTACCCAGTACCCATACCTATATGAAGACTCAATAATGAATTTCTTAGTCTTGAAATCCGTGTGAATGTATGCGTATTATAATAATATTATATACGACCATTGATCATAATAATATTGTGTTATTGTATTAGGATAGAATAATAACTTTATTTTTAGTGACATGCGTGTATGTCGTCTACACATCGAGTTTGTAAACACAAATGTAATATAATGACGTTATTATAATAAGCGCGGCGTGATTCATGATCGAACTATGTTTGGCGTTTGCATTGAATCGACGGAGAGAGATTTAAACGTCTATGCTGGTACGCGTTTAAGTACCCCTGACGAGCATAAAATACACAATATTATATGAGTACCTGTGCACCGAGTCTGACACGCTCGCGTAAAGATGGCCGTTTATTATTTTTCTCTATCGTATTTTTATTAGGTATCTAAACAAACAGGGGGTTTGTTTTGATAACGATTTTCCCACAGCCACTTTGTTATGATTATAACATTATCGCCGTCAACGTTTTTTTTTTTCGAATAAATAATAAGACGCGCGTCTCTTGAAAATATCAATCCTGCAGCGGCCGAGAGCGATTCTCAATAATATACCCAACTCGTTCGGTCGTTTTATTAGATCACAATATATTATTATATACATGCACATGTACCTTCGTATATAATAATACATATTGTAATATGCAGGTACATTGTGCACAATCATACATTTTGTTATCATACGTGCGTTACCAAAATATCTGAACTGAATATAGGTAATAATAGTAATAATAATAATAATAATAAAACATTTTAAATATAGATAATTCGTATAAAATTGACATTTACAATCGTTATATTAGAATTATAAATACGTATATTTGATGAAAAGCGGACCGTTCATAAAGATAAAACATACGCGATATGTACATATAATATTATAATTGCGTATTTATAATAAAATTACTAAGGAGAGAATTTTTTTAATAAAATGAAAACAGTTCTCTGCGTTCGTGAGACCTATTAAATTAACTTCCTGCTGTAGTGACGTAGTGTTCAAAAAATTTTTTTTTAAATGTATTAACGGCGTAGTATATACTAATGATATTATTATGATGGCAATTTATAATAGGGGTGACGGAGCTTACTCATTTTTAACACTGCTATAATCGAGTTGTCATTAAAAATAAACGTATTGTTGTGCAGATATACTATGTATTTATTTAATTCTATTTAATTCAGTAGACGTTAAAACATCGCATAGACACTGTATTTCAATTACATGGCTCGGGGGGGGGGGGGGAGTTGGAGAGTTGGGTGCCTCTTCTTTTTTTTATAAATTAATTTCGTTTGATATTGTACCCTTCTAATACGATTCGTACATAATACATCACAGTATTATCATCATCCCATGACTGCAATTTGAATCAGCTCCAGGACCTTTTTAAATCTTGTGTACAAAAAGTTGATGCGAATAGTAGTGTTTCTAAAAATAACCATTTAAACTTTAAACATGCCCGACATGGAGTATTATATTTTAACAATTCATTCAATATACGACATAATTATTTTTAAAAAGTATTTCGTCTCAGGTCGTGGAATCAAAAGTATAGATACCTATAGTAGGTATATCAAAAAATCAAAAGCTTATTTAGTGCGGTCCCGTCGACGATTCCCATTAATACGTGATTGAGCTGGTTACACAACAATGTCGATATAAAACGGCAAGATCGCGTGCAACACATCAAAATATTACTGTCTAAAAAAACAATTTCTAACGAAAATAATGAGCAGGAGAGTTCGCGTAATCCCTGTCAGAATACATACGCATGTTATCCATATATATATATATGTGATTGAATTTGCAGACTCGTCTCAGAACACGACTCTTGTACTATCTCGCCGTCTCTCCGCGGTACACGGTCGCGAAGTTTCAATAAAATAATAATAATCCTAACAATATAATAACAATATATAGTTGACTGTCGATCAATACACAGGCCACGTCCCGCCGAGGCATAGAATAATAATATTATATTATAATATGTCTCTCATCTGCGCGCGCGTTATACACACAAAAGCTCCCGTCAACGGAAAAGTTTCGATATTATTATTTATGTTTTGTTGTTGTTTTAAAGAACGGACCCGTTCGAGACGACGAGATGAAAAGAATAATTCCGGTCACGATTCTAGCTCTATCTCTCTCTCTCTCTCTTTCTCTTTCTGTGTCTCGTTCGGCGTTTGTCGTTTATATATATATATATATATATATATATATATATATATATATATTATATATAATATTTGTTATTCGCACGTCGTAATGTCATTATATACGCAGATCCGCGGCGGGCGAGCGATGGCCTCGGAGCGTGGATCGCGTAATGTAATAATCTCGAAAACTGTAGATGATATAATATATTATATGTGTGTGTGTGTGTAAGCCCAGCGACGACTTTTTCGTTTGTCTTCGATTCGAATATTATATTATTATTATTAAGTTTAAAAGGAGGACGACCGCCGCGGCGGGACGTTGTAGTCGACGGGTTCTAATAGTGTACATATATATATATACAATAATAATACATGTATTTTATATTATATATAGTTTGGAGTTTGGGTATTATTCTGCCGGTATATCGTATATATATATACACAATACACATAATATAATGTATATACATATTATGTATATCGTATTATATCAACGTGTGCGCTTCGTCTGTATATAAAGTAACAATAATAACGTACAGAGAACTTGCGTAATGACATTATCTATACCACCGCCGTGGCGTTGTATATAGGTACTGCGCACGTGTGTAATATTATATTATATTAGGTATAATCAACCGCGTTCCTGGTACAATATGCATGTGTGCGCACGAACAGACAAATTTGGTTAGCTTAAACACATATGGGCCCGATATTTACATTTTATCGTCTTAGGTGGGGCTGAACGAATTTATGCCAAGTATACACGTAAGGGGCAAAGTCGCCGTCACCATTCTGAAGCGTGCATTCAACAGTTTTTAGAGATTTTTAAGCCATTTACCTAAAGGTATAGTCATTCAAATTTTGAGTGTTTTGACCTTAAATTACAAATTTAAAATCAATCTAATTTATTAAATTTTAATTAAAAAACCGCTATTTCAGATAAAACAATTTATTTCCCATTTCACCATTTATTATTATACCTATTATACCAACAACATTAGTAAATTATTATAAGAAAAAACATTTTTTTAGATTTTACATCTATTAGAGTTAGTTTTGTTACGTAGGTATAGTTAAATTGATAATATGCAATAAATTTGAAAAAAAAAACCTATTGATATTTATTTGTTTAATAGAAATCCTATAAGAAACCCTTATCTGACCACAGCTAATGGAATAAATAATGGTTTGCTGAAGTGTAGTGTGTTATAATGTGTCGTATATTATAATCAATGTTTTATTTTTATTTTTACCTATACGTTTAAGAAAACCCAAAGGTTAAATCTTAAAAATATTAAAAGATGTCGGATATAATTTTCTGATCAGTTTTTTTACTCAAAAATATGGATAGTAACATTTTGGCGAAAAACAAAATAATAAAAAAAACCTTATTGTGACAAGTTAAGCATAAATACTTATTTCTACTGGACCCTGCGTGGTAATTTCTTACTCAAATGGTTAAGACAAATCGCGTTTACCTTGAACGATATTCTATAAACAGCTATAACTCGAAATTTAAGCATAGGCATGATTGCAGTAGAATATAGCATTGCACATATTTTTGTACGACCCCTCAGAAGGACACTTTAGATTTTTATAAATGCAAGTGAATAGGATGGTTCAGAAACAAATCGGTATTGCGATTTTCATTTTGAATTTTTAATTCGTTTCGTTAATCTTGAAAGAAATTTTTTTCTTTTATTAAATATCAGTAAATGAATAATTTTTTGTTTTAATTTTTAATTACGAAAAACATTTTTCCCCTTCAGCTATTGTATTTATTCATATTATACATTGGTACATAAATAATACTAGATTTAGTGGAGAGTAATATGATAATAAAATATTGATCGTTTTTAAATACACGTTTGGCGTTATTAATCGATAATAAAATAACTTTTGACATTTATGTATGTCATCGTGTTCAGTATATGTTAATCAGTTTACAGTTAATCGTAAAAATTAATGACTCAGCACTCGGCCGTGCGATGTATTGCATTTTAAGTAAAGTGTTAAGATAGGTAAATTATTTACTTAATATTGACATTTGAATTTTTTTTTAATTTTATTATTACGTTATAAAAAACTTGTAAAAATTTTCGTATTTTCGTACGTAAATCAATGTTTATCGGTTAATCTGATCATTCTACATATTCATTTTTTTTTATTAACTCTCCGATTATGTATACTCAGCTGGTCATTGAATTGGAAATTAAAATCGGTGGCTTGGTATATCTGTAGTTTGTTAAATACTTCACTTGCGTAAATAATAAAGAATACACCGTATAGGAATCTGCAGTGAAGTTTAGGCAGAACAATTAACGCGGGGATGATACAATTTTTTGATGTCAATGAGCAAGGAACTTATTGTTCTTCACGATCAATTCTCCGACGACTTAACGAGATGATCGAGTTCGACTGCAGTCCGCGTATATGTATACTATATAAAAAGCCACATACCACTCACTCACTCATCGCTACATCTCAAAAACTACAAAACGTACGAACTTGAAATTTGGAATAAGGTTGTTTCTTTAATAACCTATATAGACGTGCAATGAGAAAGGGTTTTTCGAAATTCGCATTTTAAAGAGGTCCTCAAACAAAGATTTTGAGATTCAGGGTGGAAATCAAAACTTTTTTTTTCGTATACATATAAATGGTTGCCATTGGTTAGATCAGGTACAGGCATGCATAAAATCGTTGCGTTTAAATGGCCTCGATTGAAGAAACTACATCTTGAAGCCAAGTGCAGTATATGTGTGTAGCTTATAAAGTCAAAAACAACTCGATTGAATTTGATGAAAATTTCAGAGATTGTTTTTAGAGGAATTAGAAAAGGTTATAGAGTAAGTAGTGTAAACCACGTTAAAAATATACCAAGTGCTAAATCCAATCCGCGACTTGCGATTACCCAACCATAAGTTGAATTATTTTACAAACTTTGAACTGAGGTACACTAAATAATAATTTACGTATAATATATTATATAGTATTTTCCACGAGAAAAACTGCACACGGGCGAAGCCTGCTGCAAGATATTCAGCTAGTATACCTTTATATAACTTAAATAATTTTAAGTTACACAGTTTTGGAAAATCTCGACTGAATTGTGTGCCACAAGTACCGCCTATAATATACGTGTTTGAATTATGTGAATCACAACGTTTATATTATTAAGTATACTTGTCTCAAAAAAAAATATTGTGATCCGCAGGTTTTCATAAAAGTTCACACACAGTCACGCACATATATACAGACGAACGTCACCCCGTGCGTTTTTGCGTCGAGTCTTAAATTATTTATCCCTATTGCAGCTCGGGTGGTTTTCGTCGAGGTGGTGGTTGGACGTGGGGGTGGACGGAGATCGACCAAGTCGGGGGGGGGGGGGGGGTAGTCTTTGCCGGAGCTGATTGGACGGCCAATTGGATTAACCGCCTTTGCACGCCCGCACACGCGCTCAACCGGATGAAACTTTCCTACCACGGTTCTATACCCTCATGTACACGCCCGGTCTTTTTTCCATCCGTACCGAATTCTCTCTCACTCTGTCACCATCACTCTTTAACTCGGTCTGTCTGTCTCTCTATATATCTCTCTCCCTCTCGTTTTTTTTTCTGTTGCAATCGCAAGGTTTGTTTCCTTCCGTTATTTGCATAATACGAGGACAATATAAACATTCCCCGAAAGCAAAAAAAAAAATAAAACTCTTATTTTTCTTCAAACTTTACTCAAAAAGATTTCTTCTTTGTCTATATGCTAATATATATATAGGCGTTTTGCTACGACTGTATCGCTTCTGTTTATTTTCGTCGAGACTACCTATACGCGTCATTGTACTTACTGCATATTGTAATAACTAATAGGTAATATTCACTGTATATTATATTCCGTATAATATAATATAATATTTTATTTTTTTTAATTTTTTTATCATTGATCCTAAACCTGGTAACTATGACCATCATTAGATGTTTGAAGGGTGGGACGATTGGATTGAAAAACGTGTGTATGTGTGTGGCAAGGACTAGTCACTAAAAAGTAAAAACTTGGGTGGTTATACCCATCCGGGAACTAGTGACACCGGCCGATGTTGCATCACTTTCGTCTGACTAAATACAACCACCGAGCTACATCGCAATATATTTTAATTTCCCCGATAAAAATGTTTAAAAACCTAACTGTAGGTACCTAATATTATGCTTTATGTACCTATCTTAGTATACATAATTATGTAAAAAATCATAACTAAATATTTTGAGTGAAAAAATATCCATGTATAATTTTTAAATACCAATGGCAGTCCTGAATTTACCATTTCACCCAAATTAAGAATTAATATTAATCATTTTTAATTCAAGCATAATATATAATATACAACTCGTGACTTTATATGTTTGCATATATTTATAACTGCAGTATAAGTGATAGAAACTAATAGTATAATATAATATAATATTATTATTTAATAGGAATAATATTTTAAAAACAGTGACAAAAATTACAAATTGTTTTTTTTAAACTATTTAAGTTTGTTTTTTTTCATCGCAATCCTATATACATAACGTATTGTCACTCACCTCTTCCGGTCACGCCCAACGCTATATACGCCAAGGATGACATTTTTGTCAAATACTATTCGAAATAGTTAAAAAAAAATATTTTATACAAGACATAATAATAATAATATTATAGTTTAAAAACTATATATGATCGAATGACAATTCAAATATATTATTTAAAACTCTATAATAAACGCTGTCGATGACACGATATTTCGTGTTAAAGCGTACCTACCTGTATAGAATATCTCGGTTTTAAATTAAATACCTACTTTTATCTTAGACCTCGTTTTCGATGGTTGTTTTTTAACGAGATATTTTTGTTTGGAGATGGAACACGCCCATGATATTGGCCCATACATTTGTCCTAGACAAATATCTCATATCACACGCGGAGGTATTATTATAATATACGTATCAATTTGTATAAGACATTTTTTTTTATTTCGGACGTTCATTTGAATAACTATTTTTGCATGCATTTTTGTAGGTCTGTTGCAACGATCTTCGGTAGGTACCATAACGACATATGCCAGGTAGGTATAAATCCATTATAATAATGTGTTATATCACCGTACACGGACGCACCACGCACGTAAATATAATATGATGATATACTGTGCGAGCTCATATTGTAGTATGATATTATTCGATCTAGAAAACCACAACCCGACGACCGTTTCGCGTACCGCTATACCATCCTATATAATATATACCGTTATTATACGACGCGTTCGAAATTCACACCCGGGCCGCCGGCCTTTATGACATTTGCGAAATGTTTGATCGGCTAAACGGGTAAAATCGACGTTGAATAATATATTATAGGTGCGCGTGTGTATAGAACGAACGGATTATGGCCTTTGTGCAATTAACTACACCGATGCAGTTGACGCGGAAACGTCAAATTATATATATATATATGTGTGTGTGTGTGTGTGTGTGTGTGTGCGTGTGTGTGTTTAATATATAGGCGTGTATTGTGTATACATATAATATTATGTACGTATACGGTTCAGAGCACGGCACGTCGACGGCGTCGGCCATGACCGGACGTCGATTTATGCGATTAATGATTACGCGTATATTATATATATTATTATTATTATTATAATATGTGTTCTGCGGGAAACTATTCACCTACGGCGACGCGGTTGTGCGTGCTGGGGTGAAAATTTCAATGGTTGCGATAAAATTTGTACCGTGTCCTAATTTGGGTTATAGGTCTATATAATATACAGCGCAGTACCTACTTGCATATACATATATTTGACATATTTTGGCGCAAACGATAATGTGTATAATATTGTTATGTAATTAATGCACCTTTGGCGTTTATGTCATATTATATAATATATATATAGTTACCTTGTTTCCGTATAGAGTGCAATTGGTTTTAATTTGTCCGTGTCCGTGTTCCAGGAGTTTCGGTACCGTGTGTTCAAAGTGTTCGAAAGGCATTTCCGCTTCGCATTGGGTGCGAAAGGCCAGGGACCACGTTTACCATTTGGCGTGTTTCCGGTGCGACGCCTGTGACCGACAATTGAACACGGGTGAAGAGTTTGCTCTGCACGAAGGTCGTGTTCTGTGCAAACCTCATTATTTGGACATCGTGGACGGCGGAACTACAAGCTCGTCAGGTACACCTATATTCTATTATTATTATTATTATTATTATTATTGTTGTGTTATTGTTTTTTACTGGATAATATTATGCTTGTCGGTGATTTTTCTACCGTTTTGAATCTATTGGCCGTCTCATAATAACATAGGCAATATTATACATTGTACACTCATACTAATTATATACTACCCATAATAATACGACCAAGTCCTTTATAGTGAAGCTTGAAATCGAATTCGTAGTAAATCGTAAATGCCTTATTCAGAATCCAAATCGATTTCCATACAATGTTACGCGTATAGAAATAATACGAAACCGGACTGCTCTGTATGCAGATAATGATTTTGTACGACGCGACGTATTTATACATAATTAAAGGCAGATTCGGTCAAAGGCTATAATTTTCACCCACAGACACCAATAATTATAGGTACTGTATTAACATCCCGTTTTCAATATTGGATCTAGGTCACATTAATTGAGTCCATTTGAGTGTATTAAATAGGAAATTATATGGCTGGTATACCATGTTAAAAAAATTTGCAACAATATAAAATTATTAAGTGTAAGCAATTTCACCCCTCAGCAGCCGGCTCTGCATAGGGTTTTTTGAACTTGGAACTCGAAATACGATACTTGGATTTCAAAAACAATATACTTCTCATTCCTCATGTATATATGATAGTTATATATCATACAGTGTAATAACGATGGGGTCACATTTGGGAAATTATTGGCTTAGAACCGTAGTATCGTGGAAAAATAGCCTATCGGAATCACATTCTTACTTATTGTTGGAACTGTGTTTTTATTGATTCGTGTTTCTTTGAAGTCGTAATCCATTTGAAATATTTCTATTTATTTTTTTTGCATTTACACATAATCTATATAGGCCCTTATGACCTTGTTATTCAGGTCAATACTGGTTTCTTCCTCTCTTATTGTCTTATCGATTCTAAGTTTAAACCAATTATTTTCCAACAAAATATATAATATTATTGACTAGGCATTGTCTGCATTTTCTGATTGTGTATAACAAATAAATTATGACGGCCATTACCTATTTGAATTATCATTGAATTTTATACGTACGACTGGTACTTGGGAGTTTAGATTATATAAAGTTATCACTACGTAGATCATTTTTAGCTGCGGCTACGTGCATACAAGTGTTAATATAACATAGTAGTACAGTGGTTTGGTTATAAGTAGGTATATTATAATGGATTTAAGAAGAAAAACTCATTATAACATTTCATAATATTTATATTATATATTATTTTATATAATAATTTGTTTGTATGATAATATAATACTATTATTGATATGTACCTAGATAATAAAATATAAAATGTACACTGTATATTTATTTTTTTACATATTTTTAAATGTAAAAATATGCCCTTTTATTATTGAAATTAGAAAACAAACATGCACTACAATATTGGTTTCACATTGTAATAAGTAATAATTAATGGGTAATGAATATTATTTTTATTTACTAGAACGCAAAGGCGCCCATTAAACGGAACCTGACAATATCATAAAAAAAACTAAGAACCAACAAAATTGCTTTTATTAAATAACAGAAAGTAGATAAACAACAATACAACATAGATACCTAAAAGATTTGCCTATCTAATATGTCGTGTAGTATAAATGCATAATATCATCAGTAAAAATAGTTTACTAGGTAAATATAATTAAAAAAATTGATATAATTTCACATCTGTCTAGGGGGGTGACATGTCACCCCTTTGCATCCCCTAGGACGTACTTGCTAGAACGTATTTACATTCGTTTATCATTCATGATAATGACTATTATTATAGGTATGAATGTATGATACATAATAATATACGTAATATTATGAATATCTCATCGTGGCCCGAGACCGATAGACATAATTTGAGATGACTGTATAGGAAATATCGTTATATTAACTTGGGGAAAATAGTCATTGTCGCGTTATTGGCTATAATGCTATAATAAAGTAATTCACTAAAATTACAAAATATATCATCACCGTTGCCACTATAACGTCATATACCTATTATACATTTGAACTCGTCTATTTGCCCTTTGATTTCACTCTGCAGATTCGGTCCAATTAACTATATACGTCTTATTGGTGACCCTGTGTCCGCTCGACGACCCTTCGGTGACCCCAAATGTGCGTTTAATTAGGTCAATCTCGCAGTCTTATATACATGTGTATGTGTGTGTGTGTCTGCGCGCGCGTTAAGGGGTTCGTGAGCGTGGATGGGGTGGACCCATTGTTTATCCGTCAACCGTGAAATCGCCGCGCCAAATCGAATTTACCCGCGATAATCAAATATTATATAGTTCCGACGATAAAAAAAAAATATATATATATAATGTGTGTGCATAAGGCCATACGGGAGGAAAAACACGACCCCTTGCGTTTGCTCTCGCCTCGGCCGCCCACAATATATATGATGTCATCGCCGCCTTTGCGAAAGAATATATATATATATATGTAATATCGTCTATGCACGGCGTTTTTCTGATTCAATTCGCACCGACGCGCGACGCCACCTCCTTCTTTCCATAATATATATATATATACTATTGTATTATATATAGTATACTGAAATCACTATAAGATCTGTACAGAAATATCGTACACGTGCATCGCCTCGTATAATATGTACCGCCGTCCGCGAAATCACGATAATAGTAAACGTGTTTATACATTTGCGAATGACGATCGTCTGCACGTAGTATATTATACATCACTCTCGCTGCAGCGTGCACAATAATATTTACTATAATATGTAGGTAGTATGCAGGATGCAGTTATAGTGTTCCTGTCACATGCGTACCTATGTAGAGGTTCCCGGCACGTCTAAGTATATGGGTAGGTCGTAGGTACATACCTGGCGGTTCTGCCGAAAGTAAACCATTAGTTTTCCGGAAAAATGACAACGTTTTCAGAAGTTATATTTTTTTAGATAGTCGTTACAAAACAAAAAACCATATTTTTCATTTTTATAATTTTTGTATATTTCATTACTTTTTTTGAATGCTGACGTATATTTTACAATTAATATTACTAAGCAAAATATTTTCGTGAGAACTTCAAAACTATCTGTATAAAAATCACATTTCAAACTAGTAAATTAATATGTATAGTCATCATTGAAGTTTATACGAGACGAGCAGTAGTGCAGGCCAACATAAACCTACGTACTATAGTACCCCAGCATTCCACTCCAGTCTGCTCATCAAAACGTATAAGAGTACTGATCAACTATTTATTTGAAATTTTATGTTTATATACTGTATTTCTCAAAACAATAATCTTTTTTTTGAAAATCGAATAAAAAATTTTAAAAAAAATCTTCAATACTTTTCGAGAAAATGAGTTTACAGACTGAAAATAATCAGTGTTATTTGTTGTCTATGTCATTTGAGAATAATTATATTGCTGCATATTATACGAAGATAACGCACATATACGTGCGCATATTAGGTATAATGGCCTACTCGCCTACTACCTTATAACGTTTTTATGGTTTATAGCATATTTTCTTAATCTCTATAATAATATTATTCTCGAGATTTTTTTTCTAGTGCGTTTCTCAGACATGCAGGACTATTTTCACGTATAGTCCTGCTATTTTCGTGTAAATATTTTAAAAATCTAACCGTGTTCTAGTATGTTGTCTTTTAAATTTTAAATCTTGTAGGTGGTGTATGTACGAAGTCAGACGGCCACCCTCTGTCTCTATCTATAATATTATAATATTATTATGTCAACGGATTCGATCGATTTTCTCGCTGCAGATATCGGTATTGCGGACGATTCATCGAAACGCGTCTGCCACTCGACAACACAGTACCTTTAACGAGTGCAGTAAAACGCAAGGATTCACGTGATAGAAACCTGAGATATAATATTTATTGCCGTCTCAATCGGCTTTAAAGCGGCACTATCGGATTTGTACATAGTGGTGAAATATAGCCTTTTTCTCGTTTAGTTTAAATTATATATTTACCTGTCCATATTCTATACCTATATATAGGTACTATACGTATAATGCGATTATATTATGTAGGTACGGCTCTTTTAATATAAACGTGAATGCACGTTACAGCGAAAGCCAATTATTACTACTCTTCAAGTCTGTTCCAAATATTTAAATCGAGAAAAACTATATACTTTTACAATTCATACCTATACCTAGTAGTATATATACATATATTGAAATGATAAATATTGGAAATAGTTTTAATAACTCATAGGTATACATCTGTAGGTCAAATAATATAGTATATCGACATGACGTGTTGGTTGACATTTCAATATCGGCAATATTCATCATCGCGTGCGTGTCTGTTTTATTAAATAAATTGTATAGACATATAATTTTGCGCGCGGTTGGTTATTCAAATCGCAGTCGCCGAGGTTGAATATAATGATTGTAGTATAAAGCGCCCCGAACATCCGGCTGAATCGCGCTCATGAGGGTTAAGTCCTCCTCTGTAATTACGATTTACGATACATATTATATCCTTCAATCGTGGGGCAAATACTGGCGATGGTTGAAATGATCTTCTTCTGGCTTCGGTCTCTGCAAACAACCTGCAAAACTCGGGCATTGTATAATTAAACATTATACAGTATACCTATATACAGTATATGGTGTAATAGTGTCACAACATGAATTCAAATATACGGATTTTTAAACTTATAGAATGACAGACAACGGAAATGTAACCGAGTTAATTAAAATAGTTTTAATAAACGAGAAGTTGGTTTATATTTTTTTTTTTTTTTTTGGGGGGGGGAAGTGTCCGTGGTGGTGGAACTCATACAGTGTTAGTCATGTGATGTTTTAGTCAATATAATTTCCAAGGAGCCTGCTCGTGTGACTTTAAAAAGGGGGGCAATATTTATAAGCAATATGCAATTTCATTACCGCCGCCCATGGCATTTGTGTTATATAGTCGTTTGCACACACATGTCAACGCCACCGAAGATCAAAAATGAAAAGCGTAATGTTTTGCTCAAAACAGGCTTTACAAGGGAAACTTTCCTCTTGTGCATCGTAGAGTGGTTTGATTTTATAGATTTTTTTTTCGCTAGAAGGAGGATAGTTTTCTACAGGGCGCATTGGACTTATATTTTTAATCCCGTTGCCTAAAAACAAACATAATAAAAATAACAAAAGCTTATGAAAATTTGTCATATTCAAAACCGTAGTATATGATGTTTAAATAGCATTTTTAAAATCCAAGTCAAATGCTCTCTGTAAGAAGTGTATCTCTTTCCAAAGAAAAAAAAACTAACGAAATCGAATTATTCTACGAGGCGTGAGAGTTTTTCTTGTATTGTTTTAGAGTAAAATAAGAGATCACGCGCAGGCACCTTAATAATTTAAATGAAAATATGAATATTATGGTATTATAACATATAACCGATACATATGCATGATAAGTAGAAATAATATTGTTGATTATTTTTTTATACAGAGGGTGGAGATTCAGAAAGTTATCACAGCAAGAATAAAGCAAAACGTGTACGGACCACATTTACCGAAGAACAGTTGCAGGTGTTGCAAGCTAATTTCCAATTGGATTCTAATCCCGACGGGCAAGACCTAGAAAGGATAGCCCAAATTACTGGACTGAGCAAAAGAGTTACTCAAGTGTGGTTTCAGAATTCTAGGGCGAGACAAAAAAAGCACTTGCACACCGGTAAAGTGAAAAACACTCCATCCGGATTACGTAAGTATTTCACAACAAGCATTTTTCATCATAGGGTAGGTGCATACGAAGACACTATATTCTACTATAAATTCACCTTATATAAGGATCGTATTTTTATTAAAATCACAGCCATATATTAGCATGCTGACGTAACTATAGGATAATAGTGGTTACAGGGACTATAATATAGAGTGCTAGAAAATCAAAGTTCCAAATGAGGCTTAAAAAATAATTCTCAAAAGTCAAAATTGAAAATAATTAAATATAATATCTTATATGTATTTATTTTTTTCCTCTGCATAAGCACATTTAAAATTTTATAATCGTATAATTGCCTAAATTTAAAAGTGAACACTTTTAAAATATCATTACCAATGATAATTTATCATTAATTGTATATTATAATGGTGGCCACACGATGGTCGCGAACCGCATGTGGCTCCTAACTCTTGAGTCAGTTTCGTGCGGCTCCAAGTTATTTTTGTAAATAAATGTTCGTTCATTTCTTATAAAATGAAAATGTTCCTTCATTTTATAATCTATTTTATAAACACCTAGCTCATAACAATGTGGCTCGCTTCGAATTAGCTTCATACATTTTCGGCTCCCAAAATTAAGATTAGTGGCCATCACCCCTGGTATATTTTATGTTTCTGTGATTTTTTAATGTTATGCTAGATCACTGAATCTGTTTGGTGACAGGATCTTATATGCACCTACGCTTTAATTCTCTTCGTACAGGAAAAAGAACCAATCTTATTTTATATATCCATTCGGCATTACGATTGTTTGTATTTTAAAACAAGAATAACCAATGTGCGAGAGCTAAGCCCCTTTGTCCAGTTACGCCGATGCGATACTATAGAGTATTCAGTTTTGACATATATATGATATACTTATATTACAAGCGCTTTCTGACCAAGATTATAAAACATTGTCGTTTTCGTTTTACAGTTCACCACCAACAAAACGGTTCCGAAAATCATTTCAACCGGCACATAAATCTACACCTTACGTATTCGTTTCAACAGCCTCCGTCGTCGAACCATTCGCACCAGAGGGGATCTCCTATTTATATACCCCAAAATCCAGGTAAACGCAAAAACCGTCGATTTTCGAGAGCGGAGCTCACCGTGCCGTATATTAATAAAGTGTTCCAATAATGTTCGTAATTTGGTATTAATAATTGTCGTGTACGGTTACAGCCTCGGAAACGTCGTCCCTAGACGACCTGTCTCAAGACTCCATGATGATGTGTTCGGTGGGCAGGAACAGCGATCCGGTATGAGACGAAGACCGTGGTGGGGCCAACAACCATCCGCCACGTTGACCACGTCCGAAATAATAATAATAATTATTATTATTATGAGAAATAATATAATTTGAGAGAATAAAATGTTTTAAATTATTTTTACTGTGATATAATCATATTTAATTAATTAATGTTTAATTACCGGATGGAAGCCCGCATTGCGTTTCAATCCGTTCGTATTTTAATATGTTAGAATCTCTAGACGGACAGTTTACTCTCCTCGTCACATGTTTACAAACACTTAATTATCATATTATTATTATTATTATTATATTATTATACAGCACGATTTAGTGTTCCGCGTCCATCGGCCCGCAACTTATGTTAATAATATTCACATAGTTACCATTAGTTAAGCTCGTCAACATAGGGAACAACAACTACTACGCGATTTAGCGCCTTCTCGCACTGTACACTATACACATCCGTATATTATTCGCATTTCTTCACCGTTTCGTATGTTTTTCGTCGAAAATTTTCCACTCTCCATTTTACTGTAACATTGTTATAAACACCTAATATACGCTATAACGGAATTTTCAGCGGTAGAGCGTATATTATATTATATATACGGATATAGTAAACTATTTATCAAAAGCTGTTAAATCCTGATTTTTATTCACAAAGTGTTTTTCGTATATTCGCATTATATTTAGCTATTGCCGCAGACAAAACGCGTACTATACGCTTTATCGTTACAAAAACAATAGTGCCTACTACTTTTGATGGTTATTTAATCATATTATAAATACGTTCAGGTATAGAACGTAACATGATTCCGTGTTTGAGCAAACCCCCTCCCCTCCAATAAAAAACTGTTTCTTCTTCCGTCCGTTGCAGTTTTGATGCGCGTTCCTATATATAAGCAAATTTTACTTTTTCCAAAAACCACCGAAAATATTTTATTGTTATCTAAATGAAATTAAATAATTTTATTAATTTTAAGAATCTTTTTATTATTACTTATATCATAAGAATAGTATCTCACGTATTATTATAGTTATTTTTTTTTTTTTGCTTCATCGCATACCACACAATGTTATCATATAATAGTAACACGGGAACTTTATATTGTAATCCTTTTTAATAGACAATAGTGCGTTTATAATATATTATATTAAATATATCTTATTTGATCAGATCGTGTATAATAAGATGCTTGAAATTTGTTATTATTATTATCTTTATTATTATTATTTTTATTATTATTATCATCATTATCATTGTGAAAATTTGATTTTGTATGGAATGTAAATTATTGTAATTTATATATATTATATTGTAAATACGAATCCTGGGCCGGCCCAAAATATTCTGCCACCCTAGGCAAATATATCTGATCTGCAACCGTCCCCCTCCTTTCCCATCATAATATAGTACTGTACCTATACCAATTTTGTTTACGAAAATGTTTGTACATATAAATATTGATATATTGTATCTGTGTGTAAGTAAAAATTGTTTAGAAATAATATTCAAATAAAATGTACTAAAATATTATAAATATTTATTTACCCATATTCCTACCTGTTATATACCCACATCTGCAACATACTGCAAATAATCAGTCATGTTATCAAAAAATATAGAAAATATTACAATTAACTTTAAGTAGGTATGCTACACAATATCACCACTAGTTATAATTATATTCAATACTTTGTGTATACACTGCAGACTGTAGCTTCGCCCAAACTGTGGATTGCTACCAAGAGTGGGTCGTTATGACAATTTTGGTGTGGGTTGCGTAAAGGTTAGAAGAGGTTCATACAAATGGCAGACGCAGACAGTGAAGAAAGTGAAGAATCGGTGCAATACCATTTTTTACCCTTTTACCTGAAAAAAATATGATACGATTGCTCATTTTTTACCTTTTTATATTTGAAAAAACTCAATACACGATTGCGCGCATAAATATTTTTTATTGCCGTCACCTTAAATTATTTAAGCTAAAGAAATTAATATACAATTTACAATTATATATATAGTATACTCCTGAACAACGTTGCGTAATTGTATGTATAGTAAAAAATGAATTATACTAATAATGATAAGTAACTTGATTACTATAATGCGCGGTAAAGATATTTTTTTATAAATTGATCACTGTTAACCACGGTTACATATTAATATATTATACTCAGGTTGATTCTATGCCGCTATGCTGCCCGTGTATATCAATGGTCTACGATGCATCAATGCATTTTAGACCTATAAATTATGGGCATCCCAAACTATTAGCCATAATAGCTGTCTCTTTCTACCCACAAAGGTCCTATTTCATAAAGGTCCTATACGGTGGTACCTATTGAAGGAGTACGTTGGACGAGCGGTCCATATCTTTATAGGTGATACGGCAACGGCATACGTATAGTGAAGTGTATAGTTACTAGGACTGTTTATACTATTACTAGTCTGCACTCTGCGCATGTATTAAAATATATAAATATTATCTTATATTAAGAAACCAAATAGCAAATATCTACACTAAAAATAAAACCCATATTTCATTTGATTATTGAGAACTGCTCACAGTAAATTCAAAAACAAATCCATATGACCATATTGATATCGCTATAATATCATTATCATTTACCACCAGTCAAATTTATGAACTGAGAGCCCAGCGTTATGGTCTGAGCCTGTTTATGTGCCCCCTCTAAAACGAACGTCTGCCCGCAGAGTATGCAAGCGCGTGCCCTGCATAACCGTGCACATCATGCTCATGTCATTATAATTACGAAATATTAGTTTTTTTTATATAATATTAAATGGAGCTTGAACGAGTGCATATTTTATATTATATTTTCCGACATCTTAATTGGTAGTTTCACTGTGAGGATTTTTCAGTTTGGACTGAATCTGCGTAGTCAAATAAAACAGTTTTACATTTTTAATTAACATAATATTTAAATTTAAATTTATATTTATTTATTTATAGAAAATCGTATTGAAATAGGTATGTTACGATTTGTGATCATTAAGAAACATAATTAATCAACAATAAACAAAGTTGGGAGTGGATAATTTATTGAAATTGTTTTACCTATATCTAACACAAAATTAATAAAAATGTTTGATCAAAAATATTAGTTTTAAATTTCATACGTGAATTTCAGTACCTATACTATCTCCAATGGTCGGGAATTCATGGGGAAGGCTACATTTTGTTGGACAAAAGTATACAGGTAAATAAAAACAAGTTAAAACATTTTCTTTTCAAAAATATTTTATTATTGTGCAGTAGAAAATGTTACTTAATGTATAAAGAAATATTAAAATATAGCTTAAAGTTTTAAGCTTTAAACATTGAATAACTTAAAAAAAGGTCTATCTTAGGTTTAGGTAGGTATATAAACTTAATAATTGGTGTATGAATATTATTATCTACATTTTTGTATACTTGTAAATTTGATCTTTTTCTGTAATGCCGTAAGTTTTTTTTTTTCGTGTAATTGAATGTTATCGTTATGATTACACGGCGTTGTGGATAGGCAATTTAGCTATACCTCTGTCGTGGTTCTATTTATCCGGTATCTCCCGTGTGTTAGGCTTATTGTTCAACATTAAAATACGACATATAAAATAATAATAATAATATATAATAATCATAAAAATAAAAAGTAATTAGTGTTCAAAACGATTGTACACATTAAATTATATTATTTGTTTTATTGTTATTACTTAATATTATTATTTATTATGTAATTTTTTTTATTTCTCACATTTTAGATTCTAAGCGCAGCGAGGAAGCTAGTGGTTTTACAATGGTGTTTATTTTTTATTTTTTTATTTTTTTATATCCTGTATACAAAATTTCTACCAGAAGGAGTGCTTCGATTTCAACATATAGTACCTAATATTTTAGAAAATTGGATCAAGATAATACTTTAGAAAGGTCATTTTTCGATTTTCTCAATAATTATTAAAATAATTTCTAACGCTTTGTTTATCGCCAGAGCAACGAATAAAAAATAATAATAATATTATAATATTAATTCAACTAACAGGCTATAATAATTAATAATAACAATATAAAAAATCCAGACTGACCCACCGGCTCCGATCAGAATAGTTTTTCTTATACAATATTATACTATGTCATTGAATTCAAGTTTAATACAATCCATTATACATTGACCCACTCTTAACCTACTGTACAGCAGAGCAACATTCACTTATCTGCTTTTTATTTTTTATAACAATCAGAAAAAAAGATGGAAGTAAAAATTTAAAAGTATGAATAATATTTAAATATTTTATGCTTCATTGTTTATTTAATAATATGAGAAAATTAACAATCATTATAACTTATAAGATTAAAGTTTTACAACAAAAATTAATTTTGATAAATTATAAACTTTAGTTTTAGATCGATGCCACCAGTCAGCATC
Source organism: Metopolophium dirhodum (assembly GCF_019925205.1). Classification (NCBI taxonomy): domain Eukaryota; kingdom Metazoa; phylum Arthropoda; class Insecta; order Hemiptera; family Aphididae; genus Metopolophium; species Metopolophium dirhodum. Next base: position 29,802,026 of record NC_083561.1, on the reverse strand, counting down.
TCTGTTTGCATCCCTCTCCTCTTTTAAACTCGTATTGTCATACCACATGTCGGTATCAGTGTACCTACTACCCTATTTATTTGCAACAGCAACAGCAGCATAATGTCCTTCCAAACTTGAGGAGTCGCCTCCCCACTGCTGATAAGAACGATCTACGACGACATTGCCGGGGTTTTTCTGCTGCTGCTGACTTTGCTTGGATCGTAGTCGTTCCTCGTCCGGAACCAATTCGTTATCATCGGCCAGTGCAACGAACAACTGGATTTGAACCGGTGTCACGTGAACGTTAAGTTGTTCAGTCACCGCACTTTCGACTTTTAGTGTCGATATCTCAATTGCAGAATTGATTATTTTATTGATTTTTTATGAGGTTGACTTCCTCAACGTTTTTATACCTTACGCAAGGTTAGAACAATTATTAAACTATAATAGATACCTAAAAGTAATAAATTCTGAAATTGATTATTATAATATATCTTTATGTTAAAGAAAAATACTATAATTCGAGAAATGGCTCGTCACGAAATATAAACTGATTCATAATGTGTAATTGGATGTATTATTCATACATAATGAAATAACAATGATAAACATAATAAATATTTATATCGATGTGTATTTATTATATGTCAGGTATTATAATACTGTAAGTAAGTTGTTACAGACATTATAGGACAATATTGTGGACTTCTTTAAAACCAATAATATAAAATATTTGTTGTGCGCAATTATGTTGTGTTTTCTAAAATATAAATAGATAAAAAATGAGCTATTGTGTTACGTCCGTGCAACATCCTGTGTATATAAATTGTCTGCTGTGATTTTTGGCGGGCTACAAATGATAAATTGCCCAAACATTTTTTTAGTAAAAATATCGTCATACAGTAAGGCGTGTTAGATATGCAATTTAGATGCACCTGCAATACATACGCGGTAATCGTCGCGTTTATCGTTAGAGCGTTATTATTTTTCCCTGTATGTTTGTAATTTATACGTCCATGAGTTCTTATTCAATCTGTTATAAAAAAGAGAATAATGAGAACAATTGATGGTAAATATAGGTTCAAATAAAAATTAAAATAAAAAGGCAGATTAAACAGACTCTTTTGAAGCCTTCCACACGACATGAGTAAATTGTCTATTTGACTGACAATAATTATTATTATTTATAATATTAACACTTTATTTGTACCATACAAATATATACTTATAAATGTATTATAGATATAATATTATAATAGTTGAGTACAAAAATCCCAGCCTGTGTTGGGAGTGTTAAGTTCTGAACAGAATCGTGATTTATATAATTTAGAACCTAACGATTTTTCTACCCATTTTATAAATAAAAACTAAGCTAAAGTAATTATGGTTAATTTTATATAAACACTCATTATAAAATTATAAATTTTATACAAATACTTAAATTCAAGTTTATTGTCATAAGGTAGATTTTAAAATATCTGTCAAAATAACAAACTTAGACAATTATTTTGTAGTTACAATGTTAAATTTTATTGTATATAGAAAATGCAAATATAAATAACCAGTAAAAATTTCATGAATATACGTTAATTTGTTTTAGAGTTATACCAAAAACCAAAATTTATTTTGTCAAAAAACAATTTTGCGTAAAATTTCTCGTTATTCTTTAATTTTTATGTTGTTTTTCCCAGCGCTATTGAAAACTATTGGCCATTGTGAATATAATTCTATTTTGACCTCCCGAATGCACCAACTAGATTCACTTTCCCATCAAACAAGATACTGTTGAAAAAAATCGAAGCCGTTTTATTGCCCCAAATGGTGGTGACAGACACAACAATTTGAAAAAAAATTTAAAAAAACACACATTACTGTAAAATCAATACATCCATCGCTCCGCTCAGAATCTAAAATCGCTTTCGTCAACTTTCACGGTTTTTAATTAATAATTAAATATTTTTCGAATACGCCTGTCTATAGCATAAAAAATGTAACTATTAAGTATTAATTCTATTGTGTCATATTTTGTAACTGCTAGTCAGGGCCGGATCTAAGGTCCATTTCAATGCCCCCCCTCCCCACTTTCGAAATTTGAACTTCTGACCACTCCAAACGTTTGTGCATCGTTTGTGCAGAAATGTGGATATGATGAATATTTTTATAATTGGCAAGAAAACATACATTTGCACCAATAAACACATTATCTTTCTTGAATTACTGTTAGAAGCAATCATAATAAAATATACAGCAAGTTTATAATTTAAGTTAATTTTTTTAAAAAACAAATCTGAATTCTTTCAGTACACACTATACCAGTGGTCGGCAACCAGCGGACTGCTTTAAATTCTACGACAACGATATTTAATCGAATATTATATCAAAAAAATCATATTGTATAAAATATATAATTGAACGTTTCTATCAGTCATATTTTATAATGGTAGATATACCTTGACAGTTACCGATAAGATACCTAGAGTAGATACGACGAGTGTATTTGGATTATAATATTAATTTTCTATTCTGTTCAGTAAAGTAAAACGTTGCGTTTTTCAACTACTCGCCAATCCATTTAATATTGATTATGAAGGTGTTGATGTTGAGTTTCAAATGGAAATAATAGATTTGCAGTCACAAGATATCTTAAAAGACTCATTCAAATCATCTGCTTTACTTTTTTTCGTTGAACTTCCGGCATCATTTTCAAAAATTAAATATATAGCTGCAAAATACTTCAGTATGTTTGGATACACTTACGTGTGTGAAAAGGCCTTTTCTCATATGAAAAAAATTAATAATCCATACCGTTCACGTTTAATTAATGACCATCTCCACCATGTATTTCGAGCCAGCACAAGAAATTTTAATGTGGAAATTTAAAAAATAATTAACAATATCCAACAACAAAAATCAAATTAAGCCTAAAGCAGTTGTAATTTCCATACTTTTATATTATAATTATTATATTATTAAAAACTGTAATTTTTATACTCTATGATTTTAAAGTTTTAAACAGTTATTTTTTTCTTTTTACCTTCTTCAAAAGGTTGCCGACCACTGCACTATAGTATATTAAGAACTATCAGGCACATCATTAGAACTTTTTTTCAGGGCGTTCTGAGTGGTTCAGATACATTTTGTACATGAACAATGCCACAACAGACTGTTTTTTTCATAAGCTACAGTGATTACTTGGATAAATAATTAAATTTATTTTAACACAACATAGGTAAAGTAGCACTGCACGTACTATGGTTTTAAATTTATATTCTAAGTTATAAATGGATATTATATAATATGAACTTTTGATTAATTAACAATGTTTAAATAATACTACCTATATAGCTATATAATGTTTTTTTCATATAAATAAGGAAATTTTTTAACACAGACGTTTAACGACTACATTAACAATGAAGTACAATTTTGACAATTTTATTTTAAATATTACTACTGTTAATGTAAATTTTAAAAACAGTTAACAAATAAGTAATAACAATTTATTAACATAATTACAAATTAACTCTGTTAATACCTAATTTATCCAAAAGGTATTATTTGTTGACTATAATAAACAAAAAATCAAATAAATAAATATAAGTCTTGTAAAATATATATTATAACTTGTAAGTGTAACATAAGTCGTAAATGTATCCATAAATAATACATTATATATTATATTCTGTATTCTGGAACACAGTTGTTGAATTATTATTTAAATCTATAATCTATTAGAATGTTAGTTTAACAATATTAATATAATATTTACTAGGAAAAATACTTTTTAAGAGTATTCAAATACAGATACCTGTTTTGAAAAGTATGTAAAATTGTAAAATACGCGTATTCAAGTGATTAAAAAGTATTTGAATACTTTTGCTCAGGTAGGTACTTAATGAAAATTTATCATAGCTGATCTGAGTTCCAAAAATTGAACTTTAGATTTATAGTTTTTTTAAAAATACTTGAAATCCTAACTTCATCAATATTAGTCTTATCGACATGAAGTCTTTAAGATACAACGCAGTCCAGCCTTTTAAATTGTTTGTTATGTTTTCCAAATTCGTATTATATCGAAAACGTAAATCATTCAATATTGCTCGTATCGACATAAAATCTTCAAGATTCAACGCAACCAAGCCTTGAAATCAAATTTATATTCTCAAAAAAGTATCGACATTAAGATTGACAAAAGAAAATTTCCCGCAAAATTAATTTTTGAATAATTTAAATAATGAATACATTTTTGAATTTATCATGTATTAAAAAACTAAAAAACCCAATCAACCGTACCAACATTCCCTACTAACTATAGGAATGGCGATACCAATATAAAAATTAATTTATGTAGGTATTCTATGAAAAATATCTATTTCCATATTCAAATATTATTGAATAATTCAAAAAAACATCAAAATCAATATTTAATATTCAATATTTATAAAGGCAACTGCCTTTTAGGAAACCAAAAAAAATTTTGAAAAAATTTAACTATAGGAATACACATAACAAAGTACAAACTAAAATGCCCAGAATCTTAAACAGAAAAACTATTCAAAATAATTAGTTCATTAAAGAATGATTATTCATAGGGCACCAAGTTATCAATTTTCAAGTCAATATAAAATATACAACTAGAGTTACATTACTAAAAAAAAAAATTGAAGGAGGGTGTTTGCGCCCGCAGGCAAATGCATTTTAGGAAACCAAAAAAATATTTTGAATACATTTTACAGAAGAAAAATACATTTCAAAGTTCAAACTAAAATGCCCAGAAAATTAAACAGAAAAAACTATTTAAAATATTTAGTTCATTAAAGATAAGGATTATTCAAGGGTACTCGATATCAATGTTTAAAAAATTTCGCTAGAGGTTAAATCCTAAAAAAAAAATTAAAGGAGGGTGTTGGCGCCCGCACGCAAATAGATTTTAAAAAACAAAAAAAAAATTTGGAAAAAAATTTTGAAAAAACTATTCAAACTATTTAGTTCATTAAAGAATGATTATTCATGGGGCACCAAGTTATCAATTTTCAAGTCAATACAAAATATTCAACTAGAGTTACATTACTAGCAAAAAAAAAATTGAAGGGAGGTGTTGGCGCCCGCAGGCAAATGCATTTTAGAAAACAAAAAAAAAATTTTGAATAAATTTAACTGTATTACACATTACAATGTTCAAACTAAAATGTTCCGAAACTTAAACAGAAGAAACTATCAAAATATTTAGTTCATTAAAGAATGATTATTCATGGGGCTCCAAATTATCAATTTTCAAGTCAATACAAAATATTCAACTAGAGTTACAGTACTAAAAAAAAAAAATTTGAATAAATGTAACTGTAGGAATACACATTACAAAGTATAAACTAAAATGCCCCGAAACTTAAACAGAAGAAACTATCAAAATATTTAGTTCATTAAAGAATGATTATTCATAGGACACCAGATTGTCAATGTATAAAATATTTGGCTAGAGGTTAAATCCTAAAAAAAAAATTGAAGGAGGGTGTTGGCGCCCACAGGCAAATGCGTTTTAGAAAACCAAAAAAAAATTTTGAATAAATGTAACTGTAAGAAATACACATAACAAAGTACAAACAAAAATGCCCAGAATCTAAAACAGAAGAAACTATCAAAATATCTAGTTCATTAAAGAATGATTATTCATAGGACACCAGATTGTCAATGTATAAAATATTTGGCTAGAAATTAAATCCTAAAAAAAAAATTGAAGGAGGGTGTTGGCGCCCGCAGGCAAATAGATTTTAAAAAACAAAAATAAAATTTGGAAAAAAATTTAGAAATAACTATTCTAAACATTTAATTCATTAAAGAATGATTATTCATGGGGCTCCAAATTATCAATTTTCTAGTCAATACAAAATATTCAACTAGAGTTACAGCACTAAAAAAAAAAAATTGAATGGAGGTGTTGGCGCCCGCAGGCAAATAGATTTTAAAAAACAAAAATAAAATTTGGAAAAAAATTGACTGTATGAATACACATTACAATGTTCAAACTAAAATGTCCCGAAACTTAAATAGAAGAAACTATCAAAATATTTAGTTCATTAAAGAATGATTATTCATAGGACACCAGATTGTCAATGTATAAAATATTTGGCTAGAGGTTAAATCCTAAAAAAAAAATTGAAGGAGGGTGTTGGCGCCCGCAGGCAAATAGATTTTAAAAAACAAAAAAAAAATTTGGAAAAAAATTTGACTGTATGAATACACATTACAATGTTCAAACTAAAATGTCCCGAAACTTAAATAGAAGAAACTATCAAAATATTTAGTTCATTAAAGAATGATTATTCATAGGACACCAGATTGTCAATGTATAAAATATTTGGCTAGAAATTAAATCCTAAAAAAAAAATTGAAGGAGGGTGTTGGCGCCCGCAGGCAAATAGATTTTAAAAAACAAAAATAAAATTTGGAAAAAAATTTAGAAATAACTATTCTAAACATTTAATTCATTAAAGAATGATTATTCATGGGGCTCCAAATTATCAATTTTCTAGTCAATACAAAATATTCAACTAGAGTTACAGTACTAAAAAAGTACAGAAGAAACTATCAAAATATCTAGTTCATTAAAGAATGATAATTCATAGGGCACCAAGTTATCAATTTTCAAGTCAATACAAAATATTCAACTAGAGTTACAGCAATAAAAAAAAAAAATTGAATGGAGGAGTTGGCGCCCGCAGGCAAATAGATTTTAAAAAACAAAAATAAAATTTGGAAAAAAATTTAGAAATAACTATTCTAAACATTTAATTCATTAAAGAATGATTATTCATGGGGCTCCAAATTATCAATTTTCTAGTCAATACAAAATATTCAACTAGAGTTACAGCACTAAAAAAAAAAAATTGAATGGAGGTGTTGGCGCCCAAAGGCAAATAGATTTTAAAAAACAAAAATAAAATTTGGAAAAAAATTTAGAAATAACTATTCAAAATATTTAGTTCATTAAAGAATGATTATTCATGGGGCACCAAGTTAACAATTTTCTAGTCAATACAAAATATTCAACTAGATTTACAGTACTGAAAAAAAAAAATTGAAGGGAGGTGTTGGCGCCCGCAGGCAAATGGATTTTAAAAAACAAAAAAAAAATTAGGAAAAAATTTGACTGTATGAATACACATTACAATGTTCAAACTAAAATGTCCCGAAACTTAAATAGAAGAAACTATCAAAATATTTAGTTCATTAAAGAATGATTATTCATAGGACACCAGATTGTCAATGTATAAAATATTTGGCTAGAGGTTAAATCCTAAAAAAAAAATTGAAGGAGGGTGTTGGCGCCCGCAGGCAAGTAGATTTTAAAAAACAAAAAAAAAATTTGGAAAAAAATTTGACTGTAGGAATACACATTACAATGTTCAAACTAAAATGTCCCGAAACTTAAATAGAAGAAACTATCAAAATATTTAGTTCATTAAAGAATGATTATTCATAGGGCACCAAGTTATCAATTTTCAAGTCAATACAAAATATTCAACTAGAGTAACAGTACTAAAAAAAAAAATTGAAGGGAGGAGTTGGCGCCCGCAGGCAAATAGATTTTAAAAAACAAAAAAAAAATCTGGAAAAAAATTTTGAAAAAACTATTCAAACTATTTAGTTCATTAAAGAATGATTGTTCATGGGGCACCAAGTCATCAATTTTCAAGTCAATACAAAATATTCAACTAGAGTTACATAACTATCAAAAAAAAATTGAAGGGAGGTGTGGGCACCCGCAGGCAAATGCATTTTAGAAAACAAAAAAAAAAATTTGAATAAATTTAACTGTATGATTACACATTACAATGTTCAAACTAAAATGTCCCGAAACTTAAACAGAAGAAACTATCAAAATATTTAGTTCATTAAAGAATGATTATTCGTGGGGCTCCAAATTATCAATTTTCAAGTCAATACAAAATATTCAACTAGAGTTACAGCACTAAAAAAAAAAAATTGAATGGAGGTGTTGGCGCCCGCAGGCAAATAGATTTTAAAAAACAAAAATAAAATTTGGAAAAAAATTTAGAAATAACTATTCTAAACATTTAATTCATTAAAGAATGATTATTCATGGGGCTCCAAATTATCAATTTTCAGGTCAATACAAAATATTCAAATAGAGTTACAGTACTAAAAAAAAAAATTTGAATAAATGTAACTGTAGGAATACACATTACAAAGTATAAACTAAAATGCCCCGAAACTTAAACAGAAGAAACTATCAAAATATTTAGTTCATTAAAGAATGATTATTCATAGGACACCAGATTGTCAATGTATAAAATATTTGGCTAGAGGTTAAATCCTAAAAAAAAAATTGAAGGAGGGTGTTGGCGCCCGCAGGCAAATAGATTTTAAAAAACAAAAATAAAATTTGGAAAAATTAGATTTAGTACAATGTAAAAAAATGTGGAAAGAAAACCCTGTGAATTCTATGACAGTAGGATAAACACAATACTATATATTAAATTAAAACTATTGATTTTATACATTTTCTATTTACAAAAGCTCATAAGTATTGAAAACCTTATAAAATACTAAAAAAATTATATTTTGTTATATTTTAAAATACATTTTATAATTTGTTTTGTTAAAAAAATTATTATTATTTAATTCCGCAGTATTTATGTTTTTAATAACTATACTGGTACAACTCTAGTTGACAGTCTTTAAGATCGTGTTAAAAACTATAATAATTAGTTAACGTCTAATTTACTGTCCTATCCTAACCTAACCTAACATAACCAAATTAATAATATTTAAATATTTTCTTTCATTGTTATGTTTGCAATATCGAATACCTTTATAGTTAGTAGGAAAAGATCATCGCAAAGCTCACGACCAGTGATTGTAGTCGTCTATCATTACCATAGCTTCAACTAACCTTAAGTTTACCAAACTAGCCTTCTTATGACTAATTACATTAGGACACTTTGAATAAAAAGTTCCTGAGTTGCAGGTTGCCGAACTTATAAGTGATTGATTATCAAGTTGATCCTTAGATTGTTGACACCTTAGTTCCCCTCGAAAACCGCTGGTAAGACTATTACCATATACTATTATGTCCTATCCATTATGTTATATCTATATTATCTATGATGGAGCCATACCCAGCTCACTCGTGTAAACAACTTGAAGCACATAAAATCGATTAACGAGTCTCTATTAATGATAATATGAAATCCCAGACCTGTCCCCCATACTCTGATATTAAGAGCCCAGCCCACCTTCATATTCTCTATGCAAAAAGTAAATTTAAGACAAATTTGTAAATCAATGCACAGTCTCTCTATTGTACTAATATTTGTGATTTCATTAATTTTCAGTATTTTGTATAATTAGTAATAATTAGTAAACCTAACCTACTGAGGCAACCTTGAGGCATTTCCTTTTAGGAAATTAATTAAATCCTCAAACATAACTCTTAATTCAAGAGTTTGTAACTATAATACAATCATAATATAATATGAGTATAGTACATTACGTAATATTTTTTTACAATATTTACTGTTAGTGGAATATTAAGTTTGTATTTCTAATATAATATATGTTATGATATTTATGGATGACACTTGCACCATGGCCCCTCGATATAGTAATGTGGCGACCCGGCACATCTCTTTTAGATAAATGATTAAATACTTAATCAAGTCTTCCGATTTACTAAACATTTATGTTTTGTAGAATTAGAATTTGAAGAAAAATTTAAAATTGAAGAGAGACTGTGTGAATTAACAAAATTTGTGGTATGAAATGTTTATTTGAACACCTGTTATAATGTATTATATTGAACTTGAGTTAATTTTTTATAATGTACTATAGTAAACATTTGAACGTTTATTACAATATACGTATATTATACATAGATTTCAAGTATGATTTTTTTTTAGTTTTTTTTTTTTTGATAGTTACCTACCTACTACAATACAAGACACTTTATTTTTATATTTTGAAGCAATATTATATGTTTTGGATTATTTAGATCTATATAAACTAAATTTCAGACCCATAGTTTAGTATTTAAAGTTTGTATGATCAAAGTCGTGGAACCAAATTTTATCAGACTCTACTAGAATGTTGTAGTTACATTAAACTATAATATAGGTATGTGGAATAACAGTACCTAACCTTCTATTATTATTTGTTATGAATATAGTAATTACTCAAATTTAGCACTTTTACGGTAATTAATACATTTTCCTAATATTTTAACAGAAATTATGGAGCTAAAAATATAGAAATACCTATACTTTGTCACGGTCCATAGTTGATAGTTTTATTTCATTTATAATAATAATGCTTTTTAATATACTTTTTCATAAATTAATATTTATTAAGGTTGGCTTTTATGTTTTGTTTGAACTATTAGTACGTATTTTTTTGGGGAGATCCCTATTATTACAACACCGTTACCAATATGCGTGTTTTTCTGGTTAGTTAATATAATTGCATGTTTTCATGATTTCTTCGTATTTATGCTTATTTTCTTATAATGTTTTTATATTTTCGGTTCATCCGTTACCTACCTATCAAGTGTGTAAATAAAGATTTTTTTTTGTAAACCAATTTGAATTATTATTTATTAATTTAAAAAAATTTTAATAAAAACGTTTTCATTCAGTATTTTTTTGAATATTTTTGAAAATTTCAGTGCATATATTTGCCTGTTTTTAGTGCATACATGCAGGCAAATATTTAACACTTAAGAGGATGTCAGATTTTTAGCGCACCATTTATTTCTCTCTCCGACCCACGCACAATCATTTTAGTGTTTTCTTAATCGTACATTTGGTATGCTACGCGTGGGTCAAAGATGGAAAACAAATAGTGCGCTGACATCCCAACCAGCAACACGAGTGAGCTTTGTATGGCTCCATCATAGATAATAAAGATATGGATAGGACATAATGGTCTTATCAGCGGTCTTCGTCCTTCGAGGGGAACAATTGAGGCCAAATAAAGTATACTCATATCGAGTATCGACTATCAATATAAAGGAGCCTCAATTGCCTTCCCCTCCGGGAACGCGGCCTCAAATGTATTTAACATAGGCGTGGACTATCCATGGTGTCAACAGAGGATAAACTTGATAATCAAACACTTAAGTTCGGCAACCTTTAACTCAGGATCTTTTTATTCTGAAAAGTGTCCTAATGAGTCATAAGAAGGTTAGTTAGTAAACCTATGGTTAGTTGAAGCTAGTGGCCTTTGCAATTCAAGATCTTTTCCTACGTATTCGGCATCGTTAACATAACTATTCTACCTTTACACTTTTTCTTCCCCCGTCTCTCACAGCTATATACAGGTTCAGCCACTCTCATTCCACACCTCCATATGATCGGTATTCTGTCTATCCATCTCTTTTTCAGTCTTCTCACCCCTCATTTCCCATCTAAATTAACTAACTTCTATAGCCACTCTCACTATCTCTTATCATACAGTGACCGAACCACCTAAACCTATTCTCTCTTGTTTTCACTACAATATGTACACTACCCTACACTACCCTTAATTAATTAATTTCTTATTCTATCCTCTTTTGTACCTTAACACCTAACTTATTATTCTCATATCTGCTACCCTCACTCCACTTACCTACCCTAACCTTACATTTCTTTTTCATCTTTCCCTTTCATACACCAAACATTCTGAAATTCTGTTGACCCATTTCCTTATCTTCACCATATTACACACTACCTAATTCCTATTCACCCAGTCTCTAGTTACCTACAAGTCATCGTACTTGATTATCGGTGAAAATATTTAAATATCATTGAGCGAATTCCCTACTCGAAAGAATTACTTAAAAAAATACCATACCTCCCAATTTTCTAATTTTTAACACGACTTTATTGATAGCCGGAATAGTGTTATACCAGTATAATTACAATACAAATATTGAAAAATTTCGGGCAATACAACCTTTGATCAATTAACAATAATAAAAAAAAAACCTACTGAGAAATAAGAAAACACATACCCCGTGACGGAATCTAAAAATCCAGAGGTACTAGAAAACTGAGACGAGTGTGTTGAATGAAATAAATTAAAAAATTGATTAACACAACAATCGCTTAAAAATTAATTTAATTCAAATAATGAGATGAACCTTATTAGATCATTTAAATTTTCCAGAACAAGCCCCCAGTTGTTGGTCGCATGCCAATTTTAACCATATACTAGACCACAAGTTTATAGACATTCTATAATGCATTCTGCTGCCGGTGGCCCTAGACACTGTTGAGGAAATTATATTTCTTTAGTAATTAAATTACGATACGAATTATAAGTTACGTAGCTACTTGTCCAATACTCGACTACCAGAATTTAAATTAAAGAATGTGATATACCTAGGTAACATATCGACCGATTCTAAATCAGAAACTTAACCTAGGTACAAATAATATCACAATATCAAATAGTGAAATGTGAAAATTTGAAGAAAATTTCCTATAGGTATATCCCGTAAAACCCCCAAAATAAAACGTACGTTTGAGGTGTTCTCTTAAAACCCGAATATTTAATGCCCGTATGCATAGAAAATGTGTTCACATTTAACGAAAACTAAAACTATCGTGACGGAACTGAATTACGAAGAACGTATAAAACAAAAATAATCGTCACCAAGTGATAGGTATAATCTGCTATGTACTTACAAATCATATTAAATAATATTAATCATTATGTATTTTCTTATTTTGTTAGGTAGGTATAAAAACCTACCTTCCTACTTATAAAAGCATTACCTAATCATTGATTTCAAATTTTAAAAATTATTCTACTATAACAATAAATTAACAGTTGTAGGCAAAGTATTATAATTTAAGGTATTTTTCGTAATATACTAATTTTTGTACACCTATAACAACTGGATTTTAAAAACTACTCTACGTCTAGCGTTAAGTTTGTCTGACAATAAATATTTACATTAGGTCTACCGCGTCAACAGAGTAGTAGGACAATACTTACGTTATTATTTATTCTTCCGGCGAAACGCGTTCCCTTCGAGTGTATAATATTGTCTAGTGTCAGAGCTGTGCGTCTCCACCAAGCAAAATGCAGCGCCGTCTTCATATCTCCGATCCAAAAGTTCAGTCTGGAAGTATTGAGATTAATGACATTTATAAAAATAGGCACTTAGCTTAATAACCAAAATGGAACGAAATATGTGAGTACGTATTGGAATCGCTGTTCGTCTCAAACGATTGTCATTTTCCATAGATTATTTATAATTATAACCTAACCGTCCCAATCATAGAAAATATATATATGGTCCTAACCGATGGATGATGGATATTTTTACATTATCTTCAAAAAAACATTTATTTGTTTCTACTAGACGCAAATGCGGTATATTGAATTCAAATTTATAATATAGATAACGGTTTTTTTACTTGGTAACCATTTATTTATTACTTGGTTTATAAACAAATTCTAATTGATATAAAATAGTAATTATATAAAAATAGTTTTATTGATCCCAATATTTAAAAATAATGTTTCAAATAAAATAATAAAAAAAAATTAAGAAATACCTATTAATTAATATGTATTACCAAAATAACAAAATAACTAAATAAATTCGTGTTTTTTTTAAAAATTTTCACGTCCCCCCCCCACCCCCCTTACAAAACTGTACCTACCTACATAATAGTTATCAACCTATTAACCCATCAATAATATTATATTTTTTATTGTGTACACTAATCGATTGGTATACAAAATAACGTTAGTTATAAATAGGACGTGGATTTAAATGCATTAAAAATAAGAAAAATGCCTTAAAAATACGATTTAATGCACTTATATTACAAAGCTTAATAAAATGGCCAGAAAAATTAAAAGTCCAATTTAAACGAATATAAAATAGAATTTAGATAAGTGTATAGGTAGTGTATTCGTTATATTTTGAGTTTCATTATAGCACATCAGTCGATCAGTTGCTATTTAATATTTTAAAATAAAAAAATTCGACAGTAATTCCATATTGGCAAGTGTTGTTTTCTATAACTGAAGACTGAAGTTATAGTATCAAACATAATGGGTACGTAAAAAAATAGAAATATAAGAAAAAAAATTACCTTTATTTAATTGTATTTAATTTTTTTCTAATAAGTTTTTATAATATTGACTTTATCCCATATAAATGTTCTAATTTCATTTTTAAATTCGTTGATAATATATGAAACGAATTCTTTGCTTGGAAAGCAATGTTTTAGAAAATTCAGAAAATGCAGTTTATATTTAAATATTATAAATAATAATTTCTGATGCATTGATGCGGAAGAGTGAGGGGGTGGACAATCAGCCGAACCAAAATCTAACATTTTAAATACTTAATATAAACAATTTTTCACACACGCGTCATGGTATGAAAATAAAAAAATATTTACTACCGAAAAAATAAATTACTTTAATCTCAATATTATTTATTAGTTAACGATATCTTTGCTCAGAATCGTTTTTCGTTTGTTCGTTTTGTATTTTAATAATTTATACGTGGATATATTATTATTACTAATAATTATAGTAGTTGTGTTTGTTTTATTTTATTAATTTATTTAGTACTATACCCATAAATTATATATTAATTAATGATTTTTAATACATTGTGTTCAAAAAAATAAAAAAAAAATGTGATTTTAATTAGTCTTGTAATGTACCTACCTATATTTAAAAAATAAATAAATATAATAATAACTGTTGAACTTTTAGGGACATAATAGGTAACACATTCGTGTATGTAGTATTACACTATTTATATAGGTATATTTAATTTATATACCTATACGAGTATATGAGTAGGTATATTATTCATAAGTGCGCACACGTCAGGATAGGCAGTTGACCATTCCGTGAATATACTTTTATGTGTACATGGTTATACATCCCTAATCCCTATGATATAGAATATAGATATTAGGTGAACAATAGAAGTTAAGTATGTGACACTAAATTAATAGTTACCTATAACTTATATTAATATGCAATAGTACCTAAATAGAAAATGCTGTAAAGTTTAAATATTTTATACACCTAACAACAAATAAAATCATGTTTATATGTTTAATTAATTATTTTTTAAGCAAAAAAAAAGGTCTGACACGCGAGGCAATTAAAATCAAACCAAACATTTTGATTTGACACGCAGTTATCAAAAGGTTCGCCATCCCTGACTTATAACGTTGTATTTGGAAAAAAAATTACCAGTTATTAATTAAAATTGTATCTTATGACTATTATCAGTTATAACTTATAAGTCATAACATATACTTCTATAAATTAAACCAAAATATTTATATATTTTTATTAAGTACCCTGTATACTGTATAGGTATGCACCTATTAATTATAATTATTCTACAAACAGGGACTGGAAAAACGACGACGGCGTTTATATCTCGCGTATTTTATACATTTCTAGTCCGGAACTAAAATATGCGCCTACAACACTTGGATAGCACATTTTTCGTGACATTAAATATTTGTTTTAAGTCTTAAAAGTAAATTTAAGCCCCAAAAGAATATAAAAACAAACTTACTTTAATTATCGACTTATTCGGCAGAATCCGTGACGTGTGTGAATTGCGACGCCCATGAGGAAACGCTCCAGAATACAGCCAGAACTTAGAATATTGTGATTTATGAAAAATAAAATTATACGAAACGCAGTAAATTTTTTGCTCATATCTTCTTTGCTTATTGAAAATTTATAATTTTTAATCGACTGTGTCTTCTGCAACGACTTTGAGATTTGCCATAGATTAAATAAATAAATGATAGATATTATACTAGGTACGTCAATATGATGAATCCACGGATATAATATAATGCAACTTTTTATATCAAAGAGTTCTGTGTTAAGGACCAATTTGTTCATTGAAATTTGATAAGACAATAAACCAAAATAGTTTATAATTTTGAATTTGAATTATAATAACATGATATAGGTATTATTTAAATTATTATTTTAGTTTATCAATTTAATTATTGATTAAGGTGGTGAATAGATATCAGAAGCACAAGAAAATGTTTATAAGAGCATATTGTATTTTATGAATTATTAAATAAAAATGTGATTACTGGATTTTAGAGTTAACATAAAGCCATAAACGTATACAGTAAATTCATCAAGTACTATAATACCAACTATATTTTTACAATGATGTGTGTTTTTTTTTTTTAATATTTTTAATTATTTTTTCTTGTGGTCTGTGTAAACGATAAGTATTCGTAATAAAGATTCAATTTTCATATATAATATTATATTATAGGCACTCAGTATGTAATCATATGTTTATTTTTAGTTTAATTTAATTGTAGGTATTTAGTAAATAATAATAGGTATACGAAATTGTGTTTTCGAATAGCAATTTATTGTTTGTATTAATACCTACACCATAATAGGGAACTAAAATTTTGTAAATGATGTACAAATGTATTTTTGGTGTTTTAAAGCTGCTGTAAGATCAATTTATGAGAATCCTTGCATTAAATTGTTAGGATTATTTGATATGAATAATTATTTTATTACATATAGCTTAGGTTTATTACATATTGGTAAGTCGATCAGAAACTATATTTACACTGAATGTTAATAGTAAAAAGCTATTAAAATATCTATTATTTGTATTTATTTGTTAATAATAATTAAGACTTAAATATTAGCAGTAATCTTGTTCCTTTCACAAAATGTTTTTTAATTATTTTTAATTTACATTTACATTTATCCCAAAGTGATCTCTGAATAATCATTCAATGATGAATTTGATAGTTATATTCTCGGTTACATTAATTGGATTATAAATTAAAATAAACTACAGTTTCCAGCTTCTACTACAACATTATTTTATGTTTTTAATTTTTTAAACGCAGTCTGCACCTTGTGTTGGTGATTTTACACGTAATATAATAAAATTGATACTAGTGATGAGTAGGTAAGTACCTTATTGTTTAATCAAATTTACACGATTATTAACTAAATATATGAAGTATAAACATCCGCATTTCCATTAACTATAAATTCATAATTGTATGAGCTATACATGTTACATATATTTTTCGAAAAAACTGTTTAAAAAAACAAGAATAATTCCTATTTGATGTCACACGGGTTGATCTAGCAACTGACTGCTACGACAACTGTGCAATTTTGTCTGTCTTGATAACAACTAATTTAATTTAGAGTGTATTGTTATATTATATTATAACGAAATTAATGATTATAGTAAAATATATAATTGCAAGACATTTAATACCTATATCTATAGCCATCCTGGGTATAAACTACACTAAAAAAGGTGTAAGTATACTAATAAAATATTTGAGGTGTATAATGTATTTATGTATATAAAAATATAAAATATAAAGATTAATAACATTATATTGTTTTAAATACTTCGCGCAAACCTAAGGTGATACCCGGCGTATAGTATAACATGCAAAAAGGTGCGTATTAAACTTGACGTGGTGAAACGAAGACGGTCTCGCGTATTTTATACATTGCGCTATTGGGATTAAACTTATAAATGCTTCTACGTCACGTAGTTAACAGATTGTCCGTGGCAATAAATATTTAATTTAAGTCTAAAAAGTAAATGTAAAATAGTAGGTAATAATTTGAAAACAAACTTACTCGTAAACATCTACTCTTCCGGTGAAACGTAGCTAGAGTGCCGCCATCGCCGAAGAAACAGCTATCTTCATCCATCTTTATCTAATCATCTCACTCCGATGAGCTGAAACTTGAAAGTATCGAAATATTTTATGAAAATAACCTGATCAAACGAAATTTGCGAGTTTGTGTTACAACTTATCCGGTTTAACGAACTGTCCGTTTATATTTGTGGCCTATTATTTTTTTGTTCACTGAAATCAAAATATACAATATATTATATTTATAATACAATAGTATTTCTGAAACTATTAGAATTGTTAACCGTCGCCGACGAATTTCGACAATTGACGATGGCCATAGATATCATAAAATATATTATTTACTATGATAAATCCAAAGAACTTAAATATTATTATATAAGTACTCAGTAAACCTATAATACGGTATATTTATAAATCGTATGTTCTTTTACAGAAATCTTTGTGATCTGCAATGCACCTATTCTGGTTTTCTATTTCAATTATAGTTCGCATGCCAAATTTAACTATACAAACTGCAGGTCCGCAAGTTTATAGACATTCTAATACATTCTCCCGCCAGTGCCAATAGACAAAGTGTTTGAGAAGTTATATTTTTTTGGTACCTAATTAATTTACAATATGAATTATTATAAGTTACCTATGTAGGTACTTGTCCAAAAATCGACTACCTGCAAATCATTGGTTTTTATGGTATAGACTTACGAAGTTCACGATTTTCGGTGTTTTACGCACCCGTACAACGCTTAAAGTTTACCGAGCTTAAGTATTACAAATTAATTTTTTTTTTAATCTAGGTAAATCAACGTTTTAAAATTGAGGATGCAAAAATAATTCTGACACCCACTCATGCTGATTTTACATAACAAGTCGAGGGATGTTTTTGATTTTATTTGTTCGAGCAAGCGCAGTGTGGTATACCGTGTACATATGAAAATACCAAAAATTTCAATTAGTTATAATACATATAACTTAAAAATAAATTTTCAGTTAAAAACTAATGTTTTCCGGCAATTATTTTTTGCATTATCGTTCTTAATTCGTTGTTACTTGTAATATATACATACCTATGCCTATTTTAAAAATATTATTCGTGGGTAATTGAAACGTCTAAAATATATTATCATATACAAATACGGTAATAAACAAATAATAATAATTCAACTTAACCGGCTACGGTATTAATAATATTTAATAATATCAATATAAATATAGTATACAATATCCTAGGCTGACAAATCGTCTCCACTTAATATCGTTTTTCGTATACTATGATATTATATCATTGAATTTAAATTTAACACTATCCATAACAGTCACCCACTTGTAACCTACTGTTCAGCAGAGTCACTTCCAATTTTTTTTTTTATATTCTGCGGAAAGCGATGAATGTATTGATTTTACAATGATGTGTGTTTTTTTTATATTTTTTTTTTTGTGTCTGTCATCAACTTTTAGGACAGTAAAAGTGCTTGAATTTTCTTTAACAGTAACTTCTCTGATAGGAAAGTGAATCTAGTTGGTACTATGAGGGGTCAAAAGTAAAATTTTCCCAGTGGTTTTCAAAAGCGACGTGAAAAACAAAGGAAAAACGGGAATTTTTTACGCAAAGTCCATTTTCGAGAAAATCGATTTTGGTTTTTGGTGCAACTCTAAAACAAATGACCGTAGGTACATTTAATTTTCACTGAATACTTATATTAGCATTTTCTATACACCGTAACATTTTCCAAATATTTTGACTTATTTTGAGCTGTTTACGGACATTTTCAGTTTTCAATTTTTTTAGTTTTTTTTTCTATAAATATCAATAAAATTTTATCTGTTGAGTAAAAAGCTTGAACATTTAATAGAAGGCTCCTAAGTTATTGTTTCAAAGGCGGATGAAAAAAATTAAAAATCCTTAGTCACAGTTTTTATTTATAAGCATTTAAAGTTCAAATTTTGACAAAATACTGAAAAATCACGAAAATTAGCAAAATATTTTGAGTTGAGAATTCATTAAAATTTTTCTTTTTAAATCTATGATTTGAAAATGTAATATAAGATTACTCATAAGTTTATGTACCTTTATCAAAAAAAAAATGTCTACAAGAAAGTCAAATTAAATTTTTATGAACGTTTGAAATTCATATTTTTACAACATTTGATATTCACTCGATTTCTTATGTAACGATTTTCTTATTTTGTTGTAATTAAAAAACGTATGACTGTAGATACTTGAAAATTTCACTGAATGTTTATATTAGCATTTTCTATACACCATAAAATTTTGAAAATATTTTGACTCTTTTTGAGCGGTTTACGGACATAGTCAGTTTTCAATTATTTTAGTTTTTTTTTCTATAAATATCAATAAAATTTTATTTGTTCGGTAAAAAAGCGTGAAAATTTAATATAAGACTGCTGATATATCGTTCTAATAGCAGTTTAAAAATATTAAAAATACATAGGCTCAATTTTTATTTATAAGCATTTAAAGATCAAATTTGGACAACATTTATCAAATTTATAATTTAATAATTATTTTGTAGTTAAAAATTTATAAAATGTTCAAATTTTGTAGCTAAGGATTAAAAATTTAAAACAAGGTTCCACGTAAATAGTTTATATATAAATTACTTTATTCACTATAATATCATCAAATATACTTGGTAATATCATAGGCTGACGGACCGTTTTCGCTCAGAATCGTTTTTCTTATACAATGATATTATATCATTGAATTCAAATTTAACACCATCCATTACAGTGACCCACTTGTAACCTACTGTACAGCAGAGTGACATCCACTTACCCACCTTTTTTTAATTGACCTCCCTTTTTATTTAATTCCTGATAAACGAGTTTTGGATAAGTACCTACATAATAGGTACCTGTCCTACCTATATTAATTAAAAACTATTTTTAACACGACGTATTTATTTATTATTTTTGTCTTTTCGTTTATCTAATTTTGTATGATTAAAATATGTTTCCTTTATACCCAAATTATTTTTAAATACCTACAAATAATATAGAACTCAATTTTATTTTAACAATAAATACTTTTATTAATACAGGGTTGACTTTGTAGATGGGTAGTAATAAAGTAACTGTACATTCAGGATTACATGCATTCAGGTGAATAATTATAAGATTGCAATGATAGATGTAAGATGTAAGATGTATTGTTGATTCATCAATACGATGCTGGGTGGACTTGAGGACTTCCCATGTTCAGCGATCGGCGTCGACCCGTTTTGTGGCACAGCGGAAACTTCGTACAGCTGACTGTTCGACAAAGACACTGTAATATTATTTGAAAAATATTATTTCTACTTAATCGTAATAACTGGGTATAATGAGTTTAATATTATATTAATATATTATATTACAATAAATATTAAGTACCTATATTATTAGCTTCTAATAATTGGGACGCCATTTTTTTAGATATTGATCCGGACAAAATGATGCTGGCCCAGCGCTATGCCACGGTTTATGGCGTACATATCCGATGAAATTGTTGGAGACTCTTTCAAACTGGGCAATCTGATAAACGGTGACGTGATCGTTACTTTCGCTGCCATCATAGTGTAGACCAGAATACACAAAAATGTAGGTCATCGTGCTGTCGGCTGTATGTATGATAAAGTCCTGGAAGTGGGAATTACAATAGCCCCTAAAATGCTGTTACACCTCAACCTTAATAAAAACAAAGAATGATTAAAAAATGGCAACGGAATTGGCCTAAAAATCTGAAAATAAGTTTATGGACACATAACTTCTCAGCGTAATATTATGACCGATCCAATAATAACTTTCCATAGGTACATCAGACCTATGTGCGACGGCTGCTCACCAACGTATCGACATCCACCAGATAACTTTGGTAAGTTTTCAAACTATACCACTCATTCTTGCGGAATGCTAAAGAAAATTAATCTATTAGATAAATATTATACTATAACAATTTTTAAATATAGACGTTTTCAACTCACAGTTATGCAGATGGATGTCGACCGCGCGGTTTGGGAGCGACGTTTGATACGCCATTGTTCTAATGAATTCAAACATAAATAAAATATTATTATAATATTTTTATATGTATATAGGTACGGTTAGGTATATTAAATTAATTAAGTAGGTACTATATTAATATAGTCTATTAATTATTTTTTTACTATGCTTTTATTGTATTAAAATATACACAATGACTTATAACTTACATTATTGGACCGGACATACAGCAACGTCGAGTTGAGGTACCTGTCCATAAACACATTTTCATCAGCAAAATATAATAATAACTTTCCATAGGTACATCAGACCGTATTTATTCATACAATTTTGAAATCAAAAACATTAGAACAAGATAATGCTTTCTTGATAAATTAAAAATACTTTGTTTTTTGGATAGCGCTGGGAGTTTTTGTGCACAAACATCGGGACCTGGTGCACATTTCTGCACAAACGATGCACAAACGTTTGGCGTGGTCAGAAGTTCAAATTTCGAAAGTGGGGGGGCCATTGAAATGGACCTCCGGATCTAAGCTTTTTAACACACGGGTAAAATGAAAATAATACGCCCATTTCAGGGAGATGACCAAAATTAGTATTTTTAATACGAACAATCAATAATAATAACATGTATGAGTTATTAATTATTAACAAATCTAAATTAGGTATCCATTGCTTACTTTTAATATAAAAAGCATTATGTAAAAGAACAATATTAATTTACAATATAATAATATTATACATTTTTAATATTTGTTACAATCAAAACTTAATATGTACCTAGGTGCTCAAAAAATACAATGAAACAAAAATGTAATTATGTACTGAAAATTGTAATATAATGATTATAACATGATAAAGAAATTTACTTTATCATGGATTAAATGTATATACTAAAACACCTACATTCTACAATCTACATTTTATAAATTTCCAAAATAATAAGAACCCGGTTTATTTGACATCTTTAACGATTTTAACTATATAAATAAATTAGATGAAAAAAAGTTTATAAAAAAAAAATTAAACAAATAGAATATAAATTTCCTTTTAAATTATTTTAATTTAATATGTAAAACATGATATTCAATCTGACTTGGGCTATATATCAATAGGATAGTAATTTTGTTTTAATTATTTAATTATGTTGTACTTTTGTACTACCTATCAAGTTTATCAAGAAAATTAATATTTGTATACTTGTATTTAAAAAGCTACAAAAATTATGTAATTTAATAAATAATCTGAAAAGTGAAAACAATTAAATCAGTAGGTAGTAACATTTTATGTAGTAGCCAGTAGGTACCTATTTGAAAAAATATAAAATTGTTAATTTTAAATTACATAACAATAAATTACAATTATTAATAGTACCATTTTTTGATTTAAGTTTTAAATAACTATCTACTATAGAAAAAAATTTATAAAACATATTAATATAATATATTATATTATATGCAAGAAAACGATGTAATTTACCATACTTTAATATATCATTAATCGGAGAGTACCTACATTAATCTATGATAGACTATAGGCGTGTACAGTTGACAGTTGTGGACGGGTATTTTCACGGCACAGCGTACTTATTTCATATTTTGTCCTTTTTAATTTGTAATTCAACGTTATTATTTATTAGTTACTACTTATCTCGATTAAAAATAAAATTATTTTATTTTATTCGCATACCCAATATTACACATATTTTCCTGTAAAATATTATTTTGTAGTTTTGATTTTTGTTTTAAAGTCCATTTTCAATTTTAAAATTTAAAACCTTAAAAATACGCCCTGTGATAAATCCCTTATTTTAATTCAATTTTATTGTCATGAGGTAGATTTTAAAATATCTGTCAAAATAACAAACTAAGACAATTATTTTGTATTTAAAATGTTAAATTTTATTGTATATAGAAAATGCGAATATAAATAACCAGTAAAAATTTCATGAATATACGTTAATTTGTTTTAGAGTTATACCAAAAACCAAAATTTATTTTGTCAAAAAACAATTTTGCGTAAAATTTCTCGTTTTTCTTTAATTTTTATGTTGTTTTTCCCAGCGCTATTGAAAACTATTGGCCATTGTGAATATAATTCTATTTTGACCTCCCGAATGCACCAACTAGATTAACTTTCCCATCAAACAAGATACTGTTGAAGAAAATCGAAGCCGTTTTATTGCCCCAAATGGTGGTGACAGACAAAACAATTTAAAAAAACACACATTACTGTAAAATCAATACATCCATCGCTCCGCTCAGAATCTAAAATCGCTTTCGTCAACTTTCACGGTTTTTAATTAATAATTAAATATTTTTCGAATACGCCTGTCTGTAGCATAAAAAATGTAACTATTAAGTATTAATTCTATTGTGTCATATTTTGTAACTGCTAGTCAGGGCCGGACCTAAGGTCCATTTCAATGCCCCCCCCCCCCCCCCCCCACTTTCGAAATTTAAACTACTGACCACGCCAAACGTTTGTGCATCGTTTGTGCAGAAATGTGCACCAAGTCCAATCGTTTGTGCACAAAAACTGAAAGCTCTATCTCTAAAACAAAATGGGGGGGGCATTGAAACGGTAGCCCCTCCACATTGAATATTTGGATTTTTGAATGTGCCAAACGTTTGTGCATCGTTTGTGCAAAAATGTGCACCAGGTCCCGACGTTTGTGCACAAAAACTCCCAGCGCTATCCAAAAAACAAAGTAAGGGGTATTAACACGAGAGTCCCACTTTTTTGAAATTTTAAATATTTGTCATATTAATAAATGTTGTTTACGTACCTAATAGGTTTAATAGAATTTTACTATTGCCATGTAAACGTCTAGTAATAGTAGGGCAGTAGGTTCATAATATATTATATTTAAATATTGTATTATAATAATATGAATAATATAATAATATTATGTTTTAAATATTCCTAGGTTATTTAAAAATTAAATACCAGTGTTTCTAAAATACAAATACAAATATCTTAATTTAAAATATCTAAAAACATAACTACCGCTTATAAATTATAACCACAGGATAGCAATACTAACTTAAAAATAAAAAGTTATAAATTAATATAATAATTGCTTAAGTCGTATACAACCGAACGCAACTTAACTTAATAACTATTAGTTGTTACATCTTATAATACGTATTTTGGGTATAACATTTAATTTTACACTTTTAATTTAATTCTGAATCGAAAATGTGTCCCTCATACAGTTTTTTACTGTTACTAAAATAAACATTATTATTTATATGTAATATTATACCCACTCAGCACTCAATATTTTTATAATTGGCAAGAAAACATACATTTGCACCAATAAACACATTATCTTTCTTGAATTACTGTTAGAAGCAATCATAATAAAATATACAGCAAGCTTATAATTTAAGTTAATTTTTTTAAAAAACAAATCTGAATTCTTTCAGTACACACTATACCAGTGGTCGGCAACCAGCGGCCCGCTTTAAATTCTACGACAACGACATTTAATCGAATATTATATCAAAAAAATCATATTGTATAAAATATATAATTGAACGTTTCTATCAGTCATATTTTATAATGGTAGATATACCTTGACAGTTACCGATAAGATACCTAGAGTAGATACGACGAGTGTATTTGGATTATAATATTAATTTTCTATTCTGTTCAGTAAAGTAAAACGTTTCGTTTTTCAACTACTCGCCAATCCATTTAATATTGATTATGAAGGTGTTGATGTTGAGTTTCAAATGGAAATAATAGATTTGCAGTCACAAGATATCTTAAAAGACTCATTCAAATCATCTGCTTTACTTTTTTTCGTTGAACTTCCGGCATCATTTTCAAAAATTAAATATATAGCTGCAAAATACTTCAGTATGTTTGGATCCACTTACGTGCGTGAACAGGCCTTTTCTCATATTAAAAAAATTAAAAATCCATACCGTTCACGTTTAATTAATGACCATCTCCACCATGTACTTCGAGCCAGCACAAGAAATTTTAATGTGGAAATTTAAAAAATAATTAACAATATCCAACAACAAAAATCAAATTAAGCCTAAAGCAGTTGTAATTTCCATACTTTTATATTATAATTATTATATTATTAAAAACTGTAATTTTTATGCTCTATGATTTTAAAGTTTTAAAATTTAAACAGTTATTTTTTTTTTTTTTTACCTTCTTCAAAAGGTTGCCGACCACTGCACTGTACTATATTAATAACTATCAGGCACATAATTAGAACTTTTTTTCAGGGCGTTCTGAGTGGTTCAGATACATTTTGTACATGAACAATGCCACAACAGACTGTTTTTTTCATAAGCTACAGTGATTACTTAGATAAATAATTTAATTTAATTTAACACAACATAGGTAGAGTAGCACTGCACGTACTATGGTTTTAAATTTATATTCTAAGTTATAAATGGATATTATATAATATGAACTTTTGATTAATTAACAATGTTTAAATAATACTACCTATATGGCTATATAATGTTTTTTTCATATAAATAAGGAAATATTTTAACACAGACGTGTAGCGACTACATTAACAATGAAATACAATTTTGACAATTTTATTTTAAATATTACTACTGTTAATGTAAATTTTGAAAACAGTTAACAAATAAGTAATAACAATTTATTAACATAATTTCAAATTAACTCTGTGAATACCTAATTTATCCAAAAGGTATTATTTGTTGACTAATGACTATAATAAACAAAAAATCAAATAAATAAATATAAGTCTTGTAAATATATTATAACTTGTAAGTGTAACATAAGTCGTAAATGTATCCATAAATAATACATTATATATTATATTCTGTATTCTGGAACACAGTTGTTGAATTATTATTTAAATCTTTAATCTATTAGAATGTTAGTTTAACAATATTAATATAATATTTACTAGGAAAAATACTTTTTAAGAGTATTCAAATACAGATACCTGTTTTGAAAAGTATGTAAAATACGCGTATTCAAGTGATTAAAAAGTATTTGAATACTTTTGCTCAGGTAGGTACTTAATGAGAATTTATCATAGCTGATGTGAGTTCCAAAAATTGAACTTTAGATTTATAGTTTTTTTAAAAATACTTGAAATCCTAACTTCATCAATATTAGTCTTATCGACTTGAAGTCTTTAAGATACAACATCATTCAATATTGGTCGTATCGACATAAAATCTTCAAGATTCAACGCAGCCAAGCCTTGAAATCAAATTTATATTCTCAAAAAAGTATCGACATTAAGATTGACAAAAGAAAATTTCCCGCCAAATTAATTTTTGAATAATTTAAATAATGAATACATTTTTGAATTTATCATATATTAAAAAACTAAAAAACCCAATCAACTGTACCGACATTCCCTACTAACTATACGAATGGCGATACCAATATAAAAATTAATTTATGTAGGTATTCTATGAAAAATATCTATTTCCATATTCAAATATTATTGAATAATTCAAAAAAACATCAAAATCAATATTTAATATTCAATATTTATAAAGGCAACTGCCTTTTAGGAAACCAAAAAAAATTTTGAAAAAATATAACTGTAGGAATACACATTACAAAGTTCAAACTAAAATGCCCAGAATATTAAACAGAAAAAACTATCAATATATTTAGTTCATTAAAGATAAGGATTATTCAAGGGTACTCGATTGTCAATGTTTAAAAAATTTGGCTAGAGGTTAAATCCTAAAAAAAAAATTAAAGGAGGGTGTTGGCGCCCGCAGGCAAATGCATTTTAGAAAACCAAAATAAATGTTGAATACATTTTACAGAAGAAAAATACATTTCAAAGTTCAAACTAAAATGCCCAGAATATTAAACAGAAAAAACTATTTAAAATATTTAGTTCATTAAAGATAAGGATTATTCAAGCGTACTCTATTGTCAATGTTTAAAAAATTTGGCTAGTGGTTAAATCCTAAAAAAAAAATAAAAGGAGGGTGTTGGCGCCCACAGGCAAATGCAATTTAGGAAACCAAAAAAATTTTTTGAATACATTTAACTGTAGGAATACACATTACAAAATACAAACTAAAATGCCCAGATTCTTAAACAAAAAAAACTATTTAAAATATATAGTTCATTAAAGATAAGGATTATTCAAGGGTTCCCGATTGTCAATGTTTAAAAATTTAGCTAGAGGTTAAATCATAAAAAAAAATTGAAGGAGGGTGTTGGCGTCCACAGGCAACTGCCTTTTAGGAAACCATAAAAAAATTTAAATAAATTTAAATTTTGAATACATTTCACAGAAGAAAAATACATTTCAAAGTTCAAACTAAAATGCCCAGAATATTAAACAGAAGAAACTATCAAAATATTTAGTTCATTCAAGAATGATTATTCCTGGGACTCCAAATTATCAATTTTCAAGTCAATACAAAATATTCAACTAGAGTTACAACACTAAAAAAAAAAAATTGAAGGGAGGTGTTGGCGCCCGCAGGCAAATAGATTTTAAAAAACGAAAAAACGTTTTGAATACATTTTACACAAGAAAAATACATTTCAAAGTTCAAACTAAAATGCCCAGAATATTAAAAAAAAATTGAAGAAGGGTGTTGGCGCCCGCAGGCAAATGCATTTTAGGAAACCAAAAAAAAATTTTGAATAAATGTAACTGTAGGAATACACATTACAAAGTACAAACTAAAATGCCCAGAATCTTAAACAGAAATAACTATTCTAAACATTTAATTCATTAAAGAATGATTAATTCATGGGACTCCAAGTTATCAATTTTGAATAAATGTAACTGTAGGAATATACATTACAAAGTACAAACTAAAATGCCCAGAATCTTAAACAGAAAAAACTATTCTAAACATTTAATTCATTAAAGAATGATTAATTCATGGGGCTCCAAGTTATCAATTTTCAAGTCAATACAAAATATTCAACTAGAGTACAATACTAAAAAAAAAAATTGAAGGAGGAAGTTGGCGCCTGCAGGCAAATAGATTTTAAAAAACAAAAAAAAATTTGGAAAAATTTGACTGTATGAATACACATTACAAAGTTCAAACTAAAATGTCCCGAATCTTAAACAGAAGAAACTATCAAAATATCTAGTTCATTAAAGAATGATTATTCATGGGGCACCAAGTTATCAATTTTCAAGTCAATACAAAATATTCAACTAGAGTACAATACTAAAAAAAAAATTGAAGGAGGATGTTGGCGCCCGCAGGCAAATGCATTTTAGAAAACAAAAAAAAAATTCGAATACATTTTAGAGAAGAAAAATACATTTCAAAGTTCAAACTAAAATGCCGAGAATATTAAAAAAAAATTGAAGAAGGGTGTTGGCGCCCGCAGGCACATGCATTTTAGGAAACCAAAAAAAAATTTTGAATAAATATAACTGTAGGAATACACATTACAAAGTACAAACTAAAATGCCCAGAATCTTAAACAGAAAAAACTATTCTAAACATTTAATTCATTAAAGAATGATCATTCATAGGGAACCAAGTTATTAATTTTCAAGTCAATACAAAATATTCAACTAGAGTTACAGTACTAAAAAAAAAAAATTGAAGGGAGGTGTTGGCGCCCGCAGGCAAATGCATTTTAAAAAACCAAAAAAAAATGTTGGATAAATGTTACTGTAGGAATACACATTACAAAGTATAAACTAAAATGCCCAGAATCTTAAACAGAAAAAACTATTCTAAACATTTAATTCAT
Source organism: Metopolophium dirhodum (assembly GCF_019925205.1). Lineage (NCBI taxonomy): Eukaryota > Metazoa > Arthropoda > Insecta > Hemiptera > Aphididae > Metopolophium > Metopolophium dirhodum. Next base: position 29,772,642 of record NC_083561.1, on the reverse strand, counting down.
TAAAGAATGATTAATTCATGGGGCTCCAAGTTATCAATTTTCAAGTCAATACAAAATATTCAACTAGAGTATAATACTAAAAAAAAATTGAAGGAGGGTGTTGGCGCCCGCAGGCAAATGCATTTTAGAAAACAAAAAAAATTTTGAATACATTTTACAGAAGAAAAATACATTTCAAAGTTCAAACTAAAATGCCCACAGTATTAAAAAAAAATTGAAGAAGGGTGTTAGCGCCCGCAGGCAAATACATTTTAGGAAACCAAAAAAAAATTTTGAATAAATGTAGCTGTAGAAATACACATTACAAAGTACAAACTAAAATGCCCAGAGTATTAAAAAAAAATTGAAGAAGGGTGTTGGCGCGCGCAGGCAAATGCATTTTAGGAAACCAAAAAAAAATTTTGAATAAATGTAACTGTAGGAATACACATTACAAAGTTCAAACTAAAATGTCCCGAATCTTAAACAGAAGAAATTATCAAAATATCTAGTTCATTAAAGAATGATTACTCATGGGGCTCCAAATTATCAATTTTCAAGTCAATACAAAATATTCAACTAGAGTTACAGTACGAAAAAAAAAATTGAAGGGAGGTGTTGGCGCCCGCAGGCAAATAGATTTTAAAAAACAAAAAAAAAATTTGGAAAAAAATTTTGAAAAAATATAACTGCAGGAATACACATTACAAAGTACAAACTAAAATGCCCAGAGTATTAAAAAAAAATTGAAGAAGGGTGTTGGCGCCCGCAGGCAAATGCATTTTAGAAAACCAAAAAAAAATTTTGAATAAATGTAACTGTAGGAATACACATTACAAAGTACAAACTAAAATGTCCCGAAACATAAACAGAAAAAACTATTTAAAATATTTAGTTCATTAAAGAATTCATGGAGCACCAAGTTATCAATTTTCAAGTCAATACAAAATATTCAACTTGAGTTACAGTACTAAAAAAAAAAAATTGAAGGGAGGTGTTGGCGCCCGCAGGCAAATTGATTTTAGAAAACAAAAAAGAAATTTGGAAAAAATTTAGAAAAAACTATTCAAAATATTAAGTTCTTTAAAGAATGATTATTGAATGAAGTTATCAATTTTAAAGTCAATTGAATTAAAAAATTGAAGGAGGGAGCCTGCAGGCAAATTAATTTTAGAAAACAAATTAAAAAAATGTGGAAAACACGCTTTAGGAGTACACTACCACTCAGCGTACTCCCAGGTATAGCCGGTTAATCTTGAAAAATATTTATACAAAAAAATCTACTAGAGTTCAATGAATTGAAAAAAAAAATTGTTTGAAAAAATCTGTGTGAAATAACACTAAACAAAAGAATACGCTGGAAGCTAAATACTGCAATACATATTAACTACAATCCAAAAACTAGGTGTTGTTTACATTATAATAATACGAACAGTTATTACAATCACAGGTGTATCACAGTTATATATGTATTGGAAAATGTTTAAAAACGAATGTAATTTATTTATAAAGGATGCAAAAAAATTAAATCAGAAAAATGTCCTGCACGGACTCTATTATGTGATTGTAATTTATGAAGGACATAAAATAATGTTTAATTTAAAATAATATTGTGTTTGGCTGGGTCTACAGTCAATATTAAATAACAAACTATAAAGTCTAAATGCAAATAAAAACATAATCAGATATCTGTTTTAGTCTTTGTAAATATGTGCGGAAAAAAATTAGATTTAGTACAATGTAAAAAAATGTGGAAAGAAAACCCTGAGAATTCTTTGACAGTAGGATAATAAAACACAATACTATATATTAAATTAAAATTATTGATTTTATACATTTTCTATTTACAAAAGCTCATAAGTATTGAAAACCTTATAAAATCCTAAAAAATTATACTTTGTTATATTTTAAAATACATTTTATAATTTGTTGTGTTAAAAAAATCATTATTTAATGTTGGCTGTATTTAAGTTTTTAATAACTATACTGGTACAACTCTAGTTGACAGTCTTTAAGACCGTGTTAAAAACTATAATAATTAGTTAACGTCTAATTTACTGTCCTATCCTAACCTAACCTAACATAACCAAATTAATAATATTTAAATATTTTCTTTCATTGTTATGTTTGCAATATCGAATACCTTGATAGTTAGTAGGAAAAGATCATCGCAAAGCTCACGACCAGTGATTGTAGTCGTCTATCATTACCATAGCTTCAACTAACCTTAAGTTTACCAAACTAGCCTTCTTATGACTAATTACATTAGGACACTTTGAATAAAAAGTTCCTGAGTTGCAGGTTGCCGAACTTATAAGTGATTGATTATCAAGTTGATCCTTAGATTGTTGACACCTTAATTCCCCTCGAAGACCGCTGGTAAGACTATTACCATATACTATTATGTCCTATCCATTATGTTATATCTATATTATCTATGATGGAGCCATACCCAGCTCACTCGTGTAAACAACTTGAAGCACATAAAAGCGATTAACGAGTCTCTATTAATGATAATATGAAATCCCAGACCTGTCCCCCATACACTGATATTAAGAGCCCAGCCCACCTTCATATTCTCTATGCAAAAAGTAAATTTAAGACAAATTTGTAAATCAATGCACAGTCTCTCTATTGTACTAATATTTGTGATTTCATTAATTTTCAGTATTTTGTATAATTAGTAATAATTATAGTAAACCTAACCTACTGAGGCAACCTTGAGGCATTTCCTTTTAGGAAATTAATTAAATCCTCAAACATAACTCTTAATTCAAGAGTTTGTAACTATAATACAATCATAATATAATATGAGTATAGTACATTACGTAATATTTTTTTACAATATTTACTGTTAGTGGAATATTAAGTTTGTATTTCTAATATAATATATGTTATGATATTTATGGACGACACTTGCACCATGGCCCCTCGATATAGTAATGTGGCGACCCGGCACATCTCTTTTAGATAAATGATTAAATACTTAATCAAGTCTTCCTATTTACTAAACTTTTATGTTTTGTAGATAATTTGAAGAAAAATTCAAAATTGAAGAGAGACTGTGTGAATTAACAAAATGTGTGGTATGAAATGTTTATTTGAACACCTGTTATAATGTATTATATTGAACTTAAGTTAATTTTTTATAATGTACTATAGTAAACATTTGAACGTTTATTACAATATACGTATATTATACATAGATTTCAAGTATGATTTTTTTAGTTTTTTTTTTTGATAGTTACCTACCTACTACAATACAAGACACTTTATTTTTATATTTTGAAGCAATATTATAGGTTTTGGATTATTTAGATCTATATATACTAAATTTCAGACCCATAGTTTAGTATTTAAAGTTTGTATGATCAAAGTCGTGGAACCAAATTTTATCAGACTCTACTAGAATGTTGTAGTTAAATTAAACTATAATAAGTATGTGGAATAACAGTACCTAACCTTCTATTATAATTTGTTATGAATATAATATTTTAAGTTATAGCTCAAATTTAGCACTTTTACGGTATTTAATACATTTTCCTAATATTTTAACAGAAATTATGGAGCTAAGAATATAGAAATACCTATATTTTGTCACGGTCCATAGTTGATAGTTTTATTTCATTTATAATAATAATGCTTTTTAATATACTTTTTCATAAATTAATATTTATTAAGGTTGGCTTTTATGATTTGTTTGAACTATTAGTACGTATTTTTTTGGGGAGATCCCTATTATTACAACACTGTTACCAATATGCGTTTTTTTCTGGTTAGTTAATATATATATAATATATTGCATGTTTTCATGATTTCTTCGTATTTATGCATATTTTCTTAAAATGTTTTTATATTTTCGGTTCATCCGTTAGCTACCTACCAAGTGTGTAAATTAAGAATTTTTTTTGTAAACCAATTTGAATTATTATTTATTAATTTAAAAAAATTTTAATAAAAACGTTTTCATTCAGTATTTTTTTGAATATTTTATTATTTTGAATATTTTTGAATATTTCAGTGCATATATTTGCCTGTTTTTAGTGCATACATGCAGGCAAATATTTAACACTTAAGAGGATGTCAGATTTTTAGCACACCATTTAGTTCTCTCTCCGACCCACGCACAATCATTTTAGTGTTCTTTAATCGTACATTTGGTATGCTACGCGTGGGTCAAAGATGGAAAACAAATAGTGCGCTGACATCCCAACCACCAACACGAGTGAGCTGGGTATGGCTCCATCATAGATAATAAAGATATGGATAGGACATAATGGTCTTATCAGCAGTCTTCGTCCTTCGAGGGGAACAATTGAGGCCAAATAAAGTATACTCATATCGAGTATCGACTATCAATATAAAGGAGCCTCAATTGCCTTCCCCTCCGGGAACGCGGCCTTAAATGTATTTCAAATAGGCGTGGACTATCCATGGTGTCAACATAGGATAAACTTGATAATCAAACACTTAAGTTCGGCAACCTTTAACTCAGGATCTTTTTATTCTGAAAAGTGTCCTAATGAGTCATAAGAAGGTTAGTTAGTAAACCTATGGTTAGTTGAAGCTAGTGGCCTTTGCAATTCAAGATCTTTTCCTACGTATTCAGCATTGTTAACATAACTATTCTACCTTTACACTTTTTCTTCCCCCGTCTCTCACAGCTATATACAGGTTCAGCCACTCTCATTCCACACCTCCATATGATCGGTATTCTGTCTATCCATCTCTTCTTCAGTCTTCTCGCCCTTCATTTCCCACCTAAATTAACTAACTTCTATAGCCACTCTCACTATCTCTTATCATACAGTGACCGAACCACCTAAACCTATTCTCTCTTGTTTTCACTACAATATGTACACTAACCTACACTACCCTTAATTAATTAATTTCTTATTCTATCCTCTTTTGTACCTTAACACCTAACTTATTATTCTCATATCTGCTACCCTCACTCCACTTACCTACCCTAACCTTACATTTCTTTTTCATCTTTCCCTTTCATACACCAAACATTCTGAAATCCTGTTGACCCATTTCCTTATCTTCGCCATATTACACACTACCTAACTCCTATTCACCCAGTCTCTAGTTACCTACAAGTAATCGTACTTGATTATCGGTGAAAATATTTAAATATCATTGAGCGAATTCCCTACTCGAAAGAATTACTTAAAAAAATATCATACCTCCCAATTTTCTAATTTTTAACACGACTTTATTGATAGCCGGAATAGTGTTATACCAGTATAATTACAATACAAATATTGAAAAATTTCGGGCAATACAACCTTTGATCAATTAACAATAATAAAAAAAAAACCTACTGAGAAATAAGAAAACACATACCCCGTGACGGAATCTAAAAATCCAGAGGTACTAGAAAACTGAGACGAGTGTGTTGAATGAAATAAATTAAAAAATTGATTAACACAACAATCGCTCAAAAATTAATTTAATTCAAATAATGAGATGAACCTTATTAGATCATTTAAATTTTCCAGAACAAGCCCCCAGTTGTTGGTCGCATGCCAATTTTAACCATATACTAGACCACAAGTTGATAGACATTCTATAATGCATTCTGCTGCCATCGGCCCTAGACACTGTTGGGGAAATTATATGTCTTTAGTAATTAAATTACGATATGAATTATAAGTTACGTAGGTACTTGTCCATTACTCGACTACCAGAATTAAGGTATTTTTCGTAATATACTAATTTTTGTACACCTATAACAACTGGATTTTAAAAACTACTCTACGTCTAGTGGGTATATAAGTTTGTCTGACAATAAATATTTACATTAGGTCTACCGCGTCAACACAGTAGTAGGACAATACTTACGTTATTATTTATTCTTCCGGCGAAACGCGTTCCCTTCGAGTGTATAATATTGTCTAGTGTCAGAGCTGTGCATCTCCGCCAAGGAAAATGCATATCTTCGATCCAAAAGTTCAGTCTGGAAGTATTGAGATTAATGATATTTAAAAAAATAGGCACCTAGCTCATAACCAGAATGGAACGAAATATGTGAGTACGTATTGGAATCGCTGTTCGTCTCAGACGATTGTCATTTGCCATAGATTATTTATAATTATAACCTAACCGTCCTAATCATAGAAAATATATATATGGTCCTAACCGATGGATGATGGATATTTTTACATTATCTTCAAAAAAACATTTATTAGTTTCTATGCGGTAAATTGAATTCAAATTTACAATATAGATAACGGTTTTTTTACTTGGTAACCATTTATTTATTACTTAGTTTATTAATAAATTCTAATTGATATAAGATTAAATAAAAAATAGTTTTATTGATCCCAATACTTAAAAATAATGTTTCAAATAAAATAATAAAGAGAATTTAAGAAATACCTATTAATTAATATGTATTACCTAAATAACAAAATAACTAAATAAATTCGTGTTTTTTTTTAAACATTTTCACGCCTCCTCTCTTACGAAATTGTGTCACTTCTCCTTAGAGTAGCATAGGAGGTTATGAACACTTGAAATTGTGCATGTTAAAAAATCAGCCATATATAGCAATAACAAATCATTTTTGAATAGCGGCCCACCTGAAAGTTCCCAGTATCCCGCCGGCTCAGTCCGCCCCTGCAGGTTCATATTGTAACCAAAAAATCTATTATAAACACAGTTACTTTTTACCGATATTATAAGTTAAAATTTGGACGAAATAACATATTAAAACCAAGAAGAACGATTATAGTTATTTTGTTGTAATTTAAAAATAGTAGGTATTCGCGGATTTATGAAACTTTTAGAGTATATTATTATTATAATTTATGTGTATATAACATATATACACTTTCAAATGTAATTTTTTGAGCAAAAATGACTTTAACTTACTATATTGTAGGTACTAATGCCTAATAGTAAAATAAATTACTTTAATCTCAATATTATTTATTAGTTAACGATGTCTTTGCTCAGAATCGTTTTTCGTTTGCTCGTTTTGTATTTTAATAATTTATCCATGGATATATTATTATAACTAATAATTATAGTATGTGTGTTTGTTCTATTTCATTAATTTATTTAATACTATACCAATAAATTATACATTAATTATTAATATTTTTGAAACATTGTGTTCGAAAAAATTTAAATAAAAGTGATTTTAATTAGAGTCTTGTAATGTAACCTACCTATATTATGTAAAAAATAAATAAATTTAATAATAACTGTTGAACTTTTAGGAACATAAAAGGTAACACATTCGTGTATGTAGTATTACACTATTTATATATAGGTATATTTATATACCTATACGAGTATATGAGTAAATACATTATTCATAAGTGCGCACTGCGCACACGTCAGGATAGGCTGCAGTTGACCATTCCGTGAATATTACTTTTATGTGTACTTGGTTATACGTCCCTAATCCCTATGATTTAGAATATAGATATTAGGTGAACAATAGAAGTTAAGTATGTGACACTAAATTAATAGTTACCTATAGGCTATAACTTATAATAACGTTGTATTTGGAAAAAAAAATTACCAGTTATTAATTAAAATTGTATCTTATGACTATTATCAGTTATAAGCAATAACATATATTTCTATAAATTAAACCAAAACATATATATATATATTTATATATATTGAGTACCCTATAAAGGTATGCACCTATTAATTATAATTATTCTACGAACAGGGACTGGAAAAACGACGACGACGTTTATATCTCGCGTATTTTATACATTTCTGGTTCGGAACTAAAATATGCGCATACAACATTTGGATAGCACATTTTTCGTGACATTAAATATTTGTTTTAAGTCTTAAAAGTAAATTTAAGCCCCAAAAGAATATTAAAACAAACTTACTTTAATTATCGACTTTTTCGGCGGAATCCGTGACGTGTGTGAACTGCGACGCCCATGAGGAAACGCTCCAGATTACAGAACTTAGAATATTGTAATTTATGAAAAATAAAATTATACGAAACGCAGTAAGTTTTTTGCTCATATTTTCTTTGCTTATTGAAATTTTAGAATTTTTAATCGACTGTGTCTTCTGCAACGACTTTGAGATTTGCCATAGATAAATAAATAAATGATAAAGATTTTATACTAGGTACGTTAATATGATGAATCCACGGATATAATATAATGCAACTTTTTATATCAAAGACTTCCGTGTTAAGGACCAATTTGTTTATTTAAATTTGATATGACAATAAAATCAAAATAGTTTATAATTTTGAATTTGAATTATAATAATATGATATAGGTATTATTTAAATTATTATTTTAGTTTATCAATTTAATTATTGATTAAGGTGGTGAATAGATATCAGAAGCACAAGAAAATGTTTATAAGAGCATATTGTATTTTATGAATTATTAAATAAAAAGGTGATTACTGGATTTTAGAGTTAACATAAAGCCATAAACGTTTACAGTAAATTCATCAAGTACCATAATACCAACTAGATTTCAAAAACTCTAAGTCTATAATTTTAGATTCTGGGCGGATCGATGACTGTATTAATTTTATAATGATGTGTTCTTTATTTTTTTAATATTTTCAATTATTTTTTCTTGTGGTCTGTGTAAATATATTTTTGGTGTTTTAAGGCTGCTGTAAGATCAATTTATGAGAATCCTTGCATTTAATTGTTAGGATTATTTGATATGAATAATTATTTTATAGAAGGTACTTATTTATAGGTAAGTCGATCAGAAACTATATTTACACTGAATAATGTTAATAGTAAAAAGCTATTAGGATATCTATTATTTGTATTTATTTGTTAATAATAACTAAAACTTAAATATTAGCAGTAATCTTGTTCCTTTCACAAAATGTTTTTTAATTATTTTTACGAAGACGGTCTCGCGTATTTTATATATTGCGCTTTTGGGATTAAACTTATAAATGCTTCTACGTAACCCAGTTAACAGATTGTCCGTGGCAATAAATATTTAATTTAAGCCTAAAAAGTAAATGAAAAATAGTAATAATATGAAAACAAACTTACGCGTAAGCATCGACTCTTCCGGTGAAACCTACCTAGAGTGCCGCCGCCGCCGAAGAAACTATCTTTATCCATCTTCATCTCGCTCTGAACTGAAACTTGAAAGTATCAAAATATTTTATGAAAATAACCTGAATACCTGATCATAACGAAATGTGTGAGTTTGTGTTAAAACTTACATTATAATGTATACGGCTCATAACTGTCGGTCTATATCGATGGCTTATTACTTATTTGTTCACTGAAATTATTAAAATTGTTTATCGTCGCCGACGAATGTCGACAATTGACGATTGCCATAGATATTATAAAATATATTATTTACTATGATAAATCCATAGAACTTTATATTATACTAAGTATCTATACAGTCTATTAATAAATATTAAATCGTATGCACTTTTACAGAAAGTACTTTGTGATCAGCAATGTACCTATTCTGGTTATCTATTTCAGTTATAGTTCGCATGCCAAATTTAACTGTGCGAAACTGGTCCGCAAGTTTATAGACATTTTATTATTCGAATGCATTATCCCACCAGTTCCTCTAGACACAGTGTTTGAGAAGTTATATTTTTTTGCTTCCTAATTAAATTACAATATGAATTATTATAAGTTACCTATGTAGGTACTTGTCCAAAACTCGACTACCGGGATTTAAATAAAAAAATGTGATTTATAGGTAATCTATTGGCTATTGATCTATTATAAAATAGACATTTAACCTACCAATAATATCACGTTTTAACAAAATCAATTTTAGTTTTTGGTGTAACTTTAAGTCAAATGATCGTAGATAGCTAAGGTACATGCAATTTCCCCTGATTGTTTATAATAGCATTTTCTATACACCACCAAAATATTTTGACTTGTTTTGCTGTTTGTGGGCATTTTCAGTTTCCATTTTTTTTAGTTTTATTTTCTATAAATGTCAATAAAGTTTTAGTAGTGGGGTCAAAAAGCATGAACATTTAATAAAAGGCTCCTGATATATTGTTACAATAACAGGTGATATTTTTTAAAATAAATAGGCACAATTTATGAACTTTAAAATTGAAAAATTATATTTCAACTTTTATAGCTAAGGTTTGAAAATTGAAAACAAAGTTTCACGTAAATAGATTATTCTGTAACCAAAAAATCTAAAAAAATTTTTTATTTTGGTTGAAGAAACTAGTCCATCTATTATGTCTTCTATGCCTCCAAAACAACCATTTATTGAATATATAAATTTGCCATCACCTGCTGTATCTCATCGTTCAAACACTTCACCATTATCTCAACGTTCAAACCCTACACCATTAACTCGTCCTATAAAAAGAGTTTTATTTCCAACTGTTGAGTCCCAAGGTAAAATATAAATTAAATCTGTATTTCCTAAATGATTTTTAATTTGTTTTTTGCTTAATTATAGGGTCAAATCGTTCATCTATATTGAATGTATCAATTAGTCATCGTTATAATAATACAACTTCATTCATATTTTATTTGTAAATTGTAATGGTAGCTAGGCAGTGGCATACATTCAAATATACGTCATGTATGTGTTTATAATTATGACATGTTTTTCATATTATGAGTGCGTAGATCGGTTGGTGGATAGGTATTGTGGTCTAACTGATCTTGTATTTTTCATACATTTAACATTTTTTATAAATAATATTAATTTCTTGGCAAATAAAAATATGTTTTCAATATTTAAATTTTTTCTACTTATACACCAGCTACGGCAATGGTAAATAAGTAGATTATTATAAATTAATTTGTCTATTTTCTAGCATTCAAAAATGTTGTTGTCAGTTCCTTAACTAAAGTTAAGCATGAAATTTCTGCGATACATTCACCTGTGAATTCAAGCTATATGGTGTTGGAAAGATTTATTAATAACTTTGGACAATCAAGAGCTACAGAAATAGCTATGCAGTATGAGAATGGATGTAGTTTAGACAATTTCTTCCCAATTACTAATGAAGAAGATTTACAGTTACTTAACAATAAAATTAAGTCTGATAAACAATTTTGATTAAATATGGTAAATTTATAAACTATTATTTGTTGAAGCAGCTGTAAAAATGTTAGTTCAATTTTATTTAGGTTTCCAAGTTATCATTAGTCGTGGGTACAAAAGATGTTGGTGATAGCGTGAGACGACTTATGGGACGTATGTTTATTGATGATGTTTTAACCGAGTATTCTCTTCTGGGAAAAAAGAAGAAAAAAAACTTCTCAGAATTGCCTGTTTATCAACTATTCATAGGTGAGTACTTAACTTAAAATGATTTCTTTATTAATAATAATACTTTTGATACTTTTAGGTACTATAGCCTGTAGTTAGTATCATAGTTTAAAATTGACCTTATTTATTAGGTTATTACTTATTAGGTTAATGATGATATAAATAAGCTACATCCCAAAATACATAATATGCTAAAACTCTTGTTTAAAATTGGCACTATTAATATAATATTAATGAGCTTTTAATTCAAGTCTAGTATTATGAACATAATTTATAAAATATTTATGTTTTAAAATACACTACTAATAAATTGAAAATTAGACCAACATAATTATTAATTATTTACCTTAAAATAAGATTATATTATTATTGATTGTTTAAATACAGAGTAAATGTCAGATAATTTTTATAAGCTACCATAATAAGCCTTATATTCTTGAAAATTAGTTATGTTATGTTACGGTATTAAATAGAGCTTTGATATGAAGGCAGTTTAAACAATAAAAGCACTTAAAATGTGAGAAGCAAAAAGAAAAGTATTTGTGGTAAAATGATTAAACGGACATATATTTATTAATCTATATTGATAGGTAGTACCTGTAGGCAGTGTTGAGTTCAGATAGCAAAAATAACATCTAGATAAATATTAGATTACTAGCTAAATCAATATCTAGATTAATATCAAGATAGAATATTCAATTTTTATCTAGATAAATATGTAGATAAAATTTTTTCATCTAGATTTATATCTTACAATAGTTAATTTGTATTAATGCTTGACATGTTATTGGATTCTTGGTTGAGTAATTTTTTAAGGGATGCAAACCAGGAAGGCTCGTTTCAAGGTGTCTAGTGTCAAAAATATATTATCTAATGAATAAATATACATATAAAATATTTAAATACCTAATAATTAATAATAATAATTTTTTACATAATTAATGAAATGAGACCTCTGATTACATGCGAAAAACGTAGCTTTCGAGAATTAATCATGGGACTTACTGGCATTAAAGATACTTCTATTTTACCAAACATAATTCAAATCAAAGCTCAATTGAAATCAAGATATGCATTATATGCGCAAATGATAACAGATTTAATACAAAATCATAATTATATTTGTACAACTGCGGACATTTGGAGCTCAAATAATAAAAGCTTTATGGGTAAATATATTTTGCAGGAACATCAACAGCAGGTGGAGGTGGGTCATCGTCATTTTCTAGACAAATTCTTTTATTGGGCGTTGAAGACGTTATACTTAAAAAACGATCCATATTGGTAGTAAACAAAAAAAACTTGAAAAGAACAAGAAAGTTTAAGAAACGAAGTTGTAAATAACAATGAAATTAATCAACACTCATCAGTCTGTGCTGTATAGGGAGTCGCAATAGTAGTAGCCACTAGTCAGTCAATTATCTAATTGATTAAATAAGTGTGACCACGACTGACCAAAGTATAGTCTAGTGAGTACTGAGTAGTGACTACTGACTAGTATCTGGTAAAGAAATTAAATTATAGTACAAATATTATTATTTATAACATCCAATTGGGAATTGGTATTGTCAATACAAAATAGATGTGCGTGTGTATTCTTGCTGGTCGAGAACTATTTTTAGTTTTTTCCACATTATTTACTGATCGACGGGATAATATTATCGTGGGGTATAACAGCTTGTATTGATATACGACCTCGACAGCGTCTGCGGTCGGCGTACGGGTGCTATTGTTAATTCGATAATAATGAATCGTCATTAAACATACTTGCGTAGTATCATATTATTATAATATTTGATGGAAAATGACTAAATGAAAAACGTGCATTATAAAACGAGATTTATCTAGATATTTATGTAGATTTCCATAACTTAAATCTTAGATACCAATTAGATATTATATAATTTATTCATCTAGATAAGATAAAGGTACTTAATTTTCATCTAGATAAATTATCTAGATAAATGTATCTAGATACAACTCAACACTGCCTGTAGGTAGTTTCATCTTTCTTAAGGTCCCCTGCAGTGGTAGTGGTGTCGTTAAATTCTATTGTCTTGGCTTTACCGCCGCGGTGAGCGGTGAAATGTGTCCTGCAGCAATTCACCGCCACCACTGCAGTGTGTGGAGACCTTTAAACTTTAAATTAACTTGCCACACTCAATAAAGTATTAGGTAATATCAAGAAGTATTGCTAATAGTATAACACATTAAAATAATTTTAAACATAACATCGACAATGTGTAATCATCACAATAAAGTCTTATCGATTTGTACAGTTTATACATATATAAAAACTGTCAGACCTATTAAAATTTAAAAATTTAAAAAAGGCATTTATAAGTAAAAAAGCAAAAAAAAAAATTCATCCATTATTAGAAATTAAATTAAACACATTTTGATATAAAAATTATTTTTCTATTATCATAAACAAAGGTATTTGCATTCCAGTCCGAGCCCTAGTAATAAATATTATAATGTTACTTTTTGTGGTGGACATTTTATTTGTATTAACTTTATTTATGTTTTATTTGTTTTAGATGCATTAAGAATCCATCAAAAATACAAAGATAAGATCAATAAAGATTTTAATGACCCATTAGCAAACTGGCTCAATCACTCTAAATTTAGGCTTCTGAACAAAGCAGTTGAAAAAAATAACAAACTATAAATTGTGTTCTTTAATAAATATGAATTAATAAATAATAAACAATATATTAGGTACTATAATTGCATTAAAGCTTTGTTTTATTTAAAATCTGCATTCCATTATATATTAAACATATAGCTTTATTGTAACATTTAAAAGGCGGACAAAAAAGGACGACAAAAAATTATTATAACATTCCAGTGATATTAGTAACACTACGTTGAAATTTTATTAGAACATTACACGTTCTATATTTCAAATGTTTTTGAAACTTCTCTAAACTTTATTTTGTTGTCTGGGAATATGTTTTAATTTTCTGAATTATGTAGGTATCCTAGCTGGGCCCTATCTACTTGATGTTATGAACTGTGAATAAATTATTGCTTGTCAATGGATGGTTTTATAGAATGACACACTGGTAATGTAAACTGTGTTTTATAAAATGCTGGTAATTTAACACTGTTGACGTTTTCAACTGATTTGATTGAAGAAATCCATGATGTATCATTCAAAGGATATGCAGTCATTTTCCAAGGGCTTAATATTTTATTTCCGAGAATCACTTGATCAAAAATTCCCTAGAAAATATAATTAGTATTATTTTACATACAATATTTTAATTCAGTAATTATACTCAGTTGGTAGTTAAAATAAATATAATACAATCTGCTTCAGTGATTGTAAATATTACCACTTTTGTTTCTAAAAAGGTAATGTAACCAGTCGCCAGTCTGTATACAATTTATCAAATATTAACTTCTATGGTAACTGGTAAGCATTATATTATACTATAGTATACTATTATAAATTATACTATTTCAGTCTCAGACCATGAATAAAATAATTTATTGTCAGCTATTATTACCTTCCTATCTTCAATAAAGTCTCCAAAATTAATCCTTCCCTGATTCTCAATTAAAATGCTTAGGTTTTGAACAGTACGGTTAATGTTTAAGCTTATTGTAGTATTAGCTTTCAACCAATTCATAGTACCCACTTGTACCTAAAAAAAAATTTGAACACCCATGTTTCTAAAACTATAACTGCAATGTAACTCTACTTGATCCAGGTAATGATTGCTCGATCTCTAACCGTGTTCACAGTTAGGTTTACTGGATTTTCAACATTTTTTTGATCATCTGTTAATGTTGTTTCATATATTACTAAACCAGAGTTAATATCTTAAGTCCTCAAACGGTAAAGGAACATCACTGATCACTGGTTTAATACGTTGAGCAACCTTTTCAAATATGCCGATGTGAATCCAAAATTTGTACCTCCGTGAAATATATAAAAGCTAAACGAAGCATTCATTGCCAACATTACTTTCATTTGTTTTACAACATCGATGGGATTTACTATAGATTCTGATTCTTGCCAATGAGTTAACCAACCGGGATATAACTCTGAGTTCACTAGTGAACCTACTTTTTGAACCTTTCTCATGAAGTCAAAACATTGGGAAGCTAGAACAAACATATAAAAATAAACTATAATTCAAATCTGCAATAAATTTAATATTTTATAAAATTGGCACGTCTCTCAGTGTTTTTATGATATTTTTTTATTTTTTCACACACCAAATCAAATACTTTGACTTTTTGTAAATACTAACCGTTTGATGAAATTCCAAAATCTACAGTTGCGTTAACTTCTGGAATAACGCCACAGTCAAAGTATGACTGACCACATCCATCAATTGTAAAAAGCACAACCTTATTTTCTATATAACTCCTAAATCAATCACGTATCCATAATTTATACTCAGAATCGCAGGCATAATAACTTCCATACTCATTTTCTACCTAATGAAATTTATATATATTTTTTTCATCCTTGATTGACAATAGAACATTAAAGATATCTACCAGGCAATCAGAAAAAAAATTCCCAAAATATTAAAAAAATAATTTCTGAAAAAATTTCTAACACTGTATAAGAACAAATAAATGTGGAATTGTGAAAATACAAAAACAAAAATTATTATATATACTTACTTGTTATTAGTTATTACTTGTTAAATTCCTGTTCGGTTTTTAATGGGGTATTAAAATATAATTTTGATCTGAAACATCATATTATGATTCAAGTTATTAACTTTGCTTATTAAAACTGCTTAGTACTGCTTACTTTCAACTTTTATCACTATTTTGTCACTAAGTCAATAACGTTCCGAAAAATGCAAAAACTAGGATTTACCACATTGTGACTAAAGGGATAAGTATTGACTGTTTTATAACACTAATACCTTAAAATGATCTTTAACATTAATTTAAATATCACATTAGGATTAATTTAATTATACCTTAACGGAACAAGTACCGGTTTTTCAAATTTTCCTCAATTCTATACAATTTGAAAATTATATTTTAACCACTAATCTATTGTCGGAATTTATAAATAACTGTACTATTTTAATTTATAATATACAGACTATTATCACGGATTATATTAAAATTAAAAATTTAATTTAAAAAAAAAGCGGTTAAGTGGATGTCGCTCTGCTGTACAGTAAGTTACAAGCGAATCACTGTAATGAATGGTGTTCAATTTGAATTCAATGATATAATATCATTGTATAAGAAAAACGATTCTGAGCGAAGACGGTCAAGTCAGCCTATGATATTAGTATAATACCTACTAAGTATATACCTATATTTGATGATATTTTTGTGAATAAAGTAATTTATTTATTATAACCTTTTTACGTGGAACCTTGTTTTACATTTTCAATCCTTAGCTATAAAAGTTGAAAATTGTATACATTTTTAACTACCAAAATAATAATTAAATTTTGTCAAAATTTGAACTTAAAATACTTATAAAAAAAATTGTGTCTATTTATTTTTAATATTTTTCAACTGCCATTGTAACAATATATCGGGAGCCTTGTATTAAATTTTCAGGCATTTTTACCGAACAAATAAAATTTTATTGACAATTACAAAAAAAAAACGGGTAAGTGAATGTTGCTCGGCTGTACAGTAGGTTACAAGTAGAATTAATATTATAATATTATAATTTTTTATTCGTTGCTACGGTGATAAACAAATCGTTAGAAATTAAAATCCCATTTTAAGCGATTTTTCGTAATTTGTCAGTAGTTTTTCCCGTGGCATTAAATAATTATTGAGGAAATCGAAAAATGACCTCTCTAAAGTACCATCTTGATCCAATTTGCTAAAATATAAGGTACAATATGTCGAAATCGAAGCACTCTATCTGGTAAAAATTTTGTATACAGTATATAAAAAAAATAAATAAACACCATTGTAAAACCACTAGCTCATAAAAATGTAATTTGATTTGCTTGTAAACATTTTTTTTTTTAATAAATATAGACAATCTTATGAGTTATTAGAGATGTTGTATAACATTGTCTAAACTTAGATTTAAATAAAAACATTTTTATAAATTTCCTACTCAAAATAATTTGCAAATTTTCGTCATTTTTACGTATTTTGTCAATATTTGAACTTTAAATGCTTATAAAAAAAAAATTGTGACTGGATTTTTTATTTTTTTCATTAGCCTTTAAATCAATATAGTAGGAACCTTCTATTAAATTTCCAAGCTTTTTTAACCA
This sequence comes from Metopolophium dirhodum, assembly GCF_019925205.1. Lineage (NCBI taxonomy): Eukaryota > Metazoa > Arthropoda > Insecta > Hemiptera > Aphididae > Metopolophium > Metopolophium dirhodum. Next base: position 29,755,172 of record NC_083561.1, on the reverse strand, counting down.
ACAAATAAAATTGTAATGGTATTTATAGAAAAAAAAAGTGGAAACTGAAAATGTCTGTTAACCGCTCAAAATAAGTCAAAATATTTGGAAAATGTTATGGTGTATAGGAAATGCTTTGAAAGAAAATTCAGTAAAAATTTCATGTATCACGGTAATTTGCTTTAGAGATGCACCAAAAACCAAAATTTCATAATTTTTGCGTGAAATTTCCAGTTTTTCCTTAATTTTTCTTTTGTTTTTCACGGTGCTTTTGAAAACTACCGGGACCTATACCTGACCACTCCAAAGTACCAACTAGATTCACTTTCGGAATTTCCTCTCAGAAAAGATACTGTTGAAGAAAATCTAAGCATTTTTACTGTCTGCTAATCTAAAACAAGAATAATTCCTATTTTATATCACACTGGTTGATCTAGCAACTGACTGCTACCTACGTAAGACAACTGTGCAAGTTTTTAAAGCATAATCCGTTTTGAAATCTTCAAGAAAAGAGTTTGTTTTAAGACTGTCTGTCTTGATAACAACTAATTTAATTTAATGTGTATTGTTATATTATATTATAATGAAATTTATAATTATAGTAAAATATATAATTACAAGACATTTAATACCTATATCTATAGCCATCTAGGGTATAAACTACACTAAAACAGGTGCAAGTATGCTAATAAAATATATGAGGTGTATAATATATTCAACATTATATTGTTTTAAATACTTCGCGCAAACCTAAGGTGATACCCGGCGTATAGTATAACATGCAAAAGTTGCGTATTAAACTTGGCGTGGTGAAACGAAGACGGTCTCGCGTATTTTATGCATTGCGCTTTTGGGATTAAACTTTTAAATGCTTCTATACGTCACATAGTTAACAGATTTTCCGTGGAAATAAATATTTAATTTAAGTCTAAAAAGTAAATGTAAAATAGTTGGTAATAATATGAAAACAAACTTACACGTAAGCATCGACTCTTCCGGGGAAACCTAGCTAGAGTGCCGCCATCGCCGAAGAAACAGCTATCTTCATCTAATCATCTCACTCAGATCGACCGATGAGCTGAAACTTGAAAGTATCGAAATATTTTATGAAAACAACCTGATCATAACGAAATTTGCGAGTTTGTGTTACAACTTATCCGGTTTAACAAACTGTCCATTTATATTTGTGGCCTATATTATTTTTTAGTTCACTGAAATTAAATATTTATAATACAATAGTGTTTGCTGAAATTATTAGAATTGTTAACCGTCGCCGACGAATTTCGACAATTATTGACGATTGCCATATATATTATAAAATATATTATTTACTAATAGTAAATGAATAGTTTTTTCTGTTTAAGATTCTGAGCATTTTAGGTTGTATTTCGTAATGTGTATTCATACAGTAAAATTTTTATAAATATCCCGTATAGGTACTGAGTATAATACTATAATATATAAGTTCTATGGATTTATCATAGTAAATAATATATTTTATGATATCTATGGCCATCGTCAATTGACGAAATTCGTCGGCGAATTACTATGATAAATCCATAGAACTTATATATTATAGTATTATACTCAGTACCTATACGGGATATTTATAAAAAATTTACTGTATGAATACACATTACGAAATACAACCTAAAATGCTCAGAATCTTAAACAGAAAAAACTATTCAAAATATTTAGTTCATTAAAGAAGGATTAGGATTAATTATTAATGATTAATTCATAGGGCACCAGGTTATCAATATTCAAGTCAATACAAAATATTCAACTAAAGTTACATAACTAACAAAAAAAATTGAAGGAGGGTGTTGGAGCCTGCGGGCAAATGCATTTTATAAAACCAAAAAAAAATTGGGAAAAAAATTTAGAAAAAATTATTCAAAATATTTAGATCTTAATGAATTAATCAAAAGGTACCAGATTGCCAATGTTTAAAAAATTTGGCTAGAGTTAAAATCATAAAAAAAAAAATTGAAGGGAGGTGTTGGCGCCCGCAGGCAAATAGATTTTACAGTATGAATACTCATTACAAAGTACAAACTAAAATGCCCAAAATTTTAAGCAAAAAAAACTAATCAAAATATTTAGTTCATTAAAGAAGGATTATTCGTATGGCACCAGGTTATCAATGTTTAAAATATTCGGCTAAAGTTAAATTATAAAAAAAAATTGAAGGAAGGTGTTGGTGCCCGCCGGCAATTGCAATTAAGAATACAAAAAAAATTTATATAAATTATATTGTGGGAATACACATTACAAACATAAAACTAATATCTCCAAAATCTTAAACAGAAAAAAATATTCAAAATATTTAGTTTATTAATGAAGGATTATTCATGGGGCACCAGATTGACAATGTTTAAAAAAATTATCTAGAGTTAAAATCATAAAAAAAAAAATTGAAGGGAGATGTTGGCGCCCGCGGGCAAATTGATTTTAGAAAACAAAAAAAAAATTTGGTAAAAAATTTAGAAAAAATTATTCAAAATATTTAGATCTTAATGAATTAATCAAAAGGTACCAGATTGCCAATGTTTAAAAAATTTGGCTAGAGTTAAAATCATAAAAAAAAAAAAAATTGAAGGGAGGTGTTGGCGCCCGCAGGCAAATAGATTTTACAGTATGAATACTCATTACAAAGTACAAACTAAAATGCCCAAAATTTTAAGCAAAAAAAACTATTCAAAATATTTAGTTCATTAAAGAAGGATTATAAGGTTATCAATGTTTAAAAAATTCGGCTAGAGTTAAAATTATAAAAAAAAATTGAAGGAAAGTAATGGGGCCCGCCGGCAAATGCATTTTAGAATACAAAAAAAAATTTATATAAATTATATTGTGGGAATACACATTACAAACATAAAACTAATATCTCCAAAATCTTAAACAGAAAAAAATATTCAAAATATTTAGTTTATTAATGAAGGATTATTCATGGGGCACCAGATTGACAATGTTTAAAAAAATTATCTAGAGTTAAAATCATAAAAAAAAAATTGAAGGGAGATGTTGGCACCCGCAGGCAAATTGATTTTAGATAACATAAAAGAAATTTGGAAAAAAGTTTACAGTAGAAATACACATAACGAAGGTCAAACTAATATGTCCCGAAACATAAACAGAAAAAACTATTCAAAATATTTAGTTCATAAAAGAATGATTATTCATGGGGCACCAAGTTATCAATTTTCAAGTCAATACAAAATATTCAACTAGAGTTACAGTACTAAAAAAAAAAAATTGAAGGGAGGTGTTGGCGCCCGCAGCAAATAGATTTTACTGTATGAATACTCATTACAAAGTACAAACTAAAATGCCCAGAATTTTAAGCAAAAAAAACTATTCAAAATATTTAGTTCATTAAAGAAGGATTATAAGGTTATCAATGTTTAAAAAATTCGGCTAGAGTTAAAATTATAAAAAAAAATTGAAGGAAAGTAATGGGGCCCGCCGGCAAATGCATTTTAGAATACAAAAAAAAATTTATATAAATTATATTGTGGGAATACACATTACAAACATAAAACTAATATCTCCAAAATCTTAAACAGAAAAAAATATTCAAAATATTTAGTTTATTAATGAAGGATTATTCATGGGGCACCAGATTGACAATGTTTAAAAAAATTATCTAGAGTTAAAATCATAAAAAAAAAATTGAAGGGAGATGTTGGCACCCGCAGGCAAATTGATTTTAGATAACATAAAAGAAATTTGGAAAAAAGTTTACAGTAGAAATACACATAACGAAGGTCAAACTAATATGTCCCGAAACATAAACAGAAAAAACTATTCAAAATATTTAGTTCATAAAAGAATGATTATTCATGGGGCACCAAGTTATCAATTTTCAAGTCAATACAAAATATTCAACTAGAGTTACAGTACTAAAAAAAAAAAATTGAAGGGAGGTGTTGGCGACCGCAGGCAAATAGATTTTACTGTATGAATACTCATTACAAAGTACAAACTAAAATGCCCAGAATTTTAAGCAAAAAAAAACTATTCAAAATATTTAGTTCATTAAAGAAGGATTATAAGGTTATCAATGTTTAAAAAATTCGGCTAGAGTTAAAATTATAAAAAAAAATTGAAGGAAAGTAATGGGGCCCGCCGGCAAATGCATTTTAGAATACAAAAAAAAATTTATATAAATTATATTGTGGGAATACACATTACAAACATAAAACTAATATCTCCAAAATCTTAAACAGAAAAAAATATTCAAAATATTTAGTTTATTAATGAAGGATTATTCATGGGGCACCAGATTGACAATGTTTAAAAAAATTATCTAGAGTTAAAATCATAAAAAAAAAATTGAAGGGAGATGTTGGCACCCGCAGGCAAATTGATTTTAGATAACATAAAAGAAATTTGGAAAAAAGTTTACAGTAGAAATACACATAACGAAGGTCAAACTAATATGTCCCGAAACATAAACAGAAAAAACTATTCAAAATATTTAGTTCATAAAAGAATGATTATTCATGGGGCACCAAGTTATCAATTTTCAAGTCAATACAAAATATTCAACTAGAGTTACAGTACTAAAAAAAAAAAATTGAAGGGAGGTGTTGGCGCCCGCAGCAAATAGATTTTACTGTATGAATACTCATTACAAAGTACAAACTAAAATGCCCAGAATTTTAAGCAAAAAAAACTATTCAAAATATTTAGTTCATTAAAGAAGGATTATAAGGTTATCAATGTTTAAAAAATTCGGCTAGAGTTAAAATTATAAAAAAAAATTGAAGGAAAGTGATGGGGCCCGCCGGCAAATGCATTTTAGAATACAAAAAAAAATTTATATAAATTATATTGTGGGAATACACATTACAAACATAAAACTAATATCTCCAAAATCTTAAACAGAAAAAAATATTCAAAATATTTAGTTTATTAATGAAGGATTATTCATGGGGCACCAGATTGACAATGTTTAAAAAAATTATCTAGAGATAAAATCATAAAAAAAAAAATTGAAGGGAGATGTTGGCGCCCGCGGGCAAATTGATTTTAGAAAACAAAAAAAACATTTGGTAAAAAATTTAGAAAAAACTATTCAAAATATTAATTTCATAAAAGAATGATTATTCATGGGGCACCAAGTTATCAATTTTCAAGTCAATACAAAATATTCAACTAGAGTTACAGTACTAAAAAAAAAAAATTAAAGGGAGGTGTTGGCGACCGCAGGCAAATAGATTTTACTGTATGAATACTCATTACAAAGTACAAACTAAAATGCCCAGAATTTTAAGCAAAAAAAACTATTCAAAATATTTAGTTCATTAAAGAAGGATTATAAGGTTATCAATGTTTAAAAAATTCGGCTAGAGTTAAAATTATAAAAAAAAATTGAAGGAAAGTAATGGGGCCCGCCGGCAAATGCATTTTAGAATACAAAAAAAAATTTATATAAATTATATTGTGGGAATACACATTACAAACATAAAACTAATATCTCCAAAATCTTAAACAGAAAAAAATATTCAAAATATTTAGTTTATTAATGAAGGATTATTCATGGGGCACCAGATTGACAATGTTTAAAAAAATTATCTAGAGTTAAAATCATAAAAAAAAAATTGAAGGGAGATGTTGGCACCCGCAGGCAAATTGATTTTAGATAACATAAAAGAAATTTGGAAAAAAGTTTACAGTAGAAATACACATAACGAAGGTCAAACTAATATGCCCAGAATTTTAAGCGAAAAAAACTATTCAAAATATTTAGTTCATTAAAGAAGGATTATAAGGTTATCAATGTTTAAAAAATTCGGCTAGAGTTAAAATTATAAAAAAAAATTGAAGGAAAGTGATGGGGCCCGCCGGCAAATGCATTTTAGAATACAAAAAAAAATTTATATAAATTATATTGTGGGAATACACATTACGAAGTTCAAACTAAAATGTCCCGAAACTTAAACAGAAAAAACTATTCAAAATATTTAGTTCAATAAAGAATTATTCAAAGGGTACCAGATTGACAATGTTTACAAAATTTGGCTAGAGTTAAAATCATAAAAAAAAAAATTGAAGGGAGATGTTGGCGCCCGCAGGAAAATTGATTTTAGAAAACATAAAAGAAATTTGGAAAAAAGTTTACAGTAGAAACACACATAACGAAGTTCAATCTAAAATGTCCCGAAACATAAACAGAAAAAACTATTCAAAATATTTAGTTCATTAAAGAATTCATTGGGCACCAAGTTATCAATTTTCAAGTCAATACAAAATATTCAACTAGAGTTACAGTACTAAAAAAAAAAATTGAAGGATGTGTTGGCGCCCGCAGGCAAATTAATTTTAGAAAACATAAAAGAAATTTGGAAAAAAGTTTACAGTAGAAACACACATAACGAAGTTCAAACTAAAATGTCCTGAAACATAAACAGAAAAAACTATTCAAAATATTTAGTTCATTAAAGAATGATTATTCATGGGGCACCAAAATATCAATTTTCAAGTGAATACAAAATATTCAACTAGAGTTACAGTACTAAAAAAAAAAATTGAAGGGAGGTGTTGGCGCCCGCAGGCAAATTGATTTTAGAAAACATAAAAGAAATTTGGAAAAAAGTTTACAGTAGAAACACACATAACGAAGTTCAATCTAAAATGTCCTGAAACATAAACAGAAAAAAACTATTCAAAATATTTAGTTCATTAAAGAATTCATTGGGCACCAAGTTATCAATTTTCAAGTCAATACAAAATATTCAACTAGAGTTACAGTACTAAGAAAAAAAATTGAAGGGAGGTGTTGGCGCCCGCAGGCAAATTGATTTTAGAAAACATAAAAGAAATTTGGAAAAAAGTTTACAGTAGAAACACTCATAACGAAGTTCAATCTAAAATGTCCCGAAACATAAACAGAAAAAACTATTCAAAATATTTAGTTCATTAAAGAATTATTCAAAGGGTACCACATTGTCTATGTTTACAAAATTTGGCTAGAGTTAAAATCATAAAAAAAAAAATTGAAGGGAGATGTTGGCGCCCGCAGGCAAATTGATTTTAGAAAACATAAAAGAAATTTGGAAAAAAGTTTACAGTAGAAACACACATAACGAAGTTCAATCTAAAATGTCCCGAAACATAAACAGAAAAAAACTATTCAAAATATTTAGTTCATTAAAGAATTCATTGGTCACCAAGTTGTCAATTTTCAAGTCAATACAAAATATTCAACTAGCGTTACAGTACAAAAAAAAAAAAAAATTGAAGGGAGATGTTGGCGCCCGCAGACAATATGAGTTTAGAAAACATAAAAGAAATTTGGAAAAAAGTTTACAGTAGAAACACACATAACGAAGTTCAATCTAAAATGTCCCGAAACATAAACAGAAAAAACTATTCAAAATATTTAATTCATTATAGAATTCATTGGGCACCAAATTATCAATTTTCAAGTCAATACAAAATATTCAACTAGAGTTACAGTACTAAAAAAAAAAATTGAAGGGAGGTGTTGGCGCCTGCAGGCAAATTGATTTTAGAAAACATAAAAAAAAAATTGGAAAAAAGTTTACAGTAGAAACACACATAACGAAGTTCAAACTAAAATGTCCTGAAACATAAACAGATAAAACTATTCAAAATATTTAGTTCATTAAAGAATTATTCAATGGGTACCACATTGTCTGTTTACAAAATTTGGCTAGAGTTAAAATCATAAAAAAAAAAATTGAAGGGAGGTTTTGGCGCCCGCAGGCAAATAGATTTACAAAAACAAAAAAAAAGTTGGCTAGAGTTAAAATCATAAAAAAAAAATTGAAGGGAGATGTTGGCGCCCGCAGGCAAATTAATTTTAGAAAACAAAATAAAAAAATGTGGAAAAAATTTTACTTTAGGAACACGCTTCAGGACTACACTACCACTCAGCGTACTCCCAGGTATAGCCGGTTAATCTTGAAAAATTTTTATACAAAAAAATCTACTAGAGTTCAATAAACTGAAAAAAAAATTGTTTGAGAAATCTTGGTGAAATAACACTAAACAAAAGAATACGCTGGAAGCTAAATACTGCAATACATATTAACTACAATCCAAAAACTAGGTGTTGTTTTCATTATAATAATGCAAACAGTTATTATGATCAGAGGTGTATCCCGGTAATAAATGTATTAGAAAATGTATAAAAATGAATGTAAATTATAAAGGATGCAAAGAAATTAAATGATAAAAGGTCCTGCACGGACTCTACTATGTGATTGTAATTTATGAAAAACATAAAATATTGTTTAATTTAAAATAATATTGTGTTTGGCTGGGTCTACAGTCAATATTAAATAACAAACTATAAAATGGCTAATGAATAATATCTTTGTAAATATGTGCGGAAAAAAATTAGATTTAGTACAATTTGTTATATTTTAAAATACATTCTATAATTTGTTGTGTTAAAAAAATCATTTTTTAATGTTGGCTGTATTTAAGTTTTTAATAACTAAACTGGTACAACTCTAGCTGACAGTCTTTAAGACCGTGTTAAAAACTATAATAATTAGTTAACGTCTAATTTACTGTCCTATCCTAACCTAACCTAACATAACCAAATTAATAATATTTAAATATTTTCTTTCATTGTTATGTTTACAATATCGAATACCTTTATAGTTAGTAGGAAAAGATCATCGCAAAGCTCCCGACCAGTGATTGTAGTCGTCTATCATTACCATAGCTTCAACTAACGTTAGGTTTCCCAAACTAGCTTCTTATGACTAATTACATTAGGACACTTTGAATAAAAAGTTCCTGAGTTGCAGGTCGCCGAACTTATAAGTGATTGACTATCAAGTTGATCCTTAGATTGTTGACACCTTAGTTCCCCTCGAAGACCGCTGGTAAGACTATTACCATATACTATTATGTCCTATCCATTATGTTATATCTATATTATCTATGATGGAGCCATACCCAGCTCACTCGTGTAAACAACTTGAAGCACATAAAAGCGATTAACGAGTCTCTATTTATGATAATATGAAATCCCAGACCTGTCCCCCATACTCTGATATTAAGAGCCCAGCCCACCTTCATATTCTCTATGCAAAAAGTAAATTTAAGACAAATTTGTAAATCAATGCACAGTCTCTCTATTGTACTAATATTTGTGATTTCATTAATTTTCAGTATTTTGTATAATTAGTAATAATTAGTAAACCTAACCTACTGAGGCAACCTTGAGGCATTTCCTTTTAGGAAATTAATTAAATCCTCAAACATAACTCTTAATTCAAGAGTTTGTAACTAATACAATCATAATATAATATGAGTATAGTACATTTCGTAATATTTTTTTATAATATTTACTGTTAGTCAAATATTAAGTTTGTATTTCTAATATAATATATGTTATGATATTTATGGACGACACTTGCACCATGGCCCCTCAATATAGTAATGTGGCGACCCGGCACATCTCTTTTAGATAAATGATTAAATACTTAATCAAGTCTTCCGATTTACTAAACATTTATGTTTTGTAGATAATTTGAAGAAAAATTTAAAATTGAAGAGAGACTGTGTGAATTAACAAAATTTGTGGTATGAAATGTTTATTTGAACACCTGTCATAATGTATTATATTGAACTTAAGTTAATTTTTTATAATATACTATAGTAAACATTTGAACGTTTATTACAATATACGTATATTATACATAGATTTCAAGTATGATTTTTTTTAGTTTTTTTTATTTGATAGTTACCTACCTACTACAATACAAGACACTTTATTTTTATATTTTGAAGCAATATTATATGATTTGGATTATTTAGATCTATATATATACTAAATTTCAGACCCATAGTTTAGTATTTAAAGTTTGTATGATCAAAGTCGTGGAACCAAATTTTATCAGACTCTACTAGAATGTTGTAGTTACATTAAACTATAATATAGGTATGTGGAATAACAGTACCTAACCTTCTATTATAATTTGTTATGAATATAATATTTTAAGTAATAACTCAAATTTAGCACTTTTACGGTACTTAATACATTTACCTAATATTTTAACAGAAATTATAGAGCTAAATATATAGAAATACCTATATTATGTCACGGTCCATAGTTTTTTTCATAAATTAATATTTATTACAGTTGGCTTTTATGATTTGTATAGTAACTATTAGTACGTATTTTTTTGGGGAGATCGCTATTATTACAACACCGTTACCAATATGCGTTTTTTTCTGGTTAGTTAATATAATTGCATGTTTTCATGATTTCTTCGTATTTATGCTTATTTTTTTAAAATGTTTTTATATTTTCGGTTCATCCGTTAACTACCTACCAAGTGTGTAAATAAAGAATTTTTTTTGTAAACCAATTTGAATTATTATTTATTAATTTAAAAAAATTTTAATAAAAACGTTTTCATTCAGTATTTTTTTGAATATTTTATTATTTTGAATATTTTTGAATATTTCAGTGCATATATTTGCCTGTTTTTAGTGCATTCATGCAGGCAAATATTTAACACTTAAGAGGATGTCCGATTTTTAGCGCACCATTTATTTCTCTCTCCGACCCACGCAAAATCATTTTAGTGTTCTTTAATCGTACATTTGGTATGCTACGCGTGGGTCAAAGATGGAAAACAAATAGTGCGCTGACATCCCAACCAGCAACACGAGTGAGCTGGGTATGGCTCCATCATAGATAATAAAGATATGGATAGGACATAATGGTCTTATCAGCAGTCTTCGTCCTTCGAGGGGAACAATTGAGGCCAAATAAAGTATACTCATATCGAGTATCGACTATCAATATAAAGGAGCCTCAATTGCCTTCCCCTCCGGGAACGCGGCCTCAAATGTATTTAAAATAGGCGTGGACTATCCATGGTGTCAACATAGGACAAACTTGATAATCAAACACTTAAGTTCGGCAACCTTTAACTCAGGATCTTTTTATTCTGAAAAGTGTCCTAATGAGTCATAAGAAGGTTAGTTAGTAAACCTATGGTTAGTTGAAGCTAGTGGCCTTTGCAATTCAAGATCTTTTCCTACGTATTCGGCATTGTTAACATATAACTATTCTACCTTTACACTTTTTCTTCCCCCGTCTCTCACAGCTATATACAGGTTCAGCCACTCTCATTCCACACCTCCATATGATCGGTATTCTGTCTATCCATCTCTTCTTCAGTCTTCTCCCCCCTCATTTCCCACCTAAATTAACTAACTTTTATAGCCACTCCCACTATCTCTTATCATACAGTGACCGAACCACCTAAACCTATTCTCTCTTGTTTTCACTACAATATGTACACTAACCTACACAACCCTTAATTAATTAATTTCTTATTCTATCCTCTTTTGTACCTTAACACCTAACTTATTATTCTCATATCTGCTACCCTCACTCCACTTACCTACCCTAACCTTACATTTCTTTTTCATCTTTCCCTTTCATACACCAAACATTCTGAAATCCTGTTGACCCATTTCCTTATCTTCGCCATATTACACACTACCTAACTCCTATTCACCCAGTCTCTAGTTACCTACAAGTAATCGTACTTGATTATCGGTGAAAATATTTAAATATCATTGAGCGAATTCCCTACTCGAAAGAATTACTTAAAAAAATATCATACCTCCCAATTTTCTAATTTTTAACACGACTTTATTGATAGCCGGAATAGTGTTATACCAGTATAATTACAATACAAATATTGAAAAATTTCGGGCAATACAACCTTTGATCAATTAACAATAATAAAAAAAAAAACCTACTGAGAAATAAGAAAACACATACCCCGTGACGGAATCTAGAAATCCAGAGGTACTAGAAAACTGAGACGAGTGTGTTGAATGAAATAAATTAAAAAATTGATTAACACAACAATCGCTTAAAAATTAATTTAATTCAAATAATGAGATGAACCTTATTAGATCATTTAAATTTTCCAGAACAAGCCCCCAGTTGTTGGTCGCATGCCAATTTTAACCATATACTAGACCACAAGTTTATAGACATTCTATAATGCATTCTGCTGCCGGTGGCCCTAGACACTGTTGGGGAAATTATATGTCTTTAGTAATTAAATTACGATATGAATTATAAGTTACGTAGGTACTTGTCCAATACTCGACTACCAGAATTTAAATTAAAGAATGTGATATACCTAGGTAACATATCGATCGGTTCTAAAACTGAAACTTAACCTAGGTACAAATAATATCACAATATCAAATAGTGAAATGTGAAAATTTTAAAACCCCCAAAATAAAACGTACGTTTGAGGTGTTCTCTTAAAACCCAAATATTTAATGCCCGTATGCATAGAAAATGTATGTTTCACATTTAACGAAAACTGAAACTATCGTGACGGAACTGAATTACGAAGAACGTATAAAACAAAAATAATCGTCACCCAGTGATAGGTATAATCTGCTATGTACTTACAAATCATATTAAATAACATTAATCATTATGTATTTTCTTATTTTGTTAGGTAGGTATAAAAACCTACCTTCCTACTTATAAAAGCATTACCTAATCATTGATTTCAAATTTTAAAAATTATTCTACTATAACAATAAATTAACAGTTGTAGGCAAAGTATTATAATTTAAGGTATTTTTCGTAATATACTAATTTTTGTACACCTATAACAACTGGATTTTAAAAACTACTCTACGTCTAGTGGGTATATAAGTTTGTCTGACAATAAATATTTACATTAGGTCTACCGCGTCAACAGAGTAGTAGGACAAAACTTACGTTATTATTTATTCTTCCGGCGAAACGCGGTCCCTTCGAGTGTATAATATTGTCTAGTGTCAGAGCTGTGCGTCTCCACCAAGCAAAATGCAGCGCCGTCTTCATATCTCCGATCCAAAAGTTCAGTCTGGAAGTATTGAGATTAATGACATTTATAAAAATAGGCACTTAGCTTAATAACCAAAATGGAACGAAATATGTGAGTACGTATTGGAATCGCTGTTCGTCTCAAACGATTGTCATTTTCCATAGATTATTTATAATTATAACCTCACCGTCGAAATCATAGAAAATATATATATGGTCCTAACCGATGGATGATGGATATTTTTACATTATCTTCAAAAAAACATTTATTTGTTTCTACTAGACGCAAATGCGGTAAATTGAATTCAAATTTATAATATAGATAACGGTTTTCTTACTTGGTAACCATTTATTTATTACTTGGTTTATAAACAAATTCTAATTGATATAAAATAGTAATTATATAAAAATAGTTTTATTGATCCCAATATTTAAAAATAATGTTTCAAATAAAATAATAAAAAAAAATTAAGAAATACCTATTAATTAATATGTATTACCTAAATAACAAAATAACTAAATAAATTCGTGTTTTTTTTAAACATTTTCACGTCCCCCCCCCCACCCCCCTTACAAAACTGTACCTACCTACATAATAGTTATCAACCTATTAACCCATCAATAATATTATATTTTTTATTGTGTACACTAATCGATTGGTATACAAAATAACGTTAGTTATAAATAGGACGTGGATTTAAATGCATTAAAAATAAGAAAAATGCCTTAAAAATTCGATTTAATGCACTTGTATTACAAAGCTTAATAAAATGGCCAGAAAAATTAAAAGTCCAATTTAAACGAATATAAAATAGAATTTAGATAAGTGTATAGGTAGTGTATTCGTTATATTTTGAGTTTCATTATAGCACATCAGTCGATCAGATGCTATTTAATATTTTAAAATAAAAAAATTCGACAGTAATTCCATATTGCAAGTGTTGTTTTCTATAACTGAAGACTGAAGTTATAGTATCGAACATAATGGGTACGTAAAAAAATAGAAATATAAGAAAAAAAATTACCTTTATTTAATTGTATTTAATTTTTTTCTAATAAGATTTTATAAAATTGACTTTATCCCATATAAATATTCTAATTTCATTTTTCAATTCGTTGATAATATATGAAACGAATTCTTTGCTTGGAAAGCAATGTTTTAGAAAATTCAGAAAATGCAGTTTATATTTAAATATTATAAATAATAATTTCTGATGCATTGATGCGGAAGAGTGAGGGGGTGGACAATCAGCCGAATCGAAATCTAACATTTTAAATACTTAATATAAACAATTTTTCACACACGCGTCATGGTTTGAAAATAAAAAAATATTTACTACCGAAAAAATAAATTACTTTAATCTCAATATTATTTATTAGTTAACGATATCTTTGCTCAGAATCGTTTTTCGTTTGTTCGTTTTGTATTTTAATAATTTATACGTGGATATATTATTATTACTAATAATTATAGTAGTTGTGTTTGTTTTATTTCATTAATTTATTTAGTACTATACCCATAAATTATATATTAATTAATGATTTTTAATACATTGTGTTCAAAAAAATAAAAAAAAAATGTGATTTTAATTAGTCTTGTAATGTACCTACCTATATTTAAAAAATAAATAAATATAATAATAACTGTTGAATTTTTAGGGACATAATAGGTAACACATTCGTGTATGTAGTATTACACTATTTATATAGGTATATTTATATACCTATACGAGTATATGAGTAGGTACATTATTCATAAGTGCGCACACGTCAGGATAGGCAGATGACCATTCCGTGAATATACTTGTATGTGTACATGGTTATACATCCCTAATCCCTATGATATAGAATATAGATATTAGGTGAACAATAGAAGTTAAGTATGTGACACTAAATTAATAGTTACCTATAACTTATAACGTTGTATTTGGAAAAAAAATTACCAGTTATTAATTAAAATTGTATCTTATGACTATTATCAGTTATAAGTCATATTATATATATCTATAAATTAAACCAAAATATTTATATATTTATCTTAAGTACCCTGTATACTGTATAGGTATGCACCTATTAATTATAATTATTCTACAAACAGGGACTGGAAAAACGACGACGGCGTTTATATCTCGCGTATTTTATACATTTCTAGTCCGGAACTAAAATATGCACCTACAACACTTGGATAGCACATTTTTCGTGACATTAAATATTTGTTTTAAGACTTAAAAGTAAATTTAGCCCCAAAAGAATATAAAAACAAACTCACTGTAATTATCGACTCCTTCGGCGGAATCCGTGACGTGTGTGAACTGCGACGCCCATGAGGAAACGCTCCAGAATACAGCCAGAACTTAGAATATTGTGATTTATGAAAAATAAAATTATACGAAACGCAGTAAGTTTTTTGCTCATATCTTCTTTGCTTATTGAACATTTAGAATTTTTAATCGACTGTGTCTTCTGCAACGACTTTGAGATTTGCCATAGATTAAATAAATAAATGATAGATACTAGGTACGTCAATATGATGAATCCACGGATATAATATAATGCAACTTTTTATATCAAAGACTTCCGTGTTAAGGACCAATTTGTTTATTGAAATTTGATAAGACAATAAACCAAAATAGTTTATAATTTTGAATTTGAATTATAATAATATGATATAGGTATTATTTAAATTATTATTTTAGTTTATCAATTTAATTATTGATTAAGGTGGTGAATAGATATCAGAAGCACAAGAAAATGTTTATAAGAGCATATTGTATTTTATGAATTATTAAATAAAAATGTGATTACTGGATTTTAGAGTTAACATAAAGCCATAAACGTATACAGTAAATTCATCAAGTACTATAATACCAACTATATTTTTACAATGATGTGTGTTTTTTTTTTTTAATATTTTTAATTATTTTTTCTTGTGGTCTGTGTAAACGATAAGTATTCGTAATAAAGATTCAATTTTCATATATAATATTATATTATAGGCACTCAGTATGTAATCATATGTTTATTTTTAGTTTAATTTAATTGTAGGTATTTAGTAAATAATAATAGGTATACGAAATTGTGTTTTCGAATAGCAATTTATTGTTTGTATTAATACCTACACCATAATAGGGAACTAAAATTTTGTAAATGATGTACAAATGTATTTTTGGTGTTTTAAAGCTGCTGTAAGATCAATTTATGAGAATCCTTGCATTAAATTGTTAGGATTATTTGATATGAATAATTATTTTATTACATATAGCTTAGGTTTATTACATATTGGTAAGTCGATCAGAAACTATATTTACACTGAATGTTAATAGTAAAAAGCTATTAAAATATCTATTATTTGTATTTATTTGTTAATAATAATTAAGACTTAAATATTAGCAGTAATCTTGTTCCTTTCACAAAATGTTTTTTAATTATTTTTAATTTACATTTACATTTATCCCAAAGTGATCTCTGAATAATCATTCAATGATGAATTTGATAGTTATATTCTCGGTTACATTAATTGGATTATAAATTAAAATAAACTACAGTTTCCAGCTTCTACTACAACATTATTTTATGTTTTTAATTTTTTAAACGCAGTCTGCACCTTGTGTTGGTGATTTTACACGTAATATAATAAAATTGATACTAGTGATGAGTAGGTAAGTACCTTATTATTTAATCAAATTTACACGATTATTAACTAAATATATGAAGTATAAACATCCGCATTTCCATTAACTATAAATTCATAATTGTATGAGCTATACATGTTACATATATTTTTCGAAAAAACTGTTTAAAAAAACAAGAATAATTCCTATTTGATGTCACACGGGTTGATCTAGCAACTGACTGCTACGACAACTGTGCAATTTTGTCTGTCTTGATAACAACTAATTTAATTTAGAGTGTATTGTTATATTATATTATAACGAAATTAATGATTATAGTAAAATATATAATTGCAAGACATTTAATACCTATATCTATAGCCATCCTGGGTATAAACTACACTAAAAAAGGTGTAAGTATACTAATAAAATATTTGAGGTGTATAATGTATTTATGTATATAAAAATATAAAATATAAAGATTAATAACATTATATTGTTTTAAATACTTCGCGCAAACCTAAGGTGATACCCGGCGTATAGTATAACATGCAAAAAGGTGCGTATTAAACTTGACGTGGTGAAACGAAGACGGTCTCGCGTATTTTATACATTGCGCTATTGGGATTAAACTTATAAATGCTTCTACGTCACGTAGTTAACAGATTGTCCGTGGCAATAAATATTTAATTTAAGTCTAAAAAGTAAATGTAAAATAGTAGGTAATAATTTGAAAACAAACTTACTCGTAAACATCTACTCTTCCGGTGAAACGTAGCTAGAGTGCCGCCATCGCCGAAGAAACAGCTATCTTCATCCATCTTTATCTAATCATCTCACTCCGATGAGCTGAAACTTGAAAGTATCGAAATATTTTATGAAAATAACCTGATCAAACGAAATTTGCGAGCTTGTGTTACAACTTATCCGGTTTAACGAACTGTCCGTTTATATTTGTGGCCTATTATTTTTTTGTTCACTGAAATCAAAATATACAATATATTATATTTATAATACAATAGTATTTCTGAAACTATTAGAATTGTTAACCGTCGCCGACGAATTTCGACAATTGACGATGGCCATAGATATCATAAAATATATTATTTACTATGATAAATCCAAAGAACTTAAATATTATTATATAAGTACTCAGTAAACCTATAATACGGTATATTTATAAATAGTATGTTCTTTTACAGAAATCTTTGTGATCTGCAATGCACCTATTCTGGTTTTCTATTTCAATTATAGTTCGCATGCCAAATTTAACTATACAAACTGCAGGTCCGCAAGTTTATAGACATTCTAATACATTCTCCCGCCAGTGCCAATAGACAAAGTGTTTGAGAAGTTATATTTTTTTGGTACCTAATTAATTTACAATATGAATTATTATAAGTTACCTATGTAGGTACTTGTCCAAAAATCGACTACCTGCAAATCATTGGTTTTTATGGTATAGACTTACGAAGTTCACGATTTTCGGTGTTTTACGCACCCGTACAACGCTTAAAGTTTACCGAGCTTAAGTATTACAAATTAATTTTTTTTTAATCTAGGTAAATCAACGTTTTAAAATTGAGGGTGCAAAAATAATTCTGACACCCACCCATGGTGGTTTTACATAACAAGTCGAGGGATGTTTTTGATTTTATTTGTTCGAGCAAGCGCAGTGTGGTATACCGGGTACATATGAAAATACCAAAAATTTCAATTAGTTATAATACATATAACTTAAAAATAAGACTGACCGCCGTCGTTTTCAGTTAAAAACTAATGATTTCCGGCAATTATTTTTTGCAATATCGTTCTTAATTCGTTGTTACTTGTAATATATACATACCTATGCCGATTTTAAAAATATTATTCGTGGGTAATTGAAACGTCTAAAATATATTATCATATACAAATACGGTAATAAACAAATAATAATAATTCAACTTAACCGGCTACGGTATTAATAATATTTAATAATATCAATATAAATATAGTATACAATATCCTAGGCTGACAAATCGTCTCCACTTAAAAACGTTTTTCGTATACTATGATATTATATCATTGAATTCAAATTTAACACTATCCATAACAGTCACCCACTTGTAACCTACTGTTCAGCAGAGTCACTTCCAATTTTTTTTTTTATATTCTGCGGAAAGCGATGAATGTATTGATTTTACAATGATGTGTGTTTTTTTTATATTTTTTTTTTTGTGTCTGTCATCAACTTTTAGGACAGTAAAAGTGCTTGAATTTTCTTTAACAGTAACTTCTCTGATAGGAAAGTGAATCTAGTTGGTACTATGAGGGGTCAAAAGTAAAATTTTCCCAGTAGTTTTCAAAAGCGACGTGAAAAACAAAGGAAAAACGGGAATTTTTTAAGCAAAATCCATTTTCGAGAAAATCGATTTTGGTTTTTGGTGCAACTCTAAAACAAATGACCGTAGGTACATTAAATTTTCATTGAATGCTTATATTAGCATTTTCTATACACCGTAACATTTTCCAAATATTTTGACTTATTTTGAGCTGTTTACGGACATTTTCAGTTTTCAATTTTTTTAGTTTTTTTTTCTATAAATATCAATAAAATTTTATCTGTTGAGTAAAAAGCTTGAAAATTTAACAGAAGGCTCCTAAGTTATTGTTTCAAAGGCAGATGAAAAAAATTTAAAATCCTTAGTCACAGTTTTTATTTATAAGCATTTAAAGTTCAAATTTTGACAAAATACTGAAAAATCACGAAAATTAGCAAAATATTTTGAGTTGAGAATTCATTAAAATTTTTCTTTTTAAATCTATGATTTGAAAATGTAATATAAGATTACTCATAAGTTTATGTACCTTTATCAAAAAAAAAATGTCTACAAGAAAGTCAAATTAAATTTTTATGAACGTTTGAAATTCATATTTTTACAACATTTGATATTCACTCGATTTCTCATGTAACGATTTTCTTATTTTGTTGTAATTAAAAAACGATGACTGTAGATACTTGAAAATTTCACTGAATGTTTATATTAGCATTTTCTATACACCATAAAATTTTGAAAATATTTTGACTCTTTTTGAGCTGTTTACGGACATAGTCAGTTTTCAATTATTTTAGTTTTTTTTTCTATAAATATCAATAAAATTTTATTTGTTCGGTAAAAAAGCGTGAAAATTTAATATAAGGCTGCTGATATATCGTTCTAATAGCAGTTTAAAAATATTAAAAATACATAGGCTCAATTTTTATTTATAAGCATTTAAAGATCAAATTTTGACAACATTTATCAAATTTATAATTTAATAATTATTTTGTAGTTAAAAATTTATAAAATGTTCAACTTTTGTAGCTAAGGATTAAAAATTTAAAACAAGGTTCCACGTAAATAGTTTATATATAAATTACTTTATTCACTATAATATCATCAAATATACTTGGTAATATCATAGGCTGACGGACCGTTTTCGCTCAGAATCGTTTTTCTTATACAATGATATTATATCATTGAATTCAAATTTAACACCATCCATTACAGTGACCCACTTGTAACCTACTGTACAGCAGAGCGACATCCACTTACCCACCTTTTTTTAATTGACCTCCCTTTTTATTTAATTCCTGATAAACGAGTTTTGGATAAGTACCTACCTACATAATAGGTACCTGTCCTACCTATATTAATTAAAAACTATTTTTAACACGACGTATTTATTTATTATTTTTGTCTTTTAGTTTATCTAATTTTGTATGATTAAAATATGTTTCCTTTATACCCAAATAATTTTTAAATACCTACAAATAATATAGAACTCAATTTTATTTTAACAATAAATACTTTTATTAATACAGGGTTGACTTTGTAGATGGGTAGTAATAAATTAACTGTACATTCAGGATTACATGCATTCAGGTGAATAATTATAAGATTGCAATGATAGATGTAAGATGTAAGATGTATTGTTGATTCATCAATACGATGCTGGGTGGACTTGAGGACTTCCCATGTTCAGCGACCGGCGTCGACCCGTTTTGTGGCACAGCGGAAACTTCGTACAGCTGACTGTTCGACAAAGACACTGTAATATTATTTGAAAAATATTATTTCTACTTAATCGTAATAACTGGGTATAATGAGTTTAATATTATATTAATATATTATATTACAATAAATATTAAGTACCTATATTATTAGCTTCTAATAATTGGGACGCCATTTTTTTAGATATTGATCCGGACAAAATGATGCTGGCCCAGCGCTATGCCACGGTTTATGGCGTACATATCCGATGAAATTGTTGGAGACTCTTTCAAACTGGGCAATCTGATAAACGGTGACGTGATCGTTACTTCGCTGCCAGCATAGTGTAGACCAGAATACACAAAAATGTAGGTCATCGTGCTGTCGGCTGTATGTATGATAAAGTCCTGGAAGTGGGAATTACAATAGCCCCTAAAATGCTGTTACACCTCAAACTTAATAAAAACAAAGAATGATTAAAAAATGGCTACGGAATTGGCCTACAAATCTGAAAATAAGTTTATGGACAGATAACTTCTCAACGTAATATTATGACCGATCCAATAATAACTTTCCATAGGTACATCAGACCTATGTGCGACGGCTGCTCACCAACGTATCGACATCCACCAGATAACTTTGGTAAGTTTTCAAACTATACCACTCATTCTTGTGGAATGCTAAAGAAAATTAATTTATTAGATAAATATTATACTATAACAATTTTTAAATATAGACGTTTTCAACTCACAGTTATGCAGATGGATGTCGACCGGTTTGGGAGCGACGTCTGATACGCCATTGTTCTAATGAATTCAAACATAAATAATATATTATTATAATATTTTTATATGTATATAGGTACGGTTAGGTATATTAAATTAATTAAGTAGGTACTATATTAATATAGTCTATTAATAATTTTTTTACTATGCTTTTATTGTATTAAAATATACACAATGACTTATAACTTACATTATTGGACCGGACATACAGCAACGTCGAGTTGAGGTACCTGTCCATAAACACATTTTCATCAGCAAAATATAATATAAAATATAAAGTAAAGAAATGCATAAAGAAAAAACTGTATTTATTCATACAATTTTGAAATCAAAAACATTAGAACAAGATAATGCTTTCTTGATAAATTAAAAATACTTTGTTTTTTGGATAGCGCTGGGAGTTTTTGTGCACAAACGTCGGGACCTGGTGCACATTTCTGCACAAACGTTTGGCACATTCAAAAATCCAAATATTCAATGTGGGGGGGGCTACCGTTTCAATGCCCCCCCCCATTTTGTTTTAGGGATAGAGCTTTCAGTTTTTGTGCACAAACGATTGGACTTGGTGCACATTTCTGCACAAACGATGCACAAACGTTTAGCGTGGTCAGAAGTTCAAATTTTGAAAGTGGGGGGGCCATTGAAATGGACCTCCGGATCTAAGCTTTTTAACACACGGGTAAAATGAAAATAATACGCCCATTTCAGGGAGATGACCAAAATTAGTATTTTTAATACGAAAAATCAAGCACACTCACACAGTATCGTGAGAATCAACCATTAACAAAACCTTTCCACAAATAATTTAAACGATTTGAAAACTTAAAAATGAAACATTTTCAATTTTAAACTAATCAAGTAATAGTTTTAGAAGCACTTCTTAATGGGTTATTTAAAACTAAAATCTGTGGTCAATATTTCTAAGTTCCAGGTTAAGAATAAATAATATTGATAATAATAACATGTATGAGTTATTAATTATTAACAAATCTAAATTAGGTATCCATTGCTTACTTTTAATATAAAAAGCATTATGTAAAAGAACAATATTAATTTACAACATAATAATATTATACATTTTTAATATTAAATTTGTTACAATCAAAACTTAATATGAAGCTAGGTCCTGAAAAAATACAATGAAACAAAAATGTAATTATGTACTGAAAATTGTAATATAATGATTATAACATGATAAAGAAATTTACTTTATCATGGATTAAATGTATATACTAAAACACCTACATTCTACAATCTACATTTTATAAATTTCCAAAATAATAAGAACCCGGTTTATTTGACATCTTTAACGATTTTAACTATATAAATAAATTAGATGAAAAAAAGTTTATAATAAAAAAATTAAACAAATAGAATATAAATTTCCTTTTAAATTATTTTAATTTAATATGTAAAACATGATATTCAATCTGACTTGGGCTATATATCAATAGGATAGTAATTTTGTTTTAATTATTTAATTATGTTGTACTTTTGTACTATCAAGTTTATCAAGAAAATTAATATTTGTATACTTGTATTTAAAAAGCTACGAAAATTATGTAATTTAATAAATAATCTGAAAAGTGAAAACAATTAAATCAGTAGTAACATTTTATGTAGTAGCCAGTAGGTACCTATTTGAAAAAATATACAATTGTTAATTTTAAATTACATAACAATAAATTACAATTATTAATAGTACCATTTTTAGGATTAAGTCTTAAATAACTATCTACTTAATATATAGAAAAAATTTATAAAATATATTAATATAATATATTATATTATATGCAAGAAAACGATGTAATTTACCATACTTTATTATATCATTAATCGGAGAATACCTACATTAATCTATGATAGACTATAGGCGTGTACAGTTGATATTTGTGGACGGGTATTTTCACGGCACAGCGTACTTATTTCATATTTAGTCCTTTTTAATTTGTAAATCAACGTTATTACTTATTAGTTACTACTTATCTCGATTAAAAATAAAATTATTTTATTTTATTTGCATACCCAATATTACACATTTCCTGTAAAATATTACTTTGTAGTTTTGACTTTTGTTTTAAAGTCCATTATCAATTTTAAAATTTAAAACCTTAAAAATACGCCCTGCGATAAATCCCCGATTTCTCCCTCACCCACCCCCCCCCCCCCCCCCATTATCCGGCCCCGCTGCTAGTGCATATTTTATCATTAGTTGACTGTTATCAAATCAAACGAAGGAAAACAACGAAAGCAACAGTAGGTATTTAACACGAAGTAAGATTTTTAAATTTTTTTTATAGTTCGTGATATTTGATCATATATTTTCATTTATTAGCTCAATCATCATGTTCTATTTTTATCGTTAACCTTGAAAATCTACACATAAGTCATATCACGCCTGTGTAAATAGCACGATTTATGTATTTATTCGATAGTTTCGGAACACAATATTTTCAATATTATATAATCTCTACAGTGGTAACAGTGGTTAAAGTCAGTAAAGTGTCGAGGGTAAGTAAACTGAAATCTAAGCACATCGAGACTCATCTAAACAATTACGCGTTATTACCGTTCCCATACGCGAAGGTGAAAGGGTTTTTCGACGAGTTATTATTAAACGGTCGACCTTTGGGAATGCACTGTAAACACGATGTGTCGATGTGGGCCAAGGACCGTGACGTGACGTGTATACACTTTCGGACACCTTCAGACTATGTAACTGCTAACTATGTAAGATTTCCAACGGCTTTTAATTGAAGAATTCAAACTTATCACTTTACACGCGAAAGATAAATGCGACAAAGGACAACTACTCTCTCTCTCTCTATCGCACTGCATACGCGTTCTGCGTCTCTCTCGGGCTACGGTGTTTCGAGCGAAACATTTCACGTCGCTTCGCCGGCATCACTGATGGCCACCGTGATAACGTGGACAGCTGATAAATTGTTATTGTTCGCGAACGTTTGCGTTTTATTAATAAAGAAAAAAAAACTAGGTAAGGTATACCAATAATTCTCATTACTCGTTAGTGTTGTTTTGCAATAGTGATATTTTCCTTTCTACCCGACCAAAATAGTCACATCAATAATGCAGACGCGAATTTTGACTGTTCGTAATAAACAATAATCGTCAATAGTTTTGCAAAACCACCAGTGAGACAACATTCGGAATTCGGAGTCCGCTGCACTGTCCACTGTTTCAAATCTCTACTCAAAAGGTTTGATTAACTCGATACATTCCATTAATTATCCGACGGTAGTGACGAACTTATTTTTTCTGTTCTCAACTTTGTTGTATTTTAACCATGTCCAACGACTTCTCGTTATTTTTCTTCAACGGTGCCGATCGACTTACTTAGGTTGCGAACAATTTTATCGTTTTCAATACTATGTACCAAACCGAGCGCCAACGGATTCCGATCAAGTTCAGACACAAAGAGGAACGGGTCCCAGAATCACTGTTCTGCCTGTGTCTGAAGTATGTAGCCCGGAACTTGGACACTCTGTGTACGGAGACACCTGACGGTTATACTCTGCACGATGGATTGGCTTTGCCAAGCGAGATATGTGAACCATTCATTGAGATTTATCAGAGCAACGGTGGTGAGATTTTCGACTGTTTTGCACATTTATTCGTAGACGTTACCAAGACGAACCTGAGATCGGTACACATAAGTAACTCGAGTATTACTGATGACGGTCTTGAGTACCTGTTGTGCCACGACCTATATGAACTCACACTTACTAACTGTCAGAATCTCACGCACAAAACGTATACAAATATATTCAAACATGCCGTCAACCTTCGTTCGTTGACCATTGGTCCAAATGTACAAATAACTCCTTACAACAAGCTGTCAAACTCTTCACTATCTCTAGATGATCTCCCCTCAAGAATCTACAAGAAGGCACCCAATCTTAGACATTTTGTGTTGCGAGCAATTGTAGAATCACCATTCACTAGTGAAAACATATTTCTGGGTGTTATGCTCGATAAGCTCATACAGCTGAGGTTCTTGGACCTCTCTTATTGCTTAGGTGTTGGCAGTCTGCGTTACTTGTGTAAACTCACCAGCTTACATACATTAATACTTTTCGATGTGCCCCATCTGCAAAACAATGACGCAATAATCAATATTTGTTCCCTGAAATCACTGGTGTGAGTATCTTCTATATTGTGATATAATAAAAAAGTAATTTTCATTATATTTACAAATATCAAATTGTGTTTCTAGTGTTTTAGATATATCGCAAACTGAGACTTTCCCAGAACAAGGCATTTTCCAAGATGAAAATAAAATTTTAGCACTAATTGTGACATGTCTACCAAATCTTATGTCTTTGGATATATCCGGTACAAATTTGGCTGGAAAAGGTAAGTTGAGTATTTACTGTTTTTGATGCTATGCATCTATCATGTGTGTATTATTATTATAGGCACTGCAGAACAGTCTATGTGCGAATCACTGAGTGGCAGGAAGTCTGACATTCCTGGTTTAGAGTATCGAGTAGACAATCCTTTAGAGTTTTTAGGCTTATATCACACTCAGCACAATGCTTGCAGGCGGCACGATATTCCTGCAAAAATTGTAATACATTTTAAATAAATAAATTCATTTAATTGTTATCAAATAACGTGTTAATATTAATTATTAATGTCTCTTATCATAGATCAGTGGTGATGCTAACGAAGAACAGATCTTTAATGCTGCTGCTTCGTGTATGGACAAACCAAAATTACTTCAAAACGTTTTAAACGATCTTTACCACTTGTTGAGGTATGACCAGTGTACACAAATTGATCAAGCTCTTGACATAGTATTGGAAGCTCTTACTAGATATGTAAAAGAGAAACTCATTCAAATTTCTGGGAGGTTAGTATTCACTAATTTACACTTTGAAAAGAGTAGATTTTAATTATGTAATAATTTTTTAGTGCAACACTTTTCTATATTGTGAAAAATAAAGATCGGCCATTACTATTAAATGATATAACAGTAAAACGACGTATTATCACAACACTATTAACTGGAATGGACTATCACAACTACGATGAAACAATGATGCGGAATGGATGTTTGACTTTGTGTCAGTTGAGAATACCTCAAGATGTGGTAAATTCAAACTCTATTAAAACTATAAATATTGAAAACTGAGGGATTCACTGTTATATAGTAGGTTTTGAGTATACCTCTTCATTGATGAAGTCACATATGAAAGTGTCCAATATAAATTCAATGAAAAATCATTACATACAAAAAATAAGTGGACCAACCTCTATTTCTAAGAATATTTTATAAGTTATTTACACCACTATTAGTGGTATATTTTTCTTTTAGTACTAAATTAGTAATACATTGTATTGAACTACATAACTTAAAAACTTAAAACAAAAATTGAAGCAGTATTTTTGTGTTAATTAATTACTGTATAAATGCATAGTCTCAACCTTGTACTTTTTAAGATTTTTGAAAGATGTCATCAACAAGAATCCCAAAATAAAAGACAAGATTAAGCTTAATATCCCCTTAAATAGCTCAAAAAAAATCAATTTTGCTAGAAACTAGTACATAGGTAGCTTAAATATTCCTCTTTTTTCCATAATTATTATTCATTTTTCCCTTTTTAAAAAATATTGAGAGTTCTACTTTTAATCTCTTAAAGTACCTACTAACAGTTAATAATAGATGATTTGAATTGCTTCATTGAATTAAATTTTTACTAAAATCAATCTAATATTCCAAATCATGATGAACTGGTTACAGACATATATATATATATATATATATATGTATATATTATGTAATATCATACTGTCATAGTAAAAACAATAGATTCATCACTTTCTCAGAATCTAAAATCAAAATATGTACCATTTATTAATTTTTAAATATTTTTTAACTTAAATAAAATTAAATAAATATCAACCTTAATGTAGTACATTAAATTATGAAGAGATTAATAAACATAGCAACAAGTTTGAGAAAAATGAAATGTGCATACTCTATATTATAATTAGGACCAGGAAGTTTTTTGAATTATTTTAGATAATTTATTTAAGCAATGTATTTTTACCCAACAATTTGTTGTTACTGTTAGCTCTTCAATGTTTCTTATAATATATTTAAGTAACAATTTTTATGAAATGTTAAATAAGCTGTATCTTTTTTTTTCACCCTAGATAATGATTTTAAAAATTTATTTTATTCATAAACTTTGATTATTAAAATATGTACGAGCAAAATTAAAGTCTGAATTTAATTCAAGGAAACAAACTTAAATTTAATTTAAATATAATTTCTCATATAAATTATAATATATAATGTAAGTTTAACAATTAATAATTGAAGTATAATATTTTATATCTATAATTTTAATTGCATACAAACATTAGTTTCTTAGGTTTAGGAAGTATTAACATTAGCAATATTTATAATAAATATGGTACCTATAATATATTATTACTTAAAGATAACCTAACCTTGAATTTTGATTTTGATTTAGAAACTAAAAGAAATATATGATGACTCATATTGGCATGTATTCAAATTGATAACCCTTTCATTATATACACATTCGTGTAGTACATTATTTATTTTCTCAAATCTAAACTATATTTCGAAATGTCCATCTTTTTAGTTACCTTTTCATGAATTTATTTTTAAAAAGATTTATGTATTATTATTAATATTGTTATATGTATTATGAGAGACAATTTTTGATAAGTGATAATCATAAATGTTTAACACTAGTTTTTAAGTAAATATAATTAATTTATATTTTGAATAAGAAGTGACCCCTTACAAATGTTTATACTTACTAAATATAACTAACAGGTTTGAGTTGAGACATAGTACATAATATGTTACAATTTGGAACTATGTCTCAGACACAAGAAATTTGATTTTTTTTTTTATAATTATTTCTAATCTACAACTTAGAAACACAACAAGTATATGTGTTGATTCAGTTTTGTAAGTATACCTAGAGAATTAGTGACATGCATAGGGGAAGGATGTTAACATCAAATCAACATACATACTCATTTATTTGGATTTAATACTATACAAAGTTATAAATTGTTGTTTAATTTTTAACATGTCGTTAATATTATGTGGGTGTTTGTAATGATGGAATTTCATTGTGTTGTGTATGAATTTGCAATAGTTGAGACTTAATGTTATTCAAAACAACCATTTGGCTCTGGTGCAACATTTTTACAACTTCTTAACATTCTATAGACTTTTTAATATACCTCACATATTTCACCTCAGACATGGTACAACTAGACTAATTGTTCATTTAAAAACTAATTTATTTTATCAATTTTAAATTATTCAGTTTTCGTTTTTCTTAATATTTTGTCAAAATACAAAAAAAGTAATAATAATGTTATGTATTTATTTTTTTATTTTTTCTTATTTATATATAATCAAAAATTAATAGTTGTGCACTATCTTTATTTAAAATACTGTATACAAATACATTACCTAAAACCGGGACTTGCATTTGGAAAAAAAATTCCGTTTTATGTTATTTACAATTAAAATGTTACACAATTTTTGCGTTTATCGTTATTCAGAATTAAAACGTCCAAGATTTGCATTTATAGTTATATAGAATTAAAACGTTACACAATTGTTGTGTTTATCGTTATTTAAAATTAAAACATTATACACGTTTTGCGTTTATGGTTATTTAAAATAGTGTTAATACCTATTAAATTAAAAAATAATAACTAATGCAGGTAGTTATTCCCGGATACGGAATATAATATAATCATTTCTTAGATTGTTTGCATGAAATAAATATTTTTACGAAACCAATAGACCTTTTAAATAAATAGAATTTAAAATATTTCGTTATGCATTATTTTTTGTTCAATGATATTTTATAAATTACGTTTTGCGTTGTTTTTTGTTTAATGATATTCTATAAATTACGTTTTTAGTTATGTTTTGTTTAATAATATATTTTGTTCGTTATGTTTTGTTTTGCAGTATTTGATTATTTTTGATTATCGCTTTCCGTTATAATTACGTTTACAAATTTCAATCGTTTTTGTCAAATATAACGTTAGCAATCCCTACCTAAAACTATAAAATATGGTCTTGAATGAATATAGCTGTATAAAACAGCTGTATATTCTACTATCATTAGTTATAACTTTTAAACTACTGGCCAATTTCTAAAATTTCAATATTTCCAAAGATATTTTCTAAACTGGTTAACAACCAGTTATTTCCCTTATGCGAATGCTTAATTTCAAATGAACAACATGGCTTTCATCATTAACTAACTTAGGAATTTTCAAACAATTTATCTTTGAATCAATTAATGTACCAGCCCAAGTCGATGTAATTTATACAGACTGAAAAAGCGTTTGATAGAGTCAATCTTTCTCTTTTATTAAACAAACTCAAATCATTTGGTTTTAACGACCTGTTAGTTTCATAGCTTGAATCTTTCTTAACCAACCAAGTCCAAATAGTAAAATATGAAAATCATATTTCTAATCAAATAAACGTATCATCTGGTGTCCCACTTGTCACCACTACTTTCTTCTATTTTCATTAATGATATTCAAAAAAATATCGAAAATTCACAATGCCTTTTATTTGCAGATAATACTAAAATTTATAAAAATAATTGAATGTTTTGATGGTGCGACTAAGCTTCAAAAGAATTTAATCAATTTACATCATTTATGTAATGATAATGATACGTCACTTAATAAAGACAAATGTGCCGTTATCTCTTTTTCTTTAAAAAAAAAATGTGTTCATCTTCGATTATAAGTTAAATGATCTAAATTTGTCAGGTAGAAATATAATTAAAGACTTGAGTGTTATTTGATTGAAAACTCATTGAATCATCATATTGATTATATTAAGAATAAAGCACTTATAAAATTAGGATTTTTAAAGCGCAAATGTATAGATTTTAAAGACGAGTCAACACTTAGAACTTTATACTTCTCACTAGTATGGTCTCATTTTGACTATGCTTCATTAATTTGGCACTCTGATTACATCACACAAAATCAAAGCATATCCTCTGTCCGAAATAATTTTATAAGATATTTATCGTATAAATGCCATTTAGAAAGAGTTCCTCACTCAGGATATGCTATCCCCTGTAGTATTTTTAGAATAATGCCTTTGGATAAAAGAATAAATTTGTTAAACTGTAAATTTCTTTATAAATTATTACATAATATTATCAACTGTCTTGAACTTCTTGAGAATTTGAATTTTAGAATAAACCAACCATGTTCGAGAAATAAATCCTTATTTTATATTCCATCAATCAATAAAAAATACATGTTATACATCCCGGCAAATGTTCTTATGACCGCTGAAAATTCAATTCATAATATAGATACCTATATTTAACACTACTTTACTTAATTTGTCAAATACTTTATCCAGTTATTATTATTAAGTATCTTACTTATTTCATTATGTACTAAGTTTATTATTTAGAATTAAGTTTAATTTGTCTAACATATTATAATCAATAACTCAACGTTTTAATCTCTTGTATTCTTGTTTTTTATTTTATTATTTTTTCTTCTCTTTCTCTTTTCTGTTTATATGATAGCCTAATTTCATCTACTTGAGTCCCTATATTTATTACCATGGCTGGAATTTTATAGAACTTAAAATTCCATAAATATGCTCTACAAAATATAATATCATCTTAAATATCTAAATATAAAACTCATTTTCGCGGAGGTACCGAGAGCAAACAGTTTACTAAAAATTGTTTTAGCAATAATTTAACGTAAAACAGTTTTTTTTAAAATTAATTAATTAAAACTTAAATATATATATTTCAAATAATATAGATACAGATACCAAAAACCGTTAGTTATTTTTGTCGGGAATAGGTTTTGGGATAAAACCGGGTTTGAAAATAAAAGGTAACCGCTTTGATGTTAATTCTTAGATTATTATCTTGATTGCCGGTAACCAATAAGCACTTCCACCTTACTAAAATAAAAGCGATTACCGGTTAGTGGTTTTAAGCCCCGGTTATAACTTCTAACTAATAATTCATTTAAACAGATTAGTTAATTTCATTTATCTGAAGTCCAAAAACTCTTATTAGTAAATAGTGATGTATTAATGATTTATTGTTATTATTATTAATAGTGATAACCAAAAATGTCATCATTTTATTATCAATAGTCAACTTCAGTGAATATCAATCACTTCTATGTGGTCTCACAACCTGTTGTTTAATTTTTAAATCTTGAGTGAAAAGCTCTTATGCTAGTCTATTATAATTATCTAAGATTTTAGCTTTATTATAATTATAAGTACTTCTTAACAGAAGCCAGATGAAATTGACATTACACAAAGAATAAATTGAATTATGTTTGTCGTTTTAAGTTAAAAAACTAATAATTTATTACCAAATATTATGTGATAAATGCTCAATGGGCCTGTCATTCCTTATTGAAATTCATTATATTTAGAACTTAAGTTCTCAACTCTGGACGTTCCCCACTTTTAATGGCCGTGTTAAATGTAAACATACAGTCATCAGTCATACAATACTCTGTTTGTCCCTGCCAATAACTGCTTTTCCATGCAATAGTTTTAAATTAGTAATGATTAGAATATGTTATAATTTTAATTTTAATGATTAAATATTTATAAAAACCAAGAATAAAATTGAATAAAGAAATAAAGAAACTATTGTTCACATAAAAAATAAAATATAAAATGATATATGAACAATTTAACAATCAATATTGTGTTCTTCAGCTGTAATTGCTTTTAGGAGATATCTCTATAAATAAATACAAATTTAAAAATAATATTTTATCATCGGTCAATTCTTAATAAGTTATAAAATTATAAATTCATTTTTAGATGTTCGAGTTTAAACGTTTAGTACAAATGTTACTACATATTGTATCTACTAGTGACCATGAAGGATTTGTGCAAAGAATTGGTATTTATTTACTAAACTCAGTTGCATGTCAAGTGAACAATAAACAAAAAAATGAACTTGGAGATGCTGGCGCAATTAAGGTAATTAAAAATAAATGTTTAATATAATATTATGTTCATAATTTAAAAATATTTTTACACAGAAAATGATGGCAATAATCAAAGATAGGCTTCATCGAAGAGTTTGCGATGATGTTCTTGAAGTTGCTTGGTCAACAATGTGGAACGTAACAGATGAAGCACCAAAAAATTGTAAAAGGTTTCTAGATGGAAATGGAATGAAATACTTCCTTGGATGCTTGACAGTAGGTATCATAGTAAAAAGAATAACGTACTGTAACTATTAAATGTTATCTGCTTATAGACTTTTCCTGATAAAAATGAACTGATGCGGAATATGATGGGTTTATTGGGCAATGTTGCTGAAGTGAGTGAGCTACGATGTAGACTTATGCAAGGACATTTTATCAAAGTGTTTTCTGACCTTTTATTTTCCACGCAGGACGGAATTGAGGTAGCCATACAAATATTTACTTACATAACAGAATGATAAAACTTTTTTCATACAGGTTAGTTACAATGCTGCAGGGGTAATTGCCCACTTGGCATCAGATGGTCAAAGATCGTGGATTATAAAAACCCCATCAAGATACAAAGTATTAGATCGTATGACTAAAGCCATACAAAATTGGAACTTGGACGCTGATCGAAATATTAATTATCGTTCCTTCGAGCCAATTTTACAGCTTGCACAAGTTAGGCACACACCTCAGTGTGCTCATTGGGCAGCATGGGCTTTGGCAAACCTCACTAAAGTGTACCGTAAGTATATTATAGTTAAATTAAATTGTTAAAGTATTTTTAAAATAACCTTAGTTACATTCTATTATTGTTAATATTTGTTAATTAAATAAAAATTGTATGCTATTTAATTTTTTTTATTAATTTTCCTTAAATTATATATTACAACTGAATATTATGATTCATAACAAGTTAAATATTCTAATTATTATTTTTATTTTTTTTAGCCGAGAAGTACTGTTCGATTGTTATAGCTGAGGGTGGTTTGAGAATCATGAGTGAACTACTCGAAGAACACAGTCAACTTCAAAATAATCAGCCTGGGGTTATACATAGTCTAGCTCAAACAGTCATTGACCAATGTCTGATGTATATGAAAAACACCATAGATGAAGCAAGAAATCAGTGAGAATATTATTTTTCTTTTCTGCTGACTGCCCATACCTATAAGTTCTACCAAAATTGAATGTTTAATTTATACACTTAAACCTTAATTATTTTTGAGATATGTAATTATAACTGTATTGTATTATTTCTCATAATAAAGTGTTTAGAGTATACAGTTACTTTAGTTGACATTTCAATAATAATAATAAAAAAAAAAAAAAAATAGAACCAAAATCTAACTAAATTGGTAAAATTTAATTTTTTTTAGTACTTACATTATTATTATTTAGAAATGGTAATGATGATATTAATATGTGTGGATGATATTTAAGATAGATACTATGTTGAATGTTAAATGTTTATACATGTATATAATATATATCTATGTATTATATTTATATAATATATACTACCTATATGGATATATTATAACTATTTTTTAAGACACTGTCCTTTATACATAATATGGTCTAACCAATCTTTGAAAATTGTTTTTTTTTTATTATTATTATTACTTCTGTGTATTTAATTATTTTGTTTTTATATAATTTAAATGATTGTGATCACCAGTAATATATCATAAATTAATTGCATTTTAAAATAAAAAGTTAACACGCTATAACATTGTAATATTTTCCAAAACGAATTTATTTTCATTTAGTCAATAAAACCAAAGTGAATATTTGTTCCAATTGGTCTCTAGTGAACAACATTATGAATACTTTGGGTACATTACCGTGTTTGTCTTTGTATATTCCTGTCCTCTACATATATATGCATAATATATTATAATATGTAATTACTCTACACATTTCCGGCCTAAACCTTAAAAATTAACTTATGACTGCGGAAATTAATAATTTAACTCTAAAAATGTTGAATAGAATAAAATTTATCAACTTGGAACAAACACGGTATGACACATTATATTTACATAATACATATTACACTTTCTTTATTGTTGTATTAATAGTAAAAACTTAATTGAACTTGATAAAATATAAAAACACAAAAATGTAGCATTTTATCTGTCATCTATTGTTGTTTTAGATATTGTTATGTACATGTAAAATGATGAATTAAAAGTTTCTTGTTTGAAGACAAAGAAAAATATCTCTGAATTCGTTTTGGAATATACAAATTAACTAATAGGTATGTTCAGCCAGATTCATTTTGCATTTATAGTACATACTTTAATCATTAATCACCTTTTAAACATTGTTTTTAAATGGTAGGATTTAGGCTTGCTTAAAATTATTATTCCAGTTTTCACATTTCAGTTTTGTTATGTATTTATTATTATTAGTTATTTATTCACATGTAAAATAGGTATAAAGGATAGGAAGTATTCATTAATTATACAAATTATTATTATGTATGGAAATTTTAAAATGTGTTTAGCCTGAGCTTTTATATCATACAGATTCTCACAATCATACCCTATACCACTACTCAACATAATAATTACTTAGTAATCGCTACTGATCGCTCTATATCAGCTCTGGAATTTAACGAAATAATGTTATTATAAATACATATAAATCTATTACTAATAAAAGTTTTAATGAAAATGTTACATTCCAATTCTGGTTAATAATTACTTTTTGTGTTTTATCTTTATTGTATTTTGTCTTAAATTTCTTGTTGATTTATTTTTTTAACTACTGTTGGTAGACTACCTACTAAGTTGTCAAGTGTAATATGTAACTAGAAGTTGTGCTTTTATTAAGTTTATTTTGTTTTTACTCTTATTGTTTAATGTCTATTATTGGGTAGGTACAAACTCAATGCTTTTATTGTAATACTCCTTAATGGCCTCACTATCCATTGACTGCCACTTAAAAATTCTTTGTGTATGACAGTTATTGCGTTTAAATATGTTATATAATTCATCATGTATACATTTCAAAATTAAATAATTGTTATAAATGGAGATTGTAGAACTATGTAAGAGGTCTTAATAATTATATTTGGATGTTGGTACAAGGCTTATAATATGGGTATAAAGTAAATTATTTGAATCAATTGAAATCAATTGTTCGAAGGTTGAAATTTATTAAAATATTAGCAAATATGAGGTTCCAAACAGAATTATTGCTACTATAATTAAAATTAAAAGTTAGAATAAAATAAAAAACTCCTAGTTATTATTACTTATTAGATAATATCCAAAACACATTATTTTTACTTCACAATTAAAAATATATTAATACAATTTATACACACATTATGTTTATGTAAATGTTATATTTATTATTTAAATTGTCTATATACGAGGAAAAAATATTAAGAAGTATTGATTTAACCACTTTTCTGCTCAGAATAGTTTCTTTTCTTTCATTTGAATCAGTAAGATTGCCCTGTTTTATATTTTTACTATAAAATTAAACTTAGGAATGGATACAAAATATATCCATGCATATTAAATTATTTCTTTTAAACTAGAACTAAAACTGTGATTGTTGGTTGTCACAACCTTAAATACTAATATGATATATTTTTAAAAATGTATTTGGTCAATTATACATATTTTTATAAATTACACTTATTGCTGAAACATTTTTAAAAAATTGGTATTTGTACAAATAAACTACTATTCATCTTTAAATTGTTATTTACAATATTATATTTATAATTTATTGTTATAGGTAATAATTGTATCCTTAAATATTGTTATATTTTATAGATTTATAGATAGATACCTAATAGTTAATATTACTAATATTATTAACATAATATACAAAAGTAAAAGTATCAAAACCCAACGGATATTTTTGTACTTTAGGTACCTACTTATTTATGGTATTAGCAGTGTTTATGAATATTGTACCTTGTAAAAATAATTTTAATTATTCCATTTATTTTTAATATTATGTCAAACATAATATTATATTGTAATTTCAAATTTCTAGTTATTCTACATTGTATACAATTATTACTTATTAGTCTTCATTTGTTCAGTTAAAAGTTAAAACATACCTAGCTTAAATAGATTTTATTTTATTGTTGCTTATCAGTTTCAGTTTATCACTAATATATTTAATTATAATATGTTACCTATAGCGTAAAATATAAAATGTAAATAATTAAAATAATATAATATTAATCCAAAGCCTTTCGAATAATGATCAGTTGTCTGTGAATGTGAATAACATGTACCTACCTACGTCACAGACATAATTTGAGTATGAAAAAACTAAATATGCCATTTCCATAAATACTAGGAAGTAGGTAGGTACACAATTTAAATCATTTGGCACATTCCAGATCATAGTTCAGTAAGTTTGTGCAATAGTTAAAGCCAATCTATAAAAGTTGAAAACAATATATCTTTATTTCCGGTTTCGACTAAAGTCCATAAATAATAATATACCTACACAATTATAATTTTTTATCTTTTATAATTGAATGTGAAAATAAAATACCATTTAACATATTTTTGAATAATATAAAAAGTATTAGGTCCTAATAGAAGGAACAGGCATTTTCGGTAATACACGTTTTTTTTGTGATACACCTACCTACGCACTTTATTTAATAGTACTCAAAATATAAACAAGCTCACTCGAACAAATAACAATACACGATCTATACTCCGTGTATTTATGCATAGGTTATATTTTACCTTAAAAAATATAAAGAGACTGATGATCAACTCACATTTCCTAAGAATTTTGCCTATTTTCGCCTCTGCAGTGACCCGCCAGCTTGAAGGTCATTATGAAAAATAGGTAGTATACAGAGAGGAAATATCCAGTAGATGCTAGGTAGAAGCATTGATTTTATAATATAATTCTATTTCTATTATAAATCCAATGCTAGAGCCTAGAAGTTTAAAGGTTAAAACGATTGTTGAGGACTTTACTGTTACTAAAGACTGTGTTTTTCTAATAAATAATATTGATTACTAGCATTTTAGTTGATAAATGATATGCCTAGGTACATAATTTTTCACTCGTGACTACAATATTATGTCTAATAAAAAACGATTCATAACTTCGATGCTTTGGCCTTTCCGTATAAGCGTTATGAAAATGGAAAATTTATCGAAAAAATATAACATTTTAAGGGTTTAATCATTATATCGATTTCATTGTTTATTGTTGTATTTTGTACTAGCATTTAAGTATTGGTCTATTATTTTATTAGCTAATGTATTTACATTGTACCTATCTAGTACCTATTATATGTCTTCGGGACGTTAAATAAACTATTATTATTATAATTATTAAAAAATACAAAATGGATTTTCTTTATTTATTTGTAATTACACACAAATGATCTTAGATACTTTAAATATTCACTATAACTATTTTTTTGAGTATTACACTGACAACTGGCTTGAAAATGTTTTCAAACGAATTCTACTATTTTAACGCTAAAAATTAGGTAACTAATATTCAATAGTTATAGACACCTAAATAAATTTCCCAATAAATTATTTACAAGTATAAGTCAATAACTAATAAGTATGATAATGTATATAATTATATAAATATTGATCGTTGGATAAGTTAAGCCAATTCGGTATAGGTAGGTACTTTAATACTTACCTACATAAGGTGTACTTTACATACGTAAGGCGTACTCGTAAGGTTCCTAACCAAGTTTAGTTATTCATTAGAAAATAAAAAAGTAGGCATACCTATTCAATTTAATTAATATCAATTTCACTTTAACACTATTATAGGTACTCGCGTAAACTATGATAGCTAGAAAGTTGGTTGATAACTCATGAAAAAGGAATCATCAAGTAAATACAAAATGTGGAATTAAACATTTAAAAAAGAGTTATTTTTTGCTAGATTTTCAAATAGTGAGGTAGATTTCCGGAACTGGATATCGGATTTTGTTGTTTGGAGTCTTGTTAGATTCACATTGGCTAGGAGAAGTGCAGTAAAGATTTTCAGAACCTTATCTTCAATGGTTAATTTACTACAAAGCTGTAAAGCTTAAAAACATAAAAAAAAACGCCAAATAAAATTTGTTTTAATTTTTTTGAAGGTTCCGTAGTGAATTAACTATTAAAGATAAAGTTCTGAAAATCGTCAGTGCACTTCTCCTAGCTAATGTGAATCTAACAAGACCCCCAAACAACAAAATCCGTTCTCCGGTTTCGGAGATCTATCTCACTAAATAAAAATGATTTTTGTGGGGCTGTTCACACCGACATTTTTCTGGATTCAAATTGCTATACCGCTTGGGTGTGATATCAGTTAATAAATTTCTAAAAATTAAAAATCAAGAAAGTTTACATGCCGATCTCTGACTTGGCAAGTGTTTTTTTTAGGAAATTGTACTTTCTTATGTCTACATAACTTTATACTGAATTGGATTTGAATTTGAATTTTTAAAACAGTTTCTTATACGAAGCTATAATAGTCGAAGCAGGCATGTTCCTTGTATAGGCAAATGGCAAATCGCGCATTTGATAAACCGATTGTCTTTTAAAATGTATTTTGTTCAAAATATCAGCTACTACGAATATTTAATCCGTCCACAAATACTAGGGTACTTAGATACCTCTTATATTTTATGGTTTTTCTGAAATATAGAATGCTGGAATTATAAGCTACAAATTATTTTTGAAGCACATGATTTTCTATACAAAACGTATAATATATTATATAACCCATGTATCACAAATCCACACTATAGATAGTTTTTTTTTTAGATAAAGACATTATAATTTGTACCTATAAGGAGTAATCATTATATTATGTTATTTACAAATTAATGTTGTCAAAGACCAAAATATTGACTAACGAGACAACGATAGACCATTACGTCATTATATAGCAGGTACCTCGTACCTAAGTCCTAACTTATATGTAACTATAGTCTATATATGTATATATAAGCCATCAGTAGGTAAATAAAAATATATTAATTCTTATTGGTTTTGAACCGAAACGGAATATGACAATTATAATTTATATTTTTCAATTTGCAACAATTATATTACATACAATATACACACGGTGAGTATAAGTGCAAATAACCCATCGTACCTACAATATATTAATATTACCGTATAATAATTATAAAATGCCAAGACGGCGGCGTTTGTATTTAGCGGGTGCATAATTTATATTATTATATATTCATATAGGATGCGTATATTATGTAGTCATATAGGTACCTAGGTATTAGTTTATTACTACATGGACGATGGACATAGGACATTATAATATATGCATCTTTATGTGTCATGTACCTACCTATGTATGCGTTTGTGTGTTTCCAAAACATGGCCGGCTTCGGGTGGATCGCGAACACGGTTTTGCATAATATAAGAAATCATATAATATAATGTACGATTCGCCACCATCACTGATATAATAATATTGTGTATATTAGCTGGTATACACGTCGGCGTCGACTACACTGTGCGATGTCAATGATGTCATCATCATTATAATAAAATGATAAATCGTAATAAATCGCTAATCGAGAACAAGAGTATATATAGGTATGAGTAGGAACAGACGAAGACGGCACCAGAGAGATAGAGAGAGAGACAAAGAGAGGAACAATTTGAACACGACAATAATATATTATTATATCAAATAATAAGACGTCGTCCGTCGTCGTACATTGAGCGCACGCACACACGCTCAAGCGCGCGCACACATACAGACACACACATCATACTCACACATTCGTGTATATAGGGTGTATCCGGAGGATTTTTGACAGTTAAACGTTGGAATAGCATTTAAATAACATGTCATACCTTCCACATACACCCTGTATACACGTGCACGTATATGATACATACATACACTGAGACACACACACACAATCCCTCACTCACCCACCGGTATAAAGACGCATATAATAATATGTACAGCCGTATAGGTACTTATCGCGTGCGCGCGC
Organism: Metopolophium dirhodum; assembly: GCF_019925205.1. Taxonomy (NCBI): domain Eukaryota; kingdom Metazoa; phylum Arthropoda; class Insecta; order Hemiptera; family Aphididae; genus Metopolophium; species Metopolophium dirhodum. The sequence goes on along the minus strand of NC_083561.1, from coordinate 29,714,901 downwards.
TCGTGTAATTCGTGTTTATTGCTATTCCCGTCGGTCGGACGGTCCATTTAAAAGTGTATTCTTGACGTGTGTCCCCTTTGCCGATCCGCGCGGGTCAGTTTGATAGCATTTGCCGCGCGCACGCAACGCATCTCACGTCACGACGCGCACCCGGAACGGATTCGAGACGATATTCTATGATATTCAATCAGCCATCGACGATCATAATATAATAATAATATAGTGTATTGGACATAACGTTGTTGTATATTATTATTATTATATATATATATATATATATATATGTACGTTTCGCACGTCGGTCGGCTGCCGGATATCCGTAATAGGTAATATTGTTATATAGCTGTCGCCACCACGCGACAGATTTTGGTTTCACGCGGTCCCTTATTCCTCATCTCCTCGGCGAGAGTAGAGACTCATCGCGGCTCGTCTCCGAGGCGCGATCGTCATTTTGGGTTTTTTCTAAACATTTTTTCGCCAAGCACCGTCCGGGACCCATCGTACGATCTAGTATATAATATATTTACGTCCAGTATACTCAGGTGTAGTGCGCTTACCGGAAGTCGAAAAGTCGTTAACGTCGATCCGCCGCCGTCTTCCAATCACCGTGGACCGCGAACGAGGACTGAAACTCCGCCGCCGCCGTCTCTTGCAGGCCGTAACGTAGTCGTCGCCGGATGATGTTTAGTAAGCACACCGAATATGATTTTTCCGTTGTTGTACACCTATATAATATTATTGCTATGTCATGTGTACTGCTGTTATATATTATATTGCGAGAAGCCGCGGCGACAAACAGCAAAAAAGCCCTTTTCGCGGAGAACGCGTATGCGTGATAGGACTTGTGTACAGTACTTGGGTGTAGTATTATAGGTACTTACCATCCCGCGAGAAGCGTCGGACGGACGGACGCGGCGAAAATGCGCCCATCATGGCCGCGGTACGTCGTTCCCGCCGACCGGCGACCGTCCGCCGCTTTTGTTGGCGCGCGCGGGTTGGCAAAGACGCATAAAATAAATAATGCTCCCGCCAAGGAAGTTGTACCACCGCCGAAACCGTAGAGTTTTCCCCACGATTCCCATCCTCGTATAACATAATATTATAAATTTATAATAATATACAGGTATATAGGTGTTGGTAAATAGTTATATGATAATTAACATGTTAAAATCTCATTAAAATATAGATATGTACATATTGTGTAGTTTATCAATTATCATACGATACAAAATCATTGTCGGACTCGATAAAATAATATATTAGATAGTGTTGTGAAATCATATTGCCGATATGAATACGGGACACGAGTTAGGCACTATCCGTAGGTTCACTCCGTATATTTCACTGGGCTAGTACGGCTTCGAAATTACAATGTTTGAATATTGTAGATATAAAATAACTGCGCAATTCGACGAAATCTCTTCGCGGCATTGCGATATCCCTTGATATTGGTTGTTACCTCTTTGCACACACTGCGATGTTTTTGAAACTGCAGATTATTACATAAAAACATCGGTAACGGTTATCTACTGATTTTTTTTGTTTTTATTCTAAAGGGAATTTAGGGAAACGCAGTTGCGGATTAGGTTTCACCCGCTGCAGCGAGCCGATTTTCTATACGAACATCCCTGTGCAATATGTATATAGTGTATATTTATACATGTTATGACGATTATGATTTGATATAGCTAGTTTAACGCTTATTACTTTCTAAAAAAATATGACATAATCACACATAATTTAAGCTTGATATTTTGCACCCCCTCGCTCAACATATAAGGATTTTAACACCATTAAAAATAAGAAGACAAATACGCTTTATGCAATATATAGGTTGGTACATGTTACGACTATTTCCTAAAACGTTCAGAAGTTTCACTTACCTATATTGCGTACTTATCTATACTTAAACTTTGAACATTATGTAGATATGACGAGTAAATTCATAAAATATCAACTAACAACCCTCCCCCCACGACCCACCAATACACGTATTTTAGATTTTGTCCTATTATATCTAGTTCATTGAATGCGAAAGTGTTCAGATTTCGGGACTAACTCAATGAGTAATGAACATATTTTCAATTTTTTTCTATGCATAATGAATAATGAGTAATGACAAATAATATGTTTCATATTGGATATGCATACCTAGTCTGTTTAGTTGTTTATTAGTAAACAACACTAGCTTTTATATCAAACACAAGCCGATATAGGTATTACACATTTTTATGTTAAATAATTTTAAAGCCAACAACATTTATCTAACATAATCAAAATTGAACAAAGTTTTTCATCATATTAGTAGTGTAGTATTATGTGTAATGTACAATCAATGTCTAACGTCCAATTGCGTTTAATCTAGAAAAAAAAAGCGATGACTAAATAACTGTAATATTTTATGCCTTCGGTTTTTAATACCTACCTACCTAATATATTTTATATAGATTATACTTCTATCGTCGGTCGTCGTGTAAGAAAAAACATGCAAATATAATAAACTTCAACAATAATTATTATCAGATGTTATGTGATACAGCGATATCGATGTATATTATTCGTAAATATAATTGTGAGAATAAGTATTATAATATACGATATTAAAATATTATTGTTCTTTCTATAAACTGTAACAGTAAAAACATTTAAGAATTAGATAATAAAAAATCTTACAAAAAGACTAGCCAAACGATTGTATGAAAATACAACGAATTTCAATACATTTTAAGAGTATGTTGCTCATAACTCATTGAGTCATAACAAAATGTTTGTAAATAAAAATTTAAAAAAAAATCAACTAATTTTCATCAAACGTTTTATTTGTTTTAGTTTATTTTGTTTTGATAATAAACATATTCTAAGTAATATTATGGCTAAGTAAAATGAAAATATTTCTCAAACAACAAGCACTTAATTAAAAACGCATAATTATTTATATTATTTTTATATTTCCGTATTACCTAAATGTACATAGATTAGTATATATGTATACTTGTTGATGTTCATAATTCCATATTGGAAGCCAGAGGTTTTTTTCTTTTATTTTTTGTTCAATATCAGCGTGTTTTCATTGATAAGTTCATTGATAAAAACATACCTTGTAAAACTATACAAGTACATCTTACATACATATAAATGTAATACCTATAACAATTAAAGGATTATGGAACCCGGTGGAGACTGCTGACGTTCATCTGATGCTCTGATTTTTTTACTGATATCATCCCCCAGAAGGAAATCATAAATTCGCCACTGAGGTCTCAATGATGTACTCAAACCGTATATTATATGCTTGAAATTCCACTACGTCCGCATTTAAGATGTTAAAACCAATTTGTTTACAATAAATTATTATTATTAAAATATATAGCTTGTACTTATAACCATCAATTTTTCGACTAAAACATTACATTCACGCTATTGTAGTAATCAATATCCTTCTTTGGGTGGTTATTATAGGCTATAGGATTTATAAGAAATATAAGTATATTCTTAATACAAATGTTGGCGCAATTAAACACAATACCTACTCCATTGCAGTAATATTTCTGATTTTACAAACTGTTTAAATGTGAAATCTTATGCTTGTCTCGCTGCAATTTGGTTAGTTAATACAACAATAATATAATTCATCTAGCAATAATAACGACCATTTGTACCGTAGTAATGTATAGTATTGTGGAAAAGTTCAATCACGATTAATGCGGGTTAACGACGAAAAAAACCCTATAAATGAGAATCTAACGCTTGCGAGTCCAATGAAGAGAGAGTAAAAATATATTCTAAGAATTCGATATCGGCATGCGTCATGTAAAAATGTAATGCAAATTATTAGGCGCGTAATCTGACCTAGAATTTCCTTTGAAACAATATATGTATACCAATAATAATATAATTTATTAAAACCAACTGCCTAACAACAATATTAAAATATATTATGTTATTATTACTGCAGACCGATCATAGGCAGATATTGTGGGGGTGATTTGGGAAGTTCTACCCCCCTCCCCCCCGGAAAGTCAACAAGCTTCTTAGAAGCCGTGTAAGGTTTTAATTTTAAGTCTCTCTATACTACACTTATAGAGGTAAAAATTTCTACCCCCCACACAGATTTTACCAAATATCCGCGCCTATATGAGACCAAGTATCTATGCCCGATAAATAAGGGATGACCGTCGTGGTGTAATGCGTTGATTATGATTTTGTTAGGTAAATTTGTAGTTAAAGTTGCACAGGATTTCGTTTTAAATCATATTACCATATTATAATAATATATGAAATATCTGAAATCATGTGAAATAGCTTAACTATTTTTCATTGAAAAAAATCATCTGTATTTTTAGAACTCATTATTTTAATTACGACAATAGTTATCGAATAAATACATTACATATGATTTTATCATTCAAATTAATATCGATTAAACTTCAAATGTATATATTATAATATTATAATTAACAATAAAATAATAGGTATATTAATATTTAATAGTGGGACGGAGTGGCCGAGCGGATTAAGGCGTCGGTTGCGATGCACACCGGCGCCGGTTCGATGCCAGCCGCGGGTGGCATTTTTCTTCGGACAAGTCACGGTGTCCGGAGAGAAGTTCCGCCATCCTCCACTCGGGCATGGCAGATACCTACAGGTGTCCACTAAAAAATCTGCCAAACCGAAACACACGTGTTTAATATTACAGTACCCTCCTCCACAGTAAAAACCACCCGAAATGGCCTAAGTTGCCGCGGGTTAATTAATGAAAAAAAAATAATATTTAATAATACATTAAGAATATAAAAATTAAAGTAGGTAATACAGTTTTAGTAAATCCGTTAGGTAAACGGTTATTAAAATATAAGATTTTCAATCACTTATCAATGTAGGTGTGTATATTATTAAATTATTTACACGAAATACTTGGGTTGACATTTAAAATGTACTTTATTAGTTTATTAATTATTATAGGTTATATTTGTGAACTTGTCGAATTTTCACTAATGAAGATCAATTGAGTACTAAGGTCCTTACACACTGCAGCTAAGGCAATTATAGGATTAACATTATAATAGGAGTTAATTTTATATTTTATTATTTTTACAACCATTCCATATATTTTGAATAAAATGTTTTGACTAATTAAAAATTTCATAAATGCATATTCCTATTCTTTAAATTTGTTCTACCTATTTACGTAGATATGACATTATATAAATATATATACATACTAGCCTGGAATCTATGGTCATTCGCTGTTTTTAGGGTTGTATTATGGTGGTAGTGGTAGGGTTTTGGAATGGTAAGTTTTTACACGTGAATGTTTGTGTTTGGCAGAATTTTTAAGGGCACCCTTAGGTATATGCCATGCCCGGGTTGAGGATGGCGGCCTTTCTCTCCGGATACCGTGACTGCAGCCCGAAGAAAAATGCCACCCGTAGCCGCGATCGAACCGGCATCGGTGCGCATCGCAACCGACGCCTTAGTCCGCTCGACCACTCCGTCCCCCATAAATATATTATATTGTAATTAATTGATGAAATCAAGGAACAAAATAATCTTAAATTATAATGTTGTGTACTACAGTAGTTAATACTTTACGAGACTTAATAATATATGGTTGATGAATCGTACTCGATGGATTCCGCCACACTCCTATATTTCTGTATGCCAATGAGAAAAAAATCACCTCTAACCTCTAACCTAACCTAACCTAACCTAACCTCACCCTTGTATACAATATAATATTATTATTACACCTATTATAAAATGTCCTTTTTAAAAAACATATTTTCATTATATAACTTTATGTTTACGACTGATTTAGTGTTATTTTAAATTTAAATATTAGCCTACCTAATGGCTAATGTCCTAATGCATTATTTCACATTATTATTACTTGTTATAATCGGTAGGACGAAAAATTCCTATGCGCACAAATATTGGAAAAAGAAATTTAAAAAAAAACGTGTTGATTATATTACTATAGGAACATTTTTCTAACGATGTAAAAATTTTTTTAAACAATGATTGAAGATATGGGGTGGTCTGGACACGTGCCGCAGCTGCTCTTCGTATTATTATTAATCTATTCTATAAGCCAATTTCCGATGGACTCAAACGAATGATGTTTGAACATAAATATTAAATAATACAATATTATATTGTTATCTATATTTAATGGCTGCGCCGATAAGAGAGCATCGCTAAAAACAACAGCTCTTTCGCAGCGTTTTCTACGAACTGTAAAAATGTTCATGTTTAATATCATATTAAAATAATATAGGTACCTACCAACGTCCTATATACTGAACATATATATACCTATAAGCTCTGCACAACATGAATGGCGCTGCGTAAATATTGCAGTGAACGGATTTAAATGCTTGTAATATAATATGAAATCTGTATTTTGGTCGAAGATGTCAATTCGATTAATCGCAATGCAATAATAAAATAGCGTATTTGATAATGCATCATAATATTATATAATAATATATATATATATATTTTATTTTTATTTATTCTTTCAAAAAGTTCCAACTGAGCTCCAAAAAATGGGCTCCACTGAACAGGTTCGTGTGGGGGGAAAGTATATACCCACGCCATCGACTGCTGCTGCACACGCTGCAAGGGATGAAATTATAAGTACCTACCTATACTTTGCCGCCGAATATATATACAAACCCCACGTAGGGGTATATCATCGCCTTCCTTCATCGGCCATCACACCCGCAATCGCTGCGAGCGCCGAACACCTAATTATAGTCGCGAGACACCTGCAGAAGCATCGCCCGTGAAATACCTATTATTGTGTTGCCATTGAACATATTATCATTATATTTTATAATTGTGCAGGATATAATGGCACGGGAGCTATATGGGTACCGTAATAGTTTCATTTTGAATATTTTGCGTTATGACTTTACTGCGGTCGGACATGACTACCCATCCCACGCATGACCGGCAAGGCGGTTGTAGTTAACTTGCACCATTAAAATTGCTTAAAGGAAAATTCTAGGCGATGCGATTTCTAAAAATTGTAAACTGTATGTTACAATCATAAATCATATAGTAATATTTGGGATATTTCGGTGGGAACGACAGATTTCGCAAAGTTTTCGACTTATCGAGGTGGTCAGAGTTGTGAAAGTTTTATACAATATACTGCATTCTATTATAATATTGTTTTATGTTTATCGTACGACGTACGTATGGCGTATATCTATAATTCTATATGGAAATCATTTAATATGATTATATAGAATATAGAATATGTTATTTACGTTACCCATTTATTGATGAATGTTGATTAGTGATTACATAATAGTACTATTATAATACAAAACTATACTTATGTGTATATTATGTTATAATAGAAATATTAATTATATAAATCAGCGATTCTCAGATCGATTGTCGAGACCTATCGGACGACCTATAAGTTCCGTCGACCCATAATATTTGTACACACACACACAAACACACCTCTGCCTGCAGTATATAATATCAGTTGTATTATTATATGTACCTACCTACCTATACTTATACGAATGTGTAGTCGAAAAACGTACGCTAAACACGTGTTCGGTGAGAAAAAAATACCCATTGCCGTTAAACGCGCGCGTTCTCAATAATGATTTTATGTATATTTGTACACAAATTTATTCGTTTTAATATTACGCAGATCACATAATATATAACTCCGTTATATTATAGTTATTAATAACTAAAAGTTAAAAGTTATAGTAGTTAATAATTAATATATTCTGTGGTAATTACACTGCATGTATGAATAATTATTATTTTCTGTGGTAATTACTGCATGTATGATTAATCATTATTGTAATGATATATATTTTGTACCGATCTTTTCAAAAAGTCTGGTATAATATACAGCAGTATACACGGGCACTAGGCATACTGTTATATTAGTGAGTAGGCCGCATACATGCGTTAGGTCAGCAAGCGCAATGACAAGCAATTTTCTATTATTATTATCATTATTATTGTTTAATTGTATCGTTACAATGGTGACGTTATATACATATGCGACAAGTGCTCTTTACATTACAAATTAAAGTTAAATTGCGTCCATTTAGGTGTATGCGCTATTTGCTATTATACCAGTAGCAGTGTGCAGTATTATTCGTATACCTATATAATATACACACATATATATATTATATATATTATTGTAAACGACATGTTTTATTCTTAAATAAAAAAAGTGTACAACAATCGTCAATTTTTTTTATATTCTAAATAATATATATTATTATATATGGCTCGACGATTATATTGAAGTTAATTATTATTTTATTTTTTTTTAACTGAGCCATTAAGCACGTAGTGTAGATTTATCTCATTTGATACCTGCTACATAATGTAGTAATGTGTCTTAATTGTTTGTGTATATAATGTTAATTAATAGTCAATTTTTAGCTAATCGCATTTTATATGCGATTTGAAATCTTTATTTATAACATTTGCGTGGAACGTTCATGAATAATTTATATAACAAACCGTATACATAACCTATCTATTTTATGATTTTGAAAAATAAGCAAAATGTCATTAAGATTTTTTTGGAATTAAACAAAATAATTTAAATATGTCATATACTCTATAGATGCGCTCTGTATAACGTAATTGTTTATAGTAATATTAGAGTTGTTACTTTTTTGTGTTCAAACTAAAAACATTTATTTAAAATATATTATATACATATATTATGTACCTATATGCATGATATATATTTAAATTACTCATTTAAACAATTCAAACGAGATTTTTAATTACTGAATCTATTTACTAACATCACGATACAACTTTTTAAAAAAAAAACTTTTACACATTTACTATATATTATAGTATATAAGATTAATTAAGAAGTTATAAGAAGACCTATATTATGTAGTATACATGAATAATATGGGTATAATATTTTAATACTTACAATTTTTCAAGTTTTTAACGACATGATTACATGAACAAACACTGATGAGCTTACCTAAATTATATTATAATATGTACTTTATACACTTCTATTGATGGTATAATTATTATTAATAACGACGTATTTTACCATACAATTATAATATCGACCTCAGGAATATTGAAATTTTAAACGTTCACTCATTTTTGGGCATATTGTAGGACTCGAATCGTTTTAAATAATATAAGAGAAATTTAAAAATGAAACTAATTATACAGTAATTTGTTTATATTTTAATGATTAATGTATTCCACGCGATTGGCAATCTATAGTTCTTGTGAGTATAAGTACAGATATTTAATAACAGATAATACAATAATAAACTATCACGGTCAATATGTACTATCATCGTACAGGAGGACTTTGGTCTGATAGAATCACTAATCAGAGAAATATCAAAAACACACTCAAACGGTAATAAATATAATGTGGATCAACATATTGTTTCATATTATAAGTACATAATACCCGCCTATATATTGTAATTTTATTATTCGGTTAATTATCGTAAAATAAAATTAAAAACATTTAACAAAACAAAAAACCCGGTACACCTCGTGTGCAATTTTACCATATTTGCTGCAATTACCTATATATGCTTATTACTACAATTTAAAATTGAACTGTTAACTATTTTAGCGTATATAATATTTTACTACCGACTGCTGACGATATTAATTCGATTTTTCTAATATACAATATAATATTATGCAGACGTGGAATATAATATATATATTTTTTATACTAAACGTTTTTATATTATCATGTTTGGAACAAAAATATTATTTCATATTTTATTCAATGAAAAACAATAAATTGCGTATACACACGCGGTCTGCAATGCATATCGGACGTACCTTGTTATCGACACGATTACTCATGTGTATGTATATGTAATATGTATATGTAATACAGAGTGATTTTTGAATAGTAAACAATCATTATCGCGAACATCATTAATTTTTTTAAAACAAATTTCCAATGAGTAGTTAATTAATTGTACCTAAGTTGCAAGTTGCAACTATACTTATCAGTAGGTATTTAAAGTTTTGACGAACGGAATAGTTGGCCAAAACTTTTTAGGGGTACCTACATATCCCACTCCAGGCCTACTCAGCTCTTCTAACATCAAATACTTAGGTAAGTATAATACTAATTAACTAGGTATTTGTTTGGAATTGAATTTTATAGGTAAATCCAAAACATAGAATAGGAAATTAAAAATGCATGATGTTATTTAAAAAAGTTAAAAAGTTAAAATAAATTAAAAGATACAAAATAGTAAAAAATTACAAAAATACTAATAAGTTATAGATTTTCGTATGTTTGAAAATCAAATGTCTTGCGTTAAAAATTCAGTATGCCACAATTATTATAATATACAATAAAATAATAATATCAATTAATAAATTATCACTGCGGCGGTGCCATATTTTCCCGGATATAAATTTGATACTTAATTTAATTCCTGTAGATTATTACAACTATATTATTATAGTATATATACACGTCGTGCGATATCTTATAATAATAATCATAATAATAATATCATATTCAGCTGACAACAGACGTTGACATTGTACATTTTATATTTTTATTTCTGGTAAAAAAAAAATCGGAATACTGCTATCAACGGCTGAATTATCAATTCGAATTATTATCAGAACACAATATATTTATATCCACCGGGTGATTTTTTATGCATGCTCACCCTATTTGTACGCTTGCATGTATCCAAATTCTTATTTTTGGAATTTTTAAATATACTTGAAGGTGTTTTTCAATAATAAGAACCTCTCTTTTCACTTTTAATTATCAAGCAGATATTTTTTTTGAGAATTTAGATGTTTCTAAATTGAAATTAGAGTGAATAATTTTTGAGTTATATAACTTATTTGTGTACCTATTAATTATAATATCTCTATGGTAATGGATTAAGTAGCTAGAGGGCTTAGATAATTTTAAAATGTTGGTAATTTTACTACCGATTTATCAATATAAGTACATAATTTGTAAATATGGTCAAAGTATAATAAATACTACATATTATATATAATATTACATTTACGTTACATTTTTGAAAGTCCATTTTAAGGATTTATGGTCTTTAGGTATACTTTAACATTCTAAAAATCAGAATTTTTATAAATGTACTACTAAAGAAAAAAATGGTAGTGAGCATGCTTAAACAATTGGCATGTATATTATATACTATATAGTTATGTTTATGCATATGACCTACCTATGTAATATGTATATTAAAATGCTGCACGCGTTAATAATGTTGTTATTATCTTTATTAGTCGTGTTGATGATGTGCCGGTTGTAAGGATGTAGATTTTACCTATGTAAAATATGTTGTTGGAAATTTAAATTAATCACCGGGTTTCTTATCATTATTATTATTTTTTAAACCACACGATTAAAATATTTTTCGATTTAAAACCATCGTATATGGTTCGTATACTGGTACATAATATAATATAATAGGTATAGTCGGTATAGGTTCATAATACACTAATACAGCCAGTAAAAGGTCATCTCGTATGGCTTACGGGTAGTGCCATCTCATTATTATTCCGTTTCGTGACCACTTCTACGGTAGATAGGTATGGGTACCTACGATCTACCGGCATATACCACAGCAGCTATATTATAAATTATAAGAACGTAAACATCAAACAAGGCGAGTGTTCAAAAATTAAATCGTTCTAATCTGCAGTGTATTAAATTAATATTGTCTTTCTTTTAATATGATAGGTATATTAACAAAATATATAGTACAATTATAATCAATTATATACAAAGTGCAATTATTTTAACAGCAAACACTAATTATTTGGACAAGTACATTATCAACTAAGCAAACGCCAAAAAACATGGCAAGTATATATTTCATAAGCAAACAGCAATCCTAACACTTATCATAATGTTTAATTTTTATCTACCAATTGTTTGCCGGTTAATGTGAACTCAATATTGCAGTCTGAAACAGAATAATTTTCCAAACATTTTTGTATTATATCAATTAACAGTTATAATAATATTGTTTTTATTTTTTATTTTAAAAAGGGTTTAAAAGTTTAGACGTTCAGATATGAGTATAGGAGGTATAGGGTGAAGCAACGGTGGGTATGCTATAAAGTTGTTATCTTTTATAGTCTACTAAAGTTATTATCTTAACTTCAAATGCCTGAACATTTTTACTTCAGATTAAGAAATTAAAACTATTGATGGCTGTTTAAAAATCAAAAGCCGGTATAGTGCTGCAGAGTTACTATTCAAATTATCAATAGGTACCAATGAAAAAACCTAAGCTACAATGTATGGTTCTTTGATTGTTATAATATACAATTACAAAATCTTAATGTTCTTAATATAAGATATTTTTTACTTTAACTCATTATTTGGTATTGTATTATAATAAGTAATGACATATGCAAATACATACTAAATAAGAATATTTATATAACTTTATCGTAAACTTAACTTAATTGTACGAAGATTTTTATTGTTTAAAAATTAATCGAAAAACGTAATATTGTCCATTTATCAATGATAAAATACCAACTTCATAATTAAACCGTTAAAGTTAAGGTTAAGTTAATTACTTACCTATACTTGGTCTGAACTCTGATTCCACCATAATACTTACCAGCTACTATAATATTATATCGTTGCTTATGGCTGTATCTATGAACTAGGTATATTATAATTATTTTTTTAAACTAATGTATCGTATTATTTATAATACATTTATCTACAAATAGATTGTCTTGATATTACTCATGTTGGTTACTTATATTCATCACACGAGTAATACATTAAAACTATTCCATAAATCCGAGCATACATATCGTAAAGAGTACTGAGTAGCCCAAAACCCCTCCAACAAATATAGAAATAAAAAATAATAATAAATAACAGATAATGAAAGTTTAACTTCACAAGTTTCCCAGTTGCATTTGAAAAGCGTTTTACAAAATTATGTACAAAAAAATCGAATATATGATTGACAGTCGCCTTTGATCGGATCGACACCCTCGTCGATACTGTCGTTCGTGAGATATATTATCATATTATATATTATTCTTTAACGGTAAATTGGCGGTCTTTGCACGATATAACTATATAATATTATGTATATACGCCTAGATGCGATAGTCATGTAGTGTTTTGGCGTAGAGCGTTATTGGTGATATAATTGGGGTCAATAAAATATTAACGTCATGAGGTTAGGTTAATTGTGTATCGGAACTATTTAAATTGTACGATGGCATTTTTCGGTAACGCAATAATTATTATTACTCGTCAATAAATTAAATGATCGTTCAAATCTCTGGTGTAAAATATCCGGGAGCGAAACCGTCTTCAAATATACAATATTTACGATGTTAAATATAATATATTATGCTCATTGCTCATAAGTCATAGCATAAAAATAATATATATTTTAACATCTAATATTTTACTTCAGTAGTGCTACCAATCTCCAACCTCTCTCATGTCTTCGTGTATATTTATATTTATATTTTGTCATTATATTTATAATTTACTTACTATGCTACTATTAGCACCTATATATTGTAAATATTCTATTAAAAAAATAATAAAAAAAAAATAAATAAAACATCTAATATTACAATTTTGGTTTTAATCTTGCATAATATTAGATAAAATTATACGTAAATACGTGCGTTGTCAAGAACGCAACTGTTATCGTAACAAACCGTGTGTAACTCAAAATAGACAATTTTTTTTTAGTTACTTTATATTGAATAATATCATATTCTATGGCTGTGTACAATATAATATTACCTATGTTATAATATGAATACGCTACCGTTTGCAGGCCGTTATCGATTTTCGTCTGTGAACTTTGTACGATAATATAATATAATAATAAATTATAATAGATCGTTTATCCGTGCATATCGACAATTTTCATGGCCCATGCCTACGCATAAGCATTTTAATCGATTTAAATAATATCGTATTTAGCGAAGAGAACAATCGAATCTACTGTCCGAGAAATCGATGTTATTTTGATAATATTTTATTGTATTATTCTGCATGACTGCAGAATCGTAAAACGTATATCTGCGCGTTATGGGCGTTTTATCACACCGCGTTGACGTCTGGACCAAGAGAACAACGCAATCGCATAATATTATTATTATAATATTATAGCAGGCTGGTAGCTAATGAATCGATAACATTTACTCAAATTTCTTGGGAACGGCAAAAAAAAAATAAAAAATAATAATAAGATAATAATATTTTTGTATAATAATAATAATAATAATATGTCGAACGCGCGCCGCGTGTGCGTGTTATTGACGGGGTAAAAAAAATAATATATAAATCGTTACGGCGAAAACCGCATACCTACATTAAAATTATTATGTACAGGGTAATTTTTATCTCACATGTAAAACTATGAACATGTATTATATTGTGTTGATGCGTTAATGTATAATATCATTATCATAATATAGTGTAGCAAAACTTCGTGATGTAATTGAATATCGAGCACAGTGTTTAGCTGCGATGATGAAATTCGGATTGGCAGCTGTTAAGTCTATAGCCTATAACCCCGGTCCGATCGTCTAGAGCATAAAACATCTGAAAAAAAATTAAAATCTGGACCCTGGATACTATTATAGGTAATATTATTTATAGTCAACGGGTCTGTATATGGAAATTAGGGACTTTAAAATCCAATTGGAAAAACGGAAGAGTCGAATGGTTATCTCGTCAAATAACGATCACACCTTAGTAAGTACGTCATAATATAATACAAAAGAAGCGCAACATCACATTATCCATCGTATTGTAACATTAAGAGCAACTGTGTATAATACACCGGTTTACGTCACCATCGTTTAGACGAGGCCTCAATGGCGTAATTGTATAATAATAATATGATGGGTCTCGCGGGTTATGGTAGAGTTGGGTCGGGTGAGAATATTATTATAATATTATAATATTTATACTTATATTTATATTTATACTATTGGTAATAGTATAATTTTTTTTAAATATTAACGAAAAAATGTTGCGGTTTAATCGCGTCGGACTTGCGACCATCGTCGTCTGTCGAAGATTTTAATTTATTTTGTACTATTATATTTAGTACAAAATATGTATAATACGCAATAAATAAAATGCACATTATATTGTGTCTATAATTATTATTTATTAATTACTACGCATCGTTCAAAATATTACTTAGTACATATTGATATTATATTATACACGTCATGCCAAATTATCACATATTTTTTAAGTTATACCACGGAATACTATAAAGGATCTGAAAAAAAACACGCGCGACTAAATTCGTTTTTTGAACGTGTACCTAACCTTTAAATGAGGAAAAAACGGTTTTTTTTTGGTATATAAATTAAATATTATATAATACTTATTTATATTATTACTAAGAGAGTTAAAAAAAAAAAATCCTTTAATAAAATATATATGTCCACTTTCGGTGCCAAAAGCCGCGATTCAAAGTTAACGCGAACAGAAAAAAATTGATCGCGGAGGGGGCGACCATATCCCACCTCGCGCTCACTCGGACACACACACACACACACACACACACACACACACACACACACACACGCACACACCCACGTTAGTGTATACTATACGAGCGCGCTACATCGGACACGATGATTGTCGATAAGAATATTGTACGCTGCACACGGCCGTAGTATAGTTGCCGTGCGCGTAACGAGCGAGTTTGCGACGCCCGCGTCGCGTGTGTGCAGTATATACCAGTACACATCGTAATAATATTCCGTATTATTTGACCCCCCACCCTTCCGCCCCTCCCCGTACGTCTGCCGAGTGTCAAATCGATCAGTACGAATTTAAATCGAAAAAAAATTCTCTACTCGATCGCCGCACACCTACCGTTTCCACATCGTCGTCTTGTTATATACACACGCGCACACATATAATATAATATTGTTAAACTATTATTAACAGTCGCGCGGCCACGGTCGTTGTTGCAGGGATGCAGGGAGCGGTGTAATAATAATTATCGTAGCTGCAGCCCAGTCCGTCAGTCCGCCAGCCGTCGCACTACGCGTCTGAAACGAGCGGAAACCGCCGCGACGACAATAATCTAGTCGACGGCGATCGATACATTTCGCATTCGTCCGACGGGACAAGAGCGGTCGTCGTCCGGGTGGAACCCCGCACCGGAACCGGGTACGAACCCACAAGCGTGCACCGAAACACCGCGATCATGAACTGGTTGCACATGTTCATCGTGACGGCCGTGTCCACGATCGCCATGAGCAGCAGTAGTGGCTCGTACATACTGGAGGACACGCCGCTCCACTGTTCGGTGCGCCGGAGCATATCGCCGTGCACGTGCAGCTACTTCACCGGCATGGTCCGGCCCAAGATCATGGTCATCTGCCAGAAGATGGTGTCGTTCGAGAGCGTCATCGGCGCGCTCCAGAACAAGTTCGACGCGGTGTTCGACTACGTGCTCAACATCGAGTACTCGGAACTCCACGACCTGGACACGAGGCGGTTCAACGAGCTGGGCTTCCCGATAGTCGACCTCAAGCTCACCAAAAACAACCTCAGGTAATTATTGTGTAGTACTCATGTACAATATATGTCAAGATACAATATGCGTATATATAATTATGATATAGTACCAATGTATAGGTCAAGCCTGGGCAAGTTAATGATAATTGTTAATTGAGTTAAGTTAAGTTGATAGAAACATTTTAAAAGACTTAAAGTTAATAGTTATCCTAATTTTTTTTTAACTCAGTTAAGTCAAAAGATACATGGAAGCTTACAATTAAATTACTAAATCAAGTTAAGTTATTTATTTTTTTTTTTTTTAATAAATAAATAGCCAGTAATATAGTTTGAAATAATAAACAGTAAATGTTTATACAATATATTGTATCATCAATAATAATATTAATTATATTTATTATTTCATTATTTATAAATTAACGTAACTTGGATTTGATTAAAAGTAACTCGTTATTTATTAAGTTTATTTCAATAAAAGTTAAGTTAAAAATAAAGTTAATGAATATTAAATTTTAAAAAGTAAAAAAGTAAAAATTAGCTTAAATTTTAACTAATCTTTAACTTTTTAACTATTGTTTATGCCCTGGCTTGGTATAGGTACATAAGATTTAAAGCCTCGTTGTACGCAGGAGTGGATTAATGGGAGGGGGGGGGGAGTCGTGCCTGCCCTCGTGTTCATAAAATTGTACAGTACCTATTAATTGTATGATATTATAAATACCAGGGATGAACTATAAAATTAATTGTAGTTTTGTACTAGAATAATAGGAATATTTCATTAGCAGTTTCGCAATTGTTTTGGCAGTATTATGTGTACATGCCGAACGGCAATCAATCGTTGTCAAAAGTCTTAATCCGGCCTGGGTTAAATTTGACACATTCTCCTGTTGCTGCTCCGGACTGGAGGATTCGACTGAAATAATTCAACAACAAGAGATCGCGTCGAATCCTCCAAACATGCCCTGTATGCGCGTATTTCCGGTGTCGTTACGTGTTAGCCATTTTCGGTGTCGTTTTTAAAAAATTTTAAGACAGCCGTTTTCGGCGAACATGATAACTTTTGGGTATATATTATGTAGGTACGTAGAGCTATTTCCGATTTCTGTGCAAAAACATTTGAAGATTTTTATATTTTAACGTTTTGTCGTTGTATGACATAAGGAATAAAGTAAATAGTAGTTAACGAGGAATTAACAATTTGTATTATGCCCATCAAAACTTAAAACATTGATAATTTATCTTAATAGCTAAAAAGAAAAACAATTTTCACTCGTCATAAGTCCATTTTAATTACATACAATGTTAGTAGATCAGTAATTTTATATTCAAATCAGTTCAGATTAAACAAATTAAAATTCAAACACCATATAGGTAGTTATAAAGCTTTAAGAATTGGAAAAATTTAAAACAGCTGTATTGTAAAATTTGTCATTAGTGTAATACAAATGTTGACCGTTTTATAGACAATCGATAAAAATTGTTTATCATATACCTACAATATTTTATTGTCTATGTAATTTTTTTATTTTCAATCTTTTAAATTTTTTTCCTGAAATTGTCTGATTTATTATTATGGCACCTCTTCAAAATGAAGAACCAAAGATAAATCCACAATCGTCGAAAACAAAACCCACTTCAAAAATAGCACGACACCGTGTAAAGTACCTATATATACGCGGATGGAAGTGTTTAAGATTTTGATCGTAGTGTAAATGTGCAGAGATAGGATAGGAAAGGTATATGATAGGATGTAGATGAATGACGAAAATTAGGATTTTTGTAATCTGAAAATGTGATTGTAAAATGCTCGAGTTCAGCCTGTAAAACTATAGAATACTTGATGGAGATCGGTAGTTTGACTTTCATTCAATAAACTAGACTTTTTGTTTGTTCATGAAATCAAAAATGTAGAGTTTAAGTGAAATAAAAAACCTATGAATTATAAAGATCATTGTGGATTTCCTCTACGCGTGGTAATAGTAATAATCTTTCAAAACCATGTCAAATATTTATTGGGAAACAATAATTAATGACTGGTGCAATTACCACGGTAATAGATGCTATGGACTCTTTATAAATATTGTTTATATTTTATAATATTATTTCGCAAGCCTCTCTAGTCCCATTTCCAGAAGCTCATCGTTTGATATTCTATAATATAATATTATACTGCGTGAAAATTCGACCCCAGTTGCGATGTAGCTGGTATATCAGATTTCGTATAGTGACTGTGAAACTTCCTCGAAGATGTTTATATCAATATGTCAGACGAGCTGTTCTCTATTTCTCCACCATGAAACGCGCGTGGTTCGCATGAGTAAAAGCTCCGTGTGTTTGGTTTGCTCTTTGATGAAAACGATTTTTTCTGATTTTATCGAATCATGAAAACGGTAGGTAATTGCCCTGTATACACGCCGTTCCGTGAGTCTGAAATTAAAGAGACATGCCGATTAATTAAAATAGTGTGTAAGTTTTGAATGTATAGTTTTAAAATATAATCGAATAATTTTTTACCGAACTGAAATCGCATCGCTTCGATTTTTCACATTCGATATTAGCAGATACCGCAGCTACTTAAAATCATAAAATAATTAATAGAAATCATCAAATTCATATTATATATGCTTGCAAATAATCTCGTCATTGATCAATCGTAAAACTCGAACGAATAAAAATCGTATCACATATTTTGGTTTTCGTCACCGTTCGAATATTATTGACGAGCAAGTCAAACTGTTATTGTTACATACTATTATATAATATAGAGTGTTTGTCTGTTTATTACGTTGAATTTTTAATTCATGATCATTTTATTTTGATATTACTGTGTATGTGGGTAAATGTACGACGCGTTAGGGTATTGGCTATGACGATCGGAATAATTCATTATCTATTATTGTTTCGTAAAAAAACAATAACATCTGCACAGCTTCAATGCGGTCATACACGACATGTAATTTTACATAATTATTACAATATTATGTTCGATTTAAATTTTATCGAGATAAATATTGCTCCGGCAAACCGAATAGACGCGAGAGTTGCGTAAATGTAAATGTAAAGGTTAGGTATGGGTGTATACTGTTGTTATCATAATAATATTATAGAGCGTAGACCGTATAATAGTTATAATACCCATGCTTAATATTATATTATATTGCACCGAGGTTGTGTAAATTTTCTACATAAAAAAAATCAAGTTACGATACTTAGGTACAACGGCATAATATTTTGTTTTACGGAAGGTCATGGACACGCCGAGTATAGTGTTCTCCCGACGTTTCGCACCTAAATATCGTATAGATTTCGTGCCGGTAAACTGCGAAAACCGAATTTCGTCTGAACGAAGAGCTTTACTCGACGTGGTTAATAAATATTCAAAACACTGTTCAGCATCAGACGTTCCATATAAATTGACTCGTTACGATCATTATTATTATTATGTCATTGCAAGTGGCGACGGCGCAGGGATATTACTATTAATTTATCATATTGTTATAATCATCGTACAACTGTATATACCTACCTAATAATTATTATATTACGTGTGACTTTGTTCAACTCTGTAGCACGCTACCGGACGAGGCTTTCATCGGTATGAATAGGATACGGATCCTGTACTTGTCGGACAACAGGCTCTGTGCGGTGCCCACTCAGATATTCAAACACATGCCCAGTATTGAGGTGTTGGACTTGGCCAGGAACTCCATACACAGCGTTGCGTCTGGAGACTTCCAAGTACGTCGCAAATATTTTGTTATTACATCTCCAAACTATCAAACGTATATACCCGTAACATAATATTATACCGTATGGTAAATAGGGTGTACGGAAAAAGTGATGTTGTTGCGCATGCGCGAAATTCAGGAGTTAAACAACAATTGTAAGTTAAATGAATCTATGATCAAATAGTTCAGATTCCATGTCCCGCAAACAGAATAGGGTACTGAGTAATAGTAATTGTTAGTACTGAAGTAATTTATGTACCTAACCCAGTTATAGAGTGTACGATTCTGTTTTTGTGGACACACGGTATACTGTCGAGTAGTTGAACGTAAAAATAAAATATGTTTTTTCTAGTAGTCGTTTATGTTATTGTGATATTACTTATTAGGTACATTATATTTTATTATTGTAATAATATTATGATTTTATAATAATAATATATTATGTAAAGTCGCGCGTTTTCCTGGCGGGCTCGGCTCATCTATTACAGGAGAGCGCGTGTATCGAACAGGAAGTGACGCCAGCTGTAATCCTTCACCCTGCGGTGATTAAACGCAATCGTCCGTCGACAGACTCGCGATAAAAACGTTGTGAATGTGAAATCGTATTTTTCGTTATTGTACCATAATATTGCACTATTGTCTATTATAGTAAAAAAAAAAAACAAATATTGTAATAATAATTATTCGAAACGCCTATCATCATCAATCTTGCGTAATTAATATTCTCAATGACATTCACATTCACGTGTATATGTGTTATAACATGTACTTTACGCGGATATAAATGGAATATTTTTCAAAATATTTTTGCACTATTTAAAAACATTTGAAATTTTTCATTTTTTTTTTTCTATAAATTTCGTTTAAACAATTTATGATTGGTCAATAATATATCTTGAAAATATAATACAAAATCCCACATAAGTTGTCCTTTAACATTTATTTAAATTTTAAACATATAAAAAAATTCATAGACACCATTTTTAATAAACGGTTGTAGTTTACATATTGTTAAAATTACGAATATTTAAAAATTATTTTTAATTCAAAAATCAAAAAAATGTAAAACTAACACTTGAAAAATTATAATTTTCTACATATTTATCTGCAAAATAACTTTTCAAATTTTCGTGGTTTTGTAAACATTTGAACTTCAAACGTCTAAATAAAAAAAAAACATTCTGGAATAAACCTAATAAAATGTAATAACATTTTTAGAGTCTATCGTTGATGAACACGTTCGTGATGGCCACAAACAATTTGACCGATATAACGAATGGATCGTTCCCCACGACGTTGAGAAAAGTCCAATTGGCCGCCAACAACCTGACGGAATTAAATGGAAATTTGAGGTAAACTACGTCGCGGCAGTAATTCGAAAGTCTGATTGCGCCGTGAGCTCTCGAAAGTTACATATTAGTACATTACCAATATTATAATTTAGCTCAGCTTGTTTTGTTCCTCTATCGCATCAATAATAATATTTTTCAACCGTACCCAGGGCAAAGTCCGTTTGTTATAATAAATTGAATATTATAATATTATATTATAGTAGTAATACGTGTTATGACTAACACGCGTAAAACCCATATTCTATAGTACCTATGTACGATAAAACAATCAATTTGAAATTGTATTTCGTTAGTTGTTATAATGATATTTGTGAGCCCATTTCGTGTATGATGTACATATGTATATACAGTTATATTATGTTATATAATGAATAATTATCACTTATATAATATATATGTTAAAAGTACGAATAGTGGTAAAACCTAGGTGTCGGGCATTTACCGATTGATTTCGGTAAAACCTAGGATACACAAAATAGTTTAGCCAAACCCCGAATGACTTTTGTAGTTTGGACTTTTACAAACGAAATTTGGTAAATCTTAGGATAAACAATCAGTGTTAGTAAAAGTCCAAAATTGTTTACCAATTGTGTGATATTTTTTATGCTGAATGTTAATAATGTTAATAGTGTTTTATATTCAATATGTCACTCAAAGATCGGTCCAAACTACAAAAGTCATTCGGGGTTTGGCTAAACTATTTTGTGTATCCTAGGTTTTACCGGAATCAATCGATAAATGTCCGAAATTCGGACATTTACCATCAGCAGTCAGAAAAACCTAGAATTTACCGGTAAATCCTAGGTTTTACCGCTATTCGTACTTTTACCGTAACACATACAATAGTTTCGAGCTTACGTGCGCGTCATATTATGTATTTATTATATATTTTCTTTTTTGAACGCAGTTGGTTATGATATCTGTTAATATTTTGTTAGAAACCAAAAAGAACTGGAATGGCTGTACTTATCTAACAACCGAATAAAAAATCTTGACGGAGAATTACCAATCGACAACGACAGACTCATAGTCTTGGACGTGTCCAAGAACAGGTTAACTCATTTGCCACCAGAACTCAACTGTCTCAAGGCGCTGAGGTATTTTTACTGCTCGTTTAATCAGTTGACCGGTCTGAACAAAACGCTGTCCAAGTCGAAAAAATTGGTTTGGCTTGAGCTCACCGGCAACAAGATACAAGAGGTATGCGTGTGGAGTTTACTGAAAACCATTGTCAGAAATCATAATTGAGGAGGGGGGAGCTCATAAAATCATACTTCATATCCACTAAAAAGAAAAATATAAATCCTTCTTTTCTCTTTATGAATATGAATGGCGATGGATACTTTAAATAATTTATTAAATACTTATAAAAATCGTTAATGTTTTGACCAAAAACAAGAACCGCTGGCGTACCTATACGCCATACAATAACCACCCTCAGTTGTTATTTAAAAAATACTTTGAAAAACCCACCAACCTACTCGATGTAGGATTATTCAATACAGTTATATCCTTGTAACCTATATTATAAAAAAAAAAAATAATAAAAAGTTGTCTGTATTATATGTTATGGAATTGTATAAATTATTTTTCGTGTGCATTTGGGGATCTAAAATTGTAGCCCTTCCCCTCCTAATATAATTGTTTTTGGTTTTCGCCTATGCAGAAAATATAATATACTGTAGGTGCAGGGCAAGCAGTTCATAATTAATATAATATAATATCGTCATTAATTGTATAACGTTCGCAGTTGGCGTCCGATGAATTCGAAGAAGCATCGATGATCGAAGTGTTAGAACTGAGCAACAACTGCATCAAACACTTGAACAAATCGCTGTTGCCACTCACTCAACTGTCCGAGATCAATTTTTCGTACAATAAACTCACCGAATTCTCGTTGGCCGAAATCAAGGGATTGAAGGAACTCAAGTTGGTTGACTTGTCGCACAATACGATTTCCAAACTCAGTGGCCACTCTGAGGTAATATATTATCATAAAATATCTATGGCACAGTTAACGTGTGACTATGCGTAGTGATATGTGCAGTACAATTTAGGAATAATAAATTATAATAATATAATATTGGTTTTCATGCTTTACTCTAGATTATAAGTGAACCAGTGACTGGAATCGAACACTTGAAGTTGGACCACAACGAGTTGGAGTCGCTCGGTGGGTCGTTGATAGGTATCAAAACACTTGTAAAACTGAATATCAGTCATAATAAATTCACCGACATATCGCCGTACGACCTGACCGGATTAAGTTTAAAAATCCTAGACGTATCTCACAATTTGTTGCACATACTCCCAGACTCGTCTCAGGTAATTGCTCAAAAGACGTCATAAACCGCGTGTAACGATTAAGTGGATCGGAATACGCGATTCTCTGTCTTTGTCTAACACAGGTGGAGCATAGAATTTAGACGTTTTTTCATTTCAACGCATCGATTGATCTACTGAAGCGATAAGAAAAAACAGACTTAAATTTGTCGTCAAGTCTACTTGAGATTGACTTTCCCAGATTTTTTATTTTAACTGCCTACTCCAAAAATTTTAATATTCCATTTCATTTTTTAGTACGAATTTATTTAGAATTTAGGGGGATAAAATAAAAAATGTGGGAAAGTCGATTTAAAGTAGTCATGGCGACAAATTCAAATCTATTTTTAGAATTTTTATCACTTCACTAGATCAATCGGTACGTCGGAATGAAACCACGTCTATACTCCTATGTCCCACGTGTGTTAGACAAAGACAGAAAATCACCTCTTCCAATCGTCTTAACAGTATATAATAGTATCGTTAGGGGCGCAATAATTTTCCAGTAAATGGCCTACTATGTTTTTTTATTTTTGTCTCGTAGATTAATCTGCCGGCTCTCGAGACGTTAGTAGCATCGTACAACGTTTTAACTGGGTTGTCGAAAGACTTCCAAGGATATCCCGTGCTTTGCCACGCCGATCTCGAGTTTAACAACATAATGACCATCCAGGAAGAGCTGGTTGAAATGACCCAATGCAAATTGCACGGAGTGAACAGCACGTTGAGAATATACTTGGAAGGTAAGACGATTGGCGGTAAAATATTTTTATCAAAATACGAGTTTGTTTACACGTATGAACTCGGCACGCGTCTTGAACCGATTATACCGGACAAACACACTCATTATTTCGAAAATGATTTAAAGTTTTTTAAATATCTTAATAAGAATATAACTATAATTTTTCACAGACAATAATATTATGTTTATATATTTCTGATGTTCAGCAACGAACTCGTGAGTTAATCACATAATAGCATTAAAAGTTAAGACGAGCGAAGTGGAGTGGCACTGCAGCTGCAGGGTTCCCCTTAAAGGGAAGGCGCACTACCCCACTCGTCAAAGCTTAAAATATTATATGCCCGTTTGAAATTCATATTTTCCTCGAGATCCTCAATAAAAACATTATGTATAGGAATATTAAATTCAAGACGTTTAAATATTATGACGTCAAAAGCATACCTAAAAACTTAAAACCGTCTATTTTCAAATAGTTTACACATTTCCGAGACGATTTGTGTTTTCGAACGAATCGACTGCCCGTGTTTAGTTCTTTCAATAATATAATTTATTACAATAATGTTGTACCACAATATATTAATGAAATGAACATCGACAGGCAACCCAGTGCTGTGCGACGACAACACGAAAATCATAACGAAGGCGATGGAGTTGAATCACAACGCGGAAGTCAGCGGCGCCTCCAAGTGCATTCCCGTCACAAATGACATAAAGACATCTAACTTGACCGCGATCGACCAGTCCCCAATCACCGTGATCGTGACCTGACGGTGACCATATCGTCGACTATACGCGTATTATATCTTCGAATTAATATATTATTATATTATTATGTTTCCGTGTTAATATTATAATTATTATTTATATATATATATACAATTTCTTTATTAATTGTTTTTACTTCTCTGTTGATTATAATATACTATTTTATTTTAATAATTTTTCTCGTCGTCTCTCGGACCACCAATACTATAATATAATATTACGTGAACAATACGCGTGCGTCTCACTGTCGTAACAAACCTTACAACGCCTAAAGGTTTTAGGTACACACACATATATATATATATATTATGATTGTTATAGATACCTACTTTTGTAAACGAAGCGTAACGTATATATTATATGCTCTGTTCACGCACAGTCGTCTAGTCTAGCTTGTATCGCGACTTTATATTATAATAATATTTTTATGATATATATAATGTATAACGATAATAGTCTTACTAATAACAATATTGTATATTATTAGAGTATTATTATTATCATTCTTATCGTCATCTCCATCGTAATTATTATACTGTTAAAGAATAATATATATATATAGTATAGCGTTGAGAGGGCTTGGATCGTATATATAGTATATATTATTATGTATATTATATATATTATATAGTACGTGTTTTGATTATTATTATTATAATTATTATTTTTTCACCTTTTCCTGTAAGGTGGGGTGTTCTTATAATATTGTGTCACTCCGCTTGGAAGTTTATAAAAAAAAAAAATTGTTAGCGACCGTAAAATAATGTACTGCAGTGTTATTATTACATATTATGATATGACCAATATTTGTTGGTGCGAAATCAAAATTTCAAGATATAACCTTAGATTTTACAACTACCTATTGTTTTATATAAATGTATGTGATGGCTACTTTTTTCATTTTAGTGTTTATAATTGTTTTTTTTTCTATATACATAAACTAATAAAATAAAGTTAAACTTTCACTGTTAAGTTTTATTATTTCTTCTTGTGTATTCGTTTGTGTACGTTTTCGAAACGAAAGTTTTTGTTTTGTATCTCTATTATAATATAAAGCTTGTGTTGAGGGGGGAAATGTATTTAGAGCGCGTCTCGACTGTCAAAATAATTTTTCCACTTCGCTACTCAAACTTAACGAGGGACAAGGGTTTCGTATCCGTCTTTGCTTCGAGGAAAAATAAGTTTTTTTTCTGCAGGACAATGGAAACTTATGGTAGCTCTTAAATAAAGAAAGAGGGTGACCAAAAAAAAAAAAAAAACTGAAAAAATCTACTTCCAACGAGATTTACTAAGGGTACAACCCGCGGGCATTATATAGTCATTTGAAGGGTGAAAATAATGGTTGAACGTTTATTTTAGTTTTAAAACTACATTCGCGTTCAAGAATAACAAAATAATATTTTACTATACCTGTACCTATATTGTTGTATTAATTATTGTTCGTAACTTATTAAAAAAAACATGGTTACATTTTTAATATTGAAAATTTATATATCAATAAAATAAACCTTTCAGGTCATAGTAAAAGGATTAAAGTTTTAATTACTAAAGTTTTGATCTTCATAAGTTGGTATAACTTAACCTTAATATTTAAAAAAAAATACAAACTTAGATTTTCCTCGAAATTGATTTTGTTTTAGGTTTAAATTTAAAATTCAAACAAAACTTTAACTGAAGAATTTAAGTAAAAATAACTGAAAATATTATTGATTGTATGATCGTAAAAATATGTCTGTACCTACGTAATATAAAAATTAATTTGAAAAATCTGTAAAATAAATAATTTTAAGTAATTATAACATACTTAAATGTGATGGACCTAAATCCTTTAACCAATATTATGATGCAGATGTCATGAAAATAATTCACAAAAAATCCTAAAACGAAAATAACATAGAATTACAATATAGAAATTTAACTTTTGTATTAGGTATTATATTTATTGTAACTATTCAAATTAACAAAATTACTGATGTTGATACCAATTTGATTACACATTACAATGTTAATATTAAAAGGATCTCTTTTTTCAAATTCTGTAGTACACTTACTTAATCTAAAAACATCTTTTATTTCATAAGTTGGCCCTTATAAGATTTTTTACAGTGTCTCTGGCCACTGGAAAGTCATATCAAAAGTACCTATCATATAATAAAGTTATATTATGTAGGTACCTACCTTTATAGCAGTAGGTTTATTATGTTATTTCGATTGTGATAAGCGCCAAGTGGTAATAAATAATAATACTTTACACTTCTTCCATTTAAAATTTTGGTTAGCGATTTGTCAAGATAAAAATAATTTATACTTTAGATTTAAGTATACAATCTCTAAATTGCAGTATAATAAGTCTAACCTGGCCATATTTTAGAATGTTACTTTAATATAATAACTCATCATAATATTATGTACATAAAACAATACATTTAATGATCAAATTAAAAACCCAAACAAAAAATATTTTAATTATTTCATATTTCAATATAAAAAGCATTAATATAAAATAAGTAAAATGCTAATTTTTATTTTAAAATGCAATATGATTTTTTAGATGAGTTCATAAGTAAATACACGAACCAAATAATTAAATCAAGTTATTATTTTTAGATTTAAAATTACCATAATACACTCATAAATTAATAGTTTTTTTGATTTATTATATTTATATTTTGAATTATTCTATGCAGTGAAAAATGTGGGTACCTATTACAGTTGCTCTTTTGTCAGTTATAATACTATACAAGGTGATTTTTTTGTAAGTGAACAAATGTTCACTAGGTACCTAAGTACGATAATTATTCTATGGAAATTTTCGTTTCAACTTCCCAGACATTTTATAATATTAAATAGTTTTTTTAAAAATAGTTATACGCCTATCCACAAATCTAATAATATAATTTCACATTAATAATTATTGCAGTACCCAGGTAAAAGTAAACATTTCTTACATTTTCAGATTACAACTGTTCTTTTGTCTCTATATTACCTCAATATTTAAACTTTAAATAATAATTATAAACATTGAACTACAAACCGTATATTATTTCAATAAGTCATGTAATACCTGATGATGTCCAGACAAAATATATTCTTGTTGATCATTCAAAAATAAAATACCCAGATAGCCATATCTCAGAACCTAAAATAATAGTCAATACCGGGAGATGGATGAAAATATATGTGCTTTAAAAGTTGAGAAAAAAAATAATTGAATATCGTACCATCATTGTAAGACCATCCTGTATAGGATTTTTTATTTATTGTACATGATATTACACAATGTATTTGATGTACATTTGGCCATAACTAAAATATGCAACACCTACAATCTACATAATATTCGTGTTCACTAGGTATACATATATAGATTCTTCTGACAGGTTATCCAACTGACATGTGTAAGAAACAAATGGATTAAAATTATTTTCACATCATAAACAATCATTATAAATGTAATGTGGGTGCCTAAGTACTAAAATTCATAAATTAATCGTTTTAATGATATGCAGTTTGTATTCACAGGATGCTATGACACGTCATACCTAATAATAATATATTATTTAAATAATTACCTATGTAGGTATGGGCTTAGAACACTGCTCATTTATAACAAACGCACTGACTTAAACGTAAAACTACTCGTGTATAAATCCCTTCTAATATATCACTCCGGTCATCAATTATGGAAAAATGCTAAAATCTCAAATCTGCAAAAAAATACGGACATTTCAAAATTTCATTCGAAGAAAAATAAAGAATTTCCCGCCGTATTAAATAATATTATTCACAACCCTTCACACTGATTTGCATATTTTGAAAGCTGTTCAGGGAGAAGCAAATAAATTTCGATAAGAGAGAAATTTCACATTTCACACTTTACCCCTCATAAATCCGCGGCTTATCAATCGAAGTAATTCCCGATAATCCTCCGAGATGCCTGAACCGAAAATGGTGTAGACATTGATTAAATTAATATAAGTAAATAATACAAATTTCAAAAAAAAAGAAAATAACCGAATAGAAAATGTCACCACTGGGTCGCATATACATCGATCAATAACTCATCTTCATATTCTATTCACTCATCACATATTCTTAGCGGGGTACAGATTATCTGATTGTATATGGGTGGCTTTTTAAAATTTAAAAATATCATATAGGAAGTGTTTTTCGTAAATCGATTTAAAACCAATTTCACAATGTTTTCTTCAAAAACTTGAGTCTGAATCAAATCCTTAAGTATTTGAATTCAAATAATCTATAAACCACGTGTCCGCGAAAACTGGGTACACTCTATCACTCAGTTACCTACATAACCCTGCAGTATAGGTACCTACCCTATACATGCTTTAGAATTCTGTCTGCGGGAGTCTAGTCTCATGACACACAAACAGATTTCAAAAACATGTGTAGGGTACTGAGTAATATGGGTAATTTAATTATAGGGTGCACCCTATTTTCGTGCAACGCACGGTATACATATATGTATATATTTCCAGACACAGAAATTGTCCTTAAACAGTTCAAAACCAGTCGAAATATTTTTTTAATTTTATCATGTATAGGAATAGATAAAATAAACATATGATATTATTTTAAAGTAACTATGGTTATTCATTTTTGAATTATAACAAAAAAAGAAAAACGCTACATAAGAAATCAATTTAATATCCAGTGTTGTAAAAATTCCGAACTTTAAACCCTCATAAAAATGTAATTTGACTTTCTTATAGATATTTTTTTTTGATAAAGGTAGACAAACTCATGAGGAATCTTGTATTACATTTTCAAATCTTAGGTTTAAAAATAAAAATGTTTATAAATTTCTAACTCAAAGTAATGTGCACATTTAAAAGACACAAAAAAAAAATTTTAAAAATTAAAAAAAAATACTCTTCATTGTAAAATCAATATCAATATCGCTCCGCTCAGAATCTAAAATATTGTAGCTTCAAACGTTCATAAAAATTTAATTTGACTTTTTTATAGAATTTTTTTTTTTAAGGTGGATAACCTTATAAGGAATCTTGTATTACATTCTAAAATCATATATTAGAAAAATATATATTTTTAGGAATTTTTAACTAATAATAATTTTCGTGATTTTTACGCCTTTTGTCAAAATTCGAACTTTAAATGCTTCTAAAAAAATTGTGACTGGATTTTTAATATTTTTCAAATATCTTTGTAACAATATATTAAGAGTCTTACATTAAACATTCAAACTTTCTTACCCAACAAATAAAATTTAATTGACATTCATAGATAAAAATTTAAAAAAATTGGAAACTGAAAATGTCCGTAAACAGTTCAAAACAAATCCAAATATTTTGAAAATTCTATTGCTTAAAAATTCCCGTTTTTCCTTAATTTTTCTTTTTTTCCCCTGCGCTTTCAAAAACTATTATGTATTTTTTACTTTTGACCCCCCCCCCCCTCCCAAAAATACCAACTAGATTTACTTTCCTACCAGAAAATATATTATTGAAGAAAATCTAAGCATAAAAGGTGATGACAGACACACAAAAAAAAAAACACACATCATTGTAAAATCAATACATTTATCGCTTCGTTCAGAATCTAAAATATAACACTCATAATTAAAACTCGCACGGCCGTTGATCTTGACTTGATCTCCAAAACATTTAAACTTTTAAAACACATTCACGTAAGTATACCGGGTATTACTTATTAGTTACCTATTAAAATTCCACTTGACGTTATCGTAATCTAATGTTCGTTGTACATTTTTAACCAACAAAAATCAGATAATTTGTCTGTATACCTATACTTATTTGTCAATCTTTGCATCCTTTACGTTTTTATAAATTACAAAGTGTCGAAAAAATACTGTTACAGTGACTAACCAATAACCATACTAAGAATTTAAAAGAAATTATCGTTTTGAAAACTCTAGAAAATAATTTAGGTTAAACTACAAAAATATAATATTGTTTTTACTTTGATCGCTGCATACCTACTACTATGGCTATGATGATGGGTATCGGTTCATTGAAAAATATTCACCGAAATGATTTGCACTGAGATGTTAGGAGACCATAGATATTAATTACTATAATTTTGAAATCATTATAGCCATGATAACTTCCAAGTCCCTAATCTATATTATCACGATGGACCACATCCCGATGGATCACAGTATTAATATCCTTCGTGCACAAAGCCAACTATATAATATTCAAAAACTACTCGTTAGAATTGGAATTTTATTTTTAGTGTTTCTCCTGTTATGTACAGGTGATGTTTACATAGAAATACATTTTTTTCTGTACATATATAAAAATATGTGAATTAAGTGAATTTTTATCCCATTAATAGTAAATATATGTGTCGGTTTATTTTCGCACACGCGTTGTATGTCTTCGTGGGAAAAAGCGGGCATCTTTTAAAATTTTATTATTTAGTTATAATATGTTATGTCAGTATAGATGTAGGAATGATTCAAGAAAAATATGATCAGTTTCGCTGTTTTACACTACAAGAGAACTTATTACACGTTTTCGTTATACGTGTGTACACAGTTAAATGGGTTATTATCAGCTATTATGATGGGAATACGAAAGACGAAGCGGAGGTTTACCCGAATAAAAAAAACTAGGAAAGGATAGAATGTAAATAATCCACATCCGGAATAAAAATTTATTGCTGGTAATTAATTTTTAATAAGATAATGAAATTCGTGTTTTTTTGTTTTTTGGTCGGGTATAGGTAGGTATTGCATGTGCATTGTGCGGGTATTCGTATGGGTAGGTATACTATATAAGTACTTACGTACAATATATAATTAATTAATTAACGTCTCAGCTCTTTTCGAACGAATCTATTTCAAATCCTATGTCTTTGACCCAAACTCTACTGCACGCGTTCGTAAAATTTCTGTAAAATCAAGGTGGCTGAACAAATTAATAGTTATAGTAGTTACACGAAATAGAATTATTTAGATGTATCCATATTAGATTGTTATCCACTTCCAGTTATAAATTATATATTTTGATAATATAAACTAATACAATAATTGTAATAATAGCTGGTAATATGTGATCTGTGTATGGATATATAGGTACCTATATACAATATGTATATGTATATGTATACAAAATACAAATGATTAGGTACATCAATTATTCATTGACTAATAGAAGGAGAATATGAACGTGATCTAGGACCTATATATTACATTATAGCTGTGATAGACGCTTAACGTCACCAGAGTTACATAGTACAATAAAGACTAAATATCGTAGATTGACGAAAGTTAGCTGGCCATGTTCATCTTTCAAAAAATTGTCCAGGTACTTAGTACCCTTTCTTAAATTAGTGTCGTCAATTCTGAGGGAGACAAAAGAGTTGTAATTTGTATATTAGTATAGTTTAAACGATATGGGTGGAGTTAATGCGAAAGCAATTTTCAGTCGCGGTGGTTTCATAATATGGTTAAAATGGAAAAATAATACATCAATATACATAATTATCATCAAAAATTATTAGAGTAAAAACAATAGGCGCGTTATTGGTACTTGTTAGCTATAACGAGTACTCGTTTTCAAATGTACTAAAATCAAAAATAATGTTTTTTTCAAAACTTCTCGTCGTCCTGTTCGTGTAAAAATAGTTTCACCCATGAGATCATAAGTTGACCACTAATTGACCGGGCGACCGCATACCTATATAGTAATATTATTATATTAAGCGCGTACTTGTTGCTTAGAGTGGGAAAACTGTATTTTTTTTATGTATACGTCATTTAATATGATGTTAAATCTTCGTGTATCCATTAAACTAAAATAGTGATGTCTGTGATGGATAGGTACTCTTGTATTGGGTACAACACATTTCAACCGGACGTCACATCTACAAAACTACAAACCTCATGGTTTGGAAACTCTACATATAGGACACAGATATGGCACTTATATGTCTCATCTGGACCAGGCCCGGCAGCTGATGATATCATCAACATGGTAAATTTTATAAAACAAATTAACACGTTTGAAAAAATGTAGAAAGAAAAAAATAGATAGTTTTTTATGTAAATTAAAAGTGTACCTAACTAACTAATTGCCATAAAAGCAAAAAAAAGTAGTTGGAAATGTAGGTATGTCAATGATGATAAAATAAATTAAAAAAATAAATAAATAATAATTATAATCTTGGTATCACCATTGGATTTTAAATATTATTTATAATTAATGGCAATATAGTTTCAAGTCCTAACTAATAATATTTCTGAATTACAACAAAATAATTGAAAATTGTTATTATTTGTTTAATATCTGATTTTGTCAACATTTGAACTTTTAAGGGGTATAAAAAAAAGATTTTAGATTTTTTGGATTCAATATGAAATACTTATGACTTATTAGAAACCTCATATAAATTGTCAAGCTTTATCTATGAAAATGGAATAACTCTATTAATTTTTAACTACAAAATTATGTGCAAATAGTGTTCGTGATTTTGACAAATGTCGTTAAAATTTGAACTTTAAATACTTATGAAAATATTGTGAACATTTCAAATATCCACGGATATTTGTATTAGAATTACAACAAAAAGGAAATTAATTTCATTTTATCGCGTTCTTATACAATTTTGTTAAAATTTGAACTTCAGATGATCATAAAAAATATTTGTGGGAATTCCGCTTAAATTGTTTTTTAATTCCAACAATAACAACCCATCAGATTATGAGAAACCTTGTATTACATTTTCAAATCTTAGGTATCAATATTAAAATGTTCATGAATTTTTAACTAGGTACAAAATAATTTACAAATTTTTGTGAATTTGAATATTGTATCATGTATTTAATTATGAAAATATGGTGAGAATTTTATTTACTAAGTATCTAGTGTAAACCTGAAGTTTCCGTTTTTTCTGAACTGTGTTTTTTGTTTTTCCCTGACGATTTTGAAAACTATTGAGAAATGGAAAAAAAAAAAAAACTCCCTAAGTATCAATTAAATTAACTCTTCTTACAGAAAATACGCTCAAGTAGAAAATTGAAACATTTGTACTGACCCTAAAGGTGATGACAGACAAAAAAAAACACTCACATAATTGTGAAATCAATACTTTTATCACTTTACTCAGAAGTCAGAACCTAAATTATATTTGAATATTTTAGAAATATGTATCTTTTTTCAGATATTTCTTTTGAAATGTTGAGAATGGAAATTTGTAAATTTATATTTCCTTTTAACATAACTTCCTATAAATATCATTATGATATACACGTATATAGATACGGAATGCGAACGGACTTCAACCGCAGGTTCACAGCTAAATGTAATTAAACTGTTAACATTTCCAAAATATTTCAATTTTCGAATTATCTAAAATGAATTATAAAAGCAAAAATGGTATTGTTGTTGTCGGTATTTAGTGGACTGTA
The DNA here is from genome assembly GCF_019925205.1 of Metopolophium dirhodum. NCBI lineage: Eukaryota > Metazoa > Arthropoda > Insecta > Hemiptera > Aphididae > Metopolophium > Metopolophium dirhodum. The sequence continues at coordinate 29,680,016 of NC_083561.1, read as the reverse complement.
TAGGAATTTTATATAAGTAAAGATTTAATTATTTTGTATATTGTAGACAGTTTATTTTACATGCGGCGGCGGACACAGTGAAACGTACATATTTTACACTGTTAGACACACAGTGAAATATAATATTGTACATCGATTCGGTAGATATCGGTGAAAATAAGATATAAAAATATTTGTATATAAAGAGTAATAATAATAATAGTAACAATAATAACAATGATAGCGATAATATTATTTAGGCGTCAACAAAAGTATATAATATTATTATAATTAATTAATAATTGCGCGTTCTCAATAACATAATATATTAATTCCATATCAAACCGATATCCAGTTGACCATCCATCATAATCGTTATTGCATATAATCATGAAGTTAAGAACTCGGGAATACGAGAGGAAATAGGCGCATACATATAATGAACACAGAAAAATTTAAACAAGTGGATCTGATGTATTACGGGTGTTTAGAGGGGTCGTTATAACGGATGGATTAAATAAAATCATTGTACAAAAAACGATTCTGAGCGAATAGTGAAGACGGTACATCACCCTATAATATTACTAAGTATATTTTATGATATTTTTTTTAATAAGTAATTATTTTTACTATTATACATTAGTAGTACAGTAGGTTGAATTAATTTTTGCTTTCATTTTGGATTTTTACGGCATAAAATGTACTTAATGCTTTTTTTAGTGAATTCTTTAGGACATGACTATGTGGAATACAGATTACATTACATTCCCAGCCCTACTTATAAGTAGGTACAATAAAACATAATTTCTGTTCACTGTCTTAATTTCTTATCTTAAATTTGTATCGAATGAAATTTTATACTTTTATAATATTGGCCAATGGTAAAACTCTATTGAAATGTTATATTTGATGCGTAAAATGACACGGGGAAAACGGTGATATGCGTCACCTTCATCATAAGTGGGTCACAGTAGCCTCACACAGTACGGTCCATGGTTAATCATTGACAAGCTGACTGGCCTACCAATTTCACTGATCTTGTTGCGAACGCCTATTGAGTATCATATTATTATGTGCACTCAGTAGTCTCACGAACCCGGGCTGAGTAGCATAAATGATATTCAAAATTATCATTAACTCGGCTTGGCTGCATGTTATAAAGGTAAAACGTTTATTGAGAAATCAAAAAAAAAAAAAACACAAAAATACTACCTTCCGTAAACTCTACTATATTATGTAGGTATAGCTGTGTAGTAGTCGGATGAAATACATCGGGTTCCCACGAGAAATGGGTGTGTATTACAATATTATTATATTATTACATTACTCGGGATGAATTAATGTGGTCGCAGACAAACAAACGAGATTGTTACCGTTTATTTTTCTTACCGGCCGACGACGACGACGACGGGACCCCGCCGATCGATAAAGTACGAAAATAAACAAATTTATAACCGTAGACGCGAGTCGATGATAAAACTCTTTTCAACAGATAAAACATAATAATATACACACACGCATATGTGTACATAAATAATATACGTGCGTACGCACTAACGGCGTGGAACGATATTGGTAAAAAAAAAATAAATATCTAAATAAATAACTCAAAAACGAAGAGTGTATAGGAAAAAACCACCGAAAACACGCGGTAATCGATAGTGGTGATCTGTCCTCGTGACAATCGGAATTTCTTCCAATTAAACAACAGATTACAATGTATCGGAGGAGTAGACAAAAGCGCCATCGGCCGATCCCGACAGCCGTTGCGGCGCTATCTAACGTCCTCATCTATTCGTATTATTTTATAATATATATCTACACACACACACACATATTATTACCTATAGTCTATACGCGTGTAAAAATATCAAAACCGTACAGGTAAACCCAGTATCGTTTTATTATGCATATTAATATTATATTATAATAATATAATTATTGTTCTTCAATATTATGATATTATATTAATGACGACGTTTGTTGTTCTCAATAATTATACTAATTAACTATATTTACTACATTATAATAATATAGTGGGATTTTATTAGGAACAGATAATTTAGGTACCTACCTCGTTATTATATTTACTTATTATTAGCTACCTATTATTAAAATGATTTTTTTGTTGTCATACCTACAGACACAAAATAATATTATTAGGGGACGGGGTGGCCGAGCGGACTAAGGCGTCGGTTGCGACGCGCACCGACGCAGGTTCAAAAACCTCGGCTGCGGGCGGCATTTTTCTTCGGACAAGTAACGGTGTCCGGATAGAAGTACCGCCACCCCCCACCCACACACACACACACAGGCATGGCACATACCTACAGGTGCCCACTAAAAAATCTGCCAAACTAACAAACACACGTGTTTAAACCCTCTCCACCACAGTAAAAACCACCCAATGGCCTAAGTTGCCGCGGGTTAATTAATAAAAAAAGAAATAATAATAATAGTATTAGGTTAATCTAAATATTTTTTAATGTATATTTTCGAATATTATTTATATGGCGCATATGAAAGCGTATATCCAAAAGTTCGGGAAAATCAATTTTTATTATTATTTAGAACTCTGCACGATGTTGAAAAAATTATTTTTTACACAACTTTAAGTCATTATAAAACATTATTTATGAAAATGAATTAATTATATTTTTAATCGTCATCGTTTTAATGATGTAAGTTTTTGCTTTTTTGAATGGCAGCATAATATGCATTTTTAATTTCATACTTCGGAGCAGAGTATTCTTCTGATAATTTCGATGTAGGTTTTAAGCAAATTTCTGACGAGTAGTTAAATTAGTTATATATATGTATCTAACACTTAGATGAATGGGGCTAAACAATTTTGTTTTTTAGTTTCTTCAAATTTTTAATACATTTTAATCAAAAACTTTATTATTTTTTGAGAAAATTATTGTTTTCCTTAAAATATTATTTATGGAATATATATATAAAGAATACATTTAATAGATTACTATAAAATAGTAGGTTATATGTGTAATGTCAAATGTGTAATACATAATACAATTAAAATAAATACGGTAGGTATGATTATTTTGAATCATAAATTAATATTTATTTTCAATAAGGATCAATAAGGTCGAAGGTATTTTTTTGATTTCATCCAAAGTAGATGCAATAATTGAATAATCGAATTAATTATCATTTGTTATATGTTATTATACAGTCAAAAACTTAAAAATACAATTTTTTTAAATAATATTTTTGTACGAATTATGTTGTATGTATACCTACTGCTATACCTACCTATATATAGTATATATAGACGTGATTGAAATTTAGTGGAAAAAAAATCCACGAGAATAATTTAAAAGCTTTGAAAATACTCATCTGTCACTCTGGGCTAATTTTCGAAAGTTCAAAGAAAAAAAAAACTTCAACCGTGGAGGTTTATTTTTCAATCCCACGGAATACTGGAGTATTATACGAAACGCATGTACTTGGGTACCTACCACTCGACGACATCGAAATAACAAGACGTCGCCGCAATTGGAGATCGTATATACGCTAGCCGACGAACAATTTTCCGTTTTCACCCTCGAAACACGACGGGTTCGAGGACGTACCTAGTCGTTCCGAGGGTTCTTCGTTTGTTTTTTAAGGGGAGGTGTGACAAATGTGTCCGGCAATGTTGTGCATGTATGCAAGTGGTGCGTATACGTTCCTGATTTAGACACATTTCCATACGAATAATGTTGTGTAACTTACGCATTTATATAATATGACACGCGTGATATATCAATAGACCATACATAATAATATCACGTCAAACCGTTTAAATGAGATTTTTTACAGCAAATAATAATAATAAGGGGCCTCTGGAAAATGATACAAGGTATTATGTTACTCTCGTTTGTCAGACTCGTGTTGAGACGTCGTCATAATCTGTGGTTATATGAAGTACACTTTTAATATTTTGTCTACCAAATCTTACTACTGATCGTACGACGGTATACATTATATACTAAATGCGTTTCATCCGTTTTCAATTTACATTCTGCAATTTATTGCAAATTATGTCGTATATACGACATAAGATACATAACTAAGTGCTAAGAACAACTTGTGGTGTAGATGCGATTTTTACATGTCGGAAGAGATTTTTATTTTATATTTAAATATAACTTTAAATGTAAATTTGTAATATTTCAAATTAATTTACACCTAATAATATTATATTAACACTCGTCTTAACATAGTATAAAACAAATTCCCCTTTTCTGTCTGTATGCTTAGAACTTCAAAACTTCGCAACTGATTTTGATGCGTTTTTTTTAAATTGATAGAGTGATTCAAGAGAAAGGTTTATAGCATACGTAATAAAGTAGAGAAACACTACCCCTTTTTTGTATGTACGAGCATACCTCGAAAAGAGCTATACTTATTTTAATACGGTTTTCACTAATAAATCGATCGAGTCACGGGGAAGGTTTTAATGTATAATAATTTTCCTTGGTGAAATTAATTGGGTGACCGAAAATAATAACAATCTATGTCTATATATATAAAAATAAATGTTTATCTGTATGTCATTGAACTCCTCCTAAACAACTGGACATTTTTTGTGTGTTTTTGAGTGAGTCCCTGAATGGTTTAGATTCACAATTAGACCCAGTTGGTTCAACCCGGAGAGGTGCTCAAACAGGTATTTTGAGATTTACGATAGACATTTTTGTTTATAAATGGTTGCTATTGGTTATAGGAGAAATAATTTAAGTAAAAATAAGTATTTTAAATGTCGTCGCACGCTTATGGTTTCGAATAAAAAAATTATATCTTAAAACAAATTTGAGAGTTGAATGTATATTTGTAGCTATTATATAGGTTTTCAAAAACTACTTGACTGATTTTGTCAAAATTTCGAATTGTTCTTAAAGATATATCAGGAATGTTTAAAGAGTAGTTTGAACCACGTTCGATTTATACCAAGTGCTATACTCATTCCACCCCAAATAAAATGTTCACCTTGGTCGATTTAGTTCGCAAAGCTACACAAATTTATCTGTGAACTGAGGTGCCTAGATAGGTGCACCAAAACCAAGATACAATTAATAATTGTAGAATCTAAATTTTTTTTTTTAAATTTTTTTGGTGGTTGAAATTAGGTTATATACTTATATGTAGAACTAAAATTGGATGTTGGTTATCCAAAGTTAATAGCCTCAAAAAAAGACTGGACCGTTTTCAAAAAAAGTTATTTCAATAGATTATTACTTGAAAATTGGAGGTATACAGCTTGATATTTCAACTCATATAGGCTGTAGATAAGTAAAGAGTAGCTCACATTTGATTTTTTTTTTAGCATACGAAAAAATAAATTTTTTTGTCAACCTAAATGGTTGCAATTCGTTACATATTATATTAATATTATAATTAGAAGAAATATTGTATATACATTTTGTACAAATATATTAAAAATACAAATCTTTGGCCTGGACAATGTCGGTCGGGACAGCTAGTAATGTATATTATGTACACGCCGTAGGTACTATTTAGACAAGCTTTAATAAAAAGAAAATGTTTATTTTGTTGTTCATTTTATAAAAAGAAATCAACCCTCCGCGGCTTTTTATAATATGATAATTCATTATAAGAGGACGTCATACTCGCATATCATAATTTGCATTCAGTAAAATCAATTTTATTGGTTTTTTTTAGCTTTTCTAATATATTATCAAACATTATTTGTTCGTTCGTTCTCGGTTTTGTACGATATTTCAATGTTTCATCGAATTATAATTGAGTAAGTACGTAAAATATTGATCTTAAATCATAGCTCTCTTAAAAAATTTAAATATTTAACCTATGTAAAATACTAAAATATATAGTAGGTACCTAATTTAGATTAAATAAAGAACTTATTATAGTGATATTTATGATTAAGGTTATTAAAATATTGTTAAATCATTTGGATATAAAATAAAACGGTTATTATATGAAAACATTTTGAAAATACAATTTTAAAGCTACTTTAATGAGCTACTTTATTAATTAAGGCATAGAGAGTGGAATTGTAGAAAAAATTCTACGTGGGTACATTATAATATTATATAATATATTTTAGTACAATTAGTATTATAATATTATATAATTCTAGTTCTTAATTGATGTTATAGTTCCATAAAAATAATGTCCGTGAGAATATAGTTTTAGGTTTATAACCTAATTTCGGATGAAAAAACATCGTGATTGGGGTTATTGATAAAAAAAAAAAATGGAAATCTGAACATAACACTATTTACTTGACACTGAAGCCACGCAGTGTTAATGATTGCCTGTACTTATACTTATATAATATATTAATAATATTATGCTCTCAACAAATACTGGTTTCAAAAAAATGATCCGTTTTCAGATTTTTATCAACCTTCTCGATACATACACATAACGATGATGCTTTATTATAACGAGCATGCTTATATTATGTCGAAGCGGTTTTATATGAATCTTTGAAATACGTTAAAATGTATTATTCATATATAGAAGACAAACTTCTAGTGTTAGCTGGTACTTCTTATAAATAAACATTGTTAAAATATATAATTATATTATAATATATTGACTTTTGTCGTACGTACGTAAGTGTAAATCATAAATCTGTGCTAAGAATACAGTATATTCAGGGTTATTTACCAAGCATGCTGATCACCAATTTTTTCATTTAGTAATGAATTTACCTATAGGTACTCAAATTCTGATTTTCGGAATTTTTAATTACACTTAATAACCATATTTTCTCGGGATTTTTGTAATACTTAAAGAGCATTCTATGGTGATACTAGCTTCTGTTTTTCAAATGAAAATTCCCCGTGTTTACTGTAGATTATTTATTGTATAATTTTTCTGAAAATATAATGACTTATTAAAATCAAAATTCGAAAGAGTATAGTTTTTGAGTTATTTAACTTTATGTACTCAGGATAATATAGGGCCATGATAATGGGTTTATATAAAATATGGGAGTTTATATAATGATAATAGTCATTAAAAAATATTAGTAATTTATATTAATCTACATTAATCTGTATCGCTTCATGTCCTTCGTTAAGTATAGGTACTATACAAAATCCCAAGGATTCGAAAATATGGTCTTCATAAGTACCTATAGGTATATTCACAAATTCCAAAATTCACAATTGGAATAAATTCGTAATTAAATGAAAAATTGGCGTGAGCATGCTTAGTGATTCACTCTGTATATTATGAAATTGTCGTTTAAGAATTAAAAATAAATTTTATATATTGAAAACAGATATTTATGAAGATATATACAGCTGTTATGTTTTGTCTCTGTCTTAAAAATATGTAACGTGGACAATTTAAGCTTAGCAGATCATGCGTTTGGCTTCGTTAGTTTTATCATACCTAAGATTGATGTATTATACAAGTATATGCATATAGTATATAAATTTAGAAGTAAAACATTTTCTGTGATTGTACTTAGATTTTGAACGAATTTTTACTCTAAATTGGTACGTAAAATAATGACATTTAAGAACAATCATAACTCCAGCGGTTAAAAATTGAAAAACCAACGTACAACATATAATAATAAACTTACCTTTAAGATAGTTCAATTCACACTCATACTAACGAAGCTATAAACGAGAACTGCGCTGAACGTAAATTTGATGTGAAGTAATGTTACGATGCACCTGTAAGACGGAGACAACAAAGCGGGTGTGACGTCGTCATAACCGAGATCGTGACTTTATAATTTATTGTAGTTTATAATAGGTACACAGTGTAAATTAAAAGTAGATATTATATCTATTTTCGTAAGTAATAATAAAGTAAGTAAATATTATGTTGATATTAATTTAAAATATTCCAAACGTGTGCCGTATCTGCTGCGGTGGTTTTGAATAAAAAAAAAAATGATAAAATCATATAATGTTACGATGAAGTGGAACTACGGTGAAATATTATTACTTGTTTTATAGTCTAAAAACAGAAAAAACACGTTTTTTGACGTGTAAACGGTAACAGACGACTCTATTATCGTAATAAATAATAATTTACCTAAACGGCCCGAGTTCGTTACACGTGCGGTGGCCGGTGGGTTAAGTATGAAATACATTTGATAATATTATGTATTAGACTCGTAAATTGTATATACTATAAACCTGAACAGTAAGTGCAACGTATAGTATAAATAGCTTAAGTGACGCAGAAAGTGGCCTTACTCATTGAAGATGATAATATTATATCTCCTTTAATTATAATATTCTATCATTATCTAAATGATAAAATCGTTTCGGTCGAATGGACCATTTCTCCGAAAACATCTATGCACCAGTTCCACTACCGACCAATTTTCACATTATTATAAAATTATACATTCCTATAACGTACCTATAACCTACATATTTTACACATTATATATTAGTATATTACCTATTTATTAAATGTAATTAAAAATTTGTCCTAAAAAAATACTTGGTTTTTTTTTGGTCTTTAAATATTTTATAAACATTTTGTATAAAATATATTATGCTACCTAGTACCTACATTCATATTTTTTTTTAAATGTTGTTTTAATTTCTAATATAAATTAAAATTTGTACAGATAAATATGTTATATAATTGAAAATGTTATATTCAAATGATAAGGAAAATAAATTAAATATAATTATTAATAAAATACATAAATTGTTAAACATATTTATTGTTATTTGACTTTATATTCGACTTTCAAAATAAACAAAAAAATGTTGTACATTTAAATTATGTTTAAATTGTTTTGAGACAATATTTCATGTCATTCCCTCAAAAATATTATTTTCTATCTTTTTTGTAATGGGCGATTTTACTCTAAGATTACTTAAAAACATAGAAAAATGATTCTGCGTAAATACGTTTTGTCTATGTTTTGCGTGGGCCAAAGAGAGAAAACAAATAGTGCACTGACATCCTTTTACTGCAGTTTTCAATCGCACAGAGGAAGAGTATAATAGCTCCAATAATCATTTCCATATAGTCAACAATATATTTTATATTTTATAAAATGTATCCTCCAAACATAGTACATACATAGTAATAAAGAAACATATTATATTAAATAAGTTAATAAGCCATGAAGGTTGTCATAACATGTGATTAATTTTGATATAAAGCTTTTCGAACAGGATTTTCCTCTTTTGAAAATTTTAATTTTTTGGATATTATATATCGGAATGACTGAACCGTTTAACCAAAAGAAAAACTCGTATGACCAAGCGATTTGTGTCAGTATTTCAAATAGCACTGCACATTTCAAATATATGTGATTACAAAAATATATTATGACGTAACCTGTTCGCGTTCGAAGCGACATAAAAATAGGGTGCGATTTCTGGCGTTATAACATTAATGAAATTATTAAAACGTCAAGGATTGTACAAAAGTCATAACAATTAAACCAAAATTGTTTTAAATACTCTATTATATACTCCCTAAATGTTTATGATTATGAAACGCGACGCGAGTCCAGGTGAAGCTGGTTGACTATTTTTGTTGTTCTTTGAAGTTTACGAAATAATAGTCCTACATTTTTACTTTTTCAAAAACTGAAAGGAAAATTTGTTTAATTCAAACTTTAAACTCGTGTCATAAGAAAAATGTTTTATACTCTATTTGATATTACATTAATATTACCTAACGGCTAACATAGTATATGAAGGTGTATTTTCCTGGCACCCCTATCTAGGGCTTTTGTTTGTGCTGGTACGTGCTACAACCCCTAATAAGTTACAAGGGTTTTGACTGAGGGTGCCAGCAAAACTACCGCGCCCCACATTCGATTTTATTTCTTTTAATTAGGCCATTCGTTTGTGAGAAGATTGTGCTGGTATTTACTCAAATTTCAACATTTGTGCAGCAGCCCCTAATGACCAAAAAAAGTTTTTTTAGTGAATGTAACACTGAAACGCCCACGCCCCAAACAGAATTTTTTTATTTAAATAATGCCATTTGTTTGTAGGTTATTTTTAGTACCTACCTACTGCATTTGTGCTGGTACGTGCTCGAGTTTCATAGTTTGTGTAGCAACCCACTGGCCATAATATGATGAATTACGTAAGTATTTTTGGGGGTGGGGGGTGGTGCAAGCAACCTCAACCCAAAATGTTGGAATTCCAAATGAGCCAATGTTTAGTGGTTTACTGTTTATTTCTGTACTTTTTTTCTACAGAATTTTTACCTTATCTTCTATAGATCAGTGGATTTTCATCTTTTTAAGGTACCTATAAATATTTATAATTACAGGATTTACCAATATAAAATTACATGTCTAATGTAAAAAAAAAATCCTAATTTTAAATTGTAAATATTATTATTACCCTTCATGGTAAAAAAAAACAAAAAACCGATATAATTTTAATTTTGATACATTTTTGAAGAAAAAAAGTACGACTGCGGGCGGATTAATGGTGAAATTGGAGAATGGGCCGGAGATTAATCTCTTTGCTGCCAATGAAACTGGAGTCTGCGCACGCCCGTGCATGTAAAACACAATCGCGGATATAACAATACAGACAGGTACAATATATATATGTACCTACTGTAATGCAGGTTTACACATATTATGCAGATAATATATACCTACATAATATAGGTGGGTACATATAAATATATATGTATATATACATAATTTGGTACCTACCTACGAATCGTGTAGCGGTGAAATGACAAGTCCTAAATAATATAATAATATGAGTCTCGTATATACGGTACACGGTGCCGCCGGCGACAAGCGAACTTCCCCTTTTGCAGCCACCGGATCGACGTCCGAGATACGGAACGAAAAGAAACGGTCCGTTCGGGCGTGGTGGGGCGTGGAGGGTGTGCGGCGGAGAAAAAAAATCATCTAAACGCCGCCTAAACGCGACGGCGGCGTATAATTTTCGAAAACCGACCGCATCGGCAGCGGCAGGAGCAGCAGCAGAATCGGCGGCGGCGCCCCGTAATTCACACGTCTTGTACCCGCGCCGTCGAAAAAAACAGCGCTCGGCTCCCGGGCAACACGACCGATGGCGTTCGGCGAGATAACGATATATTATTATTATTATTATTACACGTTACGCGCGCCGGCACAATAATAAAAAAAAATAATAATAATAGCGGCCTAATGATGACGGGTCGCGTCTCGAGTCGTATTTTATAGGTAGGTCGCGTATAGGTATATTCATATACATATGATATTACGCGTATATATATTATTTATTTACGGTGCGCGCGGCGCGTACGAAATATATATTATACGCGTCGAATATACTGTCAAGTCATTTTACACAATGAAAATAACAACTACAATCGCACATTGTTGTCGACAATCGAGATACGGCGATATAATAATAATAATAATAATAATACGTATAGCGTATATACCTCGCGTGTACTTGCGCGCCGCGCCGCAGAAGACGACGCGCCGCGTAGATTTAAATATATAATAATATAAAGGTTCGGCGTCGGTCTGCAGCAGGTCTCCGCGGTCCCGGGCGAAAATTATAGAGGAATTATCTCGTTTCGTCGTTTGACAGCAGCGCTATACCTACACGCATTATATATATTATTATTATTATTATTATTATTATATATTACATATTTTACGCTCATTATTATATTGTGTGCATCTCCTCTTCGCGCGGTCCTCCCCTCACCCATCTACACACGTAAGTATATGTATAAGACACTGTATATGCGCGTAGTCAATACTCTGCGAAGGGTCTTTTATTTCTTTATCTGTTCCGTAATAATTGATTAACGTGATAAGCACAATACCGAGCGCGGTGCCTACTCGCCGTACGTAGTGCGTCCGAATAAGAAACGCCCGCTATTTTCACTACATAATATTATGTTACCTACTGCGCACTATAATAATATTATAACCGAGGTCTATATATATATATTCGATATCCCAACAACAAAAACACCACGCCATACTCCGTGTGAAAAAAAGCTAAGTATTAAAAAAAAACAACTCTAAAAGTTGTGATATCGTTTTATGGGTAGCTAAGTCTTTGAACTATAGATATCATTTGTGTTAAAATAATGTGCTAAGAAATTGAACTTGGCTTGAATTTATTAGAAATTTTTTAACAGATTATTTTAGCACAAATGATATCTATAGTTCAAAGACTTGGCTACCTATAAAATTATATTACGACTTTTAGAGCAGTTTTTTTACACGGATTATGGCGGAGTGTTTTTGTTGGGATATATTACAATATTACACTACCTATTGCATATTTTATAAAAAAAACAATACAACATATTATTATACTTACTATATACCTACCTCACGCTGTTTTGATTATAATTGAAACATTAAAACGGAAAAATAAGAAAAGGCTTTGCACGAGGTTGAAATATACCCCCTCCACCGCATTACGCTTTCAACCGGTACGTATACGCAACACGCGTATGTTGTAGGTCCTATTATTCCTGTTCGATGTATCGATTTCAAGCATATATTATTATTATTGCGTAAATTGAACGTATATACCCGAAAACGAGAAGAAAAAATTGCTCTTTAATATAATGACGTATATGTACCTATAATATTATATACTGTGATTTCCACATAACACATTACGTGCTAAATATTTGGCACGAGCATAATAATAATATGATGTATAGTACGCGATCTGAGGTCGGTAGTAGGTAGTAGGTGTAGGTACCTATAATACACAGGACCGACGTCATTATAATAATAATAATAATATTATCATCGCATACCGAGACCGTGTGACACGAAATATTATTACATTTTGATTGTCGTTGCATAATATTATATTGTTAAATATTATAATAATATGCGAAACGAATGGCGTTGGTATATATACGGTATATATAGGTACGCGCGGAGATAAGAGTGCGGAGATAACGCGTATTATTGTGCAACGGTCGTCTGATAACGATTAATTTTTTTACACAATATAATATTATTCGACGGTGGCAAAGGTGTTCACACGGAAAATCACGTACCTATAATATGTACGGGGGCGCGACTCGAATGCTTGGGCACGCCGCGGCACTCGAACTCTGCGCGTTTTTAACACAAAGAATATTAATAATAATAATTACGTTTACACGACACGCGTGTTCAAATATTTAATGTGTATACCATACACATTGTATGTACCTATACAAAGGTTTCTGGCGCGTAGGCACCGCGAATGCGTATGTTATGCCGTCCTGCACGGATGCGGCGGTGGGTGGTGGGTGTAGGGTATAGTGTCGCTATGGGTGGACGGTGGTATTGTACTGCAGAGAGGATGCGTTGGGAAATCACGATATTTCGTAATTTTATACATATACATAATATTATAATATTGGCTCGACACGGACGTATAACAATAATTTTATGCCGTATAAAGGGTGGTTTTTTTTATCGGGCAATATCTTATCGAACACATACCTATAATACTATATAAGATATATTATTGTATTTTTTTTTTGTTTATGAAGTTTAAGACTCGATAACAGGACCATTGGATTGTATTACGTACTTCAATTTATATTATTATCTTATTTATAATATATAATATTGTTTTTGTTTTTCATTTTTGAGATTTTAACCTAAAATTATTATACATCGACACTCATCGAAGTATCATACATAACATTGTAAAATTAGTACAGACAAGAAAATATACTGCTAAAGCTCACACTATTGCATTTTTAAACCGGATTGTAGCATACAATTGAGAATGTGTTTATAGTGATTATATTATTTGTGAAATAGCAGTAATGAGGGAAAAGTTGAGAAAGGGTCTTTATTGGTTTCTTTGACTGGAGATGCGTAATCTGGTGTATTTGATTATGACAGCGCGACTAATTTTTACCCGTGGTCGGGTAGGGGTTGATTTTATATTTTATATTTTATATTTACCAATATGGCTATATCCAAAAGCTTCCGCAGTTTCCGGATAAATTTGCGGTGTAGAGGTACTATAAGTCGGTACAAGAGGGCACATATGAGGACCCGAGTGAGAGTGGTTGGCGGTGGAGCCAGCTAAAGAGTCAGCGTGTTCATTGCCATTGATACCTATGTGCCCGGGAGTCCATGGGAAAGAGATGGTGAAATATTTGATAACAGAGAAGCGCGAATTCTTAAGATAATGGGGAATCACTTAGAAAGGTAGGGGTATTACAATATTGTTAAATCCTATATTATTATGATCCACAGTTGTATTTACTGCAGATGAGTATGCAGATAATTAAAGAAAAAATTAAGATACTATGCAATTGTGCGTTAGCATCGTTCGTATTTCTTAAGATATTGACCTATTTTAATAATGTCAAATAATCAACATGATATCAGAAAATCGTAACTTCATGTGCGATAAAAAAAAACTTATTACACAATTACAGGTAATGAGTATCTACGATGTTGAAAAGATCGGTTGAATGTAATTAATTATAAAACAATATCAATAAGTTAAAATATTATGAAAAATAAATAAAAAACGTTATTTATATTTTACTCGGGTGCTTTCTAATTAAATTTAAAACCGTGAAGATATTCATATAATAATAAAAAATGTGAAACATATTAACACATTTTCATTGAGTATACTTATTTTTTTTTTTTATATATCCAAAACGTCGAATTTATATGCCACGCCAAAAATAAAAAAGATGGGAAAGTGAGTGTCGCTCTGCTCTACAGTAGGTTACAAGTGGGTCACTGTAATGGATAGTGTTAAATATGAATTCAATGATGTAATATAATTTTATACGAAAAACGATTCTGAGCGAAGACGTTCAGTCAGCCTATGATATTACTAAGTATATCTGATGACACTATTGTGAATAAAGTAATTTATATAACATAACTTAATTACTTGGAACCTTGTTTTAAATTTTCTTTTTGACCCGGCGAATAACATTTTATTGACATCCATAGAAAAAAAAACTAAACAAATTGGAAACTGAATATGTCCGTAAACAGCTCAAAACAAGTCAAAATATTGTGAAAATTTTATCGTTTACAGCAAATACTAATATAAGCATTCAGTGAAAATTTCAAGCATCTACGGTCATTTGTTTCAGAATTGTTTACACCAAAAACGATTTTGCTTAATTTTTTTTTTGTTTTCTCTGAAGGGAACTACTGGGAATTTTTAATTTTGATCTCTCCAATGCGCCAACTATATTCAATTTTCCATCGAAAAAGATACTGAAATTGAGAATCAAATCATTATTTAACAAATAACAAAAAAATTAAAAAATTAAAAAAAACACATATGATATTGTAAAATCAATATATTCATCTCTCCTCTCAGAATCTAAAATATGTCGGTTATTTGTTCATTACATTCAAAAATGTGATTTAAAATAATTTAATTGATTAACAACTTATGAAAATATAAATTTTAACAAAAACCGAAAATCTTTACAACACGAGTAATCTAAAATAATTCTTAATCTATATTAACAATAAAAAAAACTAAAGCACGCAATAAACATATGCGAAAATGATTTTTAAGCTCGAAATCCAGCTGACGTTGCACCGATCAATAATCCGTATTCTGATGAGATGAGATTTCTATACACCATATTTTGCTACAATATCCAAACGGACAATAATATACTATGCAACTGTTACGAATTTATGATATTTTTGCCATACATAATATTTCCAATAACGTTTGAGAGTGACGAATATTATAATACCGATCCGGGTATATGCTTCGCGGTAGAATCCCACCGACGAACAGAGTCGGTCGTTTGTGCAGTATAATAATGTTATTATGTAGAGAAAAACTATATTATACTGTTCTCACGCCCGTTTTTGTTCCAAACAATGCGATAATAATAATATCGATTGTCGCGTACGGACGTTTTGAGCAGTTCACAGCAGCGAGAGTCCACAAGACACGTCATTGATTATAAAATATTTTATATATAATTTATGTGCAGTGGATATATCTATGCGGTGTTGTATACAAGGTGACTGTTTTAAAGCTAATCGTTCATTTTCTCAAAGTGAAAAAACTATTTTGGAAATTTTTTTTACATAAAATGGACCTATAGACCTATAGTCATATTATGCAGAACAACATTTTTGAAAAAATTACATCTTTTTCGTTATCTTTTTTTTAAGGATCTAATTTTTATTTTTCGAATCACGAATTTTTTTTTTGATATATTCAATACACAAAAATCGAATTTCAAACGATCACACAATTAATTAGTTATAACTTATAAGTACCTATAATACCTGTTTAAAGTTTTTATGAGTTGAGTTGAGTGGCTGTATTCTATTCATTAAGAATTTGTTCTTCAAAATCCTTAAATACTTCAAATCATAAGTATTATGACACTTAACTGATTAATACTGTTTGTTCGAAATTAGACTTTTTTATATATTGTAATACTCAGAAAATTATTCTACTTATTAATATGAAATTAAAAATGTATGCTGTCATTCTAAAGTGTAAATCTTTAAATAATAATAACCGTAGTAAAAAACATAATTCTTTTAAAAATGTCATTTTATAATGACTAAAATATTATCTAAATCAAATATTTTGCAAAAGCGTTAAATAGGTAATTTTGAGTAAATTAGTGTTTGCCTTTAAAATAATATGTTATACCTATAGGTCTTGACTCCCAGATGAGATACGTAAATAGGTAACCAGGTATAGCTGGTATATAGGTATGTGAACATGCCCGGCTCAAGCGGTAGGCGACATAGGGAGGGCCACACCTAGGATGGCACTTTCATAAGGGGGTGACATTTTAAAAATAGTGATCAAATTATTATTTTAGGGGCGGAAAAATTTGATTTCATCTGGTGCACTATTTTTTCTTGAGCAGGCCCTGTATGTGAAAAGGAATAGGTATATAAACACGCAAAAATAACACATTGTTAAAGTTATTGAAATAGTTTTTTTTTTTTTAATATAATATATATATTTTTCTTAACAAAAAAGAACATAATTTTTTATCGACATTGTAATAATAAATACACACACGTATATAATATAATTATTATTATTATAATCTCCTAGAAGTGTATAATAATATAATATAATATTATATTATTACAATAACGACATAGTAATCGGGTCTACCTACTATTAAACGCTAAAATATTCGCTAATAAGTAATAATATATGTATTATATTATAATATTGTTGTTTTTATTTCCAATTTTATATTATAATATATAGTTAATATGCTTAATAATAAATTGACTAGAATTCAATAAGATCAATTGCTTTGGAATAGCTCATCTGCATGTGTTTAAGCAATAATAAAGATATTGTCCCGAAACAATAACAGTAATTTATTTATAACAATCGTCTTCTTCTTATATTATAATATACATAAATAGTTTATATTACGGTACCTTTGGCTTTGAAGCTATATTTTTCACATAAACTAAATATTTCTTTTTTGCGGGTTACACGAAAAATTAAAATTTTCAATTATTTTTAATGTTTTACTATATCATAATATAGGTACCTACTATACGCTTGGTCAATACACTAACAAATAAAAATTCATGAAAACGAGGTTAATAAAAACGCATTAGCGGTTCTCGTAGACTGATTACGATTATATATTATGGTCTTTAATTATTATTATTTCAAACCGGAAATAATAGTTTGATGATTGAACAATGTATTAATAATAGTATTATACATCACAAAAATGGTTTAAAATATTTTTAATTTATTATTTTCATAACTTTAGTTTGAATTTGTTGAACTTTATTCCGAGAATAATGTATAAACGTTTTCATATTTCTGAAATTATCGACAAGTGACGACACCAGTTGTTTACCTTTCATGTTATATTATACAAAGTACAAATATCTATTGAATTCATGCTCGTTAAATTGACGGCATAAATATTAAATTCATTATGGTACCTATGGTATATTTAGCCCGTTTTCGCAATATAAAGTGGCTCGAATTTGTTTGTACACGATTATAGTTAATGATTTCTGGTGTCACCGTTTGATACACGACATTATGAAAATAAATATTATGTTTAAATGATTAGATTTGTAAAAAAAAATTGGGTTATACGGCGAGGTTTATACAGGGTTTTTTTTTAATAACTTCTCGGCCAAGGCGTGTTACGCGTACGTATTATCGTTGCCAGTCTTTGCCGTGCGGTGTATACTTAATTTTTTACAAGTCGTATATACTAATTAGTAATCACCAATTAGGTCGGCCATTCAGTTTTTTTTATTCAAGCACAAAAGAAAACATAAACAATTAATTGCGAGTGTTTAGCGACCTTTGAGTATACGCCGCACGCGAATATAGGCAGCTCAAATAACACGCGTGTTTAACATATATAATAATAATATATACGTTCTAAACTTAATTAATAATAATATGTTACAATGTACGGATTACAAATTACACATACATACATGATATACATATATACATAGGTACATACATATACGATAAACCTACATATATACATTATATAACAAAGAGTGTAATGATAATACATTAAGTTAAGGAACAATTGTTTTCTCTTTCTTATACTTATAATCACTTAAGCAGTTAAACATATTATATATTAATTACAATTTACTGGTGGTCGCGTATTGTAGTAATTAGTAACGTACCTATATTATATAACGCGTCACAAATTATTTGGTAAGAATATCGTAATATTATAATATATTGTATTGATTTATCATTCTCATAAATATATATGCGTGTAGAGACGATCAATTGTAAGTTGCGACACACATCCGTATGTAGTAGGACTCGGCCATATGTGTATCGTCAGCAGGATTTTATCTATTGGGTTTTAGAAGAAAATGGTATGTACAGGGAAGGATTGAATGTTTTCATGTCGGACACGATACTGTGTTTAACTTCGAATACGCCTAATACGTTGCTTGAACTGACCGACGGTGATATATAGGAGGTATGTACTGTAACGATGAGGGTGGTGACACTATAATTAACATAGCTACGACTTACATGTGAAATCAAAAGAGATCGACAAAGTTTAAACCCTGCGAGGTCTGGGTGTGTCCCCTGATCAGATCGGGGTCGGACGGCGTAGTCTGGTTCTGGTTCGACATGGAACTGGTCACCATTTGGTTGTTCTCTTGCCTCATGATGTTTCTTCTCCACTTCGCTCGAGCGTTTTGAAACCAAACCTATGTACGATAGAGACGCGTTGTAATGCTCACGGTATACAGTGCCTACACGTATATGACTGTTATATTAACATAATCCGACGAGTCGTCTCGTCTTACCTGTAACACTCGTTTGGACAGTCCAGTCTTTTGAGCCAGCTGTTTCAAATCCTTGGCGTCTGGGTTTTGGTTGATGTTGAAGTACGACTTCATTGTACGCAGCTGGTGGTGTTTGAACGACGTTCGCATGCGCTTCGTCCGCGTTTGCTGATGTTGCTGCTGCGACATGCCACCGGTCGTGCCCATCGTCGAAGAGTTTGTGGGGGAGGACAAGCTGGACGTTTCGTAAGTCAGCGATTCCATCGAAGAAGATAGGTCTGTGGCCTGCATGACTTCTGCAAAGCAAATGCCGCGTTATTAAATCATGAACGAATTATAATGATATACAAAATTAATTACAGTGTCCATTTCAAATATTTTTAAACATTATCAGTTTCTGATTTGAAAATATGAGTAAAAAATGTAATCTTATATATGTATATCTTATATCTTTTTTTTATCATATAAATTAAATCAGACAATAATTGTTAAAAATAGTATTAAAAACCGATTTTATCGCACCGTCTCTTTTACTATTAAAAAAAAAGATTCGCATTATTATTCTATTAAATAGATATTGTACTTTGTTGGCGATAATTATTACCTATAATTGTAAAACCAAAAGTAAAACTACATAATCCCGTGTAAAAAAAAAATGGAAAGTATAATTATTATTACTTCAGTACCTACCCATGTTTTTTTTTCTTGTATAATATATAAAATACGACAATGCACCTTGTATTATACTCTATACATAATTATTTAGACGGCGGGCTAATTAAGTCTATAGTCAAATTTATGATAGTGAGCTTCGGTATATTATATAATTTAATCAAGCGACGCGTTTACATCGAGATCCAAAATCCACCGTTAAAATAAACGAATTGGCACGAATGGAGTATACACTGCACTGCACGCGCACGTCGCATAGATAATAATATAATATATTATATTTTATGTGTAAAGGTATGCATATACGCATGTGTTTGTATTATATCCGCTATTATAGTCTTAAAAAAATATATACATATAAAGAAAAAAACTGACTTACGGTCAGTAATTTATTCCTTATTAGGTGGACTATAGTGCACTAGGAGCTGCTGCAGGAAACGTCATTTAACCACCGCACATGGTCGCGCAGGACTTGCTACAGGAACCTATATCCCCTTTCTCCACGAGTATCGACATCTGGATGGCACGGGGGCGTCCATTGTTTGCAGAACGTATATACGTCATATATACTTTTTCTCTCTCTCTCTCTCTCTCTCTCTCTCTCTGTCTGTCGATTATTACCGTCTCTTTTTGTATATACAACTACCCCCTCGCCACTCTCTCGGTCACACTCACACGCTCTCTCTATACGCGCTTGTTCTCTTTTCGTTTACATATATGTATATAATATTATATTATATAACATATCATACATGTAGGCATACAGTTTTTTTGAACTATCGTACGGAAATAAAACGCGTGTGTTGTCCGCGCTTATATATACGTGTGTGTGTGTGTACACTTTAGTGACGAATGACGGACAGGTGCCCCACATCGGCGAAATAATCCAAAATAAACAATGCACATAAGAAGTGTGCTTGGGAAAGAAAACATTTGTTCGACACAAACAGTGGCCGAGGTTAATGGGCACAACTACTATTGACGACGCGTTCGGGTCGGGAAATATACGGAATAAAAAAAAGAAAGAGTGAGTGCGAGAGAGCGGAGAGCGAAAGAAAAGAAACAAGGGTAGTAATAGCGACGGCGAAAGGGAAATGAGGGGGGGGGGAATGCTTAGAAATGGTATATTTTTTTATTTCAATGACATCTCGTTATATCCACCAACGACGAATGGAAATCGTTTGGAGGTGGTGTTTTTATGTCAACTCGCTCGTCGACAGCCCCACATCGCGTACTTTCGTCCGTGTATATAATTTATATACGTCGCCTCCATTGTTATTGTTGTCGGACTTAGCCAAAGTGTGTATATACATGTATGGAAAAGTTTGCACGGCCGAATCGGATCTATTCGGTTGAAAAACGGTTCAAAGGTTTTTTTTTTTGTACAAATTTGTATAGTTATAAGTACACATGCCTGGTTTGTTGTATGTATAGTTTGTTCCTATATACTATATATATGAAGGTAGATACATTGAATACTCACAATATATAATATATATTATAAACTTTTTATATGACTCCAGACGACGCAAGTATAGGATATTACAGTGTTCAACTGTATCTGAATTTTAAAATCTGTTATTTTAAGGGAACTTCAAGGTTGTTAAAAGTGTACATACAATCTACAAATTATTATCACTGTCCTCACATGATTAATAAATTATGAATACATTAAAATAAGAGGAAGTAGGTACTACATACGTCATACATACGTATGTGTAAACCTATTACAAAGTTGATATAACCAACCGAGTCACGCGATTATTAAACACATTATATTTTACAACTTTTAATTGGTAACATTTAATATATTTAAATTGTTGAGACTAATTGTTATACAAGGTTTAAATTGTAATAAAATAAAAAAAATAGGAACGTTTTTAGATGTTTTGTACGAGTTGTAGGGATGTATGGTTTTGTTTTTTATTTCACTAAAAAGTGTTGATATAGTTATAAATAATGCAAGAACTTTCATGTATTTGCACATTTTGTCTAGTTGATCTTATTGTTTGCCAAGTATAAGTGTAAAATACGATTTCTATGACGTCTAAAACGTTGTTTGTATAATATGAAAATATGAAATAGCCAAAATTATATATCTAATGAATATATTTGTATATTTTGACAGTTTGGGGTTCTTAGAGGACATTTTTGATATTACGGGCATACTTCGCTGTTTTGGTACATATTTTGGTAGTTATTTATAAATACAGTAAGTATTTTTGTGAGCAAAACTTAAAAATATATAATTCAATTGTGAGTGTGTTGTATCTTTATGGTCAATAAGAAATATTTAAATAATGACAATCTTTATAAGTTTATATAAGTCTATATATTTTAATTTGTATCATCTACCAGGTGAATTATGTATCGTAGATATGAGTAATTTTAGTGTCCACCACAAATGTTGTTTAGTTTTGCCCTATATAATAGGCTACAGGTACCTAATAGTAGTAGATCCTACAATTCATTTTTTTTTTGTGCATAATACTTTACAGTAGGTACTTACCTACATTTGAGAATATTTAATGCACATGCCTAACTCATAAGTGCATATTTTCTTATAAATATTTGACTACCTAGTTTTTTAGTGCATACAAGTCGTGCTCTAGTTGTAGTCACACTTAAACACTTACATTAATACTCGTATATGTTACACGTCATATTTTAAAAAAAAAACATATGATATTAATTGGTTATAATTTATAAAACAATCATCGTATTTATTAAATTTCAGTTTATCGTAGGCACATGATAAGTTATGGTAAATAATAAAATACAGCTCTCAATACAATATATTTATATAGGTATATACGTACCTATACATAAACGAACAAACGAAACTTAATATTCCGGAGAACAGAGTTATTGATTGCGCACGGTACGAAATAAAAATTTACTTGATTTTTTAACGTAATCCTGTTATTACCTTTATATACAACTATACACGAGCGCTAAAAACACATTAGACGTGGTCTGTGGCAATAATTCGGATCCCACACGAAAATGTTCGATTAATGTATTATCATTTCGACGGTTAACGTTACTTAAATATACTTAACGATATTATAGTGTACGCATAATATTATATGATTGTGCTGTGTAAAGGCACCTATGTTATATACAGGAGGGTGCTGGCCACCTATTATTATTTTGCCGCATAGCGGACACATAAAAACAGGAATACGCGTCGACCCACCCTGTAAGTCTTCGTACCTGTTTTACATTTTTTATACAGAATTACTTTTGTGGACGCTTGCGCCGCGATTCGATTAGAAGTCACCGATAGTGTAAATGTCTAATGTACATAGTATATAGTGCTGCGGTGTATACCTATACGCATATTATAATATTATACGGATAATACACGAACCGTAGTGTTTTAATTCAGTAATAAAACATGTACGTGTGTATACCACTATATGAAACCCATATGTATATAGGTACCTACACAATATTATACATTCCCGCGGAAGCCCCCGCAGTAGTATGCTGTATTAAATTTTAATTGGGACCCGTCGAAAGGGTTCGTTTTTCGTTGACACCGAACGCCGAACGGTTCCTACACAATATATATATATAATATTATATCATAATAAACCTTCGGAATAGAGATCGGCGGTGGCGGGGGATGAAATATATTATTATTATTATTTTTATTACTACGAGGACTTGCCGATAAGACCGTATAATATGTGTGTGTGTGTGTGCGCGCGCGCGTTAAGAATACTCGCACGCGGGGTAGCGCGTTGCTACCGGGTGCTCGCGGCGGCGATCGTCCTCTGGGTGGCCTCCGGCGGCGTCCAATTAGAGGTGCGACAACACGCGCTCCGTGTAAAACCGTATATTATTATAATGTCGTCGTCGTCTCGGGTCCCCGGGAGGAGTGTAAAGAAGAAGTTTTTGCTGCTCCTACGCGCGCGCGACGATCGAGTAAAATAAAATAAAAACGGACGCGTTTGTGTGCGTGCACGTGTGTGTGTGTGTGTGTGCGCGCGCGCTTGCATATAAATCGTCTTGGGGACGACGACACGGTTTCTATCTTAAAGCCACCGGGTATGTGTTTGTATATATATATTCACAGAGAGAGAGAGAGAGAGAGAGAGATGAAAAGACGAAAAAGAAATAAAAAAAAAAAACGTACAATCTTCGTTTCCAGTCTCTCGTCGATAATATATTATTATTATACGACACACCATCCCTCCGGTACACTATATATATATACAATATACATCATGGTGGCACCATATCCAATAAAAATAAGTATAATATATAGTATTGCAGTACGTGTGCGCTGCGACTGTATAATATAATATATTGTACGTATTTTTATATACAGTTTTTCGTGTTCGGTTATTCACTGTATTATTATATAAATATATATTATACGTATTTATCGCCTGCGTCGACGCCACACACAAACGCGCACATACACGATATCATAATATAAACAGTATATTATATACTAATATATTATTATGTAGGTGCACAAAAGTCACTCTTCGTTTGCCGATGACGGACCGCGGCCTATACGTCATATCTCGAACCGTCGTCGCGTAATCAACAAGCATAGGTAATATTGATAATATATTGTATAGTGCTCTGCAACTTCGCTATCGTCTAAAAGAATTTTAATTTTTCGGAATTTATCGCAAGATACCTACTTAGATTTTTTTGTGGCATTGGAGGAGTGTAGTGATACAAATATTGAAATATGTAACTTTTTTCAAATGCAATTCACTCTTTTTTTCGTTATAAACTGTTGAGCGGATAATTTTTTTTTTTTTGTTCATTTTGATTACGCTTTATCTAAATTGAAATTTGAAGTACGAGTAATATCTGTGATATGAAACTTAACGCACTAAAAACAGCCATTTCATAATAATGTGTATCCAATTTGTAAGTAATTTAATAGTAGGTACTTGGCTTAATATGACACATTATATTATATTTTATGCGTATAACCACGCCCCCGCACTTGTTCGAAGTTTCCAAAAACATTGTATATTTAATGGTTTACAGTGAAAAAGGAATGTTCTGTTTTGAAAAAAAATAAGTTTATATATTACGTAAAAGACGCCATAAAAATCTCTAAGTATTTGAAAATACGAGTATAATATTGAGCGGTCTTTAAGTAGGTATATATGTTGGAAAAATCACGATTTGAATAAACGCATAATCAAAGGAAAGAGTGGGGGGGAGTTGAGCACGCTAGGTGAATCGCTCTGTATATAAATAGGCGTTAGGTAGGTATACTGGTTCGAACGACGGATGAGCGCGAACTATAGTGAGCTCGCGAGCGCTCTTCGCAGAAGGCCAATACTACGTCTTTGCCACCGGACGCGAGTTAAATTTATTTCCGAACGCTACGTGATTTATATCGCTTCACGTATTTATAAAATATATTTTACATGTATATGCGTGCGCGGATGTAGGTAAAAAGTAAAAGAAAAAAAAAATTCTTCTTCCTCATCTCCCCGCCCCAGTCACCATTTTGTTCGTCACCTCGTCTGCAGAGCGTTCCACGAACTCCAACATATACCGCGGTTATAATATGTACGCGCGTCGCGTCGATTTTCAATTAGCTACTAACAAATTATCGTTTTTTTTCCCCCCGCTCCATACTATTAATTTATTGCAGTCCAGATGAAATATATTTTGTACATTATACCTATATAGTGCTTAGAACATAAGATTAAATTAGCAATATAATACGAATCGCGCAGAGTTAATTACTTATTTACTTCGCTATACAATTCCAATATAATATAATATGACGTATGATAAACTATAATCCTTATGGCGATTTCCATTTAGAATATTTTGCCGCAACTTTTTCAATAACTGTTTTTTTACGTCGTGTTACAATTTAATTTATTGAACATTAAAAATAAACACTACCAACGAGGGTTATTCGAAAAATAAATTCTGTTTTTTTTTCTTCAAAAAAATCGAGTTTTTAGTATTATTATACGAAATGTATTCCCAATAAATAATTATAAAAATATTTTTCAACTTAGTCACTGGGTCATTGATACATTTTTGATACTTAGTGATCAACTTTTGTATACGCTCCTCGAAGGTCTCTTCCACCAACTCCCGTTCGTATATGTTAAGGACAAAAGTCGAAATCTAAAAAACGCCTATGTTATGACAAAACGTAGACAATTTTCAAATAAAATAACATACAACACTTACTCATATGAAATATTGAATAAAAAGTTAATAGTAGGTACCTACCTTCATGTAATAACTTGATATTAGTTTGTACCTACCTAGTTACACATTATATTTCGTAACATTGCACATAAATGTAAAATCTAAATTGATTTAATTTACTTATAATTTTTTTTAATTTAACGATTGCAGTAGAATATCATTTTAATCATAATTCATAACCATAACTTAAATAAATATACAAATAACTTCAACAAAAATGTGTGTTTTTTTTATTTGTTTATATACTGCATTACATTATATAAATAATAGAAAAAAATAACACTAATTGGACCAAAAAATCGGAGAGCTAGAGACTCAATAATATTTAAATTATTTGTGCTGCTACGAGCCAGACGGTGATATAGATGGGTTTACAGTAAACAAGATATAAAATCAGTAAATTCTATAAAAACGTGTTTGGCATTGAACATTTTACATATATAAAACCTCTATTAAAATTATGTTTTTTGCCTAATGTATACTTCACCTGTTAGTCTGCCCACCAAAGTAGAATTTATTCAATGCGTTTATAAAGTAA
This sequence comes from Metopolophium dirhodum, assembly GCF_019925205.1. Lineage (NCBI taxonomy): Eukaryota > Metazoa > Arthropoda > Insecta > Hemiptera > Aphididae > Metopolophium > Metopolophium dirhodum. Next base: position 29,653,374 of record NC_083561.1, on the reverse strand, counting down.
TATTTAAATTAATACGTTTAACACGATCGTATTTAATAATTTGTCTCATTTTATGTCATCAATATTCATAACGGTCGTACGTTTAAGCATTTATTATTCGTAATGTATTTATGATTGGCAATTTATGTGCTTGAATTTTGATATTTAATCTTAAACGTACACCTATTAATATACTATTATTATACGGTCTGATAAACGATAATTATAAATAGTTTTACCCGCTGAGTAAGTACTATCTTTATTTGCATACACTTATTATTTTTATATATAATATAAAAACTGAGCATTAAATCATTGCGTTAATGGTTTTATATAGGTATTAGGTTTGTCATGTCATGATAAGTACCTACGCAGATTACAGAACAGCTGACAGCTGGTACTTACTAAGAACATCTCCCGAAACTGAACGTATTCATGAATTTGGGACTCTATAGTGCTATTTTTTAAGCCCAAACTTTCAAAAGTTTGAACGATACTCCCATGTGGGTCCAATATGGACGATGACCACATAAACAGTTTTTGTTATACCTTACAATTAGTGGAGGTCAGAATTTCACATATAATATTTGTTTATGGTATAAAGCGGTTGAACTTACAGGAGTAAGATATATTTACGATTAATACACGTGTAATAGAATTGAAACATTTATTTTCCATAAAAAAGCATATTATATTATTGGATTGGAGAATATTCCTAATAACCTATGCGACATTTGAGAATACCTCCAGCAAAATCCAAGTTTTTGTTAACTTTATAATTTAAAATTATTTTGATGTATAGCTACTAAATTGTAGACGGAGTATTAATATCATTTGAACCAATTAATTATTTCCCTCTTGAAATAACAGTAGCGTTATTTTTATACTCTTCTCGGTTGTAAGATTGACACAGAACATATGGAACAGAACATATTATATTCTGTAATATAACATTAGTTCATTAAACTTCACTGTTTTAAATTCACCTAATGACTATCGTACATATCTCGAATTTAAATTTGGTTTCCAATAATTACATAAATTATATCAAATTGATTTTTTAAAGAATATTAAACTAATTTGCTAATTTGAAGGTCATAAAGCATAGACGGGGCACGGGGCATACTTTTTTCGTATTACCTTTATTTTAGTACAGCACATATGAATACACATGCAGGGATAGCTTTTCGGTTTTTTTACTTAAATAGAAATGATCATATACATAATAATATTATGGTTTTCACCTGTTCGGCTGTACGTTGCTTAATTATGTTTAAATAATTTTAATATATAATTACATAGGTACCTACCCATAGACATATTTGTTAAAAAATTATCGGATACCCCACGAGTCCATAACTGATAATGATAAATTATTGTCACAGCCCTATTATATTTTATACGTTGTCGGATGACTAAAAAAATGCACAAATTGTAATTTGTGATCAACCGATATAACCGATGTAATACTAGCAGCTGTATTATGTAACTGCGGACGCACACGTATTAGTCGTTGCAAACATAGTAATCTCGCATGTAATAACCATAATATATATTACGTGCACACAACTATTATGGTATTATGAATTATAATATAACAACCCGTTATATCCCGATTTATCGTTTGCACACACAAATAGGCACTGAATGTTTTTTTTTTTTGAGCGAATTACCGATACGATTCGCTCAAAACGTACATATACTGTAATATATGATTCCGACCTGTACAACTGTACAACTGATCCGATTAATGAGAATATCATGGCGGTGTATACATAGGTATATATGGTAATATAGGTATACTACTCACCCAATGTCGACTGCGGTATCCTGAGCACGTTGAGCTCGGTGAGCCCGTTGCAATCGGCCGCCGTCATGGGCGACGACAGCAGCTGGACGTTCCTCTTCTTCCGCGGCCGGCCCTTGTGCGCCGACGGCCAGTGGTGGCCGGCCGCCCGTGGAGGGCTGCACATCGGCTCCAGATCGCACGCCATGTCCCTGTGCTTGAGCCGCTCGTAGTCCGGCCGGCAGAAAACGGCGCCGTCCCGCACTCCGTAATAGTCGCCCTTGCACAGGACCGCGCCGCAAGCGTAACACGCGAAACACTCCACGTGGTACACGAGGTCCTTGGCCCTCATCACCAGGTCGCAAGCGCCGATGCCGCCCTGACACCGGGCGCAGCGTTTTATCGAGAACAGCCTGTCGAATAGAACACGTGTGGGTGTTTAGAAAGTCGTCGTACGATTTATTATCATTATTTTATTTATTCGTCGTCCGCAGCGCAGCGCAGTTATCGACACGAGTTGTGGTACATATATATATAGGCGCGTATCGTATATGATATGCGATTTGATGTCGACGCGGTTAAGCGTGTCACCGGGCGTGGCGCTCATATTTTTTTTGGATATATTGGTTTTTTTGTTATGCGCATTTTGCTCGCGAGAGTAGTTAACTGTTTTTTTAAAATATATTTGAAAATTGACCAGTTTTAAATGTTAGATATTGCATATACAGTTTGCAGTATTGTGATCCCCGAAAAATGCATTTAGATGCGTACTTAGCGCGTGTGGATGCTTACTACGGCAGCTTAAACCTCGCGATGTGGAATAATATAATTGTAAAAATAAAAACGCCGCGGGACGAAACGTTTTTCTCCGCTGCAGGAGGAATGGGATCTTGAGGGCAACTCTCCATCCCCTATTATAAGAGATCACAGTTGGCAAATTCTTGTTTAATTATACACCACTACTTCGTTATATTTTATTCCGTGCCAGAGTAGCGATACCTATGTGTGACCAACACCGACCAGGTTTAATATGGTTCACTGAGTGCCTGATTCCGGATTCGTATAATATCATTATAATAATATGTTAAGTAACGTATTTTTCTCTATTGTAATAGCACCAAGTTTAGATAAATAAGTATGGATAACTTAATAAATACTTTTATTATTTGATAACATTTTTTTGATTATTAGTTTTATCTATAGGGATAACTCAGGACAAGGTATTTAATACATAGTTACATATTTAAGTTTTGAGATGTTAAAAAATGGTTGCGAGTTTTTCATTCCGAATCAGCATGAGTGGGAATGTCGGTTGAACACAATAAAACACATATATAATATGTCCATTGTCCACGTCATGTTAGGATATATTATTTAGGAATTTAATGAATTTTTTATTTATATTTAAAAACAGTTGACATTCAAAGAATTTGTCATTTGTGTATGATGGACGATAAAACAAAATCCTAAAACAATATTGTAAACTTTTGAAAACCGAAAAACAACTGTTTTTAACAAGAAACTTTGTACTAGCAGCTTTATCTGTTGATATGTATATTTTTCACGGTGTATGTATATAATACATATTATTATTGTACCTATTTAGCAGGTTAACATGTTGTCAATTTTGCACCGCACCTATATAACATGAATATCACCGCACCACAGAGTCATAAATATTATAATTTGAAGCGGACGGTCGCCGCTAGTAAACGTCATTATACAACCTACAGCTCTACCGCAAATGCGGTGAATATAGCACACTCTGGTAAACACACTGTGGCTCGGGGGCAAGACACGTGCAAAAAAAAAAAAAAAAATAGGGAATTTTACAACACTCGCCCTGTGCTGCGGTATTGATGAGGAGATTATCTAGCCAAAAATCAGCGATCGGATTTTGATTAGGAGACGCGTGGCCGACCAACGACGACGACGACGGCACAAGTATATAATACTATATCATATACATGTATACGAGTTGTACACGACACCGCGGCGACAACGGGCACCTGGAAAACCGGCGGGGGACGTCCGAAAACACCAGCTAGGCATTGCATATAGATAACGTCCGACCATTATATTAATTTAGAGCCGTACATAATAATATTATAGTGTACACTAGAGTATATCATCGTAGGCATAATAATGTATTATAATATAATATTAATTCGGGATCGTCGTCGCGGAAACAATGATTTTAATATTATATATTATACGACAAGAGAGCGCACGTGCACGTCTCTCCGGGTGCCCCGCCGTATAATATAATATATAGGTCGGCCGCGTACCCCCCTATGAAAGCGGCTCTACAAAGGGATTAAGCACGCGGCAGGTAGACTCGATCCACCACGGCCACCGCCGCCGCAATATTATCGTCGGTACAGATGTTTTGTGTCCGCCCAAACGGCGTGCGGTTCACGAGTGAACAACCCTCAAGTCGGTCTCGTGATTACCGCGTGCACACAATATCATATTATTATATTGTACGCCGAAGCCTGCCTGCCAGTCGATCGTTAGAGGGGCGGAACGTGACCGACAGTCGGCAGACGGAGCCGATCTCAGAACGCAGTCCAAACTCGACGTGGCAGTGCCACCGTACTTTGATGTTATTGTTATCGCGACGTATATTATACAGTGACGACGATTGTTGATTATTAATATCGACGTGTTAAAAAGTCTCAGAAACCGCGATTTTTATCGACCCGCGATGCGTCTGTCTCATCTGGTCAACACCGGGCGCGAATTTTATAAACAAAATTATTACATGAGCGTATATTACCTATACACGAAAAATATGAAATTCTGAAATATTTTATCACGACAAAGGCGCGACTTCTTCATACACGCGCACAAATCACTTCAACGGGCTTTGCTGCAGTACCTATCATCCTCTCCCCCCAGTAGTATTATTATTTAATCCTTGCACTTCATCAACTCAAACGTGATACGCACGTGCGTACGATCATTCAAAACATATTGACAGAAAATCCGATTCCCTATTATTGGCTTAAAATAAATCCGTAGAATTGGTTTGCGCTGAAATAATGTTCATTACTCTCATACCGATACGATTAATGCGGTTTTGAGTGGTTTATAATATTCGAAAAATCTGTAGAAAAAAAAATGCGTATTTTATACCACAGCGTATTATACTATAATGTATACCGCGACGCTTTTGTACCCCGACGAAAAGCAAAAACTATTCTATGGTCTTAAATTAGATCTGCTCTGTTACTGTCGTTTACCATATTTCTATAAGCAAATAATTACTGGGTTATTTGTCCCCCCTGCACACCGCGGAGGTCAGAATTCAACCGGAACCCGCAGTCATCGTGCGAGTAAATTAGGGTGTTCCCGTTGCTGTTGAACAAAGTCTCCCCACACGTAATTGCATTCAGAAGTCGTGTATATATATAGTTACGACTGAAAACCGTTTTAAACGTAATGCACTTCAGGCATTTGCGTCCAAAGTCTTCGTCTATCCCACTACGACTACAACGTATAATATTATTATAGTCTTGAACAACATTATTTATTTTGAACTGGTATGTAATAATAATTGTGATACGTTATTTGTCTTTTTCTCAGTCTGCGCGTCTAGTTTGTTTGTTTAGACAGAACTATAGTAAATATAATTCAAAATAATACCTGTAATAGTCTTGTTTGCAATAGATGTTGCCGTGTCTCGAATAACACGTTAGTTCTGTGTCCAGTGGCAGTTTACATTCGGCACATTGCAAACACCCAATGTGCCAACACATGTCCACCGCGGACAGGTAGAAACGGTCGTCTATCGATCTACCGCAACCGGCGCAACAAGCTCCGTTGCTGCCGTCCTCCGGATCGGCTGCCAATCCTGGACTGTGAATATCCTTCAGCATATCCACCTACAGAACATGACCTGTGAAATGAACATACGTAACGGGTCAATAATGTGCAATTGATATTACGATACGTTTTTTATTTTTTCAATATGGCGACGTTTTGGTTTTAGTTTGATATTTTACTATAATTCGGGACGGATTCAGCGAGCATGCCGCCGCGGGACCAGAGGTTTCCAAGTTTCCGACCCAAGGCTACTCGACGTGTCAATTTCAAAACCATTTATCACTGTAGTACCTATATAAATTATGATTATGAGGAAAAAATTCTGTACTGAGTACTTATATAGAACTAAACGTATCGAAAATAATAGTTATATGTATACGTATACTATATTATATTATATAAGTTATTACTATATTTAGAATTTACTGTACCCCGTATACCAGGTATAGTAATTATAATTAATAAATAAATGTTCTATTGAAATATGATGGTAAATTATTTTCTTGCTTTTTGCTTTTATGTGCCATATGGAAAATGCGGCCATTGACGACTTTTCCTCGCTTTGTGTGTCACAGAATCCCAAAAGGTTGAGCACCCCCGTTCAGACGATTTGGCTCAAACACATGGCGAGTATAATTTTTCGGTATGTAAAATGTTTTGTTCTTCGAAATGTTAGGTAAACTATTAAAAGAGACAATCTTGTTGTAATTGCCAATTTTCGTAATGAGTACGAACACTTGTCACGACGTTGAAGTTGATTAAACATAAGTGTTTATATTTAAACTAGAAAAGTGCATTCTATAATACGCGATTTACTCATCAATTTGTTTGAGTTGTTAGTACCTATTTAATCAACGGTTTAGTCGGAATGGCTCGATTCCAAAACTTGAATTGCTTAGTATAAAAAAAGCTATGTCCAACGCCCAAAATTATTTAACTTTATGTGGAAAGCATTGAAAAAATATCACTATCGATTGAATTTGAGAAAACGACCGTGTAAATTACTAATTATATTCAAACACGGTTTGCCATTTTTCGAAACCTACGCAAAAAAATAATAAAACAAAACGCATATTTTTATAACAGCATTATAAGTAGGTATATATAATAATATATTATACACTATAATAATGAACAAAAATAATATTATAATCGCGTGTAAACAATCGTCGACGTTTTGTAATTCATACACCATTGATTGACAGAATTCACTAATATTTAATAATGTTTTCTCTTTTTCCCGGTTTAATAAATTATTTTCTTTTAGAGTATACACATCACTTGAGCAGTAAAAGTTATGTATGTATAACAAACATGTTTTTTTTACATCTCTTTTAATTAGAGCTCTGACAGTGACGGGTTATTTAATCTAGATCTTCAAATGGTTTTTTTTGTCCCTACCCCTCACTCCCTCGACACCCACCAAATCGTGCTCTTTTCTGGCCACGATTCAAAAAAACTATAACACCAATTGCTAGACCTTCCTCTAATTACACGTATCATTTCGTAAAAAGTGTTTAAAAAAATTATAACTGCAACTTATAAAAAAAATTAATTATCGTCCTTCCATCGTGTGTCGGGGCGTTATAGTAATTTGACATTACGGTATAGTGTTTCTTTCCCCCCTCCCTTGAAGCAAGAACCTGTTAGTTTTAAAAACCACTGAGACCGGCTATAAATAACACCGTTAATGGCTCAGCAAAAACACTATGAATGGAAGAGATGATTTTTTTACTCCTATGAGAACATGTTTTCTATTTGATGATTCAATGGTTTCCAGGGATTGAAAACGATAAAAAAAATCGATAAAAAATCTTTAAAGAAATCAAAAGTAATATGGAAATCAAATTTTTTTTTATGCTATTCAAGATGTATATTGAAATCGAAAATAATTAAAATACATAATTTGTATCAAAATAATAATAATTTTATTAGGTACACAGACTGTTTTAAAATTGTAAACTAAAAGTAATTCAATTTAATATTCAACAATGACCATCAGATTTATAATATTGTTCATCGTTAGGTTATGAGTTGTATGTATCTATACAGTATATATATATAGATATAGTATGCTTCTATTACGATAAGTTTATAATATATTGTAGGGTGGACACCGATGGTGCCGCTGCCGACATAGATACAACGTTAAGTACAATAGCTGAAAATATAAAACCGCAATTAATTTTACCCGAAAATACTGTCTAATGACGACCGTTATGTGGGCCATATAACGAGCGTTGATTTAACAACTGCGTATCGCCTGATCATAGATGACTTTTATGAAAAGCAAGTGACGAAATAATATATTCATATACTATACGCTTTTCACAATCGAAATTAGAGGTACCTATTAGCTATAAAATAAACAGAAAATAATATTATATTATTTTAAACGGAAGAAATTTCGCGATTCTGTTCCTCAATACGCACCGGCACAATATTATTATTCATATACATTATAAGACGCGCACTCTTATTTGTATAGGTCCGTTTGTTATCTTGTATATCAAGTACCGTTGTCGTCTTCGATGCAATCGCATCGTACACGCATGATAATAATACTTTTGCGGTGGTAAATTGCCACAATTTATAATCGATTGCTGCTGGCAGTTGTTTATTTTTCTCTCGGCAAGCGCTGTTTATTTTTTTTTATTTTCATTTTTTATGATTCCCATTTATACACATAAAAATATATAATATATCCGACTTCGGAGTGGCGGCGGCGGCGACAGCGGCGCGTTTTGTTATAGCGGGGTATTATAAAAAAATAAAAACGCGCGCGCGAGCTCTAGTGCTCGCACACACCATCATATACACACACACACACACACACACAAACACATATAATATAATAAAAATACTTCGCAGGTGAAATGACCGCTCGGTATATATACCGAGCACAGAGAGAACCTGTCTTAGCCAATAAAAGCCATTGTTGCAATACGGTCGGGATTCCTGCGGGACGACCGGTTTCGACTTATTTGGAAAATTCGTCGCACAGTAAAAATCTATCTGTAGCATGTACGTTTTATGTGGAAAAAATTCTACAAGGATGGTCGGAGGAGGCGGACGGGCAAAAAAAAAATTCGATGACGCACGCTGCCTTCCCCTCTTCATCTATCATAACCGGATTTTTGGGTCACAAAATGTCAAAGTCGCCCGAAAAGCGGTGGCCATATTATTGTTATTCAGACCACTCGGCTCGGCACTCAAAAATGCCAAACGGAAGTCTGCAAAACGTTTTGCATCGGATTTGTTCACTGTTTAAATCACTAAAATCGCATTCCTCTGTATTAGGACAATCGACAAGTGCCTAACCTAACCCAACCATCTTGGGTAACAATAACAAATTATATACTTCCAATACAATAGTAAGTTATGGAAATCGTAATCAAAACTTTAGGTAAATAATAATATCATTCTTTTTGTATTAAATGTATTAGCTTTCGGTAGACATTAAAAAAAAATATCGTGATCTGGAAAATGTATTTTTTTCTTAGATTATTTAGGAACAAAATAATATTTGGTACATGAATCGCGAATTGTTGTAGGCATATTATTAATGCTTGTTTAAATTTAAATTGATTTGAGAAAGAAATAATATTTATTTATAATAACTAATAATCAATAAAAATATTAATCGGTATGTTCTTACATTGTTGTATACACTATGTTATAATTATATGATTAGTTAAGACAACTTAGAAACTGATAGTATCAATTGACGGTCTATAAAGATAATTTATAATATATTAATATATTTTTAATCATGACCATAAAACAATCAAAATAATAATAATTTATAATTTAAATACTTCACCAAAAATAAAACTTGTTTCATTCAACATTGTAACGTAGACAATTTTATTAATATATAATACATATGTATATATATAGATAATATAGCCATATATCGATGTATTTTTTTATTATACTAGTTATATCAAATGTTCTAACTACTATGGAGGTAATTGATATCCACCATCCGCATAGTAAGTACATATATTTTTTTTATGCTATATTAAACGATTGACCACACAGTAACTTGTATAATTTGTACATACTTTTTTTTTATATGATATTCCATAATACGATGACTAATTCACCAATTTAAACCCTAATATGGGTTATTTGAACCAAGTATAGTGCTCATGTATCACTGGTTATGATGTACGTGATCTATCACGATCGCATCGCAACACGTAGGTAGTCTTAATTATATGGAAAAGTAAACATTACTTTTAACTTAATACATACCTATATAGGCATTTGAGAGTGGAAAATTAATCAATAACTGCAATTATTGTACAGTAATATTTAAGTAATATATATAGCATCAAATTAATATGTAGGTACTAAAAATTTTCCATATTTAGTTATGTTAATGTTCTAAATTCTAATGCTGGGTTGCATATAAAATCATTTAACGCAAATAATTAAACAATAACGAGCCAATGATTTATTTTAGTATTAAATTCATTGTTTTAAATAATTTTTATTCAACTCGACATTAGACTTTTAAATATTATAAAAATAAATAAAGTAAAAAAATATATTTAATTTCTTTAAAGGAGTTTGTGATTGGGGGGGGGGGGGGGGGTAATAACCAGGCGATGTAGGTACTTATTTATTTTTATAATATTTAAATTATTGTTGTAATCAACATATTAACGAACCATACACAATAAATATTAATATGATGTAAAACTGTAAAATTATGCCTATTGCTGCAGACATTTTAAATCAGATAAAAATAAATCTCTTTAAATATTCTAAAAAACATGATATTTAATTAATTGTATTATTAATTTGTTGGATATAGTTAATATTTAAAAATGATGGGTACACAATCATCAGTTTGTTGTTTTTGATAGAGCATAATTTATTATTTTTAAATATAATATGTGTACAGATTACAGGTGTATGTGTCTGTGTATAATATTATTTTTATAAGAAATTTCGCGTTCATCAAATAAAAAGATTTCTTCGGGTAAATTATTTCAAATGGTATAATCTCGACATCTGATGATTTATAATCACGATTAAATAATTTATTTTTGTGTTAAAAAATGTAGACTATAATAAACGCAAACATCTGCAGAGATATATCTCATGTGACTAAATTAAGAAAATACAAAGAATTTTATTATATACCCGTTTTCAATTCATTATATAATTTTTAAATTTTGAATGTTAACTAAAGTCAACTCAGTTTTGTATAGTTAATAATAGGGCGTATAAAAAGTTAACTTTGAAATCCAAGTATATAATTATAATATATATAATATATAATCTAAAATGTATATAATATATTAAATATATCACTTATCACTTATCAGTATCATTAAACAAAATAATTACCTACTACTTCCACTTTATAATTGTTAGAATAAACTAAAATATAAATAAACTATAATTTATAGACGTTTCGTAATATTATTGATGAACATTTACAAATTAATCTACCAAACCATCACTAATTATGTATAATTATTTTAGAATTTCAGATAAAAATCATTTGTATGCGTTTTTGTATAGCCTTATATATGTATAGGTTTTAAGAAAAGTTGCTTCCCTTTTCCTTTTCTTATTCATGATAAACTTAATGATTTTAATAAATATTCTTCTTCTAAAACTCGGTTAGGTAGAAGAAATAAATTTGGTAAAATGAACAATGTGTATAATATAGTATAAAATGGGCGTGGTGAATCCGCCTTGTTAAAATCACTCCAAGTATATAAAATATAATATGGTAGTTTTTCAAAAAAAAAATATTTATATATTTTTAAGTATGTATATAATCTGGTTAGGGTGAGGGAGACTTATATTTATAGAGGGAATACTGTAGTAACTATATATTATTCGTGATGCAGATTTGTTCTTCGTATGAAGTATAATCATCCGTGAATAATATAGCTTGCAGAAGGGACGAAAATTCAATATGTTTCAATTCATTGTATTTGGTTTACAAAATATTACATAAATTACAAAGTAATTTATTATTGTTTATTGACTGCAGAGTATTTATAGACTATCAACTACAACAAAAAATACTGACTGGAATATTAACAATTGCCATTGAATAAATTTTTCAATCACTTACAGTATAATATAATATATTGTATTATTATACTGCAGCTGTATAGTGAATAATATCATCTATAATTTTAATAATTTAAAATATACATTGACACTACCTGGAATAATATACCTGGTTATCATATAACCTATGTCCTATATTATATATAAGTATAGCACTACAGTACGTATCGTGGCATTAATATATATGTGTAGACTGTTTTCAATAATTTAAAATAAAGTTAAAATACAATTTTGATTTAATATCCACCTATAACTTTAATAGTTCTTCTAACTTAGGTGGGATTATAAAACATATACAGCCGTTTGATAAAAGTAAATAAATTAATGATAAAATAATGAATTTTTATATAGTATACATTATGTACACTAACCAATCCATAATATAATATTATATCTGTCTTCAAATAAAACTACAAAGTATTATCTTTGTACAATATTCATACTTTAAATATGATTTATATATTAAATTTCTAGCTTAACACAATATATTATCATTATTTTTTACAAAAACGAATACCTACCTCAGTTCCAAAAATGTATTACTTAGGTATAATGTATACATTTTAGTGAAATTTTTAAAATAAACCATACAATTAGGACAATCAAAATTCATGGGATCAGGTAGGTATCTATAATATACATCTATAGTTACTTATAAGTTCTTTAAGTGTTAAACACGCTACACGATCATAATTGAATACATTTTCCATTTGTTTTAGTTTTTAGTTACTAAATCAGTTTTTGCGATTATTTCAGATTTACCTACATCACTACATTTGGTATACCAGTGGTTTAAAAATTAAAATTGATTTATTATGTATAATGATGAATTGAGAAATTTATTCATACACGCATAAACGTATTATATAAATTATAAACTAAGGCTTTTATTTATAATAAAACAGAGTTAGACGGTTAAAATATTGAAGGACTTTAAGTAATTTTGTGTATGCACTCATGTAAGATAATATGTGTGACATCGCTACACATAAACGAGTAGAATATTATAATGTACATACTAAGAATTTTGGATAGTCTGAAAGAATAAAAACATGAATACCTATTTAAATTGAACTAACTAACATTCTTTGTGTATATTTTTCTAGTATAATATAATTAATACTGAATACTGTATCAAAAGTTAAAACATATTGAAAAACGTACACGAACAGATATTATTGGGTAAATGTATGCGTACATTATAAGAGAATTATTAGAAAATACTTTAGACAAATGTATTGACACTTCTATATTATTAACGTTAAGACCAAAAACCATAATATTGTGATTGGATGTTTGGTATAAAGTCTAACCAATACACATATTTTATATAAAATCATACATCCAGGTATTTATAAGTAGCGCAGATACAAATATTAAGTTTGAAAACATAATATTGTTCCAACGGGCAACAATACCGCCGGTGCAATATATAACAAGATAAGAAACAGTATGGAACACGTTTGATACACGACATGACGTTGAGGACCCAAATAACACATTATAACATGAAAATTCATAAGAGTTCACGTAGACCCATGCAATCTAAGTCTCTGTACTTGCACATCTCGGGGTATAGCGATAACACGTCGTTAATATATTATACACAGCGAAGAGTGAAAATCGAAATTTTAAGCACAAGAACGCGATTTTTCCGTCTACAACCACAACGTTAACATTATTTACCTATACTCAAATAATGATACAGTGCAGATGATATGGTTTGATGATAATATTAATAAAGTAAGAGCATAGGTACCCTTGCGTGGCTGATCGATATAAAGTCTAAAACGAAAACACCTATATACATTTACATAATAGCATAAACCTAGGTAACACTGGTACCTTCATAACTTGAAAACATCGATGATTTCAACAGGACCACGTCGGTACAATATATAACACGACACGACCAGGTATGGGTACACGCTGAGTACACTACACGACACCGAGGACCCGAATAAAACATTCTAACGTAGAAATGCGCAAGTATTATTCACGGAAACCCTGTCACCTGGTTCCTGCACTCGCACACCTATCGAGGTGTACAGCGTAAAAACGTCGTTATATTATAAGCAGTGGTAACCAAAGATATACCAAACAACGATACAATGGTACATGGTTTGATGATATTAATAATAATATTATAATATTACCACGGTATCCTGTGTGTGTGTCTGTCAATGCGGCGGCGGCGGGAGTACGCGCCGTCCGTGCGGGCTCATCCACCTGCGACGACGGACTGTGCGCGCGCGCGCGATTCGCACTGTACCGACGACTGCGACGGCGGCTGCTGCGGCCGCGACGGTGACCACGACGACGACCACGACGGACGTCGAGTTCGAAGCGTATACAACGTCTAATATTATTCCGTGGTTGGCCAACGCGCACTCGGACGGGCCCAGCGAAAACGATAATATTACGATAACGGTAATAACATTATATATTTTATAACATTATATTACCAGACACGCGCGGCGGCGGAGAGAGCGATGGCCGAGACGGCTTCAGAGACCTTCACTGCGGCGAAGCAGAAAAAGTGAATACCGTCGTCGGCGGCACCCACACCACGAGGATATTATATTGGCGGCGGCGGCGGCGGCGTCGGCGGTTCACAGAGAGAAACGCGAATCATCAGATAACGCTCGCGCGCGTACGCCGTATAATACGGGTATGACGCGGACGGGAAACCCGGCGGCGTCGGCGGCGGTGGCGGCGTCGGCCCAGGCGCAGGCCGCGACGGCGCGTCGCGATCGCCGTCGTCGTGTGTACAGTAGGGCGAGCGGGTACGAAAAACGGCGAAAAAAAACGCGGTCGGCGACGGATATAATATAATAGTAATAGTAATAATAATAATATCATGTGTATAGTGGGTGGACGCGATCGCGGGCGGGGTGAGACGAGGGGAGGGAGCGCCGTCGACGGTAAACACGCGCGCGCGCGCCCGCGTGCACACACACCCGTACTCGCACACACACTCGCGTACGCACGCGCGTTCGTGTGCTCTTGTGTGCGAGTGATGCTGCGCGTGTAGAGTGGGAGGAGTGTACGGGAGAAATGGACCACGCCCCCTCCGCGTCCCCCCTCGCAGAGCCGAAGAGACCCCCCCCCGCCGCCGCCGCCCACACTTCTGCCCGGAGACGACGTCGCCGCGCTCCGTCCGCCGTCGCTCGCCCATATACGTCGGTCGTCTGGAGCTCGGGCGAGCGCGCGCGCGGCGGACCCGGCGCGCGTATCGATTGCGTGTAGCGCGTTTCCGCGAGGAGCACCGCGCGAACCCGACGACGGTGACAATAATTTACCTATCATTAAAACGTATACCCCCACGGCGCCGAACGCTGTTCGAAGCATTGCGATTTCTCTTGGAGGGAAAACTATGCTGTTCGGAGCCGATGTAAGTTTCGGGAAAAGACTTGGGTACATAATATATTTTAGACGCACTGTCATTCGCGATTCACCCCCCCCCCCCTCACCCCCGAACACGACGATGATACATGACTGCAGTCTGCGCAATGTATGATAATATTAAAAGACCGTGCATAATATATAATACATTTATTATTATCAGTTATGTCACTTATGTGTAAACGTCGATTATGCTTACATAAACTCGATAATAAAATATTACAATATTGCAAAACCACGGTCAAATCGAAAAACTTGAAGAAGTTCGAAGTTACTTTTGTTAGACGATGCCGATAAAATATTAACAATGATTTCCAATTTCCATATTATAGTATTATATTATAAATTGTTATAGACTATAGACTACATTATGCATATAATTGTGACCAGAGAATTGTATTTTGGACAACCATGGTTAAAGAAATCAATTTGATTTAGTTAAAATTTACATAGATATTAATACTTCCGACATATTATTATATATTATCTACTCACAAGACACGCATTTATACATATATTTAGCTTATAAAGAATTGAACAGTATTATTATATATATCCCTATTGTATGTATAATAGGATTATAATAATTATTATTTATTACCATAATTAATATGAGCCTAATATATTATGTTATTTGAATACTTTAATTTATCGATTGAATATCAGAATATTAATGATAGTTTACTATACGAGAAAATCGTTGCCAGAGGCATTGTTAAATGTCTATCTACAACTGCAGCTAACAGGTATCAGATAAACTTAGTTTTTGAATTTTAACTTCTTGAACTGGTGCTATTCACGTTAAAAATAATATTATTGAAATGAAACTGTAAGCTAACAGATGATTTATACACTGCAAATGACATTATGGTGGTATAGTACAACACCAATCTTATAAACTGACATAATAATATAGTATTATGTAATGAGTTGTAATGAGTTGTAATATTGTTAATACAAATTATTGAATTACGTTATATTATATTATTATAAAATATAAACGTAAAAGATAATTGGGTTGAACAATTGATATATTTTAATAATTGTACTAAAAAATAACAGGTGCGTTTCACTATAAAAAACAACTATCACGAATATGTAGTAGGTACCGAATACCTACTTAATCTGACGTCGAAAAAGTTTGGAAATAAAAATTAAAGACTAATAAAATCTATGAATATACAAAACATGTACATATCCTTTAAATATTTAAGAATCAGAAAACCCGTACAGATTACAGCAGTACTATAAAAACGTAAACAAAAAACAAAATTGAAAAAATAAATTATGCAGGTATATTATTTGAATGTAAAAAATTGTATCGTTAACAACATATTATCATACCTATAGTAAGAATTAGCCATATAAAGTAATTTAATAAATTACAACACTAAATATAATAAATCTGCTTGTTGTATTTTCGAATTTTAAATCAAATATTGAAAGAGTCGAACAAATCCTTATCAATTTATTCGATCTACTGAACTTGACTTGTCATTAATAAAACGCTTTCGTACAAACAAGCGGGATTCAATTTGTCTATTGTCCATATCAGTTTCACCACGTTTAATCACCACCACGGTATTATTAAATGCAAATCTAGTTAACCTTCACCCTCCAGTATAATACTATTCTATTCCTATACACAAATAATATTTACAATGTAAAAAGTGTCATCACGGAATACAACGACATTTGATAATTTTTGACGTTTTATAAATTTGAATAATAAATTAAGAAACGTTATCAAGATAACGAATTGTAATAGATATTTATGGTATAAAATCGAAACATTATAATATTATTATACGACCATTAAACATGTCCATCGTTTTCAAATAAGATATATTATAAAATATTTATATTTTATGTATCTACAAATAATTGTACATTTTTGTACCTCCGAAAGCATAACTTAAATTGTTTAAGTTTGACATTCAACTACAAAAGAATAACCTTAATGTATAATATTGCGCCTAAACGAAAGAATAATTTCGTATAACACATAACCTTATATACACGCGCATGATGAGCCGTAGTAGTTTGTGTTTCAAGTTCATTTCGACTCGTCACCCTATCCTAGTTGCACCCGGCTGCAGCGTGTATTATTAATCGTTTGTTTATTTTTATTTTTTAGATCTCTGACAAATTGCAGTCACCGCCGACCGTGTCTCTATTTTATTTATTTTCCGTCTCTGTCTCTCTCTCACTCTCTCTCTCTCTCTCTGTCTCTCTCTCTCCCCCCCTCCTAATTTGACTCAGCAATGACGGCGGCAGCGGCCGCCCGTACAAGCGTTTAAGCTGATTAGTTGTTCGGAAAACCGTAAAACCCGTTTATACCTCTCTAAACAAACACAGAGCAAATATCCAGTAATTCGCATTTATTACATTAAAAACAAACACATATTTTGTTTAACATAATGGTTGGCGAACCGTTCGACGGCGAGGGTATACACATAAAATATACAACCGGCCAAATCCCTCGGGTTCAATAATATTATGTATGATGTTGTAACGTTATTGTTTCGTCGTTGTATAGTCGCGTTGCTTTTCCGAGGGCGCGGTATTAAACAACCCTCTTGGTTTCTCACTGCGAGCCCTATAACCGGCATTGGATTTATTTATTCTCTTTTTTTTTCCCAACCGTTCGTTTTTCCTCTCTATCATTTGTACTAATATATATATATATACTCTCTTCATTACGCACGGTGCCGCTGTGTACAATATTTGCGCCCGAAACATACGCTCGCATTTGAAGTATAAGGGTAATAACGTTCCACATATAATGTATATTATACAAACGAAAATAATAATATTACCTGTGTAGGTGCACGCGTCGTTGTATTCCGTATATTACATAATGTACACAAACTGATAAACGCATATTAAATGTATTGAGTACGTCGATAGATATATACTATATATATATATTATGTACCTAGGTGAGTATATACATATTATAATATTGTATATGATTGCTGCAGTATTTACTATAATATAGGGTTGGGTAGTGGAAATTCCTGAATCGAAATTAATACTATATAATACTGATTACTGATGAATATTTCAACAATCAATTCCGTCGTGTTTATTGAAGGGCAGTGGCCGCGGTATAGGTATATTATATTATTACATGGGAGGAGTTGTAGGCATTTTGCGAGCGGAAGGGTTTCAAAGCTATAAACACGATTATCGGCCGTCCCTAACCCTCTGCCCTAATTACTAAACATTATAAGTGGCAGGTGTTAATTATTCATTTTTTTATTATTTTTTTTTATCGAACATTAAAAACACGCGCGCCCGGCGTTTACCGAGTACTCGGTACCTCCTACCCATACACAATATTATACATATATAATATTCTATAGGCTCGTGCCGTCTACATGTAATACCGTTTAGCGGTGGTCTGCTCGTCTCGAAGGCCTGCTGGATCATACAATATACGTACCTAAGTAATAATAATATTATAACGAATTATGTATGTTACATTTATACGTATTATATCTATAGTGTAAAGTATTATGGTGTAGAAATAATAAAAATATACACCTGTCCGCGTAAACTCCTCCACCCCACACTGCGGACGGTCGCGCCGTAAACGTCGTTCATGAATATTAATAATAACCGACACGAGCGCGCGCCATCGACACGTAAACGAAATTAAATAATATTATGATAATTCCAACGACAAACGTCTTTCACGTCTGTATAGAAGCGTGTCTGCGTGTACGACCTGTGTCTGATATTATATACGTATGCACACCACGCAGACGTGTTGTTTTCAAACGATCACTCGTGTCTAATTTTTATTACGTCTACATTGGATTACTCAAATAGTATTATAAATGTATTAAAATTTCAACCTATTCGGTGGCCGGCGGGTGGCTAACGCGATAGCCTATGGCAAATATTATGGGTATTATACCTACGAGTTTAGACTATAATGTTATAAGCACAGCCAATTTAATTGATATTATGACACCTGCATTTGAACGTTGTCGAAGTTTGGCGTAATTGAAAAATAATAATAATACGCACTTCTCAGTGTTGCTTTAAATAGTTGGATATGTATTACCACTGAGTATAGATATTATACTATAATCAATGGTGTTACTTTAAATTAATTATACTCGTTGATAACAACTGCACTACCGCGGTATTGTGCGTTTACCATGATTTCACTATTTATATTTTTAATTTTATATACTTACTAAATTAATATTGATATTTTTTTGCAATCCCTTTGATATTCGAGCTATCGAGGCTCCACTGAATATACTTATTGTAATTTTGAATTTGATAAAACTCAAATAATATTATGTATTTATGTAGCATTATAAAATATTTATACCAGTCTGATATATTTTGTTTACAACGAAAAAAACTGGTTTTAAAATCTCACATGTTCGAATTTTTTGCAAAACCAGTTAAATTCAAAATCAAATAACCAATAAATCATTGAACAATAACAAAATCTAATTCACTTCGGTGATCAGAGTTGAAAACGTATAAATAAGCAACGCAAAATGCGTTCTTACATTATTATCAAATATTTTTACCTACGGGCTACGATAGTTGCCTACTTAACGCCTAAAACAATTTTTTATTACACTTTTATAATTTACTATTTACATTATACAGACTTTTTATAATATAAACGTTTAAATTAATAAAATATAAGCAGCAAGTTAAATAGATAAATGTTTATGAATTACGAACATTTTAATCAGCGTAATGCAGCATTATATTCAAATTTACCAGCACTAAAAAAAAACTAAAAAATAAAGATTGTTTATTATTTAATACAAGAAAAGTTTCATTATTTTTAAATTATAGTCAAACAACCATTACATTAAGTTAGGCACATAAATTATAATTATTACAAGATTAAAAATTACAACAGTAATAATTGTATTATTATTATTAAAAAAATATTGGAACTGTCCGAGATGAATGTTACATACACATGTGTACTTTATAATTTCAAGTGATAAGAAATTAGTAGTAAATGGGCACAATATTAAATTTTTTTTTTGCAGGGGAGGGGATAAATAAATTTAACCGGCTACCGACTAAAATGGATAGTTAATCCAACTAAACTATATAGTTGTGAAAACTTCAAAGAAAAATATACTAAAAATGTTGTACTGGTAAACCAACTAAAATATTTATTTGAAACAGCTAAAATAATAGTTGATGTAATTAAACAGTATAGTTTGACCAACATTACTAAACGGTTTACCAAAATAAATTTAGTAACTACGACTAATTGTTCATAGTTATGCCATATATAACTGTCATTTTTGGTTGGAGTAACTGTAAATTTAGTTATACTAACCAATATTTTTTTTCCGTGTGCAAGAGTATCAATAAATTAACATTTCAAAAGTTGCTAAAAACAAAATATATATTAAAAGTTAAAACCAAGGTGTATGATATAGATATATTCTTGTTTTACATTGACAAATATGAAATATCTATACCTACATATTTATAAGCGTACCTACAACATGGACATTTGACATTGAGTTAGAATTATTGATAAATTTGTTAATTTAAATAACTTTAATGAATTAGTATTTATTTTCGATATAAAAACGATTAGTAGTTATATTACCAACTATATACTACCGATAAGTATAACATTTAGCATTTCATGTCATAAAATAATATGTACTCAATATATATTGCAATGTAGATAGATTTGTGGGGAGATAGATGTACATACAACTATAATATACAAGTATACACCGTACACTGCAACTGGAGCAATAGACCTATTAGCTCTGCTTTGGTTGATTCATTTGGCTGTAATAAAATTCAAAACATAATATATTATATTATTTGTTTTAATATAGGTTCACTATACTGTATATTTTAGCTTACCATAATATAATATTATATATATATATATTACGTATGTGAAATATTACTACCCAAACGTAAATCAAGTCACATGTATATAATATAATTGTATAATATAATATATAAACATTTATATTATGTATATGTATATGTATGTATGGAACTCACGCACTGATGCATAGGTATACATTGATATACATGCATATAAAGTCACGGAATGAAATAAATCGGAACGGATATTTTGTGATGCAGAGATAGAAAACCGGTAGAAGTGACAGTCGGATTCTACCTACTGTTGTATAAAACATAAAAAAAAAAGTCAGCGCGCAGTCGAGATACTTCAGTATACTTCATCGTGTTATCAATAAATTTATTGGATTTCTACATAAACACACATGCGCATGTTCAAATGGCATATACATATAAATTATAAACAAATGCAAAGCTTAACTACGTATATATTATCATTGTTGTGTATTATTACTAATACTTTATGCTGTATAGTTCAATTGCAATGTTAGTGGCCGCTGTTACCTATAGGTAACGGACTGGTGTTCCCATTTACCTGCTTCATTGCTTCCATAAAACGTTATATAATAATAAATTATTTGAATCGTTTCGATTTGACGCGATATAGTATACATACAGAGTGTAACAGAAAGTTCTGACAAAATTAAAAATAATTATTGCTATAGTTAAACGTAAGACAAAAATTGTGAAAATCAAATGGTTAATAAGTAATTTAGGAAAATATGTACTCATGTCAGGAAATTCCCAAAAATAATATTTCGAAAAATGCTTTTATACGTTTTAAATTAATCTACTCAAACAATTTTAAAATAAACTTCTGGACTTGGATAAATGTTTTTACCATCAAAATTTAAAATAATAATAAATTTATAATTTTACCAATCAGATTAATAATCTAGGTTAAGGCTATTTTTAAATTATCCAAAACAATTTGTAACAAATTTTTTATTTTCATTTTCAAGATATAAAAATGAACAATGTATTCTATAGATATAGCGCTTCAAGTGTTTATAAATTATACAAAAGATATATTATTTTAAAATATTGTTCATAACAAGTTATTGCACTAGTCCAGGGTTTCCCAAACGATTTCCCTAATTGTGGCCTGCGAATTATTATTATTGTTAGGTTAGGTTATTTTTATTACGGGGTCCGCAATAACTTTTACTATACTCTAAAGGCTAAGGGGTCCGACGGGGGAATGGTTTGGAAAACGCTGAATTAGTCAATTCTTTCCGTTGCACTCTGTACATTATAATTTCTGTTATAATAATATCGTTATATCGGTTTTAGTTGTTTTTGAAAAAATAAAAACAACGCTAAAAATGTAAATTATTATCGTTTGTCATCGTTATATTATGCACGCCATCGCTGTACCCAGCTATATCGAAAACGCCGTCGAATACGTTACATTATACATGCACTTATACAGTTACACAGAACTGCATTGTGTTACAACGTAATGTGATATTGTTGTTTTAAAAGAACTGTTATAAATCCATCTGTTTATAGTTGTTACAAATCATTTGATGCGTATTGATATTTTATTGATATTTTCCAGATACGGCGCGCGCGCGCACGCATAATATATTATAATATTATATAGCTGCAGCACCGTTCGTTTTTCCCGTAAGGAGATGTCGCTGCAGCGAGCGTGTACCATCCGTATAATAATAATATATTACACGTCGTTTAATGTTTTCTCTCGATTTCTCGGTGACGACGGCGATGTAGAAAATGAATACGTCGGGTACACTGTAAATAATATATTACAATAAATATTATTGTATTATGCCTACATAGTGACGTAACTTGCGCAACGATTTATTCCCAGTGATACACACACACACACACACATGCAGACAAAGTATATTATACAATAATAATAATTAGGCTCCAAGACTCCTTGCGATCGCGCACGCACTTTGTGGATGGTTGCAATAATAATATCCTAGGCAAGGTATACATCTGTAAGTACTTCTTCATTAGTTTTTCTTCATTTTCTTAGACGGGCCCATAAATTATTCTAAGTACACTTCTTTCAAAACAAGCGATTTTTCCCCATCTCCTTCAGTTGTCGACCAAGTTTCACACGTGAACCCATGCTAAGACTGGTCGTAGGAAACTTGAGTAGAAGGCGTTTCTTTGATTGTCTAAGGAGAAGTTTTTTTTTTACCATCAATAAAAATTTAAAATTACATTATTAAGTTAATTTACTTGAATGTAACTATCTGGTTAGGTTATTATATTCATAATACAATAATAGATTAAACTTATTCTAAGAATAAATACTTATAAACACATTTTTTAACACTATTTTGATGCTGATGGATGTTTTTTTAAGCTCATATGGCATTAAGTTAAAGTACGTGGGCCCTAAGTAGTCCACAAATAATTAACCAAAAGATTTTTTGGCATATTTTACGGGGATATTATAGACCATATTTTCTCTTTTATTTTCAAAAAATGTGTTATTTTCCCCTTTTATTAATCGTTTAAATATAAACATGATTGTTATTTTTTTATAGAGGGGTTTTACTGGTAGAACACCCAAATCCTTATAGTTTCGACTAGTTGACCCTTCAAGAGCATACTTATTCAAACATATTCTTACTATTTTGTTTTGATTTACTTGTAGCTGTTTTAAAATACAATCACCTAGTCCACCCCAAATTAATAACCCATATTGATGAATCGACTGATATAAAGCAAAATATATTATACGAATTGTTTGAGTAGGTATTAAATTCTTAAACTTTATAAATTTGTAAGTTATTGTACGTAACCTTCCTAATAAATTATGTGTATGTAAATTCCATTTTAAATGTTTATCAAAAACAATACCTAAATATCTGATTCTAGAAACTTCATTTATTACTTTACATGTATGCAAGGATTTATATTAATGCATCTATGTATGGCTATATTGAGTTACCATTAGTATTAGTTGAAGTCCTATTAATAGAAAAGGACATAAACATAGCTTTATCTTCATTTAATGTTAGATTTCTATTACATAGGCATTTATAAGCTTTATTCAAACCAAACGTAGCTTTATTATAAACTCCATTCCACGATTTGTCCGAGAAAAGTATACAATTATATAATCCGCGTAAGTAACGACCAAGCCATCAATATTAATATCACAGACGGAGTTAATATATAATACAAATAAAATAGGCCCCGATACACTGCCTTGCGGAACTTCGTAATTAATAGAACTTTCTTGACCAACAAAATTATTTATTTTTACCATTTGTTTTCTATTTATTAAGTAACTCTTTTAAACCAATTAAGACTAACATTTTTTATTCCAAAACTAGGAAGTAACTGCAGTAGAATTTTATGATTAACTGTATCAAATGCCTTTGCCAAGTCCAAGAAGATCGCTATTACTTTATTGCCACTATCTAATTCTTTATATAAAAACTGAGTTGTACTATTAAAGTGCGTCCTCTGTACCAATACCACGTCTAAATCCATACTGGTTTTTAGATAATAGTTTATTATTTTCCAGAAAACTAATTAACCTTACTTTAATTATTTTTGCTAGGACTTTGGAAAAATTTATTAGCAGGGATATTTGCCTATAATTGTTAATATCTCCACCCTTTAAAAGAGGTTTAATAACTGCTACCTTTAGATTATCTGGAAAAACACTTTGCTTTATACTGAGGTTATAAATATAAACTAGCAGATCAATTATTAATTCAATAATATGTTTTAATAATTTAGTCGTTACTCTATCACAACCAGCCGCAATGTCATCTTTAGAACTGTTTACAATTTTTAGAACTTCAGCACTCTCAATTTTTTCTAAAAATAATTTATCAAAACAAAATGTATTATTAACAATTAGATTTTCATTATTTACTTCATTACTAAAATTCTCGGCTAATTTTTTTCCTACTTTTAAAAAGTAATCGTAAAAAATATTATAGATGCCGTTTCAGGATCTGTTACTGCATCAAACATTTTGTCATTGTTTACTACCGTGTTAATCTTATCCTTGTTATTTGATTTACAGCGCGTTATTTCATTAATTAGTTGCCATGTTGCTTTTGGACTATAAGAGACACTCTTAAACTTTTTTTCATAAAAACTAATTTTTGCAAGTCTTAGAACACTTGTATATTTATTTTTATACTTTTTATAATAGGTAGCTAATTTAACATTAGTTTAGACTTGAACAATTTTTCCAAGCATATTAACCGTTGATAGCAACAGATATTCACAATTTAATTTCATCATGCGTATTATTCTGTTTCTTTATGTCTGCCCTAAGATATTTGAAAACGTCCACTTGTCGAAAAGTATAATTCCCTTGGTTAACCTAGCCTATTGGTTTTGCTGCTCTTATTAAGTAATTTGTTCTATAGTCACTACACGTACCTATATACGTTATAGGTACGTTATATAATTTTGTTGCTCATTTATATTATAATATTATACGATACAACAATTATTATAAAACGTAGGTGCCGGGTTTACGGTATAAATATCATGT
The DNA here is from genome assembly GCF_019925205.1 of Metopolophium dirhodum. NCBI lineage: Eukaryota > Metazoa > Arthropoda > Insecta > Hemiptera > Aphididae > Metopolophium > Metopolophium dirhodum. The sequence continues at coordinate 29,627,869 of NC_083561.1, read as the reverse complement.
TATTTGATGTATCCTAATCTGTTTAAAGTTATTCACGGAAATGCAATATTATAATAATATCGAAACTCTTATTATCATCATCATGATCATCATCTTCGTAATTGTTTTGTATAACTCGAATGCAACGACGACGAGAGGAAAACGGCAAAAGAAACAAACGGGAAAGGAGATACAAACGCCGCCACATCTTCTATGGAAGTCTCGTCGGGGATGGCATAAGTATAAAACAAAATATAAAAATAACGATAATAATATTAATAATAATAATAATAAACCATAAGGTATTCGTCCGGGCTCGACGAGGGAGCGTTCGCGAAATCGCGGCCTGCAGACCGCCACTCCTCGGTCGCCTCCGCACTCGTCTAGACCGCGGGACCGTTTTGCAGTTTGCACGCGAGTATAATATTATATTATGTACCTACCTATTATATATCATATTATTATTATTATTATTTTAAGCACAACGTCAACAACAATAACGCTCGCGCGTGTATATAATAATAATAATAATAATAATAATATTGTATACGGCGAACGCCGTGCATGATATGGTGTTCGCCCGACCGCGAAAATCGTACGGTTCGATAAATTGATATTTGCCATATGCCGTCGTGTGTGTGCTTATAAACGACCGAGCTTCGAGGCGTACGAAAAAAAAAATATTCCCTCCCCCGTACATTATTATATTAATAATGTATAGTACATACGCTGTATAGGCGCACCCACGCTCGTGCGAACTGCAGCACAGCAGCCGAGTGTGCAGCCGCGGAGAAATGTTCGGAAAAAATTCCTGTGCGTGTAAAAAAAAAACGCCACCCCCTCTCCTGCGTGCACCACGCCAATGAATTCGACTCCTGAATTTCGAAGTTATTATACACCCTAGGCGTATTATAATACATTTTGTATGTACATAATATTATTATGTATAGGTATACGTACCTGTATAAAGTTACACCGCGCTGCGATTCGTCGAGGCGTTCGACTCGTTTTTGCGTCCAAATTACTAAAAATATAAACGTACATTTTACGCGTGGCGTTCGGCTGAAATTTTTCCACCCACAACGTGATTCACGTGCGTACATTTGCACCCTATAATTCCCCCCCCCCCACCACCACCATCATTTCCATCCTACCTCTTCGAGCTGTAATATAAAGACTCCTGCAGGCTTTCACGATATATTTTTGCAATTAGTTTGGTATATGCAAGTTTTAAAAGTTTGCACACCTATATAGTTTGCCAGGAATAAATGTTTTTTTCTTGGGAGCAGTTGGGCAAGGGTAATTTTACATGGCCTCACCACTTCAAGCTATTGAGACTTCGGACTTCAACGCGTGCAGGGTTGATATTTACGTCGAATTCTCCAGTCGACGCTTCGCCGATGAGTACTTTTTATACCTACTATGACAATGGTTTTGGTTTATAAAAAAAAATCTATAGGTAATAACAATAATTATGTAGATACCTATTATAATTTATATTCGAAAACGTTATCATAATATACGTTTTGGAGATAGTACAATATTCCATTCAAGGTAGTCGCTGTTAAACTAATCAAAACAAAACATTTTAATATCTGTTACCTCATCGGTACTTCAAATAGATATTTGTTATTAAATATATACGAACGGATTTATATTTTATCATCTTGTTAAATAAGACATTTAAACCAAAATTGAAATATTATAATATTGTTGAGGACGTTTGGTTAGGACTACCCGTAGTTATTATTTATTGATATTATATTCTATAATATCGTGTTATTAACGCCACTACCTATTCACAATTATTTCACCCATTTCTATTTATTTTCTAAAACAAAACTTTTCAGTTTATGAGTTAATGACGAGTAATTAGTATTTGCTGCGTGTATATAATATTATCATAATAATAAAAATTAATATTATTTTATTTTGTATTATCTTTAATCTGAAAAAAAGCCGAAATATTTAATGGCATAGGCAATTTAATTTAGTTTATTAAATTTATTCTATCTCTATGTATTTTTAACAACTTATCAAAAAGTATACAACTACTTAACGAGTTGCTGATTTTTACGCCTATTAAATATTCATAATTATTTTTAAAACATTTTAACGACTTTCGATTTTACATAATGTTCGAAACTCACATTTCTATAATTACTTTATAGGTTTAAATTATAATTCAGAATGTGAATTCTGTTGTTTACCCATATATACATTACATACAATATGATACATAAAAGTAAATTATTGAATTAAGTTAAAAAACATAAGTTGGGTATATATTATAATATAATGTACTGCATGACGTCGTGTGTCAGGGCTTTAATTCCTAATTTGTATGAACTGTAAAACTTTAAAAAAAATTCATTTAAAATGTACTTAAAAACTTATTAATGTACTAGTATATGTATTTATAGTTTTTTTTAAAATATATAGGTACCTAAAAATCAATTTTTTTAAACTTTTAGTTTTGTCTTATTGAAAAGTTAAACCATATTTTAATGTTCATATTTAAATTTAAATTTAAATTTTTTTAATTTAAATTTTATTATTTAATTATGTAGGTGCTATATAATTAATACGAAAACACAGATATACAGCCTGTAATGTAATATGAAATAATAATTATTTATAAAGTGTTAGCAAAAAAATGTTAATTGGTGGAAATTGTTAGGAATGCCATAAAATGTAATAAAAAAGAATAACTAATCTATATAAAATAAAAGTCGTCAAAAGATGTAAAACAAAATTTTCAAAATAGAATTATTGTTATACATATTTCAATATAGCTTAGTACTAGGAAAGGTACCTATGTCTTAATTTAAGCTAAAAAAATACATTTTTCTACAAGCTCACAGTCTTGCTAATTAGTATTGTCATTTGGTTTAGGTGAAATTCATAATAAGGTTTCTAAGAATAGAGTTTCCCGACAGTTCAATGGCAGTCTTTTTTCTTTTTAACTTTAATATTACGTTGTATATGATACTATGATCCATCATCTATGGCTTAGAAAATATATATTGTATGACTCTAAATATATAACAGCCAATGTATTTGTACGTAAACATCAAATATAAATAATACAATAAACATAGGTCGCATAGGGATATAGAATAAAATTACTTAAATAGTTGGCGACCGTTAGACCTTTTTAATTTCTGGAATTCAATAATTGATGATGTTGTCTTACACTAGGACCGTAAATCTTACTAATCTTAGTGTTTATTTAAGGTTTTAAGATTTTTAAGAATTATATTATATTACTGACAGGCAGGAAACACTATACATGAAAAAATATGTTATATAATATGGTGTCACCCAACCGTCAAGATGAAACGTGCTTGTTATAACATAATATTCACTGAAAACGTTATGGGCATTTAATTTTTGTACTACTCTATTTTTGTTTATGTTATTTTGAGTTTGGTATTTGACTTAAAGGATCGCTGTACAACCAAAAAACTAAAAACTGCCAAAATTCGGGAAAATAACAATATTTAATACATAATACATATTATAGTCAATATTTTGCATTAATATAATAATATACGTTTATATAAGTTGATTGAAAAAGCATAACGACCATTTTACAGAAAAACTTATCGATTAAGCCAAAAACTTTATTCTTAAAGAAATATTATAATTTTAATGATTTTGTACAATATTTCTTTTGAAAGTTTATTTTCTACGATCAAACGAATGTTTTGAAATAATCATAATAAATAAAGGTATATGAAGGTACTTCCATGGTTGGATTAAATTATGCTCTTATACGATTTGAAAGCATGTTGTAGAGATAAAGAAAACTTTAACGAAATGGCCCTAGGGTCCACCAGGTGGGTAATGTTTTATTATGTTTAAATGTACGTGGGATGAACGCACGAACAGTAAAGTAAAAATTTTTTTATAATATTTATTGCTCTTGATATATCAACATTATGATGTTTGATGAATAAATTATTCGGTGTTCATTATATATATGGCTGTAGGACATTATTGCGAATTGTGACTTTTGACCACTTCATTGCTTTATATAATGTAATTTAGACAAATGTTTGTATTATTTTTTTTTTTACATATCGGTAATAATTCTATTATAATATTATCATTTATCCCAACCAATTTGAATTTAATTATGGTTAGCATTAAGCGTAAATTGTGTTCTATATACTTGTAATATATCTTTATTATATTATAGTAGGTGGTCTGACTAGCGACTGGCTCATATAATATACTGTTAAAGGTATATTAAGCATCATATACAATATATATATATCATATTTATATCTTATCAATATGGCCAACAAGACGCTTATAATATTAAAGGGCTATGATTTGTATGTATTGGCATAATGACATAATATTGTCATTACAGCATCGTATTAGAAAAATTGTCTAGTAATTTCCACGAATCATATAGCCTTAAGCCTCATATTGATAAATATTTAATTATATTTTAAGTTTAATACATAAATACGAAAATCCAGTGGTGCCTTTCTTTTTGTGGTATATTAATAATTAAACGAAATGTGTAGCCCGTGTAGATAATGTAAGGCTGTAGACTAGATGCCACGTCATATTACGCTGATATTTTGTCTCTAATGAAATATATTTTAAATGCCATTACAAATGCTATGAAAGTGTAAGACTTTTTAGTGTAAGAATATAAACAACATAATTCAGCTGAAATACATAAAAAGTAACTTCGGTTTTCTTATTTGATCCGTTTTAAGATTAGAAGATGACTCACTTCACTGAATGATATGATAGGAAAATTATTGATAGTTATCATTTTATCATGATTTTTATTGTATATCATTTTATAGTATAGGATATTTCCGAACATTAAAACTCTAGTAATAATAATATCTACAGTTGTGTTAAGTATAATTATTACTATCCGCAGTACGAATTACGAAATAATAAAGTGTTTAATGACTAATTTGTTATAGTATTTACTTTATTTTAATTAAGAACAAATACAAATTGGTGACATCATTTTTTTTAATCAGATAACATAAATAATATATGATGAACACTGATACATTTTTTTTTTAGCTATGACAATAACTTATGGTTACGACCATGGTATCAGATAATTATATATACATATATATTTTACTATTTTTATTGTTTTAATTTTTACTCTTTTTAATGGCAACAATAATTTTTAATTTTGGACGAGAAAGTTTTGACGAGCAGAATGTAGTTGTACAAGGATAGGTATACTTCGTAAAATGATGGTCCACAACTCCGGTCATCTAAAGTCTAAACTTTAAATAGGTATTTACAAGACTAATAAACTAGGTACCTAATAGTCTGAAATTAGCTTTCATATAGATAAAAATTAAAAACCCTCCGAATTATATTCTGTTTGAAAATATGAATTAAAAAATCTATGTCGTATCATTCCAAAGAGTAAAAAACATTAAAAAAAAAAAATTAACAATAAACACAGTAAAAATGAAATATTTCCAAAAATTATGTTTTGTAACGACTTAAAATGTTGTAAATATTTTCAAAAACTTAAATGATTTCTCAAATAAAGAGTGCGCACATGACGTCTTACGTTAAACGTATCACCCCGTACCTATATATCATATTTTAGGTGCATGTATATATGTGTTGTCTATATAGTATACAACGCAGGTGGATAACGTTTATTTTTTAACTGCAGTTCGTCGCTGCAGCTATATAAAATGTGTACAATTTGATATATAGGTGAAATTATTGTTGGCGTATATAATATTGTATTGTACGTCATAATATGGTTAACCGGGCGGCGACTTCAGAAGAATGCGACGACCGACACACGTCGACGTTTTCTCGTTACACGCGGCCGATGTCCCTCGCACGAACTTTTTTTATTTTTCGGATTTCCGCCGCCGCCGAATTTACTATAGGTAGGTATTATTATTATATACGCACTACCTATTTTCCGTCTCCGTATATTTATTTTGTATAATTTTTTTTTTTCGTTCGGGTTTGTTATTATTATTTTTCGCGTTATCGCGGCCGGGGGCGGCGGCGAACATCTGCGGGTATCCGGTTACGACCGGCGCACGTCAAATTAGACGGATTTTTAAGGACGCCCCCGTTCGATCGCGTGTGCGATGTATACCTATACATATACGCCCGCTCGTTATTATTATTATGATACATCACGACTTCATCACGAGACATCACGTCGGAGGAGCAGAAGATAATACGACGCGCCGCCGCCGAGTCAACACGCGCGCGGTGATTTTGTTTTTTTTCGTCCCGGCGGCGGCGGGACCATATTGTTTTCTTAACAAACGTTTATTATTATTTATTTCACTCCGTGAGAAGAGACGTCGCGGTATTATATTTGTGTAAAAAAGCCGACTTTGGCGGCGGCGGCGGTCCCAATTATAACAAGTCGTATAAAAAAAAAAACGCGACCCCGCTCTGCGCCGTTGCAGTGTGTCGCATCGCCGCCGCCGTTAAAACCATACGTTTCGGCACCTATATAACGAGCGCGTTTGATACGCGTGCTCCAACAACTATATATAGGCACACAATTATTATTATATTATTATCGCCACGACGTCTTCTCCCATTAGGTAAAAATCACGTATATATCAAATCGTAGCGGACACGAGATCGTAATCCGCGGCCTCCTCTCGGGACCATATTATTATTATTATTATTATTATACTGCAGCAGCATTCGTCCGTGCACGTAAATATGATATTATTATAATATGCTCGCTTTCCTATGCGGAGCGCCGCTGCACCCTGTGGACACGACGACCTTATCTCAGTGTATTGCAGTGCGGTGTGTATAAATAATAATAAAATATAATATATTATAGTGTGTGTGATAACCGAGCGGCGATGCTGCGCGCCAGTTAGAGGTCTTATGGTATACCCGCGCAGCCGTATACGACGACGAAAATAATAATAATAATATTATTATTATAATGGTTTTCACGACGTGAAGTTGATTCGATAGCGCCCCGTGTCGGGCACGTCGCCATGCGCGATAAAGCTTTTTTCTTCATCTCTCCGCTCGCCGTTATAAGATATAAGGTAGGTGCCTCCTAGGCGTATATTACGTTACAATGTTTTCACTACCACAAAATAATATTATAATATACGAAAACTCGAAAAAAAGATATTTATTATTATTACGATGTGCGCGTATACGACTGCTGCAGCAGCGCGGTGAGAACGCACTCGGTGTGTATATTATAATAATAATAATAATAATTGCGGTCGGGATCGAATTACACGCGACGCCGCAGAGCACGTAGATACCTATATATACCAATAATAATAATAATAATTATTATTATTATCACTACTATTATAGTATTTCTGTTTGACGTGTCAACAGTAGTGTGCGTGCGCGGTTTTCGTTCGTCGTTTCGGCGTTTTTTCACCCGGAGATGGTCGTCCTCCGTCCTTGGTGTACATATTATCGTTATTGAGTTTACGTTATTCTCCTCGAAGGCGTTGCACCCCCCGTGGCTATTGTAATGCGGTTATAATATTATGGAGAGCCGCGGCCGAAGACAAACACTCGCGATACGAAATCGACTCGGCTCGCCGCGGGACCGTCCGTCGCGAATGGCCGGAAATAAAATATTTAAATAAGTCACGACGCCGCCATCGTTCTATACGGATTTATGTATATTCTTATTTTTTATATCGTATTACCCGATTACCGTGTAAATAATAGCGGATGTGAGCGACATTTGCGATTATGTGTCGCGATGGTATGTATAGAATAAATAGTTACTATATACATACTTCATCATATTATTAGGACTTTAAAATCGCAATCGCCGCACCTTTAAATTGTGTCGTGCGCACGCTCGTTGTCGATATTTTTTTTTACTTGCACACACAATACAGACTATATAGAAATATAGAAATATTATTATTACATTTGCATAATTTCTTTCTTTTTTTTTGTTTGCCGAGTTAAGGTGAAAGGGTTGAAAGTTCTATATTGATGCTAGCGTCGTAACTATATATGTATAATACAATATAATTTACGAATTTTTAAAATTATTTAAACTATACGATATATTTTGTAGTATACATCAGTCTATCCTCTATACCAACTAAAAAAAAATGTGTGTCTTATCGTCTAACATTAATTTTTATTGATACTTTAAAAACTGATACTAAACTCATGCTGATGGTTTTTAATTAAATGAATTTTATCTACGTATATATAGGTATACCTATAGTATGTAATTTCCAACTTCATAATCTTTCTAGTTTCTATATATAAAAAACACTTAGAAAAATAGTTTCATCAAATAATAAAATTACCCATGGTATTCAATGTTAAGGGTTCTTTTGTACATTTTAAGATGAATTGAAACAGGCTTCAGATATCAGACAAAGAGCGCATGTTAAGAAAAAAGAACAATATTAAAAAAATATATAAAAATCAAAGACAACTATTACGACAATAAATCAAAGAAATAACAATAATCCGAAAAAGAACAAACAGATGAGCCTGAATATTTATATTATTTAGTTATTGGTTTTATAACAGAAAAATTTCAATATTGTAATGCTTCGTCGATTAAATTTGAAAATGAAAATCTGCAAACACTTTGTCTCCGCCCGGAAAAGTTAAAGTTCCTGAACATGACGCGCACCCGCAAGAATAAAGTGATTGATTTATTGTACGGTGATGGTGAAATTAATAAACATTTTAGATAAAATGTAAGAGTTCGTAATAATTTATTTGCACTCGCTTCTTTTAATACTCAGAGTGCTGGTTTAAAATCGGGTAGTGGTAATATATCCTTTGAAATTGATGGTTCAGTGAAAGCTGAGACTATACAGAGCATCAGAAAAACCAAAACTTGGTTAAATTTATTTTCACGACGATAGAGATGCAATAATGATGCCTCAATGTGAAAGAGTGAAACGTGTGATGATGTGCATAGGGATCATTCAGCCTGCAATATTGAATCACAAGCCATACGCAATTAGAATACAAGAATTTGTAAAAAGTGTATAAAGATAACACCGATAGATATGTATTCTTGAATTTGTATACAAGCAATGTGAATCTGCCGAAAATGTATAATAATATAAACCGAAGTGTGCAGATGAACTGGCATCAATAGTCGTGTCAAAATATTTAGTGATATCAAAGAAAAAAAATCGATATTGGCCGTGGGGCAAAGCCATTAGGGGGGTTAACGAGCGAAGTGAGCAGGGGACAGTTCCCCTTAGTATTATTACATAAAAGTATAAATATAAAATCAATAGCTAAATATATTGTTAAAAATGTCTTATTATTTATTTTGTAACTGCGGGTGGCTATACATATTATATGTTATATATTGTACCTGAAGGGCTTTGATGGTCTTTTTTTATTCAAAATGTAAACTATTCTTTCGTTTCAAACAGTTTTATTTTATTTTTGAACTCCATTTTTATTCATTTTTTTTTATTCATGCCCGCATTTGCTCTTATTTATTTTGTATTTTATTACTTACTGTGTACATAAGGCAATCGTTCTTCAAATAAAATAAACCACTATTATTTGCATTTTATTATAATATTAAAAACTGAATACATGCAAAACAATTATTTTCATACCATTTAATTACTGCTTTGCATTTTTATATTGTTATCAATTTGTAAACAAAATTTAAAGGGTACCGGCAATTTCGAAATATTTATAGGTCATCGGGTATAATATAATTTGAGTGATATAATATATAATATGATTTATAATATTCTAACGCTAAATAAATTCCTTAAAAAACGGAAACAACTTACTATTTTTGTTCTATTTTTGAACCTATAACAGTTGCCAGTTGGTGGTTCTCAATGATCAATACATAGGCCTACCTAACTTAATGTCTACATAGCTAACATATCCTACAAATTACAATAGCCACTCACTAATATAAGCCATTTAGCTGATGATTTCATAATCTACACTGAATCACCCAACATACCTAAAAGCAATAACAGTCAATTTAGAAAATAATTTAAATATTTTATCATCTTTATGTACAATAATCTGAAAAAAAAATCCTTTAAAAAAAGTAAGCGTTTTGTTTAATTTACGTCATAACCATACTTCGTTCTCGATAAATTTTAACGATATATATATATCTATTCATTGGAAGCCGATTGTCAAGTATCTTGCGATATATCGTTGGACAAAAGATTAACTTGGTGGACACACTTTAACACTTATCATCTAAACTTCAACCAGCTTATCATCCAAACTTCAACCAGCTTAACATCTAAACTTCAACGAGCTTATTGAAGCCTATAGCTACGCTGTTCCCTATTCTAAATAGTAAGTCTACACTCTACTTTGCATAAAACATATTCTCTGCAGATTACTATTATAAGCAAACTACTTACATACACTTGTCATTTTGGGGTAAATGTGCACAAACTTACTTAAATAATTTCAAAACAAAACCTTAATAATAATAATAAAAACCATGTTCCGTGAATTGTAAGGAACCTTAGGAACCTAAAGGCTAAACATACACCAGGGACCTCACATTCCAATACTCCAAGATCAAAATTAAAATTTGGATGAAAGTTTATTATAGTTCATTCACTATTTCACAAGTCATCAGGTTCAATGCACTACCATCACAACTTCTCAACATAGGACCCTACCTCTTCGCCTAAGACGAGGTCGTTCTCATGACTTAATTATTTAAACTCCATTTAACGTATTAAAAACAATGGTATATAATATTAATTAATAGCTTAAACTACTAATCACTCAATAACTATATATATCTTCTCTATAACAATCAATTTATTTATCTCAATCATTAGTAGGTAAGAAAAAGATAAATAATAGAAACGTCTTATTGAAAAAAAAAAAATTATAATTACATAAAATTACTAACTATATAGCTATATAAACTGACTTCGCCCTGGAAAAAAATTAACGATTCGAATAATATAATGTACCGGTATATCGGTGTATCTCGGTTTTAGTGTTCACGGGCCAATCGACGTCGGCGTAACTATATCGTGCTCTGTGAACTTATTCGACCGAGATGGGCAATTTACCTGCACTGGACTCGGTATGTTTTCAATCGCGAGCCATATTCAACTTATCTGATACCTTTAAGATCGATAGTTTTTAGTCTATCAGCTACAAACATACACACATTGCCTACTTAATATATTATATAGCTTAATATATAGAAAAGTCTCCTTTCTATTTTGTTACTTTATTTCTGGTTGCCATTGGTTACACAACAACTATTTATTTTCTGTAACCAATGACAACCCTATATAGGTACATAAACAAAAAAAATTGATTTTCGTTAACCAAAACGATCAGCTTAAGTGTGAGCCACCCTGTGGAAACCTATAGGCCCTATAGGGGTTGAAAAACTAAGCTACAAACATTCCCAGAGTCTAAAGGAATATGTTTGCAAAAGTGGTTCAGTAGTTTCCAAGTCTATAAGCCCCATACGGCCATACAAACGTATATTCATTTTTGTATGGTACCAGCTATTATAACATATGTATTTAGATGTATACGAATGAACACTTCAAACGACGATCGTAATATTATCACGTAGAAAACACAAGCGCCGAACAAGTTTCACGCGTACTAAAATAAAATATATATTATACGCACTTGAATAATATTATACAGAATGAACATTATTACACTAGGTCACACGTCTTGTTCTCAGTTGGTCGGAACTCGGTAATATTTTAGCTCTATATTTTTATTATATTTTATCGTTGGGTTTTCAAAGACAAATCATATTATTTTCAGAAGCAGAAGTCATATTATACTTTAAAAAACACGATGCACAAAATATTTTATCATTTATATCAAATACCTATATTGAATAAATAGTATTTTTTTTTTTAAAAAAACATTCATTTAAAATTGAGTAAATAGGTACTATTAATTATTTATTCAACATTAATTGATATTCATGTACTCATACATCTACATTTTTAGGAAAGCATTATTGCCTAATGCCTAAGTATATGCTTTTGGTTATCAGATTAAAAATGTAGGTCATCTTAAAAAAAGCTATAAGAAACTTAAATAACAACTATAAAATAAAAATTCTCTAAAAATAGTGTAAATCATAGGGTACCTAGTTATATCTTTTCGAAATAACGTCGTGCGTCTTGAATACTTCAAAGTTTAAACTGTATAATAAATACACAAAAATTAGCGTTACCGCAGATAAATGGATCGCCCGTATACATCAATATTAGGTACATGTTACACACAATACATATACATATATATATATATTAGTATTAGGTATAATGCGATACCGTTGGACTGCGTTCTTATACTGTATGCGTCTGTATGTACACACACGTCTATAATATATATACGTATCGTACGCATATTATGTATGCATGTATTGCGTACACTGCACACGTATATGGTACATTTGGTATAAATATATATATATATAATGCATAGATGTTTACGCTGAGGGATTGTACCTACCTATATAATATAACAATATTCACGTCGCATGATCGACACAGTTTCAACCAAGGTTTTTTCGTTATATATGCTCGTGTATATATAGGTAGGTAGGTATATTTTTTTTCGGTGTCCGCGTCTTGTCGCAGCGCCGTGTCTCCTGCTCCGCGTAAAGTCACTATGCGCACACACACACACACACACACACACACACACACACACACACACACACACACACACACTCACACAAGCGATATATATATATATGTTATCGTATATATGATATTATGCGTATGTGTGCCTACATATTGTATACAACCGCTGCGGAACAGTCGTCCGCCGCGACAATAAAACTGGTTCAAACAATAGACTACCGTTTTGCGAAAACGTGAAAAAAATTGTACGTACGCGCGGAGATGATGCGTCGAGACGCTGTAGGGGCGGGGTGAGGGGGAAGGACGGCGGATGAAAAAAAAAAATCGAAAAAAGAAGAAGAAAAGAAATATGGTCACCGCGCGGCAATCCGGATTTGCAGCGGTCTGCGCGGCGGCGGTGAAAACTCGTTCGGAAACAATGGGACGACGGCGGCGACGCGCGGCTATCCTATCCGGTCGTTTGTGCATACTGTTGTATAGGTACCTTTATATTATTATACATATACACGCGTATAATATTATATATCGTGTGCATATATTATTATTATTACAATAATAACATAACATAAAATATATGTTATACGCCTATATATAGGTATTATGCATATATATATAGTACCTACGGTGGCCTACGACATATATTATGCTCGTGCACTTTACATTATATACGTAACACTATAGGTATGTAAATATATAATAATACTACATCGCGCGGATTAATGCGCGATATAATAATATAATATATTATAATGGACCAATAGAGGCGTTTTGGGACGAATAAAAAATACGGGTTTTCGGGTGTCCCGCCGAAACGGTGGTTATAATATTATACAGTACAATACTATATACCATATATTATTATAATGCGTACATAATATGCGCGTATATATATATATAAACAAAATTTATTGTTCGGAATTTCGTTAATGTTCAGACACGAATATTCTCCCTTTCTCCCCGTTCGTTCGTCCGCGTTTTTTTTTTTGGCATTTTATTGTTGCGTGCCCGGCGTGTGTGTGTGTGTGTATTGTGTAACACAATTTGTATATACGGCGGCGGCGGTTGCTGCGGTGGTCAGTGGGTTGCAGCTTCTTCCTCGTTGGTCGATGTTGGCGTGCGGTAAAACAATATAATATATACCCATGGCCATATAGGTGTATATAATATAATATGAACGTGCATTGTATATACTTTGTGGAGAAGGCAATGGGAAATCGCGAAGTCTGCAGCTCTTTCTTCAGTGCCCCCCATCGGCGTCGATTGCAAAAGAAATATAGGTATTATTGGCACTGAAAAAAACAGTTTAACCGTTAAAAACGGACACAGTAGAACTGTTAATAATAATAAGAATAATAATAAACGATCGGACTCTTGTGCCGTTCTCGTTTAAATGGTCGGTATATATAATGTCTAGTTTCACAAATTCATAGTTTCTATAGACGAATATTAAATTTATTTCATATTATTCTAATTAATTTGTTTCGATTATGATCTTATGAATAATTATAAGTTATAGCTACTTTCCTTATTTAAAATGTATTAATTAAAAATAATAGCCTTAATTTAATTCATATTTTCATAATAGTATGCAACATTCAAATTATAATATGAATGTTACGAGGTGTTGTATAATGTATATAGGTGTGCGAGTAAAAAAAAACACTTAATGAAAATTATTTACATTTACATAAATTACCTATAGTAATAAAATATATTATTATTATTTTTTTTTTTTATTGATCGTTGAGCAACTAAGGCCATTAGTCATTAGGCCATTTGTTAGTTTGTAGGGGAGGATACTGTTGGTTGGTAAACACGTGTGTGATAATATATTATTATTCAATTAACATTTTGCAGTTTAGAGTAATTAATTGGCTAAACCGATAGAAATAGTATACATTTTGTTAGGTAGGTATTAAAAATGTATTTAAATATAAATATTATAATTATTATTAAATAAGTTTCGAGTAAAAAAAAAATATTTAATAAAAATTATTTAAATTTACATAAATTACCAAATACAAATCAATTTATATTTTGCATCTTAGTAATTAATTGGCAAGACTGGATACCAATATTATAGATTTTGATATGCAGGAATAAAAAATTGATTTAAAAATAAATATTATATAATATTGCTATTAATTAGAGTACTATAGTATGACAACATGGTTTTGTCAAATGTATTAAATGTCAATGTGCTGAGCAAAATATCCAAAAGATTTTATTTAAAAAAAAATTAAATATTGATAGGACGCGTTAGTCCTGCAATCATCGAAAAATAGTACGAGTACAACGACTATATGCCATATGCGACGTTCTTGCTCATATGGTATTTGCTCATCATCAGTGTTCGGGACTTATCTAGATAAATTTATCTAGATGAATATCTAGATAATTATTTGTTCATCTTTTATCTTATCTAGATAAATAGTTACAAGATATCTAAACGTTTATCTTAGATATTTTTTTTACTAATCTAAATAAATTCATCTAGATACATTTTTTATTGATAAAAATCGCGAAATTGTACAAACACAATTTAAATTTTTATACAGATTCTAAAACCAAGTTTATAGTTTATAAATAATGTAATTATTTTTATTTATGTCATTATTATTATGTTCCTAGTGTCCAACTAAAATATATCTAAATTTAAAACCCATTAAAAAAGAATTGTATCTTTTTTTTTTATCCAGATAAAAAAGTATTTATCTTTATCTTTATCTAGATAAATATGAGTTAAGTTATCTTTTATATCAATCTAGATACATTAGTGTAAATGGAATGTACGATATTTTTAGTAAGTCCGTCTTTACCCCAACACAAACAAACTGGATGGTTTACCCCTGCGAGAACATGCAACGTATAATAATAATAATTATCCGTGTGAAAAACACGGTATACCTAAATCTAAGCCATAAACAGACATCGTTTGGCCTTAAGATTTATTGATTGTCATTGCGAATGCCAATCTCATTGGAAATTCAATCCGTCTGAATTAAATTGAGACATCTGTAGTAATAATAGGGATTCGTGGTAGTATTAATACATGTTCTCCTCGAAACTTGCCATTCAAAAGTCTGGTGACGATAACGTTTTTCATCAATTTTTAATGACTAATCACGTGCCATTGCACAGCCTTGGCGGGTTCAAATTACGAAGTAATAATAGGAAATCCAACCTTCAGTTGTAAATGATGTGGTGGCATGCCTGGAAAATCCAATGAGTTCAAAAGCTCTGCTGGATAATTTACAGTTTCATTAGTATCGCAAACTGTATCGACAGATTTGTATGAAACCAAGTCTCCTGGCAACAACAGTTACTGTTGTATCTTGAAATTCAAAACGTTGTTATCCTACTTATTTTGCTGCCAAAATTGCTCTTTCTGCCAGCCACTCATGGTTCAAGTATTTTGTGTGTATATCGGGAAATATCTGGTCAATGAGATCATTCATTGGCAAATTTTATGCATCCAGTATTTTCATGTAGAGCTACTTTTCTATCGCCAATATCTAACAGTTGCTTTGAGAATGTTTCAGCGGATTGTTCTTGAAGCATTTGAACGCGCGTATTTGCTTTCAGTAATAAATAAATAAATAAATACATAAATAAATAAGTAGGTAATTAAGTAAGTAAGTAAGTAAATAATTTATTAATTGATGAATTAATCAATTAATTACTTCATCTTTTAATTGATTATTTCATGTATTAATTGTATACTTCATCTATTAATCGATAACTTCATCTATTACTCAATTTACTTCATCTATTAATTGATAACTTCATCTGTTCATTAATTTACTTCAATTATTAATTAATTAATGAAGTAAGTAATTAAGTAAGTAAGATAGTAATTAATTAAGTAAGTAATTAATAAAGTAAGTAATTAAGGAAGTAGGGTAGTAATTTGAAAATTTGGTAGTTCTATTACAAACAAGGTGCAAGAAAAGTTGTCCCGCGCATAACAGTTTTTGCTGTTGTACATTTGAATACAACACGTGCGGGTGTGACATCCTCTTAATGTATGAACATAAATAATTTATATAAATGGCCCAAGTACCTATATAATATAAATATTAGATCCAATATTACATCTATTTCATATTTTTTTTTAAAACCATTTTTAAGGACTATTATTCTAAGTATACACATTTTATTAATAATTAAGAAACTACCCGTTAAGATTTTGAATTATTTACACCAAAATTATCAATTATCCATTAAATAATTTAAAGTAAAAAACGGGATTCTCATTCGAAAAACAAAAGTTTGTACTGTACTACGTCGCATACGTCTACTACTAAATGAGGTTACCTAGCTTATAGTACAACACAATTCAAGAATTTAAAAAATGTGCTTTAATAGCGGTACATAATATATGTATTTAAAAATTCCAAAAATTTGAATTTGAATATATTCATTATTAAAGTAAAAAATGTGGGTGAGCCTGCATTCTTGATCACTCTGTACATTATTCATATTTGGTTTTTACAGATATAATGACTATTCCGGTATGGAAAACGAAATCACAACATTATTACGATAATATACGCTGCACGCTGTAATAATAATATAATACTTAAGTGACATCAGAAAAGACAGCATCTTATAATCCAATTTCGACGGAGCTATATTATAACAACGGACCGAACACAGAAAATGCCAATATTGCCTATATATATATATGATCAACTTCTTGAGATAAACAGATCTGTTTAATCAAATTTAACTTTAAAACAAAAATGTATTTGTAGCTACGTAGGTAAAATCATCTTATAATATTGTAAAAATGTAACCGTCGTGTACATTTCACCTAATATAACCTTTGTCGTTGATTTTTTTTAATCGTGTCAGGCGCTTAGTATAACAGTAATAATAATAATGATATAAGTTGTATAGTGTGAAATAAAATAAACAGTATAAGAAAAAAATAAACAAAAAAAAAAAATTAAATTAACTTTTAAATAAACATTACACAATATTAATAAATAAGGTAAAATAGATAATAAACGTTATTGGTGGATTATATTATTTCTGCCCAGATTCGGGCTACGTTAATTCCTTGGCTTGTGCCTTTGTGAATGTCTTCTGGGGTGCAGGTTTAGGAGCAAGCTGTGCATGTGATAATGTGTTGCATTGTCTGTTCTTCTCCACATATGCACAAGGTGTCTGTGCTATCCAGCAGTCCCCATTTTATTAGACTGTCTTTCACAATATCTTATCAGATTTGTCGTTGATGTTTTAAATGATCAAAAAATGTGTATATAATATTTATACATATTATTTACTATTATACAGATTACAAAATGCTATAAATGTGTAGGTACGAATTATGTGAAACACTGAAGCGTATATAACTTATATAAATAAAATATGATATTGGCGTAAAAGTAGGTATAGTTTAACCGCATATACAACAACTACTACTACTACAGTCGTCTTTGATATCGCATATAATAGTTCGTTACATTGTACCGCAGTTTTTATACCGTCGTGTGTTGCCCGTCACGGAGAGCGCCGCCGGCAACAGGAAAACAATATGTCACGGGTCGTCTTCGGTCCGAGAACATAATATGTTACTTGCGGTATGTTTATGGTCAAAAATCGGCCATGCTTACGGCCAAAACACATTTCGGCGTGGTTATATCGTAATTATGTTATATTATATTGTGCCCGAGTGGCCGTGAGACTATAACATAATATTATATAATAATAGCATACATTATGCGCAGACGCGCAGTTATATTGTGTATAGGGGCGTGCAGCGTAAAATTTTTTTTTGGCTTATTTTCCAAAACCGGGCTTATCAGACGACCAAATCCACAGGTCTGCAGAACTGCTAAAGCGGCATTCATTATGTTTGAATGTTAACGTCATATAAACAGCACTATACTTTAAGTCCGTGTTTGTTAATCACATGCTGCAGTTAAATATATATATTTTATAGGTACCATAACAGCTTATTAGCAGATAAAGATACAAAGTTTCTGTTTGTGGAGGGGGGAGGGGAGATAATTTGGTAAAAACATTACATCAAACACAATATACCGGGTACGACCTACCGACTTAAGATTAGCCGTACATGTAATATGTGACGTATACCATATAATATTATGATGTATTATTTATGAAATTTAAAACTAGATTAAGAAATGTTTGTCATTTGTGTATTTTGAATTCATGATTACATAGGTACGTAGTAATCAGCACCTGTACACGATAAATATATGCAATCATTTAATTCAGGCAGTTATCGAAAAAATTTGGTCTGATCTAAATAAATACCTGTTGACATACTGGATATTAAATAAAATTCGAAAAATGCAGGTAAAAATATATATTATATTATAATATGTAGTTAATTTGAATACCTTTAAAATTCAACTATATCTTCACTTCAGCGATTACAACTTACGGCAGACTTAGGTCAATGGCCCAAACTGAGACATTTATGAAAAGTCGGTTATTCATTCATTATTCATTACTGCTAAAATCAGCAAACAATGTTTTTATGTATTTATCAATCAATCAATTTATTATATTATAAAAATTAAAAAGTATCATCTGCAGTGGAATATGAAAATTTTGAAGAAAACAATGTTTAAAAAACCTGAATGTTTTGTTTCCAAATCGTCTGAAAAATGACCATAAGCGTTTCGTTCTGCAGAAAGTCATATACTTATAATTATATACCAATATTGTATATTATAATCGTGATTTTTTATTCAAGTCGACAAATTTGATCTTTGCCTCTCCTTAGTAAAACACGGAATCACGCAAATAAATGTGAATGAACAAAAAAAAAAAAAACTAAAACTTTTTTATATGCGTCCACCCCCTTGCAGTATATACTTATTATTTTTTACGTGAAACATAACGTTTTAACTCGAAATTCAGGAGAAAAAAAAATTGGAAAGCCCGCGCTGTGACAATCGTATACGCGTCGCAGTGACCGGCCGACGGCTGCGCTACAATTAAACAAACAAACCAACAAAAAAACGTCGGGGACCCATAAAAACGGCGTGGACGGGCGTGTCCGGTCGTTTGCGATTTTTCGATTCGCAAAAAAAAGAAACAATAATAAAAAAAAAAAAAAACAATAATAATAACAATAATGTAACTGCCATCATTATATATTATACACGACCGCTAAAATGTGTGTGTGTGTGTGAAGGAGAAAATATAAAAAGTGAGACGGACTGAGAGAGAGAGAGACAGAGAGAGGAGAGAGAGAGAGAGAGAGAGAGAGAGAGAGAGAGAGAGCGAGAGAGAGAGCGTGAGAGAGTGTGAGAGCGGTGCCTCGATAATATGAGCACAACTCTCCGCAGGGATCCGTTTACAAATACACATTACATATACAATAATAGTGCAGTTTAGTAGTTATGTGTTTCGCGTAGAATTGAATAATAAAAAAAATATTTCGAAAAAAATAATACAACCTACGCGACTCGACGGCGGCAGCTCGTTACGCACGCGGCACGCCGCGCCGTCGAAGCACTGGCGTATATGTGGCGGCGGCGGCGTGTTTATTATTCCCATTGTCCTTGCGGCGGCGTGCGTACGCGACGGCGGCCACCACCGCGTCGAGAGGGTATATTATAAAACGCGAACGGGCTCGCGGCCCGCGTGTGTTTCGTGTGTAGGTATATAGGGCCCCCGTTCGTGACGTCGTCGGCACGTGACCTGTCAACGTGTGTATGTATGTGTGTGTGTGTGTATGTGCCCGGACTCGGGGGAGAGACCCAGGTCTATATTATGTGTATATATACGACAGAGACGCACATATTATAGAGTATATTATACGTACTATAATATACAAAAAGGGGGCAGGGAAAAAAAAATTTATAAACTCTGCAGTCGGCGGTAACCGCGCCGTGTATATACATAATATCGCGCGCTCGTGTGTGTATGCGACGCGCGTATTATTATTGCGCATTATATAAAGAAAAAGTCGGGATTTTCGGATTTATTAAAATCGTGTTGCGTGACGCGTGCGCCTCCGCTCTCATTATTATTATGACGACGACGACGACGACGACGAGTGGTTGTGTATATAATATAATAATATGTACGACTGGTAGTTCGTACACAACCGCTATTGCACGCCGCCGCCGCACCTCTCCCGGTCACCCCGAGGCAGCCACCGGATCATTAGCGGCGGCGACTGATGCTGCGGACGACCAGGAGGAGGTTTTCTAGGGATCCCATTTCAAACGGTCACGAGGCCCGCGCGCGCGAAACGCAGTTCTTCCGATGCGCGCGCGGCGCAAATACGCGTGTTCAGATTTTTTTTAGTCTACCGCTCCCCCTCGTCCCTCCTTGTCCCTCGCCCCGCGACAGCTCTTTTGTTGGAATCTGTTTGTTGGCGCGCGCGAGCGGGGGGTGAGGGGAAGGGAAATCGGCAAAGGTTAGTCCGCGGACTTTTTATTTATATTATTATTATTATTTTCACCCCGCATACTGCAGCCTCAGCAGCACGTACTTACTACGTGTACATTCACAATTATTATTATTTCGCGTTTTCATATATATATATATATATAATGCATAATAATATAATAATAATATTATAAAGACTTGCCCCTATATCGGTTCTCTTTTACTCCCACGAACGCACACGCTATTACTGCGCACACACTCTCACTCGCGAACTCGCGATATGTATACGTACCTATTATATTGTGCTTACGACGATACGAGTGCATTATATAACATAGAATATTATATATATATATATATATGTATATCGAGCGTGGGATAGAACAAACCAAGTGCGGCGCACTCGATGGAATAAAACAAAATAAAACGCGAGGACAAAGGTAGGTATATAATATAATATACCTCGAGTGTCGCGCGCATTCACGTATATATATAATAATATTATAAACATACACGTCAATGTTATGTGTGTATAATGTATACAATATATTATAATACACAGAAAGTATATATATATACGGAAGCGTATTTTCACTTTGCCCGTCACGTCGTTGCATACGTTGTTTCCATTGTAAGCTCTGCAGCAGTACCTATGGTTAGTGCGCGTTACCTTTACGCGAAACATATATGTAACGTACCCACTGCAATACACGAAACTAGGGTTGGGGTACTCTTATTCAGTTTCTAGAATTATTTTAATTTTAAAAGTTCGAATAAATCTCAAGTTTGAGTTAGTGGAAAAATTATAAGTTCGAGTTTGTGAAAACGGAAGTTTCATTGCCATTACCTACTCGAAACATTTTGTGTTTTGATGAACCAGTTAAAAATATGTAAACATTTTATAGGTATATATTATATATATTGTATATTTATATCGCAAGTTAGGTGTATTGCTAAAAACCAAAAAATAGGTACCTACCAATAGACTATACACCTAACCTAACCTATATAGAATTAAAGTTTTTATCAATTATTATTGTATTCACACATTTTTATTTTGCAATTATATATTTACTGTCAATTTCATTTGAATTTAAAACACTTAAACACACGCTTAAAAAATATATAAGATAAAATTGTATAATATATTTGGCGGTTTTAATCTGAAACACTAAAAGCACGCCAAGATTTTTACTTAGATTTAAAGAAGTGCGTACCTATAATTTATGTTAAAATAATGATAAACGTTAGAATTTTGGTCTGAAATAGATTTCTGCAATTTGAAAATAGTAGGTACGATACCTTCAGAAACCGCTGCATGTTTTCAAGGATGATTTTCAGAGATGTTATACTTATGTTAATAGTTTCATGTTAATATAATAAAATATATAGGTGCCTATTATAATATATTATAATTGTACGTTCAAAAGACACGTGGTATTGATTTAACGTAGGTACCTTTGAAAATGTAAAACTCGTATTGACGGAACATATTGAAACCTCACCATAAAAAGCGATATCGCATTGTTGCTGTGTATAACATTTTTGGTGTTCCTATAACGAGGTTTTTGTTTCGAATTTATTTGTTTATCTTAAATTGTAATGAGTTGTAAAATATGGGAAGCGATGGTAATTGTTTTCTTTATTTTACGTCAATATGTCTACATCAAGTTCACTACACTACACGGTTATTTTGACATGTGAAAGGATTTCGGATGAATGTGTCTGTCAAAAAATACCTTGTTAGCCGGTCATCGCGAGAAACAGCAGCGAATCCTATTTGTCAGCTCATGCAGTCGTTTATATAGTTCAACCGTCTTTCACGATTTTGAAAAATACTGAAAAATGTTCAGCTCTAAAATCATTAGTGATAGATACATTTAGTAAAATGTATTAATAAAAATTAAATAGTATATATATATATATACCTACTTAATATAGTAACAGGTAAATTGTACTCATAAAGTATAATTTATTTGCAGTATATTAAAAATATTTCATTTATTTGTTAATTTAGGTGAACTCCATAGTAGTATAAACATAATGTTCAATTTCACGTTATTTAAATATTGACGAGTGATCTATATAGCGTAGGTACGATTGCCAAATGTTAATTTTTCGTCGAAATAGTACAATGACGTCCTGAATACAAAATTAGCGCTTCAAAATATTTTTTTTTTTTCGACCATTTAATTATAATTTTTGTGATAGACTAAATACTAAAGCGTAAGAACATATATTATATTACATTTGAATCACATAATATTATGATAGTTTAATTTGACTTCTCAGCAATGTAATATTTAATCAAGCCACTAAGTTTTTTTTAAAATCTTTAAATTTTACATGCTGTTTACACCCACTAATTTATTTTAAAGATCATGTTGATTTTCTGAGATATAAATGCTCATAAATAATTTGAAAAATATTTTCTAATACACATCATAATTATTGTACTATAATTGTATATAAATATATAAATAATATTATATAAAGCTAACCTATAGTATATAGGTTGTAACTTGTATTGTTGTAATTTCATTTCATTTTTTTAAACTTTTATATAATATTTTGTAAACATTTTATCAGTTATTATATAAGGCGCAACCAAAAAAACGAAAAAAGACGAAAACATCCTATTTGTACAATTACCTATTTGTTTTCGCATGCATACCTATACATATTTTACACATGTATAATATACTTGGATTATATACGTAATATTATCCTATCACAATAGTTGTATTTTAAAAGGTGCTTGTACAGCTGAATATGTATTCGAATACAATATTAATATCTGAAATGTTACCCCCCCCCCTCCACCAAGAACACGACCAAATCACGCCAAATAAAATGTAATACGGCGTGTATTATAATACGCATCCTCGTCCGCCACCGTCGCCGTCGACGACTTTGCTCGAAAGAACAACACGACTCCGAAGGCGGCGCGGCGCGCACTCGGGGACGCCACTTGCACGCGCGGCCGCGTGGCGGCAGACGACGGTTTACGCGATCGTCGTTTGTAATATTACGCTCGGGCATGCACGCCGCGGCGGGATCGTTAGTGAGGATTATTATAATGGTACGTCGTCCGCGCGCGGCGGTGGACGCCAACAGTGGCCGCCGTTTGACCGGGCATATCCGACTGCGTTATTAAGTGGACGTGCCGCCGCGCGGTGTCCGCGTCCCTGCGGGTGGGCCGCTCGGTCCGGGGTCAACACGTGCCCAGGCTCGCCGTCGACCCGGCACCACGCCCACCGTCGCGGCGGTGCGGCGCGCGGCGGAATAACAAGGGACTCGGCTCGGGCGGCGGCGGCGAAATGTCGTCTTCTGCCCCCCCCCCCCCCCCCCCCCCCCCAGTGAGTTATAATAATAATATTATACGCGACAAAATAACATAATATAATGCAGTGCGATTATAATATAATATAATGTGCGTATATTAGCGCCAGCGGTGTCGTGCGATCTCGTTTGAGACATCCGACACCGACGTCGGTCGTCGTCGCGCCATTTTTACGCTCGTTCGCTTTATCCCGTCGTCAAACCCCAAAAACGTGTTATTATTTATTATTATTATTATTATTAAGCCGACGTGATTTTTCGTTGTACATAATATACATCCTACCCACCGCCCGCGGCCAGCGAAAAATGTAAAATTGCCAAATTTGCGTTTCAATCATATAGGTACGCCTATTATTATACCTACACAATAACAATATAATAGTAATCTGTCCAGCTTGTATATATTAAAATATGAATATGATTTTTACCTTCGCCGATTCGATAACATATTATTATACATATCAATTTGTTTGTGTTCGTGTTCACTTTACATTTCGTCAAGTTTTCGTTTTCTCCTTATAAATATTTTTAATTAATTTTCCTCGCGTTCTCTCGCATACCATCGTGTATAACATTATATTCGTTATTGTTTATGGTTTAATGTAACTATATGTAGTTAAAGTATATTTTACATTCAAATTATATAAATATACTATCTAGGAAATGTATAAAATAACTAGTTTTCTATACGATTACAGATTGTGAGTCGGTTAAGTATTTAAGCACATATAATTAATGAATTAATAAAATAAGTACTAGAATCATTATTATTATTACTTGCGAAGTTTAAATTACAAACATCATAAATTTACAAAATTAATATTAGTTCTATTAACGCAGTTAACCATTATTATAAAACACTAAATTACACACTAATTAGACAATTAATTCATCTTTATTTATTATAACAGGTATATCTTAATACCTAATTATTAAGTAATTCATTTTTCTTTAATATTTTAAAATACGTAATACCATAAAACAAGTTAATTTAACAGGATGTTGGCGCCATATTTGTTTGCTCTATTCCATCAACGTGCAACTTAGCAAAACATATTGTGTCGTTGGTTTTAACATTAGTGTGAACTGAGATAAATTGATCTGTTGTATTCCTTAAAAGAAAGAACATAAACTGCGTTTCTGTGTAAGTTGGCTTTTTAACGATTAAATCAATTTTGTTTACAATAAATGTGTATTTTTAAAATGTAATATTTTGCATACTTATTACTTATAAGTTGCTTACAAATTAATACATCGTATAAAATCAAAGTGCAAATACATAAACGGGTCTTAACTCAATATTTTATGATTGGTAAATTCACATTAATATTAAAGCTAATATCACAAGATTGGATTTGATGAACGCTAATTTGGTATGTTGCGCATATATTGGTCAGAGGGAGAAAACAAATAGGGCGCTGAAATCCTCTTAAATTTGATTTATTACCATCATTAATTATTACTGTTTTATATTTTTTAATAAATAAGTGGACTTATCAAAATTATAATTTATGTATTTTTATTATTTATTATTCATAGGTATATTAGTGCAAAATTGATTCTGATGATATTCTGAATTGCACATAACACATGATTTTTTACGACACAATAATATATTATATTATGATGATTGATGATCATTAAAAAACCTGACCCTATAATATATGCATGGTGCGTACTGACAAGAGACATTCATTTAGGCATATCCAGAACTTATAATCTATTGCAAATGATTAAGTGATTATACTAAATCCTCAAAAGTCGAGGCAGTCTCAATAATTCCATATCATATCATTGAACAACGATGGGGAATTTATAAAATACCTAATTAAATTGTATCTACCTAATATTACGTGTATGTCTCTTGTTTACCGGTTTTATTTGGTTGGTGTATACCTATATTATAGGTATGTATAGGTACGTATTGGAGGTTTTAATATCTGCAATAGAACAGTTATACAGTTAAAGTAGCCCACTTATAAGTACTAGTCTCATAAGTCATAATATTATAGTCATATAAATTATAATATTGACGATATAGTAAACGCACACAAAATAATATAATTATTTAAATATGTTCACGATCTTCACTGTTATCCCTGGACATTTGAAGAAGATACAACTAACTCGAGTAGGTACCTATCAAACGAGTATTATGCAAATTAAATTTAAAGAGCAAAATTATTATAACATATCGTATCCAAAAATAATATGGCAATGGATATAATATTATATATTTATATATATATCGATATATATAGTCATGGACTTATAAAATTCTAAGCTATGATGTAAGTATTATACATTTATACATGTATCATTGCAATATTATCGTTCATTGTGCTTTCAACATTTTAATATATTTTCCTGTCTTCCCGATTAATAAACGAAATTAATGTATTTTCTTGATAGACCTGTAGGAGCTGGCGGAAGTCAAATTATGATAATATATTTTATAGCCTATAATATTATAGGTAGCCTGCACTGTATTATAATATTCGCACGACTTTCTTTTAACGATGTATCGGTCGAATTGTTGTAAAACAGATGCATCACATGTGTGAGGTTTTGCGAAAAATTACGGTCCATCAGATTGAGTTAATGATCTAAAAAGTATAAACCGTATGTCATTAGTATGCTGCGGTGTTAAATATATATTAAACACAGCAGTTCTTTAAAAATGATAAATTACCTACCATCTGAAAAATAATATTAAATATCTCGAATATTATACAGGGCTTTAGTTCACCCAAGATACTATCCCTTTTTGTTAATATTCTGAAGTACCTACATATATAAGTATTAATTATAAAATTGTTTTATCGAGAAGTAGTGCGGTAACAATGCCAAACATTTAAATTTAAAATTATTTAATAGCCACATAATATTTATATAATTTGCTGAATACCTATACCTATTTAAATTATCTATAAGAAGTTAAAGTAAAATTAAACGTAGGATTAAATTATTAATTTCAATTCATACAGCCTCCAGTTTCATCTCAGAAATGCATAATAAAAAATAACTATTTTGTTATGTTTGCCCTGTGAGATTACGTACCGAGTATTAATTCTTAAACAAACAGTATCATACCAACAATCCGACGTCCGCGAAGATTTAATATAACAATAATAAAAACAACAAATGTATAGTATTTAAAATATCTTGTTTTTTTTTTCACTCTCCTTGAAATAATTGTTTTACGTGAAAGAATAATATTTACATTTGAAGCACGCACCCACAGTTTATCATAAAAAAAAAACGCCCGCCAGCGGCATCCTGATTTATGTGTAATTTATAAAATCCAATTACTTAGCCCTTTGCGTGGCATGTAATATAGTCACAGACTCGGTATGGTTTTTAACGTGACCGAAATTATTATTATTGTTTCGTGAGATCGTGTTGGTAATGTAAACTCGCCCGTGATTTATGTAATAAAAATAACAACTATTAACACCAAAGCGATGATACAGGTCTCTCCCTCGCGTGCTCGTTCACTGCAGCAGCGGCAGCTATATAATATGAT
Organism: Metopolophium dirhodum; assembly: GCF_019925205.1. Taxonomy (NCBI): domain Eukaryota; kingdom Metazoa; phylum Arthropoda; class Insecta; order Hemiptera; family Aphididae; genus Metopolophium; species Metopolophium dirhodum. The sequence goes on along the minus strand of NC_083561.1, from coordinate 29,600,023 downwards.
ATAAAAATATAAAATAATATTATGTAGGTGACGACGGCGGAGGAGACTTCCCCTTCGCCTTCTCTGCTCCGCGTGCCACTCTGATTGTAACAATAATTCCGGTAGGTATACATTTACGAGCCAAACCGTAGATGGAAATCAATTTTAAATGAGGAAAAATATTGGGCAGGTATATGCAGGTACTCGATGTGGATTTCACGCAATACGGACACATATTTAGCGATATCTAGAAAAAATTAAAACTACCGAATGAAAAAATCCTTTGGTATGGACCAAATTTAAAATATAAATGCAAATTATGTGTAATATACCTACACGAAAAATGGGCGTATGGATGTGTATAGCGATCGCGGTCGTAACTCATGTGATATGTCTTACACGTCCATTATACACAGCTATTTAAATCGCAGCGATATAATAATATTATATATATATCTGTTTATGATTATGACCATATTACAATATTGACCATTCGACATGACTTTAGGTGCGTATAATATAATACCATTCGAATAATCCGATAGCCACTCGTAAATAAGTATAGAAATATTCCGTGCTGGTTGTTAACTGATTTTACGACTATAGTAATAAAACTTTATTTACTAATGTTGAAGTCGCTCGGCGATTGCACGCGTTCTCGTTTGTGATCGTATGTATAGCATGCCATACATATAGGGTTATTATTATTTTCACCTGTGTTCGTAAAGGGATAATTTTTTTTACTTCAGTTATTCGCTTTACGTATACAGCGTAGTATGTGTAGTCATCACATCATATCACTGAAATAAGCAAATGAAAATGTATAGGTAAGTACATAGGCGCAATTTGGGGGGTACTTGGAACCCCAAAAATCAATATTAGTACCTCCAAGGTTTTGATAGCATCATCGAATTCACTATAATATTATGCCATAGGTAGGTATTTGGATACATTTATTTCTAAGATCTTATCATTTTCATAATAATAATACATAATACATATCAGAATAATAATATAGATAAAAGTGTAGTTTGTTATGTTTAATTATTTATATTAAGATTAATGTGATGGTGTATAAAATTAAGTTGTATGAATGTAGGGGGTGGGGGGGGGGGGGTAAAGTCCCCCATGGATCACTTTAGTTGACATAAATCTAGCATCCCCAAAAATTTAAACCAAATTGCGCCTATGGGTAAGTATGTATAGATATTATGTGGAAGTGATTGTGTACTTTTCTACCGGCCGTTGACAGTGGTTTACTTTCGGACATTTTGAGTGCGAAAGGATACGCGTATTATACTACTATTAAAGTTTATTAATAATTATAATATTATACATTATTGATTTAATATTTTATAAATGGAGAATTATGTAACGCGATGCATATATTAATTGTATATAATATCGAGACTCACAAACCACAAAATATAACTCGTAGGTACCTATCGAATTGTTCAATATAACTTATTATTTGTAAATATATAAATTTTATAAAATATTATACAAGTAAGTAGTACATAATATGTTATATAGGTACCTTAAAGTCAGTATTTAGGTATAAATTGTCTTGTTCTACTTCAAACGCGAGATGATACACTATATTTTCATGTAAAATTACTTATATGCCGACTTTACTAATAATTAGTTATTATTTATAATATAATATTATTATCATGATAGTTTAAATTCAAAATTCTGCAGTATGGCTGCAGAGAAAATAGTGTCGTTTGAAAATATTTTGTTGGATATTACATTAAATGTAATTAAATGTAATTAAATTGCATTCAATTTTAATATATATATCTACATAAATAAATTGGTATAGTATGGTATTGGGTCATTATTTTATAGATTATACATTACTATTGCAGAAGTACGTGTGTACATGCTAATATGATTGTTCATTTTTAATTATACACAAATACACAATAGCAGTTAATTATAATCATTACATATACCAATATATTATTATGTAATTATGAATTTCGTATATTGGTTAAGATACCTAGCATATTATTACTTATAGCAATTCATTGTTTTTTCCTTGCTCATTCATGATAATTTAGGATATAATAATTATATAGGTAATAAGTTATTATTTGATTAACTATTAGTTGATGTCATCTGTTACTTACACAACATAAAGTTACATACTTACATAAAATGTAAAAGTTTTAAATTGAAAATTATTATTGCACACAGTTTTTGTATTAGTTTAATAATCGTATCGTACAGTATTTAATATGCAGCAGAAAATGAATTATTTCACATAAATAAAAATGCTATATTTATATAATTACATAAATTGATACTAATTCACTTTAATATTATAAATACAATATATTTATACTGCCTATAAAATAAACAATAGTACTTAATTGTATTTGACTATATTAGTCTATATACAATGTATATCAAAATATTTGAATTTCCAAGCACTATAACCGTTTATTCGTTAATATAAAATAATAATACAGGGCATAGGTAATTACTATTAAAATTCTAGCCTAACTATCTGAGTACCTAATGAGTATTGAGTATAGGCCAAAATAATTAAGCCTATACGTTTTAAGGTCTATAAATTGAATTAAATAGATTTGATCAATATTATAGATACAAAATAATATTGTGTGATAGGAAATAATTGGCATAATTTTATAAATGAAGTGTTGCGTAATTTTTTTCATTTGAATAACATTAGAACGTATTTTTTAAATATGTCAAATATTTTTTATTTGAGGTGAATCTTGTTTTTTTTTTAGCTGCTTATTTATGAAATTCTGTTTAAAACATAAACGCGTTTGAAAATAATTTTTGATTAATCGTCAGACCATTAAAGATATTATAATTTGTTTCACTCATAAATTATAATGATTTTATTAATTTATTTTACTAATTCATTGGGTAAACATACTATAAATAATATCTTTAGAGTTTAGCTGAAATTATTTTTTTTTAGTTTATAATAAAAATGAAATATTTACATATTAAATACGTAAAAATACATTTTACCTATATTATATAAAAATATTATTTAATGAGTTTATAGCATACAAACATTTATAGTAAATTATTTATTATTTTTTTTAGAAATTTACAGTCAGCCCATATATGCATTTTATGTAATAAGACGTATATGGTATATAATTAATTTATTAAAATTACGCTTGTCTGAGACGGCGAGACAAGTATGGAGAAAATCCAACAGTTGACGGAACTTTTGATCATTTCATTTTTATATTACAATTTACAATTGTGATGATTACGTGACACTATAAACTTGGAAATATCAACTATTTAGGTATCTACTATACCTGCATGTATAATACGAGATATCGAGACTTCTGACTTCAGTAGGTATTATAATGGTACAGACAATACAGTAATATTTGTATAGTATAATATTAATATATATAATATATTAATTATTAATCTTTAAAACTTAAATATTTACCCATTATTAATATAATATGTTACACTAATAATATTATTACACGTCTGCTTGACAGCATGCATACAAATATATTGAGTATAATATGTATATACATGCAGTATACGATTATTATAACAGTAACCACCTATGTAATAATAATGTACCTAATACCTATTATTAAAGCGTTGTAATTTGTCATTACATCACGAGGTTGAATGACTCAACATATGATAATATAATTTGTTCGTTTAGATTGTTTGCATCGCGATTATTTATAATAAGATAATAATATGTATACCGATTACCGATAGATGTGAACCCTTTTTTTCTCGGCGTCATCCGTCGGGCTGGTGGCGAGCGAATAATAATAATAATACCATGTTCCCACACTTTATATACGGTGTCTGCTGGTTTTTTTATGACGCGTTCGGGGGCACAAAGGGGGCAAAGCGGAGCAGCGATATATATATATAGGTAAGATGGACCGTTTCTTCGTAGCTATATAGTAATAATATATAATATATTATAGGCATATTATTTACGGAGAAGTATATATAGGTGGGTCGTATTATAGGTATCGCGAGACGTCTTATACAGCCGTCGAATAAAAAAAAATAAATAAATAAATAAAATGTAAAAACCTATAAATACGTATGGGAAAAAGAACTCTGAGAGCCCGTCGCGTCATCGCAATAAAACAATTATTATATTATAAAATATTGTGATACAATGCAATAATGGGCATGACGTGGTGCGGTGTGATCGAACGCGCGCGCGCGCCCGTGTGTCGTAAAACACTAAAAACTGAATCACCGACGGTCATCGCGGTCGTCCGCCGACATCATGCAGGCCCGACACCTGTGGACGCAATAACCGCGGCTTTTTTTCTTTTCTTTTTCACGTGTAGTGTTCCTCTATAATAAGAGAATTGTTGCCCCTCGTCTAAATACCATAGATAATATTAATATCGTATACGGTGGGTCTCGTAACGTGCGTATACGGTTTTTTATTGGGGCCATACGCCGCGGAGTATAAACGTTTTTAAAATAATAATAAAAAAAAAACCGCCTACAGTTGTACAGTGGTAGACACCTACCAGCAACAGGTGTACGCACGGTCTGCTATTTCAATATTATCGCTGTACGTACGCGTATATTTTGATATGTAGTGAGCGTGTCGTGGTTTCGATGCGTTGTATATTACAATATATTATTATTTTATAGTAGATATTATATGATTCGCTCGCTGCAGTGCCCGTGGTCGCGGTCGCGGTATAACATGGTAGGGAAGACTATACAGACGACGACACGGAAACGCGTATATAATATTATTATACATTTTCTCGAGATATTTATTGCTTTCAACGGGTGTTTACAGTTCAATTTAAATGCAAAACCCGCAACGTCCCTTCTTTTGTTTCTGTATATCCATTTATATAATATATACATACATACACAGCGTATACCTCTAATAATGCTCGGGTATAATATGCATACAATATATATATATACGTAATAACGTCGTCGAAAACATAATGATATTATATTATATTATATACACGTAGGAAAACCAATTATACCCGCCGGAGCCGAGTGCGGTTTGAATTCAATCGAATACGAACCTTATGCTATGCGCGCACGCCCGCGTGTGTGTTTAAATAAATAGTTTCGGGCGATTGGTTTCTTTGAATAACGTTCGAATCCGTTTTGTGTTATTATTTATGATGTCGTTTTAGAGAAAAAAAGACCGAGAGACAGAGACGGAGCGAGAAAAATGTATAAATATATATTATATTATAAACGATACCATTATGTATATACGTTTCAACGCGTTAAACAAATCGCTCGAATACCCCCCTAACCCTCCCCCCCTTGATTCCCATAGCAGCCCGTCAGTGGTTTATCCATTTTCCAACGTCCGACTTGCGTGTGTGTATATAATATAATGGGTTCGTGTGGCACCGATAATGCATTATTATTATTATTATTATTATTATTATTACCAATCGAAGACTGGAAATCGCCGGTGGTGATAATATTATGACGTCCGATTTCACTGCTCGGACTTGGCCGGGAAGCGCCTATATATATATATATATATATATATGATATTATATACTTATACATAATATATTGGTTTTTTACGGACGCGCACACACACATTGCACGGCCTGAATGATATTATTATGCACATAAATATTTTTAAACAAACGTTGTAGTAGATGTAATAGACTTATAGTCAGACGCCCGGTAAATCGATTTAAAAACGTTTCACACTGCGTACTATGTATACAGAATACATATTATTATATACACGTGTATTATTCACACTGTATAACATATTATTACTACTCACTAAATTATATACCGTTTCAGCGCGAGATATTGAAAAGACATTTATTTTACAACAAACAATTTTTCAACGAAAAAATTAATCACTATAATAGTACTATTGAACGAACCGTAACCATTATATTCCTTATAAACATTATTCCTTTTTGCAGATTCACACCGAAACATAACATGTGAGTACCTACACAATATAATATAATACAATTTTTTTAAAATATTTTTAGAACAAATACGTGTACCTGCGGTTAATCATATAGGATCATTAGTTTGTTTCAATAGTTTGTTCACAAACGTTAAAAATCAAAAAAAAATCTATGTGAATCATAATAAATTGGCTGGTTCATACGATAAAAAACATCATCAAGTAGGTATATTATATACAAGTACACTTAACACTCATTAGACAATCGAATTTCGATGTACAGTTTAAGTTCATATACAAACGGCAAACGCAATAAGTTTGTTATGTTAGTAGTGTTTATACTGTATATAGATATAATAAGTAATAAACTACATATATCCAAGTTGAACGCTTTTTCACATGAGGTGACTTGCTAGACTTAGCTCAGACTTAGTTACAGAAGTAACCTACCTTTATATTATAGAATTCCTATACGAAAATGAAAAGTTACAGTTTGAAGTTGAGTTGTGTATATTATTATTGAAGCTTGCAACGGAGGTCATAGCTGACGGTTTGAAATGGCATGGTACCTATATAGGCATATTATATAGCTAGCTAATATATAAAGTAGCCATTATAGTACGCGTCAAATGGTTTAAGAAAAACAAACGAAAAAAACACAACCGATAATGAAGTCATCAAAAACCTGTCAGGCCAAAACTCGAAATAAATTACCCGAACAATAATTTTTACTGCGTCTTACGAGGGGTGGGTATGGGAGAGAATAGGGGGGGGGGGAGATAGACCAAACACACGTAATAATATTGACTGACACGGTTCATTACTCAAATGTTTACGTATTTATATTTTATATGTGCACGGAAGATATTCTGGTTGTATGCCCTCGCACATTATATAGCCATATAGGTAGGTATACTACTGATTGTCTCGTTTCAGCAGCGGCTGGGCCTTCCGTCGCCGGTTATAGGTATATAATATATATATAATATTATGAGCGCCGCTGATTCATTCCACGCAACGGTCGCACTCGTCGCTCGAGGCCGACGAACGGGTTAAATAAAAAATAACAATAATAAAATGTTTGGAGAAAACGTATTAACGGCAAATGGGGGGGGGGGGGGGGGGTAGGGATCAACAACAACAACAACAATAATAATAAAATATTATATTACACTACATATAATATTATATAGCCTGCATATTATATAGGTACCTGGTACAATTGCATTTTACACATCGCAGATAACACTCGGGTAGGTTTGAGACCGGCACCTCATATAATTATAATGTATTCAATATTGTAACGCGCGCATGTGTTGAACTTGTGACTTCGGAAGAGTATGATTCTATATATGATTGACTCGCACACACAACAGAATACGATTATTACTGTTTGGCGTGTGTGAGTACAATGACGTGCCAGGAACCGGAACTTTATATACATTACGGGATACCTATATTTTGTCCGCAATCGGAAATCGGCTACAACACGTTATTTCGACATTTTAATCCCAAAACGCGACACGTTTGGGCACTATATTTATATGTCTATAATTAATAAATAAGCAATAATTCATATACTATGTAAGACGTAACGGATAAGATACCTTTTTTATGTTAGTTATACGTATACGTTTATAAGTAAAAAGCGGGTAAGTGGATGTCACTCTGTTGTACAGTAGGTTAATGTATAATGGATTGTATTTAACTTGAATTCAATGATATATCGTTGTATAAGAAAAACGATTCTAGAGCGGGATGGTTTGTCAGTCTGGATTTTTATATTGTTATTATTTATTATAGCATGTAAATTGTAAGTTGAATTAATATTTTTATATTATTATTTTTATACGTTGCTATGGTGATATACGAAGCGTTAGAAATTAAAATCCCATTTTTAGCGGTTTTTCGTAATTTTAAGATACTATATTATGTTGAAATCGAAACACTCCTTCTGGTAGAAATTTTGTATACAGGATAAAAAAAAACTAACACCATTGTAAAACCACTAGCTTCCTCGCTCCGCTCAGAATCCAAAAATCATATTAATATATTAATACATATTAGGAACACGAATTAAAACTAAAAAGCTATAAATTATAATAATCAAGGCGCGAGTGCGTCACGTCAACGTCACGTATACGAATGAAGTAAATTGAAAAATTCCACGTGGTTGTGAAACGGGACTTACTTTACGGGGTTCTCAACAGGTGGTCCGTAGATTACTCGGGGTCCATATTATGAAGTGGCTGAGCTTTAGAGCCGTAGGTATGACCAAAAATGTCACCTGAAACTGGTTTGTATCCTAATCATTCTCAAAAATATAATAATATGAACTAAGTAATTAGTAATTAGTATTAAAATAATTAAAATTAAATATGTAGTGTTTTTTGGGGGGGAGGGGGGGATCCATGGTTACACGTCTTTATACTTTAAAGCAGTCAATGACCCAGACAAGGTTAAAAACTTACCCTAAAGTAATATAATCTATTCCAAATAAGTTTTGAAAAAATTGCGCAGCCTGGGAACGGTATGGGACCGCTGTGATTGCCGATTGGCCAGTATAGTCGAGATTTTTTTCTTAACTTATCTGGAATAGAGTATAGTAACTACAATAATATTTATTATCATAGCGGACTGCTATAAAGTGCGATATCACCAGACAATATCGAAAATTCATCTGTATTTCCAAACATTTTTTAAACTAATATACCTACTAATTGTACCTATTACAGTACTTATATAGGGACTGATTCACTGATTTAGTGATATATAAGGACTTCTTAACATAAACTTCTTTCATTTTAATGTCCAAACGTGCAGCCATGCAGGCATGGATTTTAAATTCCAAACAGTAAAAAAGACCCAATCATACTGCGCCACAAAATTCTAATTTCGATAAAAATAATTTGTTTGGTCTCCGCTGGATTTACATTTTAAGCATTTTTAGTCCATATTTTCGTAAGTTTTGGGTTCATTTTTCTATGAATGCATACTGTAAAGCTTTATTGTTTTTAATGTTTTAATTGAATTTTTTATACTTAACTTCTTTAATATTTTTAATTATTTTTAAAAAAATCATACTTTTCTATATAAAATGAACAAAACTAGCATTTTAGATTCTTGACATGATAGGTATAAAAATATTCATAACTTCAGACATTTATGCACAAATTATTTAAGTAAAAATATGTATACCTAAGTCCTAGATACATTATACTTATTCTTTAATTTTTAATTAAAAAGTTTTGTTTTAGTTTTTCCCACTAATTATCATTAATTTATATATTTAACTGGTTTTTCAAACTTTTTTAAGTGCACATTTCAATGTTTTTTAGTGGGTTACGCCCAAATCCCCGATCATAACACATACAATATAATACATACATTAAACTTACCTAATACATATTTTAGTATTTTTAAATTCTTATTAAAAATACTATTGTAATGTGATGAAAATAGGTATTTAAATGTATTTTACAATAAGTTTTTAATTAGATATAAATATACAATTATACGAATATTACGAATACTTTAAAAGTTAAGAATAATAATTCGCCTATGTGTAAAAAACCTTAATAACTGAAATTTTTCCAGGAAAGTATTTTTTACTTAGATAATTGAGTTGATAGACAGTAATCAAAAATATATTTACAAAAGTATACTTACTATCGGGCCTTTTTAAAAAATATGTATAATATATTTTGCTATATTTTAATATTTTATTAAGTATAAAATCAAGGAATAAGTACCTGCATGATATTTCAATGTTTGTATTTTCAATACTTATTAGTTATTAAGTACCTATATTTATGTATAAACCGTGTCGGCGGCGAGGCGCATGGAAAACATATTATAAAACATATTATTTTACGAGTATTTCCGTCGGCTCTCATTTGTAAATATTGCGTATAACCTATTGAGAGAGTCTCTTTATATACATTATACGAGTTATACGTAGATATATATTAATATAATATAAGGATGGTCGTCATATCTATACCTATAAAAGCCGCGTATACGTCTTACCGGGAATTAATAGCACTCGTAAATAACACTTTACATATTATATGTTAAGGTACATAATACACAAAATACCGGACCGGACCTCGGGCACTGTGTGTCTCGGCGTGCATCATCGTCGGTCCGGGACTATGACGGGCTGCAGATGGGTTGTATAATATGTTTATTATATATTGTGTATTATTATTATTATTATTATTATTATTTTAAGGGCTGACATTTCGATGCATTGTTATTTTTATTTTCTGTGTAGCTCCGTTGAAATTTTTCAAACATTTTTGAATAGAATACAACTTTTGAGGACATCAAATCTCCCAGCTCCAAAATAATTATTATATGTACCTATACTGTACCTATATACTACCTAAATCTACGCGTGGACTCCTGCAGGCTGTTAAGGTATACTCCTATAGTTGCAGGTGATGTCAAATGCAGACTATACTAACCACTCCTCCACTCTAGGTCATACGCAAATCAAGAGGATATGGTTTTTAAATACTTAATTAATGTCTACCTGTGTAAAATGTGTACCTATACGTGCCTAATAGGCACTGCCTATGTAAAATAGACTGCATCCGATGTGTGTGCCATCTCTTTAATTAATGTTCCATCCATAATATAAGATGCATTCCGTAGTCATCGGAGACTGCTGTATTAAAATATAATAATATATTAATATGTAGATGTATATTTTATTGATTACAACATATGTCTACTTGCATTTTAGATTCTGAGTAGACCTTTACAAATTTACAATGGTACCACAAACACGTGTTTATTTATTATTTTTTTTTATCTCGTACACAAAATTTCTACCAGAAGGACTGCTTCGATATCAACGTATAGTATAGTATCTTATCTTATAGAAAATTGGATCAAGATAGTGCTTTAGAGAAGTCATTTTTCGGTTTTCTCAATAGTTATTTAATGCCACAAGAAAAACCACCGACAAATTACAAAAAATCGCTAAAAACGGAATTTTAATTTCTAACGTTTTGTTTTAACGAATAAAAAATAATAATATTATAATATTAATTCCACTTACAGGCTAAAATAAATAATAACAGGGGGACGGAGTGGCCAAGCGGATTAAGGCGTCGGTTTCGACGCATACCGGCGCCGGTTCGAATCCGGCCGTGGGCGGCATTTTTCTTCGGGCAAGTCACGGTGACCAGAGAGAATAGTGCCGCCATCCCCTACCCCGGGCATGGCAGATACCTATAGGTGCCCACTAAAAAAATCTGCCAAACCAAAACACACGTGTTTACTAACCTACAATTCCTCCCCTATAAACAAAAACAAACGGCTAATGACCATAGTTGCAGCCGTTGCAGGGTTTCATGATCAATAAAAAAAAAATAATAATAATAATAAAAATATAAAATATCCAGAGTGACAAACCGTCTCCGCTCAGAATCGTTTTTCTTATACAGGAATATTATATCATTTAATTTTAAGTTTAATAAAATCCATTATACATTGACCCACTTGTAACCTACTGTACTGCAGAAGAACATCCACTAACCAGCTTCTTTTCAGTTAATATTTTTTTTTTTAGTTTGTGCAAAAAAATTTAAATAAAATTATGATTCAGGCATTTTTCGTTTTGTTTTTTGAATGAAAATAGGATTCCGTAAATATAACTACCTATATAATAGGGTTACACTAATATTATTTACATCTACACTGTTACATCATTTGACCATTACACCGCCGATACCACTTGTTGAAACGCAAATCATCTGCGCAACTTCGTGTAGGTATGCCACGCGATCTCGTCGCCCCGGTCATCGGGTCGTATTAAGTATGTATGAGCAGTACCTACCTTACTCGTATCCATCCTCCGCTCTCCGACATAATAAATCTCTACTATTGTCTGATCGTTATGATGATCGCTTACCGCGAACAACCGCGCTGCTCTGTAGAAACTATAGAAAGTGCAGTCGTCGTGCCCGTTACAGAAACAGCTGTAACTTGCGGTTATCCCGGTGGTATTTGACTTGCTGTACAACGGCTGCAGAAGCAGCATCCGACTGCAATCTGAAAACCATATCGTACCTATACCTGCATAATAATATTCTCACCTACAGTGTTATTATTTGCCCATAACTTTAAAAACGACGACGTTCGAATATCTTACTTGTTATATTTACAAATCATAATAATTGAAAATGTTTTTTTTGTTAACATTTTTACCATGATATGGGTAGATATAATATTTATTATTATATAATGTTATATTATATCAAACCGTTCATCGAGCAGCAAAGTTTCCCGGTAGCGACGTGGATCCGGCGGAACCCGTTCGTACACGTGTCGAGTACATATTATTGAACACATAGACATATCAATATATGGACTTCGCGTCCCCCCCCCCCAGCATACCCGGGCCATAGGTTACCTAATTTAAACATTGTTAGAAACAGATGGCCAATTCCTGTGTATATTATGATAGTCCCGATGTGTGTATGATATTATTATCTATTTCTAAAAAATATTATGTAGTTATAGGTACGTACAACCTTTGTTCTTCAACTTCTTTCTCTCGCTATTGACGGACGAATCAAGTATTGTATTGTACAATTTATTTCATACAAATTGGTCCTCAAACCTCTCTCCACGCTCAGTTCTTATACTTATTCATATGTCTATAATTGAACAAGGTAGGTATATGGTCGTCCTCTGCGACCTCGGACAACTCATTTCGTACATAACAATAATCGATTTAATCATTGACTGCACGTGTAAATCATAACAATGTTCACAACAATATAATATATAATGTGCGTGTTTCCGGTGTCTTTGATAAGAATAGATTTTACGTTAATGGGAAAAAAATATATGATATATATATAATAATTATACAAAATATATTCGATTAACGCTGCAGCAATACATATATAATTCACCTGAAAACAATTATATGTGTGCGTTGTGCCTGCAAGACGTGAGTATATCGGTAACGAAATAATCATTATTTTGAGCATTGATTGATTAAACATTGAGTTAGATATGTCGTCGTCTGAAATAATAGGTATTATTATTAAGTATATCATAATTTATAATATAATAATATTGATGTTTACAATTTAGAATAATATACATAAATACTTTTCTTTTTTAACAATGTAGCACGTTTGAATTTTTGTTCGGGCACTTAAAAAATAAAAGAGATATTTCATCTTCAACACGCTACCGTGTTTCAGTGATGTCTAATACTAAAACGCCGTAACGCATTTATTTTTACTGGAATTTTCATTTGCCTTCCGGTCACACCATCATCTCCTCATGTATATAAAATACTATATAGTATATATGCGTTAGTTCAAAAAAACTCATATTAGTCATATTACATTCCATTTAAGTTTATTTAAAATTTGGTACGGTTTCGTGATTTTTACTCGAGGCTAACTTTTTCTTTGTAGTTTATTTACCACGGATATTAAAATATATAAAAAAAATACTTCAGACTCATTTTTGACAACCCTTAAAGATGTTCTACTTAGGGAACGTGCATAAGCCACTCCAGTTATTATTTTTTTTTCAAATGACATTTATTATGTTTCTGCGAAAAAAAATAGTTTTAAACGCTTACTCGCGCAGGGCAGACATAAAAAAAACTGTCTTATTAAATACTGTAAATGTTATTTAAGATTTCGTTTACTTTGGGGTGATTTTTAAATGTCAGTTTAATGTTTAAAAAAAAAATCCGATTAGCAACTTTCATTCACTTTCCTCAGAAAAAGAATATTTGTTTATAGGTCTTTAAATAAAATTCACGGTACTAAAAACAAAAATATGTACCTATTACGAGTTACGACTTATGAATATATATTTCATATTTTTAAGAGTTTTTATACGATCTTATACATTGTTTATAAAGTTTTGCTTTTGTGATTTAAAATTATTAAATAATTTAAAATTGTATAATAATTTTTACATTTAATTAGAAATCAATCGCATTACCATGTGTTAAAATAAAAATATCATGTAGGCACATTTTATGTTGCGAATAAGTTGCTCTCATTGAACATTGAACATTTTTATTTATTGTATTTACGTTCATGAAGTTGGCCTACCTAAGTAGGTACTGCAATTTTCTTAAAATCTATTTCATTATTTCGCAGTAGAAAAATTTGCAGTTGGTGGGCCAACTTTACGAACGTATTGTATTTAATTAAAACAACATTTTTAATGACTATAGAATCTAAATTTAATCCAATAGTGTATAAATATCTACTATATTATTAATTTAAACCTTTGATGTGTATAGTCGTATATGGAAAGGTTTTATATTCCTCCGTTTAAGTATCAATAGTCTCACGTTTAGATAATAGGTAGGTTCAGTTGGTTTGTTTTATCTTAGTCGATATAATATATGATTTGGCTTTTGACCCCTCAGAACTTAATTTTTAACTTTAAACTCTGTTAGCCTGTTGTATGCTTGAGCCTTGAGTGCCTATTGACAGATGACCTATTATTGCAGTTTACATATCTGGACATAAAATATTGTTGTAACGGATCAACAATTTGCTTATACTGTTGAGTCTATCCTATTTAATTTTAATTGTTTCTAATATTGCCTATAACTACGCAGTCACTGTAGGATTTATATAGGAATATGTTACGTATAATATAATAGTAAACATGTATATTATTTTCCCAACACATTTTCGACCAATATTATATATAGAAACATTTCTTATTTACTGAGATTGTTCATCACGTCAATATACGAACTCGGATATTTCGCTGTGCTTGTTCTTGTACATACAGGCCGTTTACTAAACATGCTTAATTGTAAAAGTATAATAATATACCTACATGCCGGCATAAAAGCCACCTGCTGAATAAACTATTATGACACTTACAAAGAATTACTCACCCAACTTAAAATTTAATTGAAACAATATTTTAAGCTTCTACTTATATACTTACCAGCTCGGAAGCTCGTCAAATTATAATAATTTTATCGTGTATTATACATGAATATATAATTAACTCTTCTGGGTAATCTAACTGCGTAAGGTCACAAAATGTCATCACTTGGAACTTATCATTTTCCAGCTTAACATATACCTACTTCCATAATTTAAAGAAAAACGCACCGAACAAAAGTAAATTATACGGATTATACGAATTCACAAGCAGTCGCGTCTATACAATCTAACCTAATCGGAGGGGGGGGGGGGGGCTTAAGGTGGCTTAGCCCCCCAAAAAGTCCATCAAGCCCCTTCCTTTTTTAGTTTTGTAGGGTCAAAGCCCCTTCGCTCACATTGATGTTAATAATGTTAGCCCCCCCCCCCCTCTGAAATTTTAAAGGATTTTCTGTTACCGTAACAGCAATACTAATATAGTATACAACACAATACAAAGAGTCAAATTTGGTGCGTTTTTTATTAAAAGAAAACCCACACAAATCGTCAAGACAGTGTAAAAGTGCAGTGAGATTTTGAAAGGCCGAATACCGCGTCGACACGCGTTTAATGAGCAAAATGTGCACGTCCGCGTCTTAAAATCGCGACGTTCGAATCACTCAGAGTGAAAGTCACCCTAATTAACGAAAATTATAAATTACACTTTTAGAATACTTAGGTTATTCAACCAGATATTTTAAACAAAACGGTAATCTCGAAATTGTCTTAAATATTAATTATAAATACCTAATACCGAGTAAATATAAAATAAACAATATTTATCTGGCATTTCTCTATACAAAGTTATATTTTTTTATAATTCTCTTATCATCTTTATTAATTTTAAAATAAGTTTTATTTTTTGTAACCTTTCATAGAACCACTAATATATATACACAACTACACAAGTACTGAAGTACATAACCATTATTTTAAGAACATTTTGTACCTATATTTTTTTTTTTAAGTACAAGTACAAACATTTAACCTTGTAAGCGTATTAAGAAACGGTCATCGTCAGAATTAAGTATAACAATGAAGCTTGCAGATATTTTTATTAATAAAAACCTGACAAGAATTATTTTTTGTATAATTTTGCTTTAAAAATGTACATGGTTATCTCAATGTCTTGACCCGACCTTATACCTACTAAAATATAACCTAATTTCATTAATATTAATATTATTTGGTTCTGTTATTATTATATAAATCAATGGTAATGTATAGTATAGTAACTAATAATTTAAGGTTTTGATAAAATGTTGCCCTTTGAAACAACACTATTTGTAATAACTTTTAAAATGCTCAATTTAAAGTGATGATGTTTCTGTGCATGATAAAATATAAATTATTATTAATTATAGTGATTTTAAATAACGGAATTTATTCGTTTTAAAATAATATGAGTAATGAGTGAAACAAATATTATAGATATTATCATACACCCATCACATATCGACATAGGTCTAGCAACTCTGGAAATGGCAAAACCTGTGAGTTTCAATTCACTCAAAACTAAATAGAATTATTCTAAAACAGGGGTGGCTTCACAGACTTAGTTGGGGGGTTATAGTTTTCAAAAAACTTCTAAAACTCCAACAACAACTATGGTATAGACGTATAGTTTTGTATTTAAATGGTGAACTATGTATATTATACATATTAACTATTCATAATATGAATAATGATAATATTTTTGGGGCTTTGGGGGCACTACAATATTATAAGATATTGAGTTTACTCTGGAGTCTAAGTGTATCAAAATAATATGTTTATACAGTACACGATGTCCCTGCGTACAAGTTAAATCATTTATTTTTTTACGATGACGAAATTATTTGTGGTCTTAGCTCAAAATATTTAAATATGACTTGTATACGATACACAATTACACGCAAATGTTTATATATAAATAATATTAATTATATGCATAAAGTAAAAAATATAGGCTTACAAGGTCATCATCGACCAAACCATATAACTTGGGCCTGGAATAGTTATGTGCACTAAAAATAAATGCATTAATACGCTTTATAATATCATTAAAATATACAAAATATGTTGTAAAATAAAAAACATTCATGTACATTAAATTCAAATCTGGTAAAAAATGTTTTAATTAAATTACATTTTTAAAAAGTATTTAAATAATTAATTACATGCCATGTTCGTAATAAATTATAAATTATACCAACTACACAGGGTGTACCAAAAGTTCCTCAATAATAATAATAATAAGCAGTTTTTAACAAGACATCGAGAACCGACTTATGCCACTCTCTGTATAATGTGGTTTATATAATAATATTTAGAACTGTATTGTATCCGATATAGATAGATAATAAAATACATTTTTAAAAAAATTGGGGGAAATCTCTCTGCAGCTGTGTAGTAGGTTTCGAATGTACCTATACCTTGTGGCTTGTTTCACTGTAATAGATGTGATAAATTTCATAAAATTATAAAACATTGCATGCGAAAAACGATTCTGAGCGAAAACGGTGTGTCAGCCACAATTTCTATAGATATTTAATTATTTATTTATACTAATATTAGTAATACGGAAGGTGCCACTAATTTTTGCCGAAAATATCACATATCACATAATATTAATTATTATACCTATTTTATTTTATTTCATAATATTAGGTTATTACTAATTACTAATAAATTATATCATTGCTATTTACTTACTTGACAATACTCTAAGTACAGCGTCGAACCGTAAAATATCGAAACGCGGTATAAATATAGGTAGTTTAAAATAAGTCAATGTTGAAAATGTCATTGTGTATAGTAAATAATAAGATACATGATGTTATTTTTTGTTTGAGTATCCGATTCCATTCAATTTTCAACTTCAAATGTCAGTAGTGTATGTAATAATTATGTTAAATGTATTGTAGCCAATGACCCTCTATAGTTGCCGAGGAAATTAATATCAATAAATAAATAAAAGGTGGGCAATTGGGTGTCACTCTGCTGTACAGTATAGGTTACAAGTGGGTTAGTGTAATGGATGGTGTTAAATTTGAATCTAATGATAGAATATCATTGTATATACGAAAAACTATTCTGAGCTAAGACGGCTAAGTATATTTTATGACATTATTGTAAATAAAGTAATTTATTCACCTATTTACGTGGAACATTGTTTTACATTTTCAATTTTTAGCTATAAAGGTTGAACATTTTATACATTTTAAAATACACAATCATTTTTAAACTTTTTATTTGATAAATTTTGTCAAAATTCTTTTATATATTTAACTTTAAATGATTATAATAAAACATTGTGCGTATGTATTTTCAATATTTTTCAACTCTTATTGTAACAATATATCAAAAGCTTTATAGTTACACCAAAAACCAAAATCGATTTTGTCGAAAACCAATTTTGCTTAAAAATTCCCATTTTCCCTTAATCTCTCTTTTGTTTTTCACGGCACTTTTCCCACTGGGTAGGTACCAACTAGATTCACTTTCTTATAAGAAAATATACTGTTGAAGAAAATCCAATCATTTTTACTGTCCTAAAAGGCGATGACAGACAAAAAACAAAAATAAAATAAAATAAAAAATATACATCATTGTAAAATCAATACATTCATCGCTCCGCTAAGAATCTAAAATTATGCATATGTATATTCGATATTTTTTAATTAGTTAGTTTAACGTTTAAGAACTACTTAAGATATGATAGACCTTGAACCACATTTCAAGATTTTAAATTAAGAAAATACATTTTATCAACATGCATCGAAAAAACAGAAAGAAATTATTTGAAAATGTCTATATAAATACCTAACTCTAAATAAGAGCGAACATCATACATAACAATATAATAATAATTGATCTATAATACAGTATATGGTTTAGTATGAATATTAAGCGAATGTCTCAGTGTACGTCCTATACGGAAATTTATTTATGAGTCCTTTACAGTAACCAACCTACAGGCTATAATTCAATATTACCAACCTACTACAAATGGGTTAGGCAGGCAACCACAAGATAATATTATTCCGCCGCGAGTCGGGCGATAAAAACGCGCCGGCGTATATAACGTCATATCGCGACCATAATAATAATAATAATATTGTAAGCGTCCGTCCGTCCGTCGAACGGCTGCGCGCTCGTAAACCGGCGATCGGGATTTTAGCGAAAAAGGGACCGCCGCCGCCGGTGGTGCGGTGTCTGCTTGCGCCGTTCCGGGCGTTACCTGTGATTTACGATCCGTTTACGGGCGTCGGCGGCGGCGGTGGTGTGTACTGTGTATGTAGCCGCACAGGAAGAGCAGTTGTATTAATGGCAGTAGGTCGGTGGGTGGCGTAGGGGTAGGGGGGGGGATACGACTACGGTGTCGTCGTCAAAGTCGTCTCGACGGTCCCTTTGCACCGGTGCGCCACGACCCGATGGCGCCCCGTATCGGTTTACACACGTGCACACACTACGCGTACAATAATAATAATAATAATAATAATAATATAATATTCGCGAAAACGCCGCCGCATGTAAACGTTATTATGTCTGCCGACGCCGATGCGAATTTCTCAGTCTCACTCACACTCACTCGTTCACTCTCTCCTCTCTCTCTCTCCTCTCTCTCTCTCTCTCTCTCTCTCTCCATCTCTCTCTCACTCTCTCTCTCACTCACTCTATTTCTATCTTTCTGTCCCGCGCGCACGTGCTAGATATATATAATATACGCTCTCTCTTCATAATATTATATTTGCCGAAGAATCTCCCTCTGTATAATACACATTATAATATGTATACGTCATATGAAGTATCCGCACGAGCATATTGCCCGTAACGCGTGTGCGTGCGTGGGTGTGTGGGTGTGACGTGTGTGTGTGTGTGTGTGTGTGGGTGTACCGTATTATAAACCGTCGTCGAGAAAGGGTCGGTTTCCGTTTTTAACGATATCTCTTCTAACTACACGATATACATTACACACACGCATGCCGCCTATGTAATATGCGTAGAGGGTGTTTCCGCGGGGTTTTCCGCCGTACAGACTTATTCAGAATGATCTCATTTATTATGTCAGTGAGTATATAATAATATTAATATGAGTAAATGAAATCGAAAAACTATATGTTTTGTGTTTTTCAAATGCAGATTTTTAAGAGCACTCGCAAGTTACGTAATACGTATAGAGTGCAGTAGATATCATGAATATTTTAATTTTAAACATATTTCATACTGCTGCGATGTAGTATACTATAGTCTATTAATATGCATCGCAAGATAAGCCGGCCTCCAATGACTGCACTATTTTATCATTTTAAAATAATGATTTTTCGGGAATAAAAGTCTCTTGGGAAAAATCATTTTTCATTCAGACATAAATTTAAATAGGTTAGATAAATTGCAGTATTTTTAATTTCTTAATTTTCAACTTATTGTGATAAAATCAAATGTTTTTAATTTTTGGAATACAATTGTCTGGTCAAATATAAATTAATTTTCGACTCCAAAAATAAACCAAAATAGAATCCGATTTAAAAATTATATACCTAGGTATAGGTACTACAAATCGTTCCGATACAACAATAAGCTGTAATGCTATAATAATGCGGAAATTTTTTTTTCTGCGATGACTAAATTAGTTGAGGGCTCTAAACCTACGTTCGTCCATTAGAGTCTCCCTGGAAATTGGATAAGTTATAAAATATTTAAAATCAAACCTTGGATAGTTTAAAATAAATTACAATCTATTATTATGACTATATGTACTTAGGTGTATATTATATAACACAGTCAACCTATATTATATGTTCCGTATAAATGTGTATCTTATATGTATCTCACGGTAGAAAATCAGTAGTTAAATGGGTTTTTTTCAAAAGCAATAAGACGGGCGTGAATTTTAACATATTCAAAAAGAAATTTAGTAAAACGACGACCAAAGTCAAAACGCATTATATAATCGAGATAACATTAGACGATTTCAGTTTGTTTTTGTTTTGTGCCAACTATCTGTTGGTTTTTGTAGAATAACATAAATCGTATTTTTGAAAATGTGAGAAATTAAAATTTCACAAAAATCATTCTTTCGCACATACTATTATACTAAATACTTACTTACTTTTGAAATTTAAAAAAACTGCGTACATTCATATACATTGGATTCGCCGCGGAAATATTAAAGCCTTAAGGCGTTGCGGTACTTTTGTGACACACTGTACATATAGTATGGCTCGTGCCAACTTATATAATTTTGTATCATAAAATTCGGACGATCCTGCATTACATATCATATTATTATTAATATATGGCGAGTTGCCGGGTGTAGGCATACCGCATATTATTCAGTGTCGGATAGTTTAATAATATTATAGTACATATTCGCTGGCCCGCGTGCTTGTGTTTGACGGGCCGTGAAGCGATTTGAAAATAATATACTTACTAATTGAAACGGCTAATGAATTTTATTTCACAGGTTTTTGAGTAAACTGTTTAGCGACGTCTCGAGACTATATTATAAAATAATGTATATTTTTGTACGACGAGGATTTTAATAAGCAAACAGCTCAAGTCTTTTGCGTCGCTATATACATAATATAACTACTCGACACTTATTTGTCAGTCCTCGTGTTTCGCAATAATACGCGATGAAACAATACTATTTGATCATATTTTATTATTTATCTGCTCAGTGGTCCTCAGTTTTCTCCTGCAGCTGCCTGCTGTTCATAAATATTAAATAATAATAATAACAATATAATATGTTCATAATAATAAATTATAAGAATTTTTTCGTTCTAATCGACTTAAAAATATCTGACAGAGAAGCCAAGTAGATACTATGTAAATATTATATAAGTAGTATATTTCAAACATATAATATTATTCCAATTGACTGCTGTTGTCGTAACAATAACTAACAAATTAGCGAATACATTTCGCCGTAGAAATTAATATTTTACTCTTCTATAGTTCTATATTATTCTTCATCTACCCGGTATCCTTAAATTTAAAATTATAATTTTGATCGAGGAAATTTTATCCGACCATAAAATAATATGAAACACACTGGTCAAACGTATCATATCGTATTACGCGCGAACAAAACAACTTTATATTATTATTAATGTTACACTATTACGTGCTCGCTTAATCTACTGTTTCATTTAAAAGTTCATATTTCCTCAAAGAATAATATTCGTCCCTTTTGTACTGCAGTTATTATCCTATATAATTAATGTCTTAAGGGAAATATTCAAATATGTATCAAAAATAATTTGATTATTAGAAATATAATCCGCAGACCTATTATAGGTGCAAGCGAGTAGATAACTATTAGCTATGGTGATTATACTGATTACTCCCTATAATATATATTCACCCGATATTTACTATTTACTCTTGTTTTCGTGACGGTATTTCGGCTTTATTACTATTTACTACCATATTGATAACAGTATGTAACAATAATGCAACTACCGACTATCAAGTTTAATTGTTTACAAACGTAGAACTCTTAAAATATATCAATATTTATAATGAATAATATGTATCTATGTATTTTAATTTTAATTTTTTTAAACTTTAAATTGTACTTACCTAACTATATTTTCTCAGTTCCGTGGTATATCTAAGTTATCAGAACTTGACATAATTATTACATCTTAATAATAATAATCTGGTAACCTAAGTATAATATTAATATCAAAGTCAAACATGTATAAAGATTTAATTAGCAATGATCCACTTTAAAATATATCGTGCCTAGCAGGTATACAGTTTATAACCGGAACATTTCGATAAAATCGCTATAAATAATAATGAACAGTTGTTATATTATAATATGTATGAAAACTGCAGTACTTATTAATTACGGTCGTCGTTTATTTTGTAGCAATACGTAATTCTTTAGATTTTTCGTTTTTTATACTGTTTTATACCCAAGATCCCACTGTATTGTCACGTTCCCAGCATATTTTATATTGTATACCATAATAATTATTATGACTAAAGTGACCAACAGATTGTTTGAAATGTCTCTATTTCATATCAATTATGAGAGGTGGTAATATATTCATATGTAAGGATTATGGACATATTTATAGATATTTAAACGTAAACTCATAGTCAGTATATTGTGTCTTATACAAAGAACACTAAATGTGTACGTTTATTAAACTAAATCCATATCACATTGGTTTATCTGCTGCAATAGGTATAGTCTAGCTGACTTTCTTAACATTTTTTTAAACGCTTTTGTACCGTTGTGTTGAGCAAAAAAAAAAACTAGTTCCATATTATATTTTTTTTATAAAAAGTTATTTTTATAAAAATAAAAAATAAATAAATACTATTTAAGATATGCGGAGAAAAGTGGACTTTGTCTCGGATCAAAACGGTTATCGTTATAGTAGTGATGGAAATTGTCGGTGTTAATTAACGTTTTTGTGATGAATTCGGATATGGTCTTGGAATTTCTCTTGTATTTCGAAGAAATCCCATATTGAACTATATAGAGACCAAGAGCATTTTTAATGAATATTATTATACGCGGTTGGTTACACGTGGGGAAAAGTAACGAAGTGTACGATTATTATACTTGCGCGGTTTGGTAATTAAAAATTTTAAATACAATTTAACGGATCAGGGGATGTGTTGAATGGAAAATATTATATATTTTGGAATAAATAACTTTTATTTAATTTTTAATTTAAGTTCTTGAAATAATACTGCTGTACATGCATTAAACATAGAATTTCTCGGAAAGTGTCACACATACGTATTCTCAGGGATTAGTCGAACAAAAAAACGTCAGATTGTACACAGCCTGCAACAGGTTTTTCAATTTAAACTTTGGTACTTACACAATATTTTATACATATCCAAAACTCGAACTGACTTGCATGCTCTTTTTTTAACCTCAATCGACTGCGGCAGTTAGATTAGTACAATACGAGATGGGAGTGAATGATGATCACTGCAGTGATTTTAAAACAGATTGAGCTGTGAAAAAAAGCGTTTGAATTACGACCGGACAAAGCTATTCCGATATAGCAATAGTATATTATATAGAAGTTCCGGTCGAGCGCATTTATTCAAATACGTTCAAAAGGATTTTTGTGCCAAGGGGCGGGGTGCATATCAAATTGAACTAATCTGCGGGCGTGTTTCTTGGTAACTACCTCGGTATATTTTTCATTATTATTATATTAATTTATCACAAATTATATTATTATCATCGTCGTCGCCGTGTGGCGGGATTTTATAATAATTATGTGACCGTCATGAACGCTGCAGAGCTGAATGAGCTCGATGGCCTTTTTTATTTTTCGCTGCCACTTATATTATTGGCACCTTTCCGGAAATCTTCAACGTCGCGAGCGTGAAATTATATAATATCGCCTCTCAGTGGCTCTCAAGATAAACCGTGTGCATCGCGATGCGTTTACGTTCTTATATAATATACACTATATAATACCATAAATCATAATATGGTCACTCCTCGTAAAATTATATTAATTTTAATAAATATTATAAAATAGGTATTACAAATTAATACTCAGGCACAAAAAACGATGATGCAATTGAAAAACTATTACCATTTTTTACAAAGCGTCTTTCAGAAGATTCGATTATGTGTCCGGCGGGGAATATTCGTCTTAATTACTTGACCATAGGTACAACTAATAAAGGACCAATTTATTTATTTTTTTGTTTTTTTTGGGGGGGAAGGGCTCACAATTTTTCTTATTTAATCTGTGTGCAAATTTTCTTTTGCGCAACTATACACTCTTCTATACCAAGTGGCAAGTTTGTGTATTTGTCAGTGGCTCATAATAAATACAAATGTAGGTATAGGTAACCTATATACAGCTATACATATTTATATATTTAAATACAAATTTTTTGTCTTTGACTGTCTAAATATTGTCTAAAATGTATATACATTTCCAGCTGTATGAACATTCTATAGTAAATTTTATAAATCAACTCTCTCAGTATTAAGAATATTCAAATCTACAAGAAATAACTGCAATTTTACAGCATATTGGTACTGGAGTCGTTCTTCGCCAATTATTTGTTGTCTCATCGGAGAAAAACATTTTCGTGGCTTACTATCCGATATATCTATATTCGTGGGACCTATGAAAATATTTAGGGAGGGAGGCTTAGCCCCTAATACCACCGACTAGTATGTCATATCGTACTATATGATTATCGTTTCGATAACGTGTCCGATAGCGCGCCCGGAACACGATAGGGTTGTTGTGGATGAGCCGTATATATCGGTGTTAAGTAATTTATTTGTTATATGTATAATATTTTAAGTCGTATATCAGTATGATATGCATTGTACCTACATAATATTTTGTACATCGCGCGTTTCGTAATTAATTGATTTAATCATCGTACGCGTGTTGTACAAATTCGAATCTCCCCACTCGATCGTGCGATGGTCGAACAAGAAATCGTACATTGTAGTCTGTGCGCACTCCATATTATACCATTATGACCTGCGTCCGGTATAACGACGTAATTACAATGTATAATAATATAGTTGTAACTCGCACACGTCTCCGTCCGATTGGACACGTGTAGGTATACTTAGTATTACTGTATAGGTACATTGTACCACTGTACCAGTGTTGTAAGGTATTTGAGTACCGGTATCAAAGTGTATAGGTAATTTTCGTAGTGTCGAAACATGTGTTTTTTTATTTAATTAAATATACCTTGAGGTATTCAATGAGGTATTTTGAAGAAAATGTAACGGTGTCGAATACGAATTGCACCCGTTAAGTTAATGGAATATTGCCACTTTCTGTAAATCGAATAGGTATCGATAAAAAAATATTGTTGTCAAAATATGAAAATTTTATTGTGCAGAAAATCAAATTAAGATGAGTATTTCTAACATATAGGCAAGGCTGGGCAAGTTAATGATTTTTTTTAACTCAGTTAAGTTAAAAGTTAATTCACACTTTTTGTTAACTTTTTATTAAGTTAAAAAAAAGTTAATTTGTTTATACAATGCTAGCGTACTTAATTATTTTCCAACCCAAGACTATAAATTATAAGATATAGTGTTAATACTTCATACAGTATTTCCATATAAGTTAGATTCGAATGATATAAATTTTTAACTTTAAACAATTTACGATACATATTTTTTGACATGAAAACGAAATAGACTGAAATAGTGAAATATTATAAAATTAAAAACAAAATAAATTAACTTGACTTACTTCTTAAAATGAAAAATTAACTCGTTAATTTCACGTTAATTAAGAAAGAAATTTAGCAAGTTAACAGTTAAGTTAAAAAGTTAAAATAAAATAAACGTTTTAACTCGTTAATGCCCAGCCTTGCATATATAGGTAACGTTTATAAAATGCTATGAACGATTAATTAACATAGTTAACAAATATAGATAGTCATGTTGTAATACTAAATTTAAAATCTATATATTTTATCGTTAATTAAGATAGGTATTATAGGTACGTTGTGTAATATGTTGTAATATGTTGCTCTGTCGAAACAACGTAAATACCAGAAGCATCCTAGGGTTTCTACGTAACATTTTGAAGCTCTGAGCCCAATTGAAGACATCAACAATTGATAATCTCAATCTAGGAAATTTAATGTACTCATTCATATAGGCACTTATCTACTATTTATTATTATTATTAGATAATAACCTTAGTTATTGATGCTCTGTACCAAAAATAATTAATAAAATGTTATTGCTCAAATATTTTTTAAAAAGTTTAAAACTGTAAAATACCTAGAAATTGAATTCATGTAATTTACGTTATTATTGGCTTTGGCTATACCTTACATGGAGAAACTTGAACTAATATTTCTCACAATCACTGCATATTAGGTATATAGACGGATAGATATATACAATCGTACAATACTGTAGATATTTTTCATTTACCTATTTTTTATTTTTATTTTTAAAATTTTGTTTTTAATGGATATCAAAAGAATGGTACTTACTTACTTACATTGATACTACGAACAATGTGTTTACAATAACTTTAAATATCATAAAAAAAACTTGAATGTTTTATAAATAAAAAAATATGTATTATTATGTCGAAAATTCCGAAAACTTTGAAATATACCTATTGGCTATTATAACATATATTTATATTTGAAAAATAAAATGTTTTACATTTAAGGCCATTAAGTAATACTTTAGTCATTTTATTTTAAATATAATGTAGGTAGTGAAATCTCTAAGTACCGGGACTCTAGGTAGCTGAAATTATGTATACGACATTCGGTTCAGCTTGTAGAAAGTTTGAAGTTTGTTCCCAAAAGCACATCCGCTATACTTTGAATGCGGGGCCTCACTTCTTGCACTGCTGATGCCGATAAATATTAAATACCTACTTATATATAGTTGCGGAATCGACTGCAGACAGTCATATACATAATATTAGTATATGTTACTCTGCAGGTGCCCGTCAGTTGTCTGGATCAAAACTGATTTCGGCCGTTGCCAGTGCAGACGGAACGACGACGAGTGTCAGCAGTAATATAATATTATAATACCTGTACATCCTCGTATTTAAGCTGCTTAAAATAATGTATATTATACAGAATGGCTCATCACCGTTCTCGTTCAACGTATATAGGTACATCGCGGGAAGACTTCGGGAAATCCCCCGGGGGTGATGGTCACCCTGTACAATAAGGGTACTCGATGTGCGCAATAAAGATACGGTCGAAAGAGGGTGAACGCGCCCTGTTTCATTGCACAACTTCAGATGATCACTGTATTTATGTAATTAATTCAGATTAGCCGAAAACGTGTAGTCTATGTAATAATGATGGACGGGTTGAGGATGGGGATTTAGGGTAGTAGAAGAAAGGGTATAATCTTCATGCCTGTATAATATAGGTGTACCTAATTATACGAAAAGTGCTATACAAAGTATCCAAACACTAAATAAATCGATATGGGTACCAAGCGCGTATAATATTATATCGTACCTATGCAGTGGCATAGTTTATAGAAACAACAAATAAAAACCTAAATCCCCTATGGTAGCTGTAACTAAGATAATATTACGTAATAACCACTAATCAGTATTGCAAATTGCACAAATATATTGAAATATTGCAGTTAAGCTCGATTTTTAGGAATTTTTTTTGGAAACTTATAGGTACAGTCGATGCTAGATAAATTGAGACGGCGGCGGCGGCGCTTTTCAGTAAGTGTAGCCCAAACTAGTCGCTGGCAGTGTGGTGCAAAGGTCACACAGTTGGCTACGACGCGCGCAGTCATCAGTTCGAACCCGGCTCAGAGCAAAAAAATGCATTTATTATTATTATTAGGGAACGGATTTAAATGCTCTAAAACACAAGAAAAATGCCTTAAAAAAATGCTTTAACATCAAAAAATGCACTAAAAAAATGCCCTAAGAAAACTTTAAAAATGGGTTTTAAATTCAATAAAAACAAAATTTTAAATTTAAAACTTATAAAAACCACATTTTTTGTGACAATTGTTGGTTTATTGGTGTATTTTCGGTAATAATACTACGGAGAACCACTGGTTTTCCGTTATCGCACCGCCGCCGACGTCTCAATTTATCTGGCAACGACTGTAATAGGTATATTTCAACGAGTTAAGTACAATGGTGCAATCAGAATTTGTACGTCAGACTTAGTTATAACTTATAACCTTTTTAAATGGAAATTTTGAGTATTTTACGTCTACGCAAATTATTCCATGAATCTACTCAAAAAATTACACTTGAAACTTTATTAAATAGTATGTAATTTATTTTCATGATGTATATATGCATTTATATACATGTACCCAACTTACATTATGCCTATAGATCACAATGGTTGGACTGAGTGGTTTTTACGCTATAAACCAATTTTTTTTTTTTGTAGTTAGGTTTGAGTGAGGGGTGTTAGGGGTAAATGTTTCAATCTCCCCCCACCCAAACATAACCAAATTACGCCACTGTACCAACGCATTCTGGTACTCGAAATATACGCGGCAAATGTATTTTATTTGCACGCGCTTGAGTCGAAAATATGATTGATTACAATATACTATCTACAATGTACGAACCGTGCCCATAGTATATTGTATTATGTCATATAACTATATTATTAAGTACACCTGCAGGTCCGTTCGTTGTTTAATTGACAATTACATATTCTATTATATCGCGCGAACGATTTCCCCTAAGCTACGAGTCAAAATCTATTGTGTTATTTTTAACTCTCGAGCCGACGTGAAGTGATGATACGGAGTGGATACGGGCGGGTGGCTTGATGACGCTCTTCTCGGATGGTGCGACGTACGACCCCGCGCACAATGCATACATACGGCGATAATATATCATTATGTTATAATAATAGACGCGAGCCATAAAATGTAATGATCATTCAGCGGCGACCCGGACAAATTTTACTACCCCTACGGCCCGCGAAACAACGAGTCGAGCTGGTTGCATGGTTGCAGTAACAATGTGACGCGTAGGTACCTATGGTTTTTTTTTTTTGGTTTTTTACTCCCTCGACGACGGCGACGACGACGACGATCGTTGCGGCATAAATCTCGTCGACATTCGAGACGGTCGCGGGGTAGTGAGTCAATTATATATCGTATATCATGTTGCAGGAAAAAAAAAGATATTAATAATACATCCCTCTATCCGCCCGTTCGTCGTATTTATTATAACGATACGATGGTCGCGTGGTAGAATAATATATTATATAATATTATACAGCTGATGTACGACGGCGATAACCGTGAAATATGCGAGCGGTGATCTCGCGGGGACTGCAGTGCAGGTGCACTGTTGCGCAATAATATCCTTTCTCGCACCCCTCCACCCACCCGTCATCACCGAAAACTGCAGCTATTGTACACAATATACACCCGCCATGTAAAACTACCCTCAGATCTGTGTGATATCATAATTGATACTGCGCGCATTGTGCGTCGATATATGACATGATATACATATGTATTATTTTTAATGTTTCGCGTAACCTACCTACTGCTGCTGCACATGTCCGCACACGATAGTATATGACATACCCCTCTCCTCCACCAAAATAGTCCCCTAATTCGTCTATACGGTTTTTTTTTCTTTTTCAAAGTGAAGATTAATATCGGGGAACCGGTGTCGTGGTCATTGCGCGTATTTGATGTAATAGGTGGCCGGCAACCTTTGTGTATAAGAACTCGTTAGGAAAAATTTTGAAAACCCAGAATGAATGAGGGCCTTTTTTTTCAAACAATCAAATCTATGATCCATGTTTAATCTACTCTTGAAGGGTTTAGGAAAGGGCTAAAATCACAGTTTTTAACAAATATAATGTATTATGTTTCAATATCACAGGTGAGAGTTTTAATTTTATCCTAAAAGATTTAACAATCGACGAATCCGACTTCTGAACACTCTAATAAATGGTAAAGATTTTGTTAAAAACTAGCTTAGCTAGAAAAAATATCTTATAGAATTTTGACAATCATTAGAGTGTTAGACCATAATATAAAAGAGATGCAGATAATAAACAATGTATCAGTTATTTGTACAATATCGTGTAAATCCACACATGCAAAAACACGAGGGTCGAGCTGAAACGCGTTCGAATAAGAGTAAAAACAAAACGAACGGACCTATAGTAGTGCTGATATGCAATTAGCTGGGGGACGACTGTGGGGGCGATTTCATTCACGTCCAATTCCCCTAATAAAAATCATACGCTACCGCACCGCGTGAACCGCCGGAATTGATATAGTTTCCGGAGCGTTGACGCGGCCGGGTATGTACCCGTTAGAACCCGGTGTGTGTGTGTGTGTGTGTGTGTGTGTGTGTGTGTGTGTGTGTGTTTGTGTGCCTGCGTATTATATTATGCGTATCATGTCGTTTACCAGTAGTCGCGAGGGCTCATCTTCATCGCCGTCATCGGACTCATTGTCCTGACCCATGGCCTCGTCGTGGGGTGTAGGTACCTCTATATATATTATGCACGGACGTCCCTAAACTACCGTCCATAATGCGACGAAAGTTCGGTCCACCGGGTGAACTGACTATCACATATATATAGTGCAGCTGCAGTTCGTACATATTATATATATATATACATTATAATATAGTATCTATGTATAGAGGACCTCGCGACGGGTTAATCCAGCGTGTAGAATTGGGTTAAAGCGTCGCCGAGGAAATAATTGGCCCCATCGTACAGCAATACGTATATAATATGTTACGCGTTACCGGATATGATGCGGATGTGCACTTGCATCGTGTATAATAATATATATATATATATATGTATCTTAATCTTTATGCGACGTGAAAACGTTTTGTATACGGCGTATGACTCACTCCGCTGCTTCAGCAGTCCGGACGTCCGATTTTAAACGCTATATGCTTATTGTCATATCGTCGACGTTCCAGCTTAACTGTAGCTACTTTAGGTGGGCCAAAGTCCCGCGACGACCGAGAGCAGACTAATACCGCGTGTGCGTCGAACCAGCGTTTTACATGGTATAATTATATTATTATATATATAATATTTGGGCGGCGGTGGTCGTATTAGTTTCTCGTTATAATATATATTGTACACTATACGCAGGGAGCCCCTAGCTTTATTGTTGTAGTACCGTCGATGACTATATTATATTATAATATAAATCGTAGTGAATAGAATAATATAATATATGTCATAATATAACCACGCACCTGCGATGTTGTAGGTGGTAGTCGGTGGGTGTACATAAAAACATATCGCGGTTCATTTGCGTAACTAGGGGTGCTTATGGGGACGCTACACCAAGTGTTGGCATATGTATATATATAGTTTAATTTTAGTACTCCTGGATGGCCGGTTTAAAATTATTAAGAATTATTATAATTAATATAGTAATTAGGTAATAATCATTGGTCAAAATTGTTTGCTGTTCTTAGGAGTAGAGAAAATGTATTTATAATAATTATACCTATCCTGGAAAAATAATGAACTGGTCAAGTTAAAAAGTTAAAAAAAAATTTTTAACTTAACTTTAACTTTTTGGCAAGTTAATGCCCACCTTTGGAAATCGAATGTAACATATTATTAGGTGTAAAGGTACAGCTGCAGTGTTTGTGCATTAAAACCTTACAGCAGGTTTACCTTGCGTCAATATTATGTACCAGCTCTTCTAAATACATACAGAACCCATCTAGACATAATATATAGTATATATTATTACAGAGCCGTGTTCGCGGCTTCCTTCGCGGACGGACTCGCCGCTAATGACGAGAGCAGTCGAAACGAAAAGGAAAAACAAGATATCACGTTTCCTCCAACACACACACACACACACACACACACACACACCAGTTTCGGTGCACACCAGCGGTATCAATAATTCGTCGGCAGTGGGCGCATATAATATACCTATACGTAGGTATATATATTATTATATGTGTACACATTTATTACGTTCTCTTCCCCGCAGAGACGGCTTGTCGGACGGGAAAATTCGATGTTCTTACACCCTTACGACTCTCGCCGTGTCTCCGCATCGGGGTCAGACTTCCTGTCTGCGCGTGTGACGAGTGTTGTAGTAATGGTGTGCTCTTAATTAGGCGTGGTCTTTGCGCGCGTAAATACCTACGCACACAGACACACATACAGCACATACACAAGACATATATATATAACGACCAAAGTCAAGAGCAGAAAAAAAGATCCAACAACAACGATGACGACGACGACGACGACGACGACACACGTGCTACTAATTATTATTTTTGGACACTAAAACCGCAGACCCTCTGCAAAGTCCGTTATTATATTTTTACTATATTATTATTAATTTTTTGGTTGAAAATCGACACGGCGGTATTCGTGCGGGCGCGGCGGCCCGTAAATCAATAGAACATACACAGTCGTAATGATTATGTGACGTTAAGGACGCGAAGTTTCCCGCCGCCGCCCGACACAAAGTCTTTGGCGAAACATTGTCGTCGCGGTGCGCACATGTCTGCACATACATAAATTATGGAAAAATCGTCGTGTCCGCATATATAACGACGATTCGGTGTAAATAATACATTATATAATATCATACAGGCGCGTCCTTAGGGGTTGTTTGATTTAATACGCTTTTTTTTTAGGTCTTTTTGAAAAAGGAAATGGGCGGTATTGATCATGACGCGCGATACATTATTATTTATTATATCCCTCTGCGCATGTAGAACTATAAAAGTTATTATTTATTTTATTATGTTCTGTGAATAGTAAGAATTCGGTGGATGGGCGCGTGTCCTATAAAAAAAATTATTATTATTATAATATCGTCGATTTGGGAGGTAACCTATTATATTATATTACGGACGTCGTATTTTTATATACTAATTGACACGGAAAAAGACGTAGCTCGTCCGATGTTTGATTTATTTTATTGTCGTTGAAGTCGTGGTGTTATCGAGGACATACGCCCATATTATGAAGAAAATATTCGTGAAAATGCCAAATTATTGTACACACGATACAATATGTTATGGTCATATTATTTTCGTAATAGGTAGCTATGTGTGCATTTCAATAAATTCAAATGAACACTATAGGTACACATGATATTATAAAAAGTTTAGGTAGTATTCAAATTTGGAAATAAACACTATATTAAGTACAGAGGTCAGAGTTATTCAAACTGTTTGTTGTAGCTTCACACGAGGTTCCGAGTGTTGGCCTTGGGTCAGGGACGAGGAACAATAATAACTATGATAGTAACTTAAGAGAATTAATACACTATTTTATTTTTAACTCGGTTTTCTTTGCACAACTACTACTTGATAAATTATGTATATACAATATATAATAACACGATTAGCATATTATATTATAAATACCTAGGCAAATAAATATATACATAATTTTTTTAACATTATTATGTTTTTGGGCTGGATACCTACATGATAAGATGTTTTTGACCGATTTTTCGTAATGTTTTTGTCATGGTTAATTAAGTCATAAACATATTTATGATTCATAGATTTTCCTTGCAGAAAAAAACTACCGAGTAACGTGCTACCGATTTTTCCTTAATATAATTTGAGAGCTTCCAATATGTTGTGACTTGTGAAGATACAAAGGAACTGTGGATGAAAAATCCTTAATACTTCTGTTTTACATAATTACATACAGATGCGTATTTGATGTATTTCATTTATTATACACAAAAGAACGAGTATGACTCAGTGGCGTAGACATGATTTCTGAAGGGGGGAGGGGGGTCTGACCCCACGTCCCCCCTTTTCTATGCCACTGGTATGACTTATAAGTTATAAGTTATAGTAGTTAGACATTTTATAAATTTCTATTAAAAATGAATCAACTGCAGGTTCTCCGTATACTAAATTTATATTAATATAATACCTTGGTATACTTGTAACAAATTAGAGTATTAAACAAAAGATATTTTGAGTAACTTTTTCAACCAGTTAATATACAGATATTATATATAATTTGAAAAATAAAATCAATGTTTTATGTATTATATATTTTATATTAATATTAATACAAATATATTTATTTATACGCTTAATGTCGAATTGTATATTTTCTAATACAGACAGCCCAGACCTCCATGATCAATGATAAGTCATCACAATAAGTTATAACATTAGCTACTAGATGTTTCCGATTTAACTATTTTCGGGAGTCAGGACTATTTATTGTTTTGTTTTTTTATATTTCCAGTTCATCTTCTTTTGTTATAAATAATTCTATTAATTATATAGGTAAACTATAGGTATAGTTAGTTATCGGATAAAACCAAGGTTATCTTGTTCGAAATTCCTTTGAACATAATATTATACGTCAAAGATATTGTAAGGGCGATCGAAAGATTACCGCGTGAATACTATATAATATTGTAATACTGAGTGGATTTTTATAATCGACATTTTGTAATATTATATTGTATGCGGTCGATACCAGTAGCGTCACTATCAAAATTTCAAATTGTTTTAAAAAAGACAAAACGTATATTATTGTGATTTGCTCCAGTAATAAATAAAATCGTAGTTTGTTCTATTCTGTTATAACTTTTTTTGCACTAATTTAAGGGGATAAACTCTTCATACTGTTATATTGTCATAATCATTATTAAACACCAACATTCGATTATTTAGAACACTACTTAAATATATTAAGTATCTACAATACATTATATTATAATACATAATACCTATAATCTATATATATAGTTTCTAAGCGAAACGCAGGATCTAAAGTTTAGGTAAAACGCTTAGATAAAACTGATGTATGTATAATAAACCTTTATTCATATAATAATAACAAAATTAATATAATTATATATATTCATAACTGCAGCTATAGATAAGTCTATTACCCATGTATGAAATAAATCCATATGTCGACGAGTAAATCGCCTGATAACAATATCAAGTTGGGCCGATCTCACCCGCAGCAACCACGCGCGGCTCGTCTAGTCGTCTCTGTGTCTGAAGAAACGGTCAAATGCCAACCATGTCCCAAATCAAACTTGCCCCCACCCCTCGCATCTCCTCCCCCCCCCTTAACACAGCCGGTAAAACGACGGCACCGGTCGATATGCCGCGAAGACCGCGCGTGAGCCTGCAGGGAGAATATTATAAGATAATGACCTCTATATAATGCGAAACCGTTGCAGCCGGTGTTGTCATTCTTATGTATCCGACGAAAGCCGTTTTTCCAACGTGTTTTCTAAACGGTACGTCGCCGCAAACGACACAATCTGCACCACCACAAACGATATCGTGCGCATACCGAAGACGTTTGAAAATCACCGCGAAAACAGAAATACTCGTCTGCAGTTGTAGGCAGGCGTGAATAAATGCGTATAAAAAAAAAATCATTTGTCCTACACCGTGCACACGTTCGTATGATATATATATATATACATATATAGGGTAATTGTTTTTCATTTTCTCATAGCGAAATATCTCGAAAATCCTTTTGACATTTTTGATCACCCCCCGCTGAAACTGACCAACACCCGCGGAATTGTATGACCCCCGCTACCCGTAATTTATGAATTATGGCCGTAACATTTGCGACGATATAAATCGAGTTTGTACCTATTCCTACCAATGCAGTTTAGCTTCTGAATTTGAAAATATTTCACTTGCAATTTTTCAATTAAAATATTTCATTGTATTTAATTATCGGTTAATTTACAGTTACAATGAACCCACTTATAAAAATAATGTTTCTCTTGTTGTAAATTTATGACTATACATAATTTACTATAATTAATACCATAATACATATTATACATGTTATATATAGTTTTTTTAATTTTAATTTCTCACATAATTGAAATTTAATTTCATGAAATTTGAAAACCTGAACTGCAGTACATCCATTACTTATAAACTATATTAAAGCCCAAAATGAATACATTTATGGCAGAATAAGCTATACAGACAGGGTCGAGTCGCCGGAAAGAAGAATGTACCGATTTTCCCATACATATAATGTATAAGATTAACGATTATCAGTATAGTTTATCAGTGTATATAGATGGTGCTTAAAATGCAAACATGTCCTGGTATTTTCTGAGATACCACCCGCGGTTCACTATCAGAGCATCACCCTGTATATTTTATAAAATATTATTATATTATTATAACTGCACTACCGAGCGAGCATCGGCCTGCGGCTAACCGCTGACGTGCTCCCGTTTTGCAGGTACATACCTATATAGTATATTAAATACATAACAATATAATACCCACGGTGTATAAAATAATAGTATATATAGATAGGTTATAGGCTGACATGTTCTCATATTAAACGTATATATATATATATATATAGGTAGGTTACCTGTACTGTATTTGGCGCCGTCATTTCGTTTTGATCGTCGCTTGCGGGGAACTTCCCTGGCGGCGGCGGCTGCGGCGACATTGCACACCGCACACACAAAACCGCGATATTATATTATTATATTGTTATATTGTGTGTTATTATTATTATTATTATTATACTCGCAATTATTGCCTATGTCGCAAGTGCCGCCAATAGCGTGTAGACACTAGACGCCGCGCATTATAGCGCACATATCGTGCGTCTCACGGGGTCCCGGACATCCGCATGCGACGTGTTAAGTTTGCAATTTTACAGTTTCCAACAATGTATTTAATAGCTATCGTAGACGTAGGCCAATAATAATACCCACATATTTATTTTTCTTATAATATAAGAAAAATAAACACATAATATTATGTTTCAAGTGCAAATGTTGACGTGTTTTCGATGTAGGTAGTTTACTGCATAATTTATAATAGGTATAGGTATACACTGAAAAAAATATATTATATAGTTTTACCAAATAGGCTTGTTAGAGAATATATCACGCGTATAGTTACTACTAGAAAATTTTAATACGCACAACATTACATTGTTTTTACTACGCAGCCCGAAAAACTATGACCACATATAATAATTCCACGTTTTAAATACGGAGTAATCCATTTAACGCAATACATTTATTATTTCCGTAAACACTAACGTTTTGGAAATATTGCTTTTACTATTTCTTATATTGTTGTTATTTTTTTAAGTTTTTACTCTTTTTAATGACAGCGTGCGATTTTAATTTCATTTTCTGAACCTCAATATTATTCGGAATATTTCGATCTATAAAACTCAAATTGCCGGAAAACTAGTTTATAATTTTTATTAGTATTATAATTTATAACTTATATACCTAAGTATTTAAAGTTTAGGTGATTGGAGTAATGGACCAACATTTTGAGGAGTACGCGTCTTCTCTCCGCTAATCTAAACTTTAAATACTTATAACGGTTATAGGCGAGTTATAATTTATAAACTATATATATAGGTACTCGTCCATTATTCGATTTTTATACATCGAAGTACTCCAAAAAATATTCTGTTTTGGAGTTTGGAATAAGAAAATTAAAATTCATGTTGTCTTTAAAGGAAATAAAAAAACTAAAAACTGAGAAAGATAAAATAGTAAAAATATATGTACTTTTTAACAATTAAAAATTATATTTAAAAAATGTAAATATAGTTATTTAAATAATGATAGTGTCCCGTTAAATGGATCACCCGATATATACCACGAGAATTAAATACTCTGCGACAGTCGTCGGCTCCTCTTCTTGACATAAAAATAATATAGGATGGTTATTTTACCGTGGATCTGCCGTCGCTATATCTTAAAAAATACAAAGAATATTTTTATCTACTAGGTATTTCAAGAGAAATTTTCATAGAAAAATGTCGAACAAACCTATGCTGGTAATCGTTTTTAGAAAAAAAAAACAGAGAAGAGTTCAGAAAATCCAATAGGATATCCTAATAGATTTTGCCTGATCCACGATTAAAATAAACACCGCCACCGCCGGCAACAATATTGAAGTGTACAAATGAATATATATAATAATATACATTATTATAAATAAAACAATATAATAATCACGCGAAAACTGGCACCGCTGGAGCGGGTAAGAGTGACGTACTCCGCCCGCAAATTTGATTCGCCGCACGCCCGTTTCCCAAACGAAGCTCATCATCGTCCCGTCGTGACGGCCCGTCGACAGACACATTTATGTACGTATTATATATATAATATATTTAGGCGGTATATACACGTAGGTATACACATTATATATATATTTATTATTTATAATATACTGTACATTTGTACATAAAATACAGAAATGTTCACGCTCTCTATATATATATTCCCACCGCGCACGAGAATACACTCTTCTCTCGAAACGTTAACGCTTATCCCCGGCAAGCGCACGTATTCGATAAACATTATTTATTTGATTTTGATTTACCAACCGTGGCCCGTGGCTGCACGAACCCTTTGAATTGTGCAGTAGACAAGTGCGAGTGAAGTATAGGTACTCCGCGAGATGTACCTATGTATTATATTATAATAGTATGCGCTCAATCGAGATGTTTAATATAAAACAACAAGTGTAACGCTGCGATTATTATGATTCGCCAAAAAGTTTATGTATAATACAACATTTATATGCGTCTACGTAAATGATGTGATTTTTTTGTTTGACCAGCACTAATATATTAATGTTTTGAGCCAATCTTCGTGACGCGCATCCCAGCCACAATGGAATAAATTAAAAAAAAAAAAATGTTTGAAAATATTTGAAAATATTTTGCATGACCATTTATGATTCAGGTAGGTACAGTATTATATAGGAATAATATTTCACCTACAAATTTAACTTTCATTGAGTGTAAAGTTTAAACCTAGATTCTATAACACGCACGTCTAAAAAACAATTTTAGATTCGTATTTCGATTTGTATCAGGTGTACTGCAGCTAGTGCTCGATGTATAATGTATATTATACCCCGTTAGGGAAGTCTTTGAGATTCTGAACGGAGCAATGAATGACATATTGATTTTGCAATGATGTGTGTGTTTTTTTTGCGTTTGTGTACACGTTTTATATATAATGATTCGATCTCCAACTTTAAGGGTAATTTCTGATAGCAAATTGAATTTAGTTGGTTCATCGATAGTGAAAATAATTCTTTGTCTTCGCTCAGTTTTTTCGAACATTATATAATTACCAACTATCATTTATCTATAATATCTGCAGCTATAAAACTTGGAATATAGTTCAATAATTTCATGTGTTATTAAATATTTTATCATTTAAATCTTCCTCTCATTTTAATCTTTTATATAGTGTATACTGATTACAGTATATAGTGTATGTACTTACCCCAAAATACATATATTAGTATATTACATAATATAAAATATAAATATAGTTATTAATTACATTATATGTTATATCGTAGTAAAGGTGGACATTAACTAGTTTCTTTACTGTCTAATCAACTTATGAACTTAAAGAGTTTAATTGGCAGTTAAAATAACTTAGCTTTCCTTAGTCGATTTAAATATAATCCATCAAGTTAAAATTGTTTTGAATTATTTTGTTTTTAAGATTTTTTACTAAAATATTAATATTAATATAAAAACAAAAACAACCCAATACTACAATAATACAAACATTTCTCTTATTTTTCTTGATAAAATAATTTTGTATATAGAAATATTTTAGTATGTTAAATACCCAGGTATAAAATTATGACTTTAAATTGCTAATTGATATTAAAAAAATTAATATTTGTTAATTTATTGATTGAGATGTGTATAGTTTAAATATTTAATTATTATGTAAAGTAAAATAGGTAAGTAGATATACACTGTATATTACGATTAAAGTTGAATAAAATAAAACAATTTGTTATAATTTAGGAAATGAGAAATAACGCAGTCACTGTTTATGTGAACCCCAACCCACATACTAATTAAAAAAAAAAAAATAGAATAACTTTTTTAAACTGAGTTAAGTTAATATTTTATTCCATATTAAGTTTTAAGTTTTAACTAATCAAGTTAAATTTATGATTTGTTAACTGTTAGCTGTTAACTTCTAAGTATTATATGTACGCCAGACTTAACGCACGCCAATTGAATAAAAATAAAAAGCGTGTAAGTGGATGTCGCTCTGATGTACAGTAGGTTACAAGTGGGTCAATGTATAATGATGACTTGAAAATTCAATTGAATTATTCAATGATATGATATCATTGTATAAGAAAACGATTCTGAGCGGAGCCGGTTTGTCAGTCTAGATAATATTTTATATTGTTATCTAGTATTTATTATAGCTTGTAAGTTGAATTAATATTATAAAATTATTATTTTTTATTCGTTTCTATGGCGATAGGCAAAATCTGTGTATAAAACTGCATCCAAACGAGATTTATTTCAAAATATTTAATATTGACTACATATATATATATATGTGTATACTGCAGTCTATTTATATTAAATGTAGACTTAAGTTACGGACAGTGGCATACTATAGTACATTTTGGGAAGTCTTAAATCGGGCGAGGTTTACTTACCAAAGAGAGGGGAAAAAATATCCTCGTCCATATAAAATATGTTAGCTATATCTTCCAACTCCCCCTTCAACACTGGTTTCATTTTAATGTAGGCACTGTTTTCTAGGTATTTTATCGTATTACTTCTTAAATCATTGACTTAAGTTTTCCGGAAACATTAGGGATATAACATGCAGCCCTCATTATTAACGTTATCTTCACAGGAAAACAAAATAACGTTGAACGAATTAAATTCCCTATATTTGCACGGTAAGGATAAACCCACGAACCCATCGAATTCTCAACCCTGATTATTATATTACGATATTGTATATTATACATTTTAACCGTAGGTACCTATATGCTATATCTATTAAATCCATAACGTAGAATTATTTTCTCAAAATACATTGGTTTCGCGCGTAAAACGATATCGGATAATAATAATATGCACGTGTATGCACACCCTGCACACCGTTGTATTAATATATTACAAGATCGATTACCGAGGATTACGTTACGTTTTCGGTATTACTTTTGGATATATCTACCGTCTAAATTATAATATTATGATACACGTATAGTCATGTAGACATCGTAGCGGAGCAATTATTAATTTAACAGGTGATTTAGTGATTATATAATATATTATGTACCTATAGAGTATAGGTACCTTATTATTATGATTTATGAGACAAATCGCGTTTTGGACATTATTTTCGACAAATTGTACATTTTTACCATTGAAACCTTCTCAAAAATGATCGGAACATTGTCACGGAGCAAATTCTAACATAAAACTCGTTCAAAATTTTGTATCGGAATAAGTATATAGACTACGCGACGGAAATTTTGTTCAACAAACAGGAGCATATTGTACGCAAACTGTACCTATACTTACGAACATTGTTCAATTTGTTTGTTTGTATGTATGGAAACGAGGCTAAGTAGACCCAACAAACTAAATTATTAAGGCCCGTTTCCATACAAACAAACAAATTGGACTGCATGTTCAGATCAATAAGTTTCTATATAATATTATCCGATACAAAATGTTGAATAATATGTTTTATTGGAATCAGACGAAAATTTGATGTGTGACTATGTTACAATGTTTAATTAAATTGTTTCTATACGATAACATTTCTTAATAATCATGTATCAAACAATATTCGGGATGCGATTTGTTTGCGCAGAAACTCATCCAAATCGAATGTCATATATAATGGCAATGCACTGGCTCAAACAAAACACTAAATTGAGAAAAATCATCAACACCATATTCGGCTGCTATAAATCCTCCTTTGAACAGAAGAGATAAAGTAATAATTATCAACAGACTCCACGTCGGCCACGTCCGTCTTGCACAGGGATACCCCAAGGAAAAGGAAGAAAAACTAATGTGCAATAATCGCAGAACCGAACCCTCATTCAACCACATAATTACAGAATACGTATAGTAAGTAGACGAACTCAAAAACCTGGGGATCTCCAACACCTTACATACAGTACTCGGACAAGACGTGGACACTATCACACAAGTTTTAAAATTCTCAAACAAT
Organism: Metopolophium dirhodum; assembly: GCF_019925205.1. Lineage (NCBI taxonomy): Eukaryota > Metazoa > Arthropoda > Insecta > Hemiptera > Aphididae > Metopolophium > Metopolophium dirhodum. Next base: position 29,557,686 of record NC_083561.1, on the reverse strand, counting down.
ACTAAGTCATATACAACTCAATTAAAAAAATAAATAATAATAATCGTAACTATGTATAATGGCTATTGTTTCTGATGTTAATTAATATCAAAATAAAAAAAGTCTACTGTACGTCTATACACCACCTCAACCACTGTTTGAAAAATGTCTAATAAGTATAGGTAGGTACATGGATATTGGATACCTATAATTTGACAAAATAATAAATATTGACCCAGGTGACGCAAAGAAATATTTACCTATATAATATAATTGTAATTAGAAAATAATAATTCAATAAAATTAACCACGAGTAATAACATTGAACGATTAAATCATCGTACGACTTATTATACAATAATATATTTTACGAAGAAATTCATTTTATTTCTGCAGAATAAATCATCAATTCGAAAATAATTATAATATATAAGTTAAGGAACGAAAGAACGCATTTCTTATTGCTGATTCAATGTACTTATATATGCTGGATTAACGTTTTATAAACGAAAATGGCATCAAAAATCTGATGAAAAAAAAACTATTAGTTAAAATGAACTAAACGCCCATTCACGTATAATATATGCACATTGTATATTATACACGCGTGTAAAATGTTTAAAAATCATTTTAAAAAAATTAATAAAAAAAGGGGGAAACTATTGGTAACCGCTCTGATGTACAGTAGTTGTAGCACTCGAGTGTACCTCATCATTGAGCAGGCACTGCGGTAATGGGAACGTGTTAAATTTGAATCGGATACTGCGCAAATAATTATTCGAACGTCATGGTTTCTCCATAAATTTATATTTTTAAATAAGACGTCATTTTTAATCGTTTTATCACTCTCGGCGGTCTGTCTCGCGTAGTATGTAGGTACCTGCAAACGGACGCTATAATAAACAACAAAATAAATAATAACTACAAAATATTATAATAATCATATTATTATGTGTCCTTATGAGAGGTATAACATTACGGCGCAACAATACGCGTTATAAGGCACACGGCTACAGTTATGTACGTCAGTCGTTATTCGCGAGTACTTCCTGCGCTGCTCGGTACATAATATTATTATTATTGCGCGATGATGGCCGTTAATTGTTATCGTACTTATTATTATATTATTATAAATAAACCGTAATATAATGTTTTGTTTTATTAATATAATAATAACAATTACTTACAATAAACGCGGCGGGTCGTCCCGGTGTTATATAGGTAGGTGGTGGTTGTACACGGAGAAATGATTCATTGGCAACGGACGAGAATGTTTTGTAATTACGCGTGTGTGTTGGCTCGCATCCGGGCGAATCCATAAATTACCGGAGCAGACAACGCGAGCTCACACACACACACACACACACACACACACACACACACACACACACGGCTGGATCAAGTGTGTGTGTACATAAAATTGTGACTAGTGAAAAATAGCTGGTTAGCCGCCGCCGGTTAGTTCTATCGTGTTGTAACGCGTCGTCTCCGTCGAATCTACATATATATATATATTTAAATTATATATACGCGTATGAGTATTAAATGTGTACGAGTGTAGGCTATAAATTATTTCCCATAGTTTTCCATTATTTTATTTTTGTTATTTTTATTATCAATCGTTTTTGCGTTTTTATTTTTCTTTCTCCGTCGATATGATACACGCGCGGAGAGTTTCGCTGTGTTTGTTCCCGTCGATAATTGTTTTTTTCTATTCAATTCTTTTGAAAAATCGTTACACGTAACTGTTAACTAAATGCATGCACTTATGCACTAGTAAACGAGTTCATGCGACTTGACTTAACAATGAAAGGAAATTCTCTAAAACTGTGCACTAAAAATTCTAGGATTCACAAAATTATATGCGTAGTATAATATTATAAATTCGTGATAAAGTTTATTGCTTGAAAATTGCCTATTAATAATATAATATGTAAATCATGAATATGTATACAAACAAAATGTATATTATGAATTTTGAAAAAAATATGATATAAATTCGTTTCCTTAAAATAAAACTTTTCATACTAAAATTTTTTATTCGAATATTATTTATAACGGTAAAAATGCAAAATTCATCATTCTCTCCCTCATCACTCTCCAAATATAGGTACACTAAAAATTATTAAATATGTAGCAAGCTATTAGATATATTTTTCCTCTGCAAGGAAAATCTAGTAATTAAAGATATTATGTTTTTGAGTACAGCAGTGCATTCGAAAAATATCTATAGTAGCATACTAACATGCTACATTTAATTTAATTTAATTTTTTTGTTATTATAATAATTTATTTGTATTTCTATACGGTAATAAACTAAGTGTTACAAAAATCGGCCTCGCAAAATCGATTAGGAAAAAAAGTCTCCAAAATTATCTAAAATTATACATAATATGCAATAAACAATTTCATCTTTGATATGCTTTGAATCATGTAAGCATATCACTTATTTTGAGAGAAAAATAATTAAAAAATATATTTGTGTTCTAAAAACTAAAAAGTATTTATACATATATAGGTACATTTACTCCACAAGTTTTCGTTCATATTCTAATATACGTATTTACTCTTTAAACCAATACTTTTTGCCTAGATTATACTGACTGTCAATGCTGCTTGAATCGTCCAACTTTAGTATAACTAAATGCTCGATGGAAACCATCAGTAATTATTCTACTAAAAAGGTATTATTAATATTTTAAAGAAATTGAAAAAAAAATATTAGGTATATGATTTTTATATAAATTAAGTATAAACTAATATAACAGAAATATATAATCAAGTTATTATAGATATATAACTTTATCATTTTAGTTATTATGATTAACTTTAACTAGTCCCTTGAATTTCATTATAAACGGTTTCTTTTATATACATATATAGGAATATATTAATATGTATGACTCTTAATCATATTCATAAATCATATATTAACTATGTCATCAATTTACAGGAAAAAATGGATGCTTTAAAGAATAGCCTGACAAAGCAGTCTAATACAAGATTCATGTCGGTAGGAGATCTGAATATAGGACAGCTATACCGGATAATAAGGATGGAGAATCGGTAGACACAGTACGGTCTCACCGTACACTGTGTATTAGAGGGTGGTGATGACGGAGGGTTAATGGAAGTTTATCTACCCAGATCAATTAAGATCAGTGATGAAGACATCCTTCAATTCAACCAGGGTGCAGGAGATGATAAAGTGTTGAACCTAATTTTCAAAGGACGGCGTGGGCAGTCGTTTAATATCAGATTTCAATAATGTATAATATAAAATATAAATAAACATGTATAAATAATTATTGTTTTATCATAATAAATCGATCATATTTAATTTGATTGAAAATATGTTCTATCTTTAAACCTATTCGTTATGCTCAAACCCTCTATACAATTTAATATAGTATATATAACCATTTAAGTAAAGAGTTTAATTATAGTTATAACGTATTAATTACATTACTATAATTACATCGTAGTAATAGGTTAAAATATAAAATATTATATATATTCACGTATATGGTATATATTATAATAGATTTTAAGTTATTAACATTCAGTCTATATGTTAGAGGTATTATATATATTCACCTATATATAATAGATTTTATTATTTTAAGTTATTAACATCGAGTCTATATGTTAGAGGTGATAGTATTTGAAATATATAATATGTAAATGAAACAGTTGAGTGTAATGAGAATAATACGAGTGATATTCTACTAGTAATAAGCGTATAGTATTTTATAAATATTATAAAACTATGAATTTAGTGTAAAAATAATTTAAAGTGATATTATATAGTTCTCAGGTAGTGAAAAGAATATCAATATCGAGAATCTTGATATCATTATCATATCATTATCATCATTATCGTCTTTAAAACATAATAACCATCGTGATACGAAAATGGATATTACATAATATTATCCTTATCTATGCATGACATAATCGTGGGGGGGGGGGGTACACGTATGTCATCGTGCTCGAAATACTATTCTATCACGAAGGTGTCTATCCTCACCCTACCTCACCCCATCAACTTTCTTTCCATACGTAACCCAATCATGTTAAATCTTACCCCCTCCCATCCTTTCTATATCTATTTCATACACGTTAAATACTTAAATCCCCCACCCTTATCATCAATTCTTATATATATATGATACGAGTGATATTAAAAATTGTTCCAGTGGTTGCTTGGAAGTGAATCTGTTCGATACAACACATTATTATTATTTAAAAAAAAAAAATCCGTAAACTAATTCATCTATAATATGTCGTCAACCATCTTAGGCGTTCACTGTATTCTCGGAGTCAACAAGGAGTACTTTATTAAAGAAATGTCTATAATAGACATCGACTCATCGTTCAATCAACACTGGATATTTAAACATACATCTTTGAAACAAGATGCAAAAAGTCGAAGTGTAAACAGTTGGCTGCAACGGCTGCATCACGGTTTATCGTTAGATTACGGTGATGTAGAGTATGAAGAAATACATAAAATACTCCAATCGTTAAAATTCAAGAGAATTTACGTAAAAGGTCTGTATAAACAACGGATTATCATTGACTTTATGCTGCACGCCACCGTATTCGACTTAGAAAACTTTGAATGCCCCCGGATGTGTCAATTGACCAGAGACACACTACCATGCTGTGATTTTCATACGGATTTTAATCCACAACAATGTACATTGAATAAAGTATTTGCATTGAAAAAATGTTGAAATTTTGTACAGAAATTTTCTACTATGTATAAATTACCATTTTTTTACATTATCTATCTACAACAGTTTTAATTGTTACATACATTATAAAATATATACAGTTTTTTTTTTTTTTGAAAATAATTCCTAAACCCCTAATAAAAACCATTGCACGGCCACTCACGGAACGGTATGGACACTCACGGAACGGTATGCCCGCCTACCGTCAATTCAATAAGGATTCAATTTAATTTTAATTTATATATATATATATATATATATGTATTTAACTAGCATGTGTACAATTATATATTTTATTTTTAATTTCATATGATACAATTATTACATTTATTATTACATTTTTTTTTTTTATTATTATTTAAATTTGATATGGGGATATTACACACATAGTTTACACATAGTAGTATGGGGATAGTTCACACATAGTAGACAACGCGTTTATCGTCAAAACGATTAAGGGTCATTTTCATACATATTATAAAAATTACACAAATTATAAATATTATAAAAATTACACAAATTATACATATTATACAAAAATAGTTATAAATCAGTATTTTTCGGTTGAACCTCTCCGTTTTTAAATTAGTAAAATACGAGAAAATCTAATATTTCAATGTTTTTTTTTTTTTTTTTTTTATTGAAAGACTTAAACGATACGAGTACTACTGAGTCCTCACGATATGTTTATGTGTGGAAAGCAATAAAATCGTTAATTTCGCCAAGTACCCCGGAATTAATGAAAAATACAATAACAAATTCGACAAAATCCAGAATATATGACAATAATAACATAACCAATAATAACATAAGGGGACGGAGTGGCCAACCCGAGTTCGATACCTTGGCCGCGGGCGGCATTTTTCTTCGGGCAAGTCACGGTGTCCGGAGAACAAGTGCCGCCATCCCCCCACCCGGGGCACGGCAGAAACCTACAGGTACCCCATTAGAAATTCTGCCAAAACACAACACACACGTGTACCAACCTACAGTGCCCTCCCCCACACCCAATGGCCTATGTTGCCGCGGGTTACCCAATAAAAAAAAAAAAAAAATAATAACATAACCAATATTTACTATAATTGTAACCATTCGAAAAATAAGAGGTGAAATTTTCAACTCAAATGTTTATTTCACTGATTTAAAAACGGAGAGGTTCAACCAGGGAGGCAATTATTCATTTTACTATAAATACAGAGGGAGAAAAGAAAACAGTTTTTACTATGTGTGTAAGTTTAAGTAGTTTAAATAAAGGGTTTTAAGTTTTTAGGTCGTTGCTTATATTTGGTGTCACCTTGTACGTTTGAGTCGGATCTGAAATCGATTAATTTATGATCGTTGAGGACAAAGGTACTATATTTCGCATTTCTATCTACCTTTGATAACAAAACTAAAACCGGTTAATTCAAGGTCTTTTTGTTACTTAATCAAAGGTAGATGTATATGGATTGAAAAATACATATACGACAATAATTAAAACACCCTTAAATGTTTGTGCAACTGCTACGGGAGTAGGTAATATTAGTCGGTTCTATCCCCTTTTTTAAAATTACATGAAGATTGAAAAGCGTTTATCCACGACTTTCCCCCTTGAGCGATCAGATTTGTGGGTGCTTCCTATCCCCGTTTTTAACAGTTACAGGGAATTTTAAAAACGTTTATCCACAACTTTTCCGCTTGCGATGGCATTGTCGTCCCCGGGAAAATTTTTACTAAAAATTAGCAAGAAAAATATTACAGTTGGGTTATTAATAAATAACCAGATTTCAATTATTTTGCTATTGGAATGTAAACTTTCAAAGAAAATTATTATATTAAGTTTAGAAGAATGGTTTACACTTATGTCTGAATCTAATTACAATTCAACTATTAATAATTTGCACACCAAATGTAGACGTGTAAAAATAACTGATAACTTTTCATATTCAATCAATGTTAAACATAGTTCAATTACCTTGCATATAAACGACAATAATTTTTTTTTTTTTTTTTTGTATTTGTTCATTGAAACGACCTCAAGGTCTTCGTCAATGCTTATCACAAGTGGGTAGTAGGGAGATCATGTGATCTATTTATCTATGTATATATATCACTATATACATGATACTACCCCCCTTCTCCAAGAGGAGACATGTGCGGTCTTCACTCCCAGTGGAGTGGGACCTAGTTGGAAACCGGATGACGCAATCGGACGTCAGCATGGGGATTTTTGGTGGTTGCGTAGAACCACACAATTTTTTTTGCACTTTGCTATGAATCGAACCGATGACTGTGTGAGTCGTAGTCAACTGCGTGACCACTGCACCACTCCGGCCCCAAATAAATATATTACATTAGTTTGACAAACATTGACTTCGCCCGTCTCAAGCAAATACAAAATTTGATCTAGTCGACTATGACACTGGCTGTAGTATTAACATACTTACTTACCCTAAATTCAAATTTAACAAACTCTACACCCAACGCCTTAGCCCACTAGTCCATGAGCCCACAAGTTATTTAATTGATATTTGCGCATATAAGTTGAAATAACGAAGAATAAAAAACTATGATAAAAAACGAAAACTGAGTAAAATATCTTTTTATAAATTTTCCCGGGGACGACAATGCCATCACAAGGGGAAAAGTTGTGGATAAACGTTTTTAAATCCCCCTGTAATTTTAAAAACTGGGATAGAACCGAATAATACTACCTACTTACGGGCCTAGAAGTTTGTCTTACAGACGTACGAAATACATTTTCAGTTGTGACTTACCAGTATCGGTTCTGATTTTTTCCTGTCCTCAAAATGTATGACAAGTATAAGTAATAAACAAAATATAATTATAACAAAAACAACATTTAAAATTGTAGAGTACATTTTAGAGTTTTCTTTGGTTTGGATATCTTCTTCAATTTATAACATAAGAATAGTTATTAATTATTATTATTTTCACCCGAAAACTTCTATGAAACTTACTTCTACGTAACACGATTTGTTGATGTCCACTGTCTTTACAATGTTATTTATTACGAATTGAATTGATATTTACTTATATAATAATAATTCAGGTTGCCATGTTCCTAATATTTGTTATTAGCCAGTTAAATAAGGTTGTTTGAGCAATAATATTATTAACATATTTTTTAATGAGTGTACCTATATTATTTTATATACTTTTTTTTTCAATCAACATTTTCGAAGGACTTATAAGATAAGGGTAATGAATAGGACTTGATACACAACGTTATTATTTGAATATATATACATATATATTTTATTTACAATTTAAAGCTTTAAACAAATTTTTATCTTCATGTTAATAGAAGTTAATAGAAATCGTAGCAATGTGATTTAAATTTCATACTAATGTGTTAAGAAACTGAGCATATCACTCATTCTCTAAAAGGTGTGATGAGGAGTAATATGTTATATAGTCAATGTATAGCATGTTTTCATGATATTTTAGAAATCATCAACACATATTACGTAATATAACGCTAACGGAATAGTTAATATATATCACATTAAGATACGAGATTTCATTTGAGGGGGTGCATATAATTATCCAACAGACATACCTGTATATCGAACCTACACAGACTGAGAGAAAAATGGTATGTCATTTTTTTATTTTGTTTTGTTTCATGATAGGAAATAATTCTAATTAATGGTTTATAACTACTTTTATAGTTAGCAGAATTGACGGGTGACACCACTCCAGACATTTCAACGTGTAGGAAAATCATGAAATCATCGTCAGAGAGTCAGGAGATAAGAAACTCCATAATATTCGATCTATAAACGTGTAATGGTAAACTATTTAATGGCTAAGAGGAGAGAGTTATACCGTTATAATAATTATCCCTTAAACTATATCAGGAGTGGTATGTCAACGAATCGATGTGTGTATGAAAAAATGTGCACACGTACGCATACCGTTCCTGATAAGAGGTGGATTAATATCTATCGTGAGGAAATTAATAAAGAAATAAATTTAAAACTGGGTCCTGCCTCGTCGATATTAACAGATTATCATTTTATTCGCGATACTCGGAGATTACTTGATGTTCAACTGGCTGTCACGCTAGCCGATGCACTTGTATATTCAAATAAGCGGTGGGGTTATTTATGTTGTAAATGCTCCTTCACCCACCCGCGGTATCCATTCGAATATAAAAAATGTTTAGAAATATACCCATTAATTAACTATGCGACATATAAGTTTATAATAAATAATGGCTTCAAAATATAATATAATATAATATAATATAATATAATATAATCTATTGTTAATTAATTCATAAGTATTTAACATAATTTAGTATACAGTTTAAATTTATGTATATAAGTAATTTCTATTAATCTACATTGTCTTAATAATCACCACATTGTGTATATTATGTTTAATGCCTTTAACATTGTTAAAACAAATATATATATTACGATATTTTCATGTTTAGCTAGTTTATATATGATCTACTATTATGTAACGTATATCGATTAAATTGTTTTAAAATATTGACTTAATTAATAATTGATTATAATATATTAGTTGGATATCTCAGATTTTTAGGAAACACGAAATCAAAGTATATACCAACAACTATAATAGCAACCAAAAAAAAAAACTACTGCAATAATATTGCATTGGCTCTAATATAAGTATACATTATTATATTGTTATATTGTTATATTTAACACAATAATTATTATTAATTAATAACAATCATAATCAATAAAAAAAGTATAATATTATTAATTGTGTCGTTAAACAATATTGTTATATAAAAAACATGCAAATATCACATGCATAGTGTTTTGTTGACAACCCATTTCCCGCCGTAATGTTACTACCACCTCCAGGACTATATATATATTTATATTTTATATTTTTATACGTAGGTACACAATACGCCTCTGTACACATATCGGATAAAAAATATAATTTTATATTATGTAGTTATTATTATTATTTTTCGAACTCCACAGCAATAAGTATATATTTTTATAGTAGATATCTTATATACGTATAGGTATGTATATACGAAATCGGACATGATTTAAATATATTATACTTTGTGTTGAACTATAATCTCGAGATTACTATACAATAACAAATGACCTGCAGAACAAAATATTTCACTTTACGTGATTATTTATATTAAATAGTTTTTTTTTCTTTTTTCGTCCCGAGGGCTGGAGCCAGTTTAAAAAGCAATTCAATATATTATTATAGTATATATAATATGTACAAACGTGTTTATAAATCATATGATTACACGTCATAATTAATTGTTTTGAGTACCTACCTTATATGTATATATGACTAAAATAAATACGAGCCTGGACTATGCATAGGACGGGGGTAAATTAAATTTTCACAATTCTTTAAAATGTTTACCGTAGTTGTATTTAAATTAAAACAGTACCTGTATACCGGGCTGTACTATTTTACAGCTGTACATTATTATTATTTTAATTTTTAGAACCCATTTCAAACATTCGTATATAGTGCATCGTTGTATAATACTAGAGAAGATTATACGGATGACTAAATCTTCTGCAGTTTTGAATATTATGATGTTATGTTAATATACAAATATACATAATATATAGGTAGTATTGAACTGTGACCCATAACGAACAAAATATAGTCCTGCGTGACGTCCAATAAATAATAATTAAAGATTACTTCCAATGAACATTTTGAAGCAAGTAAATAAAAATTAATTTACTCGTAATATATTAATGAGGAAAAAAAATTGTTTTTAATAATTTCATCGTGATCTTAAGTACTATTATATATACAGCCGTTGTATAGGGCTGATATGAATACAGTAAACTGAAGCTATACACAGTAGGTACACTATACAGCTGAATACAGTACACTTTGGCTGGCAGCCGGAATATACGCCTTTTTATTCGGCTAGCGCTGCGAATTAAAATTCAGATTTTTCAGATTTTTATACGAAAGTATGCGAAAAAAAGGTCATTTAAATTTAACCGGGCCATTGTGACTTTTGAAGTTTTAAAACTATGACCCTTTGAAACCTTTGATACAGTTTGAATTACTTATCCCCACATTACACGTACAGTACCTATATGTATAGTCTACAGTATCTGTATACTGTAAATATACTGCAGTCTATACAACGAATTAAAAATTATAAAAAAAAATGAGAAGCTCACGCTGCTGTATAATGGATAATTTACATTTCACTGTAATCTGTAAGGATGTATTAATTAACTATCAAAAAAAAATGTATTTTATATTTGAAAAAATATTAAGTTACATATAGGTACCATCATATTTTCTTTTTTCTTCTAAGCATTGCCGTTAGCTAAATGTTACGAAAAGAGTAAAAATTGAAGACTTCAAGTTGAAATACAATCACTTACGCACAAGCAATGTCAGCGCAATGTTTGTTTTTTCGCTCTAACTCGTGTGCAACACTGATAAAACTCAATCACGTAGATCGTTTTTTATAATTTTTGAGTAATCTTAGCATGAAACAACTGATCACAAAAATTATAGAGAATAATGTTTTTAAGGGTTTGACGTATTGAATTATATTATTATTTGGCTTTATATATTCGACTTTTAAAAATAAAAACTGTTGATTTAAATGGATATTAAATTGTTTTGAGACAATATATAGACAAATCGATATAACATGTCATATCTAGCCTCAAAAATATTATTCTCTATAATTTTAGTGATGGGTGATTTTACTCTAGGGTTACTCAAAAACATAAAAAAAGTTGGTTTATATTATATAGTTTTATTTTATACGGTTATTATACTTCTAAATTTTAGTTTATGGTAATTATGTTTGTAACAACTTCCTTCCCCTTCACAAGTTAATCTTAAAGAGGGAGATATTTTCGTATTTAATTTATAAAGTAGAAAAATACAAAAAATAAAAATAAAAATGATGCATTTTGTGAAAGTGTTTTGTCTAAGTAGCGCGTGGGCCTGCAGAGAGATAAGACAAACGTGCTCTGACATAATCCTATTATATATGTATTAAAAACTTATCGAACCGTGTTGCACTAAGTAATAATTAATCAAAATATGTATACCTATGCATAACATATTAATAAATACATAAGTGAGCTGAACACATGTACCTATAGGTATTATATGCAATTTGTGTTGCAACTACCGAGTGTACCTAACGCAAAGTTAATAATAATAATATATATTGTACATATAAATATATATATATATATATATGTAATATGTATATAATATTATATGCATACTTTTTATATTTATTTTACACTATTTAACATCAGCTAATGTATTAATCATAGTTAATAATCGATAATAATGTAATTATTATTTTCGTAAACTAATCATATTTTATAATTTAATTACTACATATCAAATAATATTTTTATTGCATGTGTAAACATAGTCAATAATTAATAAACGATACATACAAATCAAAATAACTAAACGAGCATACACCTTTTTTCTGCGTGCGCTGCCCCAGGACCTCTACATACGATTTTCACAATTTTTTTTACAAATATTTAGTATGCAATATGTATGAATTGGTATGCCTATTTTTCAAGTTTGTATATCTTTAGTTTTCTCCCAACATACAAAAAAACAGAGGTGGTACTGGAAAAACGTTTACCCCGTATCCCCGCGACAACCAGTGGTGTTGGGGTGTTTTTTTCGGTCCCATAACTATTGGCTCCTAAGCAATTCATCATATGAATTTTCTTCTTTTTTTATTATTTTAATAAAAATCTATACCTATTCAAATGTTGTACAATACGCTCAAGTGGTATTAGTATAAAGTCCAGCTGGAAGTCTTGAGGGGAAAATTCACCCACTGACAGTGATGACACTTCTTAGGTACACACTTACAATTCATTTCTTATTCGTACAACTTGTGTTTTGCAGTCAAGCAGACTCTTGATTTTTTAGGACCTGTTGTTTAGCGTAGTAGGTGGTACATATTATTAGTGTTAAATATACAACATTTAATTTAATTACAATAATATATTCACAATGAATGAATATAATAAGTGTATATAGGTAGTAATTATATACCATCATACCGATATACGGAAACTCCCACGAAAGAACATAATATAGCGAGATCCACTTCAGACGACCGAACCGGCGCCGGAAAATTATTTCGCCGACTTACTGGTCGTATTAATTATACATTTGTACCTACTTGTATAAATTAAATTATTTTTATTTTCGATATAATATGGTTGGAAGAACGCGTCGTTCAATACTTAATAGACACAATAAAAGATAATAATGAAAATAAAAATGAAAATAATAAACATAATGTTATTATATATTATATATTATATTGACAGTATATGCGAGTTTGTCGAGTATGCGTTTTTGGATTCTTGCAGCTACAGCACCCTTATAACGCACCAAATACAAATCGTATGCGTAAGCCTTTTATCGGGAGGGTGTAGCAAATCCCCTGACCCGTATTATCCAAGTTATGCAAAATAATCATTGCAGGAGCCGCGTTTGATCATCTGGTTCTGACTATAGTGGGTTTATAGATTTGTTTAATAAAACGACGCTATTCAAACATATTATATTATATTCTTACAATTTAACAATCATAAACAAACATACATTCACGATGTCATATGTAATACATTATATTATTATAATATACATTAACACTGAAATATATTCAAATAATATGTCACTGCAGATGCCGTCATATTTATCAAAATATTGTTGATCATGATTTATATAATATTTGAATATAAATAGTACGCGTTTGATTTTAAACTCCATTATTTTACGTACATAAATCGTACGCTTAGCATATATATTAATATGATATTTTATTATACGAAGTTGGATTAAGTGAATTCATTTTGTGCGATGAAATATTATTTTATTTTTTTCGGCGTTTGGTAAAAAAATACAATAAATATTACGCAGGAGCAGGTATATTCACATTTATATAATAATATAATTATAGCGATTGCAAATTGTATTTACTAGTGTGTTTCGTGTACAAATATAAGAATTAACTACAAACATTAATACCCAAAGATAAATTATTATTTTTGCACATAATAGTTTTTTACGGTTTTTATATGGTATCGATGTAACACTTCATACTCTTGTTATGATGTTGCTCATGGTTTATTCTCTATTATGCGCCTTTAGATATAAGTTATTGACATTGACATTGTTACATAAATTATAATAATTGAGCGTCTTCATTTTAGAATAAATGTAGTTAATGCTATAGAAATAACCCATTATTTTACTTACCTTATATTTCAAAAAAATGTGTGTCTCATAATATTTAATGTCTGCGCTGCTAATACAATAAATGATTAAATTTTTTTTCATTCATCATAGTACTGTTTGAACTAGCTATAATCTATTTTAATTTGATGTAATTGTTAATTAATAATTTTCTCCTCCTTATATTAATTGTATTTGTTCTGTTATCAACTATGTAAAAGTGTAAGAGTGTAACTATTATGTGTTTTATTTTATATTTTAATTGCTTAAATTGGAATTTACTTCCGCAATAAAGATTATTATTATAATATTTTCACTCCGTTTACGCAATTCGGAATATCAATCCTTAGAATTATTTGTATTTTATAAAATATCTAAAATACTACATAAAACAGGACAACGGTAGCCGGTAGGTTATATACTTACGTATCCGACGTCGAAACGAAAACACTTCGAAAACAGGCGAAGCCCGTAAATACTATATTATTTGGCCTTTATATATTTCTTTAAACCCCGTGTGACGTCTGTCGTCTTCTGTTTAAGCGCCTCGACAGCTATATACATAACACTAAATAATGTTCTACATAACATTATACATTAAATCGTGTACACCTATATATATATATAAGCGTACGCAACCCCATCACGTGGTGGGCTTCTCGAGTCTACCGTCTACGCGACGCACGCTCCGGTACACATATTATTACTATTCTCCTTTGGGCAATTAAAGAAAAATAATCGTCAGTCAAGTTTTGAAGTCATGCCCATAGGTATATGCGACGTCGTATGTACTCTGCAGCCAGGAGAAAAAATGTTTTGTTTTTTTCCTCTCGAGTATTATTGTATTGTTGTTGTCACAGACATGCGGTTGCTTTCACGACCCATTACGTTTTTCCTTTATCGCCGCCCCGGCGCATCATGCTGCAGCATTATATTATATTTATATACATATTACGACTATATGTGTAATATAATATAATGTATACGGTTCGTCGGTGGTTTTTTCCACTCCGCGCGGGGAGTTTTGGTCCGTAAAAACTTTTAAAACAAAGTAATGAGTAGATAATATAATATTATACCTATGACGAATTCAAAAATAATTTCGACGCGTCTGCGATCGTAATTGTTTTCATTCCGTTATTTGGGCGGAGTCCAACCAATTTTCATATTAATTTAATATATACTGTGTTACGCGAGTGTATAATATACGCAAGTTAAATAATAATAATTGTCGAGGCGTGTTTTCAAAGTTTACCGTACAGACACTATACGAGAACGATATTTAATTATACGTATGTTTATAAATAGTTATATACATATATATTATTCCCATTTCCCAATTCATCGTACATGACTATAATAATATGTAGGTAAATGAAAAAAAAACGTATAATATTATACGCGCCAGTTGTAGGTATAGTTACCTACTACAATAATATAAGCACGTTATTACAAAATAATAATGAATAATAGGATTATATATATAAATATATTATTTTCTTATGTTATTGGATTTATTTTTTTCAATTATTACAATTTGGAATGACACGCGGGCGTTTAATATTTATAGCGTAAAAGCTTAACATCTCTCTTATAATCATATGACTTGACCCCGACGCGAGCAACGTTGTTTGTCGATATTCATAATATTAGAATATTAATATTATAGTATATATAGGTAGGTACGTGACCATAGATTAAGAAGGTTATCAGAAAAATAGCGGCTTTGAATAGGTAGGTACGCGTGAATGTCTGATGATTATAATATCTAAGTATAAAATAAAAATGTTTTCCGTGGTTTAAGGGAAAATCACATATACAATATACGGTAAAAAATTATGTCTGCAGATAATACGTGCATATATATGTATATTTATTAGGTAGCTAATTTATTGGCAACTGTGTAATACTTAGTATTTATTAATTTACTATAGGTATTCTTATAGGAATATTATTAACACATATTTTTAATCGAGATTACCAGAAAAGTTAAAAGTAAAATTAAATATATAAATAGGTAACTACTATTATAGGCACCTAGCTGCCAATAAGCTTTTATATTGCAACAAATTAATTTTATATTTTAGTTCTGAGCACCTAAATTAGTTTTGGGATACGAAAATAATTATTTCAACTTTAAAGCGGTCAGATTGGACGTTTTTGACGTCGAATTTGACAAATCAATAATTCATCTTAAATAAAAAAAGGTGCGTAACACTCAATTAGATGTCTATATACAGAAGTCGCTGTAATGGATGTGTTAAATTTGAATTCAATGATATAAAATCATCTTATACAAAAACTGATTATGAACGAAGACGAAAACGGTCGAAAGAGCGAAAGCCTATAATATTACTAAGTATATTTTGTAATATTATTGTGATTAAAGTAATTTATTTTAATACTACCTATATAGGCAATAAGCATAATCCAAAATCGATTTGGTCAAAAATTGATTTTGCGTAAAAATACCGATTTTTCCTTAGTTTTTTTTTTGTTTTTCCAGGCGCTTTTTGAAAATACTGGGAATTTTAAATGTTGCATCAACTAGATTTAATTTCCCACCAAAATAGATCTGACGTTGAAAATCGAAGTATTATTTTGATTATTATCTTGTACACGGACAAAAAAAAACACACACATAATTCTAAAATCAATATATTCATCGCTTAGAATCTAAAACAAAAAAAAATATATAATATTAAGTCATAAAATGCGTTATATAACGTGGGAAACATGTTTCTTATTGTATATATTTAGTTAGTTTATAATAATATGTTTAGCCCTAACGATTAGTTGAAAATTTAATTAATACATCATTATTTCGAGGATTTATTTCCAAAGTAGTTTTTTAACCTGTAGACTAATTAACACTCCACTATAATAACTAATAAGTATAATTTAGAAACAGCAATAATTATTTATTTTTTTAAAATTTTTATTGATCATTACGATATTAAATTATTTTGAATTCGTTCGAACTATATTGCTGTTTTCTTCATAATATTTTTATTTAAGTACAAACCACAAAAACATACTTTTGTGTTTCTCAGAATAGATAATTGATCTAAATGGATACACTGCAATGTTTATTATACTCGTGTTCCAAACATATATGGAATAATAAATGGTATTTAACGCGTCTCTTGCGACATTTTTAAAAAAAATTCAGTAAAAAGATAAAACTGTCACGTACACGTCGGCAGGTTATTACAGTATGTAAATGTATAATATTATAATATAGGTTGATTCATCAAACATTCAAAATATTTTAAACATAAAAGAAGATTTTTCATTGAAAATGGTTATGTATAACTAAATTAAAATTTGAACAATTAGTTTCTGAGTTATTGAACCTATATTTGGTACCTATGTACCTTCTAAAAATAGTACGTCACGATAATTGGCTTATAGAAGATGTGGGAGATATGGTGGTTTGAACATTTTAGTAATTAGTGATAAACATTTTATAATTTGTAAACATTTTCCGATTATAATATAATAATACAGTCGATGTCAGATAAATTGAGACGGCGGCGCTTTTCAGTAAGCATAGCCCAAACTAGTCGCTGGCAGTGTGGTGCAAAGGTCACACAGTTGTCAACGACGCGCGCAGTCTCCAGTTCGAACCCGGCTCAGTGCAAAAAATTGTATTTATTATTTTACAATTTCTACTTTTTGTTCTTAAACAAAAGATTATTATGGGGGGACGGAGTGGCCGACCCGAGTTCGATACCTTGGCCGCGGGTAGCATTTTTCTTCGGGCAAGTCACGGTGTCCGGAGAACAAGTGCCGCCATCCCCCCACCCGGGGCACGGCAGAAACCTACGGGTGCCCCATTAGAAATTCTGCCAAAACACAACACACACGTGTACCAACCTACCCAATTTAAAAACCTACAGTGCCCTCCCCCACACCCAATGACCGATGTTGCCGCGGGTTACCCAAAAAAAAAAAAAAAAGATTATTATCAGAATATTTGATTTTAAATTAATATTGTAAAATAATTTTTGTGCCAATTGTTGGTTTATTGATGTATTTTCGGTATTAATATTCAAATACAGAGAACCACTGGTTTTCCGTTAACACGCCGCCGCCGCCCTCTCAATTTATCTGGCAACGACTGTACCTACCTAATTTATACACTACATATTACATAGTATATAGGTATTTTATATTTGATAAAAATCCATTAGATGTTAAGGGTTATGATCCTTGGCACACACAGTTTAATAACTTAAAAACTATACTTAAGTATTTTAAATTTAATCTAGATACTTGATTTTCAATAATTATTTAATAATTTGCTTATCGACTAATAGGTCAATATCGACAAAGGCGGTTCTCATTTGAAAAATGGCTTAAAAACTCTAAATAATTAAAAACATACGGTGTTTAAGCAGGTGAGCATCGATATATATATATATATATGTATTGTATGCATCAAATGATACAAACTAGGGGTTAGCCTGCCGGTGATGAATCACCCTGTATAATATTCAGCATATCAAACCTACACGATCCACTTTCAAAATTACGCATAAATCGTCTAGAACGGAATACAATGATTATTACTTGACTATTTAGTCGTATTATATTATACGCGTGTGAAATGGAAGAAGATAATATACTAACTATATATGTTATTATTATATCCTCCCTCTCGGGTTCCGGACGTACCTACTCGTTTATTTTTTTCGTCGTCGCCGTCGGTTTCTAAAAAGTGCAGTAAAAACCTTCACCGAGTATTTTTATCGCCCCACCGCCGACGATACTTCTGCGGAGGCGAACCGATATTTTTATGCGTCCGCGTCTCGTTCGTGTGTGTGCGCGTATATTATTGAATCGTCAGACTCGTTAAAAAACGACTATAAGGAGGCAAAATAATATACGATACACATAATACACACCACGAGCTATGTATACATAATATAAGTGAGCGTGTGTGTGTGTGTGTGTGTGTGTGTGTGTGTGTGTGTGTGTGTGTCAGAAGGGGCCGCGGGGGAGAAAACATAAAAAAAAAAAAACTCTCGTCATTGCTTTCGGCCGCACTGACATATTACGGTCTAAATAAAAGTTAACAGCCCGCCGTCGCCGACAGAATCTCGTTTTTTTCCGCTTTACTCGGTCTTTATTCCGATGGCGGCGGCTGTCGGCGCTGTATCAGCTGCTGTGGTATTATCACCGCCGCCGCCGCCGCCGCCCCGGCAACCACCGCGTCCTTCGTCAGGACCACTGTTGATGCTGCTGTTGATGCTTCTGCTGCTGCTGATGTGGCCGTGTCGATAATCATCTTCGCGCGCGTTTGAGGAAGTTTTTATTACACCTCCGTCGTCGTCGCCAGACTATACAGGTGGTCGCCGACCGGAGGAAGCATTTACATAAACGCGTATTTTATAATATATACTTTATATATTTTAATATACGTATATAATATATTATAATATAGTGTGAGACCGATAACTGTGCACGTACGCGAGACACGGGCGCAGAGATTAATTATAAACGATGTACATGTAAATACACGTACCTACCCGCTGTATTTATATTAGGTAAGTATTATACTTTCGTTGCTGTACGATTCTGTCACGCGAGACAACGATATACGTAAAGAGGAGAAAAAGAATATATTGAAAACAATTTCTATACAACAAGATCTCGCGACGCGTGAGGTATAAGAACTATTGAAGTACCTATACTACATATTATTATTGTTTAGGTACATACTAAACCTATTGAGTTCCTAACATACATATCTAAATAATATAATATGTAAAGTATACACACTGACAGGATTGGGGGAGGGGGGATTTGTCCCGAGGAAACACGAAAGTCATAAAATGTATTATTCAGACCCTATATCTACTCCATCCTTTTTTTTATAAATAGTTGCCTTTGCAGGCTACAGTCTACAAATTATAATTGTAAATTCTTATAGTAAAGAGCTATAAAACCTGAGCTGAGATACACAAAAACCGAGATACATCAATACATAACGCCGTATTTTGTATTAATTGCAGATAAGTTTGAATCATATAGAGTTGGCATTTTCAACGGACAATAAAGAACCCGGGTTATGCAGATAGTATATAATATATATAATATAAAATGAAATACAACTGCTCCTATTTATACTAAATGTCTAAATGTATAGCGTACAATTCATCAAACGGTTTTGATTTGTCTATAGGTGCTTTCGGGAGTGCAGGACCAAAAATTGTATAACCACAACAACATAACATCTGATACAATGATATATAATTATTGCACTAAAAGTATTATACTTTTATGTGTACGGTTAATTACAGTATAATAATAATAGTTATAATATGTCTATATTATGTTACATTATAATATGTATATTTATTAATTTAATTAATAATTACCTATATTATAATAATAGCTGCAGATCAACTTACTATAGCTCAACGGCCCCATGGATGGTCGGTCCGTGCACAGTTTGGGAACCATCACCGCCATAACGTTCGCGTACACCTACTACACAGTAATTATATTATATTATCGTGTATACCTACCGTTCATTTATGTACATAGTAGTGCGACCTCCGAGATTAATTGCCAGGTAATTGGTTCGCGCACCTATGCGTCCGAACACTGTTGCACAGCTCCTCTCATAAACAATTTGTAGTCATCGCCCGCCGCCCGACCACCCTCCGTCACCCAGCACTGCCCTGTACACGTGCTCGTATTCTGTCTGCAGTGAGTATAATAATATAGTCGTCGTCGGTAAATGAAGATGACGACGACGACGACGACGATAACGATATAATAATATTATTTTTATTGTGGAAGGGGCAGGGGAGACTGATGTCCATCAACTCTGCCGGGATACTGCAGCTAGTTTTGAGACGAACTATCGATTCCACCACCTATACTCAATTTTGCCTGAGATTTACGCCTTATAAAGTATTTTACTTGATTAATTAATTAAAAAATTAATTTTAATTTTACTACATTTTTTAGATGCTATGCGCTAAAGGAATAATATAACCTTTTATTTCTATACACGTCGCAGTTAACCACAAATTATATTTGCAGCTAACTTGTTATGGAACATCAAGCGTAGGTTTGACTTTTTGGAAATAGTTATTCAAGTAGTTATACATGCAAAATAGTCATATAGCTTATACCCAACATTTAATAATTATTAATAATTAGTTATGGATGTTTATTAGTTTAAAAATATCTAATAGATAAATATTCAATAAAAAAATAATAATTTCGGTATCAATCAACTAAATTTTGAAATCAACATTCAACACATATAGGTATACAATTATGATTTGAAATTTTTTTCGTGAAATTTATATTTTCTCAATATTTGTATGATTTGACTTGTTGGCGATGTTTTTGGTATTGAAACCTTGAGTTACTTAAACTGACAACTTTACATTGGTGGCATTGACGGCATTGACGGGTTAATTGTAACAATTTAACACCAGGAACCAAAGTACTACGCGGTTCCTGGTGTGGTATACATTTTTTCAGTTTTTAAAAAATTTAATATTCTAATAAATAGGTTATTTAACTAATTTTGTACTTATCTTTTATTAAAACAATATGACATTGTATCTGTAAGAGAACATGCACTTCACATTAGGTAATAGGTTTTGAACTTTAACATTAGAACATAGACGTCACAGTTTCGAGTTTACTTATAGGGAAATGCTGTTATACTTCTCATTTGCTAGACTGTATCCTCATTATATACTGTATCCACTGTATTTAATAATAATAATAGCCGGGTATCGTGTCTTACTAATTCCTAAGATTATATTTCAGACCAATGTGGGTTGTCAAAATACACGGGATTTTCTAAAATGATGTGAAATCAATTTCAACCAGTAAGAAAACGTCTTAACTATGAATGTATTCCAAATAACTAGCTTCGTTTTTCGCCATTTTAATAAAAAGTGTTTACACGATTTCAAGTGTTGTATAATATAAGACAACAAAAAAATAAGCCGTAAATAATTTGAAGATTAAAAATAATATGACATTGGCAGCAGCTATATCTGTAACATACATATAATAGATAGTTTCGTCAATTTATTTTATATCTAACAAAAAGCAAAATAATAATTAAATTGAGTTGAAATATCATTATTACCGTGAATTTTTTGGAGTATGAAATAATAAATCAATACAACTTTTCACCATTGCCATACCAATGATATACGATAACGTAATGTTTTGTCTCATACGAAATCGGTCAAAAATATATAAAACGTTCGGCGAAGTATATTATAGAAAACAACATAAAACCGGATTTTTAAAACAATTCCTATCATGTTTCATAAATGATATATAACAATATATTACACATCGAAGAATGACATGTATAGATACATAATAATGTGTAGTATTTTTACTTTTATACATATACAGGAGATATTGTTAATATTTTTTATTTTTATCAATTTCTACATAGTATGGGTAGTAGTAGAGTGGTAGTAGTAAATATGATTATAAAATGATTTATTTTATTCAAAAATTTGAGACTCCACGAATTCAAAAATCATGAACCGACAATAAGGCAATAATAAATTAGTATAGGTTCCTGCTACCTATGTCAATTACAGATAAACTTAATAGTTTTATTAAGATTTAAATATTATTTTTTTTTTATTATTATTGGTCAGAAAAACATTGGCTTCATAGTCAATGAGTAATTTATTATTAGTATGATATTTACACAAGATTGGTTTTTATATTTAATTTACATATTTATTTTTTTAAACTGTTCAATGGTTTTTTTTTAAATTAAATTGAATTGTATAGTTTTGTTTCTTTTAGAAAATTAATTATGTTTATATTTGATTGAAGATCCTGTCCCAGGTCCAAGGCTTATGTAATCTTTTGAGGAATGTAGTGTTTTTATTTTTATTCTATTTTTTTATTTATTCTGAATCCTCGTACAATATTGTATCCTCGTATTTGCGTCATTCAGTGATGAATAAGTGATGTGATTATGTTTAAGTAAATTTTTTTTGTTTCCCGTTAATTGGTGTATTTTTGGTGTTTTCCATGACACAAATGCAACCTATTTTTTTTTTATTTGATTATCGATTAAACTAATGAATTTTAAACTAATTTTAAGTATAACATATTCTAATTGTATAACTTATTAATTCATTAATTTAAAGAGGTTTTTTATATACCAGTACATATTGATTTTTTTTTTATTGAATCTTAAGACATTGATCACTTTACAAAATAAGTGAACTGTTTACGGCCTGTAGCAATTTTCGTAATTAATACCTGATATTATTAGGATGGAATTATATATTATTATATATGAAACTCATGTCTTATAATTTAGTTTTCACGGTGCATAATAATATAACATATCAATATATTATCCCTACAAAGTTAACGTTTCGTTACCTACGTTAAAAATAATTTGAGTTGAACATTATATGGTGTGACAAATAATTAGATACCACTATTCGCATAAAATATACGATATTTTAAACTTATTATAATATTATAGTTGTTACGTTAATGCAATAACTGTTGGAATACATTAAAATACGCTCTATAAAATATTATAC
Source organism: Metopolophium dirhodum (assembly GCF_019925205.1). NCBI lineage: Eukaryota > Metazoa > Arthropoda > Insecta > Hemiptera > Aphididae > Metopolophium > Metopolophium dirhodum. The sequence goes on along the minus strand of NC_083561.1, from coordinate 29,534,150 downwards.
ATATTATTAAAAATATAATATATTATACCTATAGGTACATCACTCTTTTCATATAGTATTAAGGTATTAGATAATTTTGTAAACGAATAGCAGACGATGACGACAGCGGCGATAACAATAAGTAAACGAAATATTGCGGAAACACACAAAAAAAAAGAAACGAAGATTCGGTTAAATCGATAAAAATCATGTCCCCACATCAGAGGGGGTCGGCAATAAAATTCTATGGCGGTCCAAAAGATTTGAAAAACATTTTCGAGGGCCAGAAAAAGCTTAAAGCTAATATAGTTAATGTATTTATTTTTGTGTTAAAAATACAGTTTAAACTTTTTAAAGCAAATTATTTAATTATTAATTATTTAATATTGGCCAGTTTTTTAATATGTTGTACCTTCTCTTGGAGAACAACTAATGCGCAGAGTGTTTTGAAGGTGGTGATCAGTTAATCTTGAACGATATTTATTCTTTAAAAACGTCATTTTGGATGACGAAGTTTCATATATGTATGTGGAGCCAAAATACATCCAAATACAACATAAAAATAAATCAAAATATATCTATTATGTGTGGAAAACCAGAATCAAAATAAATATTCTTTGCGGTCCAGTTATTTCCCCTCCGGGCCGGATTGGGCCTGCGAGCTGCCTATTGCCGACCCCTGCCCTATATCTTAATATGTATTAATATATTTCTTCTGCCCGTGTGTAGAGTATTCAAACTCCTCCTAAGCGGCTGCACCGATTTTGATGAAATTTTTTGTGTGTGCTTGTGTGGTCCTCGAGTGGTTTAGATTCACAAATTCACAATTGGACCCGGTATGGGCCCAACCCGGGGAGGTGCTCGATCAGGGATTTTGAGATTTACGATAGAAATGTTTGTTAATAAACGGTTGCTATTGGTTCTTCAGGCAGATCTGGTACAAGCGCATGCATCAAATCGAATTTTCGCACATTGCCTACCAAGGTGACTATGAGTTACATTTATAGCAGATGAATCGCCTACTTGATATGCTGTCATCACACATTGCCTACCAGGGTGGCTGAGTTGCACTTACTGCGGCGAGTTACACCCTGCACGAGGAGTGGAACAATTACAATTTTCTTAAGAGTTGTCATTTTTTTACGGGCAACGAAGTGGGCGGAATCAGCTAGTATAGAATATAATACAAATTACAATAATAGCAATAATAAAATATAATAGTAATGATATAACACGCGTGATACATATTATTATAGATGTTCGAGAAATCGTCGAACTCGCGCGGCTCATAATACATAAATATAATATTATTATTATTATTATTATTATTATTATATTATACATTTTTCAGACGCTGCACCAATGAGTTATTACGGCAACATACCGAATTTGGACATGAACGGATCAAACGGTGAAAGTTATAATGACCATTTAAGGGTCGAAAATCGCGAGCGCAGCGGCCACCGCACACGCGCACTGCACGTCAAAACGCATCCGAACTCTTATGTTATATATTATTGCCGAGATGCTCAAACGTCAAACTATATACAATAGTGGTAATAACCGATATCGTAAAACCTATATAATATGTGTGTGTGCAATATATATATATATATTATTTTACTGTTCTCGCGGTCGTCGGCAAGCAAAATATAAACCGTATATACAACACTCGATATAATAATAATAATAATAATAATAATAATAATATATAATATTATAACATCGTCGTCGTCTCGTAGATAATAAATTACTGTCGAATAAATTACACACCGGACTGTCGCGGCGCGACGATTCCTCGAATCGACTTTTATTACTCGTTTGCTCGTTTAATAATAATAATTCTATAATATTATACAGGGCCGTATTTAGTGGTGGTTCGCAGGTTGCAGGCACGTGTTCGGGGGGCGAAAACGATATAGGTAGGTTGATAGGTAGGTTTAAGAAATGTTCGATTCAAATATTATATAAAGCGCGATATGGTATGGATATGAACGAGTTTTTTGACGTACTTAATTTATTTTGATATATTGAACCACGCGTCAACCCACTTATCACCAAACTTATTAGCTTCCAAAATATACATGGCAATTGGCAATCCACAAAAAATAAGGTTTAAAAAAAGTGGCAGTGCAATGACCGGCACGTGTACTGAATATTAATAAATTATTGTGCAAATATTCTAAATATATATATACGTACCTATATTATGTAGTTCATGACTATATTATATTATGTTCCTCCAATGGGAAGATCGTTACATTCTGTTTGTTAAGGTCTGTCGTTATATTCATCATACTAAATCTCATTTTATCATATATTATACACTTATTGCGTTTATTTTTCTGAACAGATTTTGAAAAAAAAAAATCTAATTTAAAAGCAAAATATAATTTATATAATATACGTTGTGTATCGTAAATATTTTTGTCTGCAGACAAATAACCAGACTGTCACATGCTTCAGTACGTTGGAATTATTGTAAATCGGTATATACCTTCCTCGTTATATTGTATAAATATATAATATTTATATTATGTGTGACGATATGGCCAACTCACACCCTGCATGATTGCAATACATTATATTATGATATTATTCATACGTCATTACTAATTTCAAACCGCACTGTAGAGCCGAAATTGAAATACTCCAACCCTCCAACCCACCGCACCTATCCGACAAACGCCACAATATTGTATAATATTATACGTGAAATAACAATTTATTATTTTATCCAATATCTCGTGATTTTATTCGCGTGATTTATTAAATCAGACGCGTACATTATAGTCGTATTTATTGATTTATACAATTAATTAACAATAAAGATTAATGGATTGTACTACGCATATAATAGTAAGTGTCTTTCGAATAATATAATAATCACTATATTATAGCCATTACTCGTTTTACGATCATTTAATTACTCTATATATAGTAAACACGCGCGTGCAATGCACTATAGTCGGACCACAGACAGTTAGACGAACAATTTTATTATACGACTTTCGGTGGCCCGAATCAATAAACCTTAAAAAAATGTCTCGGCTTCAGGATATCGTATGACATAATTAAGTCATTCTTAAAATCTATCGTCTGAATTTATATAGTAGGTATAGGTACAAAATACTTCGGGTATCCAATATCACGCTCGTAGAGTTTTTTTTTTTTTAAATTAATTTCATTTACCCATAAAAATATAAAATAATATTATTAAGTGCTTACTACTTATCATAATAATAATAATTTAATAATAATCATAATCATAGTAATGATAATAATATTAACAACACGTGTAAACAATTTATTATACTATATAGGTATTCAAAAAACAAATTGGTAGGCATATGCAATAAAGAAAACGCATATTATTATTTTAATTTTTAATTTTATTGCATGTTCGATATATATTTTGTGCACAGACTACGCTACGTTATCACTACCACGAGAACATTTTTGACAATTTGGCGTATTTCCGGGATTTTATTAACGAGTGACATTTAAGAGTACGTGCACGTTTGTAGAGTTCAACTTTAACCTATATACGAGCATAAAAATAAATTGTTTCGTTAAAAAAAAACGATGATGCAGTTTACACAATCGTTGTATTATGATAATCGCATGACATCGTGTTCGGGTGTTCGTAATTTATATATTTGGTCCTCTTGCATGTTATTATAATGTATTAGGGATATCAGCTTTATATTAATTATACTTACTCGAAAGTTTATGTTAAATTAAACTAATATTATATTATATTTATATTTTTAAATTTTTTTATAATAATCTATTCGTTTGATTGTTGACGTAATCTAGACGATGGTCTAAAATTATATGTAAATACGAAATCGTGAGTGGAATTTTAACAGCAACTATTTGTCTAAGAACGGTTTACAAATTTGCAAGAACATTTTGGAAATGTCCCAAATATTGTGTGTATGTGTCGTCTAAAAAAAACTTTGCAACGACCACTTTATACACGGACAGAACACTTATCAGATTATAGTTTTCTAACCAGGCGATATCAAAAAATAATTTCAATGTAATATTCCTAATTGTTATTTTTATGATGAGCCACGAGAATATACCCACTGTTATATTAAGGTAATATAGCCGGCAATAGGTGCAGGTATACATTTTATTATTATTTTGTTTATCAGAGAGAGAGAGAGAGAGAGAGAGAAAGAAAGAGAGAGTATGTATGATGATTGTGGAATGTTTAATAATCATTAATCATTGATAAATATACTTATATAATATATACGTGAATCTATAATAATATAGCGTATTGCAACATCATTTGCGATACAAACGATTAGTGTTTCCGATTTAAATTGTTCAAGTCAAATGAAATGTTATTTACAACCGTATTATAGAAAAAAAAAACCTATCTCTAATTATATTTCATAATACAATTATTATTTAGATCAACTTATGAAAAGCATAATATTACTTAATAAGCCTGGATAAATATAAAATATAATAATACCTAACCTTATATAAATGCTCGTATAGGCACGTCATGAGTATATTGTTTGATTTGAAAGAGTATTACTCAAAAGATCTATGAATTAATAATTATGATTGTTAGTAATTAAATATCAATGATAGGGGTATTTTTTATTTAATAATAATATTATATTATAATATGACACATTATTTTAAGGATCTTAAAAAATGTATAAGCTCCTTAACATTGTATTATTATAACTTATAAGTGTAATTGTCCTGTAGCATGCTTATTTTTAATTATAATTAGAGATTATTATAAGTATTGAAAAAAAATAATCATAATATTACCATGTTATTTTAGTAGGTAGTTATAATTTTGTTTTTTTAATGTGTACTCAAACAATTTTAATATTATTAAATTTATTTTAACCTAGGTAAGAAATAATGTTTAATCTTTAATTATGATATTTAAATTTCAAATACACTTTAATAAAAATAATGTGATGGAATTAAATTTCTTGATAAGCCTCTCATACGAAATCCTGGTTGTGGCATTTGTTTTCGTCATTGTTGTTGCAAATTGCAATATGGGTAGTGGTCAGTTGGTATTACTTATATCGTAATATTTAGGTGCATGGAAACTGCATATTTTGCTTATCATCGCTGATTTTCTTAAATTATTTACCCATTATAAGACAATGGCATACTTTAAAAACGATCGCTACGGTAATCGCCAAAACTAGCATCAATAACCCTTTCCTCGGCTGTATATTATGGGTACCCGACTTAAGACGCAAAACTGAAATCATTATGCCCTGCAAACAGTTTTTAAAAGTCGAACTGGAACAAAAAAAAAAAACACCGAATAAAGGTTCTGAGCCCTGGACCACGTGTATAATAATAATAGACAACACGCTAGTATCATTCGTATTAAACAAGGCTGGGCAAGTTTTTTAACTCAGTTAATTTAATTATAAGTTAACTCAGTTAAGTTTAAAGTTAATACACACGGTTTGTTAACTTTTTACGAAGTTAAAAAAAAGTTAATTTGTTATTTTGTTTATACAACGCTAGCGTACTTAATTTTTTTTCCCATCCCAAAACTGAATTATAGACTATAGTGTTTATACTTTATACAATATTTCCATATAAATTAGATTGGAATAATATACATTTTTTAACTTTAAACAATTCACGGTAAATATTTTTTGTCGTGAAAACAAATAGACTCAAATACCTAGTGAAATGTATTGAAATTAAAAGCAAAATAAATTAACTTACTTCCTAAAGTAAAAAATGAATCCGTTCATTTCACGTTGATTAAAAAAGAAATTTGGAAAGTTAACGGTTAAATTAATGAAAATCCAAAAGCAACTGTTTGAGTTAAAAAGTTAAATTAAAAAATTAAATCAACCTTTTAACTTAACTTAAACTTTTTAACTCGTCAATGCCCAGCCTTGGAGTTAAAGGTAGGTGTAGGTCTGCATAGTATAGGTGCAAGTCGTATTAATCTATATCCGACTTGCACAGTACGTAGGTATATACCTACGTTTATCCCGCGGCGGCAGTGGTGACCGGCCATGTTGGATTTTTAGACGGGAACGCACTCTCGCACACGCACACACACTACACACACACACACACAAACACACTGCACACACACTCACACACACACACACAAACACACTGCACACACACTCACACACACACATACAAACACACTGCACACACACTCACACACACTGCACACACACTCACGCACACATCACATCCGCACCGATGCGATAACACGTTATAGGTCTGTTGGCTGCATGTGTTGCGCATATGCAGGTCGGCGGCATACGATAAATTCGATGGTATACACACACTCACACATACATTATGCACGCTTACATATCATATACATATAGGTAGTAGGTACATACTTAGTTACACACATATATAATATATAATATTATGTATATATATAAATCATATGACATATTAATAATATCGCGTGTAGTATACACGTAGGAGGACCCCACAACGATCGTCACCGAAAATCCCTTCGACTCGTATGCAGCGTAAGTAACGGATGAACGACATTTGGGACCTCTTAAAAATATAGTGTGCGTCTGTGCAATCGTGCGATCCGGGTATAAAACGTCACACACGACTATATATTATTATAATAGTATATGTATACACGGCGAGAACGGCAGCAATATACAGTGTATAATATAATATACATGCGTTTATAGACGAACTTCCCACAAATCTCGTCTTCGTCGCGTACCGGTGCCATATTATAATGTCATATTACGCATCTATATCCTCTATTGCGCCGCGGCATCTTACCACTGCGCATGTGCCATAATAGTCTATACCTACGTGGCCTGCACGCGCGCGCGTCCCGATGTATGCGCGTACACTGTGCAATGGGCATACGCGTACGGAGGATGTAATAGGTACCTATACCGACATTTCTGCAGTGTTGGACTAAAAAATATATTTAAATACAATAGGTATATCAACTTTGAACTCGGGCACAATAATAGCACATTAATAGCTTATATCGCGAAAAAAAACCACAAAATATATTGATTTAAATAAGACAAATATATTCCTGAGGTCCTGATCCGGTTTAATAGGCCCCAACCACTCCACCTCTAAGCTTGGCAACTATTATTGTTCCCCGGGACCCACAAAACTTTATTCACGCTAACCATATTGCTTATATATTAAACTGTACCTAGACGCATGTATAACCATGCTTCAAAAAGTCAGTTACACGTATTGTTGACGTTATACAAACTCAAAGACATTATAACAGTCACTTTCACTTGATTTTACGGAGTCACTTCAAACTTAAATTATATACCTAAGATATCGTATTGAACTTATCCTTTAAGTTGACTTTTGTCAATTTATGATTTATTTTTATAATATTCAATGTATGACTTTTATACGAGAGTTGACACATTAATACAATTTTATATTATAGTAAGTCACTATGTATAATATTTCTCAAAAACCTATTTGAGACTCAAGCCTTATGTATTTTTAAACCCGGTTTTTACGTATGAGTACCTATTATTAATCCACCCTATTTATGTATTCAATGTTAAGTCGTATATATGGACATTATAATGTATATTTGCATATACCATATTATGAAGATAAAATTTTCCATAGTGCATACTGAATATAATACCCAAGTACAGTTGAAAACTCGAGTTTTAAAAGAATTTCACTTTGTACATTGAACTCTCGTGATATTATACACTGTACTGCACACATACATCACACTTTTAAATATCGGTACACGTTATTTGTTCATGAAGGAGACGACGGTGGAAGCGCTTTATGAATTTCATTCTAAGTATATATATATATAATATTATAATATATTATAGGTACCTACACTATATATTACTCTACAGCTGCGCAGTAAGTTACAATGATTTGCAGTACTTATAACAAACGTGCATTAAAATCTTTGTGAATTTATCGACAGACATTATGTAATGCGTTATGTATTACAGCTATATATATATATATATATATTATTTATATTATGACGTGTTCTAATTTCTAAATATAGGTTACCTAGGTTACAGCCAATCGTAGGTAAACTTTATACCTAAGGGGCCGCGTGTCGTTTTTTGACAGATCGTTTTTGGAGGTGCCGATGCCAATTTCGAACGTCAATTTCATGAATAAAGGTTAGGTAATTATCGTCTATATATTATTATTTATTATATACGATGACCACGGAACGTATTGATGATGACGAAAATAAGTTACTCAAACATCATAATATCGGCCTTATTATTTTCGCGTCAACTCGATAGTCCATATTATGCTCTATGGACTGCACCCGTGACCGCGACGCATACCTATATATTATTATATTATTACAGAACGAAATATGTAAACGGCGAAGTTGCAGGATTTCGTCGCACTAATAATAGTAAATAAAATATATATTATGGTACGCGTAGGTATTATATTATACCTATATCTAAGCACCTATATAGTATAATAATATCACATAGGTATATAGGTTCATAAATCAATAAATTAACAATGATATATTTTATATAGTAACACCGTATAGTCGGTAACTATAATAACTCGTATTATAATATTATGTGCACGAAAATCGTTATTCATCATGTCCGTAAGTCTGAGACTCACAGTCGCGACAGCAATGATTAAACGGTAACACATTTTCTAGTATCCCATCCATCGTTTATATAAACTGTAGCACTGCTGTACGTAATTATTATAATATTTTAACGTAAGTGTTCGCGATCTGTACATATAATCACTCCTCATTAAATCTAAAGCGAAAATCTTCAACAACTTCCAGATCATGGTTTACGCCCGGGCAGAGACTTTTATTAATAGTGTTTATTTTTTTTTTCTAGTAAGTAATTTTAAATCGTATTCAAACAACTCGTTTAGATACACTGATGTATACGATGAAATAAAAAATTAAAACTAATCCCAAATATTACACTTGTCACGAATTTAATAATAATTGATCCGTTGATATTAAAAATAAAAATCAATAAATACAAAAAATAAATATTGATCCTCATATTTTTTCGCACATATCAGAGGTTTTCTGCCCTAACCATATCGTATATATATATATATATATAGAGAGAGAGAGAGAGAGAATAATATTATATAAACATAAAACAGGTGTATTCTGAATACAGACATAATTACATGTAACTGTGTAACTGCAGTGTAAGAACCTAATTGTTAAATTAATTTTAATTAAACCAGATTTAAGTATATAGCTGTATATAGGTACCTATCGCACATGCGTTGCAGAGTAACGGGCCACTGTTTTGGGTAGGTCACTTGGACGTTCCAGTTTTAAACTGTTACCTAGGTAGGTATACATAGTCACATAATAGGTATACTTCAACACCTCGTAAGAAACGTTTCCGTCCAGACCTCCAGACGTAGGCGCATAGTTTGTTTTCCGACAACTAAGGGGCAAATCATTTGCATTCGGCATACACATGTCGAGATGTTTAAATAATTATTTAAGGAAATTATAATAATTGCAGTGAAACGCAGCAGCAACTGCATGTTGCATAGATAATGAAAGCCGGACTGCAGTGACTATATATATTATACATATATGTATAGCTTCCCTCACCTCGACCCAGGATAATTAAGACAATAAGACGTGTGGCGATAGGTACAACGTTTGAAATATGCAACGAAATGACAACGACAAATTACACGGACAATGGACATTCTTTTGATTCACAGACTATATAAAACGCACCAGCTGATGCACAGACTTTATACTGCATTTTTTTTTTCAATAATTTGGACGTTAAAATATATTAGCTCGTTATCGTATAATATTGTTACCTATTTTGTTTCCTGAAAAACTTTTGAAACGAATATAAAATATGTATTTTTTTACGACGGTCACCTTGAATAACATTCAGACTACATATTATTATAATATAACACAGCACGATGCTGTATAATATATCAAATAGTAATATGTGTGTATAACTATATAATCGAACACTACAGCAGCATTTGTATGTTTGCCGCGGTTCGCGTGAACGCCAGAAGTCAGAACGGACTTTGTTCGAAAAGCGTAAATAAAATAATAGACTTGTGTATATAGAGTGCAGTAATAATAAATATACATATATGATTAGGAAAAAATATTGATTGCATTATTAAGGTAAAAATTTTTTTTACCAACGTTCTTATCGTGTTGTTTATTAGTTGTTAGATCCTCGGCTGAAATATGCGCCTTTACATAATAATATAATCCGAGCAGGATGCTGAAAATTAAAAATACACGATATGATAAGACGCACTATAATCCGATCGACCAATTTTTTACGATGAGTCTGTCGTAACGCAGTCGTTGCCGGACGCGGACCGATAAAAATGTAATGCCGTTACACCTTGACATCCATATATAGGTAGGTTACCATATAAACACGCCACAGCACGAGAAATAGAAAATACGACAGGTTTTTCTTTTTTTTTTTTGGTTACCAATCGTCTTGGCGGACACATTCTGTTATCGAACGAGACGCACTGCTGCGGACGGCGGTGGTTATGAATCGGTATTCTCATATATATATTATATTATAGATATCTCACCATGGAGTCCAAGTATAATATACATATCCGCTAGGCTTGAATATAGATATATAATCGCATCTTGAGTTTAAAAATGTTAATTTTTTATTACTCTGAACTCGAGTTAATCACAATCTTCGCTAGACGAACTGTAACAATATCACGTGGCGAGACAGTCTGTGTACCTATATATTTTATATACTGTTTGATTAGTGTTTTCTGTTAAATATACCAACGATATGTCATGGGTATTAAAACCGTTATAATATAATATATATATATATGTTTTGGTCGGTTCAAATCGATATCGTATTATCGGTCGGTATACAAGTAAAAAATTACTTGTACCGAAAAACAAAACCTGTTTAATAACTAACACGTATATATTTTATATTTATACCTCTGCGTATATATTTTTATTGAACCAATTTTTTATTAAATTGAATAACATGTATGATAAACGACAACCAAACAAAGAGGAAACAAAACCGTTTGTGTATATTATTTTGACGACCGTGATAATTGGTACGTCCAAGCACTGTGAACGTAAAGCAATATTATAATGTTCGTGCTGAAGACGAGTATAATATACATTATACCAACTTGTTTATTTTGACATATCCGACACAACAATATTGTCGAAATTGTCGGTTTTAGAAACGTACCTATATGAATAATACGATTATTAGGTTATTATTTTGTCGACAGATTTTTACCATAAAATGTGTTTTTATACTAAAACCGACCGATTACATACATATATGTATGCTTATATCAATTTATGCATAAATATATATATCCAACGATGAAACGTATTCTCATATCAAGTTTAAACCATATTATTTAAGTATGGTACGAGTTATCAAGCAATCGAACACAGCTGTATGGAACCTTAAGAGTTTGGTTCACGGAGTTCATACCAGATCAATGTTCGAACAAAACAAGCTAAATTTAAATGAGAATTTATTTTAACGGCGATAACCGTTGGCAAGCAGGACGCAGTTATATAGATATAACACTGCGCGATAATAATGACATATCGTTGACAATTAACGCATTAAATATTCTTTGGACATTAATATCGGTCCAGTTTATAATCCCAAATTTTAAACGCATAACTTGCGTGGGACACGTTGTGACTGATATTATGTTTTTTGTATTGCCTGCAATACCCGCGTGCAGGTATATCGCATATAATAACGCTTTAACACGCTTTAATATAAAAAAAAATAGGTATGTATTATATACATACTTGCATGAGCTACGAGTTGAAATATATAATTTTCTAAATGTATATGTCAGTGTCATATTTTGATAATACTTTAGGAAAGGGTATAATTTTATTACCAATCGTAAAACAATTGTTATTGTTGAGCTCTACTCGAGATTTGAATTATTTACTACCAAGTTATATATTTATAATGAATTATAATTATTAATAATTCGATAGATGTGCCTATGAACTAAATTAATATTTTAATAAAATAGGTTTTAAAATAAATTTTACATCGATCGATAATATATTGTTTAGTTTTCATCGCTTAACCTAACTATATAATTACTAAACTCAGACTTAAAACGAGTGGCAATTATATTTTGGATTGAAAATAAAAGGCCAAGCAGCGAGATACGTATCTCACTCGTATACCCCTTTCTTTGTATACACATATAGTTAAGCGATACGTCCGAGCAAAGCTTTATGAGCGCTACGATAGAGACGGTTTTGCTGAGCCGATTAATTTATTTTATTTTTTTGTAGGACCAGAAAAGATTAAGAGATATTATGTCAAACGATCGACTAATGACCATCGTCATTGTCGTCATCGCCGAACCCCGCTAAAGCGCAGACGTGACCAGATAGAAATGGATCACAACTTTATTCGCGTCTCCCCTCAACGTTTCGCTCGCGCGGCGCCTGTGACAATGGTTTGCAGCGCAGTGCAGAAAAGGAGGGACGTGACCGAAGAGAAAGACTGTGATCGGACAGATAAAGAGGGTGATACATAAAGGGTAGATACAGAAATAGAGAAAGAGCGAGAGGAAGAGAGAGAAAGGTATAGTGGACAAAATAAAAAAAAAGATGGGCGGGTGTAAAGCTGCGTACGACCCTTTTCCGCCTTTGCCACGTCGACAATCGTCATGTCCATAGTCCCTCTCACCGCTCGCGTGTTCCGGCGCTAAAACTCTGCGCCGCGAGACCCTCGAGTAGCGATCAGTAATGGTGAGGAACGGGGGGGACGGAAAAAGTTTTGAAAATTAACGAGAGTAGTCATGGCAACAGGGAGACCCCGCACTCACCTCCAGCCAGAATGAAAAAGATTTTTCTTCTTATTCTTTATTATTATTTTTTTTTTGCCCCTATTCCCGGCGGACCTGCAGTTGAATCCCGCGGCACATCATTAACTTGACAAAATCCTCGCCAACAGCTTTTTCCCTCGACGTTCTATCTCTGTCGTACAAAAACCAACCGTCGGTGATGGTGGCCCGGTAGGTGGAGGTTCGAGGGAAACTGTATAATGTATATAATATATATATATAAATATATACACTGTAGGTGTACTGTATATATAAAAGAACGTATTGTGTCTGATTTTTATCCGAAGGGGTTTACAGATGACGTCCTCTGTTTTTTCCTACTATTCCTTTTACCATGTCCTCGAAAAAGCGGATAAACGTTGCTCTTATAATATGCTTTTTTTTACCCGTTATACGTTTTCAAACAGAAGTTGACGACTAAAACTACTTGCAGGTTTAGTCGTCCATCTCATTTAATGACAACAGTATATCGTTTTGTAAATGTAGGTACCTACAACCAAGGCTGCAGCTCTGCGAGTAATAGAATATTCTAAGAGTATAATATAGTTTGAGTTATGGTATATGAGGTCAAGAATGCAAATTATTTTAATTTTCTTAAAACCTGCACTATTTGTTGGATTAAAAACTATTATAATATATTTAATTTTTAATTTTTTTAAAATAAACTTCTACCGTTGCCATGTACCTCAATATATAATATTATATACCATAATATTATAATCATAACAAAGTTTGATAATATAATATATAGATTTCGTGTGCCAAAAGTTAAGAGCATCACATCAACAATACAACATGTGATAAATATATAAACGGAATAAAAAGGCTTTATGAAAATGCGGTAAATAGAGATGATAATATTGAGGGCTAGTAAGAACTGTAGCAAGCTGGTAACTATCATAGATACCGACGTAGATATATAAAACTTATAAATTAATATGACCATGGTTTTGTATCCATTCGACTGCAACTCCATAGTATTGGCTATGTGAATATCATTTAGAACGCGCGAATCGGGAATTCGGTTACGGTATACGGGAAATAGTTTGTGATTCATATTATAGCCACAGTCACAGAAACGAGTATATAGTTTCCGTTCGTTCAACAGATGATTGCACGTTCCGTGGCCAGTCCTCGAGGTTAAGTTTAACGTCACGCAGATTTTATTCGGCAGATCGAAGCCAGGCTGTTTGATTGTTAGATGGGTAACAATGTTTTGCCCATCAGAGTTCTCCGATATCCAATCCTGATTCCATTTAGCGTCTTTCCCTCGACAATGACAATTTAAAATGATGTAAAATGTACTTAATATTATATCATTGGTTTGACATTCCAATTTTTTTCATGCAATAGGATCGAAAATGCATCGTTAGTCAAAAATAACTATAAGCTCGTATATACGAGTTGTGTATGGGAGATACCTGTGCACCTGTATTCGACATAAATCCACATTAATCCAGAGGCTGTGTGATATGTTGCGCAGAACATGGTCGAAAAACAGTAAGGCAGATAGTGTATACGTATACGTATTACTGTAGTGAGTGGATGCCAGCTTGTTCGCCTGTGCAAGCAATAATAATAATACTATAACAGTGCAATGTTTTCGGAATAAGCAGACCGAAACGAATAACACAAAAATATTTTAATAGCCATACGGTAAACTTTGTGGGACGCAAATATAATATTATAATTTATATGACGTTCTATACAGTGTATATTATACACTGTACATATTAAAAAAAAATAAGAACAGCGAGGTCTGAATAAGTCCAATACTTGCTGAAGTCGATCGTATATATAGTCAGTACAGAATAATGATACAAGCACCCGTTGCACTCACATTGCATATTATTATATTTTATGAATTATGAGCATCACGATCGATCCCAGTGGCGTACGCAGAGAGGTGGGGCTAACGGACTGAAGCCCCCCCTCCCTATTGCCCGTATTATTATTATTTTTTTAAAAATATTTATCAAGTTTCAACTACTGTCGTCAACTAGTTAGCATGACGGACATTTATTCATATACGTCTTACCAGAATGAATTCATATTTGTACACCAATTTTCCTAAAATAATCAGTAATCTTTTTCTTATCTAAATGTCTGAAATTATTAGACTAGACAAAATAAAAATAAAATTGTAATTAATTTTCAATGGATAACGCAGACAGATTTGATAAATAAAATACCCAAACATCGTAATACTCTATAGTATTATGTCAAATAGATACTGCCAGAAACTGTTTTTTTCATTCGTTTAAACAATACGAATTTCGATTAAAATTTCAAAACCTGTCGTTAATTTATATAGCATATAATATACCTATATATCATATTATATTAAAAATTATAATACGATGACGCTCTATAGAGGTGTTGTCAGAGTGTTAAGTCTATAATCGTACGAGCATAGGTATTATAATAATATATAATATTATTATGTATAAAACGTACAGCGCATTCTATACAGACATGATAGGTGCCATAATATCTATACAGACTATAGGTACATATAATATTATAATATTATGTGTGTGCGATGATATAAAGCAATATAAAAGCGAATAATGTCATTGCCGGTAACATATAATACGTAATAATGTAATATTATGTATATATAAGTGTTTGAAGAAAATAAAATCATATCAACTTCGGTACAGTATGTACCTATTTGTATATAGAATCGCCTACAAGGTAATACAGTATTATAGTGATTCGTGTATAGAATTTACATGAAAAATATAAAGATGTATAAAATAATACCTGTTGTGCGTGAGGTACCTACTGCGTCAGTTTTCTGATCTATAACACTAAAAATATTGAAAAGATATTTAGCTTTTTGTCTTTTATAATAATCCTTTAGAACAGGAAGCATAATATAAAACATCAGAACGCAGCTTTCAATGCCTAAATAAACGTGTGTAGAAAAAAATTAATACTAATTAAGTTATATATATATATATATATATAGGTACTATATAATAATGATTGATATATTTTATTATTTATTACGTTGGAACTGAAATTGTTGATAAAACTTTAAGAGCGTCAATTTTTAAACATATAGGTAACTATGTTTTTGAGCTGGATACACGTTTTTGGTTTTTGACCAATTTTCCGTAATGTTTTTGACGGCACGGTTCGTTACTTATTATTGAAAACATATTTATATGATTCATAGGTTTGTAGACGGAAAATACCGAATAGCGCGTGCTATGGTAAGTTTTCGTATTAGGATAGCCGAATGAAAACAATTCTTTATTAATGACCATAGTGTAATTAATAAGTAGTGTATATAATATAAAACGTTTTACTATATTATCTTATTTATCTATATTATATGTATAAAATTCTTAGTTACATCAAATAAAACAGAAAATCATATTATATTATTTGGCTAACAACTGTACACCTTTCATGTTGACATTTTAGTAGCTATAAAGTGTATGTACATGAAATAAAATATACCATCTCAAGACAGTCGAGGGAGAGAAGAAATGTCATAATATTTTTATGCAGATTTGCCTGGAAAAATTAAACCCGATCGATTTTTGTGTCACCCACATAAGGATAACACATTGTTTGGTGAACTAATCGATGGAATAGAAAAGAAAAACGACCTAGAGCTGCGTGTAATCTGGAAGATAATACCTATAGACCCACAGAACCCCATTCCCCCCCCCCCCCTCGGCACATCCCAAAACATTAATTACGACACACCTTGATACATACAATATCAACAATCACAATGACATAATATGTCAATATTTACCCGCCGCCGCATTATTCGCGGAGAGCATTGAGTTAGTCGGTCATGCGGAAACGTCGATTATTTCGTGAAATCCGCCAAACAAACAATATTATGTAATGTTATATTATATTTATAATATATACGTCGAGAGGAGGTGAAGTATACTCGAAATCCGTTTGCAAACACGTGAGACCAAACTTACATACCGTCAAGTTTGAATTCTGCACACACACACACACACACACACACACACACACACACACACACACACACACACACACACACACACACACACACACACACACACACACACACACACACACACACACACACACAAACACATCTAAATATATAAGCACAACGTATGTGCCCGGAGGTTGTTAAGCAAACGTAATCAATTCCGTTGGGTATATATATCTTCAGTAGCGTCAGCTAGTCTCATCGTTATAGTTGGATTAAGTTTTCAGTGTTGTCATTAGCCCGACGCAACGGGATCAAGCGACGATAACAGAATATCTATGTTATTAAAATGTATAATTTATTATACAGTGTAAAATATAAGTCAAATGTCAATCACACATGCGCAATGACGTAAAATACGCATTCCGGTTTTCAAGTTTATACCTATTACTAGGTATCTTGTATATCCAATATACCAAAGTACGTAATAGGTACATTGTAAATTATTGTAATAATGTAATTTCTGTGCACCTACATGCAATTGTATTATTATTAGGTGGTTAGTATATGTTTTAGTTTAAGTGAAAATAACTCTCTACATAATATTATTATTATTGATTTTAAACATCAAAAATACAATATGTTAATATTTATTAATCATTTAAAATACGCAACACTTAGGTACTGAAGAAGCATATTATTACATATTATTTATTATTATGTATATTAATATTGAATAATAGATTATAATTAATATTAAATAATATATAATATAATTATAACTTATTAATTAAATGTGAATTGTATACAATTATTTTGTACCTAACATTTTAGATTCTAAGTGAAGCGAAGAATGTATTGATTTTACAATGATGTGTGTCTGTCATCACCTTTTAGGACAGTAAAATTGCTTAGCTTTTTTCAATAATATATTTTCTGATTTCGAGTTAGAAATTCATAACGATTTTACCGTACCAACCTTACCAACCACAGTTCATAATCCCTACAACAGCCAATGGTCAAAGTCGTCGGGCTTAATTTCAATTAAAAAAAAAAAAAGTTGAATAGTTATTATATTATCATAAATAACATACTTATAGTAATATAGCCATATAGTCTGATAGACTTTCATTCACTCAGAATCATTTTTCACATTTAATGATTTATTATTGAGTTAAAATTTAACACATCCATTACAGTGACCCACTCAACGCCTACATCTGTACAGTAGACTGGTCCACCTTTTATTTTTTCAAAATTATTTCTTAAGTTTCGTACAGTTTTCTATTTCAATCTTTTAGATCCAAACTTGTTATGATAAATCACCGTCAAAGTTGAAGATCGAAACATTTTTTATATCTTGAATACAGACATATCATCATTATTATAAAATCAAGACATTCATTGCTCCACTCAAAATCTAAAATATGTGTTTTAATTAAAATATGATTATTATACATATATATTACATAATAAAGATTTATTTTTCATTAATTTTAACTAGGTAATTGTTATGCTCAAAATACAAATTATATTCTGATGTATTCATATTAAAATTGGTTTTATTAAAATAAATATAATGTTTTGGCTGTACCTATGTCCTATATTGTATTTTGTTGTCAAGAATATTATATTTGTTTCCTCGTACAAACAGTTATATAATGTTTTGAATCAACCATTTATATTTGTGATTTTGACACTTGATTGTAGGTAATAGTACTTATTTTGTGTTTAGTTTGACATACTTCAACCGAAGAATGGAGAGCAAACCAAACGACTTTATTACAACTTCGGGTTCGGTAGTGTACGACAAGGCCAAAGACGGAGATGACAATATGCGTTTGACCACCCGCACAGACGTGATTAAAGAATTAAAGTCTCCTGCGGGAACGAGTAAAACGGATGATTTACCAGGGATCGAACATTGAAACTTGTACGCCGAAAGTGAAACTTGTTCTGCAGGTACGACGTTCGTTGAATTCAGTTACGCCAGCACTATTTCCACGGCGGCTAAATATGACCAAACTTTTGACGCTGATGTTGGGCTGTGATAGTACCACGCCAATTAGCAAATCAAATTCTCCTGCGGGAACGAGGGGAACGGAGGATATACCTTGGTTCAGGTAATTATTGTGTGTAGAAACCGTGCCAGCCGATCTACAACAGCCGTCAACGGCTACACACTTGACATTCTTACGCCAAAAGTCTAACGTGTTCAAAAAAAAAAAAAAATGATTCGTGGACGTTTGCAGGAATACGCACAGGAAAAGCTGCGTATAACGACATATCTCTCGACGGGACAGGCGATGTCGACGGTGAAGGGCTGCGTGCAACTACGGCTGTGGTAGAAGTGTAGATGTCTGCAGCAAGATATCGTCCGCAACAAATATTCGTCGCAGGTCACAGCTATCGGAATTTGGGAGATGACTCCTAAAAATAAGAAGGAGTTTGTGCTGATGGTGGTGTAGGATCAAATGAGGAGGCTTTGCATGGCTTTGTCGTGGAATATTTTCAAGTTGTGTAATAGGATTAGTGCATAATTTATTATTGTTATATAAAAATTAAAAATACTTATTTACAAAAAGCTTGTTGATACGATTGACTAGTAAATAAAAGTTAAAACGATTCAAACACGTTAATTTTATAATAATGTATTATTTAAAATGCAGATCTGTAGTTTTAAATTCTGAGCAGAGCGATGAATGTATTGATTTTACAATGATGTGTGTTTTTTTTTGTGTCTGTCATCATATTTTGGGGAAGTAATATGCTACAATTTTCTTCAACAGTATGATACAATACTTGTTTGACGGGAAAGTGAATCTAGTTGGTAAATTCGGGAGGTTGAAATTTACGATGGTTTTCAAAAGTTCCAGGAAAAACAAAAAAATTAAGGAAACCCGGTAACTTTTTAATTTTTACGCAAAATCGGTTTTTGACAAAATCGATTTTGGTCAAAGTAACTCTAAAATAAATCACCGTAGCTACATGACATTTTCACTGAATGCTTACATTAGCATTTTCTATACAACATACAATTTTCAAAATATGTTGACTAGTTTTGAGCTGTTTACGGACATTTCCAATTGAAAAATATTAAAAATACATAGGTAGACACAGTTTATTTTTATAAGCATTTAAGTTTTAAAGTTCAAATTTTGACAAAATACGTAAAAATCACGAAAATGTGCAAATTATTTTGAGTTAGATTCCTTATAAGTTTGTCAACCTTTATCAAAAAAAAAAAAAATCGGAAAGTTAAATTACATTTTTATGAGCGTTAGAACTTCAAATTATTACAAAGTACATTTATTTTTAAAAATATCCAATTCACTCGATTTCTCGTGTAGCGATTTTATTATTATGCTGTAATTCAAAAATGAAAAACTGTAAATATATTATGTACTTGAAATTTGCACCATAAGTTTATTTTATCAATTCCTATGTTTGGTAAAATTTTCAAAATATTTTTGGCTGAAGCAAATATCTCAGTCACCTCACCTTTTCTACGGCTCTGGTAAGTGATATGTACAAATCTACGCTTTCTTTTATCAATTACCTTAATACACAAAAATATATACAATCATGTGCAACAAATCTGTTTTAACTGTATTGCTAATCAGTATTACCAGTTTCCGATTTTGTGTCTTTGATCTTGTCAACGACTGAAATAGATTTAAATCACCCGCTGCAGGTAATTTTTCTTTGAAACCAAATGATAAGCAATAAGCAATACAATTCAAAGTGATTTGTTTCACATTCACCCAGTAAAAAAATTAGGACGTTATTTGGTTTTCGGCTGCTTTCATGGGACGAAACACTTTTATGGATTTCAGTGGTGAATGATGATAACAACAACACGCTTTACGTTTAAACATTGCGGCAATAATGTGGTAAAATTATCGCAGTAAAAACGTCACGGCCACTTTATCACATGTAATTTATATATGTCGTGCGTCATTTCGTCGCATTATCTACAATTACATCGATATATTATTATATCGATGCCCTGAACGTATTTGTACTGGTAAGTATATTGTTAATAGTGCTATTAGTATTGGTTTGGTAATACAACAAACAACAACAGTAACCATATGCAGTATATTACTAAGCAAAAAAATCAAAGTTTAAATCTTTTTTCTGCACATTTCAAAAATAACATAAAACAGAAAATAAAAAAAATAAGGTGAGTAAGTGGATGTTGCTCTGCTTGTACTGTAAGTAGGTTACATGTGGGTCACTGTATAATGAATGGTATTAAATTTGAATTTAATGGTATAATATCATTGTAGGTTTACAAAAAACGATTCTGAGCGGTTTGCCAGTGTGGATATTTTATACTACATTTATATTGTTATTATTTATTATTAATATACGGTTGCCGGTAAGTTGAATTAATATTATAAAATTACAACAAAATAACTAACACCGTTACTCTTGGTTATTTAATACAGTAAAACTCGCTTAAGACGCTCTTTAAGGGACCAGCTCTCTAAAACGTCTTATGCGGGAAAGCGTCTTATGCGGGAATGAAACAAAATGATGTGGTTGAAATATCGAGTTTATTTTTTTATTATTAAACATAATTTAATGAGAAATACACTTAAAAATTAATTATAATTACGATATACATACATACTTATATTTTTGTGCTACTGAATTTAATTTAAAAAAATATTATTATTACATACATATTTTATTATTGTTTATTAAAAAAATGATCTATTTTTGATTGTTTAAGGTTCTGACAATGTGTTTCAGCAAGAAAGTTTTCAATTTTATTAAGACAACCTAACATTTCTTCGGAATTTTCAACACAGAATAATACTTTCCGAATTTCCGATAAATGTTGCAAACCAGTAGTTATTGTAGGAGTAGATACTGGAAAGTCTTGATCTTCTTCTTCTTGATCGTCGTCTTCTTTCTCATTGTCCACTAAGTTCGTATCAGCGATTATTTCATCTAAAGTCCGAGTGCTACTGGTTACGAGTTCATCATCTACTGTTGCATAATCAGCAAAATTTTGCAGAAGCTGAAAGTCCTCTTCTTTTAAAGGTGAGCTATCAGCCTGTTCAGAGTTGTTCAACATACCAAATGCAGCTTTCCGAAAACAGTTTATTATTACATCTGGTTTAATTTCATCCCAAGCGGCACTAACGTAATGTATGGAGTCCAAAACGTTAACTTTAGTTGAAATTTGGTTGGTACTCTCCATGTCTCTCAAGTACCGCTGAACTAACTTTTTTCGGTACTTTTGTTTTATCACTTTAATGATACCCTGATCTAGGGGTTGTAACTTAGATGTAGTATTTGGTGGAAAGAAAACAAGTTTTATATTGGTAGTAGGGATATCTTTAGGGTGAGCCGGACAATTGTCGACGAATAGAATAATTTTTCTCTTTTGTTTACCGAAAAATGCATCTAGCTGTTGAATCCAGTTTATGAATAGTATTCCTGTCATCCAAGCACGACTTTGAGCAAGGTATTCACATGGAAACGTACGAACATTTTTGAAACAGCGAGGAGACCTACTTTTTCCAATGACGACCAACTTCAATTTATGGGTTCCGGTAGAATTTGTACATACTAAAACCGTGAGACGTTCCTTGCTCAACTTTCCACCATGGCATGTCTCATTTTTAAAAACAAAAGACTTATCTGGCATAAGCTTAAAAAACAATCCGAATTCATCAGCGTTGTATACATCGTCAGGAGCATAGTCACGCAGTAATGAAGGCAACACGTTATTTTTCCATGAAGCTATATCATCATTATTAACAGATTCAGCCTCACCTGATATTTGCCGGTACACAATGCTATGCCTACTCCGAAATCTATCCAGCCAACCAGTCGATCCACTAAATTCGGTTAAGTTGAGACGTGCGGCAATCTCCATCGCCTTTTCCGTGATTATACCTCCATTTATTGGATAATTTAAACTACGAGCTTGTTGAAACCACTCCAATAAAATATTTTCCAACTCTTCATACTTCCCGTGTTTTAATTTTTGTCGTTTGCTGCCACCTAACAAGCTGCTTTGTTCTATTTCATGTCTGTTTTTCAATAAAGTTCTTAAAGTGGAAGGAGGTATCCCCAGTTCATTAGCAATATCTTTTTGTTTTTTTTTCTCAGCCAATCCTTCATCGTACTTTTTCAAAATGTTGAGTTTGTCCGAAATCGTTAGCGCTTTACGTTTTATACCACTAGCCATAACGAAATTACGGTTATACACATGCGAACGAACAGCACTTACTAAATCTCATAAGACGATGAAATACAGTAAAACTGTTATAATAAGTAATGATAAAATAGGTATAGCGATAAAATAAAACGATAAGAACACGTATAATACTAAAAATTCTATTTTTATTTTCACAAAACTACTAAAATTTATCGTAATCTGCTGAAAAAAAGAGCGTTTTACCCGATTAGACAGAGAAAAACTGAGCGTCTTAACAGGTGATTTTTACATTGACTAGTATAGGAAATGTCTAGGGACCGACTAAAAACAGCGTCTTATGCGGGAAAGCGTCTTAAGCGAGAGCGTCTTAAGCGAGTTTTACTGTATGTAATTTCCTCCAAATTTGAACATAAAATAACTATAAAAAAAGGTGGGTAAGTGGATGTCGCTCTACTGTACAGTAGGTAACAAGTAGGTCACTGTTATAGACGGTGTTAAATTTGAATTCAATGATATAATATCATTGTATAAGAAAAACGATTCTGAGCGAAAACGGTCAGTCAGCCTATATGATATTACCAAGTATATTTGATGATATTATTGTGAATAAAGTAATTTATATAGGTATAACCAATTTACGTGGAACCTTGTTTTAAATTTTTAATCCTTAGCTATAAAAGTTGAACATTTTATAAATTTTCAACTACAAAATAATTATTAATTTTTAAATTTGATACATTTTGTCAAAATTTGAACTTTAAATACTTATAAAAAAAAATTGTGTCTATGTATTTTTAATATTTTTCATTTGCTATTGGAAAAATATATCAGGAGCCTTGTATTAAATTGTCACGCTTTTTTACCCAACAAATAAAATTTTATTGTTATTTATAGAAAAAAAAACGGAAATCATTGAAAACTGACAATGTCCGCAAACAGCTCAAAAAGAGTCAAATTATTTTCAAAATTTTCTCGTGTAAAGAAAATGTTTGTATTTTTTCAGTGAAATTGGCCGACTGAAATATAATTTATGTCAATATAAAAATTCCCGTTTTTCCTTAATTTTTCTTTTGTTTTTCACGTCGCTTTTGAAAACTACTGGGAAAAGTTTTCTTTTGAGTAAGTAACAACTAGATACACTTTCCTATAAGAAAAATTACTGTTGAAGAAAATCCAAGCCTTTTTACTGTACTAAAAGGCGATGACAGACACAAAAAAAAAAAATTAAAATTAAAAAAAAACACACATCATTATATTATGTATTATAACTGGGTTTTTATATTTCTGAGGTTTTTTGGTTGCAGG
The DNA here is from genome assembly GCF_019925205.1 of Metopolophium dirhodum. NCBI lineage: Eukaryota > Metazoa > Arthropoda > Insecta > Hemiptera > Aphididae > Metopolophium > Metopolophium dirhodum. The sequence continues at coordinate 29,509,860 of NC_083561.1, read as the reverse complement.
TTTACGTGGAACCTTGTTGTAAGTTTTAAATCCTCAGCTATAAAAGTTGAACATTAAATTTTATATTTTAACATTTAAAATTTTTAACTACAAAATCTTAACTTATCCATAGTTAAACTTAACTTTAATTTCACTGGAACTTAACTTAAATAAAACTTTTATGGAACTCAACTTTAATTTCGCTGGAACTTAACTGTAATAAAACTTTTTTGAACTTTACTTTTATTTGACTAGAACTTAACATTAAATTCACTGGAACTTAACTGTAATACATTTTTATATGGAACTTAACTTTAATAAAACTTTTATTAAACTCAACTTTAATTTCACTGGAACTAAATTTTTATTTGACTAGAACTTAACTTTAAATTCACTGGAACTTAACTGTAATAAAAAATTTTATGGAACTCTTCTTAATTTTACTAGAACTAAACTTTTACTTCTATGGAACATAACTTTAATTTGACTGGAACAACTTTTTTTTGACTGGAACATAACTTTGCTTTAAATTCACTGGAACCTAACTTTAATAAACTTATATGGAATTTAACTTTAATTTAACTTATTTGCATTTTCTATACATGATAAAATTTTAAAAATATTTTGATATGTTTTGAACTGTTTAGGAACATTTTCAGTTTCTAATTTTATTAGTATTTTTTTCGATGGATGACAATAAAACTTTATTTATTGGGTAATAAAGTTTGAAAGTTTAATACAAGGCTTCTACTATATTGTTGCAATGATATTTAAATTATTTTTTCTTGTGGTTTGTGTATGTGGATACGTATTCGTAATAAAGATTCAATTTTCGTATATAATATTATATTATAGGCACTCAGAATGTATTCATATGTTTATTTTTAGTTTAGTTGTAGGTATTTAGTAAATAATAATAGGTATACGAAATTGTGTTTTCGAATAATAATTTATTATTTGTATTATTCACAATACATATATATGACAATTAGTTTATATTCTGAAGCTGTTATGTTGTACCAGTTCAAATAGTATGAGGTACCTATCATAATATTTAAACATCGTACAATACATTATTTATACATCAAATCTATAATTTCAATATCTTATTTATTATTTTAAATAAAGCTTATAAAAATAATGTACCTAATATATAATATTATAAAAATATATAATTTTTAATATAAAATTGGTTAGAGGTAAAATTGATGACTTAGGAGTTATGGGTGGCAAGACGACTACATGAATAGGTAGAACAAACTATTGCCCCAATTAGGACTTTCCAGTATTTTTCAGGAATCGACGAAGACTTATTTGTAAACTAAATAAATTGATTTACCAAAAAATGAACCAAAATAATAAATAGAAAAAACTAATTTTGTATTTTAAAAACAGTATTAATTAAACGGCTTTTCAAATAGTTATGAAAAGAAGACATTGGTCTTTATAAGTGTATATTAGTATATAAGTGCATGATGTATTCGATTTCCACATAACCTCCACATACATTTGAAGACGTTAATGTTAAGTTGGTTGCTCCCAAAACTATATCGTTTTATTTTGCTCGAGCTCATGACTGACAAAAAATAAAAAAATAACTTAAACTAATGTTTATATTTGGTCAGCAGTTTTAGTTAAAGTAGTTCTATACTTCTAGAAACGTGATTTTGTATTAAAACTTGAGAATTGAAAATTTAATTCAGTAAAATATAACAAACTAATTTTATCAAATAACAATATAATTATATACTCGTATACAATAGTAATACAATGTAATTACTACCATCGATGAGTTATTACATTTAGGTAAACCGAAAAACAAAGATTTTGAAAAACACCAAACACCTGCGTACCTATCCAATAAAGACGCTGTGTGCCAGTATGGCGTCGTTACAGCACTGGGACGGGGGATTTGGTTTTGCGTAAAAGGGAGAGGAGTACACATTTTCTTATGGAAGGTACAATGGGTGCAAATCGGGTACAAAACAATGAGATATTTTAGGGAGGGTTTTGACGATTTATGGGTGCCAAGAAGAAGCACCTGTAAATAACCTCATAAGGAATATGTTAAATTTTAAAATCTTAGATTTAAAAAAAAAATTTTAGAAATTTCTAATTCTAAATAATTTTCACATTTTCGTGATTTTTACGCCTATTTTGTCAAAATTCAAACTTAAAATGTTTATAAAAAAAATTGTGACTGAATTTTTAATATTTTCCAAATGTCATTGTAACAATATATTAAGAGCCTTGTATTAAATATTCATGCTTTTTTACCAAACAAATAAAATTTTATTGACATTCATAGAAAAATAACTAAAAAAATTGGAAACTTAAAAGGTCCGTTAACAGTTCAAAACAAAATATCTAAATATTTTGAAAATTTTATCGTGTATAGAAAATGTTAATATAAACAACCAGTAATAATTTAAAGTATTTACGGTAATTTTTTTTAGAGCTACACCAAAAACCAAAAACGATTTTGTTGAAAACTGATTTAGCTAAAAAATTCCCAGTTTTCCTTAAATTTTTTTTGTTTTCCCAGGCGCTTTTGAACACTAATGGGAATATAATATTTTGACTTCCGTCTAACCTATTATTTCGACCACTTATCGTGTACACAGACAAAAATAATAAAAATTTTTAAAAACACACATCATTGTAAAATCATTCCGCTCAAAATCTAAAAAAAACTTGGAGATGGATTTTTGTATATAAAAACAAAATTTTGAGGAAGATTGCACTCAACTGGTGAAGCTGTTTTAAACTACTTTAAGCTACCGATCATAATTCTCCAGACATTGGAAAAAGCGAAGAAAAAGAGGCGCAATGGCAATATTTTTTCTATGATGTATTTACTGAGATATAATTGCCTTGATAATATTTCCGTGATGTTTTGACATGGATTCCAAGTGGCAGTAACAATGCTAATTAAAATTCCAAGAAGCTTCACTCAATATTTTGTCACATACATCGGCGTATAATAAAGTTGCTGCATACTGCGCACCTTATATTTATTTAAGACAGAAAATTATGTGTCTATTTTTGGAACTTACCTATAAGATATTTTTGATATACTTTACATCATATTTGTATGTTTTATTTGGTCATTTATTTTAATACATTTGGTAACCTAGTGATTTTATTATATTTATGTAAAACCATGAAGTTATTATATTTTATAGTTGATCTATACCTTATCAAAGTAGTATTTAAAAACGTATAAAATAATACCTAAATAAAACGAACAACCAGATGAACTTTTTCATTTTTTTAAGAACGTGAATAAGTTTAATTTTCAAATAAACTTTTCGAACGCTGCACACATTTTATATGTGTAAATACAATATACATTTCAAATAACGGTTGTGAGGATAGCGTGTGAATAACATTGTATGTTCCTACGATGAACCTAGCTGTGAATAATACATACCTATAGGCTATAAGTGACTACAGATAGGACAAGACCCGTTTGGATGAATTAAAAAAAATATAAACCTATTTGAATCTATTTTTGGAGACTCGTTTAACCAAATAAAAATACAATTTACTCATCGTGATTAAACTCATGCGCACAATAATATATTAAAAATTATAATATTTTGAACTATCAGTGAATAACATTTTATGTCTTGGATATAAATACTATAATATTGGACATTAAGATTTTTGAGTTATGATCCTAAATCATATTTCATTTGTTGTATTCCATTTATAATATACCTACTGTATATCTATATACCATAATACATATACATACTATAAAGTACACAGTATACATGTAATCAGTGACGTCATTTGGACTGATCTAAGTATTCCTAGGTAGTAGGTATACATTTTCGTATTTGTAATTCTATAAATGGTTATTTGGCTTCTTCAATTGGCCTGGAAAATGGATAAGTAATTACTGTATTATATGTCTAATGTATTATTAAGTAAAATATATTTATTATATACTATCTAAATGTATATCTAATGCCTAAAAATAACTAGCAGTAGAGAGATTTTTATAGGTTTAGCGCTTCAGCTCATAATAATTTTTATTATCCACCATAATTAAAAAAACATGCAATAGCAGAAAATTTATTTTTTATTTTTGTACTTTATTTGAATTAAACAATCTATACAAATTTTGTATAATAAGCTTAAGTGTTAATACAAGAAGGTTACTGTCAGAAAGATTTGGTGGAGAAGCCGCCCCCCACTGGCCACACTCCTGGAAAGAAAATGTATTTAATCCAACTGTTTATAATAAAGATTAATATAAAATATATTAAACTATGAAAAAATCAAATAATACTTTCTTGAATAGTCAGAGCTCTTTAATTCCAGCTTTCATATTGGCAAATACTTTGATTGAAAATGACCTCTCTGATCTCCGATGAACAAATGTTTGTGGGACAGCAGAAGAAAATCCTTAAGAGGATTTCAGCACACTATTTTGTTTTCACTATCGCTGACCCATGCGCGCAACATGCCAACTTGGTAAATTTTAGTTTAGCAGAACCAACCCATTGTTTTGTATTAGTTTTAGCTTTAAAGTGAATTGCCCTGTTATCAACATTTAAGCTAAGAACATTGTCTGTGTTTGTAATACAAACTTTATACGATAATTTATAAACTCATAACTTGTATAAAAATTGAAATATCATAAAAAAAACTAATGTGAAAACACGTCACACGTGTATAATGTTCTACAGATAATGTTCTCAAATTTAACTTTGATAATAGTGACCTCATTTTTAGTATACTGCAGCAAACATCACAATTAATATAGGTAGGTTCTGCTGTACGAAAATTATCCATGTTGCGCGTATAGGTCAGAGAGAGAAAACCAATAGTGTGCTGATATCCTCTTAAGGCAATTTAAACATATTATGGATATAAATCTATTCACATTCGGCATTCATAATAATAATTGTGGAATACATTTTAATTATTGTATCAGAGACTTCTTCATCAATAGGCGGCAATGCCAATAAAAATGACTAAAATTCTTCACAAAATGCATAAGCGAGATCTTCTTTGTATAGTAGTTCTCAAGTTTTATATTGAGATTCCTCGATTTTTAGGATGATAATCGATTAGGTATGAAAATGTGTGATTTTCTGACATGATAACGCATGTTGTTATTGCGTCATCGTATTAATTATAATCACAAGAGACCTTCACGACTTTCTCACTGCAAAGATGACATGTTCCCGACCTAGGATACTGTTTTAGATCGAGTTACACGGACAGCCAGTATCAATCATAAAACAAGAAGTCGTTGTGGAGCACTCGCATGCACACGACTGTGTTATCTGCCACCCATAGCGCATAACACGCCCTTAAGGTGCAAACTCCATAACGCCGCAATAACATAAATTTAGAATATAGCAAAGACATTTTATTCTGCCTCATTAATATGTCACTGGCGGTAGGTGCTAACTAGATAATACATACAATTCACACATAATCTAATATATAGTTCAATACATACAAAATATATCCCAATTCCCAAAAATATAATATTAGGTATAATATATAGTTGCATCTATATGGAGTACAATGTATACACCGTCCAACCAAAATGCATGCATACCTATTGTGTAAATCATTGGCCGTGAATCTTTTACACGAACCGACAATAATCAGCAAATAATACTTGATATTAAATAATTATCATTATAGAATTATAAATTCCAATATAGAGGCATATAAAATCGTCAAAAACCACGTTATTCTTCAAGCATTCTACCATATGGAGTTTACTTCGGGTTTTTCAAGTCTACCTATATTATAATACTAGCTGTATAGCCCAACTTGACCTTTGAAAAAATATAAAAATATATATAGCGCTATATATAGGTGTATCTTGGTATTGGTGTTCCTCGGTTAATGTGCAAATCGACGTCAGCTGTATACCTGTATGTGTACCTACTCTATCGCTTTGTGAATTAATTCGACTGAGATGGACCATTTGCCTGTGGTGGATTTGATATGGCACTTTGTGTATTACTATGGTTCAAACTATTCTTGAAACTTACCTGATATCTCTATAAGAAGAATTTGAAATTTTCATCAAAATTGGTCTAGTAGTTTTTAAGTTTATTAAAGTATACATTTAACTCTCGTATTTGTTTTAAGATATAATTTGTTTATTCTAGCCCATTAACGAGACAATGAATGTTTTTATCTCATATGCCCTAGTGACCAAAGACAACCATTTAAAAATAAAAAATTTGATTTCCATTGTGAATCTTCAAATCATTGCGTGAGCACCTCTTAAAAATAAAAATGTTGGGAAGTCCTTTCTTAGTGGCTAGTGTACATGGTGGTACGAAGGTACCATGGAAATTTCAAGTTTCTATAGCTATCATATATTTTAGGCTCTGTCTTGATCAGTCAGTCAGACAATCTATATACTTCAGGACGACCATATACATAAATGTAATAAATACAAAAAATTTTAATTTATTTCTAAATAATAGTAGTAAATGGGTATAAACAGCTATTTATTCCAACGAGGAAGCCATGAATAATATATAGGTGACTTTGTGCATCCTACCTTGACGTGTAGTCGCGTAGGCAATATGCTCGGGAAATGGACGGCACGTGTCATCGGAGGTGATCAAGTAAAATTTTGCCGAGCACAACATTATTTAAGATATTATACCTACCTGTGACCTGCCCTACTTATAAATATTATTTGTAAAATATACACAATCGGTTACACAAAAACTTTAAAATTTAACTTTAAAACTTTGTATTTTTTTAATACCCAAAGTAACAAACATTATTATAATTCAAACATTTTTATTGCTTCGAAAGATTAATGACACACACACACACGCACACACACACAGAATACATTGTAAAACGGATACATTCATTGCTTCGCTCGGAATCTCAATTCTGAAATATATATTTTGATTTTACAAAAAATAATGATCGTAAAAATGTTATGAAAACTAAAAAGCTAATAAAAATAATAATTTGTCATGATAATAATATTATTTGATGAGGTCCCTAATAATTTGTTGTGTCTCCCCCCTCCAAAAAGGTAAATAGTATTGCTGCACTGGATATATTGGTTTACCCCCTAATATTATAATATATAATGTATAAAGGTATATAGGTACTATTGTAACAATTATTTTTCAATATGATTTTTTTCTAACTGGTCCAAACGTACATTACCGCTCTTGGCTGATAATACTCAGAAACAGGCGACGCGGTGTGCCATCGAACCGTTAATGAAAAAAAAATCATGTCTTTTGAGTAGTGACTCGTCGTTTTTTATTCGGAATTCATGGGTACATCCATATGGTACTTAATTACTTTAATATTATACACGCACTAAAGAAAATGGAAAATTTTCAAAAACTGATCAAACTATAATGAACTTTAGCCTATTTTTATTTGGTGCGAAAGTCTATCAATATGGTCCTATTGACACTATATTGACAGCACAGTCATCACACATTCGCACACCACTTATTTTCCTATACCATCGTAAAAATCAGACGTCGTTGGACCGTATTCCCTTCGGGGCGACGATGAACAGAAATTTATTTTTACACGACTTCTTATATTATAGAAGTTTCTCTTTCTCTTGCACCCGTGTGAGATTTTGTTCTCATCTTGTATACATCGATACGTCTCGATAATAATGTTGTGTTAATCTTAAATTGCGATGCGGTGCCCCACCACTGCGCGACTTTGTGTAGGTACAATTTATTTATTTACAGGTAAGAGTTCTTAAAATAACATAACAGAATATTATATCATAAAGGTGAGTCCAGATGGAGCAGCTTTTGCCGAGCGTATGACATGAGTGTGTCGTGAATGCAATTTCGGCTAATATAATTATGTTAAATTATACGTCTGCAGGGTACACGCATCGATGAATGGGTACTTACTATACCTAGAAATCTGTCGAACCAATAATTTCCATTTCGTCAAGTGTATCTCAATTAAATCTAAAATCTTGAGTTTATTATGAATCGCCAATAATTTCGCATTCAGACTTTATATATTACGGAATTAATGATAATCGCACAGGAGTGGTAATTTCCGTAACTTTAATATTATTATACATTTATACCTATATAAGTATATGGTATCAATAGTTTTCGAAATGTTAATAAAATAATATGTTCAATGTCGTCAAACAAAAGCCACGTGCGCAGACGGCACGTGCAGTTATTGTCGCGCACAACTGTATTGTATTACGTGTGATATCGTAAAATAAAAAATACCGAGTGCAACTATATCAATATTATTATTTACCTATACAACCTACCTATACTGTCGATACAGGTCGGAGGTTTATTTGCTCACAGCAGAGACGATTATTTCCACGACTAACTATCAAAACAATTCGAAGCGCAGCCATTTTTGTGTTTAATATTGCAATATTCAATATTGCACGGGAAAATATTATTTTCGATTTTTTTTTCATTAAATCGTGTCGGTATGTGTAAATCACAAATTCGTAAGTTGAAAACCGTTTTCCTAGACTTTTTGATCATCCAAAATAAGTTTTCGAGCCGATCGTTGAGTATATTAAATTTTTTTAATAGTTGTTATACATATAAATTATAATTAACATAATATGTACCTATATTATACATTATGAAAAACACTTCAAAATATTGTTTAATATGTATGGTATGAAGATTTTTGGCGCGAGCCGATGTTGAGTAATATTTAGCCATCACATAGAGCAATATATACCATTGTTTCGTCTCGATCCGACGCTGGACACAATTATTTGTGACTATAGATACAATAGTGGACGCGTATGGTGGACCAACCTAACCTACTGCGTGTAGATAATACCATTGGTTATCAATACTGGGTACTACGTGGTATAGGTTCAGAATTTTTCCATACCGACCGTATAGTATAGATTAATAATATCATCATATCATACCGTAGCTATGAATAACTGCGTATGCGTATATTATATTATGGTTTCGCCTCCATGATGGAAATTCAGTCGTCCACCACGAGTGTGCACGCGTTAATGTTATGCGCGTACAATGTATTATAATAAGTAATAACATAGATTGTTATAATATATTATATTGTGCATATATCTGTACTGTGCGCCAGTCGTTGTCGTCCAATCGGGCGGGGGCCATCTCCGCTGGCGGCGCCCCTCGATATTATCGCGCGCGCGCGTACAGTCTGTTCTCACGACCGTCGTATGCAGGTACCTACCTATATATTATATTATAATATATTATAATGATAATATATACCTCTATTCCTATTATATTATATTATATTGTATGCGCGTCATTTTGAATAAAATAAAAAAACTGCGCACACTGTACGACGTCCACGATATTATTCATATTGTGCGCGTGTGTGCACGGCACTGTCGTATAGGTACCTATAGACTATTGTGGCAGATAAACAGCTATATACGTAATATTATTATTACTACTATACGCGGGGTAAAGTAAAATATAATAATAATAATAATAATAATAACGACGAAATAGCAGTATGGACGTCACGGGGAGGCGGCGTGACGGGCCGGTGGAAAGGGAAGCACAGCGCGGTCGTAGTATTTACATATATATATTATATATACAAACATATACATATATATATATTATGTGCGCACATATACAGCGCGTACCTATATAACAATAGTGGAAAACAATGGCGACACACACACACACACGCGCGCGCTCACGCCGCCGGGACCCTTCTGCTCGTCGTAAACAACAATAACGAATATTATAATGCCGCTCGCGCATATATATGTTATATATGTGTGTGTGTGTGTGTGTGTGTGTGTGTGTGTGTATAAAATATATACAGCGGCGTGCGTATTGTATATGCGTATAATCGTGTGCGGATATCATCTACGGGACTGCCGGCCATTCGTTGTTGTCACAAACGCGATAGATATACATATAATAATATATATAATATATGCCGGGTCTCTTCTTTTTTTATTTTTTTCATCTTTTTCTCCGGTCGCGCGCGCGCGCGCGTGTGTGTGTGTACGCGTTCTCTCCTGTAAACCGTATACTCGTACACACACACACACTCACACACTCACGCTACACACATAATATGACCGCGCGAGTGTATAGGAATTTCCCATTGTTGGAGGTGCGTATATATATCGTATGGTCGTATAATATGTATCCTGCTGTACCTACCGCGCCGCCCCGGGTATATAATAATATAAAGTCGGAGGTCGTGAACGCGCCACCGACCGACCGCGGTTGCTGCAGTTGGTCCACATTTGCATAGAATGTATACACCGTGAGTGTGTGTGTGTGTGTGTTGTTTGCACGGGCGGAAAACGTGAGCCCGCGTCGTCGTATATAGCCGGCCGAGGCTGTGCGCACGCGTACACGCGTCCGTGTACCTATATATGTCTACCCGTGTATATATATATATATTATGTGTGTGCGTTAAGTTTTTCTCCGGGTCTTTGTGCGCCAGCAGATTTTCTTCTTTTTTTACCCTCCCCCCCCCCTCCGGGACGACGTTTTGTTTCGCCTGCGACGACCACACGACGACCACGTCGTTCCTTCTCGTTTTTACGACGACTACAATATTATATGTTATTATAATATATTATACGCAGTCTGCAGGTAGGTAGGTGGGTGGGTGGGTACCGCGAGTACACGCCGCCGCCGTGAAAAACCTATTGTCGTATAAACATACGTTTTTTTGCGTTTGTTTTGGTTTTCTGTTGAGGGGTTCGCGTCTGCAGTGCGATGCGACGAGATAAAGTTTCGCGTTTATATTTATTTCCTTGCCTGATACAGGTCCGTTGTGGGAATGTATCGTGACGTATAGCTGTTCACATCTCGTCATGACGTTCCATATATTATTGCCAATAGGTACCGCTATACGCTCGTATTGGTTTCGCTTCAGTTCGTAATATTTATACCATGGTATGTATATATAGTCAATTCAAATATACTACAGTGTAATATGATATAATATCAGCGAAACCTATTGTTACCACACATTTTGACAAAAAGTGTAGCCCAAGAATAAATAACGATACATTTTTATAAATTATTAAAATGTCACCACAATGTTTTTTTTATTTAAGAGAAATGTACATGTTTTACAAAGTAGGTAGGTATATTATGTATAGACACAAGGGAAGTAAGGACAACATCGATTTATACAAGTTACGCTTATTAAGTATGTATTCATATATATATACATTTATATATTATATACTACTCTCGAACATTGTTACTAAAGACTAATAGTATTTTTTTTCTCTCATTATTTTTTTTTCAAACCGTTATACTTTCAACAATATAAATATTTAATTAAAAAAAAAAAAAAAACAACAACTTAAGTTACTTATAAATGTTTTGAAAATATTGCACGTATACAAAACTGGCTCATCGCTGTTCGCTCATATTTTTTTTTTTATATAAACACCCACGTTTATAATATATTATTATATCATTACTTTATTCGTAATCCCCCCTATATACACGCACACACACACACACGCACACACACACACACACACACACACGAGTTACGTATAATATACTATAATATTTCTTTATACAATAATATGATAATAATATATACTTTGATAGAGGAAACGATAATATTATTATATTATATTATTGTTTGTGTAGTAGTCGTGGTTCTCTAAGAGCCGCATTCCATCGGCGACGATGTGCTCAAATAGCTTCTGGGGCTCATCTGCATAGCGTGGTGCTGTTGTTGCTGCTGCTGCTGCTGCTGCTGGTGGAACATAACCGCTTCGATGCCGGTCGAGCCCGTAGAGCTTTCCGAACAGCTTTTGTCGGGTTTTATGGACGGCGGCGCCAACGATCCCAGACCGCCGTCTTGTTTGGTGGCCGTCCGCCTGTACTTGGCTCGAGCGTTTTGGAACCAAACCTGTAACACACAACCGTATAATTTAAAATAATATATTGTATGAGTAAATTATAACAATAAAATATAATATTGTAAGCATTCGTATGGTGCGAATATTATACGGTAACGCACGCGCCGTATTGTATATTATTGCATATTGTCGTACACTCGTACGATAATATGCGGTGGTGAAAACTATATAATATAAAAGCGATTGCGAAAACCCTTAGCGCATGGAAAAATAACAATAACGTACATGACGGCGCGTACACTGCGAGTCACGCGATCGCGTGCGCTTAACGACGATAAATAGTTTTGTCCACTTGTAAGAAAATTAATTCAATTTATTTTCCAAACCCCTAAACGACGGCACGGGTTTTTGTCCGACCGCTGCACCGACTAAAATCCGACAACGCTCGCGTAATTGCCGGCGATAAAACAATATTCCACACGGAATAAACCTACACATATTATTATAATAGGTATATTATATTGTACGTACAACGCCGCTGTTTTGACACACACGTAATAATAATTATTATGTATTTGTGTTACAATCACATAGTATACGATCGGAATACACCACTACACGTCGTCGTCGTTCGTTTTATGGTGTGACACATGTGCACACCGCACACCACAAGTGGCCTTGTGAACACAAAATCGCCATGATCTCATCAACGTCAATACACCGTGTTAGTCGTTATATTTATAATCGTATAAATAATATCATAGCGTACGCACACGAAATAACACGTATATTTATACATTGTGAGTGTAAAAATATTATGTAAGTACCTACATGGGATATTACACGCGCACCGGAAAAGCGTCGTTTCCTTACGTTATACTTTCCTTCGCACACGCCACCGGATGTATCTCATCATCTTGGGCGATCGACGCCGCGAATAAACCGTGTCGAAATCGACGGTTTTTTTTTTTTTTTTGTCGGTTTTTAGTGTCTATTCATTTCTGTAGTTCAGCTCGCCTCTCGGGTGTACGAAAATAAACGCGCCGCGGGTGTATCTGTAATGTCACAAAAGTCGTGACTGCCGTTCGTATAAAGCGGGATAACCGTCAAAAGTGCACGGGGTCGACGATAAATCATCGGCCGGTTTTCAGTCAAAAACGACAATTTGTTTTCGTAGCTCAGCCTCCTCTCCCCCCCCCCCCCCCCCAAACCTCCATTCTACTTTAAATAAACGCGGCGTACGAGCGTATATGGTAAACTAGCATATATATATATATATATATAGGTGCATACAGATTTCACAACAACCTAAGCCTTTGTTTCGGAGGCGGCTGTGGCGGCGGTTTGTAGATTAATTGACGTTCATCGCGCGGTCGGTTACGCGGCGGTCTCATCAATCTTATCGGGTGCTTGGGCGGAAGCCAAAAGATCTCGCTGGGAGGGGCAAGTGTATAGATACCTACACACGAGCACACAGCGGAATGGAAGCGGGGAGAGAAACGCGTAAAACGGCAACGAGGATTATACGTGGTATGTAATATACTGCAGCGGCGGCGGGACGGAAAACCGATTGAAAGGAAAGAAGAAAATGGCCGGAGTGGAGGGCGTAGGGTCGAAACATATATGAAAACTGGGCGCGAAGTATATAATTAGTGTCTCGTCGACGGCGGGCAGCTGCGATCATATATTTTTAAATCTCGGCTGTCGCCCGAAAATAACGCGTGGGATATCGCTTATAGTAACTGCTGCAACAGTGCTGTACGGAAATCCGATGCTCGCTCTGAACAACACGGAACAAACGGACCTGTATACAGTCGAAAAATTGGCCCGGAAACCGTGTAGGTAGGTGACGCATATTATTTGTCTGTTAATCGTGTAGCCGAGCGCGTTGTCCAAACAACAGATTTATAATAACAGACGAAACGCAAGGTTGAAGATGTGTTAAGTATTAATGTATTATAATATACGTAGATACTAAACGGTGATCGTCGAATAGTATTATATACCCGCTCGGTAAGACGCACCTACAACAAAATTGTTATAGCCATTTGTTATTTTATCATCATATCTGATTTATTACCTACCTATTCACAAAAACCAATATTGTGAAATATTATAAATACCTAATATCAATCATCTGTACAGAACAACATAGATATGTGCGGGTATTCTACGAGGTGGTTAGTATTATGACGTGTCGTGCCGCGTGTGTCTACTTAGCGTACCTACCGTCATTTTTCGAGTTTTTTGTTTGCTCAGGATTTTGCAAGTTCATTGCAATTTATAATGAAAATAGCATTTATCATTACATTGTGGATAACCGAGATAGAGATTCAAGATACAAGGCTGTTAATCCCTGTATAATATTTCACGAAATGCGAAACCAGGCTCTACAAATTATTCCGACCAATGGGGAGCATAATAATTAATATAATAGGTACACTAAATAACAATTACAACTCTGAAAATTTTATTGGTCCCAATACTAAAAAAACCCAAACTCAAAACATTGTAACGAATTATGGCGGCACGTACAAATCGAATATAGGGAGAAAAACGAATGTGCAATTCTTGTGGAACTGTACCCCGTCAACCACATAATTACCGAATGCCTCCAATGCGTAAACGAACTCAGCAGCCTCAATATACCCAACACCCTAGATGCAGCACTCGGGCCTGACACGGATACCACTACGCAAATTTTAAAGTTCTTAAACAAAACCAAATTGAACAACCTAATTTAACAAGCAAACAGAATTGAAACTATAATGGCCATTGTCACCATTAAGAACAATAAAAAAAAAATTGAATGCGCAATAAAGACGAGAGGTGCTATAAATATGCAATAAATACATTTAAAAGAAAGACACATGAAGGAATAATGCAGGTGGACATCTATAAATCCTACACTATAATTCGTTATTGAATGGTTTTTACGGTCTACATCTAAGTTTTACTTCACTGCTGAACAATTCGTTAATAAACAAATTGGTGACAGACACACATTTTCCTGCAGAAAAATTGTGATGTATTTTTGATATTATTCTGTTTAGAATTATATTTCTGTTTCCAGTCCATTATATTATCTTAGTCCGTGGTTTAAATATATATATAGCTGATTATTAAAGACAGGTCGCACATCCAGTGTAGGTACATATATTATATTTCCGAGTATATGTTAGACGAGTATACCGATATCATAACTATATAATATCATCATCGTTCTCGCAGGGCTATGTCGTGCGCGGCTATATACCTTTGCGATCGGGAAAAAGAAACATCGGCGGAGTATAATATCTATTTCGGTTAACCGACTGCGCGCGCATAGTATACATATACAGTTATTATTATAATTATGAATTATTATAATAAAACATATTTACACAAGAGCAGATAGGGCGTGATAAAAACCGTCACGGCCGTCGATCGCATACGCGCTAATTAACGGAGCTTTATTTCAGCGGCGGCCGCCACGCCGTTGCGGTAGTCACGCGGAACACGCGGCCGCGACCCTTTTCGGCTGTGTTGCAGCGGCGATGTCGCGGCGAGCGCGCGCGCGATAATAATAATATATCACATACGTCGTGCACGCCGCCGCCGCCATGCGCGTTTTTTCGTCGACCGTTTTAACGCGACACGCCTAATTGCCGGCGGCCGAATATCATCTCTCGCGGCGGTCCCTTTGCAGCGTCTCCTTTGGGCCCCGACGGCGGTCGACCGCGGACGGAAATAGCGCACCTCCCGGGGATCCATGTGGCGTAACGCTGCCGCGACCGTCCGTCTAACTCCGGTGCAGTGCGATAGAGGCGTTTCCCGCACTTGCGTACACCCGCGGAATATTCAAATAATGTTTTAATAACACGATATGATTAATATAATATTATCCTCTTGGCAACCTGCGTGTATTTCTGAGACAGCTGTTTTTCCGGTATGACCCTCGATTTTTGGGATCGCGGTTAGCCCCGTTGGCAAAACCACGGTCTTGTTGCCATCTCTCTGAGAGATCAACTCCTAAACTATTGTAGGAATCGCAGTTCAAAAGTAATCCATTGCGCGATACCCTGTAGCCGGCAGGGGTGGTCCTAGTCTGCGCACATTTACTAAAACTAAGACTCGTCTGCGCACAGATCATTTATCGTAGGTACGACTCGCACAGATTGCATTTACAATGCGATACAGTAGAATTATCCTTTGCATTATTAAAATGCCTATGAAGTGCTTCAGCCCCGTCCTTTGTGCTTGCCGGTTGTCCGCATCGTTCGGTTTACCCCTCTCCCCACTGGGATGGGTTGAAGTTTGAACTATGGGTAAAATATATACGATGCAAAAACATAATCAGAGAAGTACAATCCATCGGGTACATCAATAGCTATTACATTTCCAAAATACTATACATCTATTTCTGCAGCAGATAAACATACCTATATTGCAAACCGAAAAAATATTTAAACCTACCATTAGGAATTATTATTGTTATATCCAACAACAACTGACCACCAGCTATCTACCTATAGGTCTATCTAAGTCATACGATTTTTGCTTTGAACTATATACACCTAAAAATTATAATACATATTATATATACCTATGCAAAATGACTGTAAATGTGCCGCCATTACTAATATGCGTGTACAGACACTGCGAAGAACATTGTTGACGAATGGCAAGCGACAATTTGTTTGTTAAGAAATTTCCCACGACGAGCAAATAGATAGCCGCTACTGTAGTACGCTAATTGTTACACCGTGTGTTTTTCTCGAGGGTAGAATTATAAAATACCGACCAAACTAATTATTACTAACAATGTCGTAATTGTTTTTAATAATTATACTCTGAGCTTCGTGTAAACAACGTGCCGGCCGTTTTTATGCGGAATTTATGAGAAAACAAAATCCCAGATATTATAACCTAAATACCCGTGACCCTGTCCCGTCTACAAATTCACACATTGCACTATATTCGTAATCGACTGGTAAATTATTATTTAATTTGGCAGTAAAAATAACCGGTTTAATTGATCAAATCGGATAGGTACCAAGTGCATGGGACTATGGGAGCAGTATAATATGTAGAATGTTGATATGTATTGTAGCTATAGTGTAGGTACATAGTTTTAACTATGCGTGTTAAAAATCGTTGTTTTATTTTAAATTTAAATATTCTTCTAAGATAAATAGATGATCATTGAAAACTGCACACACGAATTTTAGAGCACCATTCCGGGTCATCGGTACGAGCAATAGGAGATGAATAAGGTTTACAATAATCGTAGTGTATACCCACGTGATGGATATAAATTATTATCCCGGTCTAACATGCGCAGCGAATGTTATATAGGTATAATACATTACAATTGTTCCCACCTGGATATGCCAATCGCGTAAGTGTATTGCGCACTGTTGGCGGGGGGAGGAATGAGAGAAAAACGGTAAGATATCGAATACGGCGGCTGGAGAAAAAGAGAGGACAAAAGAAACGGAGCGAAAAACGATCGTTCTCCTTTAGGAATGGTGACGGACGGCCATTACCGTTTGCGCGCGGTGTGTAAAACTCGGACCCCGGCAGGTAATTGTGACAAATTACGAGAGCATGCGAAATCGGTTGGCCATCGGCATCAAAGCGCCGCCGACCGCAGCAAACATGCCGCCGTCTCCGTCCGTGATGACGACGACGACGATGACGGTCTTGGAGAGGAAAAAAAACTCATATTGCTGCGCGGCGCAGAGACGGCAGCGACCGTGTGTGTGTATCTACTATAATATCTTATAGAAGGGATGTGTGCAAAGAACGACAAAAAAAAAAAAAAACAACGATTCCCGACCGAGAAAAATAGCGTACGGACGACGTAGAGAAAAAAAATAGCGAAATACACATAGTACAATATATATATATATATATACGCATAAAGGCAGATATACGCGAACAGAATGTTAAACGGCCATCAAACGGGTTTGCACTATTAATATGTCGTCTCTTCGCTCTCTCCGTCCATCTCTCTCTCAGTCACACACGCGCACACACACTGTTCACTGCTCTATGAGAATAGTGCGGCGGCGGACCATGGTGCTGGTATATATTATTATTATTATTATTATTATATACGGGAGGATGGCCGCCGCTGAATTGTTCATTGTTTTCAAACAACGCGTATTGATAAATGGATATTTCGTATCTTCTTTTTTATTATTATTATTTTTTTGTTGTACAATGTATAATGTATATTATTATATGTATTTTCATGCTCGTGTGTCGTTTGTGCGTACACCTCTCTTGCGCATCGTCCGCCGCCGCGGCCATAGTCGCGTCCTACGCCCGCCGCACTGCCACCGCCCCGAGGACGAGATGGGTTTGTGAGCGTATAATATACGGCACGACGGCAGCAGAAGAAAATGCGGCGAAGCACCTGCCATTTTCTATATGTACACGGAACGTATATACATCGGCAAACCAGTTGCGCGTACTATACATACAATGTTGTGTCCGTGTGTGTGAGTATAAACATCGACCGTCGAGGGAAAGTTTTTTTATTTCATATTTTTCTCTCCCGTTTTGTACATGATATATATATATATATATATTGTATATACTCGGGAAACGTTATATACGATGCGAATTCGTCTGCAGCGCGCCGCCGCCACCGCAGCGGGGCGGCAAAGAAGAAGCGAAGACAGTGCTTTGTCGGTCCGGGAAAAAAAATATACCGTTTTATACGCGGTCTTACCAAAGTGTATATAATATGCCTACTATATATATATACATGACGCACATAAAACAATATGACGTAGACGCGTAATTCGACCGTAGACCGCTAAATTTATATGTATATATATATATATGTGAACATTTTACTGCATATTACGATATAGTGTAACGATACTATAAGGACATAACATAAGCAGCAGCATAGTGTATATTAGAGTCACGTTTGCAAGGCTATTTTTTATCCGTCAATGACACATGCCTCCGTCAAAACATTACAATATCGTTGGATAAACAATATTTTTTTCGAGACTCAACTTTCATCACCCGCTATATTGTTGTTATAAGACACGACTTCGTTATTGTAATCATAAAACTGTGTTATAGGTACTTAGGTATATTATAAAATATATAACAAATGAATTATACATGTATAAAATATATTATATATGATTTTTTGATTACAATACACCGCTTCGTTCGATACGTATTAACATGTATTATTGTATTATTATTATTATTACTTAATATACGAGTATAATATAGGTTTACTCGCGCATGAATCGCATACGCAATTGCGACGCGTGCATAACGGAAACGATTCGACTTTGCGGCGCTGGCGGAGATCAACACAATTATTATTATATTATACTATCGAAATCGTGTAAAGCAAACGCCGTTGATTCGACGTGCCGGGGCTAAGGTGATATTGTTGTGTTGCGTGCCATATATTATAATAATAATATGTTATAAATATATATACATCGACGCGCGAGTATAGCTGTGTATAGGTATTATACCTACGTGTATTGTATATAATATATTATTGTAATTTATAATACACGTCTGCGGCGAAATAGTTTTTGTTTTGATTTACGAACCGCCGAAAAATTTATGTGACGCGCTCGTTTAATAAGGTACTGGACAGTGAGCTTTTGGGTCTTTGAAACGCAGCCGGCGACGAGTCTGCAGCGTGTCGGTAAATCTGTCGTCGGCGCTTAAAACTACTGCGAGAGACCGAACCAATTATTATTGTTTCCTCTCTGTACACGGCCGATGTCAGACGCGTTATTTGTCAAAGTTCGTGTAATTATTCATCTGGTCGGTGTTTGAAAATCTATATAGGCATTGAGCACGCGCACTGCACGCTGTAGGTACATCGAAATACTTGGCCGCGATGTGTTAACGTTTTGTCAGATTCCAAATACGAATTTATTATTTAACATTATAATGCGTGTCTGCGTGATGTATTGCACTTAAAAAGTATATGTGCACATCGCGGTAAACAATATACCCTCTATTTTTCTATACACATAATTTTAAATTAACGTTGAAGTGGACATCATTATTATTATTTTTTGAAACGGAAAAAAGTACAAATTGTACACAGGTAAAACGCATTTCTTCTTTTTATGTGCAATAAAAAATATACATGTAAATACGAGGATCACACATAAAGTCCATCAATAACTTTAACGCTTAATGAAAAAAATTGTGCATATATACACTGTATATATTAAAATATTT
This sequence comes from Metopolophium dirhodum, assembly GCF_019925205.1. Taxonomy (NCBI): domain Eukaryota; kingdom Metazoa; phylum Arthropoda; class Insecta; order Hemiptera; family Aphididae; genus Metopolophium; species Metopolophium dirhodum. The sequence goes on along the minus strand of NC_083561.1, from coordinate 29,489,807 downwards.
CACCGGTAGTAGGGTAATAATACTGTATGTTCATATAATCTATTATATATATACAGATTTATGTATAATATTCATATACAATGTATATATTGTAGATGAGTGTATACATAGTAGTATAAAATGAAGATCTGTCGGAAACAAGAGAAATAAACATAAAGGTTTATGACGTGTTAACTCTGCGATGACGGTCGTATAATATTAATTATGTATTTATACCGTACGCATATAATATGTATATTATGTAATCACGATAAGATTTTTACTATTGATTTTTTTGATTTTTTTTTTACCGGAATGTTTTTAGATGAGACAGGTACAGTAAATTAGACATTTATTATACAGTAAATAAACGAGAGTCAGCTATTCATATGAATAAACTCTTGGTAACCAAATGTTTTTCGAAAACCCACCACAGTTATAATGTATGTAGATACGTATAAGAATTATAAATATAATAAAAATATAATATAATATACCTATTTATTATAGCGCGATGTAATATAGAAAAGTCATCATTCGAATGGTCGCCGCAAAAAGCGATATCTTTTTAAAAATGGTTTGTCATCTAGGCACACGGTTAAGTGCACATAACATTAAACAAACACACATATTATAATAATATTATGTATAGTATATAATAGGTACGAATAACGTATATACGAAATGGCCACAATTGCAAATGGATTTAAACACGCGAATCCCATAAATCGTCAATACTGTGGCGGACCGTATACAGCGTATAATATGTATATAATATAATATATTACAGTGGTACACCATAATGTAATACGCATATTATAATACGGTGGTCGCCGAAAGCGAAAACGACGTCCGAGCATAAATAACTCGTGTAAATAGGGAGGGTAAGAGAGGGGCCCGAAGCGTTACTATTTTATTTTATGCGCGCGCGCGCGTCTGTGTGTGTGTTTTTTTTTTATTACTACTTTGTTTGTATTTTATTCATTCGGTGGTGGTATATATACGCACTGCCCAAGGACGATTTATATGCATTTAGAAGAAATATATACATGAATAAATTATAAATCACTTGTATCTTGACGCGTTTTTTATATTCTTCTCTTTCCTAATAAGTTTTTTTTTTATCGTTATTATTTGCCTGCCCCCGTCGAAAATCACGTGTGTCAGCAGTGGTATTTTCGTCTTACAACGGAAACGATCAAATCCTATTATAGACCCGAGCTATTTCAGAACTATGGTCGGCGGCGGTGACGAAGGTGGCGATCATAACGTATTCACCGTGCTAATAGGAATAGACAACTACCGCGCTAACATTATTATAATGCGCCATCGCAGCATTTTCCGCGAACGAAAACATTTTGGTCCGATACAATATAAAAACAAAGTTTTGCGTCGTATATTTGTACTATATTATACTCTATCAGTGCATGCTGATACGCTGCGAAAACCCATCGGCGGTGTTTTCGCATGGAATCGCGTTTACGAATCATCCTCAATATATATTACACATATTATTATATACATTAAATAATTAAAACGTTGTGTTCGGAAAATGTAAATTCAAAAACTACTGTATACAGTGGAAATTTCAAAACCCATGCATACATATAGGTATATAATATACCTCGTACCTATATCATAATATTATAATGAAAACAACATTTACCTGTAACACCCGTTTGGGAAGGCCGGTCTTTTGCGAGAGTTGTTTGAGATCCTTGGCGTCGGGGTTGTGATTGTGATGGAAGTACGACTTCATGGTACGCAATTGGTGGTGCTTGAACGACGTGCGCATGCGTTTCGTCCGCTGGTGACCGGACCCGGGACCACCGTTACCACCGCCGCCGGACAAGCCACCCGGGCCGAACGCCATTTCCATGTTGTACGAATCGCTCGAGTTCATGTCTGAAACACAACAAACCGTAAAAGAGACTATTATTACTTGTGCCGCACATAAAATAATGATAATCGCAAACGTGGGCATGATTTTCGATGAACATGAACTATGCCAATATTAGGGGATGATAAGAATAGACTTATTAGTATACATCTAATTTAACCACACAAAATCAAAGCAAATATCTTTTAAGAGCGCAGTAAACGTTGCCGAGTACCCCTCATACCCTTACCCACACCAAATTTCATCCGTTCTCGAGAAACTACTCGGGAATTGGAAATATATTACATTATATTCGACAGCAAAATATTTACGACATAGTGATTTATTTATATTATAGGTATACGCTTTTTTTTTTTGTTATCAGAAGATCGTATCGAAACTACGTCCTTCACATCCCAATGGGTTTTATTGCTTCTGAGCTTGTGCGGTTTGGCTGTGCTCGATGTTTTTCAAAACATATATGTATACATAATGTAGTAGAAGATTTGAATATTCTCGTCCTACTTACTGCTGCATACATAAATATTATAGTTGGTACACAATAGGTACACCGTCGTTCTTCGACGTGTTTTAAGACATTTTTACGTTTGTACATTTCGTGAATATTTAATTTAAAATGACGTTTAAAAGCAATACCGCACTGCGGATCAAAAAATTCAATACCCACCTACGGGATGATATTGTTTATGTATATGTTGTGATAATTATGCAACGAAATTAAAATGTTTTCAAGGAAACCTACATTTAGATCTACTACATAGGTGCGAACACCCGTGTATGATAAAAATGCATTTATTTATAATTATAAAAATGCACATCACGCAACATTATTTTTTATTATACTCTACACAGCAGTAAATATACGACCGTTACGATGCTTTTATCGATTAAAAAGTCGTCGTTGGCAGTCGGTGCAACGGTACATATTATATTATAAGTATACACACACACTCGTTTATGCGCGCCGACAGTTGATTGCAGCAAGAGGGTGTGATTGACGTGTAATGGCTATATAATAATATAGGTGTACATAATATTATATATGTATGTGGAGACGTCAAAGTATATAGTTTTACCATAATATAATACTCACCGCAAGCTGTCCGTCACCTCCCTAACGAGACCAATTAAACTTTTTCGAACTAAAATAGCTACCACGGAAGGAACACTGAAAGCGGTAACCGCAGGATTTAAGTATGTACATACACGAAAGGGAACCGTATCGTATAGTTATACCGAAGTTATGTATACACGAATAATTATTCTATTTCCTCTAACCACCTATACCTAATAATATTATTATCATACAATCCGCCGAGTTCATAAATCGACCCGTTCAAATAATATTATACACACACGCACACACTACATACATATCTCTGTATTTATAGGTATATTTTATAATATAAAACATTCACCGATGCCGATTACAAAACACGAAAAATGTGCTGCAGTTTTTTTTTTGTTCTCAGAACGATATAGGTAAAAGTACACAGTATATAATATTATTGTTAAAAACATGTTTTATTCTTTCTTTACATTATTATTATTATAATTATAACTACTTATACTGCTTTTACTATTATTACTTATTTTGATATTTTAACGGTGGCAGTTGCCACACCATAATAATAATAATAATAATATATAATAAGATATTATTATAGCACAAGTGTACATAATAATATTATCACAACCAGAAAGGTTATCGAAATGTCTTATAATAACGTACTCCGACGTGTTGGGTGTGCGTGTTCCTCCAATATTTTTACAATGCCGTTAATATTATAGTACCTATATATATATATATATATATTATAAAGAGCGCGAGTTATCACTAAAATAATCGCACTCGTACCTATGTGTGTTTGTGTATGTATATGTCTATACAATATACATATATATTACAATAAATGTTTATACATTAATTGAAGCACCGTGTGTGAAACGATTAGATAATAACGTTTCGGAATGCCTTCCATATATTATTATAACGTCCGAAAACATAGTTATGTAGGTACTTATGAAACGCGGTAGCGCGGGTCAGGCCGGAGTCATCCATCGGGTGATAAAAATTGTTACTGCCGGCTGCTGGAGTTCATCGGTGCTCGGATAACCCCGATATGCGAGCATTATGTATATTATATTTAAATATATGAATGTATAAACATCGTACATAATATTATATTTTATCGATAGCGGTGTTTATGTTATACGCTATATAATATTATCGTCGTGAAGCGACTGCAGATACCGAAAACATCGAAAGATAAATAATATTATAAATTATAATATCATGACATAGTATATTATAATATACTTTAGATAAATGGAAAAAAACGTTAGCAAATTAAAGTAAAAACTAAAAAGTATAAAATACATGTATGATATTTTATAGGCATGCCTAGTGCCTACTAATATAAATATTTTTTCCCATATCTATGTGTACACTGACACACTTAAGATAAGTCTACTACACCTATATAATATGTATATGCATAAACAAGTCTGATAGTTCAGTCATATATTAACAGTTTTAAATTTTGCACGAACTACTAGTCACACAGGTAAACACGTTTTTACGGAAACGTTTAAAAAACCATAAAACTAGTTTATTAAAAAATTATTTCTATACGCCAGCGCGGGGAAACAAAACAATTCAATTGTCACATTTGAACTACACGTCTATAGTTAGTCCAAACACTCCAAATTATATATTTAGATGTATATTATATAACATAAAAAGTTAGTGCACTCCTAATTACTATAGGTACTCCTGCTACTATACAAAGTGCAAGGTTCCTCAATTTACTGATTTTCGGCGCAATTAAACACGTTGTTATAAGACACGCAACACGTGACGGTATAAAAATAATATTGTGACATTGCGCAGTAGTTCCCTCAAGTTTTGTGTACATAATAGAAATAATGTAGAACCGTATGCACGGAAATTTATACGATCAAATTTCAGCGGCAGTTATCGTTGACCTCAGCTCTCTGTGGTGGTGTGCAGTGCATAGGTATAATGTTTGTATATCATATATTATATTCGATGTACCTACGGATTTCCCACGTATTGACTAACAGCTATTCACAGTGTTCTGCAAGACTCCTGCAAAGTGTTTACTACGAACGTTGCTAGGGCCACGCCCATATCTAGATTTTAAGATGATAATTAAAAAATGCCGATATTTCGGTGTACTACCAGAAGAGCCGAATGAAATACGCAGACTCGTTTGCGAATAGCGGAGACCGCATTCCCGGTGAAATCGCAGCCGTTGAAATGCAGAAAATATAATATACGTGTCTGTACACGTAATATTAACATTTGCATGCGTAAACAAGCAGTATAATACTAAAACAGCACGTACATATATCATATTATATATGTATAGCGCATATACGGTTTACTGGACGATGCGGACATGACGAGACAATATTCTGTGCGGATCGGATACGGCTTATAATGGCGAATAAAATATATTATATAGATAAAATATTAAATGGGTTAATAAAACACGTCGATGGCAATCGAACACACGTGTCAAACTAGTCGACTGTTAAAGTCATTTGAGACAAAATCGATTTTCTAAAGCCGGACCATGTTATAACCGCGCGCCATTGTAATATATTATTATATTATATTAACACGGCAATGTCAGTAATTTGCGCGGTTACAAACGATAATCGATTAAACGGTCGCGGAGGATAAAATAAAATATAATATCATAATTGATTTTTCTAAAGCATGTGCTGCGAAAAAAAAACAACTCGTAAACACAAATTGCCATATAGAAGAAAACTGCACGAAGTCTGCACGTGTCTCGCGCGACCGATTTCTATCGCAAATTGGTATCATATACGAAAATAACGATTTCCCGCGATACATAGGTATATTTTATTATACTACATGTATAGACGATAAGTTTATATATGATTATATTACTATACGAGCACAATTATTATTATTATTATTATTATAGTCGTAAGCGAGGTAAAAAATCAATTACGCGCGATCCGGACACTATATACGCAATACATAACGACTACGACGGAACGGAAACAACCCGAGAACGGTATTATGATATTATTATTATTATTATTGTTTATTGTATACCAGACGTGGTAACCGTTATAAGCACGCGCGTATAATATAATATGTGTACACAGAGTGTCCGTATGACCGCAACACGCGGACGCCATTATATATTGTTATGCATACAATATAGAATATATTATGTGTTGTATATGCGCAGAGGGTATTATTAATGGGCAACCGATTACCGAGCTCGCGAACGGAAGCGTCAACACCGGTGCGGGCGCCGAGGAGTGTCGCTCCCACAGACCAATCCACCGCAAGCGCGCGTGTACGCCGTCCATTCACGAAATCACGTCGGATCTCGCGGTATTTTATATGTTGTTACTGTCTCGACCGATCTATATAATATTACCCATTACCGTGGTCACGTCCTGGGGGGGGGGGGATCAGCGTAAAATAATATCATTTACCCTGCACATGCAGTGAATATTGTGATGGACTTGTTATAATATTATAATATATATACCTGTCGTAGAACGGTGCGACGGACGTTTATTGTATCGGCGTAGGTATATGTGATTCGCGCCACGTAAAACTTTAGACAAGAGGGCGTATTGAACACGATAATGTAATCTGCGCAATCTCGTACGCACAAAAGTCGTGGTCTGCGCCATTATACGCACCTCATATCGAACTTTGCGCCACTTTGATAATAATTTTTACCGATTAGTCGGCAGCGACAACACCACCCCGCGGGCGCCGACGAGGAGTGTCGCTCCGAGACCACACTCGCGCGTACGTCGTCCATTCACCAAAAATCACGCGGTCGGTCTTTTACGATAAATATAATTCTCTCGTTCGATGTACCTATGACCGCGACCACGTCCGGGGCGATCGGTATAAAAAATATCATACCCTATAATAAGATGTAATGGAATCGTAATAATATGTATTATTATAATAATATATCGTAAAATGGTGGCGACGGACGTTTATTTTACGTTTAACGTACGATACACGCGCGCGCGCACCGATTATTGGCGTTATTATTTATAGGTACCTATCGTATATAATGACATGGGCGGTAACACGCGCGTTGTACCCACATACGCTGTGTTGCGTGTATAGTATAAACAATTTGATTTCGTCCAATTTGGACACGAGACACGATGGTCGTCGCACTCGATGATGACGATGATAATAATAATAATAATAATACGCGAGTAGACCGCAACCGCGCGCGATATATCGATATCACGTACCTACCGTTTTTTTTCATTTTCATCCGGATGATTAGATTTTTATCCGTGTGCATGTGAGTATACGTATAATATACACAGAGCCTTATTATACTTGAAACGGGTAGGTTAACGGGGGTAGGCCAGTTTCGCGGTCGGCTAAACACGCGGCGGCGGCGGTTGTTCCCACGATCTGTGAACCCGACCGACGGCGGCGGCGACCGAGTCCCACATGAGCGGGCAATAGTGGAATAACAATAATATTATACACTTCTCCAACCCGCGTATGCGTAAAATAGAGGAGGTGCTTTTTTCCCTCGGACAGCATAGTATGTGTACCGCGACAACACGATATAACACACACGCGCGGGGGCTCGACGAGTGGGTTCGACATACATCATATTATTATTATATACGTTTATAATATCATATTATTTTATATATATTTTTTATGTGTGTATAACACTAGGTATATAATGTGCGTACGTGGTGCGGCGGGTCTGCTGCAGGTGATCGCACCCACCGCGGGTTCGCTCGTGCGGTTCATTTGTTCACGTCGTTCGGCCGGAACGGATTTAAAAACCACCCAACAAACGTGGTTAATCGATTAAGCACACCCGCACACACACAAGTAGGTACTTCCGACGGAATACTCGGAAACAGTCGATGAGAAACAGCGCGCGTTTTCTTTCGTATGGACCCGCGGTTTGGCGACTTTTTTCTGTGATTATTTCGGAAGAGTTAGTATATTGGATTATAAACTCCCGGGCTTTTACTTCCTGCTTTAGGATTTGGTTCCTAAAATTACAGAAAAATGGGTTTCGATTCATGTTTTAGTGAATGCCGGTACCTAAAGTACAACATTTTAAAGTGTAAGATATAATATAAAATATAAACAAATATATTTGTAAACTAAAAAATAAGTGATGACAGACACAAAAATAAAAAAAAAACACACATCATTGTAAAATCAATACATTCATCGCTTCGCTCAGAATCTAAAATAGTGATATAAATCAAAATATTATAGCCTATTATATTGAAAATCATTACGACAATTTGTATCCAAATTTACGAAAAAAATCATTGCACTGTACTTCGTGTACGGTTAGTTATTACGTATTAGTGTTATTACTTAACTAATATTAATTGTATCGATATTAGAATATAGACAAAATTTCCTGATAAAATAATATGATTGTGTTGTTTTTTTCCCAATATAGAACTAATGATAAAAATAATAAAATCAAATTTTAGTTTATAAAAAATCTGTACCACTTGGGCACCAATTTCTATTGAAAAAATTTAATAATGGTTCTTATCTACAGTTTCCTGTTCTGATTCCAATAAAGCGAGTATAATATCATGACTGGAATCGACGATACATTTTAAGGGTCCGTTTCCTGCTATAACCTTCCTTTAAACATATTGTTGTGACATATTTGACAAATCACGATCAAATATTGTTATTGAATAATATTATTATAAGGTTATCATTAAAACAATTTCATAAATATTCAAAATATTGTATACTGAAGGATATTTTGTTCGAGACTAAATCTAATGAGACATGTTCGAAATGTTGTTTCCGATAAAGTAGGGCTAAAAGTACATTTGATAGGCATACAAGATTGAAAACATGTTTTATTCAATGATACGTAAAAAAAAACGATAATAATTTATATTATAATATTATATTCATTTGTTATTATGAACTATTAAAGTGTAGTTTCACGCACTGATTGTAGAGTACTATGCGACGACCCAAAGGTACTACTGTGGTGACGCGTTCACCATAATATATTATACAGGTATATAATGTTTGTGTACTATGTCTATAGGTACATATAATAGGATGCGGCGATACAACCACAACCGCAAAGGTGCCTTAGCAGACACTCCGCACTCGTGCCTCGATTTGATCTTCGTTTACCACGGTTGTTTCTTTATTATTATTTTTTCACTGCAGTCCTCGACACATATAATAGTATCATTGGAAACACGTTGGGAAACGGTTCAGCAGCACTTTTCCCCGGCAACCGCATAACCATGCACCATAACTACCGAATGATGGTTAAGTATATAAGATATATTGTATATATAGTGTTTTCAGGTTGGTATTGAATATATATATATACAATATACATATTACATATATTATGTGTATAAGGACAACGAAGGCGGCAGAGGGGAAAAAAATAAACAAATCTTTACCGAACGAAACCACCAGACGATTCACCTTCACGCTTCATCGGCATAACTCGTGGGTGCCACCGGATACCTCAATAATTGTTTTATCTTCCCCGTTTAACCCGTGAGACGATTATTATTACTGTGCGGGCATATCAACCACGGTAATGGTTTTTGAATGAACCGAGAAAAAAATTTAAAATAAAATATCATTGTATACACGCCTCGATATTTAAAGGTCTCGATCCCGCGTTAATGCATATCATTAATACATAAAACATGCAAATTATATCGAAAAAATCAATTTTACTCGTATATATAACTATAGTATGATAAGCAATAAGCATATCACATTATCACTATAATAATATTTATAGCATTTAGCTCACGTTTTGATCAATATTTTGCGGTAACAAGTTCATTAAACGTGCGTTATGGTCAAGATGTGTATATTATTCAAAGTATAACGCGTTTATATACGATTCATAAATTCATAAGTCGGAAATTGAATAATATGTAAAGGTATAATATAATATATTATATACTTATTACTTATATTCTGCAAATATATTCGTATAATATTACGAGGAGTGCAGCTTCAGGCCCGATATAGTATAGAAAACTCATTTTTTAATATCGGATAATAGTATGTAAGGCATAGGTATAGTTCCTATTAAAAGTGTCGAGCATGTTGAAAATTCAACTACATACTCGAAGAAAGGTCTAAAACCAACCTATGCGTAGCTGGTGTAACGATGATCGACTAATACATATATACGAATGTACAGGTTGCCGGTCCCAGCCGTCTATATTACCTGCGGAGACATCTACCCCATTGACACACACACGACAATATAATAAATATACGACATACACCGCGTGCACACTATACAGTATTATTAGTATGTATACGATCTCCGAGTCACCGATTAAAACCCGGTGACCCGGGGAGGTCTTGGGTAAGCACACGCACGCACGCGAAATGTCGTGATCGATCATTACACGGGAGAGGCGTTCGTTTGTGTATTTTTTTCCCTCCGCCACACGTTATTATTATCCGGTGGCCATCGACCTGTCAGCAGGTCTCTCGATTTATTATTACGTACTAATCCGATGCTGCAGTGGACTGTGGGAATCGGATCCGATATATACGGTTTTTTTCATTCTTTTTTTTTTATATATATATTTGTTTTACATTATTATTATTACTATTATTTTTATTATTATTATTAAACCCGATAACTTTGTCGAAATCCATCGGGACGGCGTTTGAAATGAGGGCCAAGAAAACACAAAACCGGACAGACAGCATATTATTATATGTATATACCACCTATACATAAAATATATAGCATACATATACTATGGGTATAATATAATAATTAAATATATATATATATATATATGAACCGGCCTTGGAGACGCGTCGTACACGTTATATATCGGATCGTGTGTTTTCCGCGACCACGTACGTGCGTAGGTACCTATATAAACTTTAACCAAACATATGAGATGAATTTATACACGCAGAAACGACTTTCCATAGTCTCATCGATTTCGTGCACGCGCCAAGCAATATTACCTTTCTGCCCTAAATCCTACGTGACGTATAATAATATATTATTGCATGCATAAGGTACGTACATCAAAACCCGTTAAATCATACAGCAGGCGCCGTGATCTGAGATTTCCACGCACACGACTTGGGCCGCTGTATAATTTATTCATATCGATAAACGGGCATCATAAACAGTTTTCACGACGATCTTTATCGGTGCCGAAACTGCATTGCAGCGGCTTCACGCCTCTGTGGCCAACGATAATATTGCAATACAACGATAGTGCACGTTGCCAAATTTATATTTTATGACGGTATATTATGAATGGTAATAAATAAAGATAATTATACCCCTCGGTACCGAGTTGATTTTTCGACGTTATGACGTGTACCGCGGTCGATAAAGAATTACTCATAAATGACATATTATATAGGCATGGAATATAATAATATAATGTGTTTGGACATAATACTTTTTGATTACACCATATAAATTAAATATTGATTGGATGTTCGCCGCGGCGTTGTTTCAATATTTAATGAGAGCGTAAACATAAAATGTGATACTATGCAATATTCATCTAATAATAATTATGAGGCATTAACGTAACGCGATGTACGCGATTGAGTATAATATTGTATGGCATAACAATACGGTGTTTACTTTTGTGCGTGCAATTAATATATAGACGAGTATCGATGAAAATATAATCACACCACGCCCCTTCCCGATGAGGTTGTTGATTTCCTACAAATTTGTCACCCTATCCTCGCACTCTTTTCGAGAACCAATAAATCAGCTACATTGCTGATAAACACGAGATTGTGTACATGTATGGAATACTTATCTAACGTTGTGAGATATTTATTTTGCAACTTTAAAAATTCTCATAACCGATCTGCAAATTATCAGCCGACCACGCGTATGATAACAAACAATATTGCTATACGGGCACGGGAATATAATAAACGTTTTAAGTGCATACAATTTTGTAAATGACGACATACATAATAATATTATGTACCTACACGTGTCATAAAATCGATGTGCCTCTACGTCGGTATAATACTCCGTTGTCATCGGCGGCACGGCGCTACTATCGTTTTCTCACGGCACTCAGTCGGACCTCGCGGGTGAAAGCTCCACTTCGCGAGAGATGAAGACATTTCACCGCGGTCGTCGTCGGTCTCACGCGGGACTATACGGATATTGTTATTACTATTATTGTTATAACTATATTACAGTTTACACGACGCTTTTACGATTTGTTTTCATATTTTTGCCGTGTAAGTTATAATATAGCTATATCATACAGGCGGTATACGTGTGAAATGGTCGTCATCGAGAACTACCCCCTCTCCTCCTCCTACACCGCCAACAGACGAATAGAAACGAAAGGGTATTACGCGCAGTGTCCTGAGGCTTTTTTAGTAACCATGGGCAATTCTTTTTAAATTTATCACTTCTATACATACGTCGACATTGTAAGTTTAATTTGTGACGTTTAAAACTGTTTTCTTGTTTCAAAATTTTAAATGATTAGAAGTGTTTTTATTTTTTTAAGCCGATTGCCAGATAATATAATTTCGGAAGACAATTTGTTTTTAGATACATTTTTGTCATCAGTAGTACATGCTAGTCGATGGATTTAAGTTAGGTACTGACAAAAAATATCATTAATAAATAATACAAAATACAAAAGCTTTATTGACAAAAGATTTTTTTATTATAATATTATAATATACTTTCTAATTTAAGTATTTAACTATACAAGTTTAACATGACATAATTTTATAGGACTTTAAAGTGCACGATTTCGCATATTTTAGAGCATTTAAAGCATATTTTTGGCAATTTTTAGTGCATTCAATTCACAACCCACACTCGCGCCATGCTCACAATGTAATAGTTATTATAACCATTTATAATATTTATATACCTATTATGTGTAATGTATAAAACCCGCGCACCTTTTTATTATTTTATTTTTTACGCCGTCTCCACTTTGACGAGCGTTTTCAATGTATGTTTTTTTCTGCCAATCATTGTGAAATACGCACGTGGAAAAACGGTATATAGGTGTAGTACATGAATGCTCATGCGTAGGTATAGTTATTTTATATCGTTTTTTACTCGTAGTCGGTGTACATTCTCACGGGCTACTTCGTGTGAATCTGACAGATTTTAAGTTAAGTATTAATAATAATAATTAATCTCTCTTCGTTTTTATAGAGGTTATTAAAAAAAAACCGATTTTGTCGGAATACATATAAACGCTATATATTGTATACATATATTATTATTATTATTATTAGATATATTAAATAGTAATAGAACCCATAATGACTCCGGACGTATTATCATTACACGCTTATGTATATTATGTTTATTGTGTATGTATTATAATCGAAGACTTCGGCTGTGCACGATTAAAATACTATAAATCCGTAACCGTTTATCTGCAGTTATACATTAATTTCATTTCCGACGGATTTGTTTTTATACTATAAATTTGACGGTAATCTAAAACGCATTAAATACGAAACCTGCAATAGAGATGAATTTAAATGATCGGATAATAGTTATAGGATCGTATATTCAAAAACAAATAACGATGAAACCCTATACAGAGATTTATGGTGGAAATAATACTCTTAACTTAAACATATATTAAAAATAATTACGTCCCAGCAATAAAATGCACCAAATTGTAACGAAAAATTCGGATGACCTTGTCATTTGACTTGATTACCTCACTCTCCTAAAATAATGTATATACGATTAATTCTTATATTATAATATCTTAATATCGTATATCCTAGGCAGAATTTTGAAAAAAAGTATATGTAGGTATAGTATAGGATTTATTTTGAAATGCGCTAATGCCAAATTGATTTTGTACTTTAATATTTTCAAATATCTAAGATTACTATAGAAAGTAATAAGCGTTTTATATTTTATATTACTATATTTGATGAAGGAAGATACAAAAATAAATTGGAAATTGTTTGAGTAAGGAATAGTAAATCGCACATTCAGTTCGAGTCGAGTTCCTTGAATTTTAGAGTTGGGTTTGTTCTCAAAAATTTGGATTCGTAACATGATTTATATAGTAACTATATAATAATTTATGGTATGTACCTATTATAAAAACCCAATGCGATTTTAAAGAGGCTGTAACAATATATAGAGTACATTTCATGCATTTTGAAAATATTAATTTTTGATTAGAATAGTACTTTAAACACATAAAACGTACCTGTACAATAATGTTAATTTTGAAACACGCGAATAGAACTTTTGCCCGAATAACGACTCGCGGTATAGATATACCTAACTATAATATTGTAAACGGTGGCGGATTTAAGGGGGGAGGGTCAGAGGTGCCCCCCCTCCATTGGCCTAGCATCTGGGTTAATAAATTGGGTCGTTTTTAAATATTTATGTCGTAAAACTTCAAAAAAGACAATGCTCCCCCCCCCAAAAAAAAAAAAATTCTAGACCCGCCATTGATTGTATAATATTAGTTACTATCTATGTACAACTCACCCATATTGACGGTCATGGCGTCCAAGTCTTTGGGTTTGCGCTTCCTGGGACGGCCCTTCTGCCGGGGTTGGGTGGGCGCGGGGACAGCGGGCGCGCCGCCGCCACCGGTCGCCGCGGCACCGCCGTTGAAAAACGCGCCGGCGCCGGGCGCGGGCGACTCGAGCGCCCGGGACGACGGGTACGGCGACTGGACGGGCGTCATCGACGGCGGCATGATGGTCCTCGGCAGCGGCGACTGTTGCTGTTGCTGGGCCTGCAGCGACGCGGACGACGGCCCGAACTGCTGGTAATGGTGCTGGCAAAACACCGCGCCGTCGCGCATGCCGAACTGATCGCCCTTGGTCAGCACCGCCAAGCACACGGTGCAACTGAAACACGGCACGTGGAACACCGTGTCCCGGGCGCGCATCACCAGCTCCGACGGCGAAATTCCCGCGTGGCACCGGCCGCACCGCCGTATGCCGTACAACCTGCGGACACGCACAAAATATTATTAATATACGTTTCCGGTTAAAATATAGGTACTATATATGTAGGCATTTATCGTCCTGTTTATCATTAATATAGTCGACGCGATAGTGGACGAATAGGGTCCGAGATTCGGGGCAGTGCGCTTTTCGGCGGGGTCGTCGATAAAAAGCATTTGATGTCACATCGGTGAATATACGAGTAAGATTAATTTTATTGTTTCGCGTGCGTCTTTGCAGGTCTCAAGAATTGGACCTATTATAGTACACGCATTTTTTCGTCGTCTCTCAACGCTATACTCTATAGACACACGTCTTGTAAGCACTAGAATCAGCTCTTCATCATCATACGAGTATAGATTTTTAATTGGAATTATTCCAAACCAAATATTATATTAAAAAAAGTATGCGTTCAGGCACAACACATAAGTATATTATATGCATTTTAAATGTTTCTGCTGTGAAACACAGATCACAT
This sequence comes from Metopolophium dirhodum, assembly GCF_019925205.1. NCBI lineage: Eukaryota > Metazoa > Arthropoda > Insecta > Hemiptera > Aphididae > Metopolophium > Metopolophium dirhodum. The sequence continues at coordinate 29,474,408 of NC_083561.1, read as the reverse complement.
TAATGCGTTGTGTATTCGCGGGTGTATATGTGTGAGTGTGTGTGTCTGTGTTGTGTTATAATATTATTATTATCTCCCTGTAAAAATGTCGAAACATCATTAACGTCAGCGCTCAGCTCGTTTTTACAATTGATTTCCGTGTTTCCCATTCATCATACTAACATACATATTATTATATTATTATAAAATATATGCGGAGACGTTTATATACGACAACCGTGTGCGTGTGTGTGTTTATAACATGGTTATGGAAAGGTGGTCGCACAGCGTGTGTCTATTTGATGTGCCTAAAAGAGGTTGTAGGGGGAGAAGGCGACCGTTGGATCTTTTTCGCACCTCCAGTGTGGGCGTGGTCGAACGGCGAAGTCGAACAAAAGGGCCCGTTGGGAAAAATAATGCACAGAAACGTATATAAGTATATATTATATTATAATAATAATAATATACAACGTATGATTTCCTACGCGTATCGTCGTAATCGCTGCAGCTACTGCCAGCGCCGCCGACAGTAGTCCTCTCCCCGGGGTCCACAAAATAATAATAAAAATACCTCAGCGGGATACCGGCGATACCGCCCTCGTCCCTGCCCGGTCGAGGGCGCGGCGGTTTACATCCCCCCGGTGTGTGTGCGTGTGTGTGTGTTCCGGTTACCGGTTCAATGAATGTATTTACCGTGTTGTTGTTTGTTACACTAGTGTTTATCCCGTTCTAATAATATAATATATAACATAACAATATATATTATTATACACGCATAATGTGTAACTATGTGCAGCGTGTATAGGTACTTCCACCGTCACCGTCTCTGCAGTTTTGTTTGTTTATTTGCGTAATATATATATATATATATATGTATACCTAGAGGGAGACGCAATAATATGATTATTATCCGTGCACGAGAGTGTGAACTCGAGAACAAAAAACAACACCCGGGGGCATACGTGTGCGCTGGTTTTTTTAACGGTTTACTGTTCGGAGGAGAGACGGCCGCCTGATTCGAGTCCACTTGTGCGAAAACCACAGAAAAAAAAAACAGTCGTTTTATATTTGGCAAACGGATAGAAATCGTCGTCGGACGCGTCCGGATTTGGGCACGAAAACTGCGGGAAAAATGCCGATGTATATTATATGCACTCGCCGCCCGCCCGCCAGCCGTCTAGCGCGCACCAGTGTAATATATAAAAATTATATAATATGTATAACGTCCAATTACGCGTGTATAATATGTGGCGCGTGAATAATATGAAAAAAAGGAGTGTCCTCTCGACCGCAGACACATTCCGCGCGCGTAATTCAAAACGATTTATAAGCGATACGCGCACACATTATTATTATTATTACAATACAATATAAAAATACATAGTATCAATAGTATATATTGTATATCTACGGACTCTACGGAACCCGATCGGAGCGCACTTATCGCAGCACAGAGATCTTCCTAGCGGAAACGCTGCGCCGACTCTGGTGCTCCGGCCCGGCGGCTGCAGCGTCGGTGGCAGAGCACGATAATAATATTATAATATATTATATTCTGTAGGCGGCGGGTTGGCGATTTTCGCCACGATTACCATAGAACGTCAAGACAGCGCTGCACCGTACGCTGTCGGAGTGGATTACACTGCACCCGCGATTATCGCGAACTACCACCCCTTCCTCGTCCTAACCCTCTACCCACCTCACGCATCGACATTGGTCCAGTTTTCGCGTTTATCCGTATACGCGAGTTGATATCGTTAGCATATAAACCTATAAAATAATAAGAATTATATACATAGGTAGTGCAATATATACCAATAACATGCGTTTCACTATTATATTGTTGTGCCGATACCGCGCACGGTATCGTTATTGGTGCACCGCGACGGAATGGTGTGCAGTGAATTTTTTATAATTTTTTTTTTTGCGTGCGCATCGTCGTGACCCGCCGGTGACTCGGTGCAGCAACCTTGGTTCGTGCGTCCAAACCGGTATGGCACCGCGAGCGTATACCGCGGTTATCGCGTCCGACCGATCGCGCGTCGTCGGAGCGGACGGCGGTGTATATATTATTATTATCGCATTATTATATTACAATATCACGTGCGAGTTTGAAGACGCGCGTGGAAAACTAGTCGGGAAAACAACAATATTTTACTATGGGGGGGGAGGGGGGGATATGTTATCTTGTATACGCCACCCGCGTCTTGAATAGTTATTTTATCATTATTATTTATTTCATAGTAATTTCTAGTAATATTTCGCGATATTTATTCGTACAGGTATATGTATATTTTTTGTAACTAGAATTTTAACCATGCCAAACCTAAACCTAGCCCGAACGTCGGGTACGAGCGCGGTCTCGGCGTGTCACCGAGCGTTTGTTTTTTCTTCACCTCCGCGGCTGTTCTATCGTATGCGTATATATAACATGATCATTGGTGTATGATATACCACGCGAGACACCGAGAAACGCGCCTCGGAGCATTATTATTATAATATATATTATTATAAAATATACAAAACCGAAACCGAATCGACGGTCTGTGTCGCGGTGTCGCGTTTACCGCGGAACGGTTCGGGTCGGTTTGACTCGCGGGACCGTGAACCACTATATAATATAATATAGGTAACGACACACAATACAGCAGCAGCTCAAAATGTGTGTAATGTGAATAATATTAAATGAGTGTACACCGCGTTAGTTATGTATAGAATATAGTAATATAGACGTGGTTCCGTACTAGGTCATACTACGCCATCACTGCCACGACGACGACGACGGACGTGTCCCGCCGATAATTATTTTTTTTGAATTTTCATTGCAATGCGCTTCGTCGTTAGACGAAAAAATCTGGTTTAGAAATTTGACGCGCCTCGCGGTTGTTGAATACGCGAAAACAATTAACAAACGCGCCCGGTATGCATAGGTATTATATAATATTATATAGGATAAGGAGATAGGTCCGATACGAGATCTCGTCGTTTGCGCGCACTATATACATGCAGCTGCTCCTGCAGAGAGTACATAAATAACTATTATTATGGTCGCTGTCGTTGTTTTTATTATCATTTTTTTTTTTCTTAATAACCAAAAATTTTTACAGGTTTTCACGTTAAAATATAATATATAGGCGACGAGGCCGGCTGCGGCAGGAAATCCGTTTTTGGGGACACAACACGCGATGTGTTCGCGCGGCCGGTAGTAAAATATATAAATACACGTTGTTGTGTATAATATACTTTTCTCAAGACTGCCGGGCGCGCTATGTCTCCTGTTGCGAGGTTCCGGGACGCGTGAAGTCCGAAAAATCAACGGCTATATAATAATATATCATGCATGTAGCGCCCACCCCGTACGAACAAACACTAAAAAACAGGTAGGCCGTATAATAAACGACAACGATGAAATGTTTTTTAAACCTAGGTAGCAAAACACAAACGCATTGTTCCGTATATGTGTGTTATTATTACGGTGTTAATTAGGCGCATCGCTCGCGCATACATGTACAATAATAATAATAATAATAATAATATCGTCTACACGTTTCGAAAAATCGTTTTAAAACCACGAGCGTCATACGATGTGTACGGTGGTGCACGTGTGTGTGTGTGTGTGTGTGTGATAATATGCGTGTGCAAGTCTTGTTACTTCTGCAGCGCGCGGTTCTCACTCTTCCGTCCCGATGGCTCGGGTGTGCCGCACTATCTTTACATAACAACACTATCCGTCGCAACAGATAACATCAATGAGAGATTCACACGTACATGCGTGAGCATATCACACACACACACCACTGTTATTAAGTGAGAGAGAGACAGAGAGAGAGAGAGAGAGAGAGACGTAACATAAAAATAAACACGCGCGTGTAAAACAATATTTCGGAAGGCAACAAAAAAATGTGCGAGTACCGTAACGGTGGAATGTGCGGTATAAAATGGTTTTTGTGGTACCTACCTACACTGTTTCGGTCGGAGTATGACGACGAGTTGGTATTGCAGCATTAAACAAAACACAACGCGGGGAGAAATATTTTTTTTTTTTACTACGCTCTGCGCCAAATAAACTTCAATCGAATTTTAATAATTAGACAGCATATTATACGGCCTACACCTACATAAGAAACCTTCCCCTCGTACGTACGACTATATGACGTATACTTCTACTGAAAACCAAAATATTTACCGGTCGTCGCATCGTCTGCATCAGTTCGCGCACTATGTAGGTATACATTTAGATTTTCTCAAACAGTTGAACATACCTATATATAAGTGTGTATAGCCACGTAGGGTCGACACTGCTGCTGCAGCTACTGCTATAATATAATATTAATATAAACGTCGCAGAAGTACCTTGCAGCAGAGATACGAATGCGCCGCGGGAGCAGCTATAATATTATATCATTATTATTATTATATAGACGAGCTGCAAACGGGCACCGGCGTCGGGGGCACGCGTCCGAGATCGTATCGTCTCCGGAGAATACGGAGAATAATAATAAGAAGATCGTAATAATAGTGTACAAAATAATATATATAGATGCTCACTTTGACGGTTTAGTCGCGCGCCCGGCGGGGTGTCGTCGTGTTGGACGCGGTCCGCTGTCGTATTATTTCATTTTTTACTCCTCTTCGCGGTCCTACACGCGCGTCTATAGTCGTACGCATATATACATATATACATACATTTTATAATAATATAACGCGTACGACTATAACTTAAATCTTTCGGATTCCGAGCTGCGTCCGAGATTGGGTCCAAAAAAATGGTCAAGTATGCGATAAAAAAAAAACTGTCGTACGTGTCGGGCGAGCTCTTGTCAGACGGCGGCGGCGGCGGCGGGGGTTCTTCTTCTTTCACCCATCGCGTATAACGTGGTATATGGTATAACGCGGCGTAATACGACATTATTATGTATTGTGCGTACCTAGTGTCCGATTACGGCCGCCCCGGCTAGTCGAGAGTGGTATTTAAATAATATATATATAGTCATCCTCCGTCGGAATTCTAAGTCGCGTCTGCAGTCATTGTCAGAGGGCGTCGCCGTATATATATTTTCATGCAGAACGTCGTCGTCGTAGTGTTAATCATTATTATTAATTTGACGTTCGGAGATAAACTCGAGCGCGAGTAAAATAATATCGTAGCGCACATTTGTTGATTTATTTTTCGCGACGATCGTTGCGACAGTAACAACCCCCCCCCTCCCCTTTTCTCCAGCACGACCCAAACGCCGTGACCGGAGAGGAGTCGCTCGGCGATCTTTTCTCGGCGCGTTTTAACTGCGATCACGTGCAAGCGGCAGCAGTGAGGCTGCACATGTGCAGGTTGCACCGCGCGACAAGCAAAACCGTAGTACTACAACTACTTCTGCACACGATATTATTTATTATAATATTATATACACGACTTACAACTCTACTCGTATATACATGTACACATGGATCGACCACACAATTCGCCGCCGCCGAAACTTCTTCCAGACTATATCGTCGTCGTATTATATTATTATTATTGCGTCGTACGCTTCCCGTCGATCGTAAATCGTAAATCATGTGTGTGTATATATATATAATATATATTATATATAGCTAATAATATGGTGGCGTCTCGCACACGTATAGTATTATACCAGTACCCGGGGCGCGGTATAGTGAGGGTGTGAGGGCTACCTACATGTTATAATGTACGCGAACCGTTTTCGCGCGTTTCTCGACGTATATATTATTATATATATATATATTATAAGCGCCATAAATCACGCGGGTGCACTGTATGCTATAGAAAATAATATTCTGGACGCGCCGCCGTTTACATGTGTTGTACATACATATTATACATAATATAAGACCCACGTGTTTGTAGCCGCACATGACGTCGACATTCAAAGGATTTTTCGATCGTTTTTTATCTGCTCCAGTTTTTTTTTACGGGTCTTTTTAGATTTTATTTTTTATTTAAGAAGCCGCCTTTCTCGTTTTTTTTTTTTTACACGACATCTCGCTGCCAGAATACGCGTATTACACGAACGCAAACCCGAAGTAGTTTCTTTTTTTGTCCAAACCTCCGCAGTCAGTCCTCGAAAATATCACAGATGGACGTGTCGATATATGACCGTCGCGTATAATACAAAGTTACGATAAAAACGCGTTATTAAAACAGCAGACGACACGTCGAGACGATGTGTTTTATCAATCGCGCACGATACTGACCTCTATCGTAATAATATATGACAATAATATTAAAACATCATGTATGCGCACGATCTTGAAACGCATTATTGAAACGGTTTTAATCAAGGATTTGAACAAACAATATTTATTTTAACGTAGGTACACATATTTTGAATATTTTTATTTTACGAAAAAAACAAACAATAATAAAAACGTTATGATATAATAATAATGATAATATGTGTAATGACCGCGTTTGGTGCGCCGCGACCGCTGGCCAGCAGCGATCGTCATGTCATCGCGTGAATGTGTGCGTGATCAGCTTCGATCACGGTCACCCGACTGTCGGATGGCGAAAGGATATATTATTATATTATAGGTACCTATACGAATAATATTATTGTACAGAGAGAGGGTCGCGGGTTGTGCCAAGTCATAGTGGACACAATGGTACAATGCGCAATAATGCGTGCCCTCTATCGTTTGGCTGTTATGTTTTTATTAAATTATCATCGTTATTATTATTATTATTATTGGGATAACAGCGAATAATATACCAAAAGGCCGTTCGTTCCACGTGAGAACTCGCATGTGTACACCTATATACGTTTTCTGTTGTTACCCGTGACGCGAACACCATTTATCATATAAACATACATATATATTTAATACACAACTCAGGTAACACGAGTAATAAGTAGGTATATCGAGAGGAATATTGTGCGTGTGCGTCCTCAATCGCGAGAACGTCGTCCACTTAAACGGTTTGACATTTTTTCACCCCCACGCCGGAATAATGGACTTAACGATTTACGCTTCATCACGAATCGAGCGGGGTCGAGCATCATATATAATGGTGTCCAGCTCCTTCGAAAACGGTCGAAACAGAGTTGGGAAAAGTATCCTAGGTGGTCACCCAATATAATGGAAATCATGATGTCACACTCTGCAGGTTTTATACGTTCTTTGAAGACAAAACCTTTTGGAATTCGTGTACTTGAACAACATAACATATTAAGCATCATCATTTGTTATCTAAATGATGATTTTTAACTCAATGAATAAAATAATATATTGAAGACCACTTCATTTTTCTAAACACGAGTTTTAAATTTGTTACTCTTTTCATCCGGTGCTGTAGACGAAATATAAACTGGTGGTGACAAGTGACGCGCATAAGTACACTTGTGGTATTAAAATTTACTAAATAGTCCACCGGGTTTAACAGCTTAGATTAGACGTCCTGGGTTGTGGGGGCAATACATATTTGTAAATTGTAGGAGATCCGATGATATAGATCTATAATATGTAGATCTATCTACAACACTGTATACGAATACAAAACGCAAGACATAATAATATCATATGCGTTGTAGAATACTAATATAGTGTTCAAGAGGTATCTTAATAAACTTTTAGTCCTGATGTCATAGACAGCTTTTTTAACATCTGCCTACCTACGACCTACCTGGTGTCTACATTCTACCCATATTATATAATCTTCGCGCGCGCGGCGACGCTCATCGGCATAACGTCACGTATTAGGTACACGAGCACCACTCGGGGACTCCCGTGGCGCTGGACACTAAGACTTTACACAGTTTACGGCTCGGCATAAAAAGCCGGAGACGACAAAAAAATGTAATGTGTATATCGTCGTATGGCATTAACACGTTATTTATTAAGCGGAGCACGGTTGACAACGGACGCGCACGACCAGCGGCCGAGAACTAGAGACCCAACACGTAGTTTGAAATTTCGTGTTTTTCATTTTATAACTATATATATCTGCGATTCCATCATATATTTTACGAATAAACCTACTCGGTATAGATCGATAGACGATAATAAAGGTGGACTCGGAGGGACCAAAACTAAAGGGCCAAAATTATTAAACGAAAAAAAGTTGTATATTATATTATATTATTTTGTATGGGTAGGTAAGTAATATAATAATAATAACTCACTATCGGTGTAGTCCATACGCGATATTATTTTTTTAGAAAATAAACCACAATAATGAGTACAGTATGTATTTATTATTCAATAGCTGGGAAACCAAAAATTGTTTGAGGTAAATTTTTACTCAAAACTGTTTTATGAAGTAATTTGGTTAAATCAAAGGTCGGTTATATCGTTTTGCCAAATAATATTTTAAGACTAAGACCACTATTATTTTTTAATGTGTATTCGAATTGAATTGTCTGTTTTTTTTTTTATTATTATAGTTTAAATTGATTTAGCAAGTTAATAATGTTCTTAAAAGTTTAATAACATAATTATATTATAGCTTATGATATTTATGTATTTAAAGATATGATACCATTTCAGCTGATTATAGATTATATAATGTTTACAAAGCAATTTTAGATTACGTTCATATTAGATAGATATATACAATATGGCTGGGAAATTAAATATAGATAATGATAATTTTAATGAGGTTTGTGGATAAGAAATTTGATATGCAATGAATGACTCATTACTCAATGAGGATTATTATCTATTATAGGCAGTTTGTTGTGAGTTTATTGAAAAGGACGGTATAAGTAAAGAAATTAGAGGTTTTGAATTCGTTCAAAATCTTGAAATTTAATCGGAATAGTATTGGATATGTTGGTTGGTTTTATGCTGCCGTATGATGGGACGCACGAGGTTGTATTTGATACGTGACGACATGTGGAAAAGTGTTGAGTTTGAAGTTTTAATATTGGGCCCTGGTACGTATATTTAGCGCCCTTAAGGCATAAAACGTCCTAAAATAATAGGTACCTACCACATTATACATCCGGACGTGTTATTATCAGATAACATTAATGATAGCCCTGCACTATATATTGTATTATGTACTTACTACCTATAATGGTATAATAATAGTTAACAAAAAATGAATAATCTATAATAGCTACATATTACATTATTACTTATTTCAATGAGGATTGATTGTTGTTGCTGGATGTCGTTGGTCCCCCCTCCAAAAAAAAAAAAAACTACTTAGATTAAGTTTAATCTTTTCAAGGGACGGTTTCAGTCAGGTCTAAAGAGTCAACCCCTTGTACTAATTTTTTCCGATTCGAACACTATATACATATATAATATAACACACGTAAGACATTATATACACAGTGCTGCAGGGATGATGCGGTCGGCGTAAACGTATGTTATATGTATAATAATAGGGTGGTTTCGCAGTTATTATTTGTTCGTACATATTATTATATATATACATATAAACTAGGGTGAACCTGCCGCCTGCGGGGGACTCGGAGCCGTCGACGAGGCGAATTCACCAAACAAAATTATACGGTGCACAATAGTGCTCAAAATATATAATATAATCTTGTGTGTGTGTGTGTGTGTGTGTGTGTGTGTGTGTGTGTGTGTGTGGCAGCAGCAGCAGCAGCAGCAGGTCGTCCGTGTCACGTCTGTGCACGACGTACGTGAAGTTGGCACCCCGACATTCTTCGATCAGAATCCAATCAACATCATTTTTTTGCAACCATTTTGCAACAATTTGCAACGCTCATTAAAAAATTTGCAACACATTTTTTACGGTGCTACAGACAAACATAGCATTGGGGTGCCAAATTCACGTGGCACCCCGAAACCTTCCGATAGGCTCCATGTCCGTGTCAATTTTTTGCAACCAATTTGCAACAATTTGCAACGCTCATTAAAAAATTTGCAACACATTTTTTACGGTGCTACAGAAAAACATAGCATCGGGGTGCCAAATTCACGTGGCACCCCGACATCGTCCGATCGGTTCCAAATCGGTGTCACTTTTTTGCAACCAATTTGCAATAATTTGCAACGGCTTTTTTTAAATTTGCAACACATTTTTTACAGTGCTACAGAAAAACATAGCATTGGGGTGCCAAATTTACGTGGCACCCCGACATCGTCCGATCGGTTCCAAATCGGTGTCACTTTTTTGCAACCAATTTGCAATAATTTGCAACGGCTTTTTTAAATTTGCAACTTCACCCAGTCTCCGGAAAATCCGATTTACTGATGCCGTGCCAACTTATCGCAACATTCCCACTTTTGAATTTTTATATCTTCCCACACTAAAAATATTATTCATATAAGTTTTAAGTTTGTAAAATATAGAAAATATTATTAGTATAAATTCCCTACAGCCGTACAGGCCAAGTTACTTACCTACATAATAATATTCAATCGTACATTACTATCCAAATGATGATCACTCATTAGTTATTTTAATACCTTTTTAATGAATATTTTTTTAACGAACTTTTGTTATTAATTTCAATCATGTTAAGTTAATAGTATTTATTTACCTAATTCAAACTCATTTTATGTATTAAAAATGTCTATGACCTTACTTTGTAGTTGAATTGAAAAAATATTCTTAACTTAACTGAGTTGAAAAATATTCATTAATACTTTCCCAAATGATACAAATCTACTACAGCTAATAGTATATCTTGCAATATATCTATTTTTATGTGAATCAATTTGGCTTTACCATATTAACAACATTTTTACAGTTTTTATGTGTGAATATAATATTAATTTATAGTTCTCAATCATAAGTACCTTATAATTTTAATTTTAATTTTTTTTTTATATTTTTATCTAAAAAAAAAAAAAGTATTTAAATTAAAATAATTAAATGATCAAAAATCATTTGGTTTGGTGGTCATAATATAACATATATATATAATTATTAATTGTACATAAACAGGAATGAATAATGACAAAAATTATTACAATTTATAATCCTTTATTCAATGTTACAAAACAATTGTTTATTTTTGGTACTATAAACCTTTAATTATAATTTCTGTATATTATAAAACTTTAAAACCTTAGATAAAATAAGCAAGAACTTTTTACTTAATTTTACAAATATAAATATTTGAGCACTCATAAAATGTTTTTTTCAATCTAACAAAAGTTAGTTAAAAAAATATTCATTAAAAAGGTATTATAATAACTAATGAGTGATAATCATTTGGATAGTAATGTACGATTGAATATTATTATGTAGGTAAGTAACTTGGCCTGTACGGCTGTAGGGAATTTATACTAATAATATTTTCTATATTTTACAAACTTAAAACTTATATGAATAATATTTTTAGTGTGGGAAGATATAAAAATTCAAAAGTGGGAATGTTGCGATAAGTTGGCACGGCATCAGTAAATCGGATTTTCCGGAGACTGGGTGAAGTTGCAAATTTAAAAAAAGCCGTTGCAAATTATTGCAAATTGGTTGCAAAAAAGTGACACCGATTTGGAACCGATCGGACGATGTCGGGGTGCCACGTAAATTTGGCACCCCAATGCTATGTTTTTCTGTAGCACTGTAAAAAATGTGTTGCAAATTTAAAAAAAGCCGTTGCAAATTATTGCAAATTGGTTGCAAAAAAGTGACACCGATTTGGAACCGATCGGACGATGTCGGGGTGCCACGTGAATTTGGCACCCCAATGCTATGTTTGTCTGTAGCACCGTAAAAAATGTGTTGCAAATTTTTTAATGAGCGTTGCAAATTGTTGCAAAATGGTTGCAAAAAAATGATGTTGATTGGATTCTGATCGAAGAATGTCGGGGTGCCAACTTCACGTACGTCTGTGCACGGTGTGCGCGATGATCCGATACGACCGCCGATAAGAGAGCGCGAACGGCACACAACGGCCGTGTATTGTACGACTGATTCGTATAATATTATTATGTAGGTATATAATATAATAATATGTGTAATAGCCGACGGAGATGAAACTAACGAGAAGAGATCGAAGAGTTGCTGCAGAGAGAGAGCCTGTCCGGACCGCCAGTCGGGGGCGGGGTACGATGATTGGGCGATTTTCGCTCTGCCGAGTTATTCTCTTTTTTTTCTCTCTTTTATTTTTTTTTTTTTACCATACGTGATGATGGTGCATCAGTAGTGTGGTGTGTCTCGTAACGATTTCGTTGCGTCGTATATTATTTTATGTAGGTACCCTATACATATAGGTAGGTGGGTTACCCGTGTATATATATATACCGTTCGGTCTATGTAGGTATATGCGCACGTCGCGTCGTTCCCATCGTGCGACTGCGGCGGTGGCGGCGGCCGCACACAATGGCCCCCCAGCCCAGCCGGTGACCTTTTGGCGCGGGGAGGTGTATAATAATATTAAATATATATATACACAGACGAAAGAGAGAAGGAAACTAAAGAATAAAAACCGACTTTTATCCTTATATTCTTTGACGCGCGCGTTGACGCAATACCAAAGTGATAATTAAGACATCCGAATCGACACGAGGCCGCCGCGCGTTGTTCGCCGGCACAAATCCTACACATATAAAACATATACGTACACGACGACGCGCCTATATAATAATAATATAATACACTCATATTATATATACACCGATATAGGCACCCGTAACTATATAATATTGTGTGTTTAATACACGCCGGCCGACCCGCGCGCACACGCTCACACGGTCGCTGGCTGCACATACGGACGCACAGCCCGGCGCCGGCGTATGGAGGTAACACGTAGGTATATAAGATACACGGATATAAGTATAATGTATATATATATATATATATGTGTGTGTGTGTGTGTGTGTGTGTGTGTGAGTGTGTGTAACCGTATAGTAAAACGAGTTGTGCACACCTTTCAATTTCACACGTCACTGGCCGGTCCGCCGCCGCCGTCACCGGTAGTCTTCGCTGCCGGGACGGACACCGTGCGAATAATAATAATAATTATTATTGTTAATTTAGAACTTGAGACTTAATGCTCTAAAAACGTATAAAACATGCATATTATGCAGTTATTATATGAGTTAAAAAAATAAAACGAAAATATGCGCATATATTATTATTATTATTATTCATGAATCGCGATTATACATTTTCAACTGTGGCAAGTTCATTTTGAATACAATTAAAGCATCAAATATTTATAAGATTCTATAATATACCGTCTTCACCGCATCTACAATCAGTTCACAATAGATGTACACAAAATACGCGTCACACGAAGACGTATTATATTACGTAGATACACTAAAATATAAGAGCTACGGAGATTAAATATTGCCGGACATAACACGACCGGCCACAAGATTAAAATCTAAAATAAACATCTTAATTTTCGAAGTTTTTAATCTGCGTGATATTAAATATCAACAAATATTTACGTTAAAACCGTCTCTAACGTGGGCATTAGAAAATGATAAAACCTGCAGGAAATGTGTTTTCTGTAAAAACTCAACAAATAAGTAAATAATAATTGAATCTTCATTCATAAAGTAATGAAATTAACGTACAAAAAACTTACGTAACGATATCGAGTTAGTGTTATAGGCCAAAAAAAAAAAACACGCAAATTTCACAAAATTTAAACCCTATAGTTATATGTTTAGTCGGCATATATATTATATACGATGATATATATATTAGGTTTTCCCTACCTACGACCTACCTATATAATATATCGTGCACAATACGCGCGCGCCGTACACCGGGTGTATCGTGCGTATGAGACAAGTGCTATATTATAGTCTTCTATATTATATTATACGTTATAAAGTCATAAATAATTGTTATGTAATGCGTAAGAAATAATCAGACTGGTCGCGAACACACACGCGTTAAATTTCGTCGTATAAAACATCGTGTGCTCGTTGCAAAACTCGAGCGATCGTTATCGCGGCGAAAAACGGGGCGAAAACCCCGAGACCGGGTCGGCCGCGAATGTATATAGTTTCGGGCCGTCGGCATAATATATTTTAATAATTGTGCGGCGCATCCCGAACGAATATAGCAATATAAATGTAAATTATACGTATAGGTATTTGTGTGTGTGTGTGTGTGTATAAATATATACGAGCGCTGCAGTTGTCCCGTCATGCGCAGGTGCCGAGCGTTTCCCGCTGTTTGATAAATCGCCCCGGACGGTTATTACTATTATTATTATTAATTTTTTTTTCGACGCCGTCGATGAAACGATACAACGATTATAATAATAATTATTGTTTTTTAGCGAGTGTATAATAATAGTAATAATATAACACCAGACTCTGCGGCGAATCCACTATAGGACGTATATAATAGTATTATGTACATGCGGCAGGATGCGAGCACAAATTATACGCTCGGCATTACGGCGACCACCAGATACGGGCGTTCGACATAATTTCGAGACGTAAACGACCGCAAAAGAACGGTTTTCGTCTAAAAATATTTAACGATTTACTACTACATACCTATATAGCTTCGAGTGTTATGCACACAGACACTGTTATTATAATTCATTATAATATTATGCGTGTGCGTGTTATATGCGTTCTGCTCCTATTCCCGCAAGTCTAATTAAAAGCGCGAAGAATGCGTGGCGCGTGTGTGTACATTGGTGGCCACGCGTGCACCGCCGAGAGAGAAGAGACCCGACAAGAAGATATTATACGTCCGCGAGATCGAGCGGTCACGACGGAGTGGGCACGTGCGTAATATTGTAATAGTAATAATAATATATACGTATATAGGTGATCTATACGAAATAACTCGGCGGGGACGCACAGGACGAGATAATATATATATATATATTGTATGTACGGTGCGGTTGTGATGTCGTCTGTTGGTCGGGTGCCAGTGCGCGCGCGGCGGTCGGTCGCAGGACTTTATATTTTTTAATTGCTTCCAGAAGTTTTCGTCCGCGATTTAATTTAATTTATATTATCGCGGACGCGTTCGCGGAGACGTTGAATAATTGCCACCCCCACGACCCGCCACTCTATATATAAGTATATTAACACACGTAGGTATGTAATAATTTATAAATAATATGTATATATATAGGTGATATATAGTGCTGTAGCGTCGTCTACAGGTTGGCCCATCATTTTAAATACGACAAATTATCTTATATTATACAACGCGATATATATTTACGAAATTACCTTTCATGATCAGCTAATCTTTTGATAAGAAAACCACAGCAATCCCAGAAAAGAAACATCGCTACCAGTTAGTCGAATCACTAAGCAATGATGGTATAGTATGTTATACGATTATGAGTGGAAAAAAATTCAACACATAAATGTGCAGTAGATATAATCCACTATTATATGGTAATATGTAGGGTATGTCTGAACAAGTCGTGCTTATTATTAGGCATTTTAGAAGAACTGAAAACTAGAAGGTCGGCGTATCGTCATTACGTATATAATATAATATGTGTTTGATGTTTAATCCCGAAGATCTACAATGACAATTTGTGCCTATGTACAACCAATGTAGGAAAATCTTTTTTTTTAATTCGTGAATTTGTGAGGCACATAAATTAAAACAATAATGAATATCGATAACTGCACGTTTTATATAAAGTAAAATATCATTGATCTCTATACAATCTATCATACTATATAGATGTATTGTATACAATATACTAATGCTACTTATTGAAAATAGATTTGTCGTGACATCAGTGAAAATAATTATCAAGAAAAAATAACAAAATACAGTTGTTAAATTTTCATTTTAAAACGATACCTATACGGCTATACCTATATCAAAAAAAGGGGGGGGGGGGGCAATTTCAGCCTATGTTTCAAATAGTCTGTTGAAAGTAGTATTTCAAATACGCTTAAATTACATATTTTTCCGAAGTAAGTCAAATATAGGTAAATTTGTTGTTTTGCTATAAATTAATATAATTTGTTAGTACCTACTTACATAATATATAATATTATATGTATTACCTAACAGCTAATACGAGTTTTAAGACACCCGCGCATCCCCACTGCAGCAATATAAGTATTTCGTCTATTATAAAATTGCGTGAAATATACAACTAATAAGACAAGCGGTTTTCCCGCATCCCTGTCCACACACTGCGAATTCTTCCTTATACACAATGCATACTATTATAATATGATACGCAAAATATCGTGAGTATAACAAAACGTAGGCCTCACCTTTGGTAGTCGGCCTTGCAGTATATGTTGCCGTCCCGGTAGAAACATTTGATTTCGGATGCCAGGGTCCGGGCGCACTGGGAACAACACAGACACGATGCGTGCCATCTCTTGTCCACCGCGAACAGATAGTAACGGTCGAGGATTTTCAGACCGCACCCGTCGCACAGGTTCACCTCGACCTGTTCCCGTTTGGGCCGGACCATCATGTCCGCGGCCGGCGGCGACGACTCGTAAGCGCCACCGCCGCTGTAAGACGTCACGTGGCCGGACGGCGGTGGAGGCGACGACGACGACGACGGTTCCGGCGGCGACCCGTAGCCACCACCGAGATGGTGGTGGTGATGGTGGTGCAATAGCTGGTGATTGTGATTATGGTGTCCGGCGGGCGACGAGCCCAAACCGTGGCCGGCGTCACGTTCCTGCTTGCACGGGACCGCCTGCAGCGGGCCGCCGCGGTAGTCGTCGCGTCCCATGATGGAAATCGGAGGCGGCGGCGGCGGAGGAGACACCTTACTGCAGCAGTCGGCGGTGGTGCAGTCGTCGTCGAACTCTGACTTGAACGCGCAACATTGCCCGTGCACGCCGCCGCCGACCACGCCGACCACGCCGAATACGTTGGTGGTATCCTGGCCGCGGCACGACGTGGTCGGCAGGTTCGGGCTCAGGTCTCTGGACGGGTCGTACGGGTTGGCCAGCATGGTGTGATGGCGGTCATGCTGCTGATATGCAGCACAAAACAAACAAACAAACAAAACACGTTATAACAATGAGTATCGCAATAATATTATATAAATTATACAAGTGCTAACGTGCTGTAGGGATTACTAATTAATATTTTTGAGGGTCACTTTATGAAATAATGAAGTTTTGGGAGTCATAAAAATTGAAGAATATTTAGAAATATAATATGTAGAATAAGTGAAAGAAGTAAAAATAAAATAATAATATAAAATCAATGAAAACTTCATTTAAATCACGACAAATTTTTATCATCACAAAATGTCTTGTCTGCGTGGGCCAGATAAAGTTTATCACCGCGCCACCATTTAGTGACCCTTTTTTCAATATTATGTTGTATAGTCACGCCCCGATATGGTCGATTACTAATATTAAGTTGTAACATACACTTAATTCGGAGCAGAAACGAACTGTTAAACGAAAAAATTTGACGGTTCCGGTTGCAGAAAAATGTCGATCGAAATGTCGTACATAATATGTGCGACAACTTTTAAACAACACTTCGGACGGTGAGCGATTTGAAGGGACTCAAACGCGTTCACGTTTTTAGAATTTGGCCTTCCGCGCTGATGAGATTCGCAAGCGATAGTTCAGACTTTAGAGGCGAACAAGAAAATTGATGGCTATGTGAAAACCATAACATTATGTATAGGTAAAGAGTAAAGTACGAATACAAACAAGATCGTATCGAGAATCGAGAACCTAACCAGTTTTCGAGACTGTACATCCAGATGCCCGTAGTATATACCTATACAATATTATATCTGACAAAATATCGATAACACGGTTTTATTTTAATCTAGACGAAGAACGAGTCTCGGATTACTTTTATTGTACACGCGAATTAATTTCTACGACGTGGACGACCGCGACGACGCATTCGATGCGGCGGCGGCAGCAACAGCAGTACTGCAGTAGGTAGTCTTTTCACGCGATTCAATTGTATAAGGTATATTATTACTACGAGACGAGAAAAGAAATTTGACCGATGGCGAGTAAAATCGGTGGAGGCGAAGACGACTACGGGACCTTGCAGGGGTGGGTTCAAAACGAGGTAAAAATAATATGTTTGCGAAATCCCTCTGTTATTATTATTTAGAGTATTATTATTTCGATGCCCTCACACGTCGTAGCGTCGTCATCACAGTCGTTGTCGTCGTCTCGGATGTCAAGTACCATCGTCAGTATATACATCATAATAATATATGATGGACACGCAAGAAAAAAAAAGAATAAAAGAAATGCACAGCACAACACAAAAGGGACAATGGTCATTTTTGCAAATATATATAATCACAAGGCGGGACGAGTTTTCTATTTCAGGTGCGTTTTTATATACTATTATATATATTATACGAGCGTCTCGTTATTACACATTATTATTATCATTATTATTCTCGCGCTACCGAATTCCGCCAAATCAACATTCTCTCGCAGTCTCGCACAAATACACACATACACGTATACACGCTTACACGTAGATACTTCACTTCACATCACACTTATTCGGGGAAAAAATACCCATTCACCACTACAACATACACTATACGTACGTTTATATATTATTATTTATATTATATAAAATACGTAACACAATGATAATAATAAAAGGTCACGGCGACGAAGTGTATTATCGAGTGGTTATTGTGCTCGAATGCCCCTGGTTTTTTTTTTCATATTATTATTATTCCACCGCCACCGGGTCAAATAGGGTAAGGACAGATGTCAGGCGCTCATATAGGGTTTGCCCTTGTTGAGATGACAAATCAAAAAATAAAAATAAAATAATACACGACGGCGGTCACCTGTAACCCCCGCCCTTACCCACCCACATGGCAATGATTATCGTCGACCTAATAAAATAATAATAAATAATAATATTGTAATAGACGGGCCCGCGTCGTATATCAGCTTTCTGTTGTAATTATTATTTTAAAAGTCGGTTCATCATTTCTTTATTTTCTAATACACATATATCATCGCTGAATAAAGTGTGTCGTTGGCCTGAGATTTTTCACGGAGTGATCCGCGAACAGTGGAGTTTCAACTTAAAGGCATTTACGATAGATGTGACGATGCAGAGAAACCCTCCGGAGCTGGGGGTTTATATTATGACGGACCGGAGAACTCGCACGAGAAATATTATTGTATATATATGCATCGTATTATAATATTAATATAATATTGTGTCGTATATAGGTACGTCAAAAATCCGATTGCGCAATGTATACATATAGGTACACAACTGCCAACAGCAATCCGAATCGAAGGATTTAATAATAATATTATTATTATGTTGTATTGTATACGCGCGCGAGTCGTCGTGCAGCACACCACCTCGCAACGACTTACCATTATAATAGATATATAATAATATTATATTATTATATGGTATATATATAGGACTACTATACGCACTCTCTCGCATACACCTATGCGTCTCCGACAACATTATAATAACGTTATTATTATTCGTATTGCATTGTCGTCCGACGACTCTCGTGGCCGGACCGATATACAACTCTATATTATACATTATATTATTATTTACTACTATATAACATATCGCGCGTAGAGATATCCAATCATTAATAATAAACTCTCGCCGGTGTACACACGCATACAATAATAACACAGCACACGGACACATGGCGCTGACTATACACACACTGCATAATAATATATTATACATAGTAATTTGGACGGCTGCCGCGGTGGGAATCGCAATGCGTCTTTTCTCTTTTTCGTATTATTATTATTATTATTATTGTTATTTTATTATTGCGTCGTTTATTTCGGAATCGCCTTTTGTCCGGCGCGCCGGGGCCGTTCGACACTGTTGCAGTTTGAAAAGCCCATCGTCGTCGTCGTCGTCGTGGTTAAAAAATCGACTAGGCCGCGATGGCGATGACGAGCAGCTTTTCCACGGTGCGTATGTTTTATAATTTTATTATACATTTGCGGCACTCGACCTCTATATACTTCTCCTCTTTCCGACCACCCCTCACCACTCATAAACTTCTCTTCCGCCAAGTCAGTTAAATACCACGGTCACGTTTTTTTCTTCTCGATAATCGGTACCACGAGTACCTAAACGCACTGCAAGTAAATGCGTGTAATATACACACAGTAATATACGAAAGTATTTATTGTCGATATCGAACGAGACCAAAATTGCGACCTATATACCGAGCGGTATGATATAATATTATGATATATACTACTGCTCGAGAAATTTATTTCACCCCCACCTCCACCTCCACCCGAGGGTGTGTACTGCACAGCCACTCGAATTTCGAACAACAAGAGGAT
Source organism: Metopolophium dirhodum (assembly GCF_019925205.1). Taxonomy (NCBI): domain Eukaryota; kingdom Metazoa; phylum Arthropoda; class Insecta; order Hemiptera; family Aphididae; genus Metopolophium; species Metopolophium dirhodum. The sequence continues at coordinate 29,454,254 of NC_083561.1, read as the reverse complement.
TACGGGAACCACAAAATCGCATTATCTCGGTCTGTTTGGTGCGAACATTGAACTGTTTTTTTCACCTCTCTCTCGCCCGCCACACGCGCACAATACGCACCGCTTCTTATACATTTATATTATTATGTTGTTGCATTCATATATTATAATATTGTTTGGCAGCGGTCGTCGACACAATAAAATGATAATAATACGGTGTAGGGATTTGAATAATTGGTAAACTCGGACAATACGCGAACTCGACACGACACCTATATATAAACGCAAATACTGCACTGGGGCAGTTTATTATGTATTATATACTGCACCGCGTGTGCCGGTCGCTGTGTTTCCGCGATAAAAACCGTTCGGGAAATCGAAGATCGTGCGTCGATGATTTCTATCAATATACGAAAAAATATTTCCCAGTTTTAATGCGAAAAATACCTCGCGGATTTATACATCAGCGAGCGTTACATATAGGTACTTGGCACACCCCTCTCCTCCACAAACAGAAAGTCGTATTGTTATGTACTTAATCGGGTTGTAAGTATACCTGCAGCCCCGTCGATAGAGATTAATCCGAGGATTCCTACCTATTCCGTAGCATGCACCGGTATTTGTTTAATTGTTGTGACTGTTGATTTTTGCCGATCCAAGAGGTTTATACTTTAGACAGTATATAACGTTTGTCCGCGTACGTTCTTGCAATATTTAATATAATAACAATATATTACACTGATTTATACCCGACAGCATAACTCCCTTATCTGCAGCCCCCCTCCATCACGACGGTTGACACAAACAGAATTTCCACGAGAATTCCCTATAGCTGGTATAAAAACCGAGGTCGTGATCGAGATACTTCCAAATCGGAACAGCAGGGCCTAAAGACTTTGGATTTTCACATCACACGCAGCCACCCTCTCCCGCACATAAAATTTCGGGCCCTTGTACTAAATGTATTTGCGGGCCCTATAAAATATTACGTAATATATAATAATAAGTATTACTCCTATCAAAATTTAAAAATTACAAATTCATTTCAACGGGTCCCTAAAATAACCGAACCCCTGAACTCCAGGTCCAACAGCCCCCCCCCCCTATACTGACGCATGATCATAATATGATAATACTATTATGATTTATGGGTATTGACGCGCGACACTTACGCGAGGTCCACCAATGACCGTGTACTCACCCAATGCATTCCGGGTTTCTGATTGGCCAGGTCTTCAAACACGCCCATCAGGGCTGCCAATGCGACGCGTTGTACAAGTGATTCGCGTGCAACGAGTGTCTCGTATCTCTAGTTGTAGTCTTCCGGCAGCGAATGCGAGGGTGTCATCGACAAAGATCCCGCTGCAGCTGAAGGAAGAGCGGCTCGGACAACTGTAACAAATAAGCCGCGAGTTAGACGGTTTGGTGGATAGAAAAAGCGATGGCTCTTACAATGTACGTAACTATCGTGGTTAGTAAAAAAAAAATCAATTTTTTGGTACAAATAATAATAAACAATAATCACGATAGTCTAAATTATTGTAAAGCAAAGATGATATTAATATTATATAATAAATGTATATCCGGTCTACCGCTTACGAGATAACACGTAGTTTAGCACGTTGTATATTGTAAGTTGTGTACTATTATACCTAAACATACTGCATCAGAGGGATAACAGAAACAGAACAGCACGGGCAACGATAGCGCGAGAGAGCCGAACGAAAAGGTCAATGGGTGCGGCGGCGGCGAGAGCGCAGTCCGACAGATAACCGCGAAACGCCCGGGGGTTATCGCCGGCAGCGGTTTAAGACCATATACCTTTAATCTAAAGGCAACACTCTCTTTCCGGACCACTGGTCATTGTGTATATATTATTATATATTATTAAATAATATTATAATATATTATGTGATACCGGTATACGATAACCGGGTTTTCTATATCGGCGGTCGGCAAGACGAAAAAGATTACGTTTTTTTCGTTGTTGATCCTGTGTATACGCGAGTGAGTAAAGATGTCGATTCGGTTTCGATAACATGTTATATTATTATGCTTATTATGACTGTATTAAAATCTACTATATATATATATAATATATATGCGCTACTGCTACTTTCGACGATTATATCGAGATAGCGTATTATCTTTTATATATATATATATATAGATAGATAACAGTCGATATATATTATGTATATATAGAAGTCTTCAATTATTGCAATTATTCCGAGATGTGTTATGAGATACGATTTAGTATTTCCGTGTAGAAATATTAATTGTTCAGAAATGTTTTACAAATTCTAAATGTATATGCGCAGAAACGGATTATTACACTGTTTTGGACATAAGCACGCATTAACGCCAATGCCTGCAGCTGCGGAGCCTTCATCCGGTTTAAAAATATATTCATAATACCGACATATTTTTTTAAAAATTCCTAAAGCTGTCATAATATATTATACTTTACACAAATAGTAGAACATCTCAATCAAATGTATACCACGTATGAATATACAAATAATTTAAACATTTATAAAACAAAAATCACATGATTATTTATTAATTATCATTGTTAATTTTTTGTAATTTTAGGGATATTTCTTGATTTTAGATAATATTATGACACATTAAATATCAATACAATATAATTATATATAATAAACATTGTAAGAAGATAATAGAGTTGACAATCCAATTAAAAGTACTACATAATTGTTTTCGATAACGTTAAGTAGATGTAAAATATATGCCTATAATTTATTTTTTATTTTTGGGTTGCATTTTACTATCTGTGCAAAATTTATTTTTTCCTCTATATAAACTTTAATCTGGCTGTGTATCGAAGTAGTTTTTATATTATAAAACAAGTTTTATAGCTTAAGAATACTATGGTCTGTACTCTGTACTTTTTCTGTACGCAATCCAATATTTGACGAGATATTATTTGCAATATTATGTTATTAACTCATCATAGTATAAATTATAATATTGATCGAACGTTTGTGTAGAAATCCTAATCGAGTTATTGCATTAAGAATATATAGAGATGCGACTACACATATTATACGAAGTATATGTTATAATAGTATGAAATACTACAAGGCGTCAAAGGGATATGAAACTATATGTAATATTTTTGCACTTATCTCTGCAGTTTTATGATTAAATGCATTTTTATTGATGTATAAAATACGTGGTAGATGATATTATAAATTACGCACTATTAATGCATAATATATGTATTGTGCGTGTATAAAGTTTTGACGACGGTTATAAATACGAAACGAGTATCGAGCCCATATTTTATTACAGTATATATTACTCGTATTCCAAATAATACTTTCAGCGTGTGTTTTCTTCCGACAAACTAGTTTTCATTTATAAAACCGTATTCACGTTATAATATATTATATTTTTAAGACGGCAGTGACTGTTTGTACACTCGAATAAAATCAATAAATTACTATATTTGTCGTTATCGAATATAATATTATATAATATTAATATGATCGGTCTCAACAAATCGTTTTTTATTTCCACCACGTTAAAATATCGTGATTTTTTTCTGATACACCTCAGCAGTGACGCGTGTTTATGGCAAACAATGAGACATTATATACCTATTATCCATTATATGAACGTCGGCGTACTACCTCTATAGGTACAACGCACAAATCACATTATATGCCAATAGGTACATAATATACAAAATATCGTCTCTTTGTCGCGATAATTTGTTATTTTTTTTGTTAACGGCGACTGTACATATATATATATATAGGTACACTATTTATCAGATCATCGTCGACTGCAGTATAGTATGGTAAACCAAAACGTGGGCGTAAAAACAAAACCATATAATACATTTGTAGGCACGTCGTTTTTCGTGTGTCTAATCGATCGTCGTCGTCGATCATAGCGCCCAGGTCGCCGCCCGGTTTATGTATAAAACGAAGTACCTATACATCGCGTGGTATACCTATGTATCGTAACAGGTACGTATGTATATATATATATATATATATAGGTAATTGAAAACAAATGCTCAGACGAGCGGCGAATACCGAAACGCCGCGGTTATTATACAAAACGCTGCCGAGTCAGACTGCCATATCGAAATGATGATCGCATCGGACACGCCGCGCACGAGTTTTATCGCGCTTGTAGATCGCGATCGGCGGATTTGTCACGGTCGGGATAGCTAATAAATCGACGCGAAAATAAACTATCGACGTGTCGTCGACTTTATAATAATATATATAAAATGCTATAACTCGTGTGTATATGTATATATATACACATCGAACACTCGCCACGCCCCCGGCGCGTATAATATATTTAGGTATATAATATTATATGTATGAATAAGGCGAAACCATTTTATCTTCTTATCCGCGAACACAACGAGAGCCGAGTGTGCATCTTCTGCAGGGTATATGTACCGAAAATCTCCTGTGGTTAATATTCGATTTTTCCAAACGGCGTTAAAAATAAACCGCTATATAAGGTCTTTTTAACAAACTCAATTTTTCTCACCTTTTTTTTATGTTATACAAATTTAAAATATTTAGCCAGTCGTGTTTAAGAAAAACAAACTATATCATCTGAGCATTAAAACAATAGATAAGTGCGGGATACTAGTGAAATATTCGCCATGAATATATCATACCCATTCCGCCATCATACTAATTAGATACTTACCAATGTTGTTTTCTTGTTTATACTTAACGATTATATAGGTATAAATCATAGGTACGCTCCATTGCTCCATATACTTTTGATATATATTGTGTATAAATAACAACTTTCATAAACATAATAATATTAGAGATACCGGCTATAACTATTATTTTCTGGAAGACGATCGATTGAGAAATAACCGCAAAAATCGACCGAAAACGTTTGTGAATCGAGTTAGGACAATGTACATTTTGAATAAAGTGATGTGAATTCGACGAGATCTGCTCGCTATTTCATTATAAGTTTACTTGTAATATAATATATACATGTATAGATATAATAATATATAACCGGGGATCAAACTTCGAAGCATTATCATAATCTCATTTCACTTATTTGTTGGCTTATTATACTACCTATATTTATTGCCATTTGCCGAGTAAACAATATTTTATCTCGACGTAAAATATCAAACGTTTTTAATGCATATTTGATGATTTTCGATTAGAGCATTGGTGACTAACACAAATCTGCATAGGATAAAAAAAATCGTTAACTAATTTTAGATTTTAATTGTGTGTATATATTGCGAAGAGCATATTATAATCATACTAGTATTTATTATTTATAAGATTTTAAATGTATACCTACCTAAATTTAAAATAATTTTGCGTATATTATACTCTTTCAATATAAAAAGGTACAAATCCGTGAATAAAAGATTATTCATAATAAGTGCATAATATAATATATATTTTTGATTTTAAGTCCATTTAACTGCTTAATAAATTGTTATTATTTGTTCGAGCCCTGCAGTATTATATAGGTATAAATAACGATGACGGTAAAGTGGAAAAATCAGACTATAGCAAATATGTGCGGGAAGAAACGGAATTGGTAAAAAAAATTGCATTACATATTTTTATATACATGTAGTGCAATATTATATACAAGTCGTACATTGTAGTTTTGCGTGTATACGGAGTTTTTGTTTATCAATTATCACTATTGCCAGGCAATATCTTAGAATATTTACCAGACATTTTTTATATGATACGCATGTCAAATTTACAATTACACAACTTAATATAAGTTAAGCATAGGTATACCTATACATTGAAGACATTAAGTATAAAATGTAAATAATAGAATACTGCAACCGTGGAAATAATATGACATAGGTACCTAAACTAATGAGTAATAACTACGGATGTTAAAACGCTATTTAGATAAATAAAAAATAACGACTTAAACATTTTACAATTTTACTTTATATAAATTTTTACCATACCCAGAAGATGGACCATTATATGAATTGTTAAAAAAAAAATTTTATTCTTTCTTATATACAATTACGATAAAATAAACACAATATATATTATATACACTGTTTTTTTTCCGCGTTCGGCTTCCGCCTACTCGTGTCGAACGATTAATTTTTATACCTTGTTTGTGTGTGCCCGTGTGCCTATACCTATATAATATAATGTGTATAATTATGTTGTTTGTTTAGAGGTTTTTTTTTCTTCCGCCCGGTTCTTCTGCCACCGCGTCACATGATTATTGTTATTATCATTACACTGCGCGCGGCTGCGGGAGTGCGAAAAACGCGAATAAATATTAAATTGAATTCGAGCGAAACCACAATAGTATGTGTAATGTGTGAAGGTATAATAATAATAATAATAATAATACAATATTCTATTTGCGCAAAAACCATTCCAGCGGTAATTCGAAACCCTCTGTTACATAAATGCGCGTGTATAGTAATAACAATATAATACGAAAACCGCGTATACCAAAGTATATATTATAATATATATATTTCTTTTAATAACATACCTATACCTATGTATGCGTACCTACGCAGTTCCGAACGTTAATTTCACACACACACGTACCCGGCTGGCTTTCCGTGAACGAGGCTGGCTTAATCGTGAACGAGGGAAATATTAACGGGCCGGGTGAATAAAAAACACCGAACCAATTTTCAAACTCGACGAGTTCAAGTGTTTAACTGACCGTAACTACGCGTCGAATGGGTTTTATAAAATACCTCTTCGGCGTGTCGTCATATATTTTATTTATTTTTTCCCTGGCCGGGATAATCGTATTATATTATTATTAGATTGATTGCCAACGCTGCGAGTAAACTACATTAACAGCGATATGTGCGCGATCGGACACAACTGTGTGCACTTATCTCAAAACTTTCTAGCGTTTTAGGTTGATGGTGGGAATCCACATATCCATATTATATAAGTATAATATTATGCTCTAAAAAACACTTAATATGCATTTCTGCATCCTGCACTAAAAAAATTAAATATTTAAAGTTGAAATTTCTTTGATTAATCATAGGCAATAATATAATATATAAATTAATTATTATGCATTAATATATTATTATATTAGGAGTATATAGGTAGTACAGGTACCCTTCGATAGGTATATATTTTATTGTTTTGCCCACAATGCGTTATAATAATTAATAGGTATACATATAATACCAAATAAATAAGTACCTATAGTTTTTAGCCGACACAGTGACACCGTGCACCGCGACTCGCGAGTAATAATAATCGTTTTAAAAAGGAGATTTCAAACATAATATCACATATAATATAGGTCCGGAATATACGCACAATAAATCCGTTCTCCGAGTGAGCACGCCTACAAATATAGTTATTTAATGTCACATTATTATTATCGGCACATTACCACTGCAGGAGGAAAATAATATGCACCTGCGAGTTACTCCCGCAGGTTTTCTACGACAAATAACTAGTTTTAGTGGTGTTCACACCTTGCAGCGTGTGCCGCTGCAACAAACGCGCGCGTGTAGGTACCTAACTATATATACCTATACAAATGTATATTATATAATAATATACACATTGATACAGCGATGACGAAGACGCGACTCGTTTTTATCGGTTCTACTTTTTTGTCCTCCGACATAAGGGTCGGATTCTTTTCGGTAGGCATCACGAGAGGAAATTTTAACGACTGCTTACCTACTTGTATTATTTTACGTTTTACTCGACGACTGGTTTCATCGTTCATAAAAAAAAAAACAACAAACACCAAAAAAAAATAAAATCGTACTCGAGTGTATACAAATAATGTATACATAAAATATCTCGATTCCGCCTCGACCATATTGATACCAGTAGTGACATACCAACGATATACGTGGTATAGATAATTTCAACTTTCAGGGTATCATAAAATAGCACTAACAATAACTATATACGTAGAATTAAGCACAAACAAATATATTTCGAATTGATTTTTATAAATTTAATAATAATAGGTACCTATAGGTATAAGGATATAATAATATTATGATGAAAAGTATTAGGTATTATAATATTGGATATGAATTATGAATTAATATAAAAACTTTTCTTTTCCATAGAAACTATATTTTACTTTGATCAAACCAAACCTATAGTATTTCAGTACCTACCTAGTATAGATAAACTTTCGAAATTTAATTTTCGTTAATAATATGATATATACAATCCACAAATAACACAGACAGGTGAAAAAAAATAAATGAGTTGTAAAATCCTCATATCCAAAATATGTAAAAAATGTAAGTTATAAAATTTCGTATTATTGTACTATATAGGTACCTATAATATTTTTTGTCAAGTCCAGTACGGATATAGGTATAAAATTGCAATAATAGTCCCGAACCCTGTTTAATGATTATAATTTATAGCATAACAATTATATTATATAGCATATACGTTTATAATATAATACGATATGTAATATTATAGTACAGCCTACTGCAGTCAACTGATATCAGCCGCATAGAAAAGTTTAGGTACCTACCTACATATAATAATTTATATCACATTTCATAGCGTTCGATCGTTTATACTTTTACACATTATAATATTAGGTACAATCGAATATCAATATTATCATAAATAGGTTATCGCGCGAGTGTTACACTGTTCCTGATCTTTGAACCGATGTTTTTATTTTTAAAAATACCATAGCTTTACCTGTTATAATATTATGCCGTTGCTTGCAGTTATGAACGCGCACCATTTTCCCTGCCGCCCTATAATAGAGAGAAAAATTGAGGCACTTAGTATGTGCAACACCAAAACAGCTCGACCCGCGAAATTCAAATATTATTTCGTTTAATAAAGCATTAATTAATATAATCAATGATAGGTATCTGGTATATATTATAATATATGCTAAATAATATTTTAAAACCAAATTGTCCTGTCAAATTTTACCCAGCGTTTGTAACTTTCCCTAAAACAGTGAACGCGTCACGTTCACGTTCCTTGAAAAAAATAATTCGAATTCGAACGCGTTCTTTCCAAACACTGATTAATATTATAATTTTTTTTAGGAAAACACTAAAACAGAGTGTATCTTTGAATATAATCTGTCCTTTTAAATTAAGTTAGGTATAGATATTTTATGGCCAAATTAAAAAAAAAATCGACATTTAAACCACAATTTTCCAAAATGTATATATTAGAAAATAATTTGTGAACATAATATTAAATAAAAGTATAGAACATTGCATAATTATTATAGTAGCGACCCATAATAAGAACTATAATATATAAAGAAAACATGATCGCACAAAATATCAAATAAATTATAGATGTTCCAACAAAAATACGCCACACCCGCGTGTGTTGTTTACGTCTTATGATGGATTAATACGTACTAACCTTATCAATGGAACTATACATAATAAATTTGTGTTCTGAAATAACTGCAGTTACAATTGTTGAGTTATCCGTTTAGTAACCTTTAATATAATTGAGTTAATTGACCTATTATCAAACTTTAAGCATATTATCCATGTTTTCATATAGGTTTATTACGATATTTTAATTTTCCAAGTTATGAGCAATTTATGAGTATGTATAATATTACAATAATAGCATTGTATATAAGTGTATTATGTATATATTATATAAAGATGTATTATGTTATAAGTTTTATTCTTGCTTTATGTTTGATATAATAGGTAGGTTAGTCAATTCACTCTATTATTAAGTAGTGCAAAGAAAATAAATGTGCCCTGTGCAGGTACCTATGTTGTACGTAGTTATATTGATATATTCTGTGGTAGTACGTTTGTATATAGACGGAGACAACATAATATTATGCGGGTGTGGCGTTCCTCGCGGAGGAGATGGTTATGAGAAAATTAAAATTGGCGGTGTAAAATACGAAAATAATATATGTAAACAAAATCAAAAATAAATTCCAATATATTGTGCATTTTATATCTCCGAATACTTTTCCTGCTGCTTATTCGAATAGATACAATATTGGTACTTTCCGAATATACGAAAAAAAGTATTATTATTTATTGCAAGACTGCATCAGGTCTATAAAATAGACGGACGCGCGCACGCGCGGTGCATCCTTGATCCAAATACCGTTGCGGCGGATCCGGTCTCTGGTGCCCGTGACCATTTATTGTGCCGGCGGAGCACGCGCGTCGCGGTCGTCGTCCGTATACTTTTCTCAGTTTTTTCTACGTGGAAAATATATATAGGAGGCATATTATAAATCGCTGCTCGTCGATCCCGCGCGATTCCCGTAAATCTCCATCGCGATTTATGACGTATACATTCAATAAATATAATAGTAATAATATACGTTGTGGTTGTTATTATTATTATTATACACTCGAAGACGTTGTAACGTCATTTGCCCGCACAGTCTGTCTCTCTCTCTCTATATATATATATATACAATATACATTTTATATATTTTATACTCGTGGACACTCGTATACATTTTTATGACATAAAATAAAATCGTACAGGGGCTATAGCTGCAGCAGTATAAAATACATAATATAATATTATGTCTGCTGCTGCTGTGGCAGTCTTCCACACGTTTTATAGGTATATATATTATATGCGTTGAATATCGTTTTATACTGCAAGGCGATGATGCTACTTTTATCGCGAACCCGACAATGATATTGTCTTAGGAAACGCGAGAAATCGTTTAACGTTGAGAACATACAGTTTTATTTATTTTTTCCATGGCTATATCGATCGGATGTAAAATACCAATAGGTATAGGTACCCATTGTATTAATTATTAAAAGTAGCCCGCGGTGGACTATACGGACAGGGACAGGGAGGTATCCCGCAAAAGATCGATGCACGCGTTTACCTTTATACACGTTTTGTTCATCGAAATCATCAAAAAAACATCCTGTTTCAGAATATTATAATAACAAACATTTTAAGTTGAGATTTAAAAAAATAATATCTAAAACTTAAACATTATAACGATTAACGATAAAAATAATTTTGAAGGTGTTATGCGCAAATGAAGGGCATAATAGGCAAAGGTAATGACTAAGTTATGTAAAAATAATATCTTAACATATAGATACCTTTATAATATATTATAATGATAACGGTTATTATTTTATCGATATCTATATTAGTATAATGTTAGTGCGTGTAAATATGTAATAATGTACGCGTACAACGTACAACGTATATATTATAATAAGTACATCGTTTTTATACAAATTGAATTGTAATAGAAATAGTAAAAAAATAGGGCCAGTCTATTAAAAAACCGAGTGTTTAAGATGAAAGATATTCAAGACCTAGGCCAGTTTCTTTTCGCGTGGTTTGATTACATTTTTTAAGGCGAATTCGCTTGATCATATATTATAAATGACCCCAAAATCATTTACAATTAATTATGTCGGAAAATTTGTGTTGGACCAATTTCATGTTATCACGGTTATCTTCCACGTTGTATCAATATTGCGAGTTGCATATTTGTGACTAGAAATAACCTCTATCGCTCGGGGTGTATAATGGGTACGTCTCTACGTGGCATACAAGTTCAGTACTACATTTTTGGACCTTATAGGACAATTTATATTCGACGGAACACAAATGACGGGTCGCGCGCGAGTTAAATATTTTCTTTCTATATCGCGTTGATTGATTCGTCGTTATAGGCGTTTATTTTAATTATATCGTGTTAATCATTATTACGATTATGATATATTTAATTGTACCTATATATACAGAGACATGAACCGACGACGGCAGCGATCGCACGCGCATAATATTATTATTATTGATCGTGTGTGGTGGTGCGCGATTTGAACATTGAAATCGTTTCGTCGGATCCGGTTTTACGTCGCCGCCGTCGTCGCCGCCGTCGTCGTCTGGTCGTCATTGTGTGTACACAAAACAAACACATTTAATAATATATATTATACTGGTTTTTTTTTCGAGTATAATGTACGACTGTAAAATGTGTGTGTGGTGTCCATAATATTAAAATAAATAAACCTACTCGCGTGGAGTGGGCCGAAATCAAGCGGACGCGTGACCACTGACCAGTTATCTATCTATGCTGGAGATAACCGTATATAAACGCGCAACCGACGACAGATCTGTTTGCGAGCTGAAAAAATCATTGTTCCACCCCTTTAGCGATCACCATAATACACGACATGTCACATTGTCAGCATTGTATATCTTTATTTACTTATTATATTATTAGCTATTAAAATCATGGAGTTTAATATTGTTTATATTGTTATTTTAAATTATAATTTATAAGAACAGTATATAACGTCGTTATAAGGATCTATTACCTATAACTTACAATATAGATATAATATATAACACGATAACCCTGAATATCAGTCAGCCCATGTGCATCATGTAGGGTTGACGAGTAAGGTATTATTTGCCTAAATATTATATTATTAGAGCTGGTTCGTTTCAATTTTAAACTACCTAACATAGAGTAATCCTATACGCAATAATGGAAAACTCGACGCTTAATAATAGGTATTTTATAGCGTATTAAAATTATAATTATACACTATAAGGTGTGTATATTATAATTTTATTTGTATGACGTGTGCAGAATAATATTTTTATCGAGTGGGATGCAGTTTTTTTTATAGGAGCGAATGTATATTAAAAGTCATATGATATAGATATGATATGAATAAATTAAATGAAGAAGCATAAAAAAAATTACTAATAATGCACCGGCACAGCAACCGTGCGTATCTAACAAAATTCGACTTCTTCCCCAGACATGCTAAGAGACATAAATCTATCTATTAATCAAACACAAAGTTGGCTAGAGAGAATAAAATTTGTAAATTTGTAAATAATGTGTAAAATTTTGGCAGAGTAAACTCGCTAAAATACAAACACCATAAATCTTTGAAAAATGATCCCAAGAATAAGAAATATATTTATAAACCTGCACCATTTAAACACAAAACGTCGGTATATACCTCATTTATTAGAACGTATAGGTATAATTATTATTGAAATATTGTCAAAAATGAATGAATTATTCATAGTTTTTCAATATATTATAATTTATACGTTTTTGCCAAAAATGCAATTTTTGTTTCATTTACTATTTAACATTATGCCTGTACAATAATAATATACCCTAATTTAATATGTACCTAAACCGATTTCAGACATTTAATAAATAAAAAAACAATTTGTCATGACTTATAGGTATATACCTATAATAATATTTGTGTAATAAGTTTCTATATGATTATGCAGATGGTAACAATTAATCATCGTATACAATTTTAATTATTAAATAATAAATATTAATTTTCTAATTTTCTTAATTTAGTGTCAGTAAGGTTCCTACTGGTGTAAGATAAAATTTAATTATTCATCTATATTTATGGGTAGATAATATGTAAATATAATGGGTTTTGCTTGAATTTTAAAAGATGCAATATTTTATTACCTGTTTATGTATATAATCAGTAATTTGTTCTTATAAATAAGTTGTACTTAAATCTTATTATAGGTACATATTGTTCAATTATTATCACCGATAATAATATATAATATCTATATAACAATATTCATTTATCAAACAATCATTTCTAATTATTATATTGTATGCACCTACCTGCTATTATCTATATAAATAAAGAAATAATATAAAGTTTAATTATTTTTTGCACATTACTCCAAAACTTTGGACAATAACACTGATATAAATATTGATATAATATCTATTATTAAATACATTTTGGCAAGTACCTATAGGTAATTTTCTTAAATTAATAATATCATAATATACTATATTCTTATATTTCTAGCATGACCAACATTTCTCCGAAAAACAATTATTGTCAGATACCATAACTTTTAATTTTACTAATATAACGCTAAAAATATAATACCTATACCAGATACCTATTACCTATGTAATGTGTACCTACCTATATTAGAATATTATGATGATGAGTATATTTTTATATAGTATTAAATATTACTAAATAAATAATACTAAATGGTCCTATACTTATATTTTTATGATACAACTATTGAATTTACTATAGGTAGCTAGTCTATATTATAGCCTATATAGTATAGGTTAAAGGTATACTTAATAAATATTTAAAATGTAAGACATTGTCGTTTTTTGATAGTTCCAAAAACTTGAGACCCTACCTATAATTTCATAAAACTTATATAATATTTTAGTGCTGTTATCGAATACTCATATGATGTAAAAATTATAAATTTATAAATATGAGATAATATTACTTATGTGATTTTTGAGAGTTTTGTTCATAAAGTAGATATAGATTTATAATATTATACTATAGTAATATTCCAGCATTACGAAATTATTATAATGGGTTACAGGCGTTACAGCATAATAATTATACGTTATTGTTTTACAAAAATAATAATATCTTCTATTCCTATGCGTGTATACGTACATGCATCGTAATATTATATTATTATAGAAAGAGGATATTATAGAAGACTATAATATAGCCTATATAAATAAGTTTAAGTCAAAATGGTATACGTACTCAACTGCTCAATACAATTATATATGTATATTATACTTTAAAAACCGGGCTGCAAATCGCAGTCATTGTTAACGTGTTTGAGAAACTCTATAAAAAAAAAACCAGTTCATTGTCAATCTGTTGACGATTTCGCGACGTAGTCGTCGTCGGTTCGTATGCATATCGAATAATAACAATATTATAGGCATATTATTATTATTATATTATTACTATTAAGTCGCACTATCCCAGGTATTTATTATTGTCATTGCAATTGCGATATTGAAATATCGCCACACAACAGACGATCGTGCGCGCAATACCAGCTCGTGCGACGACGTGACTATTTACGGATTGTTTAGGAAAAATCGCAAGTATCTACGCCAATTACCTATTTTTACAATGATATTATATTATAAAATCGCTTATATTAAAATATTGTTATTTATTATTTTAATCGTCATCATTATCATAATAATTAATAATACCTACCTATATAGTAATATAAATGCAACGCTCGTAGGCGATCTGACGACGCCGGTTAAACCCGCGTGCGTAGCGGTATTTAGAAATATAGGTAGGTAGGTAGGTTTAACTCCGAATTTAACCGTCGTTGCCCCGATAATACCTGCCCAGTGCCCACAACAATGCAATAATAGGTAGATAGGTGTAACACAGTTACGTAATAACGCAAAACACATATTTGGCAAATTAAGACCTAACCAATATAATATTAAATGAAATAAATGTTCAAAAAAAACTTACCGTAAAGCGCGTCCGACCGATGACCGAGTGGGTTCGATATAGAAAGTGTTGGCGTTGGCGGTTAAGTACGAAACGCCGTGGATTGTTAAGACTTCGCGGAAGTATACCTACGTATACCTATGATATCGTGTTGCGGCGGAGGGTGCAATGTCTACGGCGTGGACGCGGGTTATTGGTCCGGAAGTCCGAAAACGCACTCTGTATAGGTAATATTAAAAGCCGTCGCGACGGCGGGAAACAGAAGAAAAATAAACGAAGCGAAAGTGATGAAAAGGATGAAGTGATAAAAAATCGTCTTATTCGTCTTCGGCGTTGTCCTGCTCCGGTCGCGATCTATATTATAATAATAATATTATTATTATTATTACTGTCGTCCAGGGTTGCGCGCATGCTCTTTTTCGCTCCAGGATCGGCGGCGGCGGCGGCGGGACACGACACACACGGCGGCGCGCGCGAAGCGTTTATTTGCGACGGCGTCGACGAACGTACACACGGGCTTGCGCGCGTAGAGACTGAACCGGCGAGGTGGTTTTTTTTACGCCGTCTCGGCCGATCCGTCCGTCGGCGCGCGCGCGCCGCGCTACGGTCGTCGGCGGCGGACCAGGGGACGACCGCGCGGCCAATGGGCTGTCGGGTGGGCGTGGCCGGCCGCCCGGCCAGACACCATTCCGCCGCGACCGCTGCCACAGCCGGCGTCGCGGTAAATCTCCCGGACGGACGGGCGGCGGCGGCCCCGTTGTTTGTTTCCGGTACGTCTCGGCCGGCCGGAAGACGGATGGCCGGAACTCGTGACTCGTCCGCGGCGGTAATAACATAATATTTTGTGTCCGTTGGGCACGGGCGATGGCTTGTGCGCCGCCGCGTACACCTCAATACCTGTGTAATACTCCTATGATATAGCGGATCTTAATATTATATATATATATTTTTTATAAAGGAGCATAAACTACGGCGCGGAGTTATTATACCTACCAACTGCTGCAGGGATTATAGAGACCTTTTAGTATGCTTAAAACCGTTATTGAAATGTATAAGTACCTACTCAAAAAACATCAAGATACTCATTTTTTTTTAAATTTAATAAAAGCGAAAACAATTATTTAAATATTTATTTCTAATGTTCTCCAGTCTCCACTTATATATATTTCGTAATATTACAATGTTAAAAAAAGAAAAAAGAAATTATAAAATACTTTTACACTCATGTTTGTAAAAATCCTTATGATTTCTATTAAATCTTCTCTATAACTATTGGCATGGAAACTTTTGTATATAGATACACGACTTTTAATTTGTCAGAAAAATGTCAAAATATATAGGTAATATTTTATATTATTCAGTCAAAATAAGAATTCGCGACTACATATAAATGCAAATTGTATTTTAAGCGAAAAAAATTATCTCATATCTTATATATGTGCAAAAATAACGTAATACGTTAACTGACTTTATTTACTTGTTATGTATACCCATATCTTCATATGGTTAGGTTATCCATATATACAAAAGATCATTACGTGAATTTATCTTTAGTCAGATTTCAAATAAATGAATGCAAAATCCTGCAAAGTACTAAATTTACCCAGCAAAAGTCAATTTTTGGTTTATGGATTTATATATTATAGATAATAATTTATCAATTATTGTTAAATGTTATCAAGTATAAGGCGTATATAGGTTATTAGGTTTTATCTAAATACATTCATGTTGTGTATTTGTGGTAAATATATTATAATAATGCACAAAATAATATAGGTATAATATAGCCGTATATGTATATATTATATAGGTACTATATAATATATAGTACCTATACGTCACTATATAAATTATTATATTATATTCGAATTCGATCTTATAATAATAACTACAATATACATAGTGTGTACATAATATACGGTGCAGACTGGTAAAAAAGGGCACGGGATGCTACACAATTTAAAGGGGAAATAACAAAAACTATTGGGGCCAATTTAAAACATGTAGATTATTTATAAAATATTAATATATTTTATTTTGTTTCAAAAATTGAATATACGTTAAAAACGTAAATAAGTACTAAGTTACAACAAACTTTCAAAATTAATTAATTAATGGGGTGTCTTGAGTCTTTAAATATATTATAAATAATATTAGGCAAATATATTTCAGGACAAGGGATGCTGTAGCATCCCACCATCCTAGCCAGTCCGCGCCTGATAATATAGTTATTAAGTAGTCTATTTATACAATATTATAATATTTAGCTATATCGTATATTATGTGTATAGGTATAGTTCAACATTACAAATAAATAATTATACACGGATCATTGGTCATATCTGTGTGTTTATGTATACCTAAATACATACACACCTACGTATTATATCTAATATCTATATAAAAATAATAAATTACAATATTTAATTCGTTAAACAATTATATCACATATTAGATTGTACAACCTAAGTCCTAACCTTGCAGTAAAGTTACAAATTCGTATGTAAAAATGTAAATGATAAAAAAATGCTTACTTTATATAACTTCAAATGAGATGTTTATACCAGTTCTATATAGGTATACCTATCTATATAATAAATATTAATAATATGTATGTATATAAGTACATATTATACCTATATATAACTTATACTTACGATAAATATTCACAGTGTTAGCACATTCATATATTTTACGTTGTAGGTGTACACATATATAATTAAACATGGTAATAGGTACTATATATAGGTAGGTATACTTAAAACAACACCAACATGTATATAGCTGGTATACCTACTAGGTAAGCTATATTATAATCGATGTACCTAATAACTTATACTTGAATAATATATAATAGGTACAATACCTAATCAAATACCAACGTTAAATAATGTAACAATGTCGGTCGTTGCTAAATTTATACGTATGTTTAGCCTCGTATAATATAATATGTTAGGTATGTTATGGATACCAGTGAAACCTAAGATTTACCGGTATACCGGTATAATGAAACTATACCGCAACTGTATTTTACTGGCGGACAAGGGTTAATAAGGTGTGACTGTTTGAATAAATTTATTACAAATCGATGTATAAAAGCCAATCCAAAAATGTATTGTGCAACTCTAGATGCCATTGAAGTAGCCAAGCACTATTACATTAAGTACTATATTTTTGAAGTAATATTTAATAATAATATACATTTTGTCACATATTATAATAATAATTTAAATGTGTGTATCTAATATATACTTATATATATATTATATATAGATATATAGATCCTATATAGTACCTATATAGATTATATAGGCGTATAGGCTGTATAGCTATAATGTAGTACCTATAATATTCTTAAATAATAATAATTATTATTTTAAGAGACCGTACCTTCATAGGTACTATTATACGAGTATAAAGCAAGGGAAAAAATATCGCACCGTTTATTGGTAACCAATTTTGGAATTTCACCAACATTGGTATTGTTTATCTTAAATGTACCAAATCTCTTTTTAAAAGTTCAAACTACAAAAATCAT
Organism: Metopolophium dirhodum; assembly: GCF_019925205.1. NCBI lineage: Eukaryota > Metazoa > Arthropoda > Insecta > Hemiptera > Aphididae > Metopolophium > Metopolophium dirhodum. The sequence continues at coordinate 29,435,457 of NC_083561.1, read as the reverse complement.
TCGGGTTTGACCAAACCAAGTTTTACTATAGTTTTCGTACTTAGGTATACCGTAACAAATATATTAAGTATATTTCCCAGCACCTCTGCAGATAACTACTATAACTTTCGCATGTAGGTATACTATTCAGTAAAAAATGCAATTCACGCATTTAAATCCGCGCCATAATAATTATTATAAAGTGATGTAAAATCAATAGTACGACAATATATTTATTGTATATAGATTTATACTCACAAGTTTTATGTATAAGCCACCATAATTCCTTCGTTAATAATTTACATATTTTGTCACTCCCTGAAAATCTTCGTCGGATACCTACTTAAAACTAGGTATAGTGGGCCATATATAATGGGTCATGATCTTTAATTTAATTCAATACTTAATTATCAAGTCAAGTGTTAACGGTGCGTAACCTTATTGCTTTAATTTTTTTGCTATCTATATATAACTCGCATGTTATTATTGTGCATGTATACATGCGTACGTATGGATTAAACCTATAATATAATATGTATTACTCAATACTCATCTCAATAAAAATATAAACAACAATGTTGTTCATATTATGTAGGTAGGTAGGTACTTATAAATTATAATTTATATATATAATAATTATGAAGAATTTAGGTCACTGTAGAATATATATTAGATATGACTGTTATTATTATTATATCATATTCTGTATAATGATAATAATAATACATGTACTCATCTACTGATCCACATCGCACTTATTTTAATTATACAGGATAATTTAATTATTCAATAATGAGTCAATTGACTCCCAAACAAATATATGCTCACTCACTATTTTATCGTTAAACAATGCAATTAATACAATTATGATTTTTTGGAATACCTGGCTATGGTACCATATTTTTAGGTACTTTGCTCTTCACACCATTTAAAATATAAAATCAGTAGATATACATCCATTTTTTTTCCAAATGAAAACCATTTATTTTTTTACTGTAAGTTGTAAAGCAGAAGATTTTTTGAAATTTTATTGTTGATATATTCAAATTTAAATTCGAACGTATACAGCAGGGTGTCCCGCGGGGATTTACCCATTTCCATATCTCCCAAAATAATAAATATATCATAAATATGTTTTTTCATTAGACTCACGGAGACAAGGACTATTTTATTTTAGATTCTGAGCAGAGCGAGGAAACCAGTGGTTTTACAATGGTGTTTATTTATTTTTTATTTTTTTATATCCTGTATACAAAATTTCTACCAGAAGAAGTTCTTCGATTTCAACATATTATAGTATCTTATCTTTTAGAAAATTAGATCAAGATGGTACTTTAGAAAGGTAATTTTTCGATTTTCTCAATAGTTATTTAATGCCACGGGAAAAATTACTTAGTTATCAGAGATAATATTAAATTTTCACGCTTTTTTACCCAACAAATAAAAATTTATTGATATTTATAGAAAAAAAAACTAAAAAAATTGAAAACTGACAATGTCCGTAAACAGCTCAAATAGAGTCAAAATATTTTCAAAATTGTATGGTGTATAGAAAATGCTAATATAAACATTCAGTGAAATTTTCAAGTATCTACAGTCATTCGTTTTTTAATTACAATAAAATAAAAAAATCGTTACATGAGAAATCGAGTAAATATCAAATGTTGTAAAAATATAAATTTCAGACGCTCATAAAAATTTAATTTAAGTTTCTTCTAGACATTTTTTTTTTAATAAAGGTAGACAAACTTATGAGTAATCTTATATTACATTTTCAAATCTTAGATTTAAAAAGAAAAATTTTTATGAATTCTCATCAAAATAATTTGCTATTTTTCGTGATTTTTCCGTATTTTGTCAAAATTTGAACTTTAAATGCTTATAATTAAAAACTGTGACTAAGGATTTTTAATTTTTTTCATCTGCCTTTGAAACAATAAACTAGGAGCCTTCTATTAAATTTTCAAGCTTTTTTACTCAATAGATAAAATGTTATTGATATTTATAGAAAAAAAAACTAAAAAAATTGAAAACTGACAATGGCTGTAAACATCTCAAAAAGAGTCAAAATATTTTCAAAATTTTATGGTGTATAGAAAATGCTAATATAAACAACCAGTGAAAATTTCATGCATCTACGGTCATTTGTTTTAGAGTTACACCAATAACCAAAATCGATTTTCTCGAAAACAGATTTTGCGTAAAAATTCCCGTTTTTCCTTAATTTTTCTTTTGTTTTTCACATCGCTTTTGAAAACTACTGGGAAATTAAAATTTTGACCTCCCCAATGCACCAACGATATTCACTTTCCCATCGAACAAGATACTGAAGTCGAAAATCGAAGCATTATTTCGACTACTTATCGTGTACACAGACACAAAAAAAAAAAAATAAAAAAAAAAACACACATCATTGTAAAATCAATACATTCATCGTTTCACTCAGAATCTAAAATCATAATAGTTTGAATAAATTCATTATTGAAGGAAAAATGAGGGTGGGCATCATGCATGCATTATATACATATTAATAAAACCTATATTATATTATTTGCTTTGTCGATTTTTTCTCATTATATATTTCATTATGTACATATTATTGTCGATGTTGCAAAATAATAAATCCACACAATATACATGGAAATCATATTGCTATATCGGAGTACTATATATATTCTCTAGTCTCCAACTATACATAATTAAATTACGTTATATGTATTTGTTATATAGGTTCTATTGATTCACTCGAACAATAAACTGCTGTATTCTCTCTCACTTTGCAGTTGTCAGCAATTTTCACGGTTATTCGGTAAAAACCAATAAACCTATATAATATAGTGTGTACTATATTGTGTAGTGATATCGCACCACTGATACACGTGTCTGCAGATAATATTGTGAACAAGAAAGCAGGTTCACTCGGGAAGTTTAAAACAAAAACCACGTTCATTTTAGTGGTATATCGTTCATATAGTAGATACCTATAATATTTAACTGCAGTCATCACTATGAAATATTTAAATCTATTTATTTTATTTGAGGATTAAAAATAAGTGGTTGAAAATACGATTTGTGTAAAACTTGATTAATTTCACATTTTCCGATGATATAATTTTTGAAACTGTTGATGACTTACGTACGAGAAACTATATATACTGTTGAAATATATATAAAAACTACCAAAACCTACCAACTATATAGACTCGATTTCCGTTTGATAGGTACCTACAACCCTTGAACCCTATACTTTCTTAAAACGTATGTTGAATACTATATCGTAGTATTGCGTATAATATATATCTCGCGAATCACTTAACATCTAAAAAGAATGTACCTATACTTGTGTACAGACATGCATTAGGTACTTGACTACCTATATAATATATCCTAAATATTTTTAAAAAAACCAAACGTATAAAGCGTGACTTGGTAAGGGGAATTATTTAAATAGTTATCACTTATTATATCAACCCTCTAGCTTCTAATACTATACATACATTGAAAAATGCAAATATAAAAAAAGGGGGTGTTACTGTATTATATAACCACACGACACGTGCAATATATAAACAATACACGAAGTATAATATAATAATATAATATTGTGAACAAGCAATCTAGTTCGACAAATTATTATCTATACCTCTATCAGCATAATATCTTATTTTATTTGTTAGTCATATTATGCAGGGTTTTCAACCATAAATCGGAATATATTTTTTTTTATTAAGTATTATTATATTATATCGTGTTATTTATTTTGTCTTAATGATCTTCTATATGGTTATTAACAATTATATTTATATAACATAGGTGTACTTGGCAAAAGAATTCCGCCTATAAAATGATTGGGATATAATTTTTAACAAACGTAAAATTGTATACAAGCTTATAATATGTTGTGGGGATGTGGCCTATAGGGTAGGTATAAATTAAAAACTTTTAATTTTATGTAAAACATTATTAGGTAATTGGTTTTAGTGGGTTTAATTGTTTTATTTTTTAGTTTGGAATAAAACAATTATAAACTAAATATTTGAAACGTAAAAGAAAAACGTTTTATAAGACATAGTCGCACATAATATTATATATAATATTGTTCACAGGTAACCTTAGGATGCCAGTTAGGATGACAGTTTACGTTTCGACTGTTTCAAGTCATTCGCTGCAGCGATCGATTCGAATCAGAAACTTACTTCAATATTCAATACTCGTCGAAAATCGATACAGAAATGATGATTTTTCAAATTTCCACTTCACAAAACCGGTATAAGTATATATTATCCTAAACAACTATGATATACCTAATAATATCGTGTTTATCTTCGTACGAACATTTTTATATAGTATATAGTCTAATAATATAGTATACCAGCTTATAAACCTATATACCTTATAAAGTTCTAAATGGTGGAAACAACCCAATAAATAATGATAATTGGTAATCATAATACATTAATATACTATCACTTAAAGTCTGCAGTGGATGAATATCTGCTGGTTCTATACTTTATTTATAAATAATATAAACTATTAAGTATTTAATAATTACTATGCCGTTAGTAATACTATTTACTTTTTACCTACTCACTAAGCTTAAAAATATTAAAACTATATATCAATACTTTATAGTCGCCAATATTAATGGTTACATAATAGTTTTCTTTTTTTTCATTGTATTTCACACCAATAACACCGAATCGAACTCGTTTTTTACTTAGGTATATGTATTATACATTTCGAATTGCCATAACTCACTATTAGATACGTCTTATACTAATAATTAATTGTTTCTCAATGATACTTTGCTATATACTTGTATAATATAACAAAATGACTGCACGCGGGAAAATGTATAACTTACTTATTTACTTCAATATGACCGGAAACGCGTGTAGAAAAAAATTGTCATTTTCGAACGCGTGCTCGATTCGAAAACCTCGAAATACATGTGTTTTTATCGTATATAGTGTTCGTAAAATATGACGTGACTTTTGAAGTGGCGTTTGAACGACTCGCCTTTCTAGTACACCTCGATGTGCAAGTACTTAGCACAATACATATTCGTATCTTGACCGAGTTTTCGAAACAGAAGAGTAACACGAATCCCCGCTCAGAGTGACGGATACACACAAAATCGTTGCAATATATTGTAATAATATAATATTATGATTTATAATGGGTACGGCAGCGGTGTACACACGCTGGGAAGTATTGTCTTTCTTCGCCTGATTATGTAGGATACTCAACGCAACACACACACTTCTGCATTGAGATTTGCCTACACGCATATTTCATGCCGTATATTATTGGTGAGTATCACTAAAATAACACCGTCCGTATGCAAACAATTTGTGGGGGTGCATTTGTCCCCCCTCCACCCTAAACTCTTGAAACCCCGACTAATATTCCCTGACTCAATTTCGTAAGTATACAATAAATTATGTTGATACGTGTTACTTTATATTTATGGCCTCCCCTCCCAGATTTTTAACCATATTTACGCATTTGACACGGTCCCTTATAATAATAAAAAAAAATGATTAGGTAACAATCATAAATATTATGATTTATGATATAGTAAAATATATAATGTACTAAGATGAGTATCACAAATCATAATGCGAGTACATATTATAATATTATAGTGATTGTGTCTATTAGTAAAACATACATTTTAAGAACTTTCAGTGCCGGATTAAAGAGTCAGTATATATACAGGATGTTTGGTCATGGGCGACGTGTGTATACTACATTACTACTGTGAGTACCTATAATAATATGCTCATGACTCGTGAGTGTATACTGTGTACAGTTTAGCTACCGTGAGTGCACAATTTTAATTATAAAAGTTATTACAATATTACTCATCTATATATGTAAAAATTAATGTTTGTCTGTCTGTCTGCGTGTCCTTTATGCATTCCTAAATGGCTGGACCAATGTTCATGAAATTTGGTACAGAGATAGATTAGACCTCTGGGTAGAAAATAGGCTAATTTAAAAAGGGAGAGGACCAACCCCGTGAGGTGTTCAAACAGAGATTTTGAGATTTCCAATGGAAATTTTTGTTTATAAATGGTTGCCATGGGTTTTAAAGCTATAATAATAATTATTATCGGTTGCCATTGGTTTAAAATGGTTTCTAACAGTTATTTTATTATAAAATAAAACATATTATTCGTATAGAGTTGACATTTTAATGGGCAACGAAGTGCACGCGGGATCAGCTAGTATCATATAAATTGCATTTTATTATTATTGTTAATCAAACTGTATATTACACTACTTGTATACTTGGACAATACCTGCACAGTACGTCCTTAAATTGTTAAATAAAATATTATACAAACGCTTCAAACATATTGTTATAGGTATAGCTATTATATGCGTATAGTCCGATATTATGTTATAATCGTAAAAAGAGGTAAACACTCGTTTTTTTTCACTTGTAATTTTATCATCGTAAACTCCCACCACTATTTGTCACGGTAGATTTACCGCCGCTTATGAATATAAAGAGGCGCTTATACGTACGATTATTATTATAATTACACACTCGTATCTGAAGATGTGCGACGATTTAACCGTCCAAGGCTGTAATTAACGACAAGGAAAATAATATGCAAACAAAAAATTACCATTCACGATTATTATATTACCCGGTGGCCATAATATGATATTATTATAATGTTATAGAGCTGTATAACGTTAACGTAGGTACACTGTGTATTAGACACACCGCAGTGTTGCGTGGCACCCGTGTGGCGCGTAGAAACCGTGTCGGATGCGGGGAGGGGGATGACGAGGAGGGAAATGGCAACAACATAGCTGTAAGGTACCTACACCTCATACCCGGCTGGCTGCCTGTCCGTCATACTATTATTATTAAACACTATTATAATAATAATATTATGTATATACCTATATTATATCGGAGTAATATTATTTTCACGATGGTTTCTCGATTTAATTGCATACACGAATGTTCGCGCGCAATTTGTCGGGAGAATTCATCAAGATCGTCGTGCCCGATAGCCCGCGTTCGGTGACCGAGTTTCCTGTATTAATGTATCGTATACCACCGTGCAATGTAATAACGTAAAGACGAGATGTGTAGACGAGTAGATGATATTATATATTATACTATTATTCGTACTCGTCGTCGAACTATAATACGAAGGCGTATACACAGAGGCGGGCAGACCCAGGAGAGTCGGGGTCTTAAGGAGATATTATATGATATATCCATGATGGGCCTGCACAGTGACGTATTGGACATTTGGAAAGCAAATAAAACTTAATAGGTACATATAGCAATTGTTATATTATTTGCTACTACTTAGTACTTACAAGTTACAACTATATTATGATGGTATACCTATCGTATTCCTTTAGATGTTTGATGGACTAAGATCCCAAATCAAATACTCCCTGGATTCTCACCAGACAATGCATTATATATTTATATATATGAATATTGTATAATGTATATAAATAGTTATATTATGTCATCATGATTATAAGAAGAATGGTTGAATTTTTTGGGTCATTATTTTTATAAACTGTATGAGACTATAGGACCGATTTACCAAATTAAATCATAGCTGAAGAGTTTGTCTATTAAAAGTATTGGGCTGCTAGATGTGTAATGTTTCAAATCTCCCGTCCGCTCTGAGCGTATAATACGATATATTATATATAGGAATAATAACGGTTACAAAATAGTAAAAATTGATGAAACAAAAATGAATTAAAACAGTAACGTGCGTATGTACCATAGCCAAAATGTGTATACATGTTATATATTTATATATTTAAGTTGTTATTATTACATTAATAACGATGAGCATCAGGCCCATGAAATTATGTCCACGCCGATATAACGCATTCACTGCGCTGTGAAATTATATTTGATAAATCGTAGGAAATATTCGTTTTAATGGCCATATAATGGTATAATATACCTATACGTATTAATGTGCAACATACGTGGGTACGTATACGTCCCTTACCGCGTGTAAGTTCCATCGCAGGTGCACCGTTTAATACTTTAATCTATATACACATGCATTTAATCTATACTTTAATATATACACACCAACTATACCAAGTCGTTTGATTTATAAATAAATGTAACACAATAAATTAATGCTCACAAAATGCTACGATTACCAACTCGAACGCTAATCATACTATTTTTTTTTTTTTATTATTTCCTATTTCACTTTACCTGCAATCTGTAGCGAGTGTATCGTATCAATGGAATGTTAAAAAATATACTTACAATTTGAGGAAAAATAAAAATTACTCGTTTTCCAGCAATAATCACGTCGAAACCTTGTAACGTCGAAATCGGTGGATTTATATTTTATAATTTATGAGTTGATCATTTTTCAGGGACTCAAGAACGTTAAACAATTGCAAAATCAATCTGTACTTTATAACATTACAAAATACCTAAGTCTAAATCATATTTTTATTTGACATTTTCACATTTATGGGGGAAGGGATTTTATGCTGCCCATGTTATTGAAAAAAAACATTTCTATATTTTGTTCATTATGTACCGACCAAAATGGTAACATATTACATTATTATTACCTATATTATTGTTGTATCTGAAAACAATTGAATTCGTTATGAAGCTTACTTGAAGTCTATTATAATTCTCATTTAAAAAATGATGAAACTAACGTTTTTTTTAAAATAAATACCAACTACATATTTTTTATGCCAATATCTGCAGACTTATAAAATGTATTTGTATGAAATACAAATGTCAGTCTTGCCGGTTATAAAATAAGACAAGAGTCCACAGCTACCAAGTTATCTTTTAAAAGTATAGCATAAGATTACTCATAAAATGTTGATGCTGACATTAGTAAAAACTGCGTTGTTATACTTGTAGGGAACAATAAATCAAGTGGAATTTGAAACCTAAATCATAAGGCAAACTTGTTGTATTTGAATTGTACAACTTTTAAAAAGCACATTATAATAAACGAGTTATCTCTTTGCACTTTCTTTGCTAAAATTACTTCAAAATATATACTGATAAAATAATGATAACGATATAACTGTTAAATAAACAAAAACATATGTTTATATTACGTTTATTATCTATTAGCTTCTCGACTCCTTAAACTCCGTAACAATTATTGATGAATTACTGATTATTGGTATTTATTAACTTTGAAGTATATAATTACATATCTATACAAAAAATAATTGAACTCACGATAAATAATAAATGGGGATGTTCGTGCATATGCGGTGAATCGACACATGTACAGGTAATATAGCTATTTACTCATACATTGCACTGAGTGCAACCTATACCATGGGAAATAAAAACAATTTATATACTTAACTAGGAATACGTCGGCAGTCACACACGTATAATACATACGTTCTTATATATTATAAATTATAATAATATCGAACGGGCGATCGAATAGATTATCGTTGAAACGTATTTTTTGGTCGATTTTGAAACGTCCATACGCAGCAAGTTACGTGTCCGCGCACATATCTCATTCCAAAAAAATCTTCGAGACGACAAAATATACGAAACAATTCCAATCGAGACACCTATATATATATATATAAAGTATACAAAACACATGCACACACATAAATATCGTATATAGACATAATACAGGTATATATACTCATTCCCAACACTCGACCGGCTATATATATATATATAATACGCTTTTGTATATAAATCAGTTGCAACTGGGGTTGTGTATATCGGTTGATATATATATATAATATGTGTATAATGTATTATATTATGTATTATATAGTTAACGCGCAACCTGCCGTTTCGGGTCAAATTCGGAGGACGTGATGATCGGCGCCGATAAGCAAACGTGTGCTCACCGATTCCAGTCCGGAGAGAACATATTATAATATATGTATAATGCATGTGTGTGTGTGTGTGTGTGTGTGTGTGTGTGTGTGTGTGTGTGTGTGTGTGTGCCGTGTGCGTATAATATAAAACGAGAGGAAAAAAATCTGAGATCTCCTCGGGGCCGCTTTCACGGACGGATTCCGTAAAATACCCGATGTACTTATACAAATATATAGTAAATAATATATCACACAATGTCCATATTAGCAGTCATATACGAAGCCACTGCAGGAGGATTATTACGTCGTGGAATGCCCTCGATCGTCGTAAAACGATCTTCAAATGCTCATAATATTATAGTATTTCAGACTATGTAATACGCATGAATTAATTAAAATATAACAACATATATATTATTATATAGGTATTGCATATTTTTAGTCAGGACATTTGTATGACTAATTAAAAAGCTATACCTACATTAATAATTGCGCCACGAAGAAAACATAATATAAATATAACGTATTATAATTTGTCTACTTAACATTTTACATACCTAGGTAATAAAAACATTTGATTATGTAGATTTATGTAAATTGATCTACCCACAGACTACAGTAAAATCAAGTAACTAATAATACCTATATAGGTTATAGATAGGTACAATGGTCTATATAGTCTTAACTCTATGTCTCTATAACAAATACCACTTAGATACCATAAAGAAAACCGGGGAAGTCACTCTGCCGTATAGTCAGCGCCGCGCTGTTATTAGGTTTTGCAAGGCCCAAACAAAACCTAAAGACACAACAGACCACGACACTTTTAATACAATTTGTATTAATCAATTCAAATTAATTTTATACTTTAATAATTAATAGATAAATATATCATAGGGACCTCTTATAGCCTATAGGTAGCTACTTAACAACTATTTTTCTGAAAATCATTAAATATTCATTTAAATTTAAATCAGATTTCTGATACCACTGAATATTGTCGAATTCAATACAATATCAATAATGAATTCTATTCGAAGAAGATTACCTACCTATATGGCTATATCTGGATCAACAGACATTTCATCAGTCATCATTGCATCCATAAACTTTATTTTCTAGATCATTTAATTTTAGAAAACCTGCTGAAGATCAGCTGAAACTATGCCGCAACCATCCCAAAAATCTCGAGGTTGAAGCCTCTAAAGTCTAAATATATTTCCTTAAAATTAACCCGTTAGAGATTTGCCTTCCTCCCCCCCCCACGTTTTTTTTAAACTTTGGTTATCTAGGACTCTAGACCCTGTAATTATTAAATCCTAGTTACGCCCATAAAGTTTTAATAAATTAATAGGTAAACATTTGCTTAAGTTTGGGATCACAAGACGTAAGCTCAGTTTATTGATTTTTTATGTCAGTAGACATTTTAACTGTCATTATATCTACTGTAAAATATGGATCTTCAATTCATTCATATTCATAACTTATTCAAATTCATAATTTATAATTTTATTAACTTGTTTTTTTTTTAACAAAAAAGAACTGTCAACGACCCATTTTTATAGATCACGCGACTCAATATTGGGTATAGCGACCAACCGGTTGAATACAACTGGTTCAGACTTCCTTAAACCTTGTTAATTTTTTTAATATAGTTTGTTTATATTATATCACGCTTGTTCTTTGTCTAGTTTAATAGTTCGCAGATATATGTACCTATAATAAACTATTGTATTATCAAATATCTGTGGACTGGTGTTCACAATTATTGACATATGTATATGCGTCTGAAGCACATATTATAATAATTATTAAGATATTATCTTTGCTTCCCACGGGTCTGCGTTGAGTAATTTTTCACTTGGAACGCAGTTTATAAATTATTGGATTGAGCTCCTCTACTTAATAATTAAAATACATCATCGGCTGTACCTATTAATATCATAGTACAGTTCCGACCATCATCACACTATATCTGAAACCGTCTTGAATCTTTAAAATGTATCATTACTATTTTTACATTTAAATATCTTCATTTAAATTAAATTATCTATAACAAAATACGGTGTTAGTGCTTATAATTAATAAGTTAATGTTGAGTTTAACTTAATATTCTAATCCCACATCTAAATATTTCTGCTTCAAATTACTGCATTTAATTCAAGAAATAAATGTTAGTTTCTTGTCCTCAAGTTATTTCTAAGAAGCCATGTAATAAAATAATAAACTTTGATTAGTTGATTTTAGTTTTGATTCATTAATAATATTCAAAATATTATCGTTCACCCCTTGTGGGTGCAGTTAAATTATGAAATATTTATAAATAATATTAAATCATACATGTAATAAAACAATTTTATAATTTAAACAATAATTAGCCGTTGCCCTGAATAGTTAATAAATATACCTATATTATAATTTATAATATATATTATGTAAAACTAAAACTATAATATATTAATAATATAAGAAGGATGCAAATTGAGAATAATTTAAATTCAACATTTGATGTTCAGTTCCACTTAATTTTTGGTTGGTGGGTGTCATAATGAAATGTTGTCGCACCTTTTTTGGTGGTCAGGCGCCACTGCTCAACAATACTTAATACTAAAGGTCCGCTCAAACCGAAGCGGTAGTGGTGGCGGTAGAACATTAAAGTAACGCCTATTATATGTCCTTGTGGCTTGTATGATAGTAACGCAAAATAACTCACACGTCTCTATCAGGATTTTTTAACACTCTAACCGCCAAGCCGAATTCTACGATATATCTATGCGCGCTATGTCAGTCAAATTTGACTGACAATAAGTTATCTCATGCCGCCGGGGCGAAAACATGTGTACCACTCATAAAAGTTTACACGCGATAAAATTAGTTTCCGTTTAGATAACACGTTTTGGATCAGTGTAGCCAAATAAGGGGATGCATATGAATCAAAATGATAAAAAAAAGTGTCGATTTTCATTTGACATTCTGATGGGTGATTGCTGATGGGTGAAGTGTTTACCTATGATATGAAGTCCGAACAATGAAAGTCTCCGTGCACCAACATGATGTTATACCCGTATTGAAAAACCGTTTCCGCCTAATAAATTGATAACGTATGCCACGCCTCCCGGAGACCGTGTTCAAGGCCACAACGGCCCGATTCGGCCAATGCACAGAGTTTCATACCCCTATTATTGACTATGCATGTTATTTTTTTAGTTCGTACCACAGAATACTTGTTGTATAATATAGTTCAAAATTGAAAATGGCAACGATGCAGAGTTTTTTATGCTCAATCAAGTAGGTTAGGTGTTCCAAACATGGAACAAGTGTTTGGTGGGACAATATGTAATATCCCAAGTATGTATATCACAAGCACGATGTAGATAATATTATCTTGTAGTAGTGTTCACACAGATCCTCCTCTGCTGTCGGTCCAAACGGAAAAAAAAAAAAAAAGATAATATTATCTACATCGTGATCACAACTCACAAGATACATTAGAGCTAGTGTTCTCTAACGGTTAACGTGTCAAATAACGAATTTATTGTGTAAACTATCTTGCCCATCGGCCATCGCAGACGGTAGATGGCGCGCACACCGCTTCCTTGTTTGTGAACAACCTTTATTGCTCGCGGAAAAGCCTTTTTCATTAACTTATAACAAATATAAAAAAAATCTGAATATATAGTGTCAATCCATATCATGTATTAATCATTTGAAACACATAAAAACCAGAAAACTAGTATCTAAATAATAAAAAACATAGAATTCAAAATCGCAAACTGATATTAATTACTGGGACCATATTCTATAAAAACCAGTCAACTTGGCCGCGGAATAGGATAGTTCACCGGACATGAGTTTGAACGTATCGCAATATCCATCAACAACAATACATCCAAAATTCGATTAAGATCGTCTCACACACTCGTACACTGAACCCATATGGTGTCAAACATCTCCTGTGGAAACTACCCCGTATGAATCGGCACCGTAATACAGTTCTTATTTCGTTGTCATCTCGTTCTGGCAACCGCCAGGCGCCAACCGGTGTCCGGTTTGTGATTACCGCTGCCGGACCGTCACCGCCGCGACCATCAGTGCTGCCAACTGTACGGAAAATTCTCAATTACTACACACAGGTCGGTGACTATAATAATTTTATTGTTATCGCTGTCCATCACCGTTGTATTCAATTGATAGTTACGTATCCATTTTATAGTATTTAGATATCTACGTCAAAATGTCTTCTACTAGTGAAGCTCGAAACAGCTCTAAAGATGATAAAACATATGGTGCTATCTATCAAGACGATCTAACTCGTCATGAAAAATTAAAAACAGGTAAGTTTATAATTATTAATTACTTATTTTTTTCCTAATGTTTATTTCTCATAAATTAATATTTTGTATAATATAGATATGCAGCCACCTAAAAGTGTTCAAAAAAACGAAGATGTAGTATTAGAAGTATTGAAATTGTTATTAAAGGAAACATATAAGGACCAAATAAACCATATAGAAACAATAGCCAAAAAAGAACCATCAATGCGTGAAGACTTATCAAAAAGAAAATATGTAAATTTCAAATGTTCAAAGCTACTAAATTTGTATTGCGTTTAGAAAAAATTGTGTTCAGCATACCACTTAGTTAATCCTGTAAATAATGAGTTTGTAACAAATAAAAAATGGATGAAATGTATAGAAAAAAAATTTGAAGGGAGTAGTTATTATTGGTTATCTGAACAAATAGCCAAATACTCTAGCTACGACTTTGAAGTTGAACTAAGAAATATTTTCGATGATAATTACCATTTTATGGCGGAAGACGAAAGGCATCGTGATTACAAAGAAAGAATAAAAAAGATAAGTATAATGGACAGCATTATTGATACCAATTATTGGTTTATATTAATACCCAAGATTATAACTTCGATTCCAAAAATGCCAGTTAAAAATATTGAACATAGTTTCAAAAACCAAGTTGAAAAGTGTACTCACTTTACTCGTGAGAAAAATGAACATTTCAACGAGAATATAAAGCTTGAGAAAAAAAAATAAAACATTTTTTAGACACAATAGGTATCTGTTATTCGAATGTAGATTTTAATGTTAAAATATTTGGTAACAGCGTTTAAGATCCGACTATCTAAAAGTGTTCGAAATAAAAAAAAAGTGTAGGTAGTATCAGAACTAATTGAATTGTTATTTGGCTTAACTGCTGATAAGAAAAGAGTAGGCCCATGGAAGAAATGTTCAATTTCTATAATTTTGAAATTGAGAAAATTATATTGTATATTTTGGTGACTAAATAATATTTTTTTTATTATTATAAAACAAAAATAATTAGTACATAAATACAATATAACTAATTATACCTTATATTTATTTTTGTAATTTTTTGTTAAATAATGTATTTTGTTAATAAAAATCATATTATATTATATAAATGTTTGTATCTTATTTAATACATTAGTATCTACAATAGTATAATTCTCCGAAACAAGATAAATTATATCCTAATTTACGATGCTAACATACATGGTGTTGTAACATTATTTTTAAATATATTTATAATACTTATGTGACACCAATTCACCAAGTTATTATGACTACAAAATAATGCTAAGACTATTAAGCTTGACATTTTCCAACATTTACAAGAATTTTATTCCACTGTAAATATTATAATAATTCTAAACAGTATTAGATCATATTCTCATGGCCATATCAGTCTAGGGGCGTAAAATTAGCATTACAATTTAGTATTTACAATGTTAGCAGAACTTTTAAAAACCTTCCAACAAGTCTATTGAACAATGTTCAATTTTTTTTTATTTAGATATTCCATTTGAAACTGTGTACCGCTAACTTCACACCTAGACCTAGCATTACAATTTTATTAAGAGAGGGCTATACCCGCATGCGTTGTCTCCGTCTTACAAATGTACAACATAGAAAAAAAAGGTGAGTAAGTGGATGTCGCTCTGCTGTACAGTAGGTTACAAGTGGATCACTGTAACGTATGGTGTTAAATTTGAATTCAATGATATAATATCATTGTATAAGAAAAACGATTCTGAGCGAAAACGGTCAGTCAGCCTATGATATTACCAAGTATAATTGATGATATTATTGTGAATAAAGTAATTTATATATAACCTATTTACTTGGAGCCTTGTTTTTAATTTTTAATAAATTTTTAACTACAAAATAATTATTACATTTTAAATTTGATAAACTTTGTCAAAATTTTAACTTTAAATGCTTATAAAAAAAAATTGTGCCTATATATTTTCAATATTTTTCAACTGCTATTGTAACAATTTATAAGGTGCCTTGCATCAAATTTTCACGCTTTTCTACCCAACAAATAATATTTTAATGATATTTATAAAAAAAAAAAACTAAAAAAATGGAAAACAGACAATGTCCGTAAACAGCTCAAAAAGTGTCAAATTATTTTCAAAATTTTATCGTGTATAGAAAATGCTAATATAAACATTCAGTGAAATTTTCAAATATCTACAGTCATACGTTTTTTAATTACGACAAAATAAGAACATCGTTACACGATAAATTGAGTGAATATCAAATGTTGTAAAAATATGAATTTCAAACGCTCATAAAAATTTAATTTGACTTTCTTGTAGATATTTTTTTTTTTGATAAAGGTAGACAAACTTATGGATAATATTATATTACATTTTCAAATCTTAGATTTAAAAAGAAAAATTTTTATAAATTTTCAACTCAAAATAATTTGCTAATTTTCGTGATTTTTCCGTATTTTGTCAATATTTGAACTTTAAATGCTTATAAATAAAAACTGTGACTAAAGATTTTTAATTTTTTTCATCTGCCTTTGAAACTATAACCTAGGAGCCTTCTATTAAATTTTCAAACTTTTTTACTCAACAGATAAAATTTTATTGATAATTATAGAAATAAAAACTAAAAAAATTGAAAACTGACAATGTCCGTAAACATCTCAAAAAGAGTCAAAATATTTTCAAAATTTCATGGTGTATAGAAAATGCTAATATAAACATTCAGTCAAAATTTCATGTCCCTACGGTCATTTGTTTTAGAGTTACACCAAAAACCAAAATCGATTTTCTCGAAAACAGTTTTTCCTTAATTTTTTTTTTGTTTTTCACGTCGCTTTTGAAAACTACTGAGAAATTTTTACTTTTGACCCCCCCCCCCCCCCCCCAAAGTACCAACTAGATTCACTTTCCTATCAGAAAAGTTATTGTTGAAGAAAATCCAAGCACTTTTACTGTCCTAAAAGGTGATGACAGTCACAAAAATAAAAAATAAAAAAAAAACTCACATCATTGTAAAATCAATACATTCATCGCTTCGCTCAGAATCTAAAACTGTTTTGCGCGGGATAGAACCACTCCCTCGGTATTTATAAAAGATATACCAAAATTCCACAACGCATAGGGAACAGCTTTATCTGTGTCATAGCGTTTTTATTATTTGAATAACATAAATAAAATTAAAGTCATCAGTTTGGGAACATTATTTTTTTTTTGTTTTTTTCATTTAATTATTAAAAATTATTGGTAAATGCTATGAAAAAAAATAACGACACCAACCGTTTTTAAGGAGTTCAATTTAGGCAATTAATGTGTGTGCCTAGTAATTGTTTATTAGTATAATACGAGTGACTGTGTATAAAATAAATAGCGGAGCGCTTCCGCACATGCACATGTCAATAACGCATTACACAAATATTAATTATTTTGTTTTTTGGTCAAAAGTATCAATATTTTGACAATTATATTAACTATCCGATAAAATTTTTGAAAACGTAATTTAATTTATTTGTCATAACATTTACTTGAAAACGACTTACTTAAATCTTAAATTACTTTTTCCACTTCAATATTATTAACGTTCAAAAATTCGTATTAAAAATTTTAATATATTAAGAACCTAAAAAATTTAATTAACCATAAAAATGACAAATCAGAAATTAGTAAATGGCTACATTACTGTTTTGGACTGATATATTTAAATGCAGAAGATGTTGAAAACTGTTTTACTATTGACTAAAATAACAATAAACCAAATAGGATGACCGCCTGGATAAATTGTATGGTTATTTAAAAATACATAATAATATTATATTGACAAACGAGCAATTCCACATTCTACCTAAATTCTAAAGCCTGGGTCGAAGATTCTTCCGAATTGCCAAATGCTTGTGAATTTATCATGCCAATTTTAACGCATATTTTAACAATAGTCATCCAATAGTTTTATATTTATGGATACATTAAAGAATATTCAAACAGAAATTAATAATAATAATAATAATAATTATAATTTATTAGTTCTTCAACAAGCATAATATTTACAATGTTTAATTATAATAAACAAATTTCTGTTAGATCACCTCCAAATCCAAAGGCTGTGCTGGAGAAGATAATTTCTATACAAAGTATATAGTACAATATTAAATAAACATATCAATAAGGATAAAACAAGAAAAAGGAAAAAACAAAATTATTTTACAATGCTTAAAATCATGAATAAATTATAAATAGTAGATAATCATAAATCAATATTATTTACATATAAATTATCAAAACCAACATGTTAATTATATTCAAATATTATTTAAATCCGGAGGCATAAGTTTTATTTTTACTTGTTTAAAATCTATAAAATCATGAATAAATATTTTATGTTTATTACAAAATTGAGTGAATACAAAATATGGTCCTGACCGACAAAAAAAATTTCTCAATTTAGGTAATAATAATAATAATATGTATATTTTCCAACTATGGTTTAAAATTTAAAATATAAAGATTCATTTGCAGTAGTTGGCCAATTCCAAGTCGTTGTCCGTGAGGAAGTGGGAGTTCAACTTTAAATTGATATTAATAAGTTATATATACAATAATACATAATATATGAAAAGAAAACAATAATCAATACAAAGTTTTGAATAGATATAATATTAAATAGGTATAGCAGTGCGTGCGTAGATAGCCCGGTACCCACTACCCATATACAATCACACCCACACTAATAGACTAACACAAATGCCATGGGCGGCGGCGGCAATTAAATTGCATATTGCCTAAATATTGCCCCTTATTAAAGACACACGAGCAGGCTGCTTTAATTTATGCTCATATTTTGTAAGGATTTTGTTCCATCCTACCGATCGACCTAATACTGCGATCATTTTTCAAAAATACTCATAAGTCAAAAGTTCTTAGGTAAACTCCCGGTTATAGTTTCTATTAATAGTCCCTTATAATGTATATACATTTCATTTATAGTTTTGTTTTTGGTTGTTCCGATCACTAAATTGATAAATTATTCAAGAGAGTGATTGATTATTTCAAAAATAAATAATGCAAAAATATTTATTCTTGTGCTGCACATTACGATATAACTGCGAAACGTTGAATCCATTCTAGTACTCTACTGTTATAATAGTACCCATTATATTGCACGCTGCAGTGCGTAATAGTCCGTGTACATCGTTTGGTCTGCTGCAGCCATATCGACAGGTGAGTGACCCATTTATGGAAGTTTTACTTCCATGCATAATTTAATTTTTTTTTGAGTAATTTTTCATTGAATTATATCCACTATTATCTATTATTAAAAATATGCAAAATTTGAATTTGAATAAGCGGCTTGGTTAAAATAATATGCAAAACGTACACACCACGAGCATATAAAAATAATAATTATAATAATATGTAGTAATAACTTTAGTACCTACCGGCTACCACTACTGCATTTTCTAACATATGCGTAAACTCTTTATATAAAATTACTTTAATCATTAAAGTCCGTTCCACCTGGAAAGAGATATTCGCGATCGTTAAAAATAGGTACATATAGTGAATATATACGGACAGGATACTGCAGTTATACTATATAAGAAATAAGTGATGGGTGCTCGTCTCGCTTCACTCTTCACGCTGCATGCCAGTGTCGAACCAAAATAAGTTTTCTGAAACAAATTGTATCGTTCACTATTAAATGTGTTGAGAATCACATCATAATATTATATTCATGTAGAAGTACTATAAAGTAGGTAATGATGTTTAGTGTGGCACCATAGAAATAAAACTAAACAATTTCCTGTTAAAAATAGTTCATATTTTAAATTTAATTTTGCATATTTGCAAGCCATTTTTTTACTTATATCTCATGAATTCTATAGTTTTTAGCAATAGTACCTAATCAGATATGAGTGGATATTTTATTATTTCATACGAATCGTCGATATTTATCTTTGTAATAATAATAATTCGGTTATTATTTTTAATTAAAAACCATTTTTTAAGAGAAAAAAAACTCCTAAATAAATTTCATTGATCAATCATCTCATTATACCTATTATGTTTAATAATTTAATAATACCCAATCGTGATAGCAATCTTTCTTTAGGACGCGGGCATATTTAATTTATATATTATATAAAAAACAAAAAATTTTTGAGTCTGACTATGTCCTTTATGCATTTTAAAACCGTTCATTCGATTGCGAATTTGGTACAGAGGTAGATTAGACCTTAGGAAAGAAGATATGCTACATTATGTCTTAAAAAAGGTAAATAAGAGGTCCAACCCGGCGATGTTCTCACTTCTCAAAAGGGGATTTTGAGATTATTATTATTATTATTGTTTATAAATAATAATGGTTTTAAATTGTAATAATAATAATAACAATTATTATTATTATTAATGCGATAAGTCTGTGTAACTTAGTACAGAATGTATCGAGTTCAAACCATGGTCTCAGTGGACCAATTTTTTTGAATTTTTTGATACTTTAGAGTTTAGAGTTAAACTAACACTTATGTACGCACCGTGCGTGGTTTGCGATTCGGTAGATTGCCTACCTGATAATATACTGCTCGCATTATCACAAAAACCTAAAAATTGCCGTGTCTGGCTAGTTTACTATACAAATAAAGATAATCATTATAAATCAATTGTAAATTGTACATAAATACATACATAAGAGTTTTTTTAACATGAAGTCTCTAGTCATAATAATAACTAATATAGAAATATTATGTAATAACAGAATGGCTTGACCAGAGGATACATGTGCCATGCAGTTGTACGCGTTTAAAATGAAACCAAAAAACAAAAACCAAATATGTAATTATTGTGTGAAAAAATTAATGCATTTTTAAATGCAACCCATCTCGTGTGTGCTATCCAATGAACTCCTCAACCGTGTAGGTTACAATAGCAAAATATAAAATTATTGTGATTATTAAGACATAAATTATGTAAAAAAAACAAAAAGTGCGCGGTTCGAAACGTTTTAATTATTTGTTTCCGGATCGGGTCCCCGTTTTGAACCACTCATTTCTTTCATACAGTACCTATAGGTAGGTATTACAAAGTATTTACATCAAAAACGAAAAACGAACACTGCGTGAAATAACTTCTTGCAGGACAGTGCTTATATCCGTAGGTATATATTAGTTGAGCTTGAGCACTGCGTATAGTTTATTATTTTTAATTCTATTTTTTATCATTACCGGGTCTCGTATACGTGTAACTAAATACGGTATGTGGTTACCGAACTATACAATCAAAACCTTAAATAATCAACTAACTAGGTAGGTAATACCGATGGGTATAATGTTATACCGGACGATATACCTAAACATTAATTCGATTTATTTTCTGCGTTAGTTAATATACAATAAACTCGATACGTTTGGGCATAAAATCATAATGCGTTTGTGCACAATTTTTTTCTGATGTGTATGTTTTTTTATATCTAAGTAAAGTATAATAAAATAATGTTCTTTTTATACAAGTTTTTAAGTTAGGAATCATATTATTATATTATTGAACACTAACTAAAACTAAATTTTAACAATGTAATTTGAAAAACGCATTGGCCTACCACATACTCGTAGCTTTGAAACGGGCCTTACTAAGATGATAATTATAGTGTAAGTGTACTGCGATAATGTGCACGTAATCACAGACAATATTGAAAATCCATCTGTAATTTTCAAAATTTTTTAATCTGTATAGTATTATATGTACTATTATATAAAATCCAAATATCTTCCAATCTCTAATTGCTATTTTTCAAAAACGACAAAATGTATGAAATTGATTACCATACAAATTTGAGGTAATGCATTTCTCACGTATTTTGATTATTGTTATAAAATTATTAATTATTTTTTCTATTATTTAATTGGTTATTAATTACCCATTACTTATTACACAAATATTTCACAAGGCACATTTTTTTACATATTTGAACTATCATAAATATTATTAGCACCTATAGTAAGTTATAACACTGCCGTCGATAACTTCATAGTCAATACGATTGTTGAGAAACAGCAAATGTTTTCAGCAGTAAATCAAACCTTAAAAAGCGCTTTTACAAAAAATGTATCAACACCTATGTAGACATTTCTAATTTTATACCTAGAATTGGTTGAACACTTTTAATTTCGACTTTTTTGAGTTTTTTTAGGAGAGTTTTTTTTATGGACTTATCCTAAAATAAATATCGTAATACTTAACAAAAAATTGATAACTCCATAATAATCGTCATGGATTTACTGGATTATCGCTTAGTGTTTTCTGGACATACCTTGTTTTAGCTTAAATTGTTAGTATATGTTACGTTAACATCCTTATTCTTCAACGTTGGTATGAACCATTATGTAAGCCAAAACTCGGTAACTTCATTATTTTTCATGTTATGTACTGAGTTTTTGCTCAGTATTTGGATTTACCGTGTTTTTGCTTATTAAACATCTAATATATTGGACTTACCGCATATTTTCTTATTTTAAATTGCATTTAAAAATGTTTTTAACAGGACAGGAAATACGCTATTTTTATATCAGAAATCGGTGCATGTAAAACCATTAATATTATTTATAGGTAGTAACAAAAAAAATCAATTTTTACAAAATATGGAGTTATCCTGTTTTCGTTTAGCACGGCAGAATATAATATAATGCTTATATAGTTATATAATATACTTAATAACATAAGTCAAAAGGTATATTATACTTATTATATTTTAATGCCTAAGCAGTAAACATGCGACATCTATTTAGGGATATCGAGAGTGTGTGATATCAACTAGTTCATAGGTCTATGGTGTGAACTGTGAGTACTTTGTGTGATTACTGGATTTTAATAACCAAACTGCAAGTAAACATTTTCAATCGTGCTGCACCGCGATTTACAAATCATACGTTTAAACTGCTATGTAGATACTTATATTATATTCGGACGCACGCTAAGAAATTAATTGCAGGTGTAAAATAATATAATATAACATTGTATTAAGCGATATAATATGCGAACCGGTTTTGAAATTTCAATTTCAATTATAAAATTATATTTTATATATTGTTTAACATAATTATTTCTTTTCGAAAACAGTAGCTAAATAGTTTACACGCATAGTGATTACTGATTACTGCATACACACACACACACACACACACACACACACACACACACACCAAACCTCAGACCTCTAATGTTTTATGTATATAAATGTACCATAATACATTAATACGCTATACTTGCACAATTGCACAGTGCACATGGTAGGTATACATGTGTGTATATAATATTATATTTAATTTATAATAAACGTATACCTACGTAAATGGTAAATGGTTCAAACCTAGAACAGACCTGGACGACATTCCCCACGCCTCGGGGCAAACATAGGCACAATGATAATAAAAATAAAACAAGTATATACTATAATATAGGTTAGGTAAGGTGTTAACTATAATAATAATTAAAAATTAATAAGTATCACATGATCCATACAAAACCTATACCTATCGGCTATTACATGAATTATACATACACACATTTTAGTTATACATATAGTACACCTTTTGGCTATTATAATTTATAATACCTAGTCGAAGAGAGTAATATATCGTGTTCAACTTATATTTTATCTTTCAAATGAAATTGTAACGCATCGTAATAGTTAAACTCGTTACGCTAAATAATATATTATAATATTATGATGGCTGGCAATAATTACCTGCTAGTATAGCTAGTATATTTTATTGTGTATGTAAGTACAAGGTACCGTACGATCACTACAATCATACTTTACGATTATGCGAATTGAATTTTGTGCAGTTTAGTTTTTCGTATAACGTATAATTATTTATATTTAATTTATTTCACAATCACAGCCTTAGTCCTCTCCCCGCTAGCAATACGGAATGAACACTCCCTCGAACAATATTTTATTTTTTTGCCAACTATCAGTAAACACTTCTATATAATATCATTGTTATTGTTACAGTTAATTAAGATATTTGTTTCCCTGAAAGAATAATACCAATTTGAATAAAAAAAGGTTGATTGATTTAATGATCCAATCATTCACCACTAAAATATTAGCTTACTTTATTGGTTTGCTAATTGTTTAGTGATTGTATATTTACAACCCAGTATAAAAGAAATGAATTATTTAAAAAGCAAATATAAGCCGAATACATTTTATAATATTGAAAGTAGCTACTGTATATTGTATATTATATAGCCTTACGATGTTATTATATTATAGGACCTATCTAATTTGTATTTTATTTCCTATTTCCGCAATAATTTGGAAGGGTGCAAGACCATAAGTTAAGTGTTTATATTTGATTTCTCTCCCCCATAACTAATTTATACCAACCAGAGGTTCGTATAAAGTCAAACTCTTATTTGATATTTATGTATTAATAATTTATTATGTTAATAAGTAAGTTTATAGAAACTAATAGCTGCAGAGTGTATATAGGTATTATAGTGTACTACTGAGATGAATTCCGTTTTTGATCGTGGTACTTTTTACTGTATTGATATAATATATAGGTAATATTTAAATTAACATACTACCGTGCTGCATAAACAACCTATAGGAATGCCTTTGCGGCTTTGTCCCTTAAAACGTATTTATAGTCACCGTAAGTATACTTAAGTCTATAACGTAACAAAAAAAATTTGAAAAGTTTGTTAAAAATCTTTAATTTGAAGGGTGGTTTGTGTTAGGAAACTTGATCTAGTTGGTACTTTTTTTTTTAAATATAAATTTTACATAAAATTACACATTTGCTTAATGCTTACATTATATTGAAAATGCGTAGTATATTAAATCCTGACCATTTATAAACACATAGTATTATATAAATATATACCTAGGTATAGAGTATATTACAGAATGTTACATAGCAAGTTGTATTCAAAACGATCAGACCTGCAGCAGTATATCCAGTGGGCAGTGACCAGTATTGTAGGCGCTGATAATATTATAATATGCTAGTTGACGTCGTGCAATTTTCACGTACCTATTGTTATTACAGTGGTCGCCGCTTATTAGACTCACTTTGAGACCAGACTATTTGAGTCCATTAACCGAATGAGTCAATAAGGCGAATATACCCCCCCCCCCCCCAAAAAAAAACTCGTTTACTTAAAAATATTTATTGAGATTGAAGCTAATATGTAACATTTTGTTTAATTCTGTACCCCCGAAGTAAACGACACCATGTCACAAAATAGTAATTTTACAGGGGGTAACATTTTTGAAAGTTTTTTACCTCTAAAAAAAGTGGACATGGTCTTATAAAGTATTTTAATAACACGGGTACCCAATTAATTTTTTTAATGGATAAAAAATCCATCCAGGGTTGATTGGATTTTCCCCTTTTCGACCAACTTCATAATCATTTCTGGGTAGGATTTATGTTGCTCTAATACATCAAAAGCTGGCTCCTTGGCTGAATCCCTCTCAGTTTCATCCGCATTGAACATACAAGACGGAGGATGCTTGGCGATAAGAATAGTTGATATAAGGCGAGATAAAGCCGTTCTGAATGAATCTATATGATCGTGTAGATGCCGTGGTCTGCTTCTCCCTGTTCTCCACGTGGTTCAACGAACGAAAGGTTTTCGTGTTTCTTCCGTCGCACATTTTCTTTATTTAATATTTATATCTAATTTTCAAATGACCCCATTAACCGGTGTGAGAGCCGAATATAGACAAATTTTTTGCTGTGTTTTACGTGCAAATCGGGAACAGTCGTTTTGAGTCTAATACAAGCGAATGAGTCAATTAACCGTGAGTCCATATAATGCGGCGACCACTGTATTATTATATTATTATTATACCCTGCGCGAGATACAATACAAATATTATATATATTATTGTAGTCTCACGCGGATGAACGGGGGGGGGGAGTTAAAAAGATACGATGGGAATATAATATGCTGCGACGTGTGCGTATATAATATGCGCAGGAAACAATTTTCGAAACCGCGGCTACTATAATACCTTTACACAATATATTGTTATTATTATACGTATATTATAATAGTCGTCATCCTCGCTGGGCGGGCGGTGTGGTGGCGGCGACGGCGGCGGTGGCGTCTGGTAAGTTATTAATTTATCGCGGAGGGGTGAGCGCGGCGCGATACGACAAAACGTCCGCCTTTTTTTTTATTATTTGCTTATTTATTTGTTTTGTCTTAACGGCCGTATACACCAGCTCATACCCTGCGATACGACTTTAATCGCGGGCACTATTATACAGGTATAATACTGCAGGTATATATACCACTACCGCGACACTGTTATAATATATTATTTACCGTATCGTTATCGAATTTCGGAATCTGCACGGCGCGCGACGGCGGTGGAGGCAATGGACATATTAATATCGGGTCCCTTTGACACACACGATAACTATACTATACACGAGTACAATACATATAATATATTATTATTATTATTATTATTATTATAATACATACAAATCTGTCTGTGTGTGATTGTGCGTGTGTATACGAGCGGCGACGACATCTGATGCAAGACCGTGATATATACGCACATAAAATAAAGGAGAAAATTACTTTTTATACGTCTGCGTAAGTACCCATTTTACCTGGAAATCGGCGCGGCGGGGTGGGCGCCTGCGCTGTTATGTAATATAAGAAGATTATACCGCACTACGCGTGAGATCCGTTTGCATTTTTTTTCGTTCTGTCCGTCCTCTTCTATCCCGTTTGCGTTTCCCACCATTTGAGTTAAACACATATAGGCACTGTAATAATGTTATATAATAAGATTGGTATGTAGGCAGTACAAACATAATAATATAATATAGGTAAGGTATACCTATCTAGGTGTCGTAAAAAATAATGCGTAGGTACGATTGTTTTTGTATATAGGTACGTAAATCGCAAACGACAGCCGTCGGGAGTAGAGGGCGTAAAAAAATTTAATAACACTATTGTGAACGTCATGATGATGAGATGGTAGCCGGGCGTGAAAAAAATAAATAGTTATTGCACATTATAACCTACACTTGTGGAGTTGCGGCGCAAACCTGACAACCGGAACAATATTCTTCGTGGTGGCGGCGGCGGCGGTTTCCTATATATATATTATTCATATGTATGTACGTCACATACACACATAATATAGGTGGTGTACCTATATATTATACGCGTGCGCATAGGTATATGTGTGTGTGTTATATATATAAATAATAAATATACACTGCGAGTGCGCCCCACGACCACGACCATCATACGTACGAGCGTATCCGTTTCAGGTTAATTAAAAACAAGTTAAAACGAAGTCGGCGGAAAAAAAACCAAACGCGTATAAAACATTTAATGACCGCCGCTGAATAAAATAACAATATATATGTGTCACTTGGCTCGTACATTATATATATATATATATATATATTATATAGCTCGTGTTGTATAATATAAAATATGTGCATGGTCGGTGTGCTGCACTGCAGTTAATGGACTCGGGCGCGTAAACGGAGTTCATCTTCTCCCTCGCCACACACACGGGTGCGAGAGATATTACATTTTTCTTGGTTTTTTTACTGCACCGCTCCGTTTAAAACGGATGCATTGTTTTTAAACGGTCGACGTGACCGGAAAACGCACATTTCGTCATGTGTGGGATAGTACGACTTAGTGTAAATAATAATACAGAGCTATTCGTTTATCGCCAACCACGCCGCGGCCAGCCAATATCTCAGAAATTATACTAAGGACTTTAGATTCTGAGCGGAGCGAGGAATCCATAGTGGTTTTACAATGGCGTTTATTTTTAAACTATTACCCTTCAGGAATGCACATAATATAACGCCTAGGTATGGTGTTCAAAAACTGACGTGTTCAAAACTTGTCACGATTGAGTTGTGACGACATATAAATATATAATATACTACCTATATATTATATACACTATACAGTTATGGTTATCGATGGGTCCACGCTACGCATCAATAATTAATCAGTACAAATACCCATTTCCTCTAGTCCACGTCCCCTAAGCCCTCCAACCACAATCAGAGGCGTGTTTATATGTTTCCCGCGTGTAGGCCTGTGGAAAATTGCCGCCCTAAATAACTAAAATAATAACAATAACAGAAAACGTATAAGACGTATAACCTTAAAAAACCTCAACATTTGCCGCTGTAGGCCTATATTGCCTGCATATAAATACGCCACTGACCACAAGTAGATTATCTTTCTCAAATCGCGTCGTTTCGAACGGAATGAAAACAGCGTTAAATCCCTAGAGGTACAAAGAATTTAGAATCGGACCCATATTATATTATACAAAACGAACGGCTCATTCATTATTTATAAATAATAGTATATAGCCTAGGTAATTATATAGTCTATACATAATTATTTCGAGAGAACTCTCTTCCTATAAATAAAATGCATATACTATGTATAGGTAGTAAGTACACATACATATTATATAGGTTACAATTTATAAGCGCTCCTTTCAAATACAGAAAACATCAGCACGCACTGATCATGTCACGAAAGTATTAAACATTTACGTGGTATAAATTTATAATCAGTTATTACTTATTATAATCATATTTTATATTCACTTTTTCAATAATTGATTTAACGACGACGTCTACCGAAAATGTTTGGTATGTTTGGACGTTTGGTTCATAAAAATTCGTTGATGCAATTATTGGAATAAGCCACCCATTCTTAAAATGAAAGGTGACAACATTTTGGGTCTCTTATCGTACCTTTATATATCGTTTAACGAAATATTACAAAATAAAAATATTAAAAAATATATATAAATAATAAATTAAACACTATGAATACATACGTGCATTATAATATCTATATACACAATTTATAAATGAGATGCCCTAAAAATTATCGTTATGCATCGTTAATTTTTATAATAACTGTTTAAATGCATTTTTTGTATAATTTTGTTGTTACGCGACAGTCAACAACTGTAATGTAATTCCACTGATGTTTCAAAACGTCGTAGCGATGAACGATTTAAGTTGCAATGCTAACAGAACGTTTGCTAAACATCGTGAACCTGTTTTCATGCAACGCTATTTCATGTTTGTACACCAACAATCAACATCCTATAAACATGTAATATTATAATATCTCAACGTCTTGGAAACATGACGTGTCTATAACATTGCAAGGATATTAGTATTTAGTATGATGTTGATTCAATTATCTGCTATAGCCAATAACTCAGCAAAATTTGCGTTTTGATAAAAATCATTTCATTATATGACACTTATTATTAGCCTAAAGGCTAAGGGCCCTATACCCTAAGTATCATATATAATAATACAAATTACATCGATTTTTTACATTCAGGTATTATATAGTATTATAGTATTATAATATTATGTAGGTAAGTCTTCTCAAATTGTAAAAACGTATCCAAACTGAATCATATTCACATTTATTTCAGGTACATTAATAGGTTAGGACTATAGTGTTAAGTGTGATACCTTCTAATTGGTTAGAAGACAGTAGACAATAATAAAGACATATTGGCTGAAGTTTAAATGGCCTAAAAAGGCTAAATTTATTAAGTTTTGTGGATAGCCATTAACCAAAGTAACTATATAGTAATGAGTTAAAGTCTGCGGTTGATTCTGAGCCATCTTGGGAGACGTACAGAGTAAAGATAGTTGGCTGTAATAAGACATATGGTAAGAATTTTAGATGACTAGCTATTTATTGAATTTTTGTAAGTACATGCGCGTCATAGATACACATTTTTATTTTTATATTGCAGTTCAAATAAAATCTGTAAATTTTGTACAGCGAACTCGTACACGTTAGGAAAAGTGTTCGTTTAAGCTATTCATTAAACTGATTACTTATTGCACTCTTATTAAAAATAATTCAAACTATTATTAGTTACTAAATATACTGATCTTATTATTTGTAATTAGGCCAAACTTATTTCAATTCCATTTTGTTAGTATTTTTTTTAATACCTATAATAATTTATCAAAAGTACTTAGAGGCGCCTATATGTGTAAAATGTAAATACGTATACACAACTACATCATAATATTAACTGTTTTAAATATTATCGTTGTTTTAAAAACAACTTATAAGGAACTTTGTGTTAAGCTTTTCAACTTTTTTTATCACAAGCAAAAATTGTATAATTTATAAACTGAAAAAAAACGTCTAAATAGCACAAAATGAATAAAACTATTTTAAAACTTTATCTCATATCCATTTAGAAAATGCTTATATAAATATTTAGTGAAAAATTCAAGACTCTACATCTATTAATTTCTGAATAACAACAAAAAACTGGTTTTGAGTAAGGTTTTAAGTTTTTTACTAATTTTTTTTAGTTTTCTTGATGGTCTTGAAAATTACCGAGAATTTTTCTATTTTTACCCAAAGTACCAACTATATCCAATAAACTCAACCTCAACGTTTAAAACGAAGTTTTCTTATTGCCCAAAAATAGGTGATGACAGACTAAAAAAAAAACTAATTCTTATATGTTATTCAACCGGCTCGTCGTGACGTCTTCTAGATATTTTAAGTGTTTACTTGGTGAAAATGACGTTTTATGACAATATGTCAATATATACTATTTATTTAAAGATTACGGGCTGAGCATAGTAAAAAAAAGTATATATTTACAAGTTTGATTATTGATTAACATACATTATAATAAATTCAATAATAATGATTATAATTTATTGTGATGTAATCTTGCAGCAATAATACCCTATATATATATACAAATTATAGCATAATAATATTACCAGCGTTTTTAAAATTCAGAATTATTATACCCGATCACGGTGTAAAAATGTATAATATTAAGGATGTATAGTACCCATGTATTATATAATATGTACAGAACTGCAGTCTTCATGTTAAGTAAACGCGTATACATAAAAGTGAGGTTGTATTTTTTTTGTTTCTATATTAATTGAAATGTTTTTGAAATCGGGATTTTTTACTCGTCATTGTTGTGTTGAGACAAAAAAACACTCATTCGTTATGAATGGGGACCTCTGCAGCAGATCGTATCAAATGCTGTGCGGTGCCGGCATACAGCAGGGTGAGAACCGATCGAAAGAAGAAATTATATACCCTCTTCTCTTGTTGATAAATATCTCTCGTGAAACAAGTACCTACCTCTCAGCAGCTAGTAGATGAAGACGTTCATATAGCTGCAGTACTCGTCACTCACATCTATCTATATATATATTATATCATTTTGTATACGTAAGTATAGTTTATAGTACTATATTATATAGGTACCTATAAGTAAAATCGTGTGTACCTCGCGCAGAGGGTTTATGTTGTGTACTGCTCGCGACGACCAATAAAATATGACGATTAATTGATATTAGTTTTTTATACAAACATAAAATTAATATATATGCAATATATACAGGGTGTAACAGAAATTACTGACAAGTGTGCAGTTGACTATATAACTTCGTTATAAGTTTTTCTCTGATCTATGTTTAACTTTTTTAACGTGTATAGTATTAGCAAAAATCATAATACCCTAATTTTTAAAACAGTTGAATAGAATACTAGTAATTACGCATCTGTCAGTTCGTTATGTTACACCCTGTATACATAGTGTTATCGTAAAATTACATCTACTGGTTTTTTGTGTTTTTTTTTAAATTACTGGTACGATGTAAAATGGTTGTAGTCGTAAATTTTTAAAATCGAGATTACTCAATAAATTCGGGTTTTGATGTAAATTGTTTTGGAGCCTTTCACTCGTTGGCCATTACACTTGTTTTAAGATTGTCGTATAATGTACTAAAAAAATAAACAAAGACTGAAGGTAGACGGTAAACGGCTAAACTTAGACGACGAGATTGGTATGTTGCTACATATTCACAATAAATTCAGGGATATAATCTTCAGCTGTATTTGATGTACCAATCGTTTTTATAATAAATCTTTTTGTGTTTAAAAACAAGGAATTTACCCACATATATTATAATGTGATTATACCGTATATATTCGTTTATAATATATTTATTGAATAGCTAATAAACAATAGGTAATATTAACATAAAAATAAACAGATTTTATTCTTATCATGTATTTTTGATCATATTACGGACTCATGTCATAGTTAAGGTGCTAAGATTTGACAAACATACCTATTATACAACGCGATTGCTTTAAAAGCAAACGCTTATTTTCGCAAAAAGTAAATTTACGTTTTTGGGAATTTTCGTTTTTTTTTTTTAAATACCTAATGGTAAAAAGGATACCATTGGTCGTATATTGCATTACAAAAACTGCACTAAAATTTTAGCATTATATTTTGAATAGGTAGATACTTTCCAATTAATTATCGCACACCGTATAGGCTATAAGTGCACTGAGCACATATATATTTAAAATTTTCACATAAAATATTTATATAAAATAAAAACAAGAAAATTGCCTATGACAGTCGTAGTGGTAAACATGTTATAAAAATAACATGATATTGTAATATAAATTATATTACGTTTACTATATTGTGTAGGTACATTTGAATTCGATGATTTTTTTTCATATCTCACGTTGTTAAATTATACAGTCATATTATAATTAATTTAGGAACCATAAAATATACCAGAGGCAATGTTATGTATAGGTAAGCACAAATGTGAAATTGAAATAATGTGGACTGAGGCCCAGTATCTGTGAGGGATAACTTAAAAAATATATGAAAATTATTTCGCGGTGCTGCATTTTAAATTAGTGGGTTATTGTCGTCCGAGCTCCACCCCATTTGTGCTATTATTTATAGGAACCAATAAAACGGATCAGCAAAATAATAATAGATTTTCTTGAATTATATAATATTAATGTACTGGTCAAAAAATCTATATTATTTTTTAACGTAAGTATAAGTACCTTATATTAACTATAGTCTATAGGTATATAAATTCATGACAAGTATAAAGTATCCAAAACAAATGTAATTTTAAGAATAATTGGAGCGTATAGCTGAGTAGGTATAAGTAGTGAGACATGATTATTGTATAAAAAATCATATAACAATTTACAACTACTGAATGCAATTAAATTAAATTAAAGTTACAAAAAATCAAAAATTACCTAGTTAAATGAAGATAAAAACCCTACATCAAATTACAATTATGTATCTCGACTGCGATAATATAATAATGTATTGTAGGTAGCTATATTGTTATTCGTGTAGCATATAATTATAATACATAAAATGGAGTTTAGGTAGAAAACTATATAAAATTACTACCTATCTATAATAAATATATCTACAAATAAAATACCTTTCTGGCTATATCTAACTGTCAATCAACAAAATGTTTTTTTTGCTTTAATCATACATGGACTACATTGTATAAGCTTGGTTAATATATTCAGATGATTATAATATAGTAGTTTCAGATTTACGATTTTCAGTTTTACGAGGTGAATTCAGTATTTAATTTCTAAATTATAATTTAATTCACTCATATAGTTTTGAATATTTTAACATTATGAAACCATAAAATTATTTAAAATAATATACCGCCAACGTTTTTTGCGGTCGAAGAAAGCATTGTTTTTTTTTTTTTTTTAAATATTTGGAAAACAAAAAACTTCTCAACCGTCCACAACTATAGGTAACGTATTATTATAACACGAATTTCACACTGCAGACACCGGTATGACGTAGGTATATCACCGGTATGACGTAAGTATATTGGTATGAATGAAAACTGGGCGTTCGAAATCGCATCAAACGTATCATTATAATTTATAAACGAGGCTCGAAAACGTTAGGTAGGTATACAATACCTTAAGGTCATAGGTACTTTGAAAACAATACAAATTCAAATGTAAAATAAACGAAAAATTAAAAATGTTGAACATAATTAAACGAAAGAATAAGATTATAATTAAATGAAAAGTAACTGTTACCAAAAAAGAAAATATAAATATATTTTCGTGTATTAGGGATTGGATGTGTATGAATGTGTAACATAAAAGCACTGAGTGCAAGAATTTTCCGATTCGTTTAAACTATAGTGTTTTCTAATATTATTTTACTCAACATCCCATTTTAGATTTTCCAAAACCACCCACCGTCAATTTTTAAAATACCGATGACCTTTTTTTGGTTATAGGTACCTACTGGGGTCTAGGTCACTTTGTATGGTCGAGCATTAAAAGTGCGAAACGCAGACACTTTGTACTATTATATAGGTACATAAAGCATATATTGTAAATATGCAACATTATGTGTTATATTTACATTACCTTTACCACTTATACCTTTTTTTTTTTTGGAAATGTATCACGGTGCTATGAGGGGGTACTTTGCACCACGTATAGGTACTAATGTATAATACGAAATGCGGCAGTTGACTCGAGTCTAGTTAAACCAGTGGCGGTTTTAGGTGGGGGGGTCCAGGGGTCTGGATCCCCCAGACACTGATATATACATATATAATTAATTAATTAATTTTATAAAAATAAAAATAATACATTTGCCCCCCTCCCCACCAGAAAATTTTTGAAAATCCGCCACTGAGTTAAACGGTAGGTACACTTATACATGATTAATGTATATAATATGATATATTTTAGGTACCTTATTCTTATTATAATGTGAAATGTACATTATATACATACATATGTAGCGTTAACCGCGATGGTAATAATGCGTCTACAAGTATGTCGCCGCGGTATAATATGTGGTTGTCAATGGTGGAGTGACCCATGTGAATGCGGATGTGGCGTCCTCTTAAAATATCCATTTTAATTGTTAAAAAAAAAAAATTTTTTAAATGTTTACTCTAATCAGTATTTTTTTTTTGGCAGCTTATATATTATTCAACATAGGTACCACTTTTTTGCACATCAAGTTTAGGTACCAAAAACGATACACAAAATAAATATAAATACATTAATAAACAATAATATATTTATTGATAGGTATAGGTGACGTTTTCTTTGACTCTTAATCATTTGATTTGTTTCTTAGATGATTATACCTAATGCAGGAAACATAGATGAGCCAATTGGAGATAATAATATGATGTGCTCATCAAATCGAATAAAAAAAGAAAACTAACAAAACATGTTAAATAGAAATACAAAAATGTACCTATCGATTAATACAAATAATATGTATAACATTATAAAAGATAATGTAAGGTCAGAAAGGCTGTAATTCAGGTAAACTTTGAACTTTTGTCCTCTATAAAGAAAAATGTTTTGCATTAAGAAGTAGATAAATATTGGTTAAAATTTCCTCATTGTTACAATTTCATTGATAAAGTAGGTGTAGATATATTATATATATAGTATTATAATATACCTATATCATCTAACTACCTACATAATAATATACATTTTAAACATAGCTGTATTAAATTATTAGAATATATATTATAACATCTATTCGTGTTGAGGTTTTTATTTTTTTAATACTATGCGGTAAACTAATCGGGTTTTGGGTTTACGTTGAATTTAAAACAATCAATAATAATACAAAAATAAAAATTCGTGACACTAACACTGGCCTATGCCCTATAGGTAGGTGAACAACAAAGGTTAACATTTTTATGGAGAATAATGTGGAGATGAAAGTGCAAAAAACTACGAAAAACCTACAAAAGCAATCTGTTCGGTTACTTATTATAATTGTATTATTAGATTGTATTGGGTTGTATTATTAGGTTATGATTCGTAGATATTTTATTCGAGCACAGGTATAAAGATAATACATTATTATTATTTTAAATTAACAGTTGATTAGCGATCCGCAGGATTTTCGAAGAGTCGTGCGATGAATGGCGATACGCATATAAATCGACTTCGCTGTTAAATGCTGTGTACAGTGGGTAGGAGAGGGGATGGGACCCCTCATATACGATACCGGATATCAGCAGCAGTGGTTAATATTAATTATTAATTAAGACGTAAGTTCAAAATATCTCCGCAGGTGGTCGAAAGTCTTCTCGCTTCGTCGAATTCGATCATCGCGACCAGAGTTCCGCGACGATAACGACTGCGCGGTCTACCGCAGTCGTCTTAAACTTCTCGATAAGCGCGCCAACAAAAATCACCTGTTGGCGCTTCTCACCTTCGTCGCTAGATGGCACTGCCGTTAACGATTTTTCGGGATCTACATTTTTAAATTGGATTTTCTGACTTGGGGAAACAGGCGAGGTTTGTTTTCACCGGTTAAACGCGGTTTTATTTTTCATCGTAACTACCAACGATCAATATTTTAAGGGACAATTAATATTGTGTGTTTTACTATTAGATAGTGTCGACTGTTTTTGTTCAACAGAAGCAGGAAGAGGAGTCGACGTACCTGATGGAGGACAATACGACATAACAATTTATTATTATTATAGGTTATCACTTGATTATTTTTTTTAATAAACAATATTATCATTCATACACGATTCATATATAACTCAAAATCTAAAAAAGGTGGGTAAGTGGATTTCGCTCTGCTGTACAGTAGGTTACAAGTGGGTCACTGTAATGGATGGTGTTAAATTTGAATTCAATGATAAAATATCATTGTATAAGAAAAACGATTCTGAGTGAAAACGATCAGTCAGCCTATGATATTACCAAGTATATTTGATGATATTATTGTGAATAAAGTAATTTATATATAACCTATTTACGTGGAGCCTTGTTTTAAATTTTCAATCCTTAGCCATAAAAGTTAAACATTTTATACATTTTTAACTACAAAATAGTTAATAAATTATAAATTTGATAAATGTTGTCAAAATTTGAACTTTAAATGCTTATAAAAAAAAAATTGTGCTTTTGTATTTTTAATATTTTTCAACTGCAATTGTAAAATTATATCAGGAGCCTTGCATTAAATTTTCACTCTTTTTTACACAACAAATAAAATTTTATTGACATTTATAGAAAAAAAAAACTAAAAAAAATGGAAATTGACAATGTCCGTAAACAGCTCAAAATATATCAAAATATTTGGAAAATGTTATGGTGTATAGGAAATGCAATTATAAACATTCAGTCAAAATTCCATGTCCTTACGGTCATTTGTTTTAGAGTTACACCAAAAATCAAAATCGATTTTCTCAAAAACAGATTTTGCGTAAAAATTCCCGTCTTTCCTTAATTTTTCTTTTGTTTTTCACGTCGCTTTTGAAAACTACTGGGAAATTTTTAATTTTGACCTCCAAAGTACCAACTAGATTCACTTTCCTATCAGAAAAGTTAGGTTAGGTTCAAAATGCAATCACTTTTACTGTCCTAAAAGGTGATGACAGACACAAAAATAAAAAAAAAAAATAAAAAAAAAACACACATCATTGTAAAATCAATACATTCATCGCTTCGCTCAGAATCTAAAAATCCAGTACTTTTTAGTTTTCAAAATAATCAGGAATTATAAAAAATATATAGGTACGAACATTTGTTAAAAATGTAATATATTTTTACCTTGGTTACCAAAAAGTTAGACCACCTTCGCTCAAAATCGTTTTTTATCGAATCTAGTTATACGCATTGGTGCAAATCAAGTATTTTAATGCTAACGCCCCGAATCTCGTGCGAACCTTGTTCCTAATTCAAACTTTTAATCGAGTTAATCGTTAATTTAATAAATTGGTGGTACCTATACGTAACGTTATTTTTATAATTGTATACAATAGTTGGGTATATAGTTGCGACTAATCGAATTAATAATTATTATCATTTAAGTATACAGATAAGTAATTGTTATTATTTAAAATTATATTAGAAGCAATATCTAGTGGTTACAGTATAAACGTGGAAAAGTTTGAAGAGTAATATTAGATCAAAAAAAAAGTAAGCCTCTTTCAAGTGAAATATTGAAACTTTTTCTCCCTGAACAACAGAAGACATCAGGGAAGAAGATAATTAAAAATACAATGAAAAGGATATTGATTGAAACGTATGATTTTCCAAAAAAATAATCAATGGTTTTTTGTAAAAATTAATTAATAAAAATTATAAAATTATGATCTAATATTGTTTATACTTATTTCAACTTCATAAACCTATAAAATATTTTTGGCCGTTTTTTTGTAAAAATACTCCATTGTGGCTTGTGGGCCAGGGATACATAAAATCTGAAATTTTTTTGTATTTATATTAAATATCGTGCATATATAGGTCTCATAATATGTAGGGGAAACATTTCCTATTTAATATTATTATTTGCTAATCGTTCTAACGTATATGTACGTATACATACGTATATATAACTATATTATAGTTATTTTCACATGCCTATTGAATTATAATAGAGGTATACAATCGTTTTACATAATGCTTAAATCAAATATTTTCAATGTTTGTATACCTAATTAATATATTGTTTTAAACATTAAATTCCTAATACTATTCCTGGTAGAAGAGTATTCAAGGAGAACGATTAGTGGGATATAATACTTAAATACTAATTAAAACATAAAATTATGTTTATAATATATGTATTTTCTATTTAAGTAAAATTTTAATTTTTCATCTTAAAATAAGAAGTTGATATAAAAAAACAATAGAAATTTAATCAATGTTTATTTCGTTATAATTGAAAATATTTCTTTTTTAATAAAGGAAAAATCAAAAATATTTTACAATATTACTTAACTAGATATTATACATAAAAATATAAAATCAATTCGGTTTATGAAACCTGTCATCACACATTGCATATTAATTTGTTTGATTTGATTTTGCCATACACAAATAAAAACTGGTCTTTTTATAATATCTTTGAATATCTGCTTCAACACAAACTTTTGCACAATATTTGAGAATTCTGAAAATAAAGGATATAATAATTTTTACATTCATTTTGTTCTCTTGAGCAACAATATTCCAATGAAATTCAAATTTAAATTAGTTACAGGTACTTATATAATAATATAATAGTAATTTACCTATACATGTTTATGTTTTATTTCAACATTTATATATTAACAAGACGTATATTAAAGAACATAATTATTATTAAAATATCTTACTCGGCATTCGCATTTAGTACATTTATTGGAAACCCAAGTTCGTCCTTCTCTGCGCCTCCTTTTGACCGTATCATCATAACATCCACTGTTATTCACTTTTGTCAAATGTCTGAGTTCGCGTTTTAATCTCTTAATGTCCAATTTAAGCCCGTCCACCACTGACTTTAGACCTTCTAGTTTTCCCTCAGTCATGTTCATTACTTTGGCCAATGCGTTTTTAGACCTAAGTTCTTCCATTTCTTTGGACGCATTTTCTCCGGGACAATCTAAAATAGGTACACACGTTTGCTGTAAAAATGATCGCAAGTCTTGTAATATAAATATTATATTATTTTATGTCTATACCTCCGTTGCATTCAAACCAAAGTCTCAGGTCAATACTTGGAATCGATTTACATGGTAATAACTTGGGCGATTGTAGTTCGGGTAATTTGAACACATCTCTAGATGTCAGAGTGATATTGTCTCCATTATCGCAGAGAACTCTAGCAAGTGACGCTTGTTTGATTTGTGTGAGTTTTGCTGGATTAAAAGTCGAAGGATTTTCGTACCAAAATCTACGACAAAAAAAAATTCAATAAATACACACGCGCAAACAATTATACCGAACAAACCCACCTATCACCATTTCTTAAGTTTTTAAACTGTTCTACTAATAAGCATTGGAACAACGGACCGACTTTACCTCCGGCTACTTGATCTTCGAGAATTCCACCGACCCAAACATCGATATTACCTGAAAGGAAAATAAAAACAGAAAATTAGGTACATAATGTTGGTTGCGCCAAAATTGGAATCAAATGTGTCTTACCCGGGTGACCGTACAGCTCCTTGAGTTTATTTCTCACATCGTTATCACTAATTTCGTTTTTGAGGTCATCGAAACTTTCAGCTCTAGACATGTTACACACTGTCCTCCATTCGGTATAACCGGGAATGCCGTGGTCTCTGCTGCGTTGTATGTTCATTGCTGCCAAGTCTAATGATACGGCGTGCGCCGATGTGAACAAATGATCGATTAACTGATCGTTCAGGTTCTGTTTGGGCATTTTTCTTTTGGCGGGTACGGCAAAGAACCCACGCATCAGCGGATCCGTGCCACCTTCGTCGGACAAACGCCATGGTGTGAAAAACGCTTTTCCCAGCGACAAGTCACCCTGTAAACGATAATAAATTTTCTTGAAATTTCGTTTCAATACCACTTCGACAGTGTAAAATATCATTATACCTGAGGAATAGTAGTGAAGTTATCATCGAGTCGGCTCAAAACCGGATTAATGATGGAATGGCCAAATCTGAGGGCAGCTGTGGCAAACACGTTGGATATGGACGGGTCTACGGTTGGGTCGTATCCTTGATATTGGCCCAACATGTCCATGCCTTTAGGTCCGAGTACGTAGGGCATCCAATGCTTGAAGGTTATGTGCTGCAATTCCGCGCCCACGATCTTCCGCGCTTCGTGGAACAAGACGTCTCCTTCCCAGTGCGGATTAATCCTGCGTAACTCTCTGGCGATACGATTGTGTTCTCTAATCCAAATTGTATGCATGGCCAATAAGCCCACCTGAAATGTCAATTTAATTTTTTTTTCTTGTATCGGTTAATCAATTTGTAATATTCTTTGTCTAAAACCCAGTCAGACGATATTGCACCTGTTCGTTTGCTCGAATGTCACCAGCCAAATAACATCCCGTGTCGCTCTCCGTCAGGTCCCTCCTGCAGTCCACTTCGTCGGCTCCGGCTATTGGTAACATTTCTTTACCGAAATTGGACGATATGCCGCCTCGCATCAGACCAAAACCCGTTTGAACTTCTCGCAGTATAAACGAACGATCGCTAGTAAATCCGTAGATCTAATAAACACATTCGTGGCATATGATTAAAGCACATATTATATTATACATTTATTGACAGTATATAATATATTAAAATCGTTATATTCGCGACCATACTTGTGAACCATCGATGAAAGCCGTCAATTGGTTGATTTGTTCTCTGGGCTGTAGCTTATCAAAGAACACCGATGTCGTGTCAGTACCACATATGGAACTACTTCGAATAAAATCCATACACCTACGATTTTTTATGCGGTCGTCGTTTGGCGGCACGTCCATCGGAAAGCATGGAAAAGAATAGGCACACGTTTTCTTACAGTCCAAACCTAGAAATATACAATAGACGCGTACGGATACAATATTCATTAATCAGTAACAGCCAGTAGGCCGCTGCAGTCGAGGACAACTATGTTTAATATTGATTTCTACAAACCTTCCCAACTCTCTTTGGTAGTCGACGGTATGGCGTGGTCCAAGTCGTGATCCAAGAATTGACCCCATTGCATTACCATGTGCGTGATTTCTTCGTCAGAGGTGATTTCGTTTGTGCGAATCATAGACGTCGACACTAATCTAGCGCCGGGCTTTTCGAAACCATAATACTTCATACCTTTAGTCCAACCTGTAAGACACACAATAATGGTTGGTTTGAACGAAACGGATATTTTGTCAGGTATTATTATTTTTATATTTATATATGTTACGGAAAAAGTAATTAATTGGGCATTGTGCACAGTGCCCGTTTTTCGAGGGGCAAAGTTGGAATAAGTTAACATTGTCCGGACATTGTATACAGTGCTCATTTAGATTTGGGCACTGTAGATTAAATATTGAATATATTAAAAATCAAATAAAACATTTTACTGCATTTTTTAATAATCATAAAAAAACTTGAAATAGACACTTCAAATATTAGTTGCTTTTTAATAGTTTTTAAATCTATTAGCCAGTATGGTACCTCCTACTGAAGAATTCATATTTTTATCTAAAAGTGGTTTGACATGAACGAGATGAATATTATTTATTATTAAATTATAGTTATTTTAATAGTTTTAATTAAATGAATTATTACTAAAAAGTAATCTTAGGCATGTAAGATAGCATTATATTCCTTTATTTATAAATAAACCTCGTACAATGCCCGGCCAATGTATGAAGAAATTGATTACTAAAATGGTCATTCTTACATTGCCCAAAATATTCAGGCATTGTCCACAGTGCTCGGGTTTTCTACTTTGCCCGTAACATATCATATATTATCATATTATTATCTCACCGATCGGCGTGTTGAATCCATTTTCGTATATTGGCTTTAAAATCCGTCTGAATTGCGTGTGAGACGACCCCCACAGTGGATTTTGTAAATTGTTACAGGTACCGTCTACCGTCCGATATTTGGTGTGAAAACACATATCGCTACAGTTGGGCTTTGTTTGGTATTTCAGACATCCGGATAGATTAGCAATCAAGTCCAACTGTTCCACTGACAATAGGTCTCTG
This sequence comes from Metopolophium dirhodum, assembly GCF_019925205.1. Lineage (NCBI taxonomy): Eukaryota > Metazoa > Arthropoda > Insecta > Hemiptera > Aphididae > Metopolophium > Metopolophium dirhodum. Next base: position 29,392,933 of record NC_083561.1, on the reverse strand, counting down.
TAAGAAAAATCTGAAGAACAGAAATTAAATTATATTTATCTTCGGTGTTATCTATAAATATTTGTGCGAAAAAACAATTAATCGATAATTATTACTTTCGGTCAAGTTAACCTTGAGTCCGGCTTGTACGTGTTTCCGGACGTTCGCCAGTGTCCTTTCGAAAATATCGGCCGATTTGGCCACATCTCTGGCGAACACGTCTGGGAACCTGGACATTCTCATCAACTTTTCCGGATTCATGACTCTGTCGTTGGAACCGAACAACGAATTAATCGTAGCGTTTACCGCTCTATCGACTTCCAAGTTGGCCTCATGGAATGCCAAATTGACGAAACGGTCGCCGGGCGATTGTTCTAACACATCACCTGTATATATATCGAATTACAATTATTATTGTTTTGACAAAAACTGCACTTAATATTATCTTAGTAAAAAACCATTACTAGTTTATAATATCAAATAATAAATACTTATTAAATAATCCTACGTTTAAAGTTGTTACCATTTACCAGGGGTGGCCAAACCATTTATTTTTGATAAAGATCTACCGAGAATATACTTCAGATATCGACTTATAGGACAATGTCATTTGTGATTATTATTAATAATAAACATTCTAAATTGTTTTAGGTAATAAAAGTTAAATACGTTATTAATACGTATTAATATGTTCAAGTTTGAGGTTTGCAAACCGTTGTCAGGTAAATAAAATATGGAAAATAATAGTTGCTCAATAATTTGTTGGTCATTTCTAATCGGAGACACTGTTCTAACTTCTAAACGTTCATCCATAAGTGTAGATTGGTACCGAAACATGGTAAAATGATATTTTGATTTTTTTATAGATAAATGTGTCAACATTTAAAAAATCGTTTATAAATGCTGTCAATATTGTAATCATAATTTTGTAAAAACTGTAACCACACACAACAAGAGAATAATTCCGACCAAAATTAATCTCACCTACCATTATCGGTCACCCCAATCTACGGTAATATATTTACGCATTCTACAGTATTACGGTAATACCATAATAACGAAAGTTCGCGATATATTATAATATGTAATTACCTAGAACCGCAATTGTGCCTCTAGCCGACTCTTGTCCGTGTATATTCTTGGCTGTGCACTCATACACGCCAGAATTGGCGAAAGATATGTTGAACAAACGTAAACTTCCAATGCTGTTGATTCTGAAAAATCCATTAAATCGTTGATTATTATTATATCTACTCATCACCATAGTATAGCAAATCTAAATCATTCACGTGTTTTCGGTTTAATTTTGATATGTCGTATGAGGAATAAAAATTTGTTTTAAATATTATAACTCGTAAGTCGTAAGTACGTACAATTATTATGCAAAACTGTATTTAACATATTATTACTATCTTAATAATTTATCTATTTTTTTTTTGTTTAGTGAGAATTTATTTGATTAATTACTTTAAATGTATTCTTCGAATAAAATTATTTTAAGATAGGTAGGTACTATTGTTGTTCATCGATGGCACGTTTTTATGATTATACAGTCATACAAATAAAATAAATTGGATCTGTGATAAAAAAAAAACATAGGTAGGTACAACCTATATACCTAACCGTAGCTAACCTCCGACGACTGTTATTTACTATGTACATACGAATGATGTCATGAATTAATATTATTCGGCCAGCTTTTAGAATTTACAATACGTGGATAGCGAAACTATTTTAATTGTGCTATAGAAAATAAAATAAGCAATGTGCAACTCGCACTGACTTGTGGTTTTGGTCTTGGACAAGATCAACGCCGTCTTTGGTCCACGTGACGTTTGGCGTGGGATCTCCGTCAGCTTTACAAGGCACTTCGATGCTCGTCCTCTGCGGGGCTTCCATGTCGAACGGCTTTATCAGAAGCTTCGGACGTCTGGGACCGTATCCTCTGACCTTTATTTCGATGTTGCTCTCGGCCGACCCAACCAAATTTTGAGCCAAACACGTGAACATACCCCTGTCGCCGTCTTTTGCGTGTTCCACGCGCAACGTCGTTCCTTAAACATTTGAAAACGCACATGATGATAATAGGTGTCCATAACAATATAATATTAGGCTTAGGCTACATTGTAACATATATTGTACATAGAGATAATCGATCTTTATATCAATTACTTTCGTTGTGGAACGATGTCCTCGGACCCGGCGTGATCGAACGGCCGTCTTTGAACCAGGTGACAACGGGCTTAGGATAGCCCTCGACCAGACACTGGAGTTCAACAGTGGCGCCAGTCTTCACGGTTATGTCGTGTGAAGCGCTAACGATAACAGGAGGAGCTGTGTGTGACAAACATAGGTTTGTGAATAAAGATTATATAAAGGCTGATTGTTTTAGTATATTTTTAATTTTTTTTTATTCTATTTCAAATTTTTCTGAAATTATTGAGGTCCACAAAAATGTCGTTCTTAACTACTGTTATGTAGTTACTCTCACACTAATAGACTATAGAATTTCAATTGAAAAAAACCAAAGTTGCTTATAATTAAATAACAATATTTTGTCAACATTTTAGAAGAAATAATTTATACAAATCATATGTCATGGAGTTGGTATACGGAGCTTAGAATGCTTAGATATATATTATGCATTTATATGATAACAGTATAAGCCATAAAGGTTAAGAAGAAAGTAAATGGTAAATCTACAGCATAACATAACATAAGTTACATAACATAACACAATACCTACATAATTACCCATATAATATCTGATGATTTGGTAAATTATTATGAAAATAATTATTATTGTAATATTGCTAATACACAATAATCTATAGTAATCTGAGTATTTTTCTATAATTTATTAAACTTAAATTTCAGAATTAAAAAAAAATATTTTATACTTAGAGCTGTACTTCTAAAAAATGTTTCGGTAGACCGCATTACTACTAAAAGATGGCCAAATTAAAAATCATACGAGTCTTAGAACTCATGCATTATGATAATGATATACGACTATATACAGGATATTACCGTTTACGTTAACCATCGCCTCGGAAGATACTCGTCCCAGATAATTGGACGCCACGCATTTATAATGACCGACGTCCGTTCTTTCCACTTTCGATATAATCAATGTATTGTTTTGAATTACCTGCAGTAAGTAGTATATGGATTAATATTTTAATCGACATTATACAGTAATTTGAAATGTATTACACTAAATATAATAAAGTAAAATAAATGATAAAAGTCAACTAACTTCTGATAATAGGTAGGTACGTCATAAAAAAGAACCGGGGAAGTATCTCTGCTGTAGGTATATTGTTAAAAGATAACGACTAACGAGTTTGTTCGTAATTTATTATATTTTATTGTAATATGGATAATGGATGATATGCATATTATGTAAAATTCAAATTCAATGTTAAATCGTTGTATGTTTAATAAGTTTATACATTTTTAACTAGGTATGTTATAACTAAATGATTAATTGTAACTAATGACATTTTTTAGGAAATCTGGTGTGCCCTTTCCGTATAAACAAAACGCTCCAATTTTATACGAAAACGTGAGATTATAAAAAATGCCTCTCTATACGATATTTTACCAGATTCAGTGTCAGCATATCGGTTGATCTTTTTAGCCAAAAACATGCTAGGCTTAGAATTTAAAAACGTTTTCGTAAAATGTCAACTGTAGAACAGTGGATACAGGATACTCACATAGAAAAAAATAATATTTTTAATACATGCTCACACATTAATATAAGTATTTCAATGCTGAATATAGAATTTCAATAAATTCGTTTCCGTCAGTGAAATTTAAGAGGGCGCGCATAGTCAGTGCAATTGTATAGGTAGAGGAGCAAAATTATTGGGAAAAATTATTCCTAAAAAAGTTTGAGCTACTGCGAACATTATAGAGTAAATATAATAGCTATTTAAAATTGAAATAGCTCATTGTTTAATAACAGTATACGATTAATAGTTGTATACGATTATATTACATATAGCTGACTTGCCCAAACGATCGGAGAACGAATATTATCTTATAATTATCGTACCTGAACTCTTTGGCCAAGTTCTAGATTGATGTCGTCTTTGGCCCACGTTATAGACGGTTCGGGCACTCCTACGGCTTGGCACGCTAGTCGCAACTGTTCGCCGACCGACACCGTCTTGTGGCCGGGTTCCACGATGATTTCCGGAGGCGCTGTATGAAAAACAATATGCATACGTCAAAATCACCACATTACAATATTATATTATAATATAACAACTCGTTCCGGACAACTACATCAGTCAAACAATAATTATCCATTAAGGCGAAATGCACTTACAGTCGGCTGTCGCGCTGGACTCTAATATGATTTTGGCCGGTCGTGACTTCAACTCGACGTTTTCTTTTTTCACCATGCATTCGTACGTGCCGACGTCTTTCAACGACGCGGATTTGATCATGAGCCCGTCGTTGGTCATCGAATACCTCGAATCGGTCATATCAATCTCGTTGCTGCTCGCGTGTACAACATAATATAATATACAATATATTATAGGTACGCACAATGGTTAATAGTATATATGAATACGATTTGGTGTGATAAGTTTTTGTTATTAATATTCATTATTCCGATCGTTTAAGTCTTACTTGTCGCGAGTCCAAATCGTTTTTACATTCTGGTTGCCTTCTACCTTGCACGTAAAAAACGCCGAACCCCCGAACGACACGGTCACGTCGTTGGGTTCTTCTTTAAACCGCAACTCGTCTGAAATCCCAAATAGATAAAAAATAAAACAACAATAAATAGGTAGCACTGATTGTTGCATGGAATATAGGTAGACTATAGCGTATAATATATTAGTATAATATATAATATCAACCTATATATTGTAACCTATGTATGTTGCATACTTTATGACTTTGTAATAATTAGACTACTCACTGCAATGAAAATCGTTTTCGGTCATTTCCATCAACGATTTTCCGCTCATTTCTATGGGAAAATGACACGTCGCCGTGAACTCCCCGAATTCTTCTCCCGAGGTGTGACTTTTCTTCAGCACGTTTACCAACCACAGAATATCGCAATCGCACGTCAACAGGTTGCTGTCTAGCCGTCTATAATATAAAGCATTAGTCTTTCGTTTAGACACATAATATAGTTCAAACAATGAAAGCATAACAATTTATTATTATAATATCAATAATGTATTATATTGTACGCAGTTCATGCAGACTTACAAACGACCCAACGACGTTAATGAATCGAATGTTCCAGGTGGAATTTTTCTTATCCTATTGTTGTGTAAAAATCTATTTATAAAATATAAAATGTCATTATTTCACTTGGCTAACCATGCACGGTACGATCACATGAAAAATGTATTTAATACTTACAGTCTATCCAGTTTTGTAAGTCCCTTAAACATTTCCAAATCAAGCTTATGAATTTTGTTGAAATGCAAGTATAATTGTTCCAAGCTCGTTAAGTTATTAAAAACCCTAGTTTCGATGTTTTCGATTTTGTTTTTATACAAGTATCTAGTAAATAATTAATTTATTATATAATATATAAGTAAAAATATTATATAAGTACACGATGATATACTAAGCTGACTTCATATTATTAATATATTAGGTATATAATAATTAATATAATCACTATTTGTTAATTTTTATTCTTACAATAATCGAAGCTTCGAAAGGTTTGCAAATGCCCCATTTTTCAGATCATTTATATTATTGTTGTTCAACAATCTGAAAATATGTTTAAATTTTGAATTATAATTAATGAATAATGTTTATTTATACTTTTAAAAGTGTTGACATTAAATTAAAACTCACAAGGTGTTTAACTCTGTCAGGTGAGCTAATGATTTGGGTTCGATATCCTTGATTTTATTAAATCTCAAGTCCCTAGAACACAATACAATTTTTTTTAAATGTTATTATCATATAAAATATACGATTATTTAGTAATACTATTGGCCCACTTGTTATGTAAATTATTTTACTTTTTTTTCAAATCGTGCCGTATATACCTCCAGGGACCGATAATGTGCAATACCGATATAATTATTGTTTTCATTAATTTCGAAGTTTGCACGCATTATGGCTGTAATTATTATAACATTTTTTTTTCTTAAGCCATGTTGTTCATTTTGGGGCTTCAAAAGTTAAAACGTACTCAGAATTCGGTATATATTTAGGTACCGGGTAGTGTGATTACACGAATCGTCAAAAACGAATTTCGTGGATAATTAATGTTAAGCAGACCACTGACGTAATTATATTTTAATATTAATATCAATATTGAAATATCAAACGATGTCTTATAAACACACTTTTAATTTCGATTTTAAACCGTGAACGTCTGAATCACGCGTAAGGCCTGAGCTGAGGGGTCAAATTGACATTAGACATAAATACCAAAAAGTGCAGCTGACTGCGTTGGATACTATAGCAGTTGGAATAAAATAAAAATGTGTTTAGACATACATGTTTTAAAATGCAAATATTTATCAAATTGAATTATTACTATTAAATACTAATGTCAAATATTTTTTATTATTATTAGGTATTCTAAATCATTTTAAGATACTTATTGTACTAAGTTGACATTAAATTATCAGTTGTAGATAATCCTGGACCTTCACACGAGTTTTCTAAATGAGGACCTGTACCTACCTAATCTGTTACTATAGATTTTAATTATGAATAATAACAAATATCACAATATGTATTATAATTCCAATGTTCTCGTATTTCCATAAGATATATTATACCACAGACCACAGTATTTCAAAACAATAAGTATAATTATCGATACCTACTCAATCTTAAAAATCACCTCTATATATACCAATAAGGCAGTACATATATAAATCAGACATGCTACATTGAAAAATCTTTAGATATATTGCTGTGAATGTAATGCATAAGAGGACGCGTGTGGTAAACATAATTGTATTAATTATTATTATAATTATTCTTGTTTTAAACACTTACTATACTATATCATTACAGCTGCCTTAACAAACGGATTTATATTTTTTCGTATCGGTGCTTATGCGCACAGAAATATTAATAGCAATAATAGCATAAGTACCTACATAAAAGTACCTAATTAATAAAATATAATTTATAATACAGTATTTCATAGATTTTTTTCCAACTAATGTTTTGAGTGTTATGATCGTGAACTATTATAATATTATAATAGCCTATAAAAACGGTTTGGATCATCTGTGGACTGTGGGTATACCTACCTATTGAAAAATGTTTTTGGATTATAATATAACTAAAGTAAATTTTAGAAAATATGGTATTCGCCCAGGGTTGAGGGTTCAAACCTCCTCCGAAATTTTTTCAAAAATATTGACATGAATTTGTTATAAATATTATTTTATATAATAACTCTTCAACTATATTTAGTTCACACGTTCCACACAATACATATTTACAAACCTTATACAGATTGTATACCTATCCTTGACGCGTATCCGCTGGTGTTTTGAGTTATTTTATGATTTATGTCGCAGTTTAGTCGAGTTTAGTATTTGATGATTTAAATATTTCTTGGAACATAATACGTGCGTAGCGTTTATACGTCTATATTATAAGTACTGAAGTCTGCAGGTCGATGGTCATTAGTTATTACTCTATATAAACGAGTATTCTGTTGAAAATATAAATGTTAACGATTTTATTAGTCGTTAAATGCGTAACAATTGACAAATACACTCAACAATACAAAAAAAAGAAACAATGCTTTTTTGTTCATTATATACAAAAAGTAGTTTTATTAACTTTCACAAAAAAATAAAAACGTGACACACAGCGTAACTCAGTCACAAACGTTATATATTATTTTTAAAAAGGTGTTCAACTTCAAACAGAAAATGTTGAACTAAAAATGTATAAAATAAATAAACAAAAACGAAATTTGTTGATGAAAAAAATTTGACATAAAGTCACGCCTTTAGAGAAAACAAATACTAAACTTAACATAATACATTGGACAGTAAACACAATAAACAAGGAGGGGAGGATGGCTACTGAAATAGGTGCAGATTTTGATACGCTAAGCCACTACACTATGGTCATCACTGAAACGTTCTCGCGGTCGCGAGGGCCGGTCACTCGGGCCTTTCGCCTGTCCAGCACAGGTACTCGTGTTTCATCTTTTAGTGGGACCATGAGGTGGTCCCATGCAAACGAAACGACCTTGCAATGGGTATCAAATACTTGCAGCTAGTGTTGCAGGTACTTACAACGAGTACCAAGTATTGGCGTCGGGCACCAAATATTTCTATTTTAAAATGTAGAAATTAAAAAAAAAAATGTACCTATAACATGGGCTAGTATGTATTGGGAGGATGTCACTACAACTCCAGACCTCTGCCGTGCATTCTACTGCTGTACAAAAGTTCGCCTGCACAATGACGGTATACCTATATATTCAACCGTCGTACCTTTAAATTGTCAAGCTCTATAACATCACGATCAATCATACCCGGCGGTGAGTATAGAAAAGCTCAGTGTTATACTTTCGCCGAAACCACCACCCATCGGCCTTAGATCTATACAATATGACTATGTTAATATAATATGACCATAATAATATAATAGGTTTAGGCTGTTATTATCTCGTCCGTACCGTATCGAAGTTAACATATTGTTTTTAATTTTGTTATTATTATTATTACAATTATACTTGTGATCTTTCACTATCTGTCCGAATTTCAAGTCCGTTTCGTTATTTCATGATGCGTTTCATGTTCGTTCGTGAAGTGGGTACCTGTCGTTTAAAAGCTGTGTATATATAGGTAACGTTTGTATCGTACGCGAAATCCGTTTGACGCGGTCACGTGGGCTGTCAGAAATACGGCCACCTACCCACGATTTTTATAATTTAGTTATTTTGTTGCGATTTAAAAATATTACTCTTTTGTGCTTGAAAGTTCAACCTATACTGTACGTATTACTAATGACGAGTAGTAAAATAAATCACTTTAATAGCAATAATATCATAATATATACTTAGTATTTAGTAATATGGGCTGACAGACCATTTTCGCGCAGAATCGTTTTTCGTATACAATGATTTTATATCAATTTCATATTCAAATTTAACTCATACCACGGTGGCACAGTGGCCCACAAAATACCTAATGTAAACACAGCAGTACCCAGTTTCCCACCTTCTTTAAAATTATATTTAAGGTACTTTTATTAACTACAAAATATGTAATAACTAATATCTATGTGGATAGCCATGAGGGATAGTATGAGCAACTCTTGAATGAAAAAAATGAATTTATTCAAGTACCCAACCTCACCTAACCATACCTACCTATATATTTCACAGTATACACCGCCCATCACTTAGCTACGAAACAACGAAAAAAATATACTATTTAGTGTCATTCGTGTAGATAATAATATTAAGCATAAACGATTTTCGATTCTAACAACAAAATCGGGCATTACGTAGCAACGTAACGATAAACATTTCACCACATAATAATTATAAACAATATGCATTTAGAATAGAATTTTTTTTAGTATTTCACAGATCGTTTAAAATGGACATTTTCAAAATTGATTTCAAGACGGCGAGACATAATGCACTAAGTCATGGAGATGATTTGGGATCTTATAGTGAGACACTTCCTTTAGCTGCAGTGCCCGATCGAAGTTTTGTCGGGATTCCCACTTTTTACATAATATGTACAGGACATCCAATAAAGAGATGACCAAACTTTAAACAAATAAATAACTATTATATTTTAACGTCTTAAAGTTTTCAATTTCAAATAGTTGGTTAATGTTTGCTCTTCATTGGACGCCCTGCACATATTTTCTGTAGGTTCAAATGCACTCTACACAGTTTTCAAGTCGTACTTTACGCGTCAAATAATGTGGACTATTTGTCAGGTCGTATAGTTTATTCAATACCTGGTCCTGAGCATTATTTTGCTTGGAGTCCGCTTAGGACAACCAATTGTTATGTATATATATATATATGTGCAGGATGGCCAATAAAGAAACTATCAAACTTCAAACAAATATATAAATAATATTATTTAACTTAAAAATAACGACTTAAAATTTTCAATTTCAAATATTTGGTTAATGTTTGCTCTTTACTGGATGCCCTGCACATATTTTTCATAGGTTCAACTATGGGACGCGGTTCTTCAAGTCAACACACTACTGTTTGCCAGGTCGTATAGTTTATTCAGTACCAACTTGGTCCTGAGTGTTGTTTTTCTTGGACTCATATTTTTATGTATAATTAATATAAATATATATATATGTACAGGACGCACAATAAAGAGATTACCAAAGTTTAAACAAATATATAACTTTCGTTTATATTTTACTTCCAAATTTTCAATTTTCAAATATTTGGTTAATGTTTGCCCTTTACTGGACGCCCTGCGCATATTTTTAGTAGGTCTGACATATACGTGGTTCTACATGTAACTGGCGCACTATAACCATATAATTTGCAATCGGTCCTGCAGTCGAATGTGCAGCATGTACAAATTGATGCGTGGAAAACGGAAGCCCGAATTACTTCCGGTATAACATTTGTGAACGACAATGTGCTACCCATTATCCTCATATTTTGTAATTTTTTTTTTAAATTTTATTTCAATTAATTTCAGTAGAGGTCCTGAGCGTCAGCCCGTCTAGCAGATCTTGTTTTCGGACGCGCAGAGTGTTGGAAGTCCTTCGGGCTTCCGGTAAATGATTTAATCACTCTGATGTTTCAATTTACATACGAGTAAATCTTTGTTTTGTTTTTTTTTTGTTTTTTGGTACTACGTATACGATTGTTGTCATAATCGGACTTAATGAAAAAGGTCCTATTCGCTGCAGTGATAGATTTGGAAGAACGGCTGAAGTAATGAAAAATGTATAAATTAATCCTTATAATTTCGAGTACCTACGTACAAAATTTCAGCAGTGTGATCAAATTTTTAAAAACTTATAAAACTATATGAAGTTGATGGAAATAAACAAAATATTATTACTAAATAAATGCTTGTTTAATGTTTTCATACCTGTTATAGTGTTATGTAAGTATACCTATAGGGTAAAATGGTAAATGCTAAATAAAATGCCAAATGGTAATTATTTTATAACTATTGTCTATTATAAGTCAACATAAACGTAAAGTCATGTCTCAACTCTCAAAGTTTCAGTAGTCAGTATAGCTATAGAAGCCATCTCAAAAAGTATTAACGAAATATATTTTTTCACATAATATGAATTCATCACAAACATTTTTGAAATAAAAAACTATATTTTTTATCGTAATTCGTTTTAAGTTAATTACTTTTTTGATCGGCAACTTATATTTTTATTTCATATTCCAAAGCAAGATATATTTTTCTAAGAATTTTGTTTTATAAAAACTAACATATTTACAAAATTTTACGGTACCTATAGGATGTTGTTGACAAATAAGTTAAAAACAGCTATAACAGCTAGTTGAAAAGTTAAGAAACTCGATACGAGTTTCCCTCGACTGTTGCGGCCGAACCGCCGAACACAAACATATATTATACATAGATCTATTTTGTGTGGTACGCGCAGCGAATATAAAAAATAAGTTAGGTTAGGTTGTATACCTATACATCTCGCGGTGCGTGTCGGTTTGGATTTGTTGGTCTACGATGGTCAAATCACTCGCATTATACGATGGCATTAAACTTTTTTTCCGTCGTGGAAAATTATCAATAGTTATTATAAGTCGCGGCACACTGGCTACATAAGGCTATAGCCTTTGATTGCAGTGCGTACTGCAGTGAGTATTACACAGTTTCAGATTCGACAGAACGGTCGGCAGCGCATCCGACAAATAGTGTTCCTACCTGACGGGGAACTGTATAACCATTAAGGCATTAACCGGTACCGAAGACATGGTCTGCTCCGCACTAACTGTTACCACTACGATATAGTTGAATCCGGCGGCTACTCAACGAACGGCGAGGGCGGATTTACGATGTGTATTTTAATGTTTAAGCTTATTAGAACATTTTTTAAATAATTATATTATATTTTACATAAATACTAATAATAAATTGCTTAAAAATTAAAACATTGTAAAAAACCCATTTGAAAACAAAATTGGAACATTATTGAAACTACTATAAAAACAAATATTTAGCTACCTATAATGTTGTACCTATGAGTTTGTAAGACGGATACATCATAATATAAGGGTGCTATATGGAATGTGGGAAAATGTATTTTGAGACGTTTGGGGAGGTATACAAATTTTGAAATTAAGATTACAAATGTTTTTAAAGTATGGATTAACAATCTCTGGTAGATTTTATTTTTGGATTTTCTAATATGAATATTAGTGCTAGTGTAATGTGCATAGTTTTTGTCCAATCTTGCGGGTATATACAGAATATCGTCTATGCGCTCGAATAGGTACCTATATAGTAATTTAATACTAATTTTGGGTGGGTTTCTACTATAAAAAGTGGCGAAAAACTACTCGCATCCGTCGTTGCGAGCATAGCCGATTGAGAAAAAAAACCACCTATACAATATTATAAACGCGCAGCGCATATAATAATATTACCTATACCTATGCATATTATATTATGCGTGCATTATTAAGACGAAACTACGAAACGCCTATGATTCGTTCACCGCGTTGGGAGGAGAAAATCGATTAAGTCGGAGGTGTACTTCACGTGTGTACGGATCTCGTTCTCACTCGCGGTCCATTGTGGTTACTCCGGTGTTTATCGCTGTACGAGCGAAACACATACACACATGTGGCGTGCACGTGGTCCCCGGGCCGAGGTATAATAAACGAGGTACATTAAACTTGCATAATATACAATAATGTTCGTCGTCGCGTTTGACGACGATCGGAGGCCGCCGGTATGCATATATTATCATGTAATATTATATTGTATACACTTCGGCCATAATTTCATATTATTACTATTATTATTATTATTATTATTATTGTTATGTATGATCGCGTGTGCTCGTACGGATGATATTCGTTTGTCTTCAATTGTTTGATTCGTATCTTTTCGGGTGGATGAGCAGCGGACCTGCAGTAGCCCGCGGTGGACCCGCAGACGTTGGACCGCTGCCAGCAGTCATGTACGATGTACATATAATAATAATAATATGCATTATAATATTATGTACTATTATCATACAATATTATTCGGCGGTACGCTTTAGAATGATATACTTAATATGAATATCGTCGTCGCAGTTGTAGTCACGACAGTCGTCCGCGACGACGGACGGTCTTCCGAAGCGGCGGTCGGTGCTCCTCTCCCGTCACGACGTTATAATATCTTACCAACAATTATTACACGCCGACCCGTAAATAATATTATCGTATATTTGTATTATGGTTATTATTATGTAGAGCCATCTTAATGATAATATTATGTGCACCGCACGTCAGCAGCGTGAGCCCGGGTTTGTACACGGTAATTAATAACGCGTTGTGCGCGCGCACGGAAATATACGATATATTATATACCTACGTAATATTACTATTAATTACTTTTCATAATATAGTATACATATATATACGTCAGGCATTTCATGATCTTTATACGCATATGCTCAGTGTGCTCGGTGGTCTTGTATTATAATTTATAATAATATGCCACCGACCGGCCGAATATTCTTTTCCACTCTTTTTCAACTGAATCTACGCGTATAATATAATAATATAGGTGCGCGTTTGGGCTGGGTACTATCGGATACCACTCATCGTTGTGTATATAATTTGAGTGTTTTTAAATATACGTTTACCTTCACCTAACCTGCAGAGGGCTCTGGGGTTCTATACCCATGTCTACTTGGGTGTTTTCAAAAAACAAAATTTCGCATAATTTCAATCTCGGTAGATATACCATAGTATATTATACACAATCTTCATTTTTTTCTTGTCTGCTGATTCATTTTGTTTTGTTTGTTTACTATACCTGTTAGTTATTACCTAATGATATTTTATAAATCGCTATTTTTAATCGTACATTTGAACATAAAATTATAGTGTTCATATGATGTGAATTTTTTTCATAACATCGAAGATATGCGATATGTGATTCCATACAATTATTAGTTAATATATGTTTGCATTTTGGTGTTCCTGTAACCTACGAATAACGGATGAACTATAATTCGAACAAATTAGGTATGTTAAATTAATCAAATTTCTATTGGCAATACGGTTAGTTGAACTTGAACTATTTTTTAATAAAATTAAATCGCATACATTATTTATTTATTTAATTTATTATTTAAAGTTTAAACACCCCAAATTGGTAAAGAGTACATTTATAGTTATTATAGATATTATACAAGAGATTATCCGCATTGTGGAACTAAATATTGAATATTTAAACAAAGAAGAAAGAAAAAATAGCAAAAAATATTGGTAATATAAAATACAATAAATATAGGTGCATGTAGGTTAACTAATATGTACCTACGAATAATAAATATGTATGATATTAAATCATTTAATATTATTGTTAACTTTTAAGCTGTAAAGTGTAAATTATATAAGCATACCCTTGTTTATGGGTGTTGCTGCAGGATATTCTATATAGAAACACCACCTGGCACCTAAATATTCTTTTTTATTACTACAAAGACCATAGCAGCGGATTATGGCTTAAATCCTTAAAGGTTAACTTAAAATATCATTGAACATGTTTTTCCATAAACAGTATAAGTACGATTGATACTGTCATTAAATTATATTTTATTGTAGAGGAGGTATTATATATTATAGACTAATAAAGTATCACATAGGTCTCTCTTGAATGCATCATGTGCTCTGCAAGCCTAATGTTGTTCCTAAGCCTAACACTGTTCTGTACTAAGTAATAATTATTTTCAATGGTTTTTTGGAGTATTTTAACTTCAGTTACAGTGTGATAGGTAGGTACACCTGCTATTAAAATCTGTCCAAGCCTATGATTATAAGTAAATATTGACGTATCATTATTGTATAGTGGTATACATTTTTAAAAATTAATTTAAATATGTTGAAGACTTTAGTAGGTATGCATATAGAAAATAATAATATAATATGTATACTGAATACTATATTGTATACGTAATGGTCTAATGGAGGAAGTTTCAATTCTCTACGATTAATATTTTTTTGAATTACAAGAAAATAATTAAAAACTATTATACGTATTTCGTTTAAATATTCAGTTTTGTCGAAATATATTAACTTCAAATGCCTACGAAAAATTGTTCATTTGAGTATTAGTTAATTTTGAAATGATATTTGAACAATTTATACAAGGATAAACTTCTATTACATTTTCAATCTTTTTAACAGGAAAAACATGTTTCCCCTTTCCCTCAATCATTAAAATTCTTGTTACGCCATTGTCTCATTGCATTTTTCACGTCCTTTACCGATACAATTTAAATTCACTCAAATATATAATAATTTTATATTATTATACTCGACAGAAATCAATAATTCAGTTTTAAAAATATTCACAGCGACTATAGTTCCATCTGGAAAATATTTTTATTTTTACTTTTTAGTCAATATTTGTGTTTCAAAAATCTTATCGAAAAAGATTTATCGACAGACGGTTAGGACCCATCATATTATTAGATACCTATATTATATAGCCGAACGATCCCACATGAGGCCTGAACCCAAAAAGTTTTAGAATTAAAACGGTCGGTAAAACTGGATAGGTACACTCTATAACTTGGGTTTAGGTTACCTGCATTACTCAGTATACCCTATACATATTTTATAATTCTGTCCACGGGAGATTGATGATCCAATAGTCTAGTTTCACGTTCCGAAAACAGAATTCAAAAACACGTATAGGCTACTGAGTAATACGGGTAATTTAATTATATACAGTGTACCATGTTTTCGCGGACACACAGCATAGTATACGAAACACGTACCGTAATAATACCAATATTATTATACAGAGTCTGCTCATATACATATATTTGTTTTTATTACGACTGGTTTTCTTTTTCGTGTTTTAAAATTTAGACGACCACAAAACGCATCAACATAATCGTCGCACACCCCCGCCCCACCGCTGGACAGAGTCCTTGATATATTATATAGGACGGCAGGTATAGATTATAGGTATATTATGTACATACTCATATGTACCTATCGCATTTCAATATTTACACACGCGTGCGTTATATATCACGTACTATAAATTATTATTATGATTTTCTTATGCCTCCCGTGCAAGTGTGGACTTGGGCGTAGAATATAGTGCCAGACGAAAACGCCGCAGACGCGACTTGAGAAGGAGTGGTCTGAAATCACGAACGCCGATGGAATTATCGTTATATTGAATCTGGACTCGCGGTGTTACATATGTATATATAAATATAACAGGTGTGTATAATATATTATTATAATTGTATACGCGTTTATTGCGACATTAAAAACGTATTATTTTATACTATATACATATTATACGATACCTATAACAAATACTGCGATGGGACGTTAGCATGGAGAGATGACCCGACATCGCGACGACGTCCATTACTCGCACGTTTTTTTAATTGCTTTTCGTCGTTCCGTGATTTCAAATCGTTTTTTACTTTTCCGAAGTTATACTACACGAAAACGGAAAAATATCCATTTAAGAATGAGAGATAAAAAACGAGTCTATCTACGCATCGTGTATATTATTATTAGTATAGTACTGTGGTACCATAGTCCAGTGCACCTACCTATACAAACGAAACCGTTGCCTTTTACAAGGGCTCCACCCGTCCAATTTAATTATAAAAACAAAAAAAAAATTTTTTTACCTTCCCACCTTTTGCCGAAGTTTACTCAAGTTCTGATCATTGATTTTGGACAACCTACCGCAGTAGTTTATACCTATCTTCCATCAACCCCTTTTTTACACAGTTCCCCACCTTTTTTACTTTTACAATATTTCAAATATTATTTCATTGAAGTATAGTGTTAAAATGAAAATCGCTAACATAACATCATATAAAAATTTATAGCTAGTACCTATAGGTTCCAGATAAAAAAAAACGGGAAAGTGGATGTCGCTCTGCTGTATATTAGGTTACAAGTGGATCAAAGTATAATGGATTGTATTAAACTTGAATTCAATGATATAATATATCATTGTATAAGAAAAACGATTCTGAGCGGAGACGGTTTGTCAGTCTGGATTTTTTATATTGTTATTATTTATTATAGCCTGTAAGTTAAATTAATATTATAATATTATTATTTTTTATTCGTTGCTACGGTGATAAAGAAAGCGTTAGAAATTAAAATCCCATTTTTAGCGGTTTTTCGTAATTTGTCGGTAGTTTTTCCCGTGGAATTAAATAATTATTGAGAAAGTCAAAAAATGACCTCTTTAAAGTACCATCTTGATCAAATTTCCCAAAAGCAAGGTACTATATTATGTTGAAACCGATTAATCGAAACACTACTTCTGGTAAAACTTTTGTAAACAGGATAAAAAAAAATAAAATAAACTCCATTGTAAAACCACTCGCTCCGCTCAGAATCTAAAATATTGTTTTGGACTTTATTACATTTAAAAATAGTGAATAATAATAACTCACATATTGTGATCGCGTCATTATCGTAAAAAGTATAAGCAATAGACCTCAAGTGGATCATCATCGATTGCCTACTTCGCATTACAATTATTGAATACCTATATTACGGCTATACAGTTCTATTAACGTGAACGAAAACCACGAAAGAAAACATAAAGAGTTTTATTTAATTGTACGTGTACTATGATATAAACCCAAACAGTGGTTTTATAAAACAGTTCGATGGTAAGTCGTAAGTACATCTTTGTGACGTTCTATAATTACTAAATAATTTTGTATAAAGTAGATTTTAAAATTACAAACATTTGAACGAGTAGTTTCTGAGATATTATAATGATTGTGTGTAGTATACTATTTTTTTTTTTTTTTTTTATTAAAGAAATAACCCTCAGAAACTTGACCATTGGGATAAGATACATTTTTTTTTTTTTACAAATAGATGTTACAGTAAATATAAAGGTTTAATAACAACGAAATGTCTAGACTACTGACTAAGTTATATTATGGGCATAATTATAAGGTATTATTCAGTTGGTTAAATGAGTTTGTCCAATCCTGTCTCCTGGAGGAACACGAATATGTCAGATGAATATTGCCAGACTGGTCCAAGTATTTCGTATAAATCGCTGGAAAGATGATTGCGGTTCCTTGCGTAAAGGTAAGCAAAACATTCCGTGATAATATAATAAGAATAATAGTCCTTAATCCTTATTAATAATGGTTTTACACAAATATTAAATACATCTATAATCTATGTGGTATTTTGTCTAGTACTTATCATACCTACACAGACATTTTTAAATACTTTAATAAAATATGAATATTAATAATTATAATATTAAAATCATCATAGCTCACATATATTTAAACTTTTAAGTTTAAAGTTTAAGCCTACATACTATGAGCGATGAGCCTATTATCATTAATACACTAATATGTCAGTATGCATAGTCTATTTGTATAATTGTGTGTCACACAAGACATGTCTTATGTGACACATAAATTGACTATGCATACGGGCATAAGTTGATTAATTCAAAAGCTTTCGTTTGCATTTTTTTTAGAATTTAGATACCATCAACATTTTCAAAAAAATCATTTGCTTAACAATTTAGTGTAAAAAAGTTAGACAAAATACTCCTCGAATGGTATGAAAAATCGATGTATTTGAAAACATGTTATTAAGAATGCTTAAAAATTTCCAAAAACAAAAATTTGAATAAGCGCATAAGTTATAGAATAAAATTGTGGTTATGAGCAATATTCATGTTTGCCGTTTGGTGAATTCCCTGTATAATAGTGGCAGAGGCCCGAGATCGTCAGCAGGATGTTAATTAATTTAAATGTAAATGCGTGTTTATGAATTTTTATTTTTAGGCAACCGTATAATATTATATATTCCACCGACTGGAGCTATTTTTGCCATTCTAGATCTTTCACAGTTTTTGCGGAGGTAACGCAACGTTATTTTATAAAAATAAAATTTATCACTTATTTTATCTGCAGTGGCGGATCTTACAGCGTATATAGTATACTCACGTCATAATAACGCTTATTATTTGTGTAACACAAACCATGTTATTATTTTATTTTAATATTCCTAAAGTCCCTGCAGAATCCGCCTATAAATTGTATTCATCTAAATATCTTACACTTTAATAACGATTCAAAGTATACAATAATATACACTCTTTTACAGCATCACACTTTTATTTTTAGCGTCCTTACTGCCACAGTGCCACGGCAATCTAATTATTAAATGGTTTACTATACCTATAAATACATTATATAATATTATAATTTATATAAGTCTGCCAAAAGTAAAAGAGTGGCGCCACCGGTAGTAGGTATACAAGTGTGTACCTAGAGTGCGTGTATATAGGTACAGAATCTCCCCCGGAGGGCATAATGATAATAATATTTTATATTTATAATTACTTCATCTAATTATCGTCTCGAATCGTTTAACCGTACAATATTATAATAGCCACAAATCGAGATTGGAGATAAGAATAATAATGTATCGTTATGTGTGTTTTTGCTTGTGGTTTGAAATAAAAAATCAAAAATAAATACGTAAACAAAAACTTGAAAAGCGACAAAAAAAAAAAAACAACTTAACACATCAAATAACCACCACTATAGTCTCTAATAGGTACTGTTAAATATATTATGTATATTGTCTATCTATATATACTATGTAAAATAAAAAGGACCTTTGTTTGAAGTAACAAACTACTTAACACTAACATCGTTAACCGAGATGCGAGGCACACAACAAACACGTTTTTATTCCTTCCGTGTTGTTAGATGTAAATTGTTTGCCCAACATAAATTTCTTCTCTGCGTTCTTTGCACGGTGCTGAATCGCAACGATCAGTTTTATAAAATATATGATTAGGTAGGTACTTTGGTTATATAGGCAACGTCATATAAAGGTAATCTATCGTTTTTACTTGTTTTTCTTGTATTGACTTAGGACTGCGCAAGCCATATGATAATATTGTACTCATATTACGATTTCATTAAAAAAATAATTGTTCATTTGACATAAAATAATTGTTTTATAAATAATATTTTAATATTATTATTCGTATTATATCAAATAATTAATTTAAAAATGTACATTTTGAAATTTTGAATATAATATTATTACAATTTATTTATTATTGTTTGTATACGGATATTCGTGATTTCGTATATTTCTTATAGTTGTTATAAAGTCAAACTGAAATTTAACTTTAGCAACAGACTTAAAAACCTTAAGACGAAACTAAATATTATAATTTATAGCAGGTTCGGCTCAGCAGCCAAAATTTGGTCAGCGGGGTATTACAACTCGAGAACCAATATTCGGCGACAGCCCAACAAACGCCACCTCCGAGATACTCGCGACGACATCGAAACAAGAGCTCATACCTAAACCATTATACCTACAACCTATATATTCACTAATTCACGTATGTACATGGCAGGGCGGAAAGGACACGGTCCGTTTTTGTGTACTTATTTATTTTTCCTCCACCCGGCGTAAAATTAAGCGATCGCCTCGGGTCCTGCGGACGTGAAAAACGTATCGGAACGAGCACGTAACCGGTCGTTAATAAATTATACACAGGACCCGGCGAACAACATCCGATCTAGAACGTTTTTACGGTATAATATGGACGTGTTCTCGCGCACTAATCGGCCCATATCATATTGTAATATTAGGTATTATATGTACATAATATTATGTATTATAATATTTTATACATAACATAAACAGTCCGGCACTCTGGCGCGTTGAGTAAACCCTCCGAGCTAAGATAATAATATTATTTTCCACGTACACCCATAACGATATAATAATATAATAAATAACAATATAATATATATATATTATATTTACACGGTCTGCCGATTCTCATCCGACGTCTCATTTATCCGACGAGAGCGTGTGTTATGCACACATAATAATATTATGATATATGTGATACATACCTATTCCTGCGCGTGTATATATTATTTTTTAATACTTAGGTATATAAACGATTACGATAATAAATAATAACATACCAATGTATAATATATATTTAGATAGTGCGTAAAATATAACTAGGTATAGGTATATATTACACATATACGTACCGCGTTTTCGTACTTTTAACATTATAATGAGCATATAGTTAAACGCGCACGAACGATGAAAATATAGAGTGAACTTTATTATTATCGTGATTTATTGGACTCTCACCGCACCGATAATTTTCGGGACACAAACACGCATTGACACCACTGTTATAATAATCGGCTATTATATAACTATGCAAGTTTTTTGAACAATGATAGAGCAAAGCACGTCCATCATTAAACTAGAAATATAATGACGTTTTGAAAGGTAGGTATACCTAAATAATATTAATTTTTTTTCAAATTATTATCGTAACGAAAAGTTACAACAGTTATAAAAATGTATATATTTAAACGAATTTAAAAAATGAAATATCACGAAATAAGTTAAATATATTTAACGCATATAGTGAAAACTTATAATATCTACCTATTCAATATGAGATGCCCTCAAAATGTCGTCGTCACTTTTCATTTTTATATCAAATTTGTATGCCTATTAATAGGGGACGTCTCACCGGCGTTTTTTAATGGGTTTAATAGCCGCTGTAATACATCGCATCTTCGTGTCGTTTCGTTTTTAAATCGACATACCGATATAAAAAAACTTAACATGTCAGAAAATTACCAATTATCAGCGGGAGTTTAACCGTTAAACGAAATGTTTTTGGTCGTGATGCGATCGCTCGGACCGGCCAACAAAATTAACTTCCAGCTCATATACGTCCAAGCATAAATGATTATATATTATAATACGGCTGCCACCGACATTACAATTTACAAGAGTAGACTATATGTACTATGTACCTACCTATCGTCTAATAACTATGGCGAGATTATTGTAATTATAATTTACAATATTATGATGTACCCAATACTATTATCATTATTATTATTGTTGTTGTTCTTATTTTTATTTATTAGTCTTGGTAGTAATACATAGTAATATCGTTTTCCTATAAGCCTACAGTTGCTACCTAACCTACCAATACGTAGTTACATTCAGACAATGTGTTTTCCGTACAAACGTTTAAGATAATTTCAATATGATAGTGAGTGCAATCGAAAAACTATTTTGCGTTTTGCGAAACTGAAAACGGAATAGGTACTTTTGAAGGTACTTAAGATATACTTATACAGTAGCTTGAGTTAATTAATTTATAAAAATTATTTAAATGCAATACGTATGTATTTTCAGGAAGATACTTAAGAAAAATTAGATCCTCAAAATTTCTATTTTGTCACGCAAGCATAGACAGTTGACACACATAGGTATATTGGCAGGGTGCTACTGTTGCTATAGGAGTGTTTATTGCCGGGAGAACATGCATTGTGTTAGCACTATATTTTACTTAACCGGGAAGTGCGCCTATATGGTCGTATACGATTTTCGAGATCCCCTATGACGGTCGTATAATGGCGCCGTGTGACGCCAACCCTCGAAAATCTCATAAATCGTGTGAAATAATATCAACACTGGGGTTTTGGGGGACGAAAAATATCGAGGTATATTTATAATTGTGTTTATTATCAAATCATAATATAGCTATCGTAATAGTGCGTGTCCTTAAATACTCCATATTCACCAAACGGAAAATAGGTATTCGATTGCATTCGGTAACATGAGATCGTTCTCAACGTTTGAACGGAAAACTCAAAACACTGAAGCACTATGCGCATTATAATGTATATAAACATATTTATATATAATAATATATAGAACGCAGTCCTAAAAATGCGTACAACAATCAATGTGGACCGATCTAGACGCTCGCACGAGAGATCATCAACACGTGTTGCTGCAACGTCCTGGAACAGCGACAATGGGCACTGGCTGATTATTATTAATAGATTCGGTTTCCGGCCTGGCTATTTAACACCAACCAATTCTTGTGCACCGCGGCGGCAATCGCCAATTTTCAGCAGCGAAACTCAAAAGTATATTATAATATCCATAAATTATATATATATATATATAATTATATATGGAGCAGTGCGCGGGGAGGCTATCTGTATATTATTTGTGTGTTTATTATTAACAGCGATCGAGCGAGCCCCGTGTGGGTTTTTATAATTTTGTCCAGTGTTGCCATGAGACCCAAATTTGGTTTTCGGTGAAATTTTGTACATTGCCATGACAACCACATTTGGGTCTCACTAAATATATAATAATTTCCTTTAACTGATACTACCCAATATTGTTTCTCATTTATGAGTTTTTTATCATTAAGTTTATTATTTTCGATTATGCATAATATTTTGATATGATCAATTAATGAATAGCAAATACCTAATTTCATTATTATTTCTAAGACGTATTTAAATACAACCACAAAATATCAAATATTTATTTCAATTTTATATACCATGGCAATAGAAAACGAAATTTTTAAATCATTGTTGGCAGTCATCAAAATATAGTTAAAAACCAAAACCTCAACCTGTTAGTTATTAGGTTCATATATTTTATAATTTATATACGCGGATAAACGATCGAAAAAAAGACGTCTTATACATTTTTTTCATTGGCTACTGTTATGTAAAAAAAAAATAATAATAAATAGCTTAAAAAATAAATCGTGTCTTTAAAAAGTTCATTTCTAACGCGTTTCTGAAACTCAGGGAAGGTGAAGCAATTTTCAAATATATTTCCTGATGTCTATCAAAAGTTTTGATGAATTATTATGCAAACTAGAACTAAATATAAATGTTCTTCGTATATTGTAACTCCAGCAGGACAGCTGTGCGCAACATTGAGCATGTATATTTAAGTTATAACTGAAGTTTACTATATACAAGCCATTTTATTTGAATGTAATTAGATGACCTAGTCTGAACTTACTGGCCAGTCTTGAGTAGCATCGTTCGGGTACGATGTGTAGTGTTGACTATATATTATAGTGTACTGAACTAAATAGTAAAATTACAATATTTACACTAATTATTGCAATAGGCATTTAGTTAAATGAGCGTAAGGAGCTCTATCATTAACAGTTATAGTCTTATTACTACTAAGTATTTACTTACTTACTAAGATGCTTACTTAAATGGTGAACACTATTTTAAGAGATAATTTAAAAAAAATTGTTTTGTTAATCTATTAATTAATACATTTTTAATAATTTGATTCGTATATTATTAATATGTAATATTATATTATGTATTAACATTTATAAATATGTTATATACTATATAAGAATATAGGTTAAAACTTCCTGTACTAAAATATCCAAGTCGAAATTCCTAAGATCTAAATACCCCACGGATAAAAGTCTAACAGATAAGTTAATTCCCATTATACTATACTACTAGCAACCAACGTCTACACGATCCAACATACGCTTTTGTTTTGTTAATCTTCTGTCAAGTGCGATGATTAATTCTGACCAAATTATAGGATTGAATGGTTCAAAAATGTAAAAAAAAAATAGCACAATTTAACGGTACTACGGGTAGGTACGTAAACAATTTTAATATTCTTTCGTCACGTCTTACGCATATAATATATTATAATATTTTGTTTATTTATTACACATCTACCTACTTTATGATTTTGGTTTTGGCAGAACAGTTAAACTTTAGCGAACACGATCAACGACGAGTATATATATAATTATTATTGTTATAAAGATCGTACTCGATGATTTATTGACGCATATTATATTTAGTGCGTTTTATCGAAACGTCGTTATATAGGCACTGCGATGATCTACAATAATAACCGGTTATTTTGTTCTTGTGAAATCTCGATCCAAAATCGTAAAATAGTAAAAACAAAAAAATATCATATATTATATTTTATGAAATCCAAATGACGAGATTCGTGTGACTCGGCTGCCGCCACGCCGGTAAAATAAATCTGTTTTTAACTGTTATATTATATTATATTATATTATACGCGGGATACCCAGCAAAATACGATCGTGTTCAGAACGTCCTACCCAAAGTTTGACGAGCACTATAGGCATAATATACAATATAATATGATATGATATCTATATTATAGCCTAAAACCATGCATATACAGCACATTATATACAATATCGGCGTACCACATCTGAACTTATTCGTTGAATCTGTCTCCAGTTTTTTTGTGTTTACATCTAAAATATGACCATAATTAAGAAATGGAAATAATCATAAAAGTAAAATGAGACAATGTGTTTGTATATTATATTATATTATGTCAACTGAAACTAAACAGAAAACGATTGAAAGATAAATTCATTTTAACTTAGGTGAAGTCGGGTAATACAGCTATAGTATAGGCATCACTTATTAATATTGATATATAATTATTATCTAACATTCATTATGATTCCAGTAGTATGTCTAATAATTAGAAATCAATTATTATTACGCTCCACTTAGATGTATTTATATTTAGTCGTTTCTATGATATTTTAATTTTATCATACGATGAGAGGTGACGAAATAAATTAGTACAATTTTGAATACTTGTTAATGATATTATATTACCTAAACTCTAAAATAGGTACACTCAATTATTACAATTAATACTTACCATTAAATAGAGGTTATTATTGTAATTTTTTTATACAGTACTTAATTGATAAAAATAAAATAAAAAGCAAAAGTCAAGTAAAGAGGGTTAAAACCTGTATTAACCGAAACCTAAACCGAAACCGATAAAATCATAAAGGTTCCAGTCCCTGTAATTAGTGTTTATTTCATATAGATTTCTACTATAACCGACCTGATGACAACCGTGTTTTTTATTTACTTTATATTAACAACTATAATAAGTCATTTACAATAATAAGGGATTCGTTCAAAAACCCGACACTCAAATGTGAAAACAGAGATAGAAAATAACAAATAATAATCGGCCCGATTGATTCCCGTCATGTGGTCCTAAGCTCAGGTTTTTTAGCTCATAATGTTGTTTAGATTTTTTTCATTATAAATTGTAATGTTTGATGACGATGATAGAATCGTCAGGATTTTGACCCGTACCCAATAGTTATAATTAATAATATACTCTCATTATTAAAATAACTTAGTTATATGTAAACAATTAACATAGTTTAACTGTTAAACTTTAACGTATCGTTAACTAAAATATAGAAAAAGGTTATTTCACAGGTATAATACCCGTTCAATTTAAGAGTTTGTGGTAAAAACTACAATCTGTGAAACTATGAAGATATATGAGTATACCGTGCAGTAGTACGACGCCAGTAAATGTTACCATGGTATAAAAATATAATGTATACAAATTACAAATAGCCAACACCAGTTAAGTAACATAAGTCACTGTACTGCAGTAAAATATAATAGAACCGGTTACTTGTGTTACTTGGGTTATTGGCATAACAACACGTTTGCATGCGCCATGCATAGGTCACAGGTCGAAACGAAATGTTTGAAAAAAATATTTGCTATTATTATACTTTATGATACATGTACGTTATAGAGTATAAATACTACTCTAAAAGTATAATGTTAATGGTAGTGAGTACTAAGTTATAGTAGTGTAATTCACCCACCGCTGGTTTTATATAGGAAGTACCCAAGTACCTGTTGAATAAAATAAATAAAAATGGTAGTTAAGTTCTCAATGGTTAAGTTGATACATTCAATATTATAGGTTTAGGTAGGAAGGAGAAAATTGGAAAAAAAAATTAAGAAATTGGAAGTATAAAAGTAAAACAGAATCTTTATTGAATTTAATTTAGGTTTATAAAAATATTTATCTGGATAATATTTATATTCATTTAACGCCAATACGCCATTAAATCACTTTAAAGACCTTTGGCATTATTTTAATAATATGATTATAAGTTATTACTATTATTACATATTAATGCGATCCAAAGCTAGAAATCCGATATGAAATTAATAGGTATTAATATTTACTATCATTGATTAACTATTATATTCAATCAATGGTATATTATATGTACTAATAATTATATTAATGTGTTAATAAATAATATGAAGGTATTTTGAAGACAAACTCCAAAAATATTGCTTAAGATAATGACTCTTTGTGAGGAAACGTTTTTTTTTTCCGGAAGTACGTCGTTGATCATTCATTATTCATATTGTCATCACTCATCAAGTATTAATGTCAGAACTCCGTGTTCCCCATGATTGAAGGGTTATTGATATATGCGGGAACTAACGTAAAAACTACTGTGAGACTACTAGACTAGTGGAAGTATGATTCGACACTTTTTCGTGAATGTTAGAAATACGCGTATATATATGCGATGATGATTGATGACACAAGATTATTCAACCCGACAACCCCTATAATATATTGGAATAATTCGGTTCCGCTGGCGGTTCTTCATTATTATTATTTTTTTTTTCAAGTAAATACTTTTTTGGTAAGTCTGAAAATTTATAATTTCAAAGCAATTTACATTTAATATTTTATATGGCCAGATAGTGTATAACTTATATTTTAAATGTTTCGTTATTACAGTTATCCTACATTCCAAATGGTATAGTTGTCGGATATTTTCTTCTTAGTTAACTAAACGTACATCTTTTGCAATTCACTCAATTAAACGTAAATTATTTCTATACGACATGCGGGATGTGCTCGTGTATCTAAATATTCGGTAATTTTTCATTTCTCGCAGTGACTCGTACAACCCACAGGTTAGGTTATATCTATATACGCATTTAGTTCGTTATATTATTTCTATACTGTATAAAGTAATTGAAAAAAAATTATTTTTTAAGAACCTCTTCGAAAACGTTTTAAGAACTCCTATCGTGACCAGAGTATCGATAGGCTATATCTTGTGATTAATAATTTAATTTACTATTATACAAAACCATCTGTAACCGTCAAAAACGTCATGTATAAATGAAATATGTATATATTTATATGCATTATGCATCATACCTACTATACCTTCCATACCTATACGATAAACTATTTCTGTGATTTCTTTGATCGATAAAAATGCAAAAATTATTGTGGGTACCTACCTATATTACAATGATACTCTTAAATGTGTGTGATGATTTAAAATTAATTGTATATACTTTATACGTTAAAGAAAAAATTATCATAAAATATGATTATTAAACAGATAAGTATACATACCTATACTATCGACTTCTGTTATTACATTGTAGATTTACACGTTTTACACATAGTTTTACACACAATGTTACAGATTGAAAATCAGAAAAACAATAAATTAAATTTCAAAAACCATTTTCAAAACCTTTTAGGTCTTAAATAATTTTTCTAGTTATTAACAACCAATTTCTGTTTAAAACACACATTATTTATACATATATTTTACCTAATATATTTATATAAATAATTACTTAAAATCTGTTCTCGCTTATCTCATTTTTTCTATCGATATATACGTAGGAATCGTATTATTATTCTTTTTCTCTTATAGTTTCATTGTATTACTTATTTCTAATTGAACTTTATTTTATAATATTACGATATTGTAGATTGGATATTGGTCCAATAGGTCCGATGTATCAATTTATTTATATTAATAAATTGTAATATATAGTGGCTGGATTCCGATAATCAATAATCACTAATCAGTATAATATAATACATTAATACCTAATATATATATATATATGACACGGGTACTGACTATAGGTCCTACTAATCATTCTTCGTAAACTCTTAATTTCAAATCTGTACAATGATTTAAAACTTCCGACAAGGACGATTGATCCATGGATGCCAAGAATAATCACTATATATTCATGTAAATTAAGTACTTTTCGAGACATAATATACACCTCGTATATATTATTATTCCAGATGTTCTTTGTATACTTTTAATCTTGATGTACAAACATAAACCACAGTATAATGTATACACATTATACTCAGACTTTGAAAAATAATGATGATAACAACATAATCATTCTGATTCCGATTTTCACTCGTTATATTCATTATAATAATATGTATGTAGTATATCGTATATTGTATAATCTACATGCAACAAAAACCGTAAAAATATTATGTAATGTCTACTATATATTGATAAAAAAATACTACAATTTCATAAACGTGGTTCTTAAAATCATAGATTATTATGGGTCTTGTAAGTTTGGTATTATTTTTATGCGTCACAAAGCCTATATTTACTAATTTCACACATCCGAGCGGAAAATAATAATAAATTGTATAGGTACGCACCTACCTATATAAGGCTGTCGGCTAAAATATATATCATACTCAAAGTTTGAATTTCAAACATGCATTTTATCTTATTTCTCATTGTAGTTTTAAATTGTGAAGACATAGTATTTACGATACTCGGTATTTTGGTCAGTTGCCACCCAGAGAATAAGACAATTACCACCAAGTGGTAGGATGTTTAAAAATTACAATTGTATGTTTTCTAAGTGAACTATTTTTAAAGACATAGGTATCTAAACATTTTAATTCAACATGCGTATTATACTTATTGAATTATGCAATATTTTATTTATATTCATCTAGATTGCGCATTATTTATTTTGAAAACAAGTTTGGATTCCTCGTCTTATCTTATTTAGATCCTACCAACAACTCGTAAACAAATTTGGTCATTCACTTACTGAATTATCAAAATTTGACTTTAAAAGTGTAAACATTTTGTATACCTACATCTTTCTTTATTCGTCAACCATAGATGAAAGTTTTTTCAGATAAATACGTGAAGGAAAAAGTTATTCGTAAGATTATCTTCAACAAATTGTATACTAAATATGTTAAAACCCATTTTCAATGCTTAAAATCTTTAGTTTTAAAGTAAGTACCTAATGCTTGACAATTTATACAAAAATCCTCATAATTTGATTCTACTTGAATAAAAATAAGGTCTAACGTAAATCCACATCGGTAGGAATTGTCCGCAAACAGTTGGCAATTATCCACTATTCCGCGGGTTAGGAGTAAGGACTAATTATCCAGTTAGGCTATTGATCTATAAATTAAATATTTATAATAAAGTATTCAATCAGCACAAATAAATTAAAATAAATCATCAAGATGTGTATGGAAACATTGAAAACGTGTGGTATTATAAAAATATAGGAGCTATTTTTCATTGGAATTGTTTATACAAATAACCATAAGTCTATATATTATGTTTCTATTCATGCGTACCGACTAAAAATATAGGTGTTTACTGTTCATAATAAATAGGAAGGTTAATCATGTATAGATAACGGCTAGTATAATAGGCAATATAATATTTTAAGCCGATATACAGTGTTATATGACGTCACAATAAACATCGTATACCTACTACCTACATAGGTTAGGTAAATTCATGCTATTTAAAAAAGGGTTTCTGAAAAATATTAAATTGAAAATATTGCAAAAACTATTAGTGATCAAATATTTTAAATCAATTGTAATTAAAATATTATTTTTTAAACGTATGTTTATGTATATAGCCTTTGGTAACAAGAAAACAAAGAAAAAAACTGCTTACACATTAGTAATGAAATGTAAAACGATAAATATATTCGAAGCCTATTGGCTATTCGAGAAGCAATAAAAAAATATAACACGTTTGTAATAATGACCGGTACGGAAATAATATAATGCACTATTAATCTGTTTTAACACTCTTGCATTCGTTGCATTATTAGTAACAAAATGTGCAATTTTAGTTAATTAATTAAAAAATTAAAAAATACTAACTATAACAAGATAAAAATATTTAATAATAAATATTTGTCGATATAACGTTTGATGTTATTCATATTAATACTATTTATATTTGTACAATTGTATTGTTTAACCTTTAAAGTTTAAAGTATTATTCTGCAATTTGTAGGATTTAAATTATTATAACAGCACCTACGTAATAAATCGACAAGCTCTATCTGACAACATCGTCAACAACAATCAAAAATAATTTTTCTCCGGAAATAAAAGTTAAACGAATTATTATTGAAATAATCGTTCACCAAAGTAAAAAGTGTTGATGGCTCATCACAGTTACCAATTTATTTAAAATGAATTATCGTATACTATTAATTGAGCAATAATTACAATAAGAAACATAAAATAAATAATTCAGACTTTTCTAATTATAATATATACAATGATCATTGATCACCAATAACTTGTTGATAATTATAGTACAATAATAAATAGATTTCGACGATAAAACTCTTTTCTTGGACACTTCAGAAGACTTGATTGATTTCAACCTAAATTGATCTTAGACCCCCTGACAATCTGACATCACTAAACCCATTGGGAATTTAATCTTTATTATATGAAACATCTTTATTCTTGTTTTGTTACTAGAAAAATGTAAAAAGAATAAAAACATTTTTTATTCATACAAATATTTAATATTTTAAAAACTGAACCCTTTGTGGCCTCTGTCACTCGGTACTGCAATATTAAAAAATACAATTTGATGAGGATACGCTGTATTATTATGCCTATATTTTGTAAAATATGGTGAGTAAATTTTCGTTGATACACGAATAATATGAAAATAATTTTGAAGGTACTTGATTTCTTACACAAAGTTGATAAAAACCATTACATTTGTAGCCCTGCTGCAGCCCGTTATCCGAATATTTGTACTAATGCTCAAACAATTGCGTATATTTAGGTTTGCATATTATTTCTTTCAAGTGGATATCGATTTTCAATGTTTACAATACTACAAGATGGATTCTGAGTATTATGAACAGTTGTTTTCGTCCAGTCAGAAACTTGGAATTCTATACTTCTGCCTGGCCGGATTTGAAATAATGACGGCCCCAGAACATCCCCAAACAACGTCTAAGTATAGATCCCCCAACCTAACCTAAATAATGTCAGCTGTCAGTATACAAACATAATAATATACACGTCTAACGAACAAAAGATTGAAGTGTTCCGGGACATTATTCCTACGAAATAGAAAATGCGTTTAATTACCCATAATATTATTTTATGTAAATGAAAGTAGATATGTACTTTACATGTTATATTCAAGACATTTTATGTAAGTCGCACCTATAACGGTCAGTAGAGTACAGTTTTATAATTCAATTGATTTACGTTTTTAAAAACAAAAATCTATGCAAGATCCCGATATAAGAGACTCCCGGTTTAAAACTTTAACCTTAATGACTTTTATTATGACGTTAATTGAACGTTTTGCTTTACAACTTCTCAGAGCTTTTAGGAGCCCATAATTCTAAATTAATAATCATTTAATTTATCTTCCATCGAACACTTTCGAATTGTCGTCGAGTGCTAATTGTGAATGCGAGGAATGAACTATAGGTATATATTAATAAAGTAATTATTACATCATTCCCGCGATTTACTCCCTTCATTTATAATAAAACTATGACTGTGATCAAGTTAAATTTTTGTTTCTTTCTCGGCTGTAGCAATGACAAAAATCTTCAAGACTCTACCTTTTACAAATTTCTATCGATATAATAACGTATTTGTTCCGTTAAAAATTAACGATATTCTAGGACTCGAGAAGTCTTTAAGTTATACTTATAATTGACTTCGGAGCACATAACAATAATAATTATTGTTAAGACTTATTAGTATAAGCGTTTAGGATATTTGTTGTGATCGCTAAAAGGCGTATACGCTACTCGATATAATACCCATATAGGATCATAACACAGTGACGTATTTGAGCAAAGTTTCGGTCGTGGAAAGAGGGGCATATTTTTTTTTAAATTTTTTTTTATTATATTTATAGAATATAATTTAATAGTAGCGGGTTGTTACCAATCATACAACAATATAGTTCCCATTTAAATACAATTTAAATGGCGTTGAATAACAAAACGGAAAATTGCCCCCCCCCCCCCCTTGCATCCACATATTATGTCACTGGCCAATAATACAACACAATGCGATCGATACGTTAGGATTTGCAAGACTCGGGCAAATTAAATTACTAATCAAATTTTTAAATTCGAAATTTTTTTTAATTTTGGTATTATCTTCCGTGTATAGACACTTACAGCACGGTGGTAGCCGGAGATATGCGGTCGGGTATCCGGTCCAGATGCAGGAACATGCAGCGGACAGTCGTCTTGAAGCACATGCATTTGGCCGGGCACTCGGCGGCGGCCGATGGGAACGACGACAAGGAGAACACCAACAACAAGAGCAGCAGCACCATAGTCTTCCGTAAAACGACAACGGCGGCGGCGTCAACGCGGCGCCGACAGACGACGTGATGCATCGGCCGAGTCATCGTGCGGACTGGTCGCGGAGCACACTGCACAGTCGCACGTGCCTCTGCGTAACGTAATAAAAAAATAATATACAATACCGAACGGGGCCGGCGCTAGCGCGATCTGCGTTGTACGCATGGTTTTTTTTTTTTCGTCATTGAATAACGGTCATAGATTTTTAGTCCAGTTTCGGGTCTCTCTCCACGACAAAAAAACTGGAAAAACTCACTTGAGCGCGATCGCCCTGATATCGGCTTACCGCCAGAAAGCAACACGTATAGGTGGTGATTTTAACAATTTTTCAATGTTGGACCCACCAAATGTTAATGCAAAACGTATATATATTATTATAAGCTTGATATTTTCTCAGCTGCGCGGAAGAGTATTGAATCATATTACATAGGTAGGCATAATATATGATATAAATGTATTTTTGAAGGTCTCTTTTACTTGCGGCGCATTTTTATTTTTATGACTCGATGTTTTTTTGTACATACCTACGGTTTATGTCGTGTTCATATTGGTTTATCATTGAGTACTGTGGTTATCACGCCAAATACCTACTATTTAAATATAATATGTTAATGTCTAATTACTATTGCAACTGTAACAGGAAATAT
This sequence comes from Metopolophium dirhodum, assembly GCF_019925205.1. NCBI lineage: Eukaryota > Metazoa > Arthropoda > Insecta > Hemiptera > Aphididae > Metopolophium > Metopolophium dirhodum. The sequence goes on along the minus strand of NC_083561.1, from coordinate 29,358,914 downwards.
GTAACGCGAAGTATACCTATATATATAAATATATATAATAAATGTACAACCGAATAACGATTTAACTATAATTATATAATAATATATCAATATTATTATTATTCGGTTGAAATTGCAACTTTAACAGTCAGAAAAAAATATTGGTATCCAGCCGAAAACCATATGTTTTAATAAATATATTTATACATTTATATAACAAATATATACACTAGCTGAATATCCCGGCTTCGCCCATGTGCGGTTTTGTGGGAAATCCTATATAGTATAATATATTATAATATTATGCTAAATAAGTGTATATCTCGGAATGAGTGTATCTCAGTTTTAGTGTACCTACTTCAGTTCATACAGAAATCGGCGTCAGTGTACCCTAGCTTTGTGTAATAATTTGACCTAGATGGACAACCGCAAGTCGTGGATTGGATTTAGTACTTGGTATATTTTTTAACGTGGATTTAAACTATTTATACTCTCTAAACTTTTCTGATGTCAATCTCTGAGATTTTAATCAAATTCAATTTAAAAGTTTTTGAGTATGTATAAGCTACATAATTTGGTATAATAGTTTCGTTAATCAAAGCCATGTAAACGTGACGATTTGATGCACGCTAGTAACTGATCTGCCCGATTAACCAATGGCAACCAAATGTATACAAAAACATTTTGATTTCCACGAATTTCAAGATCTTGAGATCCCTGTCTTACCACCTCTTTCAAAATATGCGAATGTCACGGAAAATCCTTTATTATCGCACATCTAGATCATTGGATAACCCAGTACTATTTCAAATTTCAAGTTCGTACGTTATGTAGTTTTTGAGATGTAGAGATGACCAAGTGAGTGGTATGTGACTTGTATATATAATTTTTTTTCTGACTGCTGTTACGATTGCCATGACAACCAAACGATAACGAAGATGAAATTAATATTATAAAATTTTAATATAGCGTTGTAGTGCCTAATAACTAGCAACCTATAATTAGTAACGATAAATTCGTTGCCTTAGCAACCTTGTTAAGGGGCCTGCTCGTGTATCGTTAATAAGGGGCAATATTTAGGCAATATATAAATTCCCGTCTGTGTTGGGAAAAGATGAATTTATGTTTTGTTTTCTCGTCCAGTGTGGATCCGGTATTATACATTTAATAACTTAATTAATGACCTTACTTTACCTACGTAGTACCATTGGTTATAAATAGTAGATAAATACTATAGTATACTTATAGTATATATAATGAATGGTAGATACCATACGTTGAAAAACGTTTAGGTATAATACCTACTTTATGTTTATGTATTTTAGAATATACAAAACTAATATATTATTAGTATATTCTAAAAAAATAATTTGAATATTTTGGGACATTTAATTACTTAATTATTCTTTTACTTACACTTGATTGGTATTTTTTAAATTTGTTGATATGATACTTAAACCTAGATTTACAACAATATTCGAATTTGGTCAAATACCCTGCAAAGTGCAAATATAATAATATTATGACCATTAAATGTAGAATAAAATAATATTGTAATCGATTGATTTAAATAGACAACGATTACGAATAACTTGCACGTTTGTGTTAGGATCACGTGTTAGGATAATGTAGATACGACGTGAAATCAATAATGTAATCTATAATAAAAATACCTAATTTATATGTAATTAGACTACAAATGGATAGCCTGATAGAGTAAAAGTCATGAATGTTATTAAAAGTTGGTGTACCTACCTAATCTATGCAACTTAAGGGGACGTTACAGTGACATTTGTTGTCTCCGTCTTACAAGTGCGTAACATAGCAAATTTTACGCACAGCAGAACACGTTTATCTCCGTTAGTTTAAAAATTAGAGCGAATTGACCTCTTATAAAATTTAAAGGTAAGATTATTATCTAGACAATGACGTAAGTTTTTTCATTATAATTCAATTTAAAAAGCGAGTTATGTGTATTTAAAAATTGTAAACTGTTTGTACATCTTAAAATACTCATAACTCACTTTAAAATTAAAATATAATAAAAAGCCTATCTCATTTTCTAGATAATAATCTTAGCTTTAAATTTTATAAGAGGTCAATTCGCACTCATTTTTAAACTAACGGAAATAAACGTGTTCTGCTGAGCGTAAAATTTGCTATGTTCTGCACTTGTAAGACGGAGACAACAAATGTCACTGTAACGGCTCCTTAATTAAAGTATATATTATCAATTATCAATACATAATTTATATTTTTTTATGATACACGCTGCATTTTTTACTGGTATTATGATACGCATACAAGTTTTTTGTTAGGTAAGCCCATTAGATCAAACCTAATCAAAAGTCTAGTTTTTACCATATTATATAATTTAGTATGTACAGATTTATTCACAAGACATGCTCACTCCTTCCTCTTATATCCTTTAATAATGGATTTTGAAATTCAAGGATCATATTTTCTTATACATTTATTTTTTAAACTTTTTAAGCATTGTCCTGTGGTGATACAAACTTCTCTTTTTCAAATTAGCTTCACCTTTTTTTTAAGTAAGCAGATAAAATTATGATTTTTTGAAAACATCGATGAATCTAAATCGAAATTGTAAGCTGTAGCCTGTAGAAATGATGTTTTATATCAAATAATATAAGTATAAATATATGTACTATTTAATATACAATATTACCTATAGATTAATATTAATCAGCATTATTTTCAATATTATTATCACGAACTATTATAGTTTGTAGATCATAATGGTTAATAAATCCAAAACCACAAATTCAAATTTCGTTTTAAATATAACATTATTTTCAAAAATATCAACTGATTAACGGTTGATTAAACAAAATAAAAAAATAGTTATCATTTTAAAAAGAGAAGTTTGTATTTCTTCAAGCGAATCCTTGAATAGTAAAACAAGATTATTAAGTACATAAAATTATGGTAATTAAGTATGTTAAGAAATTCCAAAACAACAGAATTTAAAAAATCCATTATTTAAAGAAAATGGGACGGAGCAAGTTTGGAGATCACTCTGTATATTCCAAGTAATAAGTAATTATCTCAAAAAGGGAAAATATCTTATATATTTAATACACAATACCTATTATAATTTAGTGGATTTTTTATTCATTTATTATTATGTACCTAAAGTTATTAAAAAAATATAATATAAAATGTATACAATATAATAATATATTATGTTATCAATGTTATCATTATGTAGGTACTATTATGAAGAAACCAGTAGGTACAAGGTTGTACACATGAATAAACAGAGTAGCTATATTAGTTACAAGGTTTATAAGAATACATAATAATATAGCCATATTACATTATGGCTATATTATATGCATGTAAAAGAGTCTTTTCATTTTTTAGATTAAGATTTTGTTTTTTTTTGTTAGTGAAATATTGATAATAATGAATAGATAATCTCAAAAAGGTGAGAATAGTAGACTGTAGCTTATAGGTATAGCGATGATGGATAAACTCTACTGAGAAATATAAATTTAATGAGATAACAACCGATGGTCAGTGTTAATTTATTGAAGTATGCATTATTATGTATAAAATATGAACACGTGTGTGAGTTATGTATACAACTGCATTAAATAAAGTTTAAGTGGAAAATATTATGATATATGAAAAAAGGTCAAAGACAAACAACAACCAATGGATCAAAATCCTATTATTTTGGTCCCATGCTTTTCTCATTACGTATAATTTATAAAATATAATATAATACAGTAATATTTAACTCGTTTAAACTATATAAAATATAGTTAAAAAAATGATTTCATTAGATTTAATAATTACATATAATGCATAGGGAATATTGAATAAAACGAATTATTAATATAAACATTTTTAATCTTAGAAATCTATACAGTAAAATACAATGATTATTAACAATTATATTATATACGAAATATCTCTTTGAACCAATGAACAATGCTATAAAAATTGGACTGAGCAAGCTTGGAGATCACTCTGTATATTCCAAGTAGTAAGTATAGTTGTCTCAAGAAGTGTAATCTTATATAATATACATAATACCTATTATAATTATTATTATTTATAAATAATTATAATCAATGCTATTAGTAATAAATTCTAATATAAATTCTAATATATTACACAAATAATTTATAATAGTAGGTATATAATATACACCACGCCAACACGGCAAACATGTTATCTGTGGGACTGTGTATCATTACCAAAAACGAACACGTAAGAATTCTTATAATATATTAATATGTATGGTCGACTGGCCGAGTATCACTTTGGTAGTTAGGTAAATCATACATTTATGAATTTATGATATACAATCATTACTCATTATTGAGATGTTTACTTGGATGTTACGGGAAATATTAAAAGTATTTAAAACAATTTAATAAAAAGATAAAAAATTATCCATACTGTTTCGTAAGTCAAAACTCGTAATAATTTAGTTTCTATGTTAAATAATATAATATTTTAGATGTAGAATAATATAATATACTGCCTATGTGGCTATGTACAAAAATAAAAGGATCAATATTCGTTTTTCATAAGGTAGTTAAAAACCCGTGGTAACAGAAACTTTGTTTCTTCAAGAAAAAATTGTGTTAATGTTTCTTTGTCAATTTTTTTGTCAATTATTTGTGCATGATGCGTTTATACTTTCTTAGCTTCCAAATTACTTCGCAAAAAACGTATTACGTAAAGCATATGGTTTTGTTTTATACAAGTCGTCAAATATACTTCGAACCATATTCATAGTTGGCGTGGCAATTTTTTTAAATATCTTTTTACGTAACATTAATAAATTGTGTTAATTATTTGTGTTTTGGTAAATAATTCATACAAAATTAATTTTTTTAAATTTTACTTTTAAAATCTATTTCATGCACACATTAATATATTATGCATACAATAAAATTGAGGCGCAAGTTTCGAATATACAATGCAGATTGACAAGATAATTTCAATTCAAACAATTATGTTGTACCTACTACGACTTATATAACATTGAAAATCATTTCAAAATGGTAAAGTTCGTTAGCAGTACTACATAATAGATTAAAATATTAAAAATTTTTATAATATTCCATGGTATAGTAGGACAGTTTTTTATAGCACCTAATAATAAAAATATATTATAGATAATGTTATACCATATTGGCATATTAGTAAATTAACGAATCTTTATGGTTGAAAAAATATATATCAGCTTAATCTTAAGAAAACAAATCCTATTTATAAAACGTGCCTCATAATAACTTTTTAATAAAAATTGCATAACATTTTTACTTTAAGACTATGCATTTGTTTGCATAAAAATATAAAATATTAGGTATATTACTCATTTGGTGTAAAAACAATTATTATTTAGGTATTTTTATTGTGGAGAATTTAATTCTGAATGAATGTATTTAGCTTCATATATTTTCCAATGGTGTAGTATATAATTTCTCGCCAAGTAAATAAATTATTGAAACAAAATAATTGTACTTTAATTCGATTTACTTAGCATTTATTTATGATATCACATCTTTTAGTGCACTAAAAAGCATGCTTAAAGTCTTAAAGATTTTTGGTGTGATAACTGTTTCTTAATTTATTTTATCGCTAAGTTTCTTTTTTTTATTCAATAAGTACTTTTCATTATTTTTTATTATTTGTTTGTCATTATTCACTTTAGTCAGCATATTTATAATTAAATAATATCGTACACGAGGTGCGAACAGAGTAATAACTAATAACACACTAATACACTAATACTAGTAATAATTACAATTTAACAAATTACATTTAATAAAGTATAATAAATTTAAGGTAATTATTTAATGAAGTGATAGTCGCAGTGTTGCCAGGTTTTGAAAGAATGATGATTGTACAGTGTCTATAAAATTATCGTATTTCACTAGAAATTATTGTATAAAATAAAAACAGTCGATTGTACAGTAAAATAATAAACTAAAACTTTAAACTATATTGTAGTTCTGCCAGTTCTGGTTACTTTATTTTATATTTTACAATATGGTATACACACAATACGCAAGTCACTAATATAATAATAATATATTGTACCTATACAATACACAAGTCACAAATAAAATAATTATACATTTTTCACAATATGTCATTATACAATACGCAATTCGCTAATATAATAATAATAAAAAAAAAACATGGTATTACTCCAAACATGGTGTTACAGCCATTTTCCGCCAAATCTAAATTAAATTATACATATTATAGTTATTCAAAAAAATAATATTTATTAAGTGGGTAAAAGTTATATTTGTATTTTTTTTATTGATTTAACGTTCACGTGTGTCTTGGTTTATCGGTTAGTTATTGTGTTGTATTCGTGCAAAATTAAAATGATTACAAATTGTAGTGATAGGTCATAGGTAAGATTTTAAAATTAAAATTGATATAGATATACGAAAAACGTTTCAAACTTAAATAACTTTTTTTCGAATAAAATAAAAACAGAATTTCACAGACAATGTTTACTTTTTATGTGGTGAAAATTTCTTTTCTTAGTTATGACTGTAACCTTTTCGGTTCTTACAAGCGCTAAACAGTTTTTGCTATATTTTCATTCGTAAGACGGTCGACGGAGACTACACATGTGGGTGTAGCGTCCTCTTCACAATAATTAATAATGATCTAATTTTTTTTAATAATTACATTTCATTACTTTTTAATTGTGTATTATCTTTTTGTTCTTTCGAAAAAATGACCCCCCTAATTATAGTTCTAGATCCACGCCTGGTTATAACAAGGTTTATTTTATTTGTGTATCATACAAAGAGTCATTGACGAAGGATATGCATTATGCAAATTCTGATTTTTGGAATTTTAAAGTCACACGAGTTTTAGATCTTGTATGATAATATAATAATGGTATACCTTCGACTATATTATAGTGATAAACATGATATTACCGTTTACGTTAACCATCGCCTCGAAAGATTTTCGTCCAAGAGAATTGGACGCCACGCACTTATATTGACCGCCGTCTGTTCTTTCCACTTTAGATATAATCAATGTATTGTTTTGAAATACCTGCAGTAAGTAGTATACTATGGATTAATATTTAAATCAACAGTACAGTAATTTGAAATATATTACACTAAATAATAAATATTATAAAGTAAAATAAATTATAAAATTCAACTAGGTACTGACAATAGGTAGGTACATCTTAAAAAAATAACCGGGCAAGTAACTCTGCTGTAAATATATTATTAATAGACAACGAGTGTTGTTCATAATATATTATATTTTATTGCAATATAAATAATGGATATGCATAATATGTAAAATTCAAATTCAATGTTAAATCATTGCATGTTTAATAAACATTGTTTATACATTTTAACTTAATTTAACTACTTAATTGACTTAGTAACAAATGTCAACATTTTAACTTCGAATAAAAAAAATGTGCCTATTTATGTATTTACGATATTTTTAAATCATTATAAGAACGACTTCCCAGGAACCTTATCTTAAAAAGTAAAAATCTTTGACCAACATTTTTAGGAAACCCAGTGGCGTCATTTCAGTTTTCAATAGAGGGGGCAAAGGTTTTGACCGGCTCGAATAGGTAAAAAAAAACCATATATTCAATGGATATAAAGTAAATAATGAATAGAACATTTTTTAACAACAGTGCACGATTATTAATATATAAGCTGATTTTTCACCTGGTTTGCTCGAAAGATCAATTGCAGTATATCTTAAAATTATCTTACCTGAACTCTTTGGTCAAGTTCTAGATCCTTGTCGTCTTTGGCCCACGTTATAAAAGGTTCCGGGTCTCCTACAGCTTTGCACGAGAGTTGTAACTGTTCACCGACCGACACCGTCTTGTTCTCTGGTACCACGGTTACATCCGGAGACGCTGTATGTACAACATAATATACAATACATAAGTCAAAATCACCACATTATTAAATAAAACAATTCGTTCCCGACAACATCTGTCAAACAATAGTAACCATTAAGGCGAAACGCACTTATTGCCGGCTGTACAACAATAAATAGGTACAGCACTGTTGCAGACAATATAATATGTAGATTATAGCATATAATATTATGTTATATATTTTATGTCTTTTCAGTCAATTAGAATGATTACTCACAGCAATGAAAATCGTCTTCGGTTATTTCCATCAGATATTTTTTGTTTATTTCGTCGGGAAAATTACACGTCGGGGACACCATCGAGAAGTCAGTTGTATTCAGCACGTTTACAAACCACAGAATATCGCAATCGCACGTCAACGGGTTGTTGTCAAGCCGTCTATAGTAGAAAGCAGTAATATTTTTTTAGACAAATATATAATTCAAAAATATAACAATTATTATAATATTAATAATATAATATATATTGTACGCAGTTCATGCTGACTTACAAACGACCCAACGACGTTAATGAATCAAATATTCCAGGTGGAATTTTTCTTATCATATTGGTGTGTAAAAACCTATTTAAAAAATATAAAATGTCATTTTCACTTGGCTGTACAATACGATCACATGAAAAATGTATTTAATACTTACAGTATATTCAGTTTTGTAAGTCCCTTAAACATTTCGAAATCGAGCTTATGAATTTTGTTGTGATGCAAGAATAAGGATTCCAAACTCGTTAAGTCATTAAAAACCCTAGTCTCGATGTTTTCGATATTGTTTTTATACAATAATCTAATAATTAAATAATTTATTATATAGGTAATAATATTATATAAATAAATATATAATCACTAGCTATTTGTTAATTTATATTCTTACAATCTCCGAAGCTTCGAAAGGTTTGCAAATGCACCATTTTTCACATCACTTATATTATTGTAGCTCAACATTCTGGAAATATGTTTACATTCTGGATTATAATTAATTAATAATGTCTACACATTTAAAAGTGTTTATATTAGGTATATTATAACTCACAAAGTCTTTAACTCTGTCAGATGAGTTAATGATTTCGGTTCGATATCCCTGATTTTATTATAACTCAAGTTCCTGGAATACAATACAATTTGTTTAATTATTATCATACAAAATATATGATTATTTCATAATATTATTGGCCCTCGTGTTATCGAAATTATTTTACTTGTTTTTCTATTTTTTATGTACTTAGGTACCTACGGATATTGATCATGAAATATATTACGTTTTAAAATCACATGTTTAATTTCGAGTGAAAACAGTGATCGTCTGAATCAAGGGGTCAAATTGATGTTTATCACTTAGTACTACAACCTCAAATCATATATCAATAATTTATTACGAATTTGTTCAAGCTACTAACTTGTTTTTTTACAAGCCGGAAACAAACACACCAGTGCTATCTTGACGTACACTTTCTTATTTCAATTCAAAATTGGTATCAACAATTGGCTACAAATTGGCTACATTTTGCCACGCTTTTTTTTATAATTTTCCACCCACTGGTTATTTCCGGAATTCCCAAAAATAAAAAATTTCCCAGCACCGTAAACACTACGAATTGGGTATCAAAATGTTGCTGCGAATTTGCTACATTGACTAAATACTTGGACATAGGTATCGGGATTTTGCTATTTAAATGTTACATCATAGTAAAGTTTATGTCTTAATGTTCATATTGTTTTATAATACATGTTATAAGCGGGTTTTATAAGTTTGTCTCCGCTCACTGTATTAGTCTATCTATAACATTTCCAATATTTCGCGAGTTATTAACAATTATTTGATACCCATACTTAATACAATTTTGCCACATCCAAAATTGGTTCGTGACCCATATGAGATATTATTATTATTATATTTTATCTAATAACCGATGATGGTTATGTGCATTGTAATTTCCTGAAATGAACCATTTTGTAGGTACCTACTCATTGATTTCTATCGTTTATTATGTCGGAGAACCATACTTCCGGAGAACTATTGAAGAAAAAAGGAACTACAATATACATGTTAGAAGGTCAATGGCATGTGGAATATCCATGATGATCTAATAACCAAAGTTAAAACTTAAAGGATTACACAAAAAATTGAAGTCCAGCCACAAATTATATTTTATGTAAACAAGTAAAATAAGTAAAATTGTATATATAACATACTCGTAATGTAGAGTAATTTACTATGATTGTAGGCCATAGCTTTTGTTTCGGAGATAACTTCTTTACAGTCGGTACAAAACTAAAGGTTGTCATGATTCATCCACGTATTGTTTTAAGCATGACTCGACAGGCAGGCATCAAGTAAAAAGACCAAGACTTGGATCATGCCGTGGATTGGCAAAGAGAGTAAAAGTTTCTCGATTTTATTTACATTTTGTATCGAATACTGTTTTCAGTTCCAGAGTCCACGGTACAGGATGAGATCCTTTGGATTTGGTACCATTGAAAATCACATGTAAGTTGTAACGGTGCTTAAAGATCCGCAGCACAGGGAGGTTTTTGTCTATAAAAGTTTACCATGCCTAAGAAACGGCGTAGACCTCGCACTATCTTCGGTAGCAGGAATTCTTGTAAGGCGACCACACGTTCAGAAGTAGGGCGTGTATCGGAAGATAGAACAAGGTACATTGGCGCAACTAGGAGGGGGGCTAGGGGAGGCTTAGCCCCCTGACTAAGATTTAGCCCCCCTAAAATATCCCTTATTGATTTAGATATAAGCCTCCTATACGTTATTTTTAATAAATAGTTTTACTAGCCCCCTTCCCCCCCAGAATTATAACCCTAGTTGCGCCTATGACAAGGTACCCAAGGTCTGTTTGACTCGGTCGACCACCAACCCACGATTTTCATAATAAATGTAATTACTTTGTTGTTAATTTAAAAATATTAATCGTAGGTGCTTGAAAGTTCAACCTACTGTACATATTACTAATGATGGAGGGGGACAAAGTCAAAAGTCTCTGATATTACAGCATATATAATTATTTTATTAAGAGGTGTTTACATGTATGGATTTCGTGCTCACTCCCGGTCCATTGTGTTTATTCCTGTGTATATTGCGTGATCAGCAAAACACACACACACACACACACACACACACACACACACACACACACACACATGTCGCTGTGCTGTACAGTTGGTTACAGATGGGTCACTGTATAATATATGGTACTAAATGTGAATTCAATGATATAATACCATTGTATACGAAAAACGATTTTGAGCTGGACGGTTTGTCAGTCAAGGATATTTTATATTGTTATTACTTATTAATTATTATTAACACAGTAGCCGGTAAGTTGAATTAGTATTATACAATTATAACAAAATAACAAAAACCGTTATTCTTAGTTTTTTAATATTATGTAATTCCCTCCAAATTTGAACTGTGTTTTTATATTTTTGAGATTTTTTGGTTACAGAAGAACCTACATACGTGGAACCTTGTTCTACGTTTTCAATCCTTAGCTATAAAAGTTGAACATTTTATAAATGTTTAACTACAAAATCATTTTTTAATTTTTAATTTGATAAATTTTATTGACATTTATAGAAAAAAACTAAAATAATTAAAAATTAAAAACGTCCGCAAACATCTCAAAACGAGTCAAAATATTTTCAAAATGTTATCAAGTCTAGGAATTGATAAAATAAATATATAATATAAATTACAAGTGTATACAGTTATTTGTTTTTGAATTACAACAAAATAAGAAAATATCTACTTGAGAAATCGAGTGAATATCCAATGTTGCAAAAATGTGAACTTCAAACGCTGAAACGCTCATAAAAATCTCATTTTACTTTCTTATAAACTTTTTTTGATATTAGAGACATTTTATGTAAGTCGTAAAATGGTTAGTAGAGTAAAGTTTTATATTTAAATTAATTTACATTTGTATAAACAGAAATTAATTCAAGATACCGATTCGTAAAAACCTATCGGTTTAAACTTTAACGACTTTAAAACTTCATACTTTATAACTACTCAACACTTTAATTAGGTACCTATAAATTCTAAATTAATAATTATTTAATAACTTAATATACTATCTTTCCTCAAGGATTTTTAACACTTTCGAGTTGTGGGCGATTACTGATTGTGAATGCGAGTGATGAACGATATTATATTAATAAACTCATTACATCATTCCCGCGATTTAGGAACTCTCTCCCAACTCTCTCAAATAAAATTGCGATTGTGGCGATCAAGTGATATTTTGGTTTCTTTCTCTGCTATAACACTGAAAAAATCTTTAAGACCCTTGTCAAATTTGAAATTTCTATCGATAATAAGGCACGACAAAACAAAGTTTCGTCAAAATGATCAATACTCTAGGCCGTACTTAAAATTAACTTCGAAGCACATACAACAACAATAATTATTGTTATGACTTATTAGAGTTATGTATGTCATAATAACTTATATATAATACGGTTGTGGTCTTGTGCACGTTTAGCGATATTTTTTTGATCGCGAAAAGACGTATACGCAACTCGATATAATATCTATATAAGATCGTAACACAGCGACGTATTTGAGCAGTATTCAGTAGTGGGGGAAAAGGGGAAAATTATTTTTAAAATGTAATTGATTTGATTTAGATTAAAAATATATAATTTAATATTTAAAAAGGTACCCATTTAAATACAATTTAAATGGCATTTAATAACAAAACGGGAAAATGCCCACCTTGCGTCCACAAATATGCGACTGGCGTTTAATAACACAAATACACAATCATTGATAAATTAGAATTCGCAATACTCGAGAAAAGTAAATGACTAAAGTACATTTTCAAACTCGACACCCGGCGTTTTGACTTTAGTATATTTTCCATATTATAGTCTACTTACAGCTCGGTGGTAGCCGGAGATATGCGGTCGGGTATCCGGTCCAGCTGCTGGAAAGAGCAGCGGACATTCGTACCGATGCACGTGCATTTGTCCGGGCACTCGGCGTTGACCGATGGAAACGACGACAAGGATGAGAACACCAACAGCAAAAGTAGCAGCGCCATAGTCCTCCGTAAAAAAGCGGCGGCGGCAGCGTCTTGATGCATCGGCCGAGTCATCGCTCGGACTGGTCGCTGAGCACAATACACAATCGCACTTGCCGCTGCGTAACGTATTAAAACGTAATATACAATACCGAACGGGTCCGACTCTGATATCCGCTTACCGCCAGAAACCGACACGTATGGTGATTTTAACAATTTTTCAATGTTGATGGAGTATTTTGTTTTAAAAAAAAAAATTTAGGACTTCGGTCGGTTGGACCCACCAAATTTTAATGGAAAATATATACCTACTATTATAATTTTGATAATTTCTTAGCCGAACGGAAAGCATTGAATCGTATAGGTAGGCATATAATATGTAATGTGCATACCATAGGCGTGCGCACGGATGTGGCTTATAGGACTATAGCCACACCTGAAACCTTTTTTAGGTAGGTGCTTAGGTAAAGAGACAATAACTCACTTTTTGTAATGTATGGTAAAAAATTAATAACAGGTGAACAAAGATTAATATATTTTAATAATTGTATTATTAATTCACATAATGTTTGAACTAATATTGTACTATGTATCAGTTTTAATTATCAATTTTATTTCTTCTTACCTATGGTATGTATGTCTATTTTATTTTATTTTTTTTTTTAGGAGGGTTTTGTCATGGGGTGGGTGGTCAAAAAAAATAAAAGCCACACCTGAAACAGGAGTTTGCGTACGCCTATGGTGCATTTAATATATAAATATGTTTATGGTGGTTTCTATCATTTGGGGCCCATTTTTATTTTTTAAGATTCGATGATTTTCCGTGCATATACGGTTTATGCTGTGTTCATATTGGTTTAAAATTGCGTTTATCATGCAAATACCTAGGTACTATTTAAATATAATATGTTAATGTTTATTTGCTATTGCAAATGTAACGGGAAATATATATATATAAGAAATGTATAATCTAATAACGATTTAACTGTAATTATATAACTATAATCGATATATTTTATCTACAATTGGTCTAGGCGTCATATATCCTATGGCCTTATCACAATGGCTTTAGGGGCACCATATGGGTGGGAGCAGGGTGTGCCTCGGAAACCCTGAAATTTTTTTATCTACAATATTGGCCTAGGCGTCATTGATACTATGGACTTGCCGCCTTTGGCCTTCAGTTTGCAATCTTTAATTGTGTATTTTCCAATTTGTTTGATATCCTAATTTCAAGTATAGGTAAATATTAATAAAATTCATGCGTTTAAAAATTTTAAAACAATAAAAAATGAATGATAAAGTACCTACCTAAAATTTGAATATTTTATATTTAATTTATTAATTTATTTGTTATGTATGAAAGCTAAGTATGTTTATGAAAATTATAAAAATTCTATAGTGATAACACGAGAAACACGATTGGCCTGGCTGGTGGTGGGAAAAAATTGGCCTCTTTAATTGTTTGCACACACTTAAAAAAAATAAAATGGCGCCCCTGGTTATAATATAATATTATATTAATATTGTTATAGTTCGGTTGCGATATTGAAACTTTAAGTATCAGAAAATAAATATTTGTATTCAGCCCGAAAACATATGTTTAAATAAATATATTTATACGTTTATATAACAAATATATACTAGCTAAATATCCCGGTTTCGCCTGAGTGGTGTGAGATTTTTTTATGGGAAATCCTAATAGTATATAATATTATGCTATAATGTAAAATCCATGCTGCACTTCAACTAATACATTTTTTATTTTCTCCGATCAATATTGTTTTAAAAAACAAAAAAGTGATAAGACCATCGAAAATAGAAGGTTCAATGCTTTTATCGTGAACATTACTGTAAATATTTAAAATTCATTGTTGATAAAATACTCTATATTAATTTGTAACTATTTTAATATGTTATAGAATGCCAATGAACTGAAAATTGTACATATTTTCACTTATTCTAAATTAAATATTTCTTCTAAAACTACCTTAGAGTTTACTAATATATTTGATGTGCTTTTTAATTCATTTGAATTAAATTGAATTCAATTAAATTTTCACGCTTTTTGGCCCAATAAGTAAAATTTTATTATATTTATAAAAAAAAATTTAAATTTGAAATTGTCTTTAAACAGCTCAAAACAAGTCAAAGTATTTTCGAAATTTGATGGTGTTAAGAAACTGAAAATACAGAGTGTGGCAGTCAAATCCGACGATTTGAAAAAATAAAAAAAAATAGAAAAACAATTTTTTATTAATTTTTTGCCAAATAAATAAAAATTACACAAGTGGAATTTTATGTTATTTATTTAAAAACTTCATTTTTTAAAGATTGTTTCAGGCAAATGCCTTCCTTGGTTAGCCACGCATTACTACTACGGGGTGCGGCAGTCAAACCCGAAGATTTTAACAAGAACTGGTGTGCGTGGCAAAAGTGGTAGAGATTTCAGGTATGTTCTTATCGCTTTTAAATATCCAGAATTTAGTAATCATTGGTCGAGTGAACAGCGTGCGTTCGCGGTAAAAGCGTAGGTATTACAAAAGTAATGATATATGTAGTAGTAATGTGTTGCTAACCAAGGAAGGCATTTGCCTGGCATAATCTTTAAAAAATGAAGTTTTTAAATATATAACATAAAATTCCACTTATGTAATTTTTATTTGTCTAGCGAAAAATTAATAAAAAATTGTTTTTAATCGTTGGATTTGACTGCCGCTCCCTGTATAAACATTCAGTTAAATTTTCATTTATCTACAGTTATTCGTTTTTGAATTACAACAAAATAAGAAAATCACTACACGAAAATTCGAGTGAATATCCAATGTTGTAAAAATTTTAACTTCAAACGCTGATAAAAATTTAATTTGACTTTCTGGAAGAGACTTTTTTTTATAAAATTAGATACACTTATGAGGAATCTTGTACTCCATTTTTAAATCTTAGATTTAAAAATAAACATTTTTTTGAATTTCTAACACTAAATAATTTGCACATTTTCGTGATTTTATCGTATTTTCTCAAGATATATAAACTTGAAATGCTTATAAAAAAAAAATGTGGCTGTATATTTTTAATATTTTTGAACTACTATTAGAACAATGTATTAGGAGCCTAATATGAAATTTTCATCCTTTTTTACCCAACAAATAAAATGTTATTAATATTCATAGAAAAAAAAAACTAAAAATTTCCATAATCAGTTCAAAAGAAATCAAAATATTTTGAAAATTTTAACGTGTATAGAAAAGACTAATATAAACAACCAGTGAAAATGTCATGTACAGTGATTTGTTAAATAGTTAACACCAAAAACCAAAATCGGTTTTGTCTAAAATTCGATTACATTCAAGTGACCGTTATAAGCGTTTCTAAAATCAAATACATTTGAAATATGTATAGGTACCAAACGGATGTGATGTCCTACAAAATCGAGGCTCGGTGACGTAACCGAGAGATAATAATATTTTAGCTGATATATAGGTTTTGTCTAAAATTCGATTTTATTTTTTGCCGAAAAATTCCCGGCTTTCCTTCATTTTTTTTCTCTCATTGTTTTTAAAAAATTACTGGGAATTTTTTACCTCCCAGTGCACCAACGAGATTAACTTTCCCATCGAACACGATACTGAAGTTGAAAATCGGAATGTTATTTCGACTACTAATCATGCACACACATAAATAAAAAATGAAAATAAAACATACATTATTTATTTATTTATTTACGGAACAAATCCATTTACAATAGTAATATAATATCCTACTAATATTATAAATGCGAAAGTTTGTAAGTATGTCTGTTACTCTTTCACGTGAAAGCTCCTGAATAGATTTTAATGAAACTTTAAAATAATATAGCTTATACATCAGAATAACACATAGGCTACAATTTATAAAGATATTAGTCGGTCTCACTTGTCTCACCGTAACGCGCCATAAGATGTTTCGCTTAAAAAAGGTAATTAAACGTCTTTTTTTTGCAGTTCATCAATTCTTTCTTCAGGTGTTATTATTAAGTAACTCTTATTTATTGATGTTTGGTTAGGTATTCATTCCAGCATAATTTGTTGAAATGCTACACAAAATATACAAAACGCTTCATTGTCTAGGCATATCAGAATATACACTAACCAAGGAAAGCTAGCAAACCATTTATATTGAAAGTGAATCATTAAATTTAACAAATTGTTTATGCAACCTTGCACAACTGTCTTACGTTAAAATTAATAGTTAATTTCCAATTTTCATATAATATAAGATATCTTGGCCTATACTCGTTCAATGAAACCAGTTATAAAAATATTTTATTTTTATTAATAATACATAATATTATTACCTATTATAATATTATTATAAGGGGTCTTAAAATGTTTTTTATCATAACTCTTGGCGTTCTTTGGTCAAAAACTTGAGAATTCAATACAAATGTTCCTCGTGAGATTTTTTCACTGGTTGAAAAAAAACCGAATGTATATCCACAGAATGTGGATCAACGACACGAACGGCGTATTACATTATTACATTTTTATTACATTATTACATTGTTATTACATTAATACATTATTACGTTATTACATTATTACATTGTTATTACATTAATACATTATTACGTTATTACATTATTACATTGTTATTACATTAATACATTATTACATTATTAAATTATTACCACAGAATATGCAAATACAAATATACAATATACAATACACAATACACAATATGACATTATTTCAGCGCAAAAGTAAAGTTAGAAGGTATGTAGGTACTCTATATGCTCTGACATACGACCGCTAAACGGCACATAACAGGTGACAAAGAGCCGACGGTAGTACATACGTACAGTGCATGAAATACGTGAGGCAAGCCTACACTAACGACAATGGAGGACACGATAAACAGTTTCAGAATCCTGGCTGTACACAATAGTACCAGCCAACATGGGAGTGAGATTACAGTGGGAGGGGAGGGGGCGTTTAAAAAACCTTTTAAACTCTATAATATACATTTACTGGTCTACCATGTCAATAGAGCCACAACAGCAAAACAACCGCCTGACAAATTTCTTCGTCGAACGCCAAAACGAACGTCTGTGGTCGACCACAGTTACAGGCCCTCCATTGGTGATTCGCGTTGTATTCAAAATCTTCAACTCTGGAGCATCACCACCTAAATCACGATTTCCCGACGATTCCGGTCTCTGTATATCGCTGGTGACCTGCAGAAACTTTATATTTGGCGTTGATTGCCACCCAATATCTGCAGGTTTCTCGCCAGCTGAATTTGGACGCATGAGAATATTTGGCGTGGATACACTCAGTCTGCCGTCCAGCAAACACTTGGAATCATGATTTCCCGACGATTCCGGTCTCTGTATATCACCGGTGACCTGCAGAAACTTTATATTTGGCGTTGAACGCCACCCAATCTCTGTCGATTTACCCATTACGGCCATGTTAGGCAAAGATGCATATCTTTTATGCACCCGTAAACTTCTCATATCCCTGGAGCTTTCAGTCAAAGGTTTTGGTATGTTTTTTCGTAAATCGGCGAAAACCAGCTGCATCATTTCAGTCTTAGATATGACGTTGATATCGGACATATTTAGCTGATTATATAATATAGGCAGAGTAATTAATACATTATATGGAAAAAAACGTTTTAACTAATTGTTGACCGCAGGAATGAAAAATAATTCGTACTGAAGACAAGAAATTAATATTGACAAGTGGTAACTATGTGACACAGATACGAATTGTAGATTTTTCAAACATTCATGGCAACGAGATTTTTGTTGTTTGTGTAAATCTGAAAGTTTCTAGATATTTTAACATATTATTAAAAGGGGATAATAATTATTTGTTAAAATTTTGTTTTTTTGTTATACTGATTAAGAATACAACTAAAAGTTTTTTTTATTATTTAAATAAAATCTATGATTTGGAAATTTGGAAAATAATACTAGATATTTATGACCAAAGAAAATTAGAATATACAAATCTAAATATTTTGCTGTTTTGAAGGATTATGCGGAGTTGTGGGGCACAGTGGGATATTTTAATAAAAACCCGGCCAAAATATTATAATATAAAGATTAACCGAAATTTGAATTTTTCTTTTATCTCTGTGAAATGGAAACGTTAAAATCAAATCACACACACATGGGCCACGCATATGTATGAATGCTTATTAGTTATTATAAACTATACAATATTCATAATGATGCATAGTTAACAAATCCTTTAATAATATACTATACATCGGATGATGTAACAACTGATGCGCAATATTAGTCATAATTTATAATCATACTAGCTCTCCGAGCGTCACTGGGGGAGACCCCCAAACCCCCCGAGTTGGCGAAGAGTTTTCACCGATGTCGGAAGCTGCGGTGGTCTTTTGGTCTGGTCGACGGATTCGAGATGGTTGGTGTGTGATAAGGAGGTCTGGTGATAAGGTTAGAACCACCGCGGTTCGACGTGGTAGCCCGGGTTATGCCACTGGAAATTCGAAATTCCGTAAAAAAATCATATAGCCCGCAGGCAAATCGATTTTAGAAAACAAAAAAGAAATTTGGAAAAAAGTTTACGGTAGAAACAAACATAACGAAGTTCAAAACTAAAATGTCCCGAAACATAAACAGAAAAAACTATTCAAAATATTTGGTTCATTAAAGAATTCATGGGGCACCAAGTTATCAATTTTCAAGTCAATACAAAATATTCAACTAGAGTTACAGTACTAAAAAAAAAAATTGAAGGTAGGTGTAGGCGCCCGCAGGCAAATTGATTTTAGAAAACAAAAAAGAAATTTGGAAATAAATTTACAGTAGAAACACACATTACGAAGTCCAAACTAAAATGCCCCGAAACTTCAACAGAAAAAACTATTCAAAATATTTAGTTCCTTAAAGAATTCATGGGGCACAAAGTTATCAATTTTCAAGTGAATACAAAATATTCAACAAGAGTTAGAGTACTAAAAAAAAAAATTGAAGGGAGGTGTTGGCGCCCGCAGTTAAATAGATTTTAGAAAACAAAAAAAAAATTTGGAAAAAAATTTAGAAAAAACTATTCAAAATATTAAGTTCATTAAAGAATGATTATTCATGGGTGTTGGCGCCTGCCAGCAAATGCATTTTAGAATACAAAAAAAAATTTATATAAATTATATTGTGGGAATACACATTACAAACATCAAACTAAAATCTCCAAAATCTTAAACAGAAAAAACTATTCAAAATATTTAGTTCATTAAAGAATTATTCAAAGGGTACCAGATTGTCAATGTTCAAAAAATTTGGCTAGAGTTAAAATCATAAAAAAAAAATTGAAGGGAGGTCTTGGCGCCCGCAGGCGAATTGATTTTAGAAAACAAAAAAGAAATTTGGAAAAAAATGTACAGTAAAAACACACATAACGAAGTTCAAACTAAAATGTCCCGAAACTTAAACAGAAAAACTATTCAAAATATTTAGTTCATTAAAGAATTATTCAAAGGGTACCAGATTGTCAATGTTTAAACAATTTGGCTAGAGTTAAAAACATAAAAAAAAAAATTGAAGGGAGGTGTTGGCGCCCGCAAACATAACGAAGTTCAAACTAAAATGTCCCGAAACATAAACAGAAAAACTTATTCAAAATATTTAGTTCATTAAAGAATTCATGGGGCACCAAGTTATCAATTTTCAAGTCAATACAAAATATTCAACTAGAGTTACAGTACTAAAAAAAAAAAATTGAAGGGAGGTGTTGGCGCCCGCAGGCAAATTGATTTTAGAAAACAAAAAAGAAATTTGGAAAAAAGTTTACAGTAGAAACACACATAACGAAGTTCAAACTAAAATGTCCCGAAACATAAACAGAAAAAACTATTTAAAATATTTAGTTCATTAAAGACTGATTATTCATGGGGCACCAGATTGACAATGTTTAAAAAAATTGGCTACAGTTAAAATAATAAAAAAAAAATTGAAGGGAGGTGTTGGCGCCCGCAGGCAAATAGATTTAAGAAAACAAAAAAAAAATTTGGAAAAAAATTTAGAAAAAAACTATTCAAAATATTAAGTTCATAAAAGAATGATTATTCATGGGGCACCAAGTTATCAATTTTCAAGTCAATACAAAATATTCAACTAGAGTAACACTACTAAAAAAAAAAAATTGAAGGGAGATGTTGGCGCCCGCGGGCAAATTGATTTTAGAAAACAAAAAAAAATATTTTAAAAAAAATTTACAATAGAAACAAACATTACAAAGTTCAACTAAAATGCCCCGAAACTTAAACAGAAAAAACTATTCAAAATATTTAGTTCCTTAAGTTATCAATAGCAAATTGGCTACAGTTAAAATCATAAAAAAAAAAGGTGTGCAAGTGGATGTCGCTCTGCTGTACTGTAGGTTACAAGTGGGTCACTGTATAATGGATGGTATTAAATTTGAATTCAATGATATATCATTGTATAAGAAAAACGATTCTGAGTGGAGACGATATGTCAGTCTAGGTAGAAGACATATTATACACTTATCTATGGTATTAAAAAAAAAATTGACCTATAATAAATTCCAAATTAATCATATCACAATATCCATTAGGTACATATAACGCGTTATACATCAACAACAAACCGTGATACTATCATCATAATATATCGATGAAAATATTACAAATTAGAAGTTTCAAGTGCCCACGAATAATATTATACAATCACAACAAAATAACTAAAATAGTTATTCTAGGTTTTTATGTAATTTCGTCCAAATTTGAACTTAAAATGACTATACAAATAAACTGTGCTTGTGTATTTTTTAGATTTTTTGGTAACCGAATTATCTATTTACATGGAATCTTGTTTTAAATTTTCAATCCTTAGCTATAAAAATTGAACATTTTATAATTTATTAATTACAATGGTTGATAATTTTCGAGATTTTGATAAATTCTGTCCAAATTTGATCTTTAAATGCTTATAAAAAAAAACTGTGCCTATGTATTTTCAATATTTTTCAACTGCTATTGTAAAAATATATCAGGAGTCTTGTATTAAATTTTTACACTTTTTGGCCCAACAGATAAAACTTTATTGATATTTATAGAAAAAAAAACTAAAAAAATTGAAAACTGAAAATGCCCGTAAACAGCTCAAAAAGTGTCAAAATATTTTCAAAATTGTATGGTGTATAGGAAATGCTAATATAAACATTCAGTGAAATTTTCATGTATCTACAGTTATTCGTTTTTGAATTACAAGAAAATAAGGAAATCGGTACATGAGAAATCGAGTGAATATCTAATGTTGTAAAAATATGAATTTAAAACGCTCATAAAAATTTAATTTGACTTTCTTGTAGAAATTTTTTTTTTGATAAAGTTAGACAAACTTATGAGGAATCTTGTATTAGATTTTAAAATCTTAGATTTAAAAACAAAATTTTTTATGAATTTCTAACTCAAAATAATTTGCAAATTTTCGTGATTTTTCCGTATTTTTTCAAGATTTGAACTTTAAACGTGTATAAAAAAAAACTGTGACTAAGGATTTTTAATTTTTTTCATCTGCCTTTGAAACAATAACCTAGGAGCCTTCTATTAAATTTTCAAGCTTTTTTACCCAACAAATAAAATTTTATTGATATTTATAGAAAAAAAATTTAAAAAAACTGAAAACTGACAATGTCCGTAAACAGTTCAAAAAAAGTCAAATTATTTTCAAAATTGTATTGTGTATAGAAAATGCAAATATAAACAACCAGTGAAAATTTCATGCATCTACGGTCATTTGTTTTAGAGTTACACCGATAACCAAAATCGATTTTGTTAAAAATCGATTTTGCGTAAAAATTCCCGTTTTTCCTTAATTTTTCTTTTGTTTTTCACATCGCTTTTGAAAACTACTGGGAAATTAAAATTTTGACCTCCCCAATGCACCAACGATATTCACTTTCCCATCGAACAAGACACTGAAGTCGAAAATCGAAGCATTATTTCGACTACTTATCGTGTACACAGACACAAAAATAAAAAAATAAAAAAAAAATAAAAAAAAAAACACACATCATTGTAAAATCAATACATTCATCGTTTCACTCAGAATCTAAAAAAAATTGAAGGGAGGTGTTGGCGCCCGCAGGCAAATAGATTTAAGAAAACAAAAAAAAAATTTGGAAAAAAATTTAGAAAAAAAATATTCAAAATATTAAGTTCATAAAAGAATGATTATTCATGGGGCACCAAGTTATCAATTTTCAAGTCAATACAAAATATTCAACTAGAGTAACACTACTAAAAAAAAAAAATTGAAGGGGGATGTTGGCTCCCGCGGGCAAATTGATTTTAGAAAACAAAAAAAAATATTTTAAAAAAAATTTACAATAGAAACACACATTACGAAGTTCAAACTAAAATGCCCCGAAACTTAAACAGAAAAAACTATTCAAAATATTTAGTTCCTTAAACAATGATTATTCATGGGGCACCAAGTTATCAATGTTCAAGTCAATACAAAATATTCAAATAGTGTTACAGTAATAAAAAAAAAAAATTGAAGAGAGGTGTTGGCGCCCGCAGGCAAATCGATTTTAGAAAACAAAAAAGAAATTTGGAAAAAAGTTTACAGTAGAAACACTCATTACCAAGTGCAAACTAAAATGCCCCGAAACATAAACAGAAAAAACTATTTAAAATATTTAGTTCATTAAAGAATGATTATTCATGGCGCACCAGATTGACAATGTTTAAAAAAATTGGCTAGAGTTAAAATCATAAAAAAAAATTGAAGGAAGGTGTTGGTGCCCAACGGCAAATGCAATTAAGAATACAAAAAAAAATTATATAAATTATATTGTGGGAATACACATTACAAACATAAAACTAATATCTCCAAAATCTTAAACAGAAAAAACTATTCAAAATATTTAGTTCATTAAAGAATTATTCAAAGGGTACCAGATTGTCAATGTTTAAACAATTTGGCTAGAGTTAAAAACATAAAAAAAAAAATTGAAGGGAGGTGTTGGCGCCCGCAAACATAACGAAGTTCAAACTAAAATGTCCCGAAACATAAACAGAAAAAACTATTCAAAATATTTAGTTCATTTAAGAATTCATGGGGCACCAAGTTATCAATTTTAAAGTCAATACAAAATATTCAACTAGAGTTACATAACTCAAAAAAAAAATTGAAGGAAAGTGTTGGCGCCCGCAGGCAAATCGATTTTAGAAAACAAAAAAGAAATTTGGAAAAAAGTTTACAGTAGAAACACACATAACGAAGTTCAAACTAAAATGTCCCGAAACATAAACAGAAAAAACTATTCAAAATATTTAGTTCATTAAAGAATTCATGGGGCACCAAGCTATCAATTTTAAAGTCAATACAAAATATTCAACTAGAGTTACATAACTCAAAAAAAAAATTGAAGGAAAGTGTTGGCACCCGCAGGCAAATCGATTTTAGAAAACAAAAAAGAAATTTGGAACAAATTCGACAGTATGAAGCCACATTACATAGTTCAAACTAAAATGTCCTGAAACTTAAACAAAAGAATTTATCAAAATATTTAGTTCATTAAAGAATGATTTTTCATGGGGCTCAAAGTTATCAATTTTCAAGTCAATACAAAATATTCAACTAGAGTAACACTACTAAAAAAAAAAATTGAAGGGAGGTGTTGGCGCCCGTGGGCAAATTGATTTTAGAAAACAAAAAAGAAATTTGGAAAAAAGTTTATAGTAGAAACAAACATAACAAAGTTCAAACTAAAATGCCCCGAAACTTAAACAGAAAAAACTATTCAAATATTTAGTTTCTTAAACAATGATTATTCATGGGGCACCAAGTTATCAATTTTCAAGTCAATACAAAATATTCAAATAGTGTTACAGTAATAAAAAAAAAAAATTGAAGGGAGATGTTGGCGCCCGCAGGCAAATCGATTTTAGAAAACAAAAAAAAATTTGGAAAAAAGTTTATAGTAGAAACAAACATAACGAAGTTCAAACTAAAATGTCTCGAAACATAAACAGAAAAAACTATTTAAAATATTTAGTTCTTTAAAGAATTCATGGGGCACCAAGTTATCAATTTTCAAGTCAATACAAAATATTTAACTAGAGTTACAGTACTAAAAAAAAAAAATTGAAGGGAGGTGTTGGCGCCCGCAGGCAAATTGATTTTAGAAAACAAAAAAGAAATTTGGAACAAATTCGACAGTATGAAGCCACATTACATAGTTCAAACTAAAATGTCCCGAAACTTAAACGGAAGAATTTATCAAAATATTTAGTTCATTAAAGAATGATTTTTCATGGGGCTCAAAGTTATCAATTTTCAAGTCAATACAAAATATTCAACTAGAGTAACACTACTAAAAAAAAAAATTGAAGGGAGGTGTTGGCGCCCGTGGGCAAATTGATTTTAGAAAACAAAAAAAAAAATATTTTAAAAAAAATTTACAATAGAAACACACATTACGAAGTTCAAACTAAAATGCCCCAAAACTTAAACAGAAAAAACTATTTAAAATATTTAGTTCATTAAAGAATGATTATTCATGGCGCACCAGATTGACAATGTTTAAAAAAATTGGCTAGAGTTAAAATCATAAAAAAAAATTGAAGGAAGGTGTTGGTGCCCAACGGCAAATGCAATTAAGAATACAAAAAAAAATTATATAAATTATATTGTGGGAATACACATTACAAACATAAAACTAATATCTCCAAAATCTTAAACAGAAAAAACTATTCAAAATATTTAGTTCATTAAAGAATTATTCAAAGGGTACCAGATTGTCAATGTTTAAACAATTTGGCTAGAGTTAAAAACATAAAAAAAAAAATTGAAGGGAGGCGTTGGCGCCCGCAAACATAACGAAGTTCAAACTAAAATGTCCCGAAACATAAACAGAAAAAACTATTCAAAATATTTAGTTCATTTAAGAATTCATGGGGCACCAAGTTATCAATTTTAAAGTCAATACAAAATATTCAACTAGAGTTACATAACTCAAAAAAAAAATTGAAGGAAAGTGTTGGCGCCCGCAGGCAAATCGATTTTAGAAAACAAAAAAGAAATTTGGAAAAAAGTTTACAGTAGAAACACACATAACGAAGTTCAAACTAAAATGTCCCGAAACATAAACAGAAAAAACTATTCAAAATATTTAGTTCATTAAAGAATTCATGGGGCACCAAGCTATCAATTTTAAAGTCAATACAAAATATTCAACTAGAGTTACATAACTCAAAAAAAAAATTGAAGGAAAGTGTTGGCGCCCGCAGGCAAATCGATTTTAGAAAACAAAAAAGAAATTTGGAACAAATTCGACAGTATGAAGCCACATTACATAGTTCAAACTAAAATGTCCTGAAACTTAAACAGAAGAATTTATCAAAATATTTAGTTCATTAAAGAATGATTTTTCATGGGGCTCAAAGTTATCAATTTTCAAGTCAATACAAAATATTCAACTAGAGTAACACTACTAAAAAAAAAAATTGAAGGGAGGTGTTGGCGCCCGTGGGCAAATTGATTTTAGAAAACAAAAAAGAAATTTGGAAAAAAGTTTATAGTAGAAACAAACATAACAAAGTTCAAACTAAAATGCCCCGAAACTTAAACAGAAAAAACTATTCAAATATTTAGTTTCTTAAACAATGATTATTCATGGGGCACCAAGTTATCAATTTTCAAGTCAATACAAAATATTTAACTAGAGTTACAGTACTAAAAAAAAAAAATTGAAGGGAGGTGTTGGCGCCCGCAGGCAAATTGATTTTAGAAAACAAAAAAGAAATTTGGAACAAATTCGACAGTATGAAGCCACATTACATAGTTCAAACTAAAATGTCCCGAAACTTAAACGGAAGAATTTATCAAAATATTTAGTTCATTAAAGAATGATTTTTCATGGGGCTCAAAGTTATCAAATTTCAAGTCAATACAAAATATTCAACTAGAGTAACACAACTAAAAAAAAAAAAATTGAAGGGAGGTGTTGGCGCCTGCGGGCAAATTGATTTTAGAAAACAAAAAAAAATATTTTAAAAAAAATTTACAATAGAAACACACATTACGAAGTTCAAACTAAAATGCCCCGAAACTTAAACAGAAAAAACTATTCAAATATTTAGTTCCTTAAACACTGATTATTCATGGCGCACCAGATTGACAATGTTTAAAAAAATTGGCTAGAGTTAAAATAATAAAAAAAAAAATTGAAGGGAAGTGTTAGCGCCCGCAGGCATATTGATTTTGGAAAACAAAAAAGAAATTTGGAAAAAAGTTTACGGTAGAAACACACATAACGAAGTTCAAACTAAAATGTCCCGAAACATAAACAGAAAAAACTATTCAAAATATTTAGTTCATTAAAGAATTCATGGGGCTCCAAGTTATACATTTTCAAGTCAATACAAAATATTCAACTAGAGTTACAGTACTAAAAAAAAAAAATTGAAGGGAGGTGTTGGCGCCCGCAGGCAAATTGATTTTAGAAAACAAAAAAGAAAATGTGGAAAAGATTTTACTTTAGGAACACGCTTTAGAAGTACACGGGTACTCAGCGTACTCCCAGGTATAGCCGGTTAATCTTGAAAAATATTTATACAAAAAAATCTACTAGAGTTCAATGAATTGAAAAAAAAATTGTTTGAGAAATCTGTGTGAAATAACACTAAAGAAAAGTATACGCTGGAAGTTAAATATTGCAATACATATTAACTACTATCCAAAAACTAGGTATTGTTTACATTATAATAATACGAACAGTTATTATGATCAGAGGTGTATCACCGTAATATATGTATTAGAAAATGTATAAAAACGAATGTAATTTATAAAGGATGCAAAAAAATTAAATCAGAAAAAGGTCCTGCACGGACTCTATTATGGGATTGTAATTTATGAAGGACATAAAATAATGTTTAATTTAAAATAATATTGTGTTTGGCTGGGTCTACAGTCAATATTAAATAACAAACTATAAAGTCTAAATGCAAATAAAAACATAGTCAGATATCTGTTTTAGTCTTTGTAAATATGTGCGGAAAAAAATTAGATTTAGTACAATGTAAAAAAACGTGGAAAGAAAACCCTGAGAATTCTTTGACAGTATGATAATAAAACACAATACTATATGTTAAATTAAAACTATTGATGTTATACATTTTCTATTTACAAAAGCTCATAAGTATTGAAAACCTTATAAAATCCTAAAAAAATTATATTTTGTTATATTTTAAAATACATTTTATAATTTGTTGTGTTAAAAAAATCATTATTTAATGTTGGCTGTATTTAAGTTTTTATTAACTATACTGGTACAACTCTAGCTGACAGTCTTTAAGACCGTGTTAAAAACTATAATAATTAGTTAACGTCTTATTTACTGTCCTATTCTAAACTAACCTAACATAACCAAATTAATAATATTTAAATATTTTCTTTCATTGTTATGTTTACAATATCGAATACCTTTATAGTTAGTAGGAAAAGATCATCGCAAAGCTCACGACCAGTGATTGTAGTCGTCTATCATTACCATAGCTTCAACTAACCTTAGGTTTCCCAAACTAGCTTCTTATGACTAATTATATTAGGACACTTTGAATAAAAAGTTCCTGAGTTGCAGGTTGCCGAACTTATAAGTGATTGATAATCAAGTTGATCCTTAGATTGTTGACACCTTAGTTCCCCTCGAAGACCGCTGGTAAGACTATTATGTCCTATCCATTATGTTATATCTATATTATCTATGATGGAGCCATACCCAGCTCACTCGTGTAAACAATTTGAAGCACATAAAAGAGATTAATAAAAGTCTCTATTAATGATAATATGAAATCCCAGACCTGTCCCCCATATTCTGATATTAAGAGCCCAGCCCACCTTCATATTCTCTATGCAAAAAGTAAATTTAAGACAAATTTGTAAATCAATGCACAGTCTCTCTATTGTACTAATATTTGTGATTTCATTAATTTTCAGTATTTTGTATAATTAGTAATAATTAGTAAACCTAACCTACTGAGGCAACCTTGAGGCATTTCCTTTTAGGAAATTAATTAAATCCTCAAACATAACTCTTAATTCAAGAGTTTGTAACTAATACAATCGTAATATAATATTAGTATAGTACATTTCGTAATATTTTTTTATAATATTTACTGTTAGTGAAATATTAAGTTTGTATTTCTAATATAATATATGTTATGATATTTATGGATGACACTTGCACCATGGCCCCTCGATATAGTAATGTGGCGACCCGGCACATCTCTTTTAGATAAATGACTAAATACTTAATCTAGTCTTCCAATTTACTAAACATTTATGTTTTGTAGATAATTTGAAGAAAAATTTAAAATTGAAGAGAGACTGTGTGAATTAACAAAAATTGTGGTATGAAAGGTTTATTTGAACACCTGTTATAATGTATTATATTGAACTTAAGTTAATTTTTTATAATGTACTATAGTAAACATTTGAACGTTTATTACAATATACGTATATTATATAACTAGATTTCAAGTATGATTTTTTTTAGTTTTTTTTTTTGATAGTTACCTACCTACTACAAAACAAGACACTTTATTTTTATATTTTGAAGCAATATTATATGTTTTGGATTATTTAGATCTATGTAAACTAAATTTCAGACCCATAGTTTAGTATTTAAAGTTTGTATGATCAAAGTCGTGGAACCAAATTTTATCAGACTCTACTAGAATGTTGTAGTTAAATTAAACTATAATATAGTTATGTGGAATAACAGTACCTAACCCACCGTTACCAATATGCGTTTTTTTCTGGTTAGTTAATATAATTGCATGTTTTCATGATTTCTTTGTATTTATGCTTTTTTTCTTAAAATGTTTTTATATTTTCGGTTCATCCGTTACCTATCTACCAAGTGTGTAAATAAAGAATTTTTTTTGTAAACCAATTTGAATTATTATTTATTAATTTAAAAAAAATTTAATAAAAACGTTTTCATTAAGTATTTTTTTGAATATTTTATTATTTTTAATATTTTTGAATATTTCAGTGCATATATTTGCCTGTTTTTAGTGCATACATGCAGGCAAATATTTAACACTTAAGAGGATGTCAGATTTTTAGCGCACCATTTATTTCTCTCTCCGACCCACGCACAATCATTTTAGTGTTTTCTTAATCGTACATTTGGTATGCTACGCGTGGGTCAAAGATGGAAAACAAATAGTGCGCTGACATCCCCACCAGCAACACGAGTGAGCTGGGTATGGCTCCATCATAGATAATAGAGATATGGATAGGACATAATATCAGCGGTCTTCGTCCTTCGAGGGGAACAATTGAGGCCAAATAAAGTATACTCATATCGAGTATCGACTATCAATATAAAGAGCCTCAATTGCCTTCCCCTCCGGGAACGCTGCCTCAAATGTATTTAACATAGGCGTGGACTATCCATGGTGTCAACAATCAGAGGATCAACTTGATAATCAAACACTTAAGTTCGGCAACATGCAGAAACTCAGCATCTTTTTATTCTGAAAAGTGTCCTAATGAGTCATAAGAAGGTTAGTTAGGTAAACCTATGGTTAGTTGAAGCTAGTGGCCTTTACAATTCAAGATCTTTTCCTACGTATTCGGCATTGTTAACATAACTATTCTACCTTTACACTTTTTCTTCCCCCGTCTCTCACAGCTATATACAGGTTCAGCCATTCTCATTCCACACCTCCATGATCGGTATTCTGTCCATCCGTCTCTTCTTCAGTCTTCTCGCCCCTCATTTCCCACCTAAATTAACTAACTTCTATAGCCACTCTCACTATCTTTTATCATACAGTGACCGAACCACCTAAACCTATTCTCTCTTGTTTTCACTACAATATGTACACTAACCTACACTACCCTTAATTAATTAATTTCTTATTCTATCCTCTTTTGTACCTTAACACCTAACTTATTATTCTCATAGCTGCTACCCTCGCTCCACTTACCTACCCTAACCTTACATTTCTTTTTCATCTTTCCCTTTCATACACCAAACATTCTGAAATCCTGTTGACCCATTTCCTTATCTTCGCCATATTACACACTACCTAATTCCTATTCACCCAGTCTCTAGTTACCTACAAGTAATCGTACTTGATTATCGGTGAAAATATTTAAATATCATTGAGCGAATTCCCTACTCGAAAGAATTACTTAAAAAAATATCATACCTCCCAATTTTCTAATTTTTAACACGACTTTATTGATAGCCGGAATAGTGTTATACCAGTATAATTACAATAGAAATATTGAAAAATTTCAGGCAATACATCCTTTGATCAATTAACAATAATAAAAAAAAACCTACTGAGAAATAAGAAAATACAAACCCCGTGACGGAATCAAAATCTGCTATAGATATTATATAAACCTACCAATAAATACCTAATATTAATTTTTATTACACAGAGTTTGTATTTTTAAATGTTGTATTCAAGGATTTATTAGTTTTATTTTTATACCTAACAAAAATTACATTTATTCACAAGTCAGTTATCAACTAGAACTCGACTACGAGTAAGACAGCGTTTGGATTGTTCGGACTAGGTACTTGTGCAATACTCGACTACCACAATTTAAATTAAAGAATGTGATATACCTAGGTAGCCTATCGATCGATTCTAAAACAGAAACTTAGCCTAGGTACAAATAATATCATAATATCAAATAGTGAAATGTGAAAATTTGAAGAAAATTTCCTATAGGTATATCCCGTAAAACCCCCAAAATAAAACGTATTCGTTACAATTCGTTGATAATATATGAAACAAATTCTTTGCTTGGAAAGCAATGTCATAGAAAATTCAGAAAATGCAGTTTATATTTAAATCCGTGGCCGAATTATAAATAATAATTTCTGATGCATTGATGCTGAAGAGTGAGGGGGGTGGACAATCAGCCGTACCGAAATCTAACATCTTAAACACTATAATAAATAACACTAACAATAAATGTTATTTTAATTAGAGTCTTGTAATGTAACCTACCTATATGTAAAAAATAAATAAATTTAATAATAACTGTTGAACTTTTAGGAACATAAAAGGTAACACATTCGTGTATGTAGTATTACACTATTTATAAATAGGTATATTTATATACCTATACGAGTATATGAGTAGATACATTATTCATAAGTGCGCACACGGCAGGATAGGCTGCAGTTGACCATTCCGTGAATATACTTTTATGTGTACATGGTTATACATCCCTAATCCCTATGATATAGAATATAGATATTAGGTGAACAATAGAAGTTAAGTATGTGACACTAAATTAATAGTTACCTATAACTTATAATTACGTTGTATTTGGAAAAAAAATTAACAGTTATTAATTAAAATTGTATCTTATGATTATTATCAGTTATAAGCTATAACATATATTTCTATAAATTAAACCAAAACATATATATATTAAGTACATTTTATAGGTAAGCTCCTATTAATTATAATTCTTCTACGAACAGGGACTGGAAAAACGACGACGTTTATACCTCGCGTATTTTATACATTTCTGGTTCGGAACTAAAATATGCGCATACAACACTTGGATAGCACATTTTTCGTGACATTAAATATTTATTTTAAGTCTTAAAAGTAAATTTAAGCCCCAAAAGAATATAAAAACAAACTTACTTTTATTATCGACTCTTTCGGCGGAATCCGTGACGTGTGTGAACTGCGACGCCCATGAAGAAACGCTCCAGAATACAGCCAGAACTTAGAATATTGTTATTTATGAAAAATAAAATTATACGAATCGCAGTAAGTTTTTTGCTCATATCTTCTTTGCTTATTGAAATTTTAGAATTTTTAATCGACTGTGTCTTCTGCAACGACTTTGAGATTTGCCATAGATTAAATAAATAAATGATAGATATTATACTAGGTACGTCAATATGATGAATCCACGGATATTATATAATGCGACTTTTTATATCAAAGAGTTCCATGTTAAGGAACAATTTGTTTATTGAAATTTGATATGACAATAAAACCAAAATAGTTTATAATTTTGAATTTGAATTATAATAATATGATATAGGTATTATTTAAATTATTATTTTAGATTATCAATTTAATTATTGATTAAGGTGGTTAATAGATATCAGAAGCACAAGAATTTTATTATAAGAGTATATTGTATTTTATGAATTATTAAATAAAAATGTGATGACTGGATTTTAGAGTTAACATAAAGCCATAAACGTATACAGTAAATTCATCAAATACCATAATACCAACTAGATTTCTAAAACTCTAAGTATATAATTGTAGATTCTGAGCGGATCGATGACTGTATTAATTTTATAATGATGTGTTCTTCATTTTTTTAATATTTTCAATTATTTTTTCTTGTGGTCTGTGTAAATATATTTTTGGTGTTTTAAGGCTGCTGTAAGATCAATTTATGAGAATCCTTGCATTAAATTGTTAGGATTATTTGATATGAATAATTATTTTATAGAAGATACTTATTTATAGGTAAGTCGATCAGAAACTATATTTACAGTGAATATGTTAATAGTAAAAAGCTATTAAAATATCTATTATTTGTATTTATTTGTTAATAATAATTACAACTTAAATATTAGCAGTAATCTTGTTCCTTTCACAAAATGTTTTTTAATTATTTTTAATTTAATTTACATTTATACGTTTGGCATTTATCCCAAAGTGATCTCTGAATTCAACGATGAATTTAATAGTTACATTCTCGGTTACGTTAATTGGATTTTAAATTAGAATAAACTACAGTTTCCAGCTTCTACTACA
The DNA here is from genome assembly GCF_019925205.1 of Metopolophium dirhodum. Lineage (NCBI taxonomy): Eukaryota > Metazoa > Arthropoda > Insecta > Hemiptera > Aphididae > Metopolophium > Metopolophium dirhodum. The sequence goes on along the minus strand of NC_083561.1, from coordinate 29,325,145 downwards.
ACATTATTTTATATTTTATTTTATGTTTTTAATTTTTTAAATGCAGTCTGCACCTTGTGTTGGTGATTTTACACGTAATATAAAAAAATTGTTTAATCAAATTATTTACACGATTTCAATAAAAAAATATCTATGAAGTAAAACATCCGCATTTCTATTAACTATAAATTCATAATTGTATGAGCTATACATGGTACATATATTTTTCGAAAAAATTATTTAAAAAAACAAGAATAACTCCTATTTTATGTCACGCGGCCACACGGGTTGATCTAGCAACTGACTCTACTGCTACGATAACTGTGCAACTTTTTTTAAACATAATTCGTTTTGAAAACGTCCAGAAAAGAATTTGTTTTAAGACTGTCTGTCTTGATAACAACTAATTGAATTTAAAGTATATTGTTATATTATATTATAATGAAATTAATAATTATAGTAAAATATATAATTGCAAGACATTTAATACCTATATCTATAGCCATCTATAGGGTATAAACTACACTAAAAAAGCTGTAAGTATGCTAATAAAATATATGGGGTGTATAATGTATTTATGTATATAAAAATATAAAATATAAAGATTAATAACATTATATTGTTTTAAATACTTCGCGCAAACCTAAGGTGACACCCGGCGCATAGTATAACATGCAAAAAGTTGCGTATTAAACATGGCGTGGTGAAACGAAGACGGTCTCACGTATTTTATACATTGCGCTTTTGGGATTAAACTTATAAATGCTTCTACGTAACCCAGTTAACAGATTGTCCGTGGCAATAAATATTTAATTTAAGCCTAAAAAATAAATGTAAAATAGTAATAATATGAAAACAAACTTACGCCTAAGCATTGACTCTTCCGGTGAAACCTAGCTAGAGTGCCGCCGTCGCCGAAGAAACTATCCATCTTCATCTCGCTCTGAACTGAAACTTGAAAGTATCAAAATATATTATGAAAATAACCTGAATACCTGATCATAACGAAATGTGTGAGTTTGTGTTAAAACTTACATTATAATGTATACGGCTCATAACTGTCGGTCTATATCGATGGCTATTATTACTTATTTGTTCACTGAAATTATTAAAATTGTTTATCGTCGCCGACGAATGTCGACAATTGACGATTGCCATAGATATTATAAAATATATTATTCCATAGAACTTTATATTATACTAAGTATCTATACAGTCTATTGATAAATATTAAATCGTATGTAGTATTACAGAAAGTACTTTGTGATCAGCAATGTACCTATTCTGGTTATCTATTTCAGTTATAGTTCGCATGCCAAATTTAACTGTGCGAAACTGGTCCGCAAGTTTATAGACATTTTATTATTCGAATGCATTATCCCACCAGTTCCTCTAGACACAGTGTTTGAGAAGTTATATTTTTTTGGTACCTAATTAAATTACAATATGAATTATTATAAGTTACCTATGTAGGTACTTGTCCAAAACTCGACTACCGGGATTTAAATAAAAAAATGTGATTTATAAGTAATCTATTGGCTATTGATCTATTATAAAATAGAAATTTAACCTACCAATAATATCACGTTTTATCAAAATCGATTTTAGTTTTTGGTGTAACTTTAAGTCAAATGATCGTAGATAGCTCCTACATAGCATGCAAATATTAAATAAACATAAAATCAAAGTAGGCAAGTCAATGTTTAACCCTGAATAAGTATTGCCAACCAATTGGATATCAACTAAATTAATGTTAATTTAACACACTATAAATATGAAATGACATGGAACTCAATATGAAATAAGTATATATACTTAAAGGTTTAAAAAACCTTTAATCGTCAAGGTTCGTTAAGTACTCTTTAAACATTCTTTAATATTGTTTAATATTGAATAGATATTCTTTTAACACCAATCAACCGTTCATATAACTTTTTTCACCTCCGATAAATGTTTGTCGAATATTGAGCAGATCGTCGGTTTTTAACTAAAATATTCTAAAAAATAATTATATGGGTATATTTACAGCAATTTTTATACAATTAATTAATAGAATATTTAATAATTAAAATGTAAACTTAATAATTGCATAAAATTTATCTTTATTATTTCAAAAATATTCAAATTATCTAATGTATTACATAGGTATTCAACATATATTGTTAGGCCCTATAACAATATAATAATAGTAAAACATAATGTACCTATACATTTATTTAGAATATAATATAATAGTATATATAGTTGAAATATGATATAACTAAAAGGCAAACCTAGCCTAGCTATATTATATTGTACATAATAATTACAAAATTAAATGATATTCATATTCAATGAAACATTTCTTTTTTCTTTTTTATGTTGAATGGTGCTTGAATGAGATAATACTTAATGTATTTTTCAATTTCATCGGTCGATGATTCATTATTCAATCGTTTAATTGATTTAACAGCATCTGGACAATAAAACAAATAACAATAATAATTATAAAAACAAAAATTAATAATTGCATTTTAATGGTAGAAGGCATATTATTATAATATATTAAACACATATTCATATTCCATCCATTAAACTCATATAGACCGGCATATATTACATTTATATGTATAATTATTATTTTAGATAATATAATATATCAAATATATAGGATTAAATTGCTTGAATCAAAGAAAAAGTATTAAATCATAATTATAGCATTATTAAAATAGTTGTTTTGGAATTAAACATTTTGTATGTGAATATTAGTAATTATTAACTTCCATAAATAACTTATTGACTAAAATATATAATGAAAGTTATTAGTTTAAAAAGGTAGCTGTTATATAAGACTTTTAGAGTATAACAAATTCCTAGTTATATTATATACTACCAGTTATTCATAATATTATAATATAATAGATAAAGAGAAGTAATAGAAGAATTTATGAGTGCATATTACGTAAAAATAAATAATATATTTACAACATATATAACTTTTGAAATTGATAGATTTGCAAAACATTTTTTTTTATTTGCTCTGCCATTAAAAGAATATAAGGCTAAGATGTTGTCAGTGAACAAATATCCCATGATTCTTTTGACCATGACTTTGATACTTTTTCCGCCAAGTCCAGCTAACTGTTTAGTCTAAAATGTAATGAAAAAAAAAAAAAGTTTAATGTCATAAAATATTAAACCTTCCATATAGTACTATAAGTATGTATATTATTATAATACAGTAATTATATCTATAGTAAAAATATATTTACATGTTACCTAAGTTAAGGACCTACTAAAATAATGTAGAATAGGAATGATAAGATATTAATAACCATTTAATAATTTGAATTTGATAAAAAAATATATAGATTTAATGTAATATGTATTTAATGTTACTAAGTCAAATCATTTTATTCTTTAGTAAAAACTTTTAATTTTAACCTTTAAAATCATTCAATAAATAAAAGCTATACATATTTCTGTAACACAGAAGTCAACTAACGCAAGTCCATTTTTTCAAATATTGAGTCAGTTCTATTGTTGGAATATTCTTTCTGTGATCTGTTTAATTGTATTTTAACGTAAGTCCAATTAAGAATAAATTTATAGATAGTAAGAAGTATACTAACTTAAGTCCTAAACTATGATAGAAGTATAGAAACGTATGTCTAGAGTGATACATAAGAAAAGTAAAGCGAAATAATATTTTTGAAATATACAATTGTAAGTGCATTGCAATACAAACATTTTTGTATTGTCTCTCCAGTAAAAATGTCATTTTTGTGACTTGCGTTACATGACTTCTGTGGTACAGATTTATTTAACGAGTATTTAATTACATAAAAATGATTTATCATAATTAAAACTAGGCATGAATGCATAATGAAAATATGTTTCACAATAGGTATATAGTTGTTATACGTTTTGTAAACATTAAAATGCATTTGTAATCGATTTAGTCTAAATAATTGAACTTGAAACATTGTTTCAAAAACCATTAATTTAAGAAAAAATTGTCTATATTTTATGAAGTCTAATTATAAATGAAATTACTTACCAATGATGCATGGTATTTCTTATCTGTTCTTCTATATTGTCTAATGTATCTTCTTCATCAATTGGTAATAAGCAGTCCAAATTAGAATATTCTAATGTAAGATCATTAGATTCTTCAACATTATAATTGTGTGAAATCTGCCTTTCGACAACCAATGTCAATTTTTCATTGATGTTTCTAATGCTGTGTTTCAATACTAAAAGATTGTATAAAATGAGTTCCTTAAATTGATCTTCTGAAATTATATATTATACATCATAATTAAAACATTTAAAAATAAAACATTAGAAGGTTAATATTTTTACATACCTGAAGAATTTTTTAATTTATTAGGTTTTGGAGGCGTTTTTTGTTTATTTTCTAATACTGCAACATAATATAAGAAAATACAATAAGTAAGTAACATAATCCTAGTAAATTGTAATCATTGAACAGTTATAATTATATATTATAATTATATTATATTTTTAAACTAACAAGTAGTCAACGGTTGGCTTAAGTTATCTGGTCTAAATAATTGCTTGGATACCGCAGATCTCGCCGCAGATGCTTGTGCTATATTAGAAATACAAATTAATATGTAATGCTTTTCTTGTTATATAGGTATAGTACAATTTTGAAAAACACTATTAATAATTTTACCATATGTTTTTAATGGTGAATACTTCTGAACAGTAGTAGGAGATATTTCTTGTGAAAGAGCTATAAAAACAAAAATTAGTGTAAAACGTTTGTAAGACTATATATCAGCGTATTATATACTAGCCTTAAAATCATATTATTTATATATACTAACAATGGTATTTAGTCATTTTCATAAGAGGTGCTGATTTAATTTTTTTCTCTGTGTTTTGAGTGTAATTTAAAATATTTTTAATTTTTTATATGATAGAAAAATTGCATCTTAATAGAACTAATTATTAGGTATACATACGTGATTGAAAAGTTTCAGGAGATGGATATACTTTTCTAGGAGATTCAGATATATTTCTCTTTTTGTTTTTTTCTGCTCTTGCCAAATTATTAGGAGAAAGTACAAAATGTTTATTTCTTCTATAAGGTGACACATTTTTCACCATGCAGAAATTATCATCAACTGTAAACGGAAATATAATTAAAATTTTTTTTTGTGAAACAGTTTGGACAACTATAATGAAATTATTCAAGTAACTAATATTCAACAAGTATATTACATAATTCCCCCAAAAACATGATTAGAATAAAATAGTATTATAATATATTTAATATATTATAGGTAGGTGCATACTAGATTCAAAAACTGGAGTTTTTGATGGTGATTTTACAAGCATATAATCAACACAAGCTGTAAAAAAATATGTTTCATTAGAAATGAATATAGAGAACATAAAATTAAATATACTATATTAATAAATCATTGAAAACTTACATTTCTTAGACAGACAAATAATGTTATTTGTACTGGAATTATTATCACCTACAATAAAGATTTTTATCAATTTTGAAGTACAATAAATTTTAGGTAGGTATAGTTATTATAATTATATATATTATTTACTTACCAGAATCATAAGCTGGTAATTCATAATTATTGTCATCGCTATCAGTTTCAATGTCTACAAAAATAAAATAAAAATAATACACATTTTATAAACATAAGTTAATAATTGTATAAAGTACTATTAATAATACAATTTTTTTCCAATATTAATTAAATTCTTAATCTTACTGATTAAGTCAGCGCCATATCCCGTTTTTTTATTATTACTGCAATTATTACCTGATTTTGATTTTTTTCCATTATTTGTATTTTTTATTTTAGAATAATTGTCATCTTCAGTAGATGATAAATCCGAAGTGATCAATTATTTTTTGCATTTCGTTCGAGCAACAAGAAACGATTCTAAAATGTATATCAAAATAATTATAGGTTATATTATTATACAATGTAGTTATTATTTTGTAAAAAAAAATATAAGCTTACAAATATTTGTAGACAATGCCCTAGCTTTGAACCCTCTAGTATTTGGTATACATTGGTTTTTAATAAAACGTTTCACATGGGTCTTAGGCCAAGCACATGTATCATCTTTAAACCATGTGCTAGGTACTACCTCTACTCCATTATCTTTAAAGAAGTGAATAACCGACCACGTCATATTGAATATTGTAAACAAAAGTAAATGTCAATCAAACGATTATATTAAAATTAAATGCATTGAATTCCAAATTACCGACATCAGTACGCACTATTATAACAATTAACAATGTGAGTACACGAATAACAATTTATAGAGTAAGTACGTGATAATATTGAACCGTGATTCACTGGCGTCGATTATCGAAGCGAGTTAAGAAAACACGTTGAGCAATAAGCCGTTAAGGTTTTACAACAAAATTTTCTATGACGCCATGACACCCATGACAGAAAACTATTAAAGTAAACGAGCTGAGTAGCCGACCTCGCGTCCCGTACCACGCCTATATGGCAGTACCGTTTACGAATACGGGTAAACAAGGTTATAACATCAAGTCGGTTACTAGCTCGTTTCCTAGGTTTAGACTTCAGATCATAGGTAAACGTTAACACAATGTAAATAACTGGTTATGTAAATGATTTTATACTTAGCGTAGTTATTAATATAAAAAAGAATTAAACGTTTATGTTATACATTTGTTAAGTAGTTAATCTTTCAAATAGGTATAGTGTATATTATGATTGTTATTTATAACGTTTACCTAATACCTATTGTTTTTAAAATTTCATTTAAAATTATAATATCAGTATTAATAAGTATACAGAAATTATTATATTAAGAAATTCTGTACTCTATAATAATATATTTAGGATGATTATAAAAATTATTTTCCTGCCTTATCTTTAATTTTAAATGAAGTTTGAATAAGAACGTACTTAATAACCTGATCAATTTCATTAGCTGCGTTATCAGCATTGGAAAATTTTTTGATTGTAAGGACAGAATCTAAAAAATTAAAATTCTAAAAATTAATTAATTAATACAAAATCAAAATTACTATATTGTTATTTAAGTTTAACTTACCAAAAATAATTTTATTTAGAAGCAATTTCTCAAATGGTAGTTTTTTGTTACCACGACTACTATATGAAAATTCACATAATATTTCTGGTATAAATAATATAGCCATTATTCTTTTTGCCATAATTTTTATTGACTTTCCTCCCACAGATGATAAACGTTTAATCTATGACAATAAAAATATATAACTTATTTAATAACAGTTCATACACGTATGAAATTCTTAAAAATCTTTACCATCTGACACCGATAATGTTTATTGTTAGACAAATCATTTTCTATTTCTTCCAACTGTTCCTGAGTTTTGATTGGTAATTTATTATCTATATCACCAGTGTCATATATACTCAAATCCTTAGTTTTTGTCAAGTTGGTTTCCTCATCTCGCTGAATCATGATGTCCAATTTTTCCTGCATTGATCTTAATTTGTACTTTATTGTTACCATCAAATTTCACAATTTTGCATACTGATCATCTATTTATAAAACAAAAAAAATTAAATAAGATAATAATATATATTGGTTTGCGCCTAATTAGTAACTTTGCTAAAGCGGTATCCCTAGTATTTAATTTTTATGGTGGGTGGGTGAATGTATAAAACTTAATTTATTGAAGGCATTATCATTTTAAGTAAGTAGGCATCGTTAAACTACCCTTAAGTTATAATGTATTTTCTAATGATATGTATTCAGTTGTATTAACTTTTTGAACAGTTTGTTCATTAGATGTAGATGGGCTATTCATGAGATTGTATACCATTGAACAATTGTTTTCTAAAAATTAAAATTAAAATTAAAAATAATTTATTGAATACAAAATGTAGTAATAATATGATATAAATGTATTAATTTAAACTATTTATACTTTTTAGATATCAAAAAGTTCTTTACTAGAACTCAGAAAATAGTATATTTTAAATATGCGGATAGGGGTAACGCGGGTATTATAAAATACAATTTTTTTTTTTTCATGACGATCTTAAGTTTAAGTCGTTTAAGATTACTTGTATTAAAACAGTTTACAGTATGCACATTTCTCTATATATGTGTTAATATTGTTAAGTAACTATACCCACCGCACGTTAAGTTCATGAACGGGCAGCGGACCGTTTTGTGTCCCTTACGCACGGCCGGTTTATGATTGGTTCCCCATAAAATAATTCTACAACTAACCAGCGTGGTGAAGGAGATCTATTGTTTTATAAACATGTGCACGACTCTGTTATCACACGAGTGTTCCATATTATTATAAAAGTGGTTGCAACAACGAGCGGTACGGTGGACGAAGTTATTTTGAATGTGCGACTGGTCATGATCTTAACGTGCGGAGGGTTATAAAGTTAAAATATTGAATAAAATAAATATAACTACCAAATTATGTAATTAATCAAAACGCACCAGATAATGTTCTTTTAGAAATCTTTATTGGACTATCAGTTATACCAGGGTTTTGAGATTTATCCAAGTCGGAAAATAAACTTCTTTTAGCTTCAAAAAAAAAAAATATATTTATATATTATACAGTATGTCCCAAAAGTCCCGTATCACCCTTAATATCTCCATGTAAAATCACTATATTTAAACGCGGTTTTTTTTTACAGTACTAAGTATGAAAATTCTGATTGAATGGCATAAAATTCATTTATTTTTTTCTTTAAATTCAAAAATTTTCAAAAAAATTTTTTACGCATTTAAGAATTTAAAATTTTTAAGATAGCCATTTTGTTGAGCATATTTTTTAAAACAGTTCAAAAAAAAAAATACTAAAATTAAATAAAAATTAACCAAGTTAGAGCAAGTTATGTTTTTGAATAATTGTAGTAAAAAAATAAATATTATTATTTCACATTTCAATAATGAATATCTAATTTCATATCTAATAATAATATTTATTTTTTTACTACAATTATTCAAAAACATAACTTGCTCTAACTTGGTTAATTTTTATTTAATTTTAGTATTTTTTTTTTTTGAACTGTTTTAAAAAATATGCTCAACAAAATGGCTATCTTAAAAATTTTAAATTCTTAAATGCATAAAAAATTTTTTTGAAAATTTTTGAATTTAAAGAAAAAAATAAATGAATTTTATGCCATTCAATCAGAATTTTCATACTTAGTACTGTAAAAAAAACCGCGTTTAAATATAGTGATTTTACATGGAGATATTAAGGGTGATACGGGACTTTTGGGACACACTGTATATACAAATAATAACACCTTAAGAAAATACTTGGAAAACAAAAAAGGTAAAGATATAGGTTTTAAAATTTTAAATAAAAAAAAATGTATAAGTAGTTAAATGTATATAGATTACCAAATGATAAATGTGGGCTATCTCCTTTAGCAATGATATTACTGTTTAAACAACTATTATAATTATCCACAGTATTTTGAGGAGATACAGTTGTTTTAGTAGTGAAAGGAGTATTGACTATTTAAAATAATTAATTAATGTTAATAATGTATGCAATAGAAATATATTGTATAGATATATATATAATTACTAGAATGATTAGTCTGGACAATAACATCATCTTTCAAAGGAACACTATTACCATTATCATTATGGTAGTATTTAGATTTTGAATTCAGACTTTTAATATCTGAGATCAATTGGTTGGTTGTTTGATTAACTGGAGTTGATGTAATATGTGCTAAAAACATATAAATAAATAATAATGGATAGGTATAATAGGTATACTTACATTATTTTTAACAATGATGAAATATTTACCATATGAAGATTCAACAACAGAGCGTTTTAATGGAGACCATCCAGGATCTTTAGAAATTGTGAGTTTTTTCTCATTTGACTTTTTAACTTCATCATCTGAAATAAATCATATTGAATTATGTAATTTGCATTAACTATATTATGAAAAATAAATTAGTTTTCACTTTTCTGCAGTACCTCCTAAGTATGTTATAATTAACAGAATTATATTACAAAACTTGACTTAATAATAAATTATATAACTAATTTTCTCTAATTTGAAAAATAAAGTAGGTATACCTAAATATACATATTTCTATACATCAGTTAATATAGTCAATATTATTTATAAATTGAAACTATAGTATTTATAACTGTCTACTTATGTTTTACTAATTTAATTTATTTATTTTTAATATGAACACCTAATTTAACATAATATTACAACTAATGAACAGTTAACTTTTAAAACGGATTACCTGTTGATGATAATGATGGCATACTATCAGACTCATCGTCAGAAAACTCTTCATCTGAAATCAAAAAATAATAATTAAGATTTATTAATTATTTAATTTATCAATTAGGTACTTATTAAGAACACTCATAAGTTGGTAGGAAATAGTTTGAAATTAAAATAAACTAAATAATGTTTTTTGTGCACAAATAGAGTGCATGGATACTGTATTTAGATGTATATTAACTATTATAAACTTATTATAAACTGTGCACATTAATACTATATATCGTCCCCGTTCATGCAAAACATAATAAGTCCAAAACTCGATTTTTCTGGTTTATTATTATATAGAATTCAGTTCAAATGCTATACAATATGCTATATTCAACTAAGTCCCAATATTATTTAAACATGTTAAATAAACAATTTAAAATTTAAACTAAGCCCATTTAAAATATAGTTTCCTAAATATGAAGAACACACTAGTCCATGTAAACTATATGCAAGACTCACTAAATTGTTGTATTTTAATAACTATAATAAAAAATATAAATTTTACGTTGTCATATTATTTAAAACCATTCATAAACAACTACTTTGATTATAAGAAAACCAATTAAAACAAGCAAAAACAAAATTTAGTTAAATTTAATATTTGAAAAAATGGTACTTCCGTGGTATCTCGACTACTTTAGGTTCACAACCGTGTTATCTCGACTACCAAAATATTTCCAAGACTACCTATTATATGATCAACCGTGTTATTTCGACTACCCAATTTTTTAAATAATAAAAATATATAAAATATATAGGTTAAATCTATTCTGAATAATAATATAAATCTATTTTGAAACACGATAAAATGGCATAAAAATGTGTATAGAAAAAATTGTAATAATATAATATAAAAAATAAATAAAAAATGTAGTTAATAATTTTTTTGAGGAGGAAAGCAGGTTTTAATATCCATTAAAATCTTATTAAACGGTGGATCGTTACCAAGGTTTTGTCGCCAAACAAATTCAGTCAGGTATGAATCTAGATGATGGCGAGCTGTTCCCCTATGGTTTTTGTTTTGCCACTTTGCCGATCCCCAAAGGCGTTCAATTGTTTGGGTGTATGCTTCTGTGGTTGGGTCAACAAAATTGTATGTATGATTGACAGTATAGTGATGGAAGCCGGATGATTTTAATAATTCGGTGTTAAATGCACGCCAACAATCTGAATAGATCTTGGTACCTTCCTGAATGTTATTTTTGATCGCCGTAAGTAAAGTTCCTGTTTTTCTGTCAGGTACTTTTAATAATAATGACTCTTTTGTCTCGCGACAAATTCCTCCGAATATCCACTGTTCGGGAAGTACCCTCCCAACATGATTTTTTCTTTTCGAAAACAAACTTTTATCAATTTCGACAATTTTCCCCGGTCCACCTATTTTCCCCTGTGGTTTATTTTCAATTGCCATTGCACATACTTCACGTAAATAATTATTCCAGTCAATAACTGTATTTTCACTTATATATATTAAGTTCTTGTTCACACCACTTAATACTAGTTATTTCATTTGACCACCCATATATAAATCGCACAGCAGTCGTAAACGATATTCGTGATTTCGCAAACCAATTACCATTACGTATATTTACCTTTTTTTGGCATTTTTTAATATTACATTTCCAAAAGATTTCTTTTCCAAAATACAATTTTGCCAAGTGATTGTTTGGACAAATCCGTGCACTTGGCAACACTCCGCGTTCTTGGAGAAAATTAACAGCCTCCTTCTCGGACGATGGCAAATTAAAAAATTCATATTGACTAAACGATATATTTAACTAGACGTAGCGCTAATACGGAAAATAGGACGATTGTCGAATGACTGACGAAATAAAAACCATTGTACATCGAAGACAAAATTAAATTGTACATAACAATGATACAGTTTACAGTTCGGGAATAACCAAACAGAAAGTGGTTAATGTCAACTAATCTGCTTATAGTAGGTAGGTACATTGTACATCAAAGACAAAATTAAATATTGTACATTACAACGCGGGAATATATATTTATTAATAAATTACGGTCTACGGAGGTAGTCGAGATAACCCGGATGATTCCAACAGGTAGTCTTGGGAATATTTGGGTAGTCGAGATAACACGGAAGTACCGAAAAAATTGCCAAAGCTGATTTTCAGAAATCTTGTATTTAGAGTTAATGTGCTTTGCATGAACGGCGATGATAAATATTAACATTTATATAAAATAAAAACACTTATTATTTTTGCATATTATAAACATTACCTATATGAATAAATTTTGTTTTAAAACTTTAAATTGCATGTTTTTATTATAACAAAAACATAATTATTATATTATTATAATATTATTATTACTATAATTATTATAGTACTAACTTGTTTTTGTTATATAGAACTAATATAGTATATGTTAATCAATACTTTTAACTTGAAATTAGGTGCAACTAAGTGGTGGCTTATTGAGATGGCTAAATCTCCCAAATATTTCTATAGAACCCATTAAGAGAACGCCACACCCGCATGTATTGTCTCCGTCTTACAAACGGGTAACATAGACAATTTACGTTCAGCAGTTCACGTTTTATGCCGTTAGCTAAATAATTAGAGTGAATCGATCTATTATGAAACTTGATGGGAAGAACATTATCTGTGTTTTGTTGGAAGTTTTTTTTATAATAATTCAGTTATTAAGTAAGTTATGAGCATTTTTAATTTACATTTCTTATACACACATAACTCACTTAAAAACTAAATTATTGTAAAAAAACTTCCAATAAAACACAGATAATGTTCTTACCATCAAGTTTCATAATAGGTCGATTACTCTAATTGTTAAGCAAACAGCATAAAACGTGAACTGCTGAGCGTAAATTTGCTATGTTATCAGTGTGTAAGACAGAGACAACATATGCAGGTGTGGCGTCCTCTTAAGTGGAGCACCCATGCGTTTTTGTCTCAGTCTCACACACGTACGACTTGTCAATTTTTCTTTCAAAAGTTTCAATAGTGTGCTGTTAATTTTGATATTAGAGTAAATTGACCTATCATTATACTTTTAGGTAAGAATATTATCTGTGCTATAGAGTTGCCGATTTTTTTTATATTTTCATTTTCAAGAAATATAATTGGTATGTGAAGTATAAAATATTAAATAAAAGCCAATACTTAAGTACAGATGATGCTCTTACCTAAAAGTTTAATTATAGGTAAATTCACTCTGATATCAAAACTAACAGAACACTATTCAAACTAGTGAACAAAAATTTGCAATATCGTAAGTACATTGTATAAGCAGAGTCAATTTATGAATGCATAGTATCCTCTTGACAGGTATGTTATGGATAATAATTATTCAAACAAAATATTTTAAATAAATTGGATACATCATTGGATTACATGAAATAAAGAATTGGTCAAGAACGAGTAGGCTTATTGCTACACGACTATTTCTCAAATTTAACAACTAAAACATTAATATTAAAACAGATATTATTACCAATTTAACAATAAATGACAATATATTGAAATTATATAATCCCCCCTCCCCCCCAATAAAAAAAAATGTTATCCTATAGTTATACTTATGAGTTATGACTTTATAAGTGTAGATACAAGTAAAATTAAATACCTATAAGACTATAAGATACAAACATTATCTGTGTTCTAGTTTTTAGCCCTGGGACCACTAACCAGGTAATTTTTCCCACAATAAGGCAAAGGAAATGTCAGATCAGTTAAGTTCAAGCAAACAGCAATATTGTAAAATACTATACCTACATAATATATAGTAAATATATACATAGTAAATTATATAATACCTTCAGAATCAGAGTTTATCATAACTTTTTGTTTTCGTTGTTTTCTGGTTTTTGCAGTCTCCTCAGACTCGGAAAGGTCTGATTTAGATTTTGCAACAGTGCATTTTTTTTTGGGCAACTTGAAAGTCATCTAGAATCACATTAAATTAAAATAAATTACATACCTAACATAATTTTATAATATAGTAGATAATTCAATATTAATATATTTAACTTACCAATATTATAAGCCAAAGTCTGTGCTTTATATAAATTTAATGTTTTCTTTTTGGGCTTAATTCTATTAATTACAGCATTTTTTAGATCACTTTTTTTTTTGTGTTCGGCCAGGCGCAATAGCCCTTTTTAACACACCAATGCTCCGGTACAACTTCGACGGTATCGTCCAATATAAAATGAACCACTGACCACGTCATGGTTTTTTTTTTTTTTTATAGTAGTAAAAATAATATATAATATTATGATGTTGAATACTTGAATAACACGATACAAACACGATCAGTTTTCACCACCACAGCAAAATCACGGTTGAAATTTAAATATTGAATACACTAATAACTAATAAGTGTATTATGCACATGAAAAAAGATGCGACGGAAATAATTATTAGCAGTTAGTACGAATGTCGTAATCGACGGGCAACAGAGTAAACACTAAACGGCGAAACAACTTACTATAATAAGAAACTGCAATGAAGTAAATATAAATATCGTCGTCGCCACCGGCTGGCCTGGCCGCAGACTATCGATAAACGTATGGAATTCCAAATAATATTGTACAATAATATCATGCACGTCGTCTTTATATTATCATTATGTTTTAGATTTAGAACTCTCCATTCGTCAGTTTGTCACGTTATTAAAAACAGACTGAAATAAAAATAAGTGCTTCGTCGAAATAATAACTACCCGAAAATACGCCGGGTATACCAATAATGATTATTGTCACGACGGCGACGTCGCGTAGTCTGTCATTGTAGAGTAGGTACTGCAGTTGCGTATAGTGTTATTTTTTCTTTTGGTCAACGTTTTTAACTATTTTCTAAGTAGGTATTTGTGTACTATTTTCTAACATAAAATGGAAAAAAAGTTTAATGAGAAGTTTAACAATTTACTATTAAACAAAAATGCAAATGCTGTATTTTTAAATAAAGTAAAATACGATGAATTAATTTTAAAAGTGAATAATGTGAAAACTAAAACCACAAAAAAGACTGCAGATGATTACAAATTAATTAAAAAATACGATGTTGTAAATATATCAGGGATTGAAAAGTTAGTAGTTCCTGTATCCGAAGGTAATTTAATTAAGTATTATGTTTACAACGAACAATTGTTTCAACTTCTTAATGAAACACATACGTCTGTGGGACATGGCAACCGTATGGAGTATGAATTGAACTTGAAATATAAAAATATAACAAGGGAGACTATAATGATATTTTTAAATTGATGTGACCACTGTCAAAAAAAAGGCAGTACAATTAAAAAAGGTTTAGTTATAAAACCTATACTTTCATCAGAATTGAACTCTCGCTGTCAAGTGGATTTAATAGACATGCAAGCTCAGCCTGATGGCGATTACAAGTTCATAATGGTCTATCAAGATCACCTTACAAAGTTCGTAATTCTTAGACTGTTAACCCATAAACGGGCTGAAGAAGTAGCCTACGTGTTAATTGATATTTTTACAACATTTGGAGCTTCGGTGTATTCTGGGAGTTATACTTTCTGGTAATTAATTTTAAAATAATTTTAATAATTAAAATAAATAATTTCAAATTAATAATTTTTTTTATAGTAAAAGATAATTTATATGAAATTGGAACCAACGAGGGCAGATAACATCAACTCTACAGTCGGAACCAATTCACAATATGTAAAGAGGTGTTTATCCAGGCTGATGATGTACCACCAGTACAAATTGCATTAAGAGAAGTGGCAAGAAAATCTTCTAATTTGGGTGGCCAAGGGTACGATAGGTGTACTTGCAATACATTGTGTAAGACCAACCGGTGTAAATGTAAAAGATCTGGTCGTCTTTGCAACTCAAAGTGTCATAATAGTGGTGTATGTGGTAATAAATAAAGCAAATAAATAATAATTGTAATTTAATAATAAATTAATTAAATATTAAAGCTGTGCAACTTTATTAATTTTTAATAATATTTTTAATATCTTTATTTTTAATTTTTTATATAATATTCAATATTTAATCTACTGTGCCCAAATCTAATTGGGCACTGTATACAATGCCCGGGCAACGTTAACTTATTCCAACTTTGCCCTTGAAAATCGGGCATTGTGCACAGTGCCCGGTCATTGTGCACAATGACCGACTTTCTACTTTGCCCGTAACATATACAACCATAACTTCAATACAGAGAGTATCCTAGGGTTTATGGCGTGTGCCTTGCAACTACGAACCGTGTATTAGCTCAGGGGAGCTAGTTACGAGCTGCAGAGGTTCGGGCAGCGCGAAGCGTACTGGGTCGCCATAGGGGCCACCAGCATTGGGTCCGAAGGCCCATACCTTTCTGAGTCGGGCCGGCTTGCGCCTTGGGGTCCGTTCCCCCACCAAGGTGAGGTGGTTTGGATACTATCATAGCGCTGGTCCCACAACCACGACGTTTCCGCAAAGTCATGCACCTCAACCATAGAAGAGTATCGCATCCGAAGCGGCGAGCTCCCTTCACCCGTGGTACCGACTAGGTTTGTCGTTGACGCCGATGGGTCAACTCGAGGTGTTGCCACCTCTCCACTATTTTAGCTTCCCAAGCCAGCTAGTAGTATATAGAATTCCTACTTTTCAGGTGGATTTTCCTAAAATTTTCTTTCATAAGAACCTTATTGTTCTGACAATTACAAACACAAAAAAAAAAGAGTAAGCCGAATCGGTCTAGCCGTTTGGAGACAACCCGTTACAAAGATTTATATTTCGCTTTTATAGTATAGATAACAGATTTTAATATTTTATCTGTTATAATTATAAAAAACCATCGTGAGGGGCTAAATTTGTATGTATATATTTATTTATTTTTTTGGAGGGGGAAGAGAGGGTGGAGGATTTTAGACCTCCAAAATTGCGCTTATAATATGCTCAAATACTCCACGTCCCAAGTAACAATTTTCAATCATACAGATTGATAAACATTTAATTTTTATTAAATTCTTAATATTACATTTTTAATATTATTGAGTAACTAATTAAATATTTTAAAACTAATATATGTATTGTAATATACTTATAAGTTTATAAAATATTGACTTTAAAATATATTTAACTCAACTATTATTCAATATTTAACAATAATTAAAAATAAATAAATATTAATGTTAACTGATAGTGTTTAATAAATATTTAATAAATAACGGCATATTATTCAATAATTGTAGGTATATATATTATATTATGTATATAAATAGACAATGAAAACTTTGATGGACATGAGGATTATGCCGTAATAAATAAACGTTTACTTTTAAATTTAAATGATTTAAGTATCAAACATTATATAAAAAAAAAATTAATAGTTAGAAAATTTTGTACCAAGCAAAACATGCAGTTAAATTAATGGAAGACTTTAATAAAATAATTTAATAAACGAAAAACAAAATCAGTAAACCTTTTATTATAAATTGTTGCCCAAAATTATCGACAATTCCCCAACAGTTGTAAATAAGTTACACTTATGGGATGAATGTATTAATTTATATTATACATTGTATAGGGTTCTGAATTTGAAATATTTTGAAATTGAAAATTTCACCTTTCTTGAATTAACTATTTCAATGTGAGTATGAAAAAAAATTTTCTTCTTTTAACCAAATATTTTGGTTATAGATGATTAGAAATAATATAATATTGATTGCACACAGAAACCATTGATAATGATTATTGACCTAACCTAACCAAGGCTTTGTGAATTACTACAATACGTTGTGGTTATGAATGAAGTTTGTAATAAGTATAAAATATAATTTTTATGAAATATTCAAAATTACCATATTGGTATTAATTGTATTATGATTTATTAATTATATCAGAAAAACTAGAATATTAAATTTTTAGATGATTAAAAATCAACAATCATAATAGGTATACAATAAAGTATACAGTAATATAACTTATATTGTTATATTATAGGTACTTATTTATAATATTATATCAAGTTAAAAAATTATAAGTTATAATACTTTGCACTATTCTAATAAAATTATAAATTATAGTTATATATAATTATAATAGTTTTAAGTAATTGTAAAACAATTTATAATATTAAGTACCTACCTAGCCTAAATTAATACTTAATACGTAGACAATAAATAAAAAATACATAAAACATTTGTTTATATGACTTTGAAAATATGCCATAATATTGAGTTAGCTTATTACATTTTTATTTTTCATTAAACATGAAAGAAGGAAGTAAAAAAAGTTCTTATAATAGGTAGTAGGTACCTAGTTTAATGTAACATTACACTATTTTAAATTAGTAATTACAAAATGTATTTTGCAAACCAATTTGTATTAAGTAAAATGAAAAAAGTATTTAAGTACATTCCCAAGTATTTGTATTTGTTCTTAAATACTTTTTAAATACTTTCTAAATAATTTGTTATTTATTGTTTACAAAAATAAT
Source organism: Metopolophium dirhodum (assembly GCF_019925205.1). Lineage (NCBI taxonomy): Eukaryota > Metazoa > Arthropoda > Insecta > Hemiptera > Aphididae > Metopolophium > Metopolophium dirhodum. The sequence continues at coordinate 29,306,419 of NC_083561.1, read as the reverse complement.
AAATTCAAAATTGAACAACTATTACACTATTTTGGGTAAAATACTAATATTCACTATTATGATCCTGCAATTCCTGTCTATGATAATTAACATAAAGAGAAAATCCACTGCTTATAATATTATTATTTAACACTTCTACGCGCGATTTGTCCCCATCCGCACGCGTCCCTGCAACCCGGTATTGCAATAACATAAAGAAACCAGTAACCACTCAACAGTATCTATGCTTATGCTGCTCCAGCTGCTTATGTAGGACATGTAAGTACTCTCACTGTAAACGGTATAATAAATAAGCCGGTTACACAACTACTATTGGCGAATATAGTTTACTAGTTAGTACTATAATAGTACTTGATGTAGGTACCTAGCTTAGTTTACGTATGGACGTGATCTTTATATTATAAAGTTTATAAGCGTATACACTAATACACTATAGTCTATAAGTTATAACTCTATGTCTCTAATCTCTATTTCAAAAGAGAATATACCACTGTCCGCTATCGCGCATCGACGATCAAAACTGTCTTACAAGTAGGTATAAAGTATAAACCGAATTCAAATAAATTGTAGGTACGTAAAAGATTAGCGCTATAGTAACAATTAGACTGAATTGGTATATTATACAGTTGTACTATTTGGAACTGGCTGTATATGGTTCACAACTCACAAGTTCACAACCAGCAGACTGTGGTAGCGCATCATCATCGTATTTAATATAATATCTAATTATATAGTAACAACTATAGATAAGACCAAAAAAAAGGGGGTGTCCGGTAAAGAAGAAATCTGAAATATACATTATTCTGGGACGCACTGACGCGTAGTGATATCTTTTGACATCTATTATTATTTATCAATCACAATTATTCGTGAACAATCTATTTTAGATTCTGAGCGAGCGATAAATGTATTGATTTTACAATGAAGTGTTTTTTTTTTTTTTATTTTTGTGTCTGTCATCACCTTTTAGGACAGTATAAGTGCTTGGATTTTCTTCAATAGTAACTTTTCTGATAGGAAAGTGAATCTAGTTGGTACTTTGGGGGGTCAAAAGTAAAAATTTCCCAGTAGTTTTCACAAGCGACGGGAAAAACAAAAGAAAAATTAAGGAAAAACGGGAATTTTTACGCAAAATCTGTTTTTGAGAAAATCGATTTTGGTTTTTGGTGTAACTCAAAAACAAATGACCGTAGGGACATGAAATTTTGACTGAATGTTTATATAAGCATTTTCTATACACCATAAAATTTACAAAATATTTTGACTCTTTTTGAGCTATTTACGGACATTGTCAGTTTTCAATTTTTTTAGTTTTTTTTTCTATAAATATCAATAAAATTTTATCTGTTGAGTAAAAAAGCTTGAAATTTAATAGAAGGCTCCTGGGTTATTGTTTCAAAGGCAGATGAAAAAAATTAAAAATTCTTAGTCACAGTTTTTATTTATAAGCATTTAAAGTTCAAGTTTTGACAAAATACGGAAAAATCACAAAAATTAGCAAATTATTTTGAGTTGAGAATTCTTAAAAATTTTTCTTTTTAAATCTAAGATATGCAAATGTAATATAAGATTACTCATAAGTTTGTCTACCTTTATCAAAAAAAAAATGTCTACAAGAAACTTAAATTAAATTTTTATGAGCGTCTGAAATTTATATTTTTTTAACATTTGATATTCACTCGATTTCTCATGTAACAATTTTCTTATTTTATTATAATTAAAAAACTAATGACCGTAGATACTTGAAAATTTCACTGAATGTTTATATTAGCATTTTCTATATACCATACAATTTATAAAATATTTTGACTCTTTTTGAGCTGTTTACGGACATTGTCAGTTTTCAATTTTTTTAGTTTTTTTTTCTATAAATATCAATAAAATTTTATTTGTTGGGTAAAAAAGCGTGAAAATTTAATATAAGGCTGATATATCGTTCTAATAGCAGTTGAAAAATATTAAAAATACATAGGCACAATTTTTTTTTATAACCATTTAAAGTTCAAATTTTGACAACATTTATCAAATTTATAATTTATTAATTATTTTGTGGTTAAAAATGTATAAAATGTTTAACTTTTATGGCTAAAGATTGAAAATTTAAAACAAGGCTCTACGTAAATAGGTTATATATAAATTACTTTATTCACAATAATATCATCAAATATACTTGGTAATATCATAGGCTGACTGACCGTTTTCGCTCAGAATCGTTTTTCTTATACAATGATATTATATCATTGAATTCAAATTTAACACCATCCATTACAGTGACCCACTTGTAACCTACTGTACAGCAGAGCGACATCCACTTATCCACCTTTTTATACTACGTACTGGTGTCTGGTACCGTCGCGGATTGTCTCGTCCACGGTCTTAGAAGAATGAGGTCTCGTCATTAAAATATTAAATATTAATATATGATAATATCAATCAACAATCTAGAATTGGTAATCGGTAATCGGTATAAAACACCGTAAAGTCTACTGTATCTATAATCTATGTCTATCGCCACCATATTATTATTTACTCGTCGTTGTCCGTAATTCGTATGCTGTACGCCTGTTGCCTGTACATTTCGGATCGTCATTTTCCTTTTCATCGCGGTGTGCGTCAGTGGCGTCACTGGTCACTCCGCACTCGTCGTTCTCGACTTTTGTTTCGCGTCCCGTTCTGTGTAAACAACACAAACCACGCCATCATTTTGCAATTCTTACGAGTCCTGTGTCGTCGGATACCGAATACCGATTGTTTTTACCGTGCAGCCGTCGCGCGTCGCCGACGTAGTTCGTTATTAGATACAGTCAAAATCATTTATTTTGGCGTCGCTCGTCGGCCATCGCTCTTGTACTTTTTGTTTCGACTTTCGCGTACCGTTCTGTTTAATCAACAAACGACGCGTGGACGCCATCTTTTTGCAATTTTTTTTTTTGTTATTGTTTTTCAATTTAAACTTAACAGTTTTAAAATTTATATTTATACGAAGTTGACAAGTGAAGGTAACGCGCGAGTATGAGTACAAGTATTGCGAGTTGCGACTATAATCCATATTATTCTTTTATTCAAATATTGATGAGTGGCTGAGTTTTCGACAAGTGGATACCTAATTGTCACCGGTATGTAATATAATATCATTATCGGGTCCGTTTCATAGCCAGCGTTTTTCGATTTATATTTTAGTAGGCGTCGACGACACGATGGTGCAAATTAGTTCAAGCAAGTCGGCGAGTAGGAACTTATATACCTAATGTAGTAAGCCAGTTACTACTTAACAACACCATTGTAATATAATAGTTATTATACTATACTATAGATTAGCTATACTGTAATTCGGCATATATCGGATAATAGAAACGGAAATAAGGGTTCCTTCTGTTTATTAAATAATATTACATTTTAATGTCTTGTTGGGAAACGGATATTAGGAACTCATTGAACCATATAATTGCTCTGTATACCACAATGTTCAATATATAAAAATATGAAACAGTAGAATGATTATTTTGATTACAACACTGTACGCAGCGATAGTCATTATAAAAAAATATTAATATTATATTAAAAATGATTATATCAAATCGAATACACAGAATTATACTGGAAGTCATAAAATGCGTGGGCCGGAACGATGGTCACACACATCACATCCGTGAGTCGAGATACAGTAGCTATAGGCAAGGGGTACGGGGAACGTCATATATAAGGGAGCCCGAATCGGCCTGTTTTCAGACGTGTACTACCACCCATTAGTGCAAGCACCTTCACGCCACTCTGTACGAGCATATTTTGGACTTAGAAAAATTATCAACAATATAATAAAATTCACAATAAAACAACAACTGTCTTTTATTTATTATCAACCACGACTACAACATCAAACAAATTGTCTGCGACCCGCAACGTTAATATCTCGGCAGCCACTTATCTGCTATTAGAACTACGATAGTAGGTACCAAGCTCACGAGTATATTACACTAATATAAATCGAAAAACTCATATGATACGTATGGATGGCTGCAAAAGGGCCGTACCTATTATATTAATAATAATATAATACTTTTTATTTTGCAATATTTCTATTGTTATTTTAGTCTCAAGAGTCAAGACATATTATCCCTATCAAGTTTTCAGTTGACACCGAGGGGCTGTTGAGGACCTACCAATTTCAGTTAAATATGTTATGTAGTGTTGTTCTTGGTTAGTATTTAGAACATTATTATTATTTTATTGTTTTTACTTTTTTATGTTGTAACATCATACTATTAGTGTCAGTTGTATACTTAATTTTAATTTATACCGTACCATTGTTGTTGTTGGTGATCAGTCATTTTTTAAGGCCCTTCTCTTGTTATTATCTATTATCATTACAGAGTATAAAGTTGTCAGGTAGGTAGATAAACTGTTTTTGAAATATTTAGTTTAGAAAATGTCTCTTGCTTTAAGCAAGTCTACTAAACGTAGACGATGTTTGGAAGAGATCGAGGAGTTAGGTTTAGCCATTGATAGCAATGCTTCTTCCAATAATCATAATTATAATGATCAACCTAGTTCATCCGAACAGCATATTATATCACGTAAGCTACCTAATAATATTATTAATGAGTGTGACCCTACATCTATTTTTTTTGCAAGTAACCATAATGAAGAAATTGATCCAAACTTAATAGCTGACATAAATCTAAATGGTACAAATATTTTTGTTTCTAATTTTTCATCAGATTCAGACTATAGTGAAAAAGTGTTAACTAACATTATTAAATGGGCTATTCAACATAAAATATCAAACTTGGCTTTATCTGATTTGTTAAAAGTATTGAAAACTAATCATAAATGTTTTGATTATTTTCCAATAGATGCCAGAACATTATTATAAACTAATGTTAGTAAACAGCCATTACAAATTCAAAATATGAATCCTGGTATTTTTCATTATTTTGGATTAGCTAATGGCATAAAATCGGTCATTGGTCCAAATGTATTTTCTGATGACACAATTAAATTACAATTAGGAGTAGATGGTTTACCTTTGACTAAATCCACCAATAGCCAGTTTTGGCCAATTCTCTGCTATATTTCTAATTTTAATAATACCTAGTCATGTGTATTTTTGGTTGGTCTGTATTGAGGTACAGAAAAGCCACAAGATAGCAATTTGTATTTATCAGAATTAGTAGCCGAATTAAAAGGATTATGTTTTAATGGTATTGATCTACCTGTTGGTAAAAAAAAAGTTTATGTTGAAGCTATTTGTGCTGATGCCCCAGCCATAAGTTATATATTAAAGACCAAAGGGCATACAGGGTTTTCTTCTTGCATTAAGTGTTCAATTACAGGAGTATTTTTAGAAAGAAGGGTTAGTTTTCCTGAAACCGTTTTCAACAAGCGTGAAGAATTTCTTAATAGACAAGATGAAGACTATCAAGTTCATAATACTATTTCCATTTTGTCCGAAGTACCCAATATAGCGTGGTATATAATTTTCCACTGGATTATATGCATTCGGTTTGTTTGGGAGTTGTTAAAAAAAATATTTTGTTATGGTTGGGTACTTTGAAAAACTCACCATTATCAGTTCGATTACCAAGCCAGAGTGTTAAATTAATATCGAATAGACTAATGCATTTAAAATCTAACATAACTCGTGATTTTGCTGGGATTCCAAGAGGGCTAAATGAAGTTTTGAGATGGAAAGCTACAGAGTTTAGGACTTTCATATTGTATACAGGGCCTGTAGTACTTAAATCTATTATTAGTCCTGAATGTTATGAACATTTTCTATGTTTGCACGTGTCTATGATTGTTCTTTTAAGTCCCGCTCATGGATATCTTTTAAATTTTATTGATAAGCTATTGAGTTACTATGTAAAAAAATTTGGTGAAATTTATGGTGAAGAATTTTTGTCTTATAATTTGAATGCACTTGTCCACCTTTGTGATGACTATAACAAATTTGGGCCACTTGACAACTGTTCTTGTTTTATGTTTGAAAATTTCATGCAGTTTTTAAAAAAAATGGTCAGAAGCAAAGCTAGACCTTTAGAGCAAGTTATTAAGCGTAACGAAGAATTTAATAAGTTTGGTAGACTTGAAATTTCTTGTACTCAAAAAACTGAAAATGAATGTAAAAATATACATAATGAAGGATCATTAATTGAAGGCTGTTCATCGCCACAATTTAAAATTGTATCTATGAAAAATGTTCTGATTAAGATAAGATCATTATCTGATTGTTATATTGGTTATTTTAACAGTAACAAAAAGCTTATTATTATGAGTGTTGTAAATATTTGTTACCTTCGTGAAAGTCAAGCAAATGTATTTTTGGAAAGGATTTTCAATATTGTTAAACCATTTTACACTCAACCGATAGACAGTTTAAAGTTAGGAATTGCTTCCGTTTCTGATTTGTCAGATGATTTGATGATTTGCAACATTAATACAATTAATTTAAAAAAGTATATGGCACTTGACCTAAATTATGACATTAATATTAAAATTGTTTTTCCGATATTACACTCAAAATAGTTATAGTTTTCAAGAATAAACTGTATTTTTATATTATAGTTTTTACTTTGAATGTTGTATTAGTTTATTTTTATATCTATTTATAATAAATGAATGTAATATGATCTGTATGCATTGATTATTTTAATTTTAATACAGCTTGTCATGGAGTCATTGTATTCAGTAGTCCATTTTATAAATGAAAATACTGTAGATTGTGTCCCCAGTAATTGGATTAAGGATAATACCTGTGCCTGGCCGTTTAACCAAAACCATGCTAGAAGAATGATTGAACAAAAATATCAACCAAATAATAAAGAATTTACTTATTTTAAAATAAGAATCCTTAGTTCTGGTATAAGTGAGTTGTATTATTTTAATTTTAGTTTTATGACAAATTAACAAAATTAACACTTTGTCTACATTTGTCATTATAGAAACTTTAGAAGAAGCAGATTTTAAAGCTAATAAAGCTCAAAATACAACAGACCTATCTGATGATGACAATAATAAAAAACGAATTAAAATAAATAAAGTCTGTGGAATGTCCTATGTACAATTCAGGTAACATAATTTAATGTGTTTTATATGTAAAATATTTTAGTAGTTTTGTCGTTATAATATATTATTAACTTAAGTTAGTATTATAGAACTAAATATTATAGGCAGTACACTAGTTATCTATACTAATATTATAAAGAGGAAAGATTTGATTGTTTGTATTGAATAGGCTCCGAAACTACAGAACCGATTTAAATGAAATTTGGTACATAGATAGTTTAGACACTGAGAAAAAACATAGGCTACTTTTTATTACTAAAAAATGGCTGTAAGGGGCTATACTGGTTCGAATTGAAAAATTATTTTTTTGTTGGATAGTCCATTCATTGAGGAAAGTCATAGGCTATATAACATCACGCTAAATTCAATTAATAGAAATGCTCAAACAGGGATTTTAAGATTTATGATGGAAATATTTGTTTATAAATGATTGCTATTGGTTATAGGAGAAATAATTAATAGAAATAGTATTTATTTATTATTGGTTGCTATTGGTTAATCGGGCAGATCAGGTACAAGCATGCATCAAATCAAATTTTCACACATTGCCTACCAGGGTGGCTGAGTTGCACTTAATGCAGTGAGTTACACCAAAAAGGAGTTGAACAATCACAATTTGTTTAAGAGTTGTCATTTTTTACGGGCCACAATATACGCTATACCTACGATAACCGCAGGTAGATTGCCTACCTGATAATATACTGCTGCGAATCAGAATTTTTATTCCAGGCATCAGAAAAGTTAAGATAAATTTTGAACACCGTACACCGAATATTAAATAACGAATTGAACAAAGTTTGAGTCATATAGAGTTGGTACATTTAACGGGCAACGAAGTGCACAGGATCAGCTAGTTTATAATATATTAATATATATATATATATATATATTAACAATAAATATTTTTAATTTTTAGATTCTGATGGTAGTGGCATTGGCACAATGTGTAAGAAAAATAAGAATACTCAAATAAATCTGTTGAAAAAAAAAATGGTTGGTCTCCTTCTCCAAAAAAAATTGAAGGTATTATTATTGTATTTGACTGTAATATGCAATTTAATTAAAACTCATTATCATAATATTTTAACCTGATATAATTAATATATTATATAATTTTGGGGGCTGAAGGCACATTATCTTTCAAAAGGAAACTTACATTTGGATTTGATAATTTAAAAAAAAAAGCTAATCCACTGAAAAATATTAGTCGTCATATAAGTTCTCTCAAAAGTCCAGGTAAAATATAATTATTTCTAAATAAAATAATAATAATTTGTTTAAATTATATGTGCTGTGAGTTTTGATAATTGAAATATAAAATAATAATATAGGATTATCAAAATGCCAGTATATGCAAAATTACTTAAAATATGTTTCATAATATTATGCTACCCTATAGATGCTGAAAAATCTACATTGTTAAAAAGAAATAATTTTGATGAAAAAAACCATACACAGAGATCATCATTTTCGCATCTTATGATTAATTCAGATGACGGTAAGAAAAAAAAAACATCAATGTAATATAATGATTATCTAAAAATTTTCTAGAACACCAGGCACTCTTTATTTACTATTTTTATTGTTTTAATCAATATTAACTTAAATTTTGCACTTCTAAAGTATAATTAATAGTTGTTTCCTATAAGTATATTGACCTAACATTTTGTTTGAAAAATATAATTATATATATCATAATATATTACTTTGAACCTAATGATCTACGTAAATTGTCATTAGTTCCATTGTTTTCAGTGTTAAAAAGTAACATTGAAAAATATCTAAAATTTATGGTACTTGGTAAACTAGAAATTTACTGATTATTTAATACTGAATAAATACTAAATACTAAAATAATTAATGTAAATCTAAAAAAAAATTAATTTTCAGAGGCTGAAGGGACATCATTTTTTACCAGAAACTTAAATTTAAAACTGATAATTCTAAAGAAAGAAGAAATCATATGGAAAATATTAGATACATTAGTCCTCGCAATAGTCCTGGTAAAGTTATACATGAATAAATAAAACAAGTCATAAGAATTTTGTACCTCTAATGATTAATGATTATTATTTATTAAAATTATTGTTTGATACCAGATCAATCACTAAATCACAACAGTGTCTGAAATAAGTTGTATAATAATGTTACAGATTTTTCTAACAATGAAGTTCCTTTTGATCTGGAGAAATCCACTGGAAGAAAATCGTTTTCATTATGTGAAGATCATGATGTGATCAATGGTAAGTGTATTATTGGTTTCATACACTAGGATTAATTTATAGCATATTTTGTTTTTCACTTTTAGATAAAGAGTTCAAAAAACAAATCATAAGACATGTTATGTATTTCAAAGTAGAGCTGAAACATATTACAAACACACTAACAAATAATCACTATGAATTGTTAGAGAGAGTACAATCAATTGAAAAGTTTCTGGAGGATAAACCAACTAAATTTTATGAACAAACAAATGTAGACATAAACTGTATGTCCGATTGCTCTATACCAATAGATAATGTAGTGGATTTAAACACTTTAGAGGACAAAACTTTGGGCGATCAAGAATTCAAAAAAGCTTTGGTAAGTATATTATATTTTAAATAACTAGAAAAGTAAAACAGAATTATAATTAATTATATTTATAGATAAATGAATTATCACATGTTGGAGGGAAAAATGTAAAAACGGCCGTGAAGAGAATCATTTCAAAACTATTTACAAATTGTTTTCTTGCGGACTATTCATTTACTGGTAAAAAGGGAAAAAAGAAATCTTGCGATTTGTTTATATTTCCAATTATTTTAAGTAAGTATGTGGAAAATATAAATCAATTTATATAACACTTGCAATTTGGCCCTCCATATTACATATTGGGCCCCTGTACTAAATGTTTGTCCAGGCACTTTTTTTCACAATATATTAAAATATCAAAATATTATTTTATAATATCTGATTCAGTTAATATAAAATATCTAAAATTACAAAATCATTTTAATCAGGCCGCGGGCACTAAAATACCTGGGCTCCTGTATTCCAGGTCCAAACTCTCCGCCCCCTCCGCCCATTTGGGAGCCCTGCTTGCAAGCTTGATACTTAATTCTTTCAAGAATTTTAATTATATTGGTTAGGTTGTAGTTATTTAGTTATTTTGTTCCTTTTTTTGTGTAGCTATGTATGAATAAATAAGATTAGATTGGTGTCAGCCACCAATTTATATTAAATTAAAATATTATTATTATTTAAATACCTATATATCAAGATTCTATAGGGCCAAGGCTCAAAATTACTTCTAAATTCTAATAATCATTAGTTGAGCAGAATATTTTTGTAAACCGATAACTGCTTATTATGTTGTTATGTGCAATAATCTGTAATGTAACCACAATTAATTGGGAATATTTAAACACCTATCCAAAAGCTCAAAATGTATTATAAATATATCAATTATATGACTTTTTTTATCTTTTTAGAATCCATAAAAAACAAGTAAAATTCAAAAGTGCAAGTGATCATGAAATAGAAGAACCGTTAAAAATATATTTGGCTCAAGCACCCTTCGCAGATAAACGTTCTAAAACTAAATAAATTTTCTTTTTATCAATTGTAATGTTTTTTTTATTTAGTTTTGTATAGGTATGAAAGCAAGTGTGGATGTTTTTACTTTCATACATTATTAGTTTACTTATATTTTGCTTATTAAAAAAGTAACTATTGCTATTTTTATGAGGATCATTGTGGTCAAAACAATTTAAGCGGAACAATTGATCACTGAACGTCTAAACCATAATTTTAAAAAACTAAATAAAATGGTTGAGTAATATGAATAAATCAAAATATTAATATATAGCTGCAGTATATCACAATAGTGTTAGGTAAATATAAATCAATATTGACTAAATATTAGTTAACACTATTAATTAAATAAATAATTTTGGTTCATTCAATATTTACTTAATAATATTAATTATTTAAAAATGTATTCTTAATAAATAAATAATGTTTATTCAATAATTATATTTTTTAATGTTTATAAATAAATATTGGTTAACACTAATTAAATGATAGTTTGTTACTTGGTACCATATGTGTACTAATTTTCAGAATCATTGAATGTTTTGTTATGTTCTGCCCTATAAAGGGTTAAAGAATGATTATTCATAGGGCACCAAGATATGAATTTTCAAGTCAATACAAAATATTCAACTAGAGTTACAGTACTAAAAAAAAAAAATTAAAGGGAGGTGTTGGCACCCACAGGCAAATAGATTTTAGAAAACAAAAAAAAAATTTGGAAAAAATTTGACAGTATGAATACACATTACAAAGTTCAAACTAAAATGTCCCGAAACTTAAACAGAAAAAACTATCAAAATATTTAGTTCATTAAAGAATGATTATTTATGGGGCTCCAAGTTATCAATTTTCAAGTCAATACAAAATATTCAACTAGAGTAACAGTACTAAAAAAAAAAATTGAAGGGAGGGGTTGGCGCCCGCAGGCAAATAGATTTTAGAAAACAAAAAAAAAATTTAGAAAAAACTACCTATTCAAAATATTAAGTTCATTAAAGAATGATTATTCATGGCGCACCAGATTGACAATGTTTAAAAAAATTGGCTAGAGTTAAAATCATAAAAAAAAAAATTGAAGGGAGGTGTTGGCGCCCGCAGGCAAATAGATTTTAGAAAACAAAAAAAAATTTGGAAAAAAATTTAGAAAAAACTATTCAAAATATTAAGTTCATTAAAGAATGATTATTCATGGGGCACCAAGTTATCAATTTTCAAGTCAATACAAAATATTCAACTAGAGTTACATAACTTAAAATAAAAAAATTGAAGGAAGGTTTGGCGCCCGCCGGCAAATGCATTTTAGAATACAAAAAAAAATTTATATAAATTATATTGTGGGAATACACATTACAAACATCAAACTAAAATCTCCAAACTCTTAAACAGAAAAAACTATTCAAAATATTTAGTTAATTAAAGAATTATTCAAAGGGTACCCGATTGTCAATTTTTAAAAAATTTGGCTAGAGTTAAAATCATAAAATAAAAATTGAAGAGAGGTGTTGGCGACCGCAGGCAAATAGATTTTAAAAAACAAAAAAAAAAATTTAGAAAAAACTATTCAAAATATTTAGTTCATTAAAGAATTCATGGGGCACCAAGTTATCAATTTTCAAGTCAATACAAAATATTCAACTAGAGTAACAGTACTAAAAAAAAAAATTGAAGGGAGGGGTTGGCGCCCGCAGGCAAATAGATTTTAGAAAACAAAAAAAAAATTTGGAAAAAAATTTAGAAAAAACTATTCAAAATATTAAGTTTATTAAAGAATGATAATTCATGGCGCACCAGATTGACAATGTTTAAAAAAATTGGCTAGAGTTAAAATCATAAAAAAATAATTGAAGGGAGGTGTTGGCGCCCGCAGGCAAATAGATTTTAGAAAACAAAAAAAAAATTTGGAAAAAAATTTAGAAAAAACTATTTAAAATATTAAGTTCATAAAAGAATGATAATTCATGGGGCACCAAGTTGATAGAAAAAAATATCAAAATATTTAGTTCATTAAAGAATGATTATTCATGGGGCTCCAAGTTATACATTTTCAAGTCAATACAAAATATTCAACTAGAGTTACAGTACTAAAAAAAAAAATTGAAGGGAGGTGTTGGCACCCGCAGGCAAATAGATTTGAAAAAACAAAAAAAAAATTTGGAAAAAAATTTAGAAAAAACTATTCAAAATATTTAGTTCATTAAAGAATGATTATTCATGGCGCACCAGATTGACAATGTTTAAAAAAATTGGCTAGAGTTAAAATAATAAAAAAAATAATTGAAGGGAGGTGTTGGCGCCCGCAGGCAAATTGATTTTGGAAAACAAAAAAGAAATTTGGAAAAAAGTTTACAGTAGAAACACACATAACGAAGTTCAAACTAAAATGTCCCGAAACATAAACAGAAAAAACTATTCAAAATATTTAGTTCATTAAAGAATTCATGGGGCACCAAGTTATCAATTTTCAAGTCAATACAAAATATTCAACTAGAGTAACAGTACTAAAAAAAAAAATTGAAGGGAGGGGTTGGCGCCCGCAGGCAAATAGATTTTAGAAAACAAAAAAAAAATTTGGAAAAAAATTTAGAAAAAACTATTCAAAATATTTAGTTCATTAAAGAATGATTATTCATGGCGCACCAGATTGACAATGTTTAAAAAAGTTGGCTAGAGTTAAAATAATAAAAAAAAAATTGAAGGGAGGTGTTGGCGCCCGCAGGCAAATTGATTTTGGAAAACAAAAAAGAAATTTGGAAAAAAGTTTACAGTAGAAACACACATAACGAAGTTCAAACTAAAATGTCCCGAAACATAAACAGAAAAAACTATTCAAAATATTTAGTTCATTAAAGAATTCATGGGGCACCAAGTTATCAATTTTCAAGTCAATACAAAATATTCAACTAGAGTAACAGTACTAAAAAAAAAAATTGAAGGGAGGTGTTGGCGCCCGCAGGAATATAAATTTTAGAAAACAAAAAAAAAATTTGGAAAAAAATTTAGAAAAAACTATTCAAAATATTTAGTTCATTAAAGAATGATTATTCATGGGGCTCCAAGTTATACATTTTCAAGTCAATACAAAATATTCAACTAGAGTTACAGTACTAAAAAAAAAAAATTGAAGGGAGGTGTTGGCGCCCGCAGGCAAATAGATTTGAAAAAACAAAAAAAAATTTAGAAAAAACTATTCAAAATATTTAGTTCATTAAAAAATGATTATTCATGGGGTACCACCAAGTTATCAATCTTAAAGTCAATTGAATCAAAAAATGGAAGAAGGGAGCCTGCAGGCAAATTAATTTTAGAAAACAAAAAAAAAAATGTGGAAAAAATTTTACTTTAGGAACACGCTTTAGAAGTACACGGGTACTCAGCGTACTCCCAGGTATAGCCGGTTAATCTTGAAAAATATTTATACAAAAAAATCTACTAGAGTTCAATGAATTGAAAAAAAAATTGTTTGAGAAATCTGTGTGAAATAACACTAAAGAAAAGTATACGCTGGAAGTTAAATATTGCAATACATATTAACTACTATCCAAAAACTAGGTATTGTTTACATTATAATAATACGAACAGTTATTATGATCAGAGATGTATCACCGTAATATATGTATTAGAAAATGTATAAAAACGAATGTAACCTAACGAAAGAAAACCCTGAGAATTCTTTGACAGTAGGATAATAAAACACAATACTATATTATATTAAATTAAAACTATTGATTTTATACATTTTCTATTTACAAAAGCTCATAAGTATTGAAAACCTTATAAAATCCTAAAAAAATTATATTTTGTTATATTTTAAAATACATTTTATAATTTGTTGTGTTAAAAAAATCATTATTTAATGTAGGCTGTATTTAAGTTTTTAATAACTATACTGGTACAACTCTAGCTGACAGTCTTTAAGACCGTGTTAAAAACTATAATAATTAGTTAACGTCTAATTTACTGTCCTATCCTAACCTAACCTAACATAACCAAATTAATAATATTTAAATATTTTCTTTCATTGTTATGTTTACAATATCGAATACCTTTATAGTTAGTAGGAAAAGATCATCGCAAAGCTCACGACCAGTGATTGTAGTCGTCTATCATTACCATAGCTTCAACTATAACCTTAGGTTTACCAAACTAGCCTTCTTATGACTAATTACATTAGGACACTTTGAATAAAAAGTTCCTGAGTTGCAGGTTGCCGAACTTATAAGTGATTGATTATCAAGTTGATCCTTAGATTGTTGACACCTTAGTTCCCCTCGAAGACCGCTGGTAAGACTATTACCATATATTATGTCCTATCCATTATGTTATATCTATATTATATATGATGGAGCCATACCCAGATCACTCGTGTAAACAATTTGAAGCACATAAAAGCGATTAACGCGTCTCTATTAATAATAATATGAAATCCCAGACCTGTCCCCCATACTCTGATATTAAGAGCCCAGCCCACCTTCATATTCTCTATGCAAAAAGTAAATTTAAGACAAATTTGTAAATCAATGCACAGTCTCTCTATTGTACTAATATTTGTGATTTCTTTAATTTTAGTATTTTGTATAATTAGTAATAATTAGTAAACCTAACCTACTGAGGCAACCTTGAGGCATTTCCTTTTAGGAAATTAATTAAATCCTCAAACATAACTCTTAATACAAGAGTTTGTAACTAATACAATCATAATATAATATGAGTATAGTACATTTCGTAATATTTTTTTATAATATTTACTGTTAGTGAAATATTAAGTTTGTATTTCTAATATAATATATGTTATGATATTTATGGACGACACTTGCACCATGGCCCCTCGATATAGTAATGTGGCGACCCGGCACATCTCTTTTATATAAATGATTAAATAATTAATCAAGTCTTCCAATTTACTAAACATTTATGTTTTGTAGATAATTTAAAGAAAAATTTAAAATTGAAGAGAGACTGTGTGAATTAACAAAATTTGTGGTATGAAATGTTTATTTGAACACCTGTTACAATGTATTATATTGTACTTAAGTTAATTTTTTATAATGTATACTATAGTAAACATTTGAACGTTTATTACAATATACGTATATTATACATAGATTTTTTTTATTTTTTTTATTTTTGATAGTTACCTACCTACTAACAGAAATTATGGAGCTAAAAATATAGAAATACCTATATTATGTCACGGTCCATAGTTGATAGTTTTGTTTCATTTATAATAATAATGCTTTTTAATATACTTTTTCATAAATTAATATTTATTACAGTTGGCTTTTATGATTTGTTTGAACTATTAGTACGTATTTTTTTGGGGAGATCCCTATTATTACAACACCGTTACCAATATGCGTTTTTTTCTGGTTAGTTAATATAATTGCATGTTTTCATGATTTCTTCGTATTTATGCTTACTTTCTTAAAATGTTTTTATATTTTCGGTTCATCCGTTACCTACCTACATACCTTACCTACCAAGTGTGTAAATAAAAGATTTGTAAACCAGTTTGAATTATTATTTATTAATTTAAAAAATTTTTAATAAAAACGTTTTCATTCAGTATTTTTTTGAATATTTTATTATTTTTAATATTTTTGAATATTTCAGTGCATATATTTGCCTGTTTTTAGTGCATACATGCAGGCAAATATTTAACACTTAAGGGGATGTCAGATTTTTAGCGCACCATTTATTTCTCTCTCCGACCCACGCACAATCATTTTAGTGTTTTCTTAATCGTACATTTGGTATGCTACGCGTGGGTCAAAGATGGAAAACAAATAGTGCGCTGACATCCCAACCAGCAACAAGTTTACACGAGTGAGCTGGGTATGGCTCCATCATAGATAATAAAGATATGGATAGGACATAATGGTCTTATCAGCGGTCTTGGTCCTTCGAGGGGAACAATTGAGGCCAAATAAAGTATACTCATATCGAGTATCGACTATCAATATAAAGAGCCTCAATTGCCTTCCCCTCCGGGAACGCTGCCTCAAATGTATTTAACATAGGCGTGGACTATCCATGGTGTCAACAATCAGAGGATCAACTTGATAATCAAACACTTAAGTTCGGCAACATGCAGAAACTCAGCATCTTTTTATTCTGAAAAGTGTCCTAATGAGTCATAAGAAGGTTAGTTAGGTAAACCTATGGTTAGTTGAAGCTAGTGGCCTTTGCAATTCAAGATCTTTTCCTACGTATTCGGCATTGTTAACATAACTATTCTACCTTTACACTTTTTCTTCCCCCGTCTCTCACAGCTATATACAGGTTCAGCCATTCTCATTCCACACCTCCATGATCGGTATTCCGTCCATCCGTCTCTTCTTCAGTCTTCTCGCCCCTCATTTCCCACCTAAATTAACTAACTTCTATAGCCACTCTCGCTATCTTTTATCATACAGTGACCGAACCACCTAAACCTATTCTCTCTTGTTTTCACTACAATATGTACACTAACCTACACTACCCTTAATTAATTAATTTCTTATTCTATCCTCTTTTGTACCTTAACACCTAACTTATTATTCTCATATCTGCTACCCTCACTCCACTTACCTACCCTAACCTTACATTTCTTTTTCATCTTTCCCTTTCATACACCAAACATTCTGAAATCCTGTTGACCCATTTCCTTATCTTCTCCATATTACACACTACCTAATTCCTATTCACCCAGTCTCTAGTTACCTACAAGTAATCGTACTTGATTATCGGTGAAAATATTTAAATATCATTGAGCGAATTCCCTACTCGAAAGAATTACTTAAAAAAATATCATACCTCCCAATTTTCTAATTTTTAACACGACTTTATTGATAGCCGGAATAGTGTTATACCAGTATAATTACAATACAAATATTGAAAAATTTCGGGCAATACATCCTTTGATCAATTAACAATAATAAAAAAAAAACCTACTAAGAAATAAGAAAATACATACCCCGTGACGGAATCAAAATCTGCTACGAAACTTAGTCTTCGAAACACTGAAACGTTCACACATTTCAATCTGCTTATGATATAATATTATTCCCAGTTTGAAAATTTTCACTGACGAATACCATTTCTGAAATAACACGCATCTTATGCAGTAAAATGTTCTACAATATTCTAATGACCTATGCGTTACAGTCTACAGATATTATATAAACCTACCAATAAATACCCAATATTAATTTTT
The DNA here is from genome assembly GCF_019925205.1 of Metopolophium dirhodum. Classification (NCBI taxonomy): domain Eukaryota; kingdom Metazoa; phylum Arthropoda; class Insecta; order Hemiptera; family Aphididae; genus Metopolophium; species Metopolophium dirhodum. The sequence goes on along the minus strand of NC_083561.1, from coordinate 29,288,586 downwards.
ATTACACAGAGTTTGTATTTTTAAATGTTGTATTCAAGGATTTATTAGTTTTATTTTTATACCTAACAAAAATTACAATTATTCACAAGTCAGTTATCAACTAGAACTCGACTAAGAGTAAGAAAGCGTTTGGATTGTTCGGACTAGGTACTTGTCCAATACTCGACTACCAGAATTTAAATTAAAGAATGTGATATACCTAGGTAACCTATCGATCGATTCTAAAACAGAAACTTAACTTAGGTATAAATAATATCATAATATCAAATAGTGAAATGTGAAAATTTGAAGACAATTTCCTATAGGTATATCCCGTAAAACCCCCAAAATAAAACGTACGTTTGAGGTGTTCTCTTAAAATCCAAATGTTTAATACCCGTATCCCGTATGCGTAGAAAATGTATGTTTCACATTTAACGAAAACTAAAACTATCGTGACGGAACGGAATTACGAAGAACTGTTGAACTTTTAGGGACATAAAAGGTAACACATTCGTGTATGTAGTATTACACTATTTATATATAGGTATATTTATATACCTATTATACGAGTATATGAGTAGATACATTATTCATTAGTGCGCACACGGCAGGATAGGCTGCAGTTGACCATTCTGTGAATATTACTTTTATGTGTACTTGGTTATACGTCCCTAATCCCTATGATATAGAATATAGATATTAGGTGAACAATATAGAAGTTAAGTATGTGACACTAAATTAATAGTTACCTATAACTTATATAATAACGTTGTATTTGGAAAAAAAAATTACCAGTTATTAATTAAAATTGTATCTTATGACTATTATCAGTTATAAGCTATAACATATATTTCTATAAATTAACCCAGAACATATATATATTAAGTACCTTATATAGGTAAGCTCCTATTAATTATAATTATTCTACGAACAGGGACTGGAAAAACGACGACGACGTTTATATCTCGCGTATTTTATACATTTCTGGTTCGGAACTAAAATATGCGCATACAACACTTGGATAGCACATTTTTCGTGACATTAAATATTTATTTTAAGTCTTAAAAGTAAATTTAAGCCCCAAAAGAATATAAAAACAAACATACTTTAATTATCGACTCTTTCGGCGGAATCCGTGACGTGTGTGAACTGCGACGCCCATGAGGGAACGCTCCAGATTACAGAACTTAGAATATCTTCTTTGCTTAGAATATTGTAATTTATGAAAAATAAAATTATACGAAACGCAGTAAGTTTTTTGCTCATGTTTCCTTTGCTTATTGAAATTTTAGAATTTTTAATCGACTGTGTCTCCTGCAACGATTTTGAGATTTGCCATAGATAAATAAATAAAACGATATTGATATTATACTAGGTACGTCAATATGATGAATCCACGGATATTATATAATGCGACTTTTTATATCAAAGAGTTCCGTGTTAAGGAACAATTTGTTTATTGAAATTTGATATGACAATAAAACCAAAATAGTTTATAATTTTGAATTTGAATTATAATAATATTATATAGGTATTATTTAAATTATTATTTTAGTTTATCAATTTAATTATTGATTAAGGTGGTGAATAGATATCAGAAGCACAAGAATTTTATTATAAGAGTAGGTATATTGTATTTTATGAATTATTAAATAAAAATGTGATTACTGGATTTTAGAGTTAACATAAAGCCATAAACGTATACAGTAAATTCATCAAATACCATAATACCAACTAGATTTCTAAAACTCTAAGTCTATAATTTTAGATTCTGAGCGGATCGATGACTGTATTAATTTTATAACGATGTGTTCTTTATTTTTTTAATATTTTCAATTATTTTTTCTTGTGGTCTGTGTAAATATATTTTTGGTGTTCTAAGGCTGCTGTCAGATCAATTTATGAGAATCCTTGCATTAAATTGTTAGGATTATTTGATATGAATAATTATTTTATAGAAGGTACTTATTTATAGGTAAGTTGATCAGAAACTATATTTACACTGAATATGTTAATAGTAAAAAGCTATTAAAATATCTATTATTTGTATTTATTTGTTAATAATAATTAAAACTTAAATATTAGCAGTAATCTTGTCCCTTTCACAAAATGTTTTTTAATTATTTTTAATTTACATTTACATTTATACGTTTGGCATTTATCCCAAAGTGATCTCTGAATTCAATGATGAATTTAATAGTTACATTCTCGGTTACATTAATTGGATTATAAATTAGAATAAACTACAGTTTCCAGCTTCTACTACAACATTATTTTATATTTTATTTTATGTTTTTAATTTTTTAAATGCAGTCTGCACCTTGTGTTGCTGATTTTACACGTAATATAAAAAAATGTATACTAGTGATGAGTAGGTTAGGTTACCTACCTGATTGTTTAATCAAATTATTTACACGATTTCAATAAAAAAATATCTATGAAGTAAAACATCCGCATTTCTACTAACTATAAATTCATAATTGTATGAGCTATACATGGTATATATATTTTTCGAAAAAATTATTTAAAAAAACAAGAATAATTCCTATTTTATGTCACGCGGCCACACGGGTTAGGTTTTATAAATTTTATACATTGCGCTTTTGGGATTAAACTAATAACCCAGTTTTTTTAGTTTTATTTTCTATAAATGTCAATAAAGTTTTAGTAGTGGGGTCAAAAAGCATGAACATTTACATAAATACTAATATACAGGAGTATAAATATACTAATTATATTTTCTAGGGAATTTTTGATCAAGTGATTCTCGGAAATAAAATATTAAGCCCTTGGAAAATGACTGCATATCCTTTGAATCATGGATTTCTTCAATCAAATCAGTTGAAAACGTCAACAGTGTTAAATTACAAGCATTTTATATAACACAGTTTACATTACCAGTTAACTATACAAAATGTTTAGACACTTATTTGGACACTTAACTTGTTCTTACAAGTTAATACTGTTAAGTCCACTTTTATCCACATATTTACAATTTAATAAATAATATTCGATATGTACAGGGTGTAGTGTTTTTAAACAATGTAAACCTTGGTCGGTATTGGCCACTTGGTGGACCTCAAGTTACACTTAATGTGCCAGCTCCTTTTTTAAAACCATCACCTTATGTCAATACACTAGTGATATTAGAACTTGAAGGTACATCTCAAGATTTGTCCGTGAAATTTGTGGATAAACCTATTCTTCATGGTCCTATAATGACATGTTGTAAAATGTATGTTATATAATTAATTAAGAAAAATATATTAAAATTATTAAATGTTTGATTTATTTTATTTTTATCATATAATAATTATCGTGATTTTAAACTCTGTGTGTCATTCTATAAAACCATCCATTGACAAGCAATAATTCACAGTTCATAACATCAACTAGATAGGGCCCAGCTAGGATACCTACATAATTCAGAAAATTAAAACATATTGTGTTTAGCTATGCAATCTAGGTATCTTGCGACGGAAGTGAGAGGATTACACAGTATGGTCTTTGCGTTAAAAGCATCAAATTGAGTACCTAGGTATTTTGTTGTTTTTTAAATTTTTATTTACATAATTTTTTCTAGTGATTCCATCACCATATACCAGATGACGATACGTCATCCAGTAAAAAGATTGTCGGTGGCAATAAATATATAATTCAAGTTTAAAAAGTACTCCAAACTGAAACTTGAAAGTATCTATTTTATGAAAACAACCCGAACGCACTCAAATGTGCGGGTTCGTGGTATAAACTTATATTTTAATATTATATATACCTACTGCTTAACAAACTGTCCGTCTATTGTTGGCTCATTTTATTTTTTTTATTCACGGAAATTATCATAGAATTTTTAACCGTTTCCGACGAATGTCGATAATTATTGGCGATTATCATAGATGATACAAAATATATTAGGTATATTATGATAAATCCATTAAACTTATATACTCAGTTAATTACGTTTCAATTACCCACGAATAATATTTTTAAAATAGGTATAGCACGAACTAAAATTGTTCTTCTTTGTTTAAATATCTGATTTCGTCCAATTTGATCATAAAAATATAAAATAACTAGGTATAAGAAAAATTGTGTTTTTTCTAAAAAAATTTTTTAGATTTTTTGGTTACAGAATAATCTATTTACGTGGAACTTTGTTTTCAATTTTCAAACCTTAGCTATAAAAGTTGAAATATCATTTTTCAATTTTAAAGTTCATAAATTGTGCCTATTAATTTTAAAAAATTTCATCTGTTATTGTAACAATATATCAGGAGCCTTTTATTAAATGTTCATGCTTTTTGACCCCACTACTAAAACTTTATTGACATTTATAGAAAATAAAACTAAAAAAAATGGAAACTGAAAATGCCCACAAACAGCAAAACAAGTCAAAATATTTTGGTGGTGTATAGAAAATGCTATTATAAACAATCAGGGAAATTGCATGTACCTTAGCGTCCTTAGCTATCTACGATCATTTGACTTAGATAAAGTTACACCAAAAACTTAAATTGATTTTGTTAAAACGTGATATTATTGGTAGGTTAAATTTCTATTTTATAATAGATCAATAGCCAATAGATTACCTATAGGCTATAAATCACATTTTTTTATTTAAATCCCGGTAGTCGAGTTTTGGACAAGTACGCACAGTTAAATTTGGCATGCGAACTATAACTGAAATAGATAACCAGAATAGGTACATTGCTGATCACAAAGTACTTTCTGTAAAAGTACATACGATTTAATATTTATCAATAGACTGTATAGATACTCAGTATAATATAAAGTTCTATGGATTGATCATAGTAAATAATATAATTTATAATATCTATGGCAATCGTCAATTGTCGACATTCGTCGGCGACGATAAACAATTTTAATAATTTCAGTGAACAAATAAGTAATAAGCCATCGATATAGACCGACAGTTATGAGCCGTATACATTATAATGTAAGTTTTAACACAAACTCACACATTTCGTTATGATCAGGTATTCAGGTTATTTTCATAATATATTTTGATACTTTCAAGTTTCAGTTCAGAGCGAGATGAAGATGGATAAAGATAGTTTCTTCGGCGACGGCGGCACTCTAGCTAGGTTTCACCGGAAGAGTCGATGCTTACGCGTAAGTTAGTTTTCATATTATTACTATTTTACATTTACTTTTTAGGCTTAAATTAAATATTTATTGCCACGGACAATCTGTTAACTGGGTTAATCTATATTGTAAATTTGAATTCAATTTACCGCATAAAAACTAATAAATGTTTTTTTGAAGATAATGTAAAAATATCCATCATCCATCGGTTAGGACCATATATATATTTTCTATGATTAGGACGGTTAGGTAGGTTATAATTATAAATAATCTATGGCAAATGACAATCGTCTGAGACGAACAGCGATTCCAATACGTACTCACATATTTCGTTCCATTCTGGTTATTAAACTAGGTACCTATTTTTATAAATGTCATTAATCTCAATACTTCCAGACTGAACTTTTGGATCGAAGATATGCATTTTCCTTGGCGGAGATGCACAGCTCTGACACTAGACAATATTATACACTCGAAGGGAACGCGTTTCGCCGGAAGAATAAATAATTACGTAAGTTTTGTCCTTCTACTCTGTTGACGCGGTAGACTTAATGTAAATATATTTTATTGTCAGACAAACTTACATACCCGCTAGGCGTAGAGTAGTTTTTAAAATCCAGTTGTTATAGGTGTACAAAAATAAGGATATTATGAAAAATACCTTAAATTATAATACTTTGCCTACAACTGTTAATTTATTGTTATAGTAGAATAATTTTTAAAATTTGAAATCAATGATTAGGCAACGCTTTTATAAGAAGGAAAGTAGGTTTTTATACCTACCTAATAAAATAAGAAAATACATAATGATTAATGTTATTTAATATGATTTGTAAGTACATAGCAGATTATACCTACCACTTGGTGACGATTATTTTTGTCTTATACGTTCTTCGTAATTCCGTTCCGTCACGATAGTTTTAGTTTTCGTTAAATGTGAAACATACATTTTCTACGCATACGGGATACGGGTATTAAACATTTGGGTTTTAAGAGAACACCTCAAACGTACGTTTTATTTTGGGGGTTTTACGGGATATACCTATAAGAAATTTTCTTCAAATTTTCACATTTCACTATTTGATATTATGATATTATTTGTACCTAGGCTAAGTTTCTGTTTTAGAACCGATCGATAGGTTACCTAGGTATATCACATTCTTTAATTTAAATTCTGGTAGTCGAGTATTGGACAAGTACCTAGTCCGAACAATCCAAACGCTGTCTTACTCGTAGTCGAGTTCTAGTTGATAATTGACTTGTGAATAAATGTAATTATTGTAAGGTATAAAAATAAAACTAATAAATCCTTGAATACAACATTTAAAAAGGTGGATAAGTGGATGTCGCTCTGCTGTACAGTAGGTTACAAGTGGATCACTGTAATGGATGGTGTTAAATTTGAATTCAATGATATAATATCATTGTATAAGAAAAACGATTCTGAGCGAAAACGGTCAGTCAGCCTATGATTTTACCAAGTATATTTGATGATATTATTGTGAATAAAGTAATTTATATATAACCTATTTACGTGGAGCCTTGTTTTAAATTTTCAATCCTTAGCCATAAAAGTTAAAAATTTATAAATTTTTAACTACAAAATAATTAATAAATTATAAATTTGATAAATGTTGTCAAAATTTGAACTTTAAATGCTTATAAAAAAAAATTGTGCCTATGTATTTTTAATATTTTTCAACTGCTATTAGAACGATATATCAGGAGCCTTATATTAAATTTTCACGCATTTTTACCCAACAAATAAAATTGTATTGATATTTATAGAAAAAAAAACTAAAAAAATTGAAAACTGACAATGTCCGTAAACAGCTCAAAAAGAGTCAAAATATTTTATAAATTTTATGGTATATAGAAAACTGTCAATGTCCGTAAACAGCTCAAAAAGAGTCAAAATATTTTCAACATTTTATGGTGTATAGAAAATGCTAATATGAACATTCAGTGAAATTTTCAAGTATCTACAGTCATTCGTTTTTTAATTACAATAAAATAAGAAAATTGTTACATGAGAAATCGAGTAAATATCAAATGTTGTAAAAATATAAATTTCAGACGCTCATAAATATTTAATTTAAGTTTCTTCTAGACATTTTTTTTTTGATAAAGGTAGACAAACTTATGAGTAATCTTATATTACATTTTCAAATCTTAGATTTAAAAAGAAAAATTTTTATGAATTCTCAACTCAAAATAATTTGCTATTTTTCGTGATTTTTCCGTATTTTGTAAAATTTGAACTTTAAATGCTTATAATTAAAAACTGTGACTAAGGATTTTCAATTTTTTTCATCTGCCTTTGAAACAATAACCTAGGAGCCTTCTATTAAATTTTCAAGCTTTTTTACTCAACAGATATAATTTTATTGATATTTATAGAAAAAAAAACTAAAAAAATTGAAAACTGACAATGTCCGTAAACAGCTCAAAAAGAGTCAAAATATTTTGCGTAAAAATTCCCGTTTTTTTCTTAATTTTTCTTTTGTTTTTCACGTCACTTGTGAAAACAACTGGGAAATTTTTACTTTTGACCCCCCAAAGAACCAACTAGATTCACTTTCCTATCAGAAAAGTTACTATTGAAGAAAATCCAAGCACTTTTACTGTCCTAAAAGGTGATGACAGACACAAAAATAAAAAAAAATAAAAAAAAAACACACATCATTGTAGAATCAATACATTCATCGCTTCGCTAAGAATCTAAAATACAAACTCTGTGTAATAAAAATTAATATTAGGTATTTATTGGTAGGTTTATATAATATCTGTAGACTGTAACGCATAGGTCATTAGAATATTGTAGAACATTTTACTGCATAAGATGCGTGTTATTTCAGAAATGGTATTCGTCAGTGAAAATTTTCAAACTGTGAATAATATTATATCATAAGCAGATTGAAATGTGTGAACGTTTCAGTGTTTCGAAGACTAAGTTTCGTAGCAGATTTTGATTCCGTCACGGGGTATGTATTTTCTTCTTTCTTAGTAGGTTTTTTTTTTATTATTGTTAATTGATCAAAGGATGTATTGCCCGAAATTTTTCAATATTTGTATTGTAATTATACTGGTATAACACTATTCCGGCTATCAATAAAGTCGTGTTAAAAATTAGAAAATTGGGAGGTATGATATTTTTTTAAGTAATTCTTTCGAGTAGGGAATTCGCTCAATGATATTTAAATATTTTCACCGATAATCAAGTACGATTACTTGTAGGTAACTACAGACTGGGTGAATAGGAATTAGGTAGTGTGTAATATGACGAAGATAAGGAAATGGGTCAACAGGATTTCAGAATGTTTGGTGTATGAAAGGGAAAGATGAAAAAGAAATGTAAGGTTAGGGTAGGTAAGTGGAGTGAGGGTAGCAGATATGAGAATAATAAGTTAGGTGTTAAGGTACAAAAGAGGATAGAATAAGAAATTAATTAATTAAGGGTAGTGTAGGTTTGTGTACATATCGTAGTGAAAACAAGAGAGAATAGGTTTAGGTGGTTCGGTCACTGTATGATAAAAGATAGCGAGAGTGGCTATAGAAGTTAGTTAATTTAGGTGGGAAATGAGGGGCGAGAAGACTGAAGTAGAGATGGATAGACAGAATACCGATCATACGGAGGTGTGGAATGAGAGTGGCTGAACCTGTATATAGCTGTGAGAGACGGGGGAAGAAAAAGTGTAAAGGTAGAATAGTTATGTTAACAATGCCGAATACGTAGGAAAAGATCTTGAATTGCAAAGGCCACTAGCTTCAACTAACCATAGGTTTACCTAACTAACCTTCTTATGACTCATTAGGACACTTTTCAGAATAAAAAGATGCTGAGTTTCTGCATGTTGCCGAACTTAAGTGTTTGATTATCAAGTTGATCCTTTGATTGTTGACACCATGGATAGTCCACGCCTATGTTAAATACACTTGAGGCAGCGTTCCCGGAGGGGAAGGCAATTGAGGCTCTTTATATTGATAGTCGATACTCGATATGAGTATACTTTATTTGGCCTCAATTGTTCCCCTCGAAGGACGAAGACCGCTGATATTATGTCCTATCCATATCTCTATTATCTATGATGGAGCCATACCCAGCTCACTCGTGTTGCTGGTTGGGATGTCAGCGCACTATTTGTTTTCCATCTTTGACCCACGCGTAGCATACCAAATGTACGATTAAGAAAACACTAAAATGATTGTGCGTGGGTCGGAGAGAGAAATAAATGGTGCGCTAAAAATCTGACATCCTCTTAAGTGTTAAATATTTGCCTGCATGTATGCACTAAAAACAGGCAAATATATGCACTGAAATATTCAAAAATATTAAAAATAATAAAATATTCAAAAAAATACTGAATGAAAACGTTTTTATTAAAATTTTTTTAAATTAATAAATAATAATTCAAATTGGTTTACAAAAAAAATTCTTTATTTACACACTTGGTAGGTAGGTAACGGATGAACCGAAAATATAAAAACATTTTAAGAAAATAAGCATAAATACGAAGAAATCATGAAAACATGCAATTATATTAACTAACCAGAAAAAAACGCATATTGGTAACGGTGGGTTAGGTACTGTTATTCCACATAACTATATTATAGTTTAATTTAACTACAACATTCTAGTAGAGTCTGATAAAATTTGGTTCCACGACTTTGATCATACAAACTTTAAATACTAAACTATGGGTCTGAAATTTAGTTTACATAGATCTAAATAATCCAAAACATATAATATTGCTTCAAAATATAAAAATAAAGTGTCTTGTTTTGTAGTAGGTAGGTAACTATCAAAAAAAAAAACTAAAAAAAATCATACTTGAAATCTATGTATAATATACGTATATTGTAATAAACGTTCAAATGTTTACTATAGTACATTATAAAAAATTAACTTAAGTTCAATATAATACATTATAACAGGTGTTCAAATAAACATTTCATACCACAAATTTTGTTAATTCACACAGTCTCTCTTCAATTTTAAATTTTTCTTCAAATTATCTACAAAACATAAATGTTTAGTAAATTGGAAGACTTGATTAAGTATTTAATCATTTATCTAAAAGAGATGTGCCGGGTCGCCACATTACTATATCGAGGGGCCATGGTGCAAGTGTCGTCCATAAATATCATAACATATATTATATTAGAAATACAAACTTAATATTTCACTAACAGTAAATATTATAAAAAAATATTACGAAATGTACTATACTCATATTATATTATGATTGTATTAGTTACAAACTCTTGTATTAAGAGTTATGTTTGAGGATTTAATTAATTTCCTAAAAGGAAATGCCTCAAGGTTGCCTCAGTAGGTTAGGTTTACTAATTATAACTAATTATACAAAATACTGAAAATTAATGAAATCACAAATATTAGTACAATAGAGAGACTGTGCATTGATTTACAAATTTGTCTTAAATTTACTTTTTGCATAGAGAATATGAAGGTGGGCTGGGCTCTTAATATCAGAATATGGGGGACAGGTCTGGGATTTCATATTATCATTAATAGAGACTTTTATTAATCTCTTTTATGTGCTTCAAATTGTTTACACGAGTGAGCTGGGTATGGCTCCATCATAGATAATATAGATATAACATAATGGATAGGACATAATAGTCTTACCAGCGGTCTTCGAGGGGAACTAAGGTGTCAACAATCTAAGGATCAACTTGATTATCAATCACTTATAAGTTCGGCAACCTGCAACTCAGGAACTTTTTATTCAAAGTGTCCTAATGTAATTAGTCATAAGAAGCTAGTTTGGGAAACCTAAGGTTAGTTGAAGCTATGGTAATGATAGACGACTACAATCACTGGTCGTGAGCTTTGCGATGATCTTTTCCTACTAACTATAAAGGTATTCGATATTGTAAACATAACAATGAAAGAAAATATTTAAATATTATTAATTTGGTTATGTTAGGTTAGGTTAGGATAGGACAGTAAATTAGACGTTAACTAATTATTATAGTTTTTAACACGGTCTTATAGACTGTCAGCTAGAGTTGTACCAGTATAGTTATTAAAAACTTAAATACAGCCAACATTAAATAATGATTTTTTTAACACAACAAATTATAAAATGTATTTTAAAATATAACAAAATATAATTTTTTTAGGATTTTATAAGGTTTTCAATACTTATGAGCTTTTGTAAATAGAAAATGTATAAAATCAATAGTTTTAATTTAATATAATATAGTATTGTGTTTTATTATCCTACTGTCAAAGAATTCTCAGGGTTTTCTTTCCACATTTTTTTACATTGTACTAAATCTAATTTTTTTCTGCACATATTTACAAAGACTAAAACAGATATCTGACTATGTTTTTATTTGCATTTAGGTTTTGTAGTTTGTTATTTATAATATTGACTGTAGACCCAGCCAAACACAATATTATTTTAAATTAAACATTATTTTATGTCCTTCATAAATTACAATCACATAATAGAGTCCGTGCAGGACCTTTTTCTGATTTAATTTTTTTGCATCCTTTATAAATTACATTCGTTTTTATACATTTTCTAATACATATATTACGGTGATACACCTCTGATCATAATAACTGTTCGTATTATTATAATGTAAACAATACCTAGTTTTTGGATAGTAGTTAATATGTATTGCAATATTTAACTTCCAGCGTATACTTTTCGTTAGTGTTATTTCACAAAAGATTTCTCAAACAATTTTTTTTTCAATTCATTGAACCCTAGTAGATTTTTTTGTATAAATATTTTTCAAGATTAACCGGCTATACCTGGGAGTACGCTGAGTACCCGTGTACTTCTAAAGCGTGTTCCTAAAGTAAAATTTTTTCCACATTTTTTTTTTTGTTTTCTAAAATTAATTTGTCTGCAGGCTCCCTTCTTCCATTTTTTGATTCAATTGACTTGAAAATTGATAACTTGGTGCCCCATGAATTCTTTAATGAACTAAATATTTTGAATAGTTTTTTCTGTTTATGTTTCGGGACATTTTAGTTTGAACTTCGTTATGTGTGTTTCTACTGTAAACTTTTTTCCAAATTTCTTTTTTGTTTTCCAAAATCAATTTGCCTGCGGGCGCCAACACCTCCCTTCAATTTTTTTTTTTTATGATTTTAACTCTAGCCAATTTTTTTAAACATTGTCAATCTGGTGCGCCATGAATAATCATTCTTTAATGAACTTAATATTTTGAATAGTTTTTTCTATTTTATAAATTTTTTTCCAAATTTTTTTTTTGTTTTCTAAAATCTATTTGCCTGCGGGCGCCAACCATTCTCCCTTCAATTTTTTTTTTTTAGTACTGTAACTCTAGTTGAATATTTTGTATTGACTTGAAAATTAATAACTTGGTGCCCCATGAATAATCATTCTTTAATGAACTTAATATTTTGAATAGTTTTTTCTAAATTTTTTTCCAAATTTTTTTTTTGTTTTCTAAAATCTATTTGCCTGCGGGCGCTAACACCTCCCTTCAATTTTTTTTTTTTAGTTCTGTAACTCTAGTTGAATATTTTGTATTAACTTGAAAATTGATAACTTGGTGCCCCATGAATTCTTTAATGAACTAAATATTTTGAATAGTTTTTTCTGTTTATGTTTCGGGACATTTTAGTTTGAACTTCGTTATGTTTGTTTCTATACTGTAAACTTTTTTCCAAATTTCTTTTTTGTTTTCTAAAATCGATTTGCCTACGGGCGCCAACACCTCCCTTCAATTTTTTTTTTTTTAGTACTGTAACTCTAGTTGAATATTTTGTATTGACTTGAAAATTGATAACTTGGTGCCCCATGAATTCTTTAATGAATTAAATATTTTGAATTGTTTTTTCTGTTTAAGATTTTGGAGATTTTAGTTTTATGTTTGTAATGTGTATTCCCACAATATGATTTATATAAATTTTTTTTTGTATTCTTAAATGTATTTGCTGGCGGGCGCCAACACCTCCCTTCTATTTTTTTTTTTAGTTCTGTAACTCTAGTTGAATATTTTGTATTAACTTGAAAATTAATAACTTGGAGCCCCATGAAAAATCAATATTTAATGAACTAAATATTTTGATAGTTTCTTCTGTTTATGTTTCGGGACATTCTAGTTTGAACTTTGTTATGTGTGTTTCTACTGTGAATTTTTTTCCAAATTTTTTATTTTTGTTTTTTTAAAATCAATTTGCCTGCGGGCGCCAACACCTCCCTTCAATTTTTTTTTTTTATGATTTTAACTCTAGCCAATTTTTTTAAATATTGTCAATCTGGTGCGCCATGAATAATCATTCTTTAATGAACTTAATATTTTGAATAGTTTTTTCTATTTTATAAATTTTTTTCCAAATTTTTTTTTTGTTTTCTAAAATCTATATTTGCCTGCGGGCGCCAACCATTCTCCCTTCCATTTTTTTTTTTTAGTACTGTAACTCTAGTTGAATATTTTGTATTGACTTGAAAATTGATAACTTGGTGCCCCATGAATTCTTTAATGAATTAAATATTTTGAATTGTTTTTTCTGTTTAAGATTTTGGAGATTTTAGTTTTATGTTTGTAATGTGTATTCCCACAATATGATTTATATAAATTTTTTTTTGTATTCTAAAATGTATTTGCTGGCGGGCGCCAACACCTCCCTTCAATTTTTTTTTTTAGTTCTGTAACTCTAGTTGAATACTTTTTATTGACTTGAAAATTGATAACTTGGTGCCCCATGATTAATCATCCTTTAATGAACTTAATATTTTGAATAGTTTTTTCTAAATTTTTTTCCAAATTTTTTTTTTGTTTTCAAAATCTATTTGCCTGCGGGCGCTAACACCTCCCTTCAATTTTTTTTTTTTAGTTCTGTAACTCTAGTTGAATATTTTGTATTAACTTGAAAATTGATAACTTGGTGCCCCATGAATTCTTTAATGAACTAAATATTTTGAATAGTTTTTTCTGTTTATGTTTCGGGACATTTTAGTTTGAACTTCGTTATGTTTGTTTCTACTGTAAACTTTTTTCCAAATTTCTTTTTTGTTTTCTAAAATCGATTTGCCTACGGGCGCCAACCATTCTCCCTTCAATTTTTTTTTTTTAGTACTGTAACTCTAGTTGAATATTTTGTATTGACTTGAAAATTGATAACTTGGTGCCCCATGAATTCTTTAATGAATTAAATATTTTGAATTGTTTTTTCTGTTTAAGATTTTGGAGATTTTAGTTTTATGTTTGTAATGTGTATTCCCACAATATGATTTATATAAATTTTTTTTTGTATTCTTAAATGTATTTGCTGGCGGGCGCCAACACCTCCCTTCTATTTTTTTTTTTAGTTCTGTAACTCTAGTTGAATATTTTGTATTAACTTGAAAATTGATAACTTGGTGCCCCATGAATAATCATTCTTTAATGAACTTAATATTTTGAATAGTTTTTTCCAAATTTTTTTCCAAATTTTTTTTTTGTTTTCTAAAATTTATTTGCCTGCGGGCGCCAACCCCTCCCTTCAATTTTTTTTTTTATGATTTTAACTCTAGCCAATTTTTTTAAACATTGTCAATCTGGTGCGCCATGAATAATCATTCTTTAATGAACTTAATATTTTGAATAGTTTTTTCTAAATTTTTTTCCAAATTTTTTTTTCTTTTCTAAAATCTATTTGCCTGCGGGCGCCAACCCCTCCCTTCAATTTTTTTTTTTAGTACTGTTACTCTAGTTGAATATTTTGTATTGACTTGAAAATTGATAACTTGGTGCCCCATGAATTCTTTAATGAACTAAATATTGTGAATAGTTTTTTCTGTTTATGTTTCGGGACATTTTAGTTTAAACTTCGTTATGTTTGTTTCTACTGTAAAATTTTTTCCACATTTTTTTTTTTGTTTTCTAAAATTAATTTGTCTGCAGGCTCCCTTCTTCCATTTTTTGATTCAATTGACTTGAAAATTGATAACTTGGTGCCCCATGAATTCTTTAATGAACTAAATATTTTGAATTGTATTTCTAAATTTTTTTCCAAATTTTTTTTTGTTTTCTAAAATCTATTTGCCTGCGGGCGCCAACACCTCCCTTCAATTTTTTTTTTTGTACTGTAACTCTCGTTGAATATTTTGTATTGACTTGAAAATTGATAACTTAGTGCCCCATGAATAATCATTGTTTAAGGAACTAAATATTTTGAATAGTTTTTTCTAAATTTTTTTCCAAATTTTTTTTTTTCTTTTCTAAAATCTATGTGTCTGCGGGCGCCAACACCTCCCTTCAATTTTTTATTTTAGTACTGTAACTCTAGTTGAATATTTTGTATTGACTTTAAAATTGATAACTTGGTGCTCCATGAATTCTTTAATGAACTAAATATTTTGAATAGTTTTTTCTGTTTATATTTCGGGACATAGTTTGAACTTCGTTATGTTTGTTTCTACTGTAAACTTTTTTCCAAATTTCTTTTTTGTTTTCTAATATTGATTTGCCTGCGGGCGCAAACACCTCCCTTCAATTTTTTTTTTATGATTTTAACTCTAACCAAATTGTTTAAACATTGTCAATCTGGTACCCTTTGAATAATTCTTTAATGAATTAAATATTTTGAATTGTTTTTTCTGTTTAAGATTTTGGAGATTTTAGTTTTATGTTTGTAATGTGTATTCCCACAATATAATTTATATAAATTTTTTTTTGTATTCTAAAATGTATTTGCTGGCGGGCGCCAACACCTTCCTTCATTTTTTTTTTTTTAGTACTGTAACGCTAGTTGAATATTTTGTATTGACTTTAATATTGATAACTTGGTGCCCCATGAATTCTTTAATGAACTAAATATTTTGAATAGTTTTTTCTAAAATCTATTTGCCTGCGGGCGCCAACACCTCCCTTCAATTTTTTTTTTTGTACTGTAACTCTCGTTGAATATTTTGTATTGACTTGAAAATTGATAACTTAGTGCCCAATGATTAATCATCCTTTAATGAACTTAATATTTTGAATAGTTTTTTCTAAATTTTTTTCCAAATTTTTTTTTTCTTTTCTAAAATCTATTTGCCTGCGGGTGCCAACACCTCCCTTCAATTTTTTATTTTAGTACTGTAACTCTAGTTGAATATTTTGTATTGACTTGAAAATTGATTTCTTGGTGCCCCATGATTAATCATCCTTTAATGAACTTAATATTTTGAATAGTTTTTTCTAAATTTTTTTCCAAATTTTTTTTTTGTTTTCTAAAATCTATTTGCCTGCGGGCGCTAACACCTCCCTTCAATTTTTTTTTTTAGTTCTGTAACTCTAGTTGAATATTTTGTATTGACTTTAAAATTGATAACTTGGTGCCCCATGAATAATCATTTTTTAATAAAACCAGGTGGTGATGGAATCACTAGGAAAAATTATGTAAATAAAAATTTAAAAAACAACAAAATACCTAGGTACTCAATTTGATGCTTCTAACGCAAAGACCATACTGTGTCATCCTCTCACTTCCGTCGCAAGATACCTAGATTGCATTGCTATACACAATATGTTTTAATTTTCTTAATTATGTAGGAATCCTAGCTGGGCCCTATCTAGTTGATGTTATGAACTGTGAATTATTGCTTGTCAATGGATGGTTTTATAGAATGACACACAGAGTTTAAAATCACGATAATTATTATATGATAAAAATAAAATAAATCAAACATTTAATAATTTTAATATATTTTTCTTAATTAATTATATAACATACATTTTTCAACATGTCATTATAGGACCATGAAGAATAGGTTTATCCACAAATTTCACGGACAAATCTTGAGATGTACCTTCAAGTTCTAATATCACTAGTGTATTGACATAAGGTGATGGTTTTAAAAAAGGAGCTGGCACATTAAGTGTAACTTGAGGTCCACCAAGTGGCCAATACCGACCAAGGTTTACATTGTTTAAAAACACTACACCCTATACATATCGAATATTATTTATTAAATTGTAAATATGTGGATAAAAGTCGACTTAACAGCATTAACTTGTAAGAACAAGTTAAGTGTCCAAATAAGTGTCTAAACATTTTGTATAGTTAACTGGTAATGTAAACTGTGTTTTATAAAATGCTAGTTATTTAACACTGTTGACGTTTTCAACTGATTTGATTGAAGAAATCCATGATGTATCATTCAAAGGATATGCAGTCATTTTCCAAGGGCTTAATATTTTATTTCTGAGAATCACTTGATCAAAAGTTCCCTAGAAAATATAATTAGTATTATTTTACATACAATATTTTAATTCAGTAATTATACTCAGTTGGTAGTAAAAATAAATATAATACAATCTGATTTAGTGATTGTAAATATTACCAGTTTTGTTTCTAAAAAGGTAATGTAACCACTCACCAGTTTGTATACAATTTATCAAATATTAACTTCTATGGTAACTCGTAAGCATTATATTATACTATAATACTGTAGTATACTATTATAAATTATACTATTTCAGTCTCAGACCATGAATAAAATAATTTATTGTCAGCTATTATTACCTTCCTATCTTCAATAAAGTCTCCAAAATTAATCCTTCCCTGATTCTCAATTAAAATGCTTAGGTTTTGAACAGTACTGTTAATGTTTAAGCTTATTGTAGTATTAGCTTTCAACCGATTCATAGTACCCACTTGTACCTAAAAAAAAAAATTTGAACACCCATGTTTCTAAAACTATAACTGCATTGTAACTCTACTTAATCCAGGTAATGATTGCTCGATCTCTAACCGTGTTCACAGTTAGGTTTACTGGATTTTCAACATTTTTTTGATCATCTGTTAATGTTGTTTCATACATTACTAAACCAGAGTTAATATCTAAGTCCTCAAACTGTAAAGGAACATCGCTGATCACTGGTTTAATAAGTTGAGCAACCTTTGTCAAAACATTGGGAAGCTAGAACAAACATATAAAAATAAACTATAATTCAAATCTGCAATAAATTTAATATTTTATAAAATTGGCACGTCTCTCAGTGTTTTTATGATATATTTTTATTTTTTCACACACCAAATCAAATACTTTGACTTTTTGTAAATACTAACCGTTTGATGAAATTCCAAAATCTACAGTTGCGTATACTTCTAGAATAATGCCACAGTCAAAGTATGACTGACCACATTCATCAATTGTAAAAAGCACAGCCTTATTTTCTATATAACTCCTAAATAAATCACGTATCCGTAGTTTATACTCAGAATCGCAGGCATAATAACTTCCATACTCATTTTATACCTAATGAAATTTATATATATTTTTTTCATCCTTGATTGACAATTGAACATTAAAGATATCTACCAGGCAATCAAAAAAAAAATTCCCAAAATATTAAAAAAATAATTTCTGAAAAAATTTCTAACACTGTATAAGAACAAATAAATGTGGAATTGTGAAAATACAAAAACAAAAATTATTATATATACTTACTCGTTATTAGTTATTACCCACATAGCATCGTAATATTAATTTAATACTAATTCGATATTGAAACCTCAGTTTTAAAGTTTAAATTAATGTTAACATATGACCAATTGTAGTATAATTTAACATTTATCAAAGATCGGATAAAGATGAAATGCCGTAAAATCAAACTCCAATGAAAACTTGAAATAAGCATTCAATCAGCATTAAGAATTTTTTCTTAATTGAATGCTATTTAAATACTCAATAAATATAAGTCAAATTGTATTTGAACATTAATTTAATGATAGTTAAAAGTTTATCCCAAATAATTCAACCTGTATAGAATGTTATCTTAATTTAAATAATCAAACTTTAAAAGTAGAGCGTGGATTTACGTGCATTAAAAACCAACCAAATATGCGCTAAAAAATCCTAATTATGCATAAATATATGCACTAAAATGTTAATATGCATAATAAAATTTAGCAAAAAAAATGTATTTTTTAAATATGATTATATTATAAATATTTAAATATAACAATCTGCAGAAAATGATCTTTATTCAGTGTTGTAGTATTAGTGAATAAACTCTGAAAATTGCCTCGTTTATTCTGTAGTAAATTCACTGATGTTAAATGTTTTTCAGTTTTAATATGTTGAGCACCGTTTATTAAATACCGTTTTTCATGGAAAACTTTGACTTCACATAATTTGCACAGTATGATTTGACCATTGGTTGAAAAAATATTCTCCCCGAATTCACGCACATAATTACGAAGACTACTTGACATAATGGCCACGCCATGGCCCAATCTATCACATGACCTCATATTTGTAATACGCAGTGAATCATCCATTTTAAAAACTCCTGTTTAACAAAATATTTTTATGGACCAAACCTAATTAGAACTAAATTTATTTAATTATATTATATTTAATTGAATTCTTTATAATACAAATTGTATTTATGTTGACCATCAGACTTTGTAATATGGAAGTTTCACTGCATTAATATTTTACAATTTAAATTATTAAATTACTAAAAAAATTGTATGATTGTGTAATTGCATATGTATTATTATTATTTTAATTAGGTATAATATAAGAATTACATTGATATATTAGTTTCTTTTCTTTTTATATTAAACGGTGCTTGAATGAGTGCATATTTTATAAATTGTTCGATCTCTTCATTAATGGTTTCACTTTGAAATTTTTTCAAACACTTGACTGAATCTGTATAATATCAAATAAAACATTTTTTATTACTAAATAGACACATGATTCATAACAAATTGTACTTAAATATATAACAATCATTATATATAAAAAATAATCAACATCGGAAAAAATTTAGGATATAATATACATATATATTATAAAAATAAAATGTTATGATAACAATGCTAAAAAATAATTTTTAAAAATTACTAAATATTTTGTGTAATAAATTGGAAGTTTAAATATAAATTTTAAAATATAGGTTATATGTATACTTATACAGTGGAACCTTGATAATAATCATCAATAGTTTTTATTTTTTTATAATAGTCTATTATGTTCAAGAGAAACGTAATTTATCTTGACTTACTTAGGTTTTCAAATTATTAAGGTTTTAGAAAATAAAATTCAAATTATAAAGAAACTTTTAAATAGTACTTATATTTTTTTGTTATTGATGTTCATTAGTATATTATTATAAAAATATATGTGTAATACAAATGTTCAAATATGTCAAATATATATAAATGTATTATAATAATATGTAGACAAAACAAAAATTTATAGTAAATAGTATAATAGTTTATTTTAATAACAAGTATTTTTTGCAAAGATAATGCGGGATAAAACATTTTAAGAAACACAATCAGTGATAAAATTATCAACCCATATAACAGCCTCTCGGTGTGGCTATCTGATCATTGATAAACTTTGGATTTTCTTTAGTTTTTTGTTTAATTTATCAAGGTTTTTGGAAGAGCTGAACATCAAATATTTTGAATTTCCAATGGTTCTATATAGTATTTATATTATTCGTATACTTAACGAGTCTCGCACAATACAAAATGGTGTTTATAAAAAACAATGGTCACATATATTATATTGATGCACAGCGATATAAATATACTTCACATACGAATATTATTATAAATATAATATAATATGTGTATAGGATTAAATCATTTTTTTTAATACCGAAGATATTACTATTAAGATATCTTGAGTACTTATAATATTTGATTACCTTAATCATGTTTAGTGAAAATATGATTATAATATTATGATATTTAAATTAAATTAATACATTTAATGATATTAAACTATATAAATAATATATTCATGAAACTTACTAAATATGACTTTCGATATTGCAAGATTGGAAAAACATTTCTTTTTATTTCCTCTGCCATGGAAAGAGTACAACTTTAAAAGGCTGTAAATAGAAATTGCATAATTCATTTGACAAAAATCTTTACCGTTTTTCCACCAAGTCCTATCAGCTTCTTTTTCTAGATCAAATCAAGAAAAATATAAACACATTTATAAGGGTACACTACAAATGTTCATAACAATAGTCATACGCAGTAATAACTAATAATACACATATCATGAATAATATAAGATAACATTAAACTATAAAAAATAATTTTTTATATTTAGTTACTATTTCAGTATTGTATATTTAGACCACAGATAATTGTTCTTCAATAGAATTTAGTGTAGGTTCATCACAGATTGGAAATAAGCAGTCAAGATGTGAATAATCAATAGTTTCCTTATCGTTACTATTGTTGATGTAGGAATCATTTTTTTTAGTCTGTTCAAGTAACATGGTCAGATTTTCGTCCAGGTTTCTCATATTATGTTTTAGAAGTATTATGTTATGTTGCATGAAATCTTTGAATTGTTCATCTAAAAATACAATAGTAATACAGAAACATGGAAAACATAAAAATTTACAAAATGCTTTTAAGATTTTTTTTTTTTGAGATTAAAAACGATTTACAGATATACATACAGTATACCATATTAAAAATGTTTCGCCACACTTGACATTTACTAAACACTTTATATTATTATATTATATTATATTAATATTATATTAAATAGTATATAGAACAACAGGTACCTGATAAATACTTTTTTGCCTTTATAGTTTTTACAGGGCTTCTTTTTTTACATTATTATGTAAAGATTCGTACGACTTATAATAGACACTTTTGTGAAGAGAACGATAATAATGTTGAATATTTGTGGCTGTTTTCGGCAATTCACGAGTTGCTGGAAAAATAAAATTTATCAGTTAAAATAATGTTAAAAATATACATTTCAAGAAGAAACCTTTCAGTATATCTAATAGAAGATGGAAATGCAATTATATTTAATTAATTAAGTATTGATACAATATTATATATAAAAATAATTATTATAATTTATATCAATGATATTAATTTCTACTACAATATATTATGAATCAAAAATCTTGTATAAACATAGGTACATAATAATTTTATTATTGAATTATTTCATTTAAAATATATATGGTATAGTACATTTTTTTATGAGTAGGTAGGTGGTATGGATACTATTTTGTACATTAATGGCACATGCATAACTCCCAATCCACATACCTACCATTATATATATTTATTTTATACTTACCAGAATTGACAAACAATTGTTTTCTCGCAGATTTAATTTTTTTGGAAGGTGTCTTAAAAGGGCTTTTTTTGATTTTATTGATGGTGTTTGTTGTCCTGGGAGATGGTGAAAATCCTGGACTACGCAACACTATAAAAAAAAGGATACAGTCAATTAGGTATATCAGCTACAATAGAATTTACCAATTTTAACATTTATAAAGAAAGAAACATACACAAATCAGGAGACATGCTTCGGACATTCGGACTGACTTCAGATTCAACAACTAAATAATGATCATTGTCTATAAAACATAATATAGATTCAAAACATCAGAAAATGTTATACAAATTAAATCAAAAATATTTAAATACATACAACTTTGAGAAAATCTTATCATTGGAGATTTGTTTTGAATATTTTTTCTTGTAGGCAATGAAAATGTTGGGTTATGAGTTTTAGCTATAACATATTAGGTATAGGCAATTAATATTACGTTTAATATTGTTTATAAACATTTTATGTAAATCAAATACAAACCCAACAATTGTGGGGTTATCTTTATTGGAGATTTGATCTTATGATTGTTTTTGCTTGGCGATTCAATTTTTGAATGAGTTTTATGCGAGTTATGTTGATCAATGATTTTTGTCGTTTTGGGAGATGGTGAAAATTTCGGACTACTCAGTACTATGAAAAAAAGAATAAGTCAATTAAGTATATCAATTTTAACATTTATAAAAAAACAAACATACACAAATCGGGTGACAGCAGGCTTCGAAATGTATTTCCATTTGTTTTTCTATCAGATACAACTAAATATTGATCATTCACTATAAAACATAATATAGATTCAAAACATCAGAAAATGTAATAAAAATTAAATCAAAAATACATACAAACTTGAGAAAATCTTTTCATTGGAGATTTGTTTTGAGTATGTTTTCTTGCAGGCAATGAAAAAGATTCTATCTCTTGATGATCGTTTTTGCAGCTTGGCAATTCAATTTTTGAATGTTATCTAAAACTTAAATATTGTACTCAATAGTTGTATAGATAATTCTATGGTTTACTTTGGTTGGAAGATGGAGAAGAGAATTGATTTTTTTAAAGTTCTTTATTATTAGATCCTTCTACAATTTCTTTTGTACTTGTACCATCATTTATGAGTTAATATAATACAGTTATTATTATAAAGGGCCACCAATAACAACATTTATTTTCTCTGTCTATGTCGCTCATAATATAGAAATACAGATATTAATCCATGTTTCCACTTATGCAGCTCTCTAGCTGGTCTAGTTTAGGGCAGACACACCTATAATTATGTATACTTTATAAAGATGAATATTTTCTGTGATTCGGAAGGATAGTTTTTTTAACATTTAAATTTTTTATAAATATACATAAGCATGTTAGTTTAACTTAATTTTGATTATTTTTAATTAATTTAATTAACTTATTCAACAATGAAAATATAAAAACCTATCTAAGCATAAAAAATATTTTTCTTTATAAAATATTTAATACCTATAGGTGGATTTGCCCTAAACTGAACCAGAGAGTAAGTCGTAATAGTGGAAATACAGAATATAATCTATATGTTCCTATATATATTAAGCGTAAGAAAACAAATGTTGGTATGGAGGCCACTTAAGGGGTATAATAAAATAAAAATTCGATATTTTACCAGACTCGTATGATGGTACTTTAAGAACTGTGTTATCGTCATCGTCTGCAGTATCATTGTCTGAAAATTATAACAATATTATTTGTTGAAAATTTAAATTAACTAAAAATATGAAGTCTACCGGTGGAAAATAGGTATTCTGTAATAGCGATCGTAAACTAAGTTGGTACTATTAAATTAAATTTTTTTACCTGAAAATTTGTCATTGTCATTGTATCCAGTCAATTTTATTTTTTTACGCTTTGTCAAATTATACTGTAACATTTCTTTAGGTTTTTTTTGATTTTTGTTCATAACTTCATTTTCTGTTTCAGTAGAGGATAAATTGGTTGTGTATAAAGATTTTTTGCATTTTCTATTCGCTTCAGAGAATGGTTCTAAAAATAAAATCAAAATTTATATGTATATATATTAATTAGTTAATCTGGTGGTTAACTTTACTTCACATTATTAAGTTAGGTATATTACACCAAAATAGAATAAATCACCATTCACTCCTTCCAATCATCTTAAATTAAGTAGAAATAAATAAAGACTTACCTAGGTCCGTTAATAATGCCCGAGCTTTATACCACTTAAAACATTGTGGGATCGGATAAGATTTATCTGCAATATGTCGCTTGCTTTTATTATTGGGCCAGGCACATTTATTTTTTAAAAACCATTTGCTTGGTACAGTTTCCACGGTATTTTCGTCCAAAAAATGTATGATTGAACACATTATAGTAAAAATACGTTAGCAGTAGACATCAACAGTACAGGCGTAAAGTAGAGTCGAGAGCGTAGACACAAGGGGGTAAGCAATGACAAAAGACAATGAGAACAAGAGAGACTAACAGAGAAACAGTAATCAGTTTAAAATGATATTGACGAGTAACGAGTAACGCGACTCTATAGACGCGACTACACTACCACAGGCGAGTGGTAATAGTAATTAAATAATAATAATATTAATATTTAATACAGCGAATGGGAAGTATGTGCCATATTATATGCCATATTATCGATAATACAATATTAAAAATAAACTTACTACGTAGTTTCCAGTTACGCGACCACCAAATCGACGCGCATCGTTATCGCAAAAGCAACGTATATAAATATAATATTAATTATGGTATGATCACAGAATAGAATAAGACTAACTTGACGGTTACAATATTGTTACCGCTCACTTTTCAAATACAATACAGTAGGTACAGCGCGTAGCAGCACGACAGCTGCACTATGTTGAGAATCATTGGCCGTAAGAGTGGGTAAAAACAACGGGTCGCGGTACTAACGCTCATTTTTCGTTGCTGCGACTATAGACATATCTACCATATTGTCCATATTATTATACTGAATATACTGGTCACTGACACAATTACAAAACGAACAAAAATATTATTACCTATTAAATAGTTTTCATTAGGTATACCTATATACTTCCAAATTTGAATTCCAAATACTACGCGTTGTGTTCATAATACAATTATAAATATTACACATATTAATTATAATATTGTTTGTTAATTTTGGAAGCTTTTCAAAGGTTATAGGTACGTACGCCCCACTATAAAATAGGTAGGTAAATATATGTATATATATAAATATATAATATTACTTATTAGTTATTAGTATTGTATGATTGTATAGATTATAATTGTATTTAATTACATAAATTTTATTATATTATTTTTTAACAGTGAAAAAGACATTTTAAAATGAGCGATAGGACGAAAAGACGGCGTTTTTTAGACGAATTAAATGAAGTACGACATATTGGAGGTGACCGCAATTACTACTGTATAATTATTATACTACTATTTATTATTAACACTTAAAAGTTATTATTTTTTTTTTATTATTATTAATTAGCTATTATAGTATACAACTATGATAGCTCAACAATTATTACTAACACTTAAACGTTAACACACATATTTTGGGAAAACAATTTTCGAAAAATTCTCTTGGGAGCTAAATTAGAATTGTGCCTTGTAATCTTGCAATCAGTGGCGCCCAACTAAATGTTTTATACTTTTATGTGTAGCTTAATAATGTGGCCCCATAATGAAGTGGCAATGAACAATGATTTACTTGATATAGGTAGGTAATGTCAAATCATTAAGCTATTGTAGTGGCTAATCTAGAAATTTGTTTTGCGGGAGAGGGGGGCATTGTCTTTTTCCATGTCTTACGACACAAATATTAAAATACGGCCCAATTCATTAACCTAGAAGGCTAGATGGTAGGCCGATTGGGGGGGGGGGGGCCCCTCTGGCCACCCTTAAACCCACCACGCACTGTATAAATATCTTTTTTTTTTTTTTTCTTATCAACGACGCTGCCGGAACTGCTTGCGCATTACTTCGACAGCGTCGCCATCGTTTATTATGCACTAAAAATAATGAATAATTACAAACATGAATACATTATTATCAAATACTGTCTTTGTTGAGCCGCCGAGCCGGTTTCTCGGACCGACGGAGTCCGCCGCCCTTGACATCGCGTTCCAGATTGCCCCTCTGTCAGCGGTCCTCCTTCATAGCCTGTCCGCTAGGCTTCATCCGCCTGTCTGGCCCTCTCTTCCTCTTCTTTGAGAGTCAAGATCTCTTCAACCATCTTGTAAAAAATCCTGGACGTCTCCTCCGCGTTGTAAAGAACATCGGCCCTGGCCCTCACTGAGTGATCCAGCGGCAAGTCCTCGAAGGCAGGGCCGCAGAGAATGGCCGACATGTCCTCAACAGCTGGGGGGTGGCCTAGGCGCCTGTCAAGATCCTCCCTTAGACCGCTCCAATACCGACACTCAAAAAGGGTGTGGTTAACGGTGTCTGCGTCACTGTTGCAGTGATGGCAGCACGCGCTGTCATGTCAGCCCTACCCATCCGGTGTAGGTAATACTGGAAGCAACCATGGCCCGTCAGTGCCTCGGTCATGTGATACGACAGAGGCACCTCCGGGACCGTTCTCCCCAGCCACCTACCGATGTCCGGGATCGCCAGCCGTGTCCACGATGCCTTAGTCGTGGAAGACCATCTAACTTGCCACTGAGCGACCGTTATCCTCCTTTCTTCCCTCTTGATAGCATCCTTGGAAAGGGGGGTGGATCCCCGGGAAGTACTAGAGCGTGCGTTTGGACCCTAATTCTTAGTCTCTCTTCCCCTAAGAGATCAGCTGGAGGCATGACGGCTAACACCAGCGAAGCCTCATCTGACACCGTCCGGTAAGCCCGGATAACCCTTAGAGCAACAGACCTCTGTGGTCGTATGAGATTAGCCCTGGTCCTAGCGGAGACTGTATAAATATCTGGAAACACTTATTTTAGTCAATATTTTGGTAGTATACCTATTGTAGAGGCATGCTTTATTAACTTTATATAACGCTATCACACACAGTTCGCGTTATTTTTAACAATATTATATACCTACAACTACTTTCTTATATTTGCATAATTGTGAAATAATTTGTTCTTAAATACATATATTAAACTATTTTTTAAACTATACATTATTTTGAGTACCTACCTACCCACCTATAAGGATTACCCACCCGCCAATGCTAGGCTGTATTATAAATAGCGACTCGTTAAATTAGGTTCGGCGTCACTGATTCTAATATATTATTATATTGCCGCGTTAGTTTGAAAATAAATACTATTATTATTAATCTTAACAGAGTCAAATGATATAGACTCGGAAATCGACGAATCTCAAAACAAAATCGACTGTCTTTTGCCACAAAGGTTGGAAAATTCAAATAAATATGTGACAAACGATCTAGTAATAACCACTTTAACATTGAAGTAGCTGTTGATCAGCAGGATAATACATTTAAATATGGTATGTATATATGTTGTATCTAATGACTTATTCCAACATAAACTATAATTATTTCCTGATATACTTTTAATATAAAAGTTTCAGGTAACTATACCTTTATATAGGTAGGTAGGTACGGACGCATGTAAAATCCCGGAAAATAATTGAACGGACTGTACAATTCCGGAATGTAAATATTCGGACCGTAAAAATCCGGAAAAATATAAATGTACGGACCGTTATATCCCGGACCGTAAAAATCCGG
Source organism: Metopolophium dirhodum (assembly GCF_019925205.1). Classification (NCBI taxonomy): domain Eukaryota; kingdom Metazoa; phylum Arthropoda; class Insecta; order Hemiptera; family Aphididae; genus Metopolophium; species Metopolophium dirhodum. Next base: position 29,260,692 of record NC_083561.1, on the reverse strand, counting down.
AAAGTAAAAATGTACGGGCCGTTATATCCCGGACCGTAAAAATCCGGAAAATAAAAATGTGCGGACCATAATACATTGGACCGTAAAAATCCGGAAAATTAGAAAAACGATAGGGGCCTGCTCGTGTGTCTTAATAAGGCGCAATGTTTAGGCAATATGCAATACGGGAAAAACTTTCACGCATCCGTCACGCGAGTGGTCTGATTTGATTAATTTTTTTTTTCGTTAGAAAGAGGATCATTTTTTACAGTGCCCATTAGACTTTGATTTTTAATTTCGTTGCTTAAAACAAACATAATAAAAATAACAAAATCTTATGAAAATTGGTCATATTCAAAATCGTATTATATGGTTTAGAAATAGAATTTAAAAAATCTAAATCCAATGCGCCCTGTAAGAAGTGTTTCTATTGAAAAAAAAAATGATCGAAATCGGAACAATCTACGAGGCGTGAGAGTTTTTCCTGTAAGGCGTGTTTTTGAGCAAAAAAACAGGTCACGTGCAGGATTCTTAACAATAAATAGTAGATATTTAAACTGTTAAAACCGCAGGTATTATTGATCTATGATCATATTGTTCCATGATGCTATGATGGTATTACAAATATAAAAATTTAGAATAAAATTAGCAAAAGATTTGTATTAGTGTATTAGTTCAACAAAATAAATAAAGTAAATAAAGATACAAAAATGGTTTGGAAAGTGATGAATGAATATTTAAATAAGAATCAAAATAATAAATTAATATACTTTCAGTGCCTACTTAACAAACAAAATTATATGTTGTTGTTAAAAAACATATTATTATAACATTGTAATAACGAGTAATATTAGTATAACGTTATTATAATACTATTATAATATTATCATTACAAAATGCTGTCTGGGTATACATGATGGTAACAAAGTACTTGACATTTTATTTGATGTACAAAAGGCGTTTGATTGTGTTGACCATTTAGTATTTATAAGTTAATTGAAAGTTCGTTAACAAATCGCCTTCAACAAGTTCAAGTTAACAATGCATATAGTGAGTATAAAGAGGTAAAGAAAGTGTGCAGGTGTTCCACAGGATATACAATGTATACATGCATTACTAGGTCTATTAATATTCATTATATTTATATTTTTAACTTAGTTCTTTTAAAGTGTGAAGCTCAAATGTTGTGTATTTCTGATGATACTAGGTAGGTACACATAAAATGTATGATCGACTGATCGAGATAAGTCAAATCTAACTCCAAAATCTACCAAGGTGCTCGCAGTTATTCAAAATGGTTTATCGTAAACTGTCTTGAAATAAATTTCAATAATACAACTTGTATTCCATTTTCAATTTCTAAAGCATATAATATTATGTTTAATATTATTGAATGCATTAAAATATTTGACTAAAATTTTTTAAGCTAAGTATAAAGTTCTTAATAATATTAATACAATCTTTAACTGTGTCTCATTTAAATCCGCAAACTCTGTGAAGTAGGTACCTACCTCGGAATACTATTGATCTAAATAAATAAATCTATACATTTCAAATGCTTACATATAATAATATACATTACCAAACACTATGCAGTAGATTTTATGTACACACCTTAGCGCAATCAGTATATTCTTATGAAATATCCACGTGCGATGGTGTCTATGGGTATGGACTAGGTCAGGGATAACGAACCTTTCTATACCCACGTGTCTAAAAAAAAATGTTGGTTTGATTTTATTTTCACTGTGTGTTGTCAACTAATTTGATGGCCTTTTTTTAATTTAAAAAAAATTACTACCTTATCAATGAATTAAATCATAAAAAACAAGTCAAACATTACATTATACATTTTAGTCTACGTCACTATGTGCTAATAAATGGTTTTGATTACGACTTTATAACGAATGATCTTTTTAAGGATTGCATTTAAAAATCTAACAACTATTATATAATCATAGTTTTTTTTTAAAAATAGGTACGCTATATTTTATGTTCAAATTTGGACATAATTTAGATATTTAATCGAAAATGATTTTTTATTTGTTTCATATTAATTTAAAAATATTATTCGTGGGGGTACTGGTTACCTATTTGAAACATTTAAAGTACCTATATCAATTTTTTCATTTATTCGCCAAAAATGAATTTAACCTATAGTATGCTGTTTGGGTATGGCCGAATTGCACTTATTTTAGTCGAACTGAACTTGGGTTTAAAAATAGTAATGGTCGAACTGCACTTGGGTAAAAAGCAGGTAGTGGTCAACTGCACTTGGGCATAAAAAAGGTATTCCAACAAAAATATCATGCATTTAAAGGGGTTAAACATTAATATAATACAATCATTTTCCTTCCCATTTATAGGCTTAGGACTGACAATGATTTTAATTATTGGCATAGTTAAAAATGATTGTTATATACATACCATTGTCCATTCTTTTAATATCATATTATATAAACATATTATATTGAATCATCAAATACATATTATTATTGTCATTATTATAACTTTTTTTAAATTTTTATCAATTTTTTTTAGTCATTCTTTTTTTAAACCGTCAAATATTATTATAATAATAAAAGTGAACGTCCATAGTGACCTGAAATTTTAATTCCTTTTTTTTGAACGAGTGCAGTTCGACCATTACCTTTTTTGAACCCAAGTGCAATTTGACCATTTCTTTATAGGTAATAGGTACGTGCAATTCGACTATCCCATAATGTTTTACTAATAGTAAAATAAATTAATATAGTAAAATATATACTTTAATAGGTACCTCTTATATAGTAGGTAATATAGGCAAGCTATATATGACAAGCTTTCACTCAAAATTCGTTTTTGAATGTATGAATATATGAAATGATTTATCACCGAATTCAAAATTAACATGTGTAATTTTTTTTCAGGTTAGGTTACATAGATACATAATTTTTTCACTGTGTAGGAATAGGAACAAACATATGCAACTTTTTTTTACACATGTTGGGTATAGCATTTTTTCCACAATCTAGGAACTAACATTTTTTTTACCTGCTATAATAATAGGTCTATAGTATGAAAATATTATAATATAATATTATATAGAATTATACAACTTAATAATTAATTACATCGCTTGTGAATTACTTTATTTATGAATTTTCAGTAGGTATAAAACTTTTCACAATCTTTTAAAATTTTAAAATGTATATTAAAATTTATACCAAATTTATTTTAGACTTGACAGTTTATACTATAATTTAGTTCCATAAATAAATACAACAATTTAATAAAATATGCTTATTTATTATAAACTACAATTTGAACAATCACTTTATTACAAGTAAAAATAAACATTTAAATTATAATAGAACTATATACTATATTTATTAACTAAATATTTAGCTGTTTATATCTTGCTAGTTTACCAGACTTACTATACTTTTTCAAAACTACTATGTCTTAATGTCTTATACATTGCTAAATATATTTCTTAATGAATCACTGGTATATTAATATTTCAGTTATTTTAAATGCAGCAAAGCTCACTCACATTTTTGTACCGGATCTTTAAAAAGATTACCGAATGGGCAAAAAATTGTACTCAAACCACATTATCACGATCCATGTGTGAATGAAAATTTAATTGAAAATTTCCGCGAAGTGTTAAAACAAAGAGCTTCTACAGAAAATGGGCTGTTAAAAAATTTATATGACGAAGAAGCAAGAAGGTAAATCACTATAGTTTAGTTAACATTTATAACAATTTGTTAATATTATTATCAATTTCATCTGAAACAGGCATATGGATGCAGCTGCATTGTACCCATGGTCTACTGCTGAGTCTATCATGCGACATAGCAGACGAAGTTCCATGCCTGTAATACCAAATTCTTTGGTAGACTTAGACTTGGCGGCACAATTTGAAAATGGAGAACTTCAACGTTATTCTTGTTGTAATGCTCCGTTTTTTAAGGCATGTGTACAAGATGTAGATGGTAGGAAAACGTTGTTTTTGCCTGTACTAATTTAATCCAAAATGTAGTAAGAGATGGCATTTCTGAAATACATGCAGATGCTACATTCAAGGTAGTACCCAGAAATATGGGCTATCAATTGTTAACTATACATTGTATGATTCAGAACTATGTAAGACACCTATATAAAATGTATAAAATTAATTTCAATATAAGTACATAAGTAATTAATTTTGAATACTTACTTATATATTTTCAGTCCATACCCGTTGTTTATGTTTTAATGGAGAGTAAAAGCAGGAACTCTTATGATTGTGTTATTCGGTTCATAAAACATAATCTGGTACCAAATTTAACTCCTGAAATTATAATAACCGATTATGAAACAGCTTTGAGGGATGTGCTGATATCCGTTTTTCCAGGAGCTCGGTCAGTTGGGTGTTGGTTTCATCATAATCAAGTAGGTGGTACCTATTTAAGGGATACAAACAAGTATGAATTTTTGTATAAATATTGTATTAACATTACACATGTTTTTTTAGGCTGTTTGGAAAAAAATGCAAAAATTGGGTTATTTACACCATGTTAATCGCAACGAAAATGCATTAAAAACATTAAAATTACTATTATGCTTACCATTATTGCCTGCCCAAGACATGGATGCAGGATTTAGATTAATCTGAGCTTTTGCAGTAAATCATAGGGTACATCTGGAAAGATTGTTTAGTTATTACGAAAGGTAATTCATCTTGTAAATTAATATATTATATAATTAGTAATTATACAACAATTATCTATTTCATCATTCTAACATAATAAAAGTAGTTTACAATATTAATTTAATGTGTTCTATCCTATGGACTATGGGGCAAAAAATAAAATAAATATGTATAAGACATTTTAAATCTTAAACATTCAATGAGAACTATTTTATTACTTTTAATTTGATTCCCCAGAATACAAAGTTCATTGAGTTAATATAAAAATATAAAATATAATATTACATAATAATATATATGTTTCAATAAGTAATCACAATAAGCCAAAATATTGCAGCATAGTACCTAGGTAACATTCATGAAATACAAAGAAAACATTATTTATTTTTTTAAAGATATTGGTTACAAAATATTGGGCCAGATATTGTGTCAGTATATGGTTTACCACGACGGACCAACAATAATATAGAGTTTCTATAATGCATTAAAATTGAAATTCACAGTCTCACATCCAAGTTTATGGGTATTTTTAGGTAAGCAAACTATTTTAATTGTTAATTTTAATATAAATGTATTATTATCAATATATATTTTTTTAAATATGAACACAATCATGCAATAAAATATTAAAATGTTATGTTATTTGGTATTATATTCATTGGCGCAAATCGCAGGGGTGCTAAGGGTGCTTAGCATCCTGAATTTTATGTTAGCACCCCAAATCCTGTGATTATAACTTATAGTACTACCACCATAATATTTCCATTACAACTAAATTTATTAAAAATTCAAAAAATGTTGGTGCTTAAGCCCTCCTGATATTTTGGTAGCGGTGTTGTATGCTATCTACGCACTGAATACTAGTGTCGTATGCTATCTACAAATACCTTCTAGGAGATCGTCAACCTAGAGAAGAAATTGTAGAATCAGGATCTAGCAGTTCTGATACTGATACTGAATTAACTAATCGAAATTACGGTGTACGCGTACAGGGGCCGTGGGTGTTTGGAATGTGTTGTAGACGTGATAATATAGTAGAACGTCGATTGTTTATCGTTCAAAAAAGAGACCGCGCCACTTTGCTTCCAATTATCAAAAGAGAAATTGAGCCAGGGACGACCATTTTTTACAGCTGTTTAAACGATCATGGCTATATCCACAATACCGTAAATCATAAAATTAATTTCATTGATCCACAAACAGGAGCTGAAACTCAAACTATGGAATGTTATTGGCGACATATAAGGGTGAAATATGGTATAAAATCGTATGGTGCCACTAATTTGCTGGAAAGGCAGCTTAAAGAAGAATGGTGGCGCTGCATAAACACAACAAATACGTTCGAAACATTTTTTATTGATATGAAAAATACTTTTCAACTTTAATTGTGCGTAGATAGCATACGACATAATTTATACGTAAATAGCAATGTGTAGATAACATTCAGTGCGTAGATAGCATACGACACCGCTACCGATATTTTTGGGTGATTTGCGCCTATGATTATATTTATGTGGAAATGCCAATATTTAATTATTTATCAACTTGGTACAATATTTGGATTTATTACTAACCCTTTCAGTGCTATGGACTGATACTACTGATGACTATAACTGAGTATATACTCGTCATAGTCTATAAAATATTATCAAATTTAAATATCATAGTGACTAATTCAATATCATAGAATATACCTAATGTTCTATGTCAATATTGAATAGTTTTAATTTTTGACTTTAACACATATTTACTTTTGAATGACTTCAAAATTTGGAAAAAATATATATTATATGAATTATCTGTAATACAGTAGGGTAACAGTATACAAAAATATGCAGCAATGAAAGGGTTAGTATGTTTAGTTATTAGTTTAGTTTGGAAATAAAAATTAATTACTAGCTAAGTATAAATTTATTTATAATTACTTAAACTATGTAAATTCGAAAAAAAATTTTCTTTTCATAGGACATTTAACCAGCACAAGTAGCAACTACCACATTGTTGTTCAGCAGCTACATAACAACTTGCGTCCCACTAGGTATTTGAGAACCAAATTTTTGGCCAATAGTAGACGAATTAAAAATGCTTCAGAGCAGTATGATTTGAGACTTATTTCAGCATGGCAATTCCTTCAAATCTGCTCACATGTTACTGGAGCATATGAACTGAGACAGTGAAATTGGGCTTTAAGAGATAATGCTGATCCAGGACCTGTTCTCCCAGCAGGTCCAGCACCTAATGATGTTCCTATGGTTGTAAATCCAGTACCTCATAATGTCCCTGATGCTGTAAATCCGCAGGCACCTATTAATCAAAATCTTAATGTAATAAGAGACATTCTAAATGAATTGGAACACGACAATATACCTGATAATCAACTGTTCCAGAATCCAGATGCAGTACAAAATATACAACAAGAGAACATAAATTTGTGTATGACTTGCATTGGTGAAAGCGATGAAAAATATATTGTGCTACCATGTGGTCATGCATGGGTGTGTGTTGTGTGTGTTACCCAGTTGCAACAGGAAAATACAACATGTCCTATGTGCCGTGCTAGAAATGTTACATTTCAAAGAATGTTCTTTTCTTAAAAATCTATATTTTCATTAATAATATTGTAAAATAAAAAAATTTGAAATATAGTAACTAGGTACCTGCTTACCTGTACAAATATGTACTTATTATTAAATTGTCCCAGAAATATTACAGAAGATAAAGTATAATATCAATTGAATTTATTACAATATTTAAACATAAGTATAGCAACTAGTTTAGGAAAATATAAACAAAATTATTATTCCAATCAGTAATCTGAATTAGATGATGTAGGTTACAATGGTACATCATGAAATAAAAATATTATAAATGCAGAGGCAGGTATAATATATACCTAGATATATATAAATAAGTACCTATGATGTTATGCTATATTATATATATAGCCAATATCATAGGTACCCATGATGTTATGCTCAATCGGTACAATATCTTTGTTTTATACTAAAACACAAATCAAAATGAACTTAATACTTTATCTAATAAACATTGTTTACTGTCAAATTTTCATGTTCATTGTTTTATAAAAAAAAATTCAAAACACACTGTGTTTCTTTTAAATTAAATAAGTGTATTCAAATACCATTAAGTTAGACCATTTTATTATTTTTTATACTTTAATTTTTGTAAATATTTTAGTAGATATTACTTATGAATTATGATAATGTACCTTCTATTTGTCAGTTGTTGTGAACTCGTGCATTGCTGTACTTTAATATCTAGGTACTACAATAGCATTACAAAAGAAATTTAATGTATACAAGTATTGTTCATAGATACCTAACCTACCTATTATAACATAAGTATACTGTGTATAAAGCTTCGTCGGTTTGATGTTTTTTTCTTGATTGTCCATTATAATTTTAATTTTAATTATGTAATGATTGATGAAAAAATAACAATTAAGAATGTACCGTTCGGAGTTTAAACACAGAATAACAAATAAATTATGTGGTTTAAGTATACTGTATACACAATAGATAATATTTCATATTTCTGCGGTTTCGGATTACACCATAGATTATATTATAATAACCTATTAAGTTTGTTCGTTTTGAAAAAAAAAGTGTACACTAATTTTAGTGTAGGGTAAAGGGTGTGATCAGAAATGTGTTTTCGAAACAAACGTTTTTGGTGTAGATTAATCAGCTGAATTTATTACGGAATCAACTATTCGCTGATAAGAAATGATAACGATCACCTACACCGGCTATACCTGCTCTTGGGTCAGTGTGAAAAAAATGTACACTGATGTAACACGTTTTTAAAACAAACAGCGTGTACGAATGATAAGCACTTGTCCGGAAATGATAAGAATGTGTCACCGGTGTATGCTCAGCTGGTATACTTCTAGGCACGATTAAAGATATACCTAAATATCTTTAATATATCTTTAATCGTGCTTCGAGGTATAATCCTTCTTTTCATTTTTCGGACAACCAACTCGGCGTGCACGACTACACCACAGAATTCTGTGACTACACTATTTATAACCATATTTATAACGGACATACGAGATATTACGTACCTGTTATATATAATATTATCTATTTTTAAATTATGACTTATGCTATAGTTTCTACATTCTTTGCGGCTCCTTAAGTTACCAAAGAATATAAAATAATATAATAATAATACATCAATGTATAAAAATAATATTTCTGGAAATCTATTATTTTTTAAACCCTATAGTTTGTAGTAAATATGTAGATACGTACCTTCGTACCTAGGTGATTTTTCCAATGCATTTTAAAATGCTATGAAAATCAAATTAAAACAAATAAATATGTAACAATAATACAATCATAGTATTAAATAGTATTCAATTTTTATTTGATATTATGTTTTAAAAAAAATCTACTGTGATATTTATTAAATATATTGTATAAATAATATGTAATATTATGCTGTTGTTTTATACATAAAGATCATTTTGAGTTTGTTAGTTTGTTTAGGTACCTACCTTCCTACTTTCTAAACTCTGGAACTACTTATCCTAATTTGGGTGTGTTTAGATCATTTTTTTAACCTGAATATGATTTTTATATTGCTAATTATTATAGGTAGCGTGGCTCAAACATGAATTTCGTTTTAGATCACGAAAATCTAATACTATTTTGTTAACGTATATGGTATTATTGGTATACATGTATTTATTAGGTAGGTTAGGTTAGGTTGCTACTTGCTATTGGTTAAGGTACTATACAGGGTGTCCCACTGAGATCTGACAGATGAAATAACTTTTGTTCTAATTAATATTTTTAAAAAATTTCTTTTAAATATAATTCATAGACTATTGCGCTACATTTTTAGTATGCATTTTTTATTTTTTATTTTTTAATACTGAAAATAAAAAACTTAAAAACTGATAAAAAAAATTTCCAAAATATCCAAAATAGCCAATTTGTAAATCTGATTTTCAGAAAAATTTATATCGTAAAAACATTTATTTAAGTCAAGTGGCTGATTTTTTACCATTTTTTTAAATATTAATATTCTTGTTAAGTAATATACGATCTAGTTTATGTTAGAAACATTATAATTTCAAAAAATATAAATCATTTTGAAATTATGTTACAAAATGTTCATATAAAATAATTTCAAAATGATTTATATTTTTGGAAATTATAATGTTTCTAACATAAACAAAAGTTTTTAAGTTTTTTATTTTCAGTATTAAAAAATAAAAAATAAAAAATGTATACTAAAAATGTAGCGCAATAGTCTATGAATTATATTTAAAAGAAATTTTTTAAAAATATTAATTAGAACAAAAGTTATTTCATTAGTCAGATCTAAGTGGGACACCCTGTATTTATTTTTTATATATTAGAATACTAGGATAGGTATTGAAGCAACGAAAATATTTTAATTTTATGAATAACAATAGAAAAAAGTGGGTAAGTGTATGTCGCTCTGATGTACAGTAGGTTAAAAGTGGGTGATGTTAAATTTGAATGCAATGATATAAAACCATTGTACAGGAATAACGGTTTAGAGGGAAGACGGTCTATCAGCCTATAATATTACTAAGTACTAATTAAGTAGGTATATTTTATGATATTACTGTGATTAAAGTAATTAATTGCAGGATTAGGCATTAGTATATATGTACTACGGTAGGGTATATTAATTTTTGCCAAAAAGATTACATTTTAAATGTTGTTTTGTGTATAAAATATTTAAATATAATAATACACTATAAAAGTTTCATATATACACGAGTAATATTTTTAAATTACATCTAAATAACTAAAATCGTTATTCTTAGTTTTAATATGTAATTTCATCGAAATTTGAATTTAAAATGTCTCTAAAAAATAACTGTGTTTTTATGTCTTTTATATATTACATTTGGTTTTAGCATGAACTATTATTAGAATCTTTGTTTTAAATTTTCAATACTTTGCTATAAAAATTGAATATTTTATATTTTTTTAATTGGGTACAATAATGGTTATTGTCAAAATTCGAAGTTTAAATACTTATAAAAAAAATTGTGCTTATGCATTAGCATTTTTAATGTTTTTCTATTTATATTGTAACAATATATCAGGAATCTTGTATTAAATTTTCAAGCTTTTTAACCCAACGAATACAACTTTATGGACATAATATTATATAGAAAAAAGGTGGATAAGTGGATGTCGATCTGTTGTACAGTAGGTTACAAGTGGGTCACTGTAATGGATGGTGTTAAATTTGAATTCAATGATATAATATCATTGTATAAGAAAAACGATTCTGAGCGAAAACGGTCAGTCAGCCTATGATTTTACCAAGTATATTTGATGATATTATTGTGAATAAAGTAATTTATATATAACCTATTTACGTGGAGCCTTGTTTTAAATTTTCAATCCTTAGCCATAAAAGTTAAAAATTTATAAATTTTTAACTACAAAATAATTAATAAATTATAAATTTGATAAATGTTGTCAAAATTTGAACTTTAAATGCTTATAAAAAAAAATTGTGCCTATGTATTTTTAATATTTTTCAACTGCTATTAGAACGATATATCAGGAGCCTTATATTAAATTTTCACGCTTTTTTACCCAACAAATAAAAATTTATTGATATTTATAGAAAAAAAAACTAAAAAAATTGAAAACTGACAATGGCCGTAAACAGCTGAAAAAGAGTCAAAATATTTTGTAAATTTTATTGTGTATAGAAAATGCTAATATAAACATTCAGTGAAATTTGCAAGTATCTACAGTCATTCGTTTTTTAATTACAATAAAATAAGAAAATTGTTACATGAGAAATCGAGTAAATATCAAATGTTGTAGAAATATAAATTTCAGACGCTCATAAAAATTTAATTTAAGTTTCTTCTAGACATTTTTTTTTTGATAAAGGTAGACAAACTTATGAGTAATCTTATATTACATTTTCAAATCTTAGATTTAAAAAGAAAAATTTTTATGAATTCTCAACTCAAAATAATTTGCTATTTTTCGTGATTTTTCCGTATTTTGTCAAAATTTGAACTTTAAATGCTTATAAATAAAAACTGTGACTAAGGATTTTTAATTTTTTTCATCTGCCTTTGAAACAATAACCTAGGAGCCTTCTATTAAATTTTCAAGCTTTTTTACTCAACAGATAAATTTTTATTGATATTTATAGAAAAAAAAACTAAAAAAATTGAAGACTGACAATGGCCGTAAACAGCTCAAAAAGAGTCAAAATATTTTGTAAATTATGGTGTATAGAAAATGCTAGTATAAACATTCAGTCAAAATTTCATGTCTCTACGGTCATTTGTTTTAGAGTTACACCAAAAACCAAAATCGATTTTCTCGAAAACTGATTTTGCGTAAAAATTCCCGTTTTACATTAATTTTTCTTTTGTTTTGAAAGTACCAACTAGATTCACTTTCCTATCAGAAAAATTACTGTTGAAGAAAATCCAAGCACTTTTACTGTCCTAAAACGTGATGACAGACACAAAAAAATAAAAAAAAAAAAAAAACACACATCATTGTAAAATCAATACATTCATCGCTTCGCTCAGAATCTAAAAAAAAAATTGAAGGGAGGTGTTGGCACCCGCAAGCAAATAGATTTAAGAAAACAAAAAAAAAAAATTGGAAAAAATTTGACTGTATGAATACACATTACAAAGTTCAAACTAAAATGTCCCGAAACTTAAACAGAAGAAACTATCAAAATATTTAGTTCATTAAAGAATGATAATTCTGGGGCACCAATTTATCAATTTTCAAGTCAATACAAAATATTCAACTAGAGTTACAGTACAAAAAAATAAAATTGAAGGGAGGTGTTGGCGCCCGCAGGCAAATAGATTTTAGAAAACAAAATAAAAATTTGGAAAAAAATTTAAGTAGAAACACACATTACGAAGTTCATACTAAACTACCCCAAATCTTAAACAGAAAAAACTATCAAAATATTTAAATCATTAAAGAATGATTATTCATGGGGCTCCAAGTTATCAATTTTCAAGTCAATACAAAATATTCAACTAGTTACAGTACTAAAAAAATAAAATTGAAGGGAGGTGTTGGCGCCCGCAGGCAAATAGATTTTAGAAAACAAAATACAAATTTGGAAAACATTTGACAGTATGAATACACATTACAATGTTGAAACTAGAATGTCCCGAAACTTAAACAGAAGAAACTATCAAAATATTTAGTTCATTAAAAAATGATTATTCATGGGGCACCAATTTATCAATTTTCAAGTCAATACAAAATATTCAACTAGTTACAGTACTAAAAAAATAAAATTGAAGGGAGGTGTTGGCGCCCGCAGGCAAATAGATTTTAGAAAACAAAATAAAAATTTGGAAAAAATTTGACAGTACGAATACACATTACAAAGTTCAAACTAAAATGTCCCGAAACTTAAACAGAAGAAATTATCAAAATATTTAGTTCATTAAAGAATTATTCAAAGGGTACCCGAATGTCAATTTTTAAAAAATTTGGATAGAGTTAAAATCTTAAAAAAAAAATTGAAGGGAGGTGTTAGCGCCCGCGGGCAAATAGATTTTAGAAAACAAAATAAAGTTTGGAAAAAAATTTACAGTATAAACACACATTACGAAGATCAAACTAAAATGTCCCGAAAAATAAACAGAAAAAACTATTAAAAATATTTAGTTCATTAAAGAATGATTAATCATGGGGCTCCAAGTTATCAATTTTCAAGTCAATACAAAATAAAATTGAAGGGAAGTGTTGGCACCCGCAGGCAAATAGATTTTAAAAAACAAAAAACAATTTGGAAAAAAATTTAGAAAAAACTATTCAAAATATTTAGTTCATTAAAGAATGATTATTCATGGGGCACCAATTTATCAATTTTCAAGTCAATACAAAATATTCAACTAGTTACAGTACTAAAAAAATAAAATTGAAGGGAGGTGTTGGCGCCCGCAGGCAAATAGATTTTAGAAAACAAAATATAAATTTGGAAAAAATTTGACAGTACGAATACACATTACAAAGTTCAAACTAAAATGTCCCGAAACTTAAACAGAAGAAATTATCAAAATATTTAGTTCATTAAAGAATTATTCAAAGGGTACCCGAATGTCAATTTTTAAAAAATTTGGATAGAGTTAAAATCTTAAAAAAAAAATTGAAGGGAGGTGTTGGCGCCCGCGGGCAAATAGATTTTAGAAAACAAAATAAAGTTTGGAAAAAAATTTACAGTATAAACACACATTACGAAGATCAAACTAAAATGTCCCGAAAAATAAACAGAAAAAACTATTAAAAATATTTAGTTCATTAAAGAATGATTAATCATGGGGCTCCAAGTTATCAATTTTCAAATCAATACAAAATAAAATTGAAGGGAAGTGTTGGCACCCGCAGGCAAATAGATTTTAAAAAACAAAAAACAATTTGGAAAAAAATTTAGAAAAAACTATTCAAAATATTTAGTTCATTAAAGAATGATTATTCATGGGGCTCCAAGTTATCAATTTTCAAGTCAATACAAAATAAAATTGAAGGGAGGTGTTGGCACCCGCAGGCAAATAGATTTAAGAAAACAAAAAAAAAAATTGGAAAAAATTTGACTGTATGAATACACATTACAAAGTTCAAACTAAAATGTCCCGAAACTTAAACAGAAGAAACTATCAAAATATTTAGTTCATTAAAGAATGATAATTCTGGGGCACCAATTTATCAATTTTCAAGTCAATACAAAATATTCAACTAGAGTTACAGTACAAAAAAAAAAAATTGAAGGGAGGTTTTGGCGCCCACAGGCAAATAGATTTTAGAAAACAAAAAAAAATTTGGAAAAAAATTAAAGTAGAAACACACATTACGAAGTTCATACTAAACTACCCCAAATCTTAAACAGAAAAAACTATCAAAATATTTAGTTCATTAAAGAATGATTATTCATGGGGCTCCAAGTTATCAATTTTCAAGTCAATACAAAATATTCAACTAGTTACAGTACTAAAAAAATAAAATTGAAGGGAGGTGTTGGCGCCCGCAGGCAAATAGATTTTAGAAAACAAAATAAAAATTTGGAAAAAAATTTAAGTAGAAACACACATTACGAAGTTCATACTAAACTACCCCAAATCTTAAACAGAAAAAACTATCAAAATTTTTAGTTCATTAAAGAATGATTATTCATGGGGCTCCAAGTTATCAATTTTCAAGTCAATACAAAATATTCAACTAGTTACAGTACTAAAAAAATAAAATTGAAGGGAGGTGTTGGCGCCCGCAGGCAAATAGATTTTAGAAAACAAAATACAAATTTGGAAAACATTTGACAGTATGAATACACATTACAATGTTGAAACTAGAATGTCCCGAAACTTAAACAGAAGAAACTATCAAAATATTTAGTTCATTAAAGAATGATTATTCATGGGGCACCAATTTATCAATTTTCAAGTCAATACAAAATATTCATCTAGTTACAGTACTAAAAAAATAAAATTGAAGGGAGGTGTTGGCGCCCGCAGGCAAATAGATTTTAGAAAACAAAATAAAAATTTGGAAAAAATTTGACAGTACGAATACACATTACAAAGTTCAAACTAAAATGTCCCGAAACTTAAACAGAAGAAATTATCAAAATATTTAGTTCATTAAAGAATTATTCAAAGGGTACCCGAATGTAAATTTTTAAAAAATTTGGATAGAGTTAAAATCTTAAAAAAAAAATTGATGGGAGGTGTTGGCGCCCGCGGGCAAATAGATTTTAGAAAACAAAATAAAGTTTGGAAAAAAATTTACAGTATAAACACACATTACGAAGATCAAACTAAAATGTCCCGAAAAATAAACAGAAAAAACTATTAAAAATATTTAGTTCATTAAAGAATGATTAATCATGGGGCTCCAAGTTATCAATTTTCAAGTCAATACAAAATAAAATTGAAGGGAAGTGTTGGCACCCGCAGGCAAATAGATTTTAAAAAACAAAAAACAATTTGGAAAAAAATTTAGAAAAAACTATTCAAAATATTTAGTTCATTAAAGAATGATTATTCATGGGGCTCCAAGTTATCAATTTTCAAGTCAATACAAAATAAAATTGAAGGGAGGTGTTGGCACCCGCAGGCAAATAGATTTAAGAAAACAAAAAAAAAAATTGGAAAAAATTTGACTGTATGAATACACATTACAAAGTTCAAACTAAAATGTCCCGAAACATAAACAGAAGAAACTATCAAAATATTTAGTTCATTAAAGAATGATAATTCTGGGGCACCAATTTATCAATTTTCAAGTCAATACAAAATATTCAACTAGAGTTACAGTACAAAAAAAAAAAAATTGAAGGGAGGTTTTGGCGCCCACAGGCAAATAGATTTTAGAAAACAAAAAAAAATTTGGAAAAAAATTAAAGTAGAAACACACATTACGAAGTTCATACTAAACTACCCCAAATCTTAAACAGAAAAAACTATCAAAATATTTAGTTCATTAAAGAATGATTATTCATGGGGCTCCAAGTTATCAATTTTCAAGTCAATACAAAATATTCAACTAGTTACAGTACTAAAAAAATAAAATTGAAGGGAGGTGTTGGCGCCCGCAGGCAAATAGATTTTAGAAAACAAAATAAAAATTTGGAAAAAAATTTAAGTAGAAACACACATTACGAAGTTCATACTAAACTACCCCAAATCTTAAACAGAAAAAACTATCAAAATTTTTAGTTCATTAAAGAATGATTATTCATGGGGCTCCAAGTTATCAATTTTCAAGTCAATACAAAATATTCAACTAGTTACAGTACTAAAAAAATAAAATTGAAGGGAGGTGTTGGCGCCCGCAGGCAAATAGATTTTAGAAAACAAAATACAAATTTGGAAAACATTTGACAGTATGAATACACATTACAATGTTGAAACTAGAATGTCCCGAAACTTAAACAGAAGAAACTATCAAAATATTTAGTTCATTAAAGAATGATTATTCATGGGGCACCAATTTATCAATTTTCAAGTCAATACAAAATATTCATCTAGTTACAGTACTAAAAAAATAAAATTGAAGGGAGGTGTTGGCGCCCGCAGGCAAATAGATTTTAGAAAACAAAATAAAAATTTGGAAAAAATTTGACAGTACGAATACACATTACAAAGTTCAAACTAAAATGTCCCGAAACTTAAACAGAAGAAATTATCAAAATATTTAGTTCATTAAAGAATTATTCAAAGGGTACCCGAATGTAAATTTTTAAAAAATTTGGATAGAGTTAAAATCTTAAAAAAAAAATTGATGGGAGGTGTTGGCGCCCGCGGGCAAATAGATTTTAGAAAACAAAATAAAGTTTGGAAAAAAATTTACAGTATAAACACACATTACGAAGATCAAACTAAAATGTCCCGAAAAATAAACAGAAAAAACTATTAAAAATATTTAGTTCATTAAAGAATGATTAATCATGGGGCTCCAAGTTATCAATTTTCAAGTCAATACAAAATAAAATTGAAGGGAAGTGTTGGCACCCGCAGGCAAATAGATTTTAAAAAACAAAAAACAATTTGGAAAAAAATTTAGAAAAAACTATTCAAAATATTTAGTTCATTAAAGAATGATTATTCATGGGGCTCCAAGTTATCAATTTTCAAGTCAATACAAAATAAAATTGAAGGGAGGTGTTGGCACCCGCAGGCAAATAGATTTAAGAAAACAAAAAAAAAAATTGGAAAAAATTTGACTGTATGAATACACATTACAAAGTTCAAACTAAAATGTCCCGAAACTTAAACAGAAGAAACTATCAAAATATTTAGTTCATTAAAGAATGATAATTCTGGGGCACCAATTTATCAATTTTCAAGTCAATACAAAATATTCAACTAGAGTTACAGTACAAAAAAAAAAAATTGAAGGGAGGTTTTTTGGCGCCCGCAGGCAAATAGATTTTAGAAAACAAAAAAAAATTTGGAAAAAAATTAAAGTAGAAACACACATTACGAAGTTCATACTAAACTACCCCAAATCTTAAACAGAAAAAACTATCAAAATATTTAGTTCATTAAAGAATGATTAATCATGGGGCTCCAAGTTATCAATTTTCAAGTCAATACAAAATATTCAACTAGTTACAGTACTAAAAAAATAAAATTGAAGGGAGGTGTTGGCGCCCGCAGGCAAATAGATTTTAGAAAACAAAATAAAAATTTGGAAAAAAATTTAAGTAGAAACACACATTACGAAGTTCATACTAAACTACCCCAAATCTTAAACAGAAAAAACTATCAAAATTTTTAGTTCATTAAAGAATGATTATTCATGGGGCTCCAAGTTATCAATTTTCAAGTCAATACAAAATATTCAACTAGTTACAGTACTAAAAAAATAAAATTGAAGGGAGGTGTTGGCGCCCGCAGGCAAATAGATTTTAGAAAACAAAATACAAATTTGGAAAACATTTGACAGTATGAATACACATTACAATGTTGAAACTAGAATGTCCCGAAACTTAAACAGAAGAAACTATCAAAATATTTAGTTCATTAAAGAATGATTATTCATGGGGCACCAATTTATCAATTTTCAAGTCAATACAAAATATTCATCTAGTTACAGTACTAAAAAAATAAAATTGAAGGGAGGTGTTGGCGCCCGCAGGCAAATAGATTTTAGAAAACAAAATAAAAATTTGGAAAAAATTTGACAGTACGAATACACATTACAAAGTTCAAACTAAAATGTCCCGAAACTTAAACAGAAGAAATTATCAAAATATTTAGTTCATTAAAGAATTATTCAAAGGGTACCCGAATGTAAATTTTTAAAAAATTTGGATAGAGTTAAAATCTTAAAAAAAAAATTGATGGGAGGTGTTGGCGCCCGCGGGCAAATAGATTTTAGAAAACAAAATAAAGTTTGGAAAAAAATTTACAGTATAAACACACATTACGAAGATCAAACTAAAATGTCCCGAAAAATAAACAGAAAAAACTATTAAAAATATTTAGTTCATTAAAGAATGATTAATCATGGGGCTCCAAGTTATCAATTTTCAAGTCAATACAAAATAAAATTGAAGGGAAGTGTTGGCACCCGCAGGCAAATAGATTTTAAAAAACAAAAAACAATTTGGAAAAAAATTTAGAAAAAACTATTCAAAATATTTAGTTCATTAAAGAATGATTATTCATGGGGCTCCAAGTTATCAATTTTCAAGTCAATACAAAATAAAATTGAAGGGAGGTGTTGGCACCCGCAGGCAAATAGATTTAAGAAAACAAAAAAAAAAATTGGAAAAAATTTGACTGTATGAATACACATTACAAAGTTCAAACTAAAATGTCCCGAAACTTAAACAGAAGAAACTATCAAAATATTTAGTTCATTAAAGAATGATAATTCTGGGGCACCAATTTATCAATTTTCAAGTCAATACAAAATATTCAACTAGAGTTACAGTACAAAAAAAAAAAATTGAAGGGAGGTTTTTTGGCGCCCGCAGGCAAATAGATTTTAGAAAACAAAAAAAAATTTGGAAAAAAATTAAAGTAGAAACACACATTACGAAGTTCATACTAAACTACCCCAAATCTTAAACAGAAAAAACTATCAAAATATTTAGTTCATTAAAGAATGATTAATCATGGGGCTCCAAGTTATCAATTTTCAAGTCAATACAAAATAAAATTGAAGGGAAGTGTTGGCACCCGCAGGCAAAAAGATTTTAAAAAACAAAAAACAATTTGGAAAAAAATTTAGAAAAAACTATTCAAAATATTTAGTTCATTAAAGAATGATTATTCATGGGGCTCCAAGTTATCAATTTTCAAGTCAATACAAAATAAAATTGAAGGGAGGTGTTGGCACCCGCAGGCAAATAGATTTAAGAAAACAAAAAAAAAAATTGGAAAAAATTTGACTGTATGAATACACATTACAAAGTTCAAACTAAAATGTCCCGAAACTTAAACAGAAGAAACTATCAAAATATTTAGTTCATTAAAGAATGATAATTCTGGGGCACCAATTTATCAATTTTCAAGTCAATACAAAATATTCAACTAGAGTTACAGTACAAAAAAAAAAAATTGAAGGGAGGTTTTTTGGCGCCCGCAGGCAAATAGATTTTAGAAAACAAAAAAAAATTTGGAAAAAAATTAAAGTAGAAACACACATTACGAAGTTCATACTAAACTACCCCAAATCTTAAACAGAAAAAACTATCAAAATATTTAGTTCATTAAAGAATGATTAATCATGGGGCTCCAAGTTATCAATTTTCAAGTCAATACAAAATAAAATTGAAGGGAAGTGTTGGCACCCGCAGGCAAAAAGATTTTAAAAAACAAAAAACAATTTGGAAAAAAATTTAGAAAAAACTATTCAAAATATTTAGTTCATTAAAGAATGATTATTCATGGGGCTCCAAGTTATCAATTTTCAAGTCAATACAAAATAAAATTGAAGGGAGGTGTTGGCACCCGCAGGCAAATAGATTTAAGAAAACAAAAAAAAAAATTGGAAAAAATTTGACTGTATGAATACACATTACAAAGTTCAAACTAAAATGTCCCGAAACTTAAACAGAAGAAACTATCAAAATATTTAGTTCATTAAAGAATGATAATTCTGGGGCACCAATTTATCAATTTTCAAGTCAATACAAAATATTCAACTAGAGTTACAGTACAAAAAAAAAAAATTGAAGGGAGTATTTGGCGCCCGCAGGCAAATAGATTTTAGAAAACAAAAAAAAATTTGGAAAAAAATTAAAGTAGAAACACACATTACGAAGTTCATACTAAACTACCCCAAATCTTAAACAGAAAAAACTATCAAAATATTTAGTTCATTAAAGAATGATTATTCATGGGGCTCCAAGTTATCAATTTTCAAGTCAATACAAAATATTCAACTAGTTACAGTACTAAAAAAATAAAATTGAAGGGAGGTGTTGGCGCCCGCAGGCAAATAGATTTTAGAAAACAAAATACAAATTTGGAAAACATTTGACAGTATGAATACACATTACAAAGTTCAAACTAAAATGTCCCGAAACTTAAACAGAAGAAACTATCAAAATATTTAGTTCATTAAAGAATGATAATTCTGGGGCACCAATTTATCAATTTTCAAGTCAATACAAAATATTCAACTAGAGATACAGTACAAAAAAAAAAAATTGAAGGGAGGTTTTGGCGCCCGCAGGCAAATAGATTTTAGAAAACAAAAAAAAATTAAAGTAGAAACACACATTACGAAGTTCATACTAAACTACCCCAAATCTTAAACAGAAAAAACTATCAAAATATTTAGTTCATTAAAGAATGATTAATCATGGGGCTCCAAGTTATCAATTTTCAAGTCAATACAAAATAAAATTGAAGGGAAGTGTTGGCACCCGCAGGCAAAAAGATTTTAAAAAACAAAAAACAATTTGGAAAAAAATTTAGAAAAAACTATTCAAAATATTTAGTTCATTAAAGAATGATTATTCATGGGGCTCCAAGTTATCAATTTTCAAGTCAATACAAAATAAAATTGAAGGGAGGTGTTGGCACCCGTAGGCAAATAGATTTAAGAAAACAAAAAAAAAAATTGGAAAAAATTTGACTGTATGAATACACATTACAAAGTTCAAACTAAAATGTCCCGAAACTTAAACAGAAGAAACTATCAAAATATTTAGTTCATTAAAGAATGATAATTCTGGGGCACCAATTTATCAATTTTCAAGTCAATACAAAATATTCAACTAGAGTTACAGTACAAAAAAAAAAAATTGAAGGGAGTATTTGGCGCCCGCAGGCAAATAGATTTTAGAAAACAAAAAAAAATTTGGAAAAAAATTAAAGTAGAAACACACATTACGAAGTTCATACTAAACTACCCCAAATCTTAAACAGAAAAAACTATCAAAATATTTAGTTCATTAAAGAATGATAATTCTGGGGCACCAATTTATCAATTTTCAAGTCAATACAAAATATTCAACTAGAGTTACAGTACAAAAAAAAAAAAATTGAAGGGAGGTTTTGGCGCCCGCAGGCAAATAGATTTTAGAAAACAAAATAAAAATTTGGAAAACATTTGACAGTATGAATACACATTACAATGTTGAAACTAGAATGTCCCGAAACTTAAACAGAAGAAACTATCAAAATATTTAGTTCATTAAAGAATGATTATTCATGGGGCACCAATTTATCAATTTTCAAGTCAATACAAAATATTCAACTAGTTACAGTACTAAAAAAATAAAATTGAA
The DNA here is from genome assembly GCF_019925205.1 of Metopolophium dirhodum. NCBI lineage: Eukaryota > Metazoa > Arthropoda > Insecta > Hemiptera > Aphididae > Metopolophium > Metopolophium dirhodum. The sequence continues at coordinate 29,238,761 of NC_083561.1, read as the reverse complement.
GGGAGGTGTTGGCGCCCGCAGGCAAATAGATTTCAGAAAACAAAATAAAAATTTGGAAAAAATTTGACAGTACGAATACACATTACAAAGTTCAAACTAAAATGTCCCGAAACTTAAACAGAAGAAATTATCAAAATATTTAGTTCATTAAAGAATTATTCAAAGGGTACCCGAATGTCAATTTTTAAAAAATTTGGATAGAGTTAAAATCTTAAAAAAAAAATTGAAGGGAGGTGTTGGCGCCCGCGGGCAAATAGATTTTAGAAAACAAAATAAAGTTTGGAAAAAAATTTACAGTATAAACACACATTACGAAGATCAAACTAAAATGTCACGAAAAATAAACAGAAAAAACTATTAAAAATATTTAGTTCATTAAAGAATGATTATTCATGGGGCTCCAAGTTATCAATTTTCAAGTCAATACAAAATAAAATTGAAGGGAAGTGTTGGCACCCGCAGGCAAATAGATTTTAAAAAACAAAAAACAATTTGGAAAAAAATTTAGAAAAAACTATTCAAAATATTTAGTTCATTAAAGAATGATTATTCATGGGGCTCCAAGTTATCAATTTTCAAGTCAATACAAAATAAAATTGAAGGAAAGTGTTGGCACCCGCAGGCAAATAGATTTAAGAAAACAAAAAAAAAAAATTGGAAAAAATTTGACTGTATGAATACACATTACAAAGTTCAAACTAAAATGTCCCGAAACTTAAACAGAAGAAACTATCAAAATATTTAGTTCATTAAAGAATGATAATTCTGGGGCACCAATTTATCAATTTTCAAGTCAATACAAAATATTCAACTAGAGTTACAGTACAAAAAAAAAAAATTGAAGGGAGGTTTTGGCACCCGCAGGCAAATAGATTTTAGAAAACAAAAAAAAATTTGGAAAAAAATTAAAGTAGAAACACACATTACGAAGTTCATACTAAACTACCCCAAATCTTAAACAGAAAAAACTATCAAAATATTTAGTTCATTAAAGAATGATTATTCATGGGGCTCCAAGTTATCAATTTTCAAGTCAATACAAAATATTCAACTAGATACAGTACTAAAAAAATAAAATTGAAGGGAGGTGTTGGCGCCCGCAGGCAAATAGATTTTAGAAAACAAAATAAAAATTTGGAAAAAAATTTAAGTAGAAACACACATTACGAAGTTCATACTAAACTACCCCAAATCTTAAACAGAAAAAACTATTAAAAATATTTAGTTCATTAATGAATGATTATTCATGGGGCTCCAAGTTATCAATTTTCAAGTCAATACAAAATAAAATTGAAGGGAAGTGTTGGCACCCGCAGGCAAATAGATTTTAAAAAACAAAAAACAATTTGGAAAAAAATTTAGAAAAAACTATTCAAAATATTTAGTTCATTAAAGAATGATTATTCATGGGGCTCCAATTTATCAATTTTCAAGTCAATACAAAATATTCAACTAGAGTTACAGTACAAAAAAAAAAAAATTGAAGGGAGGTTTTGGCGCCCGCAGGCAAATAGATTTTAGAAAACAAAATAAAAATTTGGAAAACATTTGACAGTATGAATACACATTACAATGTTGAAACTAGAATGTCCCGAAACTTAAACAGAAGAAACTATCAAAATATTTAGTTCATTAAAGAATGATTATTCATGGGGCACCAATTTATCAATTTTCAAGTCAATACAAAATATTCAACTAGTTAAAGTACTAAAAAAATAAAATTGAAGGGAGGTGTTGGCGCCCGCAGGCAAATAGATTTCAGAAAACAAAATAAAAATTTGGAAAAAATTTGACAGTACGAATACACATTACAAAGTTCAAACTAAAATGTCCCGAAACTTAAACAGAAGAAATTATCAAAATATTTAGTTCATTAAAGAATTATTCAAAGGGTACCCGAATGTCAATTTTTAAAAAATTTGGATAGAGTTAAAATCTTAAAAAAAAAATTGAAGGGAGGTGTTGGCGCCCGCGGGCAAATAGATTTTAGAAAACAAAATAAAGTTTGGAAAAAAATTTACAGTATAAACACACATTACGAAGATCAAACTAAAATGTCACGAAAAATAAACAGAAAAAACTATTAAAAATATTTAGTTCATTAAAGAATGATTATTCATGGGGCTCCAAGTTATCAATTTTCAAGTCAATACAAAATAAAATTGAAGGGAAGTGTTGGCACCCGCAGGCAAATAGATTTTAAAAAACAAAAAACAATTTGGAAAAAAATTTAGAAAAAACTATTCAAAATATTTAGTTCATTAAAGAATGATTATTCATGGGGCTCCAAGTTATCAATTTTCAAGTCAATACAAAATAAAATTGAAGGGAGGTGTTGGCACCCGCAGGCAAATAGATTTAAGAAAACAAAAAAAAAAATTGGAAAAAATTTGACTGTATGAATACACATTACAAAGTTCAAACTAAAATGTCCCGAAACTTAAACAGAAGAAACTATCAAAATATTTAGTTCATTAAAGAATGATAATTCTGGGGCACCAATTTATCAATTTTCAAGTCAATACAAAATATTCAACTAGAGTTACAGTACAAAAAAAAAAAATTGAAGGGAGGTTTTGGCGCCCACAGGCAAATAGATTTTAGAAAACAAAAAAAAATTTGGAAAAAAATTAAAGTAGAAACACACATTACGAAGTTCATACTAAACTACCCCAAATCTTAAACAGAAAAAACTATCAAAATATTTAGTTCATTAAAGAATGATTATTCATGGGGCTCCAAGTTATCAATTTTCAAGTCAATACAAAATATTCAACTAGTTACAGTACTAAAAAAATAAAATTGAAGGGAGGTGTTGGCGCCCGCAGGCAAATAGATTTTAGAAAACAAAATAAAAATTTGGAAAAAAATTTAAGTAGAAACACACATTACGAAGTTCATACTAAACTACCCCAAATCTTAAACAGAAAAAACTATCAAAATTTTTAGTTCATTAAAGAATGATTATTCATGGGGCTCCAAGTTATCAATTTTCAAGTCAATACAAAATATTCAACTAGTTACAGTACTAAAAAAATAAAATTGAAGGGAGGTGTTGGCGCCCGCAGGCAAATAGATTTTAGAAAACAAAATAAAAATTTGGAAAAAATTTGACAGTACGAATACACATTACAAAGTTCAAACTAAAATGTCCCGAAACTTAAACAGAAGAAATTATCAAAATATTTAGTTCATTAAAGAATTATTCAAAGGGTACCCGAATGTAAATTTTTAAAAAATTTGGATAGAGTTAAAATCTTAAAAAAAAAATTGATGGGAGGTGTTGGCGCCCGCGGGCAAATAGATTTTAGAAAACAAAATAAAGTTTGGAAAAAAATTTACAGTATAAACACACATTACGAAGATCAAACTAAAATGTCCCGAAAAATAAACAGAAAAAACTATTAAAAATATTTAGTTCATTAAAGAATGATTAATCATGGGGCTCCAAGTTATCAATTTTCAAGTCAATACAAAATAAAATTGAAGGGAAGTGTTGGCACCCGCAGGCAAATAGATTTTAAAAAACAAAAAACAATTTGGAAAAAAATTTAGAAAAAACTATTCAAAATATTTAGTTCATTAAAGAATGATTATTCATGGGGCTCCAAGTTATCAATTTTCAAGTCAATACAAAATAAAATTGAAGGGAGGTGTTGGCACCCGCAGGCAAATAGATTTAAGAAAACAAAAAAAAAAATTGGAAAAAATTTGACTGTATGAATACACATTACAAAGTTCAAACTAAAATGTCCCGAAACTTAAACAGAAGAAACTATCAAAATATTTAGTTCATTAAAGAATGATAATTCTGGGGCACCAATTTATCAATTTTCAAGTCAATACAAAATATTCAACTAGAGTTACAGTACAAAAAAAAAAAATTGAAGGGAGGTTTTGGCGCCCGCAGGCAAATAGATTTTAGAAAACAAAAAAAAATTTGGAAAAAAATTAAAGTAGAAACACACATTACGAAGTTCATACTAAACTACCCCAAATCTTAAACAGAAAAAACTATCAAAATATTTAGTTCATTAAAGAATGATTAATCATGGGGCTCCAAGTTATCAATTTTCAAGTCAATACAAAATAAAATTGAAGGGAAGTGTTGGCACCCGCAGGCAAAAAGATTTTAAAAAACAAAAAACAATTTGGAAAAAAATTTAGAAAAAACTATTCAAAATATTTAGTTCATTAAAGAATGATTATTCATGGGGCTCCAAGTTATCAATTTTCAAGTCAATACAAAATAAAATTGAAGGGAGGTGTTGGCACCCGCAGGCAAATAGATTTAAGAAAACAAAAAAAAAAATTGGAAAAAATTTGACTGTATGAATACACATTACAAAGTTCAAACTAAAATGTCCCGAAACTTAAACAGAAGAAACTATCAAAATATTTAGTTCATTAAAGAATGATAATTCTGGGGCACCAATTTATCAATTTTCAAGTCAATACAAAATATTCAACTAGAGTTACAGTACAAAAAAAAAAAATTGAAGGGAGTATTTGGCGCCCGCAGGCAAATAGATTTTAGAAAACAAAAAAAAATTTGGAAAAAAATTAAAGTAGAAACACACATTACGAAGTTCATACTAAACTACCCCAAATCTTAAACAGAAAAAACTATCAAAATATTTAGTTCATTAAAGAATGATTATTCATGGGGCTCCAAGTTATCAATTTTCAAGTCAATACAAAATATTCAACTAGTTACAGTACTAAAAAAATAAAATTGAAGGGAGGTGTTGGCGCCCGCAGGCAAATAGATTTTAGAAAACAAAATACAAATTTGGAAAACATTTGACAGTATGAATACACATTACAATGTTGAAACTAGAATGTCCCGAAACTTAAACAGAAGAAACTATCAAAATATTTAGTTCATTAAAGAATGATAATTCTGGGGCACCAATTTATCAATTTTCAAGTCAATACAAAATATTCAACTAGAGTTACAGTACAAAAAAAAAAAAATTGAAGGGAGGTTTTGGCGCCCGCAGGCAAATAGATTTTAGAAAACAAAATAAAAATTTGGAAAACATTTGACAGTACGAATACACATTACAAAGTTCAAACTAAAATGTCCCGAAACTTAAACAGAAGAAATTATCAAAATATTTAGTTCATTAAAGAATTATTCAAAGGGTACCCGAATGTAAATTTTTAAAAAATTTGGATAGAGTTAAAATCTTAAAAAAAAAATTGATGGGAGGTGTTGGCGCCCGCGGGCAAATAGATTTTAGAAAACAAAATAAAGTTTGGAAAAAAATTTACAGTATAAACACACATTACGAAGATCAAACTAAAATGTCCCGAAAAATAAACAGAAAAAACTATTAAAAATATTTAGTTCATTAAAGAATGATTAATCATGGGGCTCCAAGTTATCAATTTTCAAGTCAATACAAAATAAAATTGAAGGGAAGTGTTGGCACCCGCAGGCAAATAGATTTTAAAAAACAAAAAACAATTTGGAAAAAAATTTAGAAAAAACTATTCAAAATATTTAGTTCATTAAAGAATGATTATTCATGGGGCTCCAAGTTATCAATTTTCAAGTCAATACAAAATAAAATTGAAGGGAGGTGTTGGCACCCGCAGGCAAATAGATTTAAGAAAACAAAAAAAAAAATTGGAAAAAATTTGACTGTATGAATACACATTACAAAGTTCAAACTAAAATGTCCCGAAACTTAAACAGAAGAAACTATCAAAATATTTAGTTCATTAAAGAATGATAATTCTGGGGCACCAATTTATCAATTTTCAAGTCAATACAAAATATTCAACTAGAGTTACAGTACAAAAAAAAAAAAATTGAAGGGAGGTTTTGGCGCCCGCAGGCAAATAGATTTTAGAAAACAAAAAAAAATTTGGAAAAAAATTAAAGTAGAAACACACATTACGAAGTTCATACTAAACTACCCCAAATCTTAAACAGAAAAAACTATCAAAATATTTAGTTCATTAAAGAATGATTAATCATGGGGCTCCAAGTTATCAATTTTCAAGTCAATACAAAATAAAATTGAAGGGAAGTGTTGGCACCCGCAGGCAAAAAGATTTTAAAAAACAAAAAACAATTTGGAAAAAAATTTAGAAAAAACTATTCAAAATATTTAGTTCATTAAAGAATGATTATTCATGGGGCTCCAAGTTATCAATTTTCAAGTCAATACAAAATAAAATTGAAGGGAGGTGTTGGCACCCGCAGGCAAATAGATTTAAGAAAACAAAAAAAAAAATTGGAAAAAATTTGACTGTATGAATACACATTACAAAGTTCAAACTAAAATGTCCCGAAACTTAAACAGAAGAAACTATCAAAATATTTAGTTCATTAAAGAATGATAATTCTGGGGCACCAATTTATCAATTTTCAAGTCAATACAAAATATTCAACTAGAGTTACAGTACAAAAAAAAAAAATTGAAGGGAGTATTTGGCGCCCGCAGGCAAATAGATTTTAGAAAACAAAAAAAAATTTGGAAAAAAATTAAAGTAGAAACACACATTACGAAGTTCATACTAAACTACCCCAAATCTTAAACAGAAAAAACTATCAAAATATTTAGTTCATTAAAGAATGATTATTCATGGGGCTCCAAGTTATCAATTTTCAAGTCAATACAAAATATTCAACTAGTTACAGTACTAAAAAAATAAAATTGAAGGGAGGTGTTGGCGCCCGCAGGCAAATAGATTTTAGAAAACAAAATACAAATTTGGAAAACATTTGACAGTATGAATACACATTACAATGTTGAAACTAGAATGTCCCGAAACTTAAACAGAAGAAACTATCAAAATATTTAGTTCATTAAAGAATGATAATTCTGGGGCACCAATTTATCAATTTTCAAGTCAATACAAAATATTCAACTAGAGTTACAGTACAAAAAAAAAAAAATTGAAGGGAGGTTTTGGCGCCCGCAGGCAAATAGATTTTAGAAAACAAAATAAAAATTTGGAAAACATTTGACAGTATGAATACACATTACAATGTTGAAACTAGAATGTCCCGAAACTTAAACAGAAGAAACTATCAAAATATTTAGTTCATTAAAGAATGATTATTCATGGGGCACCAATTTATCAATTTTCAAGTCAATACAAAATATTCAACTAGTTACAGTACTAAAAAAATAAAATTGAAGGGAGGTGTTGGCACCCGCAGGCAAATAGATTTCAGAAAACAAAATAAAAATTTGGAAAAAATTTGACAGTACGAATACACATTACAAAGTTCAAACTAAAATGTCCCGAAACTTAAACAGAAGAAATTATCAAAATATTTAGTTCATTAAAGAATTATTCAAAGGGTACCCGAATGTCAATTTTTAAAAAATTTGGATAGAGTTAAAATCTTAAAAAAAAAATTGAAGGGAGGTGTTGGCGCCCGCGGGCAAATAGATTTTAGAAAACAAAATAAAGTTTGGAAAAAAATTTACAGTATAAACACACATTACGAAGATCAAACTAAAATGTCACGAAAAATAAACAGAAAAAACTATTAAAAATATTTAGTTCATTAAAGAATGATTATTCATGGGGCTCCAAGTTATCAATTTTCAAGTCAATACAAAATAAAATTGAAGGGAAGTGTTGGCACCCGCAGGCAAATAGATTTTAAAAAACAAAAAACAATTTGGAAAAAAATTTAGAAAAAACTATTCAAAATATTTAGTTCATTAAAGAATGATTATTCATGGGGCTCCAAGTTATCAATTTTCAAGTCAATACAAAATAAAATTGAAGGAAAGTGTTGGCACCCGCAGGCAAATAGATTTAAGAAAACAAAAAAAAAAAATTGGAAAAAATTTGACTGTATGAATACACATTACAAAGTTCAAACTAAAATGTCCCGAAACTTAAACAGAAGAAACTATCAAAATATTTAGTTCATTAAAGAATGATAATTCTGGGGCACCAATTTATCAATTTTCAAGTCAATACAAAATATTCAACTAGAGTTACAGTACAAAAAAAAAAAATTGAAGGGAGGTTTTGGCACCCGCAGGCAAATAGATTTTAGAAAACAAAAAAAAATTTGGAAAAAAATTAAAGTAGAAACACACATTACGAAGTTCATACTAAACTACCCCAAATCTTAAACAGAAAAAACTATCAAAATATTTAGTTCATTAAAGAATGATTATTCATGGGGCTCCAAGTTATCAATTTTCAAGTCAATACAAAATATTCAACTAGATACAGTACTAAAAAAATAAAATTGAAGGGAGGTGTTGGCGCCCGCAGGCAAATAGATTTTAGAAAACAAAATAAAAATTTGGAAAAAAATTTAAGTAGAAACACACATTACGAAGTTCATACTAAACTACCCCAAATCTTAAACAAAAAAAACTATTAAAAATATTTAGTTCATTAATGAATGATTATTCATGGGGCTCCAAGTTATCAATTTTCAAGTCAATACAAAATAAAATTGAAGGGAAGTGTTGGCACCCGCAGGCAAATAGATTTTAAAAAACAAAAAACAATTTGGAAAAAAATTTAGAAAAAACTATTCAAAATATTTAGTTCATTAAAGAATGATTATTCATGGGGCTCCAAGTTATCAATTTTCAAGTCAATACAAAATAAAATTGAAGGGAGGTGTTGGCACCCGCAGGCAAATAGATTTTAGAAAACAAAATAAAAATTTGGAAAAAATTTGACAGTACGAATACACATTACAAAGTTCAAACTAAAATGTCCCGAAACTTAAACAGAAGAAATTATCAAAATATTTAGTTCATTAAAGAATTATTCAAAGGGTACCCGAATGTCAATTTTTAAAAAATTTGGATAGAGTTAAAATCTTAAAAAAAAAATTGAAGGGAGGTGTTGGCGCCCGCGGGCAAATAGATTTTAGAAAACAAAATAAAGTTTGGAAAAAAATTTACAGTATAAACACACATTACGAAGATCAAACTAAAATGTCACGAAAAATAAACAGAAAAAACTATTAAAAATATTTAGTTCATTAAAGAATGATTATTCATGGGGCTCCAAGTTATCAATTTTCAAGTCAATACAAAATAAAATTGAAGGGAAGTGTTGGCACCCGCAGGCAAATAGATTTTAAAAAACAAAAAACAATTTGGAAAAAAATTTGACTGTATGAATACACATTACAAAGTTCAAACTAAAATGTCCCGAAACTTAAACAGAAGAAACTATCAAAATATTTAGTTCATTAAAGAATGATAATTCTGGGGCACCAATTTATCGATTTTCAAGTCAATACAAAATATTCAACTAGAGTTACAGTACAAAAAAAAAAAAATTTAAGGGAGGTTTTGGCGCCCACAGGCAAATAGATTTTAGAAAACAAAAAAAAATTTGGAAAAAAATTAAAGTAGAAACACACATTACGAAGTTCATACTAAACTACCCCAAATCTTAAACAGAAAAAACTATCAAAATATTTAGTTCATTAAAGAATGATTATTCATGGGGCTCCAAGTTATCAATTTTCAAGTCAATACAAAATATTCAACTAGTTACAGTACTAAAAAAATAAAATTGAAGGGAGGTGTTGGCGCCCGCAGGCAAATAGATTTTAGAAAACAAAATACAAATTTGGAAAACATTTGACAGTATGAATACACATTACAATGTTGAAACTAGAATGTCCCGAAACTTAAACAGAAGAAACTATCAAAATATTTAGTTCATTAAAGAATGATTATTCATGGGGCACCAATTTATCAATTTTCAAGTCAATACAAAATATTCAACTAGTTACAGTACTAAAAAAATAAAATTGAAGGGAGGTGTTGGCGCCCGCAGGCAAATAGATTTTAGAAAACAAAATAAAAATTTGGAAAAAATTTGACAGTACGAATACACATTACAAAGTTCAAACTAAAATGTCCCGAAACTTAAACAGAAGAAATTATCAAAATATTTAGTTCATTAAAGAATTATTCAAAGGGTACCCGAATGTAAATTTTTAAAAAATTTGGATAGAGTTAAAATCTTAAAAAAAAAATTGATGGGAGGTGTTGGCGCCCGCGGGCAAATAGATTTTAGAAAACAAAATAAAGTTTGGAAAAAAATTTACAGTATAAACACACATTACGAAGATCAAACTAAAATGTCCCGAAAAATAAACAGAAAAAACTATTAAAAATATTTAGTTCATTAAAGAATGATTAATCATGGGGCTCCAAGTTATCAATTTTCAAGTCAATACAAAATAAAATTGAAGGGAAGTGTTGGCACCCGCAGGCAAAAAGATTTTAAAAAACAAAAAACAATTTGGAAAAAAATTTAGAAAAAACTATTCAAAATATTTAGTTCATTAAAGAATGATTATTCATGGGGCTCCAAGTTATCAATTTTCAAGTCAATACAAAATAAAATTGAAGGGAGGTGTTGGCACCCGCAGGCAAATAGATTTAAGAAAACAAAAAAAAAAATTGGAAAAAATTTGACTGTATGAATACACATTACAAAGTTCAAACTAAAATGTCCCGAAACTTAAACAGAAGAAACTATCAAAATATTTAGTTCATTAAAGAATGATAATTCTGGGGCACCAATTTATCAATTTTCAAGTCAATACAAAATATTCAACTAGAGTTACAGTACAAAAAAAAAAAATTGAAGGGAGTATTTGGCGCCCGCAGGCAAATAGATTTTAGAAAACAAAAAAAAATTTGGAAAAAAATTAAAGTAGAAACACACATTACGAAGTTCATACTAAACTACCCCAAATCTTAAACAGAAAAAACTATCAAAATATTTAGTTCATTAAAGAATGATTATTCATGGGGCTCCAAGTTATCAATTTTCAAGTCAATACAAAATATTCAACTAGTTACAGTACTAAAAAAATAAAATTGAAGGGAGGTGTTGGCGCCCGCAGGCAAATAGATTTTAGAAAACAAAATACAAATTTGGAAAACATTTGACAGTATGAATACACATTACAATGTTGAAACTAGAATGTCCCGAAACTTAAACAGAAGAAACTATCAAAATATTTAGTTCATTAAAGAATTATTCAAAGGGTACCCGAATGTAAATTTTTAAAAAATTTGGATAGAGTTAAAATCTTAAAAAAAAAATTGATGGGAGGTGTTGGCGCCCGCGGGCAAATAGATTTTAGAAAACAAAATAAAGTTTGGAAAAAAATTTACAGTATAAACACACATTACGAAGATCAAACTAAAATGTCCCGAAAAATAAACAGAAAAAACTATTAAAAATATTTAGTTCATTAAAGAATGATTAATCATGGGGCTCCAAGTTATCAATTTTCAAGTCAATACAAAATAAAATTGAAGGGAAGTGTTGGCACCCGCAGGCAAAAAGATTTTAAAAAACAAAAAACAATTTGGAAAAAAATTTAGAAAAAACTATTCAAAATATTTAGTTCATTAAAGAATGATTATTCATGGGGCTCCAAGTTATCAATTTTCAAGTCAATACAAAATAAAATTGAAGGGAGGTGTTGGCACCCGCAGGCAAATAGATTTAAGAAAACAAAAAAAAAAATTGGAAAAAATTTGACTGTATGAATACACATTACAAAGTTCAAACTAAAATGTCCCGAAACTTAAACAGAAGAAACTATCAAAATATTTAGTTCATTAAAGAATGATAATTCTGGGGCACCAATTTATCAATTTTCAAGTCAATACAAAATATTCAACTAGAGTTACAGTACAAAAAAAAAAAATTGAAGGGAGTATTTGGCGCCCGCAGGCAAATAGATTTTAGAAAACAAAAAAAAATTTGGAAAAAAATTAAAGTAGAAACACACATTACGAAGTTCATACTAAACTACCCCAAATCTTAAACAGAAAAAACTATCAAAATATTTAGTTCATTAAAGAATGATTATTCATGGGGCTCCAAGTTATCAATTTTCAAGTCAATACAAAATATTCAACTAGTTACAGTACTAAAAAAATAAAATTGAAGGGAGGTGTTGGCGCCCGCAGGCAAATAGATTTTAGAAAACAAAATACAAATTTGGAAAACATTTGACAGTATGAATACACATTACAATGTTGAAACTAGAATGTCCCGAAACTTAAACAGAAGAAACTATCAAAATATTTAGTTCATTAAAGAATGATAATTCTGGGGCACCAATTTATCAATTTTCAAGTCAATACAAAATATTCAACTAGATACAGTACTAAAAAAATAAATTGAAGGGAGGTGTTGGCGCCCGCAGGCAAATAGATTTTAGAAAATAAAATAAAAATTTGGAAAAAAATTTAAGTAGAAACACACATTACGAAGTTCATACTAAACTACCCCAAATCTTAAACAGAAAAAACTATTAAAAATATTTAGTTCATTAATGAATGATTATTCATGGGGCTCCAAGTTATCAATTTTCAAGTCAATACAAAATAAAATTGAAGGGAAGTGTTGGCACCCGCAGGCAAATAGATTTTAAAAAACAAAAAACAATTTGGAAAAAAATTTAGAAAAAACTATTCAAAATATTTAGTTCATTAAAGAATGATTATTCATGGGGCTCCAAGTTATCAATTTTCAAGTCAATACAAAATAAAATTGAAGGGAGGTGTTGGCACCCGCAGGCAAATAGATTTTAGAAAACAAAATAAAAATTTGGAAAAAATTTGACAGTACGAATACACATTACAAAGTTCAAACTAAAATGTCCCGAAACTTAAACAGAAGAAATTATCAAAATATTTAGTTCATTAAAGAATTATTCAAAGGGTACCCGAATGTCAATTTTTAAAAAATTTGGATAGAGTTAAAATCTTAAAAAAAAAATTGAAGGGAGGTGTTGGCGCCCGCCGGCAAATAGATTTTAGAAAACAAAATAAAGTTTGGAAAAAAATTTACAGTATAAACACACATTACGAAGATCAAACTAAAATGTCCCGAAAAATAAACAGAAAAAACTATTAAAAATATTTAGTTCATTAAAGAATGATTATTCATGGGGTTCCAAGTTATCAATTTTCAAGTCAATACAAAATAAAATTGAAGGGAAGTGTTGGCACCCGCAGGCAAATAGATTTTAAAAAACAAAAAACAATTTGGAAAGAAATTTAGAAAAAACTATTCAAAATATTTAGTTCATTAAAGAATGATTATTCATGGGGCTCCAAGTTATCAATTTTCAAGTCAATACAAAATAAAATTGAAGGGAGGTGTTGGTGCCCACCGTCAATTGATTTTAGAATACAAAAAAAAAAAAATTGAAAAAAATTTACAGTATAAACACACATTACGAAGTTCAAACTAAAATGTCCCGAAACTTAAACAGAAAAAACTATCAAAATATTTAGTTCATTAAAGAATGATTATTCATGAGGCTCCAAGTTATCAATTTTCAAGTCAATACAAAATATTCAACTAGTTACAGTACTAAAAAAATAAAATTGAAGGGAGGTGTTGGCGCCCGCAGGCAAATAGATTTTAGAAAACAAAATAAAAATTTGGAAAAAATTTGACAGTATGAATACACATTACAATGTTGAAACTAGAATGTCCCGAAACTTAAACAGAAAAAACTATCAAAATATTTAGTTCATTAAAGAATGATTATTCATGGGGCTCCAAGTTATCAATTTTCAAGTCAATACAAAATATTCAACTAGTTACAGTACTAAAAAAATAAAATTGAAGGGAGGTGTTGGCGCCCGCAGGCAAATAGATTTTAGAAAACAAAATAAAAATTTGGAAAAAAATTTAAGTAGAAACACACATTACGAAGTTCATACTAAACTACCCCAAATCTTAAACAGAAAAAACTATCAAAATTTTTAGTTCATTAAAGAATGATTATTCATGGGGCTCCAAGTTATCAATTTTCAAGTCAATACAAAATATTCAACTAGTTACAGTACTAAAAAAATAAAATTGAAGGGAGGTGTTGGCGCCCGCAGGCAAATAGATTTTAGAAAACAAAATACAAATTTGGAAAACATTTGACAGTATGAATACACATTACAATGTTGAAACTAGAATGTCCCGAAACTTAAACAGAAGAAACTATCAAAATATTTAGTTCATTAAAGAATGATTATTCATGGGGCACCAATTTATCAATTTTCAAGTCAATACAAAATATTCAACTAGTTACAGTACTAAAAAAATAAAATTGAAGGGAGGTGTTGGCGCCCGCAGGCAAATAGATTTTAGAAAACAAAATAAAAATTTGGAAAAAATTTGACAGTACGAATACACATTACAAAGTTCAAACTAAAATGTCCCGAAACTTAAACAGAAGAAATTATCAAAATATTTAGTTCATTAAAGAATTATTCAAAGGGTACCCGAATGTAAATTTTTAAAAAATTTGGATAGAGTTAAAATCTTAAAAAAAAAATTGATGGGAGGTGTTGGCGCCCGCGGGCAAATAGATTTTAGAAAACAAAATAAAGTTTGGAAAAAAATTTACAGTATAAACACACATTACGAAGATCAAACTAAAATGTCCCGAAAAATAAACAGAAAAAAACTATTAAAAATATTTAGTTCATTAAAGAATGATTAATCATGGGGCTCCAAGTTATCAATTTTCAAGTCAATACAAAATAAAATTGAAGGGAAGTGTTGGCACCCGCAGGCAAATAGATTTTAAAAAACAAAAAACAATTTGGAAAAAAATTTAGAAAAAAACTATTCAAAATATTTAGTTCATTAAAGAATGATTATTCATGGGGCTCCAAGTTATCAATTTTCAAGTCAATACAAAATAAAATTGAAGGGAGGTGTTGGCACCCGCAGGCAAATAGATTTAAGAAAACAAAAAAAAAAAATTGGAAAAAATTTGACTGTATGAATACACATTACAAAGTTCAAACTAAAATGTCCCGAAACTTAAACAGAAGAAACTATCAAAATATTTAGTTCATTAAAGAATGATAATTCTGGGGCACCAATTTATCAATTTTCAAGTCAATACAAAATATTCAACTAGAGTTACAGTACAAAAAAAAAAAATTGAAGGGAGGTTTTGGCGCCCGCAGGCAAATAGATTTTAGAAAACAAAAAAAAATTTGGAAAAAAATTAAAGTAGAAACACACATTACGAAGTTCATACTAAACTACCCCAAATCTTAAACAGAAAAAACTATCAAAATATTTAGTTCATTAAAGAATGATTAATCATGGGGCTCCAAGTTATCAATTTTCAAGTCAATACAAAATAAAATTGAAGGGAAGTGTTGGCACCCGCAGGCAAAAAGATTTTAAAAAACAAAAAACAATTTGGAAAAAAATTTAGAAAAAACTATTCAAAATATTTAGTTCATTAAAGAATGATTATTCATGGGGCTCCAAGTTATCAATTTTCAAGTCAATACAAAATAAAATTGAAGGGAGGTGTTGGCACCCGCAGGCAAATAGATTTAAGAAAACAAAAAAAAAAATTGGAAAAAATTTGACTGTATGAATACACATTACAAAGTTCAAACTAAAATGTCCCGAAACTTAAACAGAAGAAACTATCAAAATATTTAGTTCATTAAAGAATGATAATTCTGGGGCACCAATTTATCAATTTTCAAGTCAATACAAAATATTCAACTAGAGTTACAGTACAAAAAAAAAAAATTGAAGGGAGTATTTGGCGCCCGCAGGCAAATAGATTTTAGAAAACAAAAAAAAATTTGGAAAAAAATTAAAGTAGAAACACACATTACGAAGTTCATACTAAACTACCCCAAATCTTAAACAGAAAAAACTATCAAAATATTTAGTTCATTAAAGAATGATTATTCATGGGGCTCCAAGTTATCAATTTTCAAGTCAATACAAAATATTCAACTAGTTACAGTACTAAAAAAATAAAATTGAAGGGAGGTGTTGGCGCCCGCAGGCAAATAGATTTTAGAAAACAAAATAAAGTTTGGAAAAAAATTTACAGTATAAACACACATTACGAAGATCAAACTAAAATGTCCCGAAAAATAAACAGAAAAAACTATTAAAAATATTTAGTTCATTAAAGAATGATTATTCATGGGGCTCCAAGTTATCAATTTTCAAGTCAATACAAAATAAAATTGAAGGGAAGTGTTGGCACCCGCAGGCAAATAGATTTTAAAAAACAAAAAACAATTTGGAAAGAAATTTAGAAAAAACTATTCAAAATATTTAGTTCATTAAAGAATGATTATTCATGGGGCTCCAAGTTATCAATTTTCAAGTCAATACAAAATAAAATTGAAGGGAGGTGTTGGTGCCCACCGTCAATTGATTTTAGAATACAAAAAAAAAAAAATTGAAAAAAATTTACAGTATAAACACACATTACGAAGTTCAAACTAAAATGTCCCGAAACTTAAACAGAAAAAACTATCAAAATATTTAGTTCATTAAAGAATGATTATTCATGAGGCTCCAAGTTATCAATTTTCAAGTCAATACAAAATATTCAACTAGTTACAGTACTAAAAAAATAAAATTGAAGGGAGGTGTTGGCGCCCGCAGGCAAATAGATTTTAGAAAACAAAATAAAAATTTGGAAAAAATTTGACAGTATGAATACACATTACAATGTTGAAACTAGAATGTCCCGAAACTTAAACAGAAGAAACTATCAAAATATTTAGTTCATTAAAGAATGATTATTCATGGGGCACCAATTTATCAATTTTCAAGTCAATACAAAATATTCAACTAGAGTTACAGTACTAAAAAAAAAAATTGAAGGGAGGTGTTGGCGCCCGCAGGCAAATAGATTTTAGAAAACAAAAAACAATTTGGAAAAAAATTTACAGTAGAAACACACATTACGAAGTTCAAACTAAAATAAACAGAAAAAACTATTTCAAATATTTAGTTCATTAAAGAATTATACAAAGGGTACCCGGTTGTCAATTTTTAAAATATTTGGCTAGACTTAAAATCATAAAAAAAAAAATTGAATATAGGTGTTGGCACCCGCAGGCAAATAGATTTTAGAAAACAAAATAAAAA
Organism: Metopolophium dirhodum; assembly: GCF_019925205.1. NCBI lineage: Eukaryota > Metazoa > Arthropoda > Insecta > Hemiptera > Aphididae > Metopolophium > Metopolophium dirhodum. The sequence goes on along the minus strand of NC_083561.1, from coordinate 29,221,826 downwards.
TTTGGAAAAAATTTGACAGTATGAATACACAATACAATGTTGAAACTAAAATATCCCGAAACTTAAACAGAAGAAACTATCAAAATATTTAGTTCATTAAAAAATGATTATTCGTGGGGCACCAATTTATCAATTTTCAAGTCAATACAAAATATTCAACTAGAGTTACAGTACTAAAAAAAAAAAATTGAAGGGAGGTGTTGGCGCCCGCAGGCAAATAGATTTTAGAAAACAAAAAAAAAATTTGGAAAAAATTTTACTTTAACACGGTTTAGGAGTACACGGGTACTCAGCGTACTCCCAGGTATAACTTGGTTAATCTTAAAAATATTTATACAAAAAATCTACTAGAGTTCAATGAATTGAAAAAAAAATTGTTTGAGAAATCTGTGTGAAATAACACTAAAGAAAAGTATACGCTGGAAGTTAAATATTGCGATACATATTAACTACTATCCAAAAACTAGGTATTGATTACATTATAATAATACGAACAGTTATTATGATCAGAGGTGTATCACCGTAATATATGTATTAGAAAATGTAATCTAATAAAACACAATACTATATGTTAAATTAAAACTATTGATTTTATACATTTTCTATTTACAAAAGCTCATAAGTATTGAAAACCTTATAAAATCCTAAAAAAATTATATTTTGTTATATTTTAAAATACATTTTATAATTTGTTGTGTTAAAAAAATCATTATTTAATGTTGGCTGTATTTAAGTTTTTAATAACTATACTGGTACAACTCTAGCTGACAGTCTTTAAGACCGTGTTAAAAACTATAATAATTAGTTAACGTCTAATTTACTGTCCTATCCTAACCTAACCTAACATAACCAAATTAATAATATTTAAATATTTTCTTTCATTGTTATGTTTACAATATCGAATACCTTTATAGTTAGTAGAAAAAGATCATCGCAAAGCTCACGACCAGTGATTGTAGTCGTCTATCATTACCATAGCTTCAACTAACCTTAGGTTTCCCAAACTAGCTTCTTATGACTAATTACATTAGGACACTTTGAATATAAAGTTCCTGAGTTGCAGGTCGCCGAACTTATAAGTGATTGATTATCAAGTTGATCCTTAGATTGTTGACACCTTAGTTCCCCTCGAAGACCGCTGTAAGACTATTATGTCCTATCCATTATGTTATATCTATATTATCTATGATGGAGCCATACCCAGCTCACTCGTGTAAACAATTTGAAGCACATAAAAGCGATTAATAAAAGTCTCTATTAATGATAATATGAAATCCTAGACCTGTCCCCCATACTCTGATCTTAAGAGCCCAGCCCACCTTCATATTCTCTATACAAAAAGTAAATTTAAGACAAATTTGTAAATCAATGCACAGTCTCTCTATTGTACTAATATTTGTGATTTCATTAATTTTAGTATTTTGTATAATTAGTAATAATTAGTAAACCTAACCTACTGAGGCAACCTTGAGGCATTTCCTTTTAGGAAATTAATTAAATCCTCAAACATAACTCTTAATACAAGAGTTTGTAACTAATACAATCATAATATAATATGAGTATAGTACATTTCGTAATATTTTTTTATAATATTTACTGTTAGTGAAATATTAAGTTTGTATTTCTAATATAATATATGTTATGATATTTATGGACGACACTTGCACCATGGCCCCTCGATATAGTAATGTGGCGACCCGGCACATCTCTTTTAGATAAATGATTAAATACTTAATCAAGTCTTCCAATTTACTAAACATTTATGTTTTGTAGATAATTTGAAGAAAAATTTAAAATTGAAGAGAGACTGTGTGAATTAACAAAATTTGTGGTATGAAATGTTTATTTGAACACCTGTTATAATGTATTATATTGAACTTAAGTTAATTTTTTATAATGTACTATAGTAAACATTTGAACGTTTATTACAATATACGTATATTATACATAGATTTCAAGTATGATTTTTTTTAGTTTTTTTTTTTGATAGTTACCTACCTACTACAAAACAAGACACTTTATTTTTATATTTTGAAGCAATATTATATGTTTTGGATTATTTAGATCTATGTAAACTAAATTTCAGACCCATAGTTTAGTATTTAAAGTTTGTATGATCAAAGTCGTGGAACCAAATTTTATCAGACTCTACTAGAATGTTGTAGTTAAATTAAACTATAATATAGGTATGTGGAATAACAGTACCTAACCTTCTATTATAATTTGTTATGAATATAATATTTTTAGTAATAACTCAAATTTAGCACTTTTACGGTACTTAATACACTTTCCAAATATTTTAACAGAAATTATGGAGCTAAAAATATAGAAATACCTATATTATGTCACGGTCCATAGTTGATAGTTTTGTTTCATTTATAATAATAATGCTTTTTAATATACTTTTTCATAAATTAATATTTATTACAGTTGGCTTTTATGATTTGTTTGAACTATTAGTACGTATTTTTTTGGGGAGATCCCTATTATTACAACACCGTTACCAATATGCGTTTTTTTCTGGTTAGTTATATATTATTGCATGTTTTCATGATTTCTTCGTATTTATGCTTATTTTCTTAAAATGTTTTTATATTTTCGGTTCATCCGTTACCTACCTACCAAGTGTGTAAATAAAAAATTTTTTTTGTAAACCAATTTGAATTATTATTTATTAATTTAAAAACATTTTAATAAAAACATTTTTATTTTTTTTGAATATTTTTGAATATTTCAGTGCATATATTTGCCTGTTTTTAGTGCATACATGCAGGCAAATATTTAACACTTAAGAGGATGTCAGATTTTTAGCGCACCATTTATTTCTCTCTCCGACCCACGCACAATCATTTTAGTGTTTTCTTAATCGTACATTTAGTATGCTACGCGTGGGTCAAAGATGGAAAACAAATAGTGCGCTGACATCCCAACCAGCAACACGAGTGAGCTGGGTATGGCTCCATCATAGATAATAGAGATATGGATAGGACATAATATCAGCGGTCTTCGTCCTTCGAGGGGAACAATTGAGGCCAAATAAAGTATACTCATATCGAGTATCGACTATCAATATAAAGAGCCTCAATTGCCTTCCCCTCCGGGAACGCTGCCTCAGATGTATTTAACATAGGCATGGACTATCCATGGTGTCAACAATCAGAGGATCAACTTGATAATCAAACACTTAAGTTCGGCAACATGCAGAAACTCAGCATCTTTTTATTCTGAAAAGTGTCCTAATGAGTCATAAGAAGGTTAGTTAGGTAAACCTATGGTTAGTTGAAGCTAGTGGCCTTTGCAATTCAAGATCTTTTCCTACGTATTCGGCATTGTTAACATAACTATTCTACCTTTACACTTTTTCTTCCCCCGTCTCTCACAGCTATATACAGGTTCAGCCACTCTCATTCCACACCTCCGTATGATCGGTATTCTGTCTATCCATCTCTACTTCAGTCTTCTCGCCCCTCATTTCCCACCTAAATTAACTAACTTCTATAGCCACTCTCGCTATCTTTTATCATACAGTGACCGAACCACCTAAACCTATTCTCTCTTGTTTTCACTACGATATGTACACAAACCTGCACTACCCTTAATTAATTAATTTCTTATTCTATCCTCTTTTGTACCTTAACACCTAACTTATTATTCTCATATCTGCTACCCTCACTCCACTTACCTACCCTAACCTTACATTTCTTTTTCATCTTTCCCTTTCATACACCAAACATTCTGAAATCCTGTTGACCCATTTCCTTATCTTCGTCATATTACACACTACCTAATTCCTATTCACCCAGTCTCTAGTTACCTACAAGTAATCGTACTTGATTATCGGTGAAAATATTTAAATATCATTGAGCGAATTCCCTACTCGAAAGAATTACTTAAAAAAATATCATACCTCCCAATTTTCTAATTTTTAACACGACTTTATTGATAGCCGGAATAGTGTTATACAAGTATAATTACAATACAAATATTGAAAAATTTCGGGCAATACATCCTTTGATCAATTAACAATAATAAAAAAAAAACCTACTGAGAAATAAGAAAATACATACCCCGTGACGGAATCAAAATCTGCTACGAAACTTAGTCTTCGAAGCACTGAAACGTTCACATATTTCAATCTGCTTATGATATAATATTATTCCCAGTTTGAAAATTTTCACTGACGAATACCATTTCTGAAATAACACGCATCTTATGCAGTAAAATGTTCTACAATATTCTAATGACCTATGCGTTAAAGTCTACAGATATTATATAAACCTACCAATAAATACCTAAAATTAATTTTTATTACACAGAGTTTATATTTTTAAATGTTGTATTCAAGGATTTATTAGTTTTATTTTTATACCTTACAAAAATTACATTTATTCACAAGTCAGTTATCAACTAGAACTCGACTACGAGTAAGACAGCGTTTGGATTGTTCGGACTAGGTACTTGTCCAATACTCGACTACCAGAATTTAAATTAAAGAATGTGATATACCTAGGTAACCTATCGATCGATTCTAAAACAGAAACTTAACTTAGGTACAAATAATATCATAATATCAAATAGTGAAATGTGAAAATTTGAAGACAATTTCCTATAGGTATATCCCGTAAAACCCCCAAAATAAAACGTACGTTCGAGGTGTTCTCTTAAAACCTAAATGTTTAATACCCGTATCCCGTATGCGTAGAAAATGTATGTTTCAAATTTAACGAAAACTAAAACTATCGTGACGGAACGGAATTACGAAGAACGTATAAGACAAAAATAATCGTCACCAAGTGGTAGGTATAATCTGCTATGTACTTACAAATCATATTAAATAACATTAATCATTATGTATTTTCTTATTTTATTAGGTAGGTATAAAAACCTACCTTCCTGCTTATAAAAGCGTTGCCTAATCATTGATTTCAAATTTTAAAAATTATTCTACTATAACAATAAATTAACAGTTGTAGGCAAAGTATTATAATTTAAGGTATTTTTCATAATATCCTTATTTTTGTACACCTATAACAACTGGATTTTAAAAACTACTCTACGCCTAGCGGGTATGTAAGTTTGTCTGACAATAAAATATATTTACATATTAAGTCTACCGCGTCAACAGAGTAGAAGGACAAAACTTACGTAATTATTTATTCTTCCGGCGAAACGCGTTCCCTTCGAGTGTATAATATTGTCTAGTGTCAGAGCTGTGCATCTCCGCCAAGGAAAATGCATATCTTCGATCCAAAAGTTCAGTCTGGAAGTATTGAGATTAATGACATTTATAAAAATAGGCACCTAGTTTAATAACCAGAATGGAACGAAATATGTGAGTACGTATTGGAATCGCTGTTCGTCTCAGACGATTGTCATTTGCCATAGATTATTTATAATTATAACCTACCTAACCGTCCTAATCATAGAAAATATATATATGGTCCTAACCGATGGATGATGGATATTTTTACATTATCTTCAAAAAAACATTTATTAGTTTTTATGCGGTAAATTGAATTCAAATTTACAATATAGATTAACCCAGTTAACAGATTGTCCGTGGCAATAAATATTTAATTTAAGCCTAAAAAGTAAATGTAAAATAGTAATAATATGAAAACTAACTTACGCGTAAGCATCGACTCTTCCGGTGAAACCTAGCTAGAGTGCCGCCGTCGCCGAAGAAACTATCTTTATCCATCTTCATCTCGCTCTGAACTGAAACTTGAAAGTATCAAAATATATTATGAAAATAACCTGAATACCTGATCATAACGAAATGTGTGAGTTTGTGTTAAAACTTACATTATAATGTATACGGCTCATAACTGTCGGTCTATATCGATGGCTTATTACTTATTTGTTCACTGAAATTAATAAAATTGTTTATCGTCGCCGACGAATGTCGACAATTTACGATTGCCATAGATATTATAAAATATATTATTTACTATGATTATACTAAGTATCTATACAGTCTATTGATAAATATTAAATCGTATGTACTTTTACAGAAAGTACTTTGTGATCAGCAATGTACCTATTTGGTTATCTATTTCAGTTATAGTTCGCATGCCAAATTTAACTGTGAGAAACTGGTCTGCATTTTATTATTCGAATGCATTATACCACCAGTTCCTTTAGACACAGTGTTTGAGAAGTCATATTATTTTGGTACCTAATTAAATTACAATATGAATTATTATAAGTTACCTATGTAGGTACTTGTCCAAAACTCGACTACCGGGATTTAAATAAAAAAATGTGATTTATAGCCTATAGGTACCTAATCTATTGGCTATTGATCTATTATAAAATAGAAATTTAACCTACCAATAATATCACGTTTTAACAAAATCAATTTTAGTTTTTGGTGTAACTTTATCTAAGTCAAATGATCGTAGATAGCTAAGGACGCTAAGGTACATGCAATTTCCCCTGATTGTTTATAATAGCATTTTCTATACACCACCAAAATATTTTGATTTGTTTTGCTGTTTGTGGGCATTTTCAGTTTCCATTTTTTTTAGTTTTATTTTCTATAAATGTCAATAAAGTTTTAGCAGTGGGGTCAAAAAGCATGAACATTTAATAAAAGGCTCCTGATATATTGTTACAATAACAGGTGAAATTTTTTAAAATTAATAGGCACAATTTATGAACTTTAAAATTGAAAAATGATATTTCAACTTTTATAGCTAAGGTTTGAAAATTGAAAATTCCACGTAAATAGATTATTCTGTAACCAAAAAATCTAAAAAATTTTTTTAGAAAAAACACAATTTTTCTTATACCTAGTTATTTTATATTTTTATGATCAAATTGGACGAAATCAGATATTTAAACAAAGAACGATTTTAGTTCGTGCTATACCTATTTTAAAAATATTATTCTTGGGTAATTGAAACGACTAAAATATATTATTATATACAAATATGACAATAAACAAATAATAATAATTCAACTTAACCGTATCTATTCATACGTTGCAGATCACAAAGATTTCTGTAAAAGAACACACAATTTATCAATTGACCATATAGGTACTGAGTATATAAGTTTAATGGATTTATCATAATATACCTAATATATTTTGTATCATCTATGATAATCGCCAATAATTATCGACATTCGTCGGAAACGGTTAACAATTCTATGATAATTTCCGTGAACAAAAAAAATAAAATGAGCCAACAATAGACGGACAGTTTGTTAAGCAGTAGGTATATATAATATTAAAATATAAGTTTATACCACGAACCCGCACATTTGAGTGCGTTCATAAAATAGATACTTTCAAGTTTCAGTTTGGAGTACTTTTTAAACTTGAATTATATATTTATTGCCACCGACAATCTTTTTACTGGATGACGTATCGTCATCTGGTATATGGTGATGGTCGATGGAATCACTAGAAAAAATTATGTAAATAAAAATTTAAAAAACAACAAAATACCTAGGTACTCAATTTGATGCTTCTAACGCTAAGACCATATTCTGTCATCCTCTCACTTCCGTCGCAAGATACCTAGATTGCATTGCTATACACAATATGTTTTAATTTTCTGAATTATGTAGGTATCCTAGCTGGGCCCTATCTAGTTGATGTTATGAACTGTGAATTATTGCTTGTCAATGGATGGTTTTATAGAATGACACACAGAGTTTAAAATCACGATAATTATTATATGATAAAAATAAAATAAATCAAACATTTAATAATTTTAATATATTTTTCTTAATTAATTATATAACATATATTTTATCTATGTCATTATAGGACCATGAAGAATAGGTTTATCCACAAATTTCACGGACAAATCTTGAGATGTACCTTCAAGTTCTAATATCACTAGTGTATTGACATAAGGTGATGGTTTTAAAAAAGGAGCTGGCACAAGTGTAATTTGAGGTCCACCAAGTGGCCAATACCGACCAAGGTTTACATTGTTTAAAAACACTACACCCTGTACATATCGAATATTATTTATTAAATTGTAAATATGTGGATAAAAGTGGACTTAACAGTATTAACTTGTAAGAACAAGTTAAGTGTCCAAATAAGTGTCTAAACATTTTGTATAGTTAACTGGTAATGTAAACTGTGTTATATAAAATGCTTGTAATTTAACACTGTTGACGTTTTCAACTGATTTGATTGAAGAAATCCATGATGTATCATTCAAAGGATATGCAGTCATTTTCCAAGGGCTTAATATTTTATTTCCGAGAATCACTTGATCAAAAATTCCCTAGAAAATATAATTAGTATTATTTTACATACAATATTTTAATTCAGTAATTATACTCAGTTGGTAGTAAAAATAAATATTTAGTGATTGTAAATATTACCAGTTTTGTTTCTAAAAAGGTAAAGTAACCACTCACCAGTTTGTATACAATTAACTTCTATGGTAACTGGTAAGCATTATATTATACTATAATACTGTAGTATACTATTATAAATTATACTATTTCAGTCTCAGACCATGAATAAAATAGTTTATTGTCAGCTATTATTACCTTCCTATCTTCAATAAAGTCTCCAAAATTAATCCTTCCCTGATTCTCAATTAAAATGCTTAGGTTTTGAACAGTACTGTTAATGTTTAAGCTTATTGTAGTATTAGCTTTCAACCGATTCATAGTACCCACTTGTACCTAAAAAAAAAATTTGAACACCCGTGTTTCTAAAACTATAACTGCATTGTAACTCTACTTGATCCAGGTAATGATTGCTCGATCTCTAACCGTGTTCACAGTTAGGTTTACTGGATTTTCAACATTTTTTTGATCATCTGTTAATGTTGTTTCATACATTACTAAACCAGAGTTAATATCTAAGTCCTCAAACTGTAAAGGAACATCACTGATCACTGGTTTAATAAGTTGAGCAACCTTTGTCAAAACATTGGGAAGCTAGAACATACATATAAAAATAAACTATAATTCAAATCTGCAATAAATTTAATATTTTATAAAATTGGCACGTCTCTCAGTGTTTTTATGATATAATTTTATTTTTTCACACACCAAATCAAATACTTTGACTTTTTGTAAATACTAACCGTTTGATGAAATTCCAAAATCTACAGTTGCGTATACTTCTGGAATAACGCCACAGTCAGAGTATGACTGACCACATCCATCAATTGTAAAAAGCACAGCCTTATTTTCTATATAACTCCTAAATAAATCACGTATCCATAATTTATACTCAGAATCGCAGGCATGATAACTTCCATACTCATTTTCTACCTAATGAAATTTATATATATTTTTTTCATCCTTGATTGACAATAGAACATTAAAGATATCTACCAGGCAATCAGAAAAAAAATTCCCAAAATATTAAAAAAATAATTTCTGAAAAAATTTCTAACACTGTATAAGAACAAATAATTGTGGAATTGTGAAAATACAAAAACAAAAATTATTATATATACTTACTTGTTATTAGTTATTACCCACATAGCATCGTAATATTAATTTAATACTAATTCGATATTGAAAACTCAGTTTTAAAGTTTAAATTAATGTTAACATATGACCAATTGTAGTCAGCGGCGTATTTAGGAATTTGTCATGGGGAGGGTCCAGACAATTTTCATAATACAGATCCGTGGGGGCTTCGCCTCCCACACCGCCCCAATTACCTACTCTTTATTTAATAAATTTACCATATTTTATATTATTATATAGAAATTCAATTTATTACAATGAATTAACATATACATTTTGATGTTAGTTATTTATTTTTAAGCATATCAAACAACATTTATAATACAAAATCCAATTTTCTAGGACTTAATGACATTTCATTAATTATTTCATCAACATCTAGATGTATTTCCCGATGAATAGACATCATAGCTAGTTCATTTAGCCTCATCTACATAATATTATAATAATACAATTAAAAATACAGTATAAATTAGTTATATTGTTATATAGTAGATATTAAATATTTTCCAAAATAATTAAAAAATTACTTCGTTCATTGTGGATCTTAGATATGTTTTCAACCTTTTCAAGGTTGAAAAAGATCTTTCAGGTGTTGCTGTTGACACCGGTAATGTGCAAAACAATTTAATTAAAAAATGTATATTTGGAAAGTCAATCTTTAGGCAGCTCAAAAGTGCTTCTAACCCACTTTTGATGTTTACATCTTGACTTGTTATTTTTAATTTCCATATTTTAATTTCGACATAAGCGTTATCATGTTCAACTGGTGGTAAATAAAACTCAACCAAATTCTCAAATGATATTTTTTCTGCATCTGTAAATGTTAAACTAAATAAACATTCAAACCCTATAAAAATATACAAAACATAATATTTAATACCAATTTTTATATTAACCTAGATGAATCAATACACTATTACCTTCAAAAACGGATTTATGATTTAAAAATCTAGTTGTAAGTTGGTTGATAAAATTGTCAATAAATGGCATAAACACTGTCACTCTATAATAATCTTCTACAGAGGATATTTGAGGATTTGCTCTATTTGTTTGTTTGTTGTGCGTTTTTTGGTTATTTCTGTGCCAATAACATTTGCCAAATTCTATTGAAATATTAAAAGTTAAATACATATTAACATTATTAACATACACATACTTTTAGTTTCTCATATAAAATATGAAATTCTTTTTCTGCATCCTGTCTCATTTCTTTTAAAGTATTAACTAATAATTCAATAGTACTTAAAGTAGTTTTTAAATCTATCCGTTCTTTCTGTAGTTGTTTACACACAGGCAATCCAAAGGCAAAAAATATCTAAAATATTTAAATATATATTTATACTATATATTAATATATTTATGTAAATGTCCAATTAAAAATGTACCTTTGTAACATATAAAGAAACCAGAAACTCAGAATCCAATACACTTTTTAATAAAACATTAGCATCAATAGAAGATGGCACACCCCACATAGAATAAATTGTTTCCAGTGTTTTTACTACAAATGGTAATAACTCAATTAAGTCATTTAATGACTCATATTTTTGAACCCATCTTGTTGCGCATTGTCTTTTAAGGGTCCTAGCATTTGAATTAGGTATGGAGTCGCTTTTTTCAATTTCATTGATCAATGCATTTTTCCTTTTAGGTGTGTTAAAAAACACATACAGTCGCTCAACTATTCCTAAGCAATTTCTAACAGATTGTATGTTACTTGATGTACATACGGCTAAATTAAATGAATGTGCTGCACAATGCACGTAAAGTGCTTTTGGATGTGTAGCTCTAATCACAGCTTGGACCCCATTAAATTTCCCTGCCATATTACTGGCTCCATCATAGCCTTGGCCATACAAGTAGTCACACTCAATACCACAGCTATTTAAACCTTTAAAACAAAAATTAAAGTATATTATCTGTAAATTATTATCCACCTACCATTTATATAATTAAATTTATATTCACCATTCAATATAGACAAAGCTAAATTTGATCCAGTCAAACTATTGATTTCAAAAAATTGAAGAAAATCTTTGTGCAAAATATCATTATCATCCACATAACGTGCACTTAAAGATAGTTGTTCATTAGTGGCTACATCTGTAGTTTCGTCGGCTAATATAGAGAAACATTTAGATGAATTTACACTATCAACTATCTTTTTAAGTATAATTTTATTACAAGCCTCAATTATTTGATTTTGGATTATAGGACTGGTATATTTATTTCTTTTACCACCATCTTCTAACATGTTTCTTAAATGTTCATCTCCTTTCGCTCTATACTTTAAAATAGCACGGAATTTACCCTTCCTAGAGTTCATATCTGTTGAGTAAATATAAATCATGTAAATAGTATTTTGAAAATTAGTTAATATATTTTAAATTACCATCAATCACTATTTTCCCAGTCTCGATGGCCTTGTAGAGGAATTTCTTCCTTTCCACACAACAAAACGCATTCAATAATAGGAACTTATCTTTTCCTATTTTGTTGTACTTGAGCCAATCTAAAAAATAATATAAACTTATGTTTATTCCAATTCATATATTTTTTTTTAGTTAACTCACCGATTTGTATCTATGCGTTCAATTATTGATGGCTGTGTGTGATCTATAATATTTAAAAAATGCTGGGACTTTAAAACAGATGATGCATGGTAGGAAGTCTTTGCATGATCTTGAAATGCCTGTATAATATTATAAATTAGATGTATATGTAAATAATTTAATAATATAATCACTAAGAAATGTGAGTGCACTATGCAATACTGTAAGCTATACTAGCATATTAAATGCAATCACAATTGAATAAAATATTAAAAGTTATTATTACTTTGAGGGCATTTTTATAATTGCAAAATGGTGTTAGTACAAATTGCCCCAATAATTGGTTTCCAACTCCTCCATGCTTGGAAAACACTACACAGTGCCGACAGTAAGCCCCTTCATCTTTTTTTGAATAAGCCAACCATGAATATTTTTATAACCATGAATATTGGAATTTTAATTTTTTTTTCATACATTTATTTTGTATAGGAAAATCAAAATTTTTTGCCGGAATCCAGACATTTTTAAAACCTAAAAATGATTAACATAATATTATATTTGCCTACCCACAATATTAATTTAATAAGTAAGTCAAATGAAATCTATTTAAAGCATAAACAACTTGTAGTTTAATAATAGGTTAGGTTAGGTTATATTATTCTAAAAGAAAGTCAGAATGAAATATGATTTATTCTTACCAGAATTTTCTCTTCGTCACTTAAGACGTGGTTTCCTACAATCACGCGTGCGTGATTGCGCGGTGCGCGATGCGCGTTTGCGCGATCACGCTTGCGTGATGCGTGATGGAAGTGTTTTGCTACGATGCGTGTTTACGACTGCGCGATTTGGAGTTTAGAAAAGTGTCGTCACTTCGTCAGTTGATGTTTAGTATTTCATCAAAATGGACGTAGTTATGCTTTACAATATTTTGGAGGATGAAGCAGATGAAGAACTATTGCTACTTGCGAATCATTTCCGTAATGAAAATGATGAAATGTTTAGTCAACGGAGCAGGGAGGGTTGTTTCAGTACTTTAATTCAAAGGCGCCTAATTGACAATGAAACTAGATTCAGGGCATATTTTAGAGTGTCATTTGAATTATTTAATTATATACTAAATGCTATTAAAGAAGATATAAGAAGGCGTCCAAGTAATCGGATTAAGAAACCAATATCACCAGAAGAGAAACTTAGCGTCACTCTAAGGTAAGTAAAATTATTGTACTATAGGTATATTTATCAAAATAAGAAAGGGACAATAAATATTTGGGTAATTTTCCATTTCAATTATATTATTCTGATATTGATAGAATGATTCATTTAAAAAATACATACATATTATTTATTTAGAACTTGGAATATATCTAACCTAAGTCCTAACCACTGAGCGTTAATAGTAATTAAAATAAAGCAACAAAAAATAATAAATATTTAAATTTACACCAATGTTATATGGAGATTTCATTTTAATAAAATAAAATAATATATATACTAACTTCGTACCAATCTGGTAATTTTCAAACTATAAAATATCAAAAAATAATTTTTTTTCAAAATAAAATAAAATAAAACTGTGCATGAAAAATGTTAAACTTGCTTAATAAAAATAAAAAAATTAATATTCTTCGAGATATTTTAAATAAGAAAAATTGGACTTCGCAGATGGAGTAGGATTTGAAATGTCCGAAACACTTGACATCGTAGTGGAACACGAAGATTCATCGGCAAGTATTGTAGGAACTTGCAGATTCGATGAAAATGTTGATGTTGATGTCATTGTTTCTACAGGTGGTGTACTCGTGGTAGCCTTTGTTTTTAATAAGCGTAATTCCATTTCGGAAACAATGTTAAATATCCTCATTTTGGCTTCCACAACTGATTCTGGAGGAAACATTGAAACCGTTGACGCCATACTTTTAAAAAAAGTTTGAATTGGATCAATAGATTCTTGTTGTTTCATTTCTCTTAACGCTGCCAATCGCTCCTCTCGTCCTTTTTTAATTTCATCTAATATTTTATCTTGAGCTCTTCGTGTTGTTTTTTTTTCGCACGGTTTTGTAAATGAATCTATCAAACTATGGTTTATTTCTGTATTTGGTAGTTTGTCATCAATGGGCATATCTAATAATGGTTCAGAACTTTTAAGTAACAGTTCCTTCTCTGGCTCGATTTCTTCAGTTTGGTCAAAACTATCATTTACGGCCATTTCTGAGTAGTTTGTGTTGTCATTGCAGGCTTTTTTTTCTACTGAAATGTTCGATGTAGTTCTGAAAATAATTACACATAAAAAATACACATAAATATAAAATGTATTGATTTTACAACTGCGTTTTTTAATTGTTTTCTATTTTCAAAAAAAAATGTACAAGTAACCTTAGTAGTTAAAAATTCATAACATTTTTATAATCCTTATCTAAGGTTTAAAAATTCAATACAATATAATACATAATAATATACGACATATAATAATTGTTTACCTTCTTTCGTTTTCGATGTTATCTAAAAAACTTAATGAATCGTCATTGTACTTCGATTTTGTTGTAGCTGCTGAACCGGTACCTAATCTTCGTTTCTTTAAATTTTTTTTATATGAATCTCTTATTGTGCGCCATCTTGTCTTACAATCATTTACTGAAAATAATTTTAGTGTATTATTTATATTTTACAGATTTTTAGCAACCGGTGAAAGTTATAGATCCCTTGCTTTTCAATTCCGAATATCTCACAGTTGGATAAGTACTATTATAAGGGAAGTATTAGTTGCTATTTGTCATCGTTTAAAAAATATAGCAATACCTGAACCAACGCAATGTAGTTTGTCGAAAGTAGCCAACGATTTCTATGAAATGTGGAATTTTCCAAATTGCTGCGGCGCCATAGACGGGAAGCACATACGGATCGTTTGCCCTGATAACTCTGGATCGTTGTTTTTTAATTACAAGTCATTTTTTTCAATTGTGTTATTGGCTTTAGTCGACGCGAATAACAAATTTCTGGTGGTAGACATAGGATCGTATGGTAAAGAAGGCGATGCAGGAATTTTCCCTAAATCTAATTTGGGCAAATCAATATCAACCGGAGAATTCAAATTTCCAGAACCAAAATGTTTACCAAACACTGATGTAGTCTTGCCACATGTATTTGTCGGTGACGAAGCATTTAAATTGACGGAGACAATGATGAGGCCTTATCCCCGAAACCAATCAAAACTAGATCCAAAAAAAGCCATTTTTAATTACCGCCTAAGTCGAGCTCGAAGAACCACAGAAAATACGTTTGGCATAATGTGTCAATACTTTCGTGTATTTTTCACGCCAATTAATATTCTGCCTGACACAGTCGACAATTTAATAATGGCCGCATGTATTATCCATAACATGTTACGAGAAGAACGAATGGTGTGTCCTATGGATTCGACAGACAGAGATCCCATAACAGACGTTCAAACGAACACGAACATGATACAATTTGGTGCAGTTGGAGGAAACGCAACTCATGAAGCTTTTCGAGTTAGGGAAACTTTTAAAGATTATTTTAACAGTAGGTCAGGATCAGTGAGTTGGCAGCAAAAACACGTGACTCGTACTAATTAAGATAGTGTTGTTATATATTATATTGACTGTTTACAAAAATTATTAGTAGTCCAAATATGATTTTACTATTAACTATTTTCATATTATATTCAGTGTAATATTATTTATAATGTAAAATTAAGTTTATTATTATCAACTAACATATTATTTTAAGTTATAAAACCAAACATTATATGTATATAAGTTTATTTTCGGTCACTATAAATTATCACATATAGATATAATTAAACTAAAACATTCTGTATTATTAGAAATGTAAGTAAATTATTTAATTTTAGATAAGATTTTATTCAGTCACATATTGATATTCTATAAATATCAAATTTTCTTGACTGTTGTCTCGTATTCGTTATTCAAGAACAAACAATTTGAATCACAAATCATAATATTTTCTTATATCATATTACTATCTTACTATATTTTTAACTTATAATTTATATTAATTTTCTAATGACATTACATACCGTTTTTTCCAATAGACTGTGAAATTTCTTTCCAAACATTATCTTTAATGCAATTATCCTTATAATTTTTGTCACTCAATTTATAAATTACAGGATAATTACGAACAACTTCTATGAGTTTTTCGTCATCCATAACATTAAATGCCCTCGACTCCATAGTTCACCAAAACTAATTTAAAAAAAAACATTGAAAATTGTAATAATTTACAAAAAAAAAATTATTTGTTATTTATATAGCAGCTTATATTTGAAAATTATTCTTACTTACTTCTACCTGCCGTTTGATTTGACTTGATATTGATAAAATCAAATAAAACATATAATACAATAATATTATATTAAATAATAATTAAATAATATATTAAAATAAATGAAATCCCGCAATGCGTTTCACGCAGAAGTTGACTTCGTGGCGACAGCTGCGTGACTGGAGTGCGTGATCGACAATCGCGCGCGCGAATATTCACGCGCGTGAATTATTAATAAACACTTACATAGTTTTTCGTGGTTTCAACTTTTGCGCGATCACGCATCACGCATCGCGCACCGCGCAATCACGCACGCGTGATTGTAGGAAACCAAGGCTTAAAGCCTTAAAGCTTTAAAGGGAACGATTGACAAATAAACAAATGTCATTAGGCATAGTAATTAAGTTATCAACATTTATAATCTATACGTATATATGTTTCAATTAATGTAATTTGTGTGTGTTCATTTTTCATTATAACAGCACAGCAAAAATGTTGATCAGGCCAAGCACATTACATAAGCCAATATTATTTTCCATCATTAATACAAACCACATGCGAATAAAGTAAAAAATATAGAAATAATAAGCATCTGGCATAAATTATTGGTAAAGCAAACATAATAAATTTCAAATATTCAATAAAACTTAAGCTGAGAAGAATATCTGATTTCAGATTTCATAATATATTGTTGGGCTTATATTATTGTTGTAAATTATATTAACATACGTCAGTGTTCAATTTTTTATTTAAATGTTGCACATCATCTTCGGCATTGTGTAATCTTTTCAGATTTACACTCTCGTCACTCTCAACAGTCTCACTACTACCAGGCGTACACGATGACACAGTAGCGGTATTAGACACTGTCTTCGTGAAAAATGTTGTTATTTTAGACATTTTAACGTAACACAAAATTAACATACAAAACGCAAAATAGAGTAAAAAGGGTCGTTTACTGTTCACTACCAAAACCAATAACAAAAGTAATCATTAATTACGATCATTTTGACTCATATATTAATATATTATCATATTCTGTAAATAGATCTACCATCAATATCCGCGGCAGGTTATTCTATAAAACAGAAGAGGTCAATTTTAACTACTCTGTAGTTGTTCCCCCAAGTGGCCTGTTAAACTGATAACAGCCGAAGATAATATACTCTTATCGATTTTCAACTGGCAAGTCTTAGACGACAAGACGACGTGTCAACCTTGCATAACAATTTATGATAACATTTTTTTTCCCGATTACGTAAAAAAATAACATTTTTGTTACAACTTATAATTGCACAGAATATAAAAATATATTAAATATATTAAACTTTAGATACGTATTTATGGAGCCAATGGGGGGGGGGGGGTCCGGACCCCATGGACCCCCCCGTAAATACGCCACTGATTGTAGTATAATTTAACATTTATTAAAGATCGGATAAAGATGAAATGCCGTAAAATCAAACTCCAATGAAAACTTGAAATAAGCATTCAATCAGCATTAAGAATTTTTTCTTAATTGAATGCTATTTAAATACTCAATAAACATAAGTCAAATTGTATTTGAACATTAATTTAATGATAGTTAAAAGTTTATCCCAAATAATTCAACCTGTATAGAATGTTATCTTAATTTAAATAATCAAACTTTAAAATTAGAGCGCGGATTTACGTGCATTAAAAACCAACCAAATATGCGCTAAAAAATCCTAATTATGCATAAATATATGCACTAAAATGTTAATATGCATAATAAAATTTAGCAAAAAAAATGTATTTTTTAAATATGATTATATTATAAATATTTAAATATAACAATCTGCAGAAAATGATCTTTATTCAGTGTTGTAGTATTAGTGAATAAACTCTGAAAATTGCCTCGTTTATTCTGTAGTAAATTCACGGATGTTAAATGTTTTTCAGTTTTAATATGTTGAGTACCGTTTATTAAATACCGTTTTTCATGGAAAACTTTGACTTCACATAATTTGCACAGTATGATTTGACCATTGGTTGAAAAAATATTCTCCCCGAATTCACGCACATAATTACGAAGACTACTTGACATAATGGCCACGCCATGGCCCAATCTATCACATGACCTCATATTTGTAATACGCAGTGAATCATCCATTTTAAAAACTCCTGTTTAACAAAATATTTTTATGGGCCAAACCTAATTAGAACTAAATTTATTTAATTATATTATATTTAATTGAATTCTTTATAATACAAATTGTATTTATGTTGACCATCAGACTTTGTAATATGGAAGTTTCACTGCATTAATATTTTACAATTTAAATTATTAAATTACTAAAAAAATTGTATGATTGTGTAATTGCATATGTATTATTATTATTTTAATTAGGTATAATATAAGAATTACATTGATATATTAGTTTCTTTTCTTTTTATATTAAACGGTGCTTGAATGAGTGCATATTTTATAAATTGTTCGATCTCTTCATTAATGGTTTCACTTTGAAATTTTTTCAAACACTTGACTGAATCTGTATAATATCAAATAAAACATTTTTTATTACTAAATAGACACATGATTCATAATTCATAATTATTATATAATATTATACTTACTCGTTATTAGTTTGTAACATCACAGCATTTTTTGCCTTATTATTATAAAAATAATGAACATACCCATACCCATATTATCGTTTACGAGCATACCTTATTGTTCTATTGTTATGGTTATCGCGCGCTAATGCAGAAATGACCGCAGTACAGGGTGGGGCGTGGTTACTTCCTTATTTAAAACTCTCGCAACTGAGCGGCTATTAATAGTAGAACGTTGGTTTATGGCTTGTTCGAAAGCACGTTATCTAAGGTTTTTATTATGACTAGTTCAGTGTCGACTGTCGATATTTCGACAATGCAGTGGACAAAGCAATGAATATTTTGCGTGAACACTTCCCCGAACGGCTCATCTCTCTTAGAGGTGATCTTCAGTGGCCAGCACGATCGCCAGATTTAGCCCCATGTGATTTTTTCCTGTGGGGCTACCTTAAATCGTTGGTATACACTGATCGTCCAAAGACCTTTTGTCATCTCAAAAACAATATTCGTGCTGCTATCGCCGACATAAGCACAGATATGCTGGAAAAAGTGGACAACAATTTCAAATTCCCACTATCTCAGTGCATTGATGAGAACGGTGGCCACCTTCGAGATGTCGTTTTTAAAACCAAATAAAATAAAACTTTAAATGTACTTCTATAAACAGAAAAAATAATTAAATCAATATTGCCAATACTTTTTGTGTTATGATTTTTTTAAATAAGGAAGTAACCACGCCCCACCCTGTATTATGAAACAATCGTCCCCCGGCGGCCGGCCCCCACAACCCGAAGTGATCGGTGTCTGCACGTCGCAGCTCACGGCCGCCGGTGCTGTCGGCGCCTCCGTCGAGTTCGGCGGTACCGCACCGGCATAGAACAAACTGTGAACATCCCCGATTGTTGTAAGAATTCCCGTTACGACACTGACCTGCCCCACTTCAACAAAAAGCTCCGTCGTCGGGTCTCTACACTCTACAGTATAATTCTATTCGACGTCTCTTACCAACGACACTACAATTCTATTCGATTTCTCCGTTCAACGACGCTCCACCTGTCTGGTCGGCGATTCTTTTCAACGACGCTTCACCTACCTGGTCTACGTTCTGACCCTTGATTCGCATTTGTCTACGTCAACCACGTGTCCACGTTACGCCGTCCGACATGATCACCAGCATGATGGGCTAAGTACACCACGAGGGTCCTGACTATGGGCCCGGCTGATCCAGTCAACGTCACCACCACGCAGTCAACCGTCGTAATATAATTTTTCCACCCTGTCCCCCCTTTATTTTATAATATTTTCCCGGTAACCCTGTGAGGGCACACCATGAACAACATGGAGTGCCGCCTCCAGTGGGCCGAGCAAAATATGTCAAAATTGTTATAATTGCCATGTGCCAACCCGTATTATATTATACCTTAATGCCGAAATTTTCATTATACCTAATGTCAAAACCTATTATTATTAAACATAACCATGTAAAATAAATCCACATGATTACCAAAAACTCACACCTACCTTGGTAAACTTTCTATTATTATTCATTTTTTTTTTGTCCCCCCCAAAATACAGTTGTTATCCAGTAATTATTTCCAGAAATTGTTCCTGCTCGGTGTGTGTGCTGGCTGTGAATGCGGTGGAGGTGTTTTGACGGTGACGGATTTGGCCTGACAGCTGCGGCGACCAGCCACCGGACACTGCAAACGACCTGTCTTTTCCCCATGGTATGATTATTATTTTCCCCTATTGTCCCCCCTTAATTATGTTCCCTAGACCCGTCTTTTCCTCCCTCACATAATACCGTTAGGATCATTTCTAGTAGTTGCGCTGCGGTAACATACACTATGTCCCCAGACCACATGGTCAAAATGTATTATCACTTTTTTTGTCTAAGACCTCATGGTCCAACTACAGTAGAACTCCAATTATCCGGACTAATTAATGTCAAGGGTGGTCCGGATAAGCAAATATCCGGATGATTGACATATGATATATCAAAAGTTATATACACACGTAACCATAAACAAATATGTAATTTTATTAGATATTCAACTGAAACAAAATAAGCTTTAATTAAAGTACATACGTGACATAATTTAAAACCAAAAAAAAAGCTGACTTGGCACATAATTTATTTTATTGTACTATTGTACTATACCGTGCGACGATTATACAACAACTGACTTACTAAGAATAATATCTATGTATGTGTGGCAATATTGTAAAATGTTATACATATGTATATGTATTGTATTATCGATAATTTTTAATATACCTACGTTGGAATGACGGATATTATTAAGAATAATATATTATGTAGTACCTATTCTTTATCTAATCTAAAAACGATTATGAAACACGTGTATGAATAACGGTACGTGCCGTATTTTTCTCGTCCGGTTAATTGGACGTCCGGATGATTGGCGTTCGGATAATTGGAGTTCTACTGTATTATATATTAAAATCTGCGGATTACGAACATTATTATGCCCATTGGCTTGTAAAATTATTATTATATAAAATGTCACATTAATTAAATATTATACCTTGGTAGACAGCAAAATTATTACTATTACTTAAATCACATTTTTATCTTCATTTTTTCAATACAGATATTGCTTATAAATTAAACTATTATATTAAACACAAATATTAACAATTAAGAAAAAAATCTCATTATTCAAGCTATTAGCCTCTAAAATATAAAAAATTCTTATTCTCTCTTGCAAGCTGTGTCCCCACAATTATTTTATTTAAAATGTTAATTCTCTCCCTCTATTATTAGTTAAAATTATTATGTATTCCCCTTATTCTAAAATATAATTCTCTCAATAAAAATTATTATAAAACGACGTCTGACGTGCTGTGCTAGGTAGGCAAAGGACTAGGTCGCTTTGTCCCACTCAGGGCCCCATTCTATTACATTATAAATTACAAATTAAACTTATTCCTTGTGATCTTGTTTTAAAACTATCATGTTAACTTAACCTTATTATTACCTGTCTTAGGACCTTTAGTTTTCTTATATTAAAATAATATTCCCTGTATTACTATTCTGTTATAGTTAACATATTATTTGTTAAATTATAATTATTTTCCCCTATAGTATCTACCTTGTAGGATAACAATTTATATTATTTTATTGGTACGTTATTATTACACTAATAATCTTGTGTGCTCAATGCATATAATTTAAATCTTCTATTTAATCTATAATATATTTTCTATTGACTGTGTAGAAATTCGCTAGACTAAACCGGTGTGAAAAATAATGCACCGGGATGTTTGGACCATATCATTTACATGGTTCATTATCCCGGTGCGGGATAATGTGGGATAATTTTAAACCGGTTTAGTCTAGCGAATTTCTATTATGTGTCAGTTATTACATTTAAATTAATTGTCACATTAGTACTATTATTATATTGTTCTTGCTTTATTTATGAATTGGTGCTTCGCATAGAAAGTCAATTTACTGTATGGTATTATTATAATACTTGGACCAGTGTATTTGTTCTATTGCTTAGAAACCGTTTTATTTATTATAACTTCAATATAACTATCACTATTTCCCCTTATATGTCCCTTAGATATTATTATATTACTGAAGTTGATATTATTTAAAATTTTTCATTCTACTGAGTCAGTTTTAGTTTGGCTTGTTAATTAATTTATATTATAAATATTTTCATTATCATTATATTACTTTATTATTACAATCTCTTAAAAGATTTTCGTTTATTACTAACAATCTTAAATTCTTATTATAAAATATTTTAAAACTATTTCACTATTTAATTATTTCCACTATTATAAATTTCTTTTTGTGCTCTCCCCGTTACTGATCCATGCATAGTGCTGGTCAACGCCAAACTAAACAGCCTGATAGGTTCAACCCTTCAAGCTATTATCCCTCCCCTATTCTTCCTGCCACTGATTTTGATCTCACCATGTCAGGTCTTGAAGATGCTAATCAATCCCTTGTAAGAAACCCCCCCCCCCCCCCCTTTCCTAGAGTCGTTAGCCCAGCTAGTCTCCAACATGTCTGACGCTTTAAACGCCCAGCTCGAAAACATCTCCCGGAAGTTCGGTGAACTAGACGCGCGCATGGATGAACTGTGTACTCGAATCGATGACAATGACTCTGAAGTCAAAGTTAAGTTCTCACAATTTCAATCCTCAGTCAACAAAGATCTCATTGCCATTCAAAACGAGAATTCCCAACAACAACAGCGGTCCCAAGAATCCCAGAAATGTGCAACCAACTCCCAACGCGCGCTTAGCGACACTGTCCGAGCTCTAGGCGATAAGATCAGCCTTGTGGAAGTTCAGAGTGCCAGGCTAGCTGCTCTGGAAAACAAGTTCCAAAATTCATTCCCTCTAGTTTCCCCCCAAATCGCCCCACCTGTTCTCAATTGATGTCCCAAGTTTCATTTAATAGTATCTTAACTTCTTCTACAGTCGCTAATCCTATTCCAACACAATCCACTGTCCCATCAAATATTTCTAGTTTTTCCGCACCTAATTATAATACTTCATTCCCTAGTCATACCACATCCACCCTCAATAGTACTACCCTGTCCAACAGCTCTGGCATTAGCCTAGACTCTACATAGCTCTCCCCCTATGATGGCAAGTTAGTCCCAGTCCACCCTGAGGAGTTTATTGAACAAGCTGAATAATATTTTATAATTCAACCCCCAATCCCAGACAATGTAAAGATTAATTATATCAAGTCCAAATTTATTGAAGGTGCCCGTCTCTAATACACCACTCTACTTCCCCCCCCCCCTCCCCCCAACAAATTATCAAGATTTTTTTAGTACTATTCCGAAGTCATTTCTGGTCAACAAACCAACAACGCGCTATCCGCAATGAGCTCTATCGCCCCTACTTCCACAGAGACTCAACATCTCTGCAGGAGCACGCCATGGACTGGATAAGCAAGGCCCGGTTCTTACAACCACCGATCGATCAGGCCGAAATAGTTGACCAGATCATGTCCCATTTCACATTCAATATTTCCATTGTTCTCAAAGGTCTCCGCATCACTACCACCAATGAACTCGTTCAACAACTCTCCCACATTCAACAAGCTCACTCCCCTCAAAACGTCCAAAACAATCAAACTGCCCCCTCTTATCAAAATCAAAATCGAAATTCATACAACAACTCTTCTGGCCACAATCAACAAAATAGATATCCCCCTCGTCAAAATAAGTATCAACGTCCCCAATATCATACTCATAATCAATCAGTCCCAGCTCCCACTACCACTACCCCTCCTCCGGAAAACTAGGTCTGACCATGCCCGCGAGGATGTGCACGTTGTCCCTCTCGAACAATCCTCTTAACATGTCAATACTCACCCATCCATTAGCTTCACCCTCGGATTCTGAAAAAACACCTCCCCCAAATTATCGTCCCGAAATCCCCGTCACCCTTTTTAATAAACCTCACAATGCTCTACTAGATTCTGGCGCCACTGTCTCTGCCATATCCGAAGACCTTTTCAAAATATTAAATCATAACCCTGATCAATACACAATTCCCCTCTTCCCCCTCACAGGCATTTTATTAACCACAGCACTCAGTAATAAAACAATTAAGATAAAATCCCAAATATATTTAAATTTCTATATTCAAAATTATAAAACGCATGGTATATTTTTAATTGTTCCCCAACTGTCTACACCATTGATTTTAGGTACCGACTGGCTACTAGAAAACGGGGTTGACCATAGACTACAATAGTAGGGAAATCTCCCTCCCCTCTGTCAAAGACCACATCCCCTTCAAATTAATTAAAGATAACGACCCGAATAGCTTTGTCAATTCGTTAAAAAATATTATTGTCACTGATGATCTACTCACCATGGATGAACGTCCCTCCCATTTAATACATCAAACTTACCCAAACAGAAAAAAATATTGCTCTTAATGACATTCTCCTTAATGATTCTCATCAACAATTAATGACCCCCCTCCTTCAAAATTATGATCACATCTTCAAAGACAAACCAGGCCTTCACACTTTTTTCTCTTATAAATTTAATATCAAACCTCATGATGACCCCTACAAAATCAAACCATATCCGGTACCTTTCTCTCGTCGTCCCGCCGTACAAAATGAAATTGATAAGATGATTAAGTGGGGGGGTTATCGAACGATCAGATTCACCGTACAATAATCCCCTTGTCACTGTTATAAAAGCTGACGGAACTCTACGTTTATGTCTGGACGCTTGCAAATTAAAAAACTCCTGTCTCACCCGTTGTACTCTTACACTCCAAGAGTTTGACCTTAAAATTATTCACTGTTCTGGGAAAGACAATCCCATAGACACCCTAGCAAGACACCCCCTCGGTCGCGAAGACCAACCCCCCCAAGGATTCCCCTAGCATTCTCCATTATACAATACCCCCACCTATTCCCCCTGACATTATTTCAATATTTAACAATATCTCGTATGAACAACAAAAAGACCCCAGGTTAAAAAATATTATTATTAAATTAAAGGCGAACAACCCACCAGCCTGGAAACATTATTATACTTTAAAAAAGGAAACATTATTTATTCGAAAAACCAAAATTGATACCCATTGGTCCCTGTATATCCCTAATCATTTGGTCAAACAAGTTGTATTATTATTCCATCATTATTATGCCCACACTGGTCCCCTTAAAACTGCTCATACGTTAAAAAATATTTGTTATTTCCCCTCATTTAATAAAACCGTCCGTTGTATCGTACAGGCGTGTGAGTTGTGTCAGAAGTGTAAACCGAAGACCACTCGCATCGCCGGTCCGCTACAACCCATTCTCTCTAATAAGCCCCTCGATAAATTATTAGTAGATTTTTATGGTCCCCTCCCTACTGGTATTTTCCAATTCTCATATATTGCCTACCGCAACGAAAAAGGTCGTATGTCAATTTTATCAACTTTTCAGGGGGAGCAAAATTAATTGGGATTTTAATTTGTTATTCTGTTTTTTATTTTTATTTAGATCTGAAGATCACTATTTTCATCATTTAAGATACTCTAAAATATTATGTTCTTGAATTTGAAAAAAAATTAAACCTTCAGCTTTTTTTTTTGAGATACGACCTTAAAAAAAGGTGGATAAGTGGATGTCGCTCTGCTATACAGTAGGTTACAAGTGGGTCACTGTAATGGATGGTGTTAAATTTGAATTCAATGATATAATATCATTGTATAAGAAAAACGATTCTGAGCGAAAACGGTCAGTCAGCCTATGATATTACCAAGTATATTTGATGATATTATTGTGAATAAAGTAATTTATATATAACCTATTTACGTGGAGCCTTGTTTTAAATTTTCAATCCTTAGCCATAAAAGTTAAACATTTTATACATTTTTAACCACAAAATAATTAATAAATTATAAATTTGATAAATGTTGTCAAAATTTGAACTTTAAATGCTTATAAAAAAAAATTGTGCCTATGTATTTTTAAGATTTTTTAACTACATTTAGAATGATATATCAGGAGCTTTATATTAAATTTTCACGCTTTTTTACCCAGCAAATAAAATTTTATTGATATTTAAAGAAAAAAAACTAAAAAAATTGAAAACTGACAACGTCCGTAAACAGCTCAAAAAGAGTCAAAATATTTTCAAAATTTTATCGTGTATAGAAAATGCTAATATAAACATTCAGTGAAATTTTCAAGTATCTACAGTCATTCGTTTTTTAATTACAATAAAATAAGAAAATTGTTACATGAGAAATCGAGTGAGTATCAAATGTTGTAAAAATATAAATTTCAGACGCTCATAAAAATTTTATTTAAGTTTCTTGTAGACATTTTTTTTTTGATAAAGGTAGACAAACTAATGAGTAATCTTATATTAATCTTAGATTTAAAAAGAAAAATTTTTATGAATTCTCAACTCAAAATAGTTTGCTAATTTTCGTGATTTTTCTGTATTTTGTCAAAATTTGAACTTTAAATGCTTATAAATAAAAACTGTGACTAAGGATTTTTAATTTTTGTCATCTGCCTTTGAAACAATAACCTAGGAGCCTTCTATTAAATTTTCAAGCTTTTTTACTCAACAGATAAAATTTTATTGATAATTATAGAAAAAAAAACTAAAAAAATTGAAAACTGACTATGTCGGTAAACAGCACAAAAAGAGTCAAAATATTTTGTAAATTTTATGGTGTATAGAAAATGCTAATATAAACATTAAGTCAAAATTTCATGTCCCTACGGTCATTTGTTTTAGAGTTACTTCAAAAACCAAAATCGATTTTTTCGAAAACAGATTTTGTGTAAAAATTCCCGTTTTTCCTTAATTTTTCTTTTGTTTTTCACGTCGCTTGTGAAAACTACTGGGAAATTTTTACTTTTGACCCCCCAAAGTACCAACTAGATTCACTTTCCTATCAGAAAAGTTACTATTGAAGAAAATCCAAGCACTTTTACTGTCCTAAAAGGTGATGACAGACACAAAAATAAAAAAAAAACACATCATTGTAAAATCAATACATTCATCGCTTCGCTCAGAATCTAAAATATGTTTTTAGGTCGTATCTATACTTACGACTTTTTTTGTGGGAAGTTCATTGCCAATAATAATATCATTATATCACTAAGCATCTACAAAATTGTTTTGTGTGGACTTGCAAAGTCGTCAATTAGTGGTCATAGTGCAGAAGTGGGTGTGGTGTGGGTTAGGGGGTCCCCCCTCCCCCCCAAAAAAAATCTGAAAGGTCATTGCCAACCAATGAAAATTAAAAATGCTTTTGATGTTAAAGTTTAACCATACAGTATACACCTATTTTACAACCCCCCCCCCCCCCCCTACAAGAGGAATACCTGAGTAACCCTCATATTGTGGAAATGCATAATGATAATAAGTGCATTATAAATGCATAATACAATTTAAAATAGATGATAAATAAATTTAACAATCAAAAGTTATAACTTTGAACAAACATTTTTTATTAAACTTTTAAAAAAATAATAAATATTATTATAATTATAGACATTTTTAAATAAAAAAAACATAACAAACTTGTTAAAACTGTTAAAATACTAGTAGTAGTTATAATTACTCATTATAAAACCAATAACAATATTATAATTTTAAAATATTATTATGAAGAAAATTACAATATTAAATAAAATAAAACAACTTTAAATTGATTATAATTAATCAAAATAATAAAAAAAAAAATATCAAATTTTAATTATTATTTTGATTGAAGATCTTTATAAAAGGAATGATAAGTGGATGGGATAAGGCCCATGGAACATAGAGATAGTAAGTCATTATGTTTTTCCTTTTCAATTGGTAATTTGTCCTTATATGCTTTTAAAGGCTTATTATGAGGCTGATACCTTCCTTTTTGTTTATTTTTCAATATATATATATGTATAAAATCTGTAGAATTCAAATCATATCTTAAACATAAATCAAATGGACTTTCAAATGAAACAGATACTTCTTTGACACTATTTCACTTAATTATATCACCGTTGGTAGATGTTTTGAAGTTAAATTTTTTATCTTCCACTAGAGGCTTAAAATCTAAAAATTCATCATAAGAAACTTCTATTACTTTGAATTGATTACCCTTAACTTTTGAGCATCTCACTAGGGTTACCCATTGTGCAGGCACATAAATTGATTTTCCTTTTTTGCATGTTCTACACAAGAGTGCATACTATCACCCTCGCTTTGATTGTGGCCTCGTTCTAAAAATGTATGTGTTATTTTGACTTTAAATGTAAAGGAAGCATATTCCCACATAGAGTAAATAAATTGGTTGCGATTTTGACCACCGCAGTTGTCCGAATAAAAATTCTTTATACCCCTTCTCCTTCATTGATTCAATAAATTTCAACAAACAAGTTCCAATCTCATTTAAACCTCTTTTGCCTTCAGACTCGTCCCACATGTAACAATATCCTTGTTTATTGCCAATGTCATAAATGGTAAAATTGTATACAGCAAATTTTCGTTTATAGTAAAAACTACCAGCCTCACCTTGTGGTGTTGTTAAAACTTTTTCGAGATCAAAAACAGCCACACACAATTCATTATTATTCAATGCTCGTAGTTTATCATAATTTTTTTTGTCTCTGGCTATGTCTTTATTTTTTAAATGATTTTCATGTTCAGATTGTAGTATTAACTTTTCCTCTGCATTGGCTAGTTTAAACTGCTCGCACTTGTCACACAGATCTTTTTTAGGTTTGAAAAAACTGAGGTTAAAAGTATTGAAAATGTCTGTGTACTGTCTTAGTGTAGCACTTTTAGCTTTAACGCAAACCGTTTTATCTTTCACCCATTCAATTTAAAGCCTATGCATTTTTGAAATAGATGAATCAGATTCCAAATATTGTTTTTGAGAATCGGCTCTCCTATAATGAGAGTCAACCTAAGGAAACATAGAAATATGTTCTTTGATACAATCAAGTACTTCTCTCTGAATTCTATGAGGTCGATTATGATGTTTACCTCTCTGGTCAAGTGGTATTACTGGAGAATTTATTAGTTTTTGAGAAACAGTACTTACTACTCTTTCAGATATAGAAAGCCTTATGATTACCTGTCAATGTATCTTAGAGACTATATTTACACTACCTACCTAGACAATTAAACAGCAGCTTAATTAAAGAATGGTTTTCACACTATACAGTACACATTATTAGTAGGTATAATATAAAATCTCCATTAACCATTATCAATATTATAATAAAAGGGGGAACTTTTATTTAACAGATTTATATTGTGTTTATAGTTTAGTGGTATATACATTTTTAAATTTTGGCAATTAATAAATACTTGCAATATTTAAGTATATCATTAATGAATAATAAAATAAAAGGTGATATAATCATGACTCTAAAAGATCTATTTGATAGATAAGATATTATTAATACCTATTTTACATACCATTTAGAGTTTTAAAATAAATATGTTCTTTTGTCAGAACGATTTTGTGGTACTCTTCAACATGTGATCGTAGCAATGCATATCCGCTGAATAATTGTCCACATTTATTGTCTGGACATTTTATTGATTTTTTAATGATATTTTCTTCAACGATTCCACTGCCACACTTCTTTCTATGTGCTACTAAATTCCGTTGGTACCCAAAAACTTTTTTACATATATTGCACATAAGTGAAGATGAAGACGACATTATACTTACAACATTTATAAAATAAAAGGTAACGAATAAACACAATTAGGTATACGCGTCGTTGTATTATGATAATGCGCGGATAATGTATGTTTCTTAATAATTATATGATATTTATATTTATATTTAAACATGCGCGGGTAATATAATGTTTCTTAATAATTATATGATAATATGATAATAATCCTTACTTTCTGATTGGTTGCTGAATTTTGCTCTCGATCCTCTCGTCGGAAAATAGTTGTAATCAAAGAGTCGTATCTAAACATACGTTTGTTTTCGCGGGAAATACAAATATCAATAAAAATTAAATTATGACATTATCTAAACTCCTTGGATAGCTAGAGATACGACAGTTTTCGTGGGAGATGAAGAAAATTATTTCCTATACGAATATAGTCGTAACTGAAAAATGACAAAAATCGAGATACGACCTTTTTTGTTGCGGTAGGCGATATATTCGTCATTGTAGATAACTTCACACGTTTTGTTAAATTATATCCCCTCCGATGCGCCAGCGCAAAAATATGTATCAATAAATTAACCACAGATTATTTCCCTAACTACGATATCCCAAAGAATATTGTATCAGATCACGGTAGACAATTCATTAGTAAATAATGGCAAACGTCCCTCAACAAATATAATGTACAGGTGTCCCACACCAGTGTCTACCATCCCCAATCAAACACAGCAGAGCGTGTCATGCGAGAACTTGGTCGAATGTTCCGCACTTACTGCCACCAACAACATTCCCTCTGGCCCCAATATGTACATAGAGAGTATATATGTCCCTACATAGAGTGGACATTAAACAACATTCGCCACGAGTCTACACATCACACTCCCTCTGCCCTCTTTCTACAAAATAATCAACATAATCCCATCACTCAATTTATACAATTCCCTAATGAAAATTACCCCGTAAATTAATACAACTAGTACAAGAAGTACAACTCTCAAAATCCGAATATCGAAAGAAATACCAACAAGAACGTCTCAACCCCACCTTTTTTAAAGTTAACGATCTAGTCTTAGTCCAAACACACAAACTCAGCAATAAAATCGACGAAAAAATATCCAAATTTTTCTTATTATATGATGGTCCCTTTAAAGTAAAAAATATCAATGCCTATGAATTAGTTCACCCAGACGATGATACACCCCATGGTACCCACAATGTCAGTCAACTCAAACCGTATATACCCCCCAATAGTTAAAACTGCTCAAAAAATTAATGATTTCACAAAAGTAATTTTTTATTTTATAGTATCCCAGTATACACGAAAGTGGTGACCCATCTTGTGCCCTCGGTACTCCATCTAAATGGGGGGTTACCCAGCACATACTGCCGGTATCGACACCCGATATTATGTGTAAGCCGTGCTCAGCACACAAATGTGAAACATGCAAACATGATTGTGGAAACAATGTGTTATCTTGTCTGTACACAATAGTTTTATTTTTATTTTTTTTGTCTTCTCCCTTCCATATTAAGTCCCCATAATATGGTCGTACCTGTTACAGTCGTGACCCCAATAAAGGCGTAGACTGTCTCAGAGACCCTTCTCCCTTCCCCAATTAGGTTTTCTCTTCATTATATTGTTCCCCGGTAGAGATATAGTGGCCAGTGGTATCATCATCGATCTCTGGACTAGTCAGATAATTATAACTGGTAGGTTTTTATTATTATAACGTGTTCGCACTATCGTGCTGTTTTTTTATTGTATTTACTGTGTGCGCACAGATGTGTAGGTTTTATTATATTATTATTGTGATGCTAGTACCCTTACCACTTATACTCCCTAACCCAACTTTATTATGTAATCAATATTATTATTATGATGTCCCTAATTAAAATATTATGTTCCCTCGAATTGCTAGTCTATGGTCTTCCCCCAAAAAATTCTGCGCTCTTCCGTTACAACAAATAGTTCTCAGGTATCCTTGCGGAACACCTTCAACAATTTGTTGGGGGGGGGGGGGGGGGTTCTGTAACATCACAGCATTTTTTGCCTTATTATTATAAAAATAATGAACATATCCATACCCATATTATCGTTTACGAGCATACCTTATTGTTCTATTGTTATGGATATCGCGCGCTAATGCAGAAATGACCGCAATATTATGAAACAAAAAAAAAAAACGGCCCCCACAACCCGCAGTGATCGGTGTCTGCACGTCGCAGCTCACGGCCGCCGGTGCTGTCGGCGCCTCCGTCGAGTTTGGCGGTACCGCACCGGCATAGAACAGACTGTGAACATCCCCGATTATTGTAAGAATTCCCGTTACGACACTGACCTGCCCCACTTCAACAAAAAGCTCCGTCGCAGGGTCGGCACAATCGCCGTCGTCGGGTTTCTACACTCTACAGTATAATTCTATTCGACGTCTCTTACCAACGACACTACAATTCTATTCGATTTCTCCGTTCAACGACGCTCTACCTGTCTGGTCGGCGATTCTTTTCAACGACGCTTCACCTACCTGGTCAACGTTCTGACCCTTGATTCACATTTGTCTACGTCAACCACGTGTCCACGTTACGCCGTCCGACATGATCACCAGCATGATGGGCTAAGTACACCACGAGGGTCCTGACTATGGGCCCGGCTGATCCAGTCAACACTCAACGTCACCACCACGCAGTCAACCGTCGTAATATAATTTTTCCACCCTGTCCCCCCTTTATTTTATAACATTTTCCCGGTAACCCTGCGAGGGCACACCATGAACAACATGGAGTGCCGCCTCCAGTGGGCCGAGCAAAATATGTCAAAATTGTTATAATTGCCATGTGCCAACCCGTATTATATTATACCTTAATGCCGAAATTTTCATTATACCTAATGTCAAAACCTATTATTGTTAAACATAACCATGTAAAATAAATCCACATGATTACCAAAAACTCCCATCTTATTCTTTAACTTAATTATGTTCCCCCAAATAAATCCTCGGCATTCAGCTTGCCGTTACGTATAACAAAGCCTATGAGCTCCACCGACTTGGCCCTCGGGTCATCACGCGGTACGGCTCATAGGTCACGACCAAAGTGTTCCCCTTTGGTCGTGGGTGGTTTTTGGTAGTCTCAAAAACTACCAGATTCTCACAAGGTTATTACTTGTTAAATTCCTGTTCAATTTTTAATGGGGTATTAAAATATAATTTTGATCTGAAACATCACATTATGATTCAAGTTATTAACTTTGCTTATTAAAACTGCTTAGTACTGCTTACTTTCAACTTTTATCACTATTTTGTCACTAAGTCAATAACGTTCCGAAAAATGCAAAAACTAGGATTTACCACATTGTGACTAAAGGGATAAGTATTGACTGTTTTAAAACACTAATACCTTAAAATTATCTTAAACATTAATTTAAATATCACATTAGGTTTAATTTAATTATACCTTAACGGAACCAGTACCGGTTTTTCAAATTTTCCTCAATTCTATACAATTTGAAAATTATATTTTAACCACTAATCTATTGTCGGAATTTATAAATAACTACTATTTTAATTTATAATATAAAGACTATTATCACAGATTATATTAAAATTAAAAATTAATTTTAAAAAAAGCGGTTAAGTGGATGTCGCTCTGCTGTACAGTAAGTTACAAGTGAGTCATTGTAATGAATGGTGTTCAATTTGAATTCAATGATATAATATCATTGTATAAGAAAAACGATTCTGAGCGAAGACGATCAAGTCAGCCTATGATATTAGTATAATACTAAGTATATAATATATTTGATGATATTTTTGTGAATGAAGTAATTTATTTATTATAACCTTTTTACGTGGAACCTTGTTTTAAATTTTCAATCCTTAGCTATAAAAGTTGAAAATTGTATACATTTTTAACTACCAAAATAATAATTACATTTTATCAAAATTTGAACTTAAAATACTTATAAAAAAAATTGTGCCTATTTATTTTTAATATTTTTCAACTGCCATTGTAACAATATATCGGGAGCCTTGTATTAAATTTTCAGGCATTTTTACCAAACAAATAAAATTTTATTGACAATAACAAAAAAAAACGGGTAAGTGAATGTCGCTCGGCTGTACAGTAGGTTACAAGTAGAATTAATATTATAATATTATAATTTTTTGTTCGTTGCTACGGCGATAAACAAATCGTTAGAAATTAAAATCCCATTTTAAGCGGTTTTTCGTAATTTGTCAGTAGTTTTTCCCGTGGCATTAAATAATTATTGAAGAAATCGAAAAATGACCTCTCTAAAGTACCATCTTGATCCAATTTTCCAAAAGATAAGGTACAATATGTCGAAATCGAAGCACTCTATCTGGTAAAAATGTTGTATACAGTATATATAAAAAAAAAAAAAATAAACACCATTGTAAAACCACTATAGCTCATAAAAATTTAATTTGATTTGCTTGTAAACATTTTTTTTTCTTTAATAAATATAGACAATCTTATGAGTTATTAGAGATGTTGTATAACATTGTCTAAACTTAGATTTAAATAAAAACATTTTTATAAATTTCCTACTCAAAATAATTTGCAAATTTTCGTCATTTTTACGTATTTTATCAATATTTGAACTTTAAATGCTTAAAAAAAAAAATTGGGACTGGATTTTTTATTT
Source organism: Metopolophium dirhodum (assembly GCF_019925205.1). NCBI lineage: Eukaryota > Metazoa > Arthropoda > Insecta > Hemiptera > Aphididae > Metopolophium > Metopolophium dirhodum. Next base: position 29,187,103 of record NC_083561.1, on the reverse strand, counting down.
TTTTCATTAGCCTTTGAATCAATATAGTAGGAACCTTCTATTAAATTTCCAAGCTTTTTTAACCAACAAATAAAATTGTAATGGTATTTATAGAAAAAAAAAGTGGAAACTGAAAATGTCTGTTAACAGCTCAAAATAAGTCAAAATATTTGGAAAATGTTATGGTGTATAGGAAATGCTTTGAAAGAAAATTCAGTAAAAATTTCATGTATCACGGTAATTTGCTTAAGAGATGCACCAAAAACCAAAATTTCATAATTTTTGCGTAAAAATTCCAGTTTTTCCATAATTTTTCTGGTGTTTTTCACGGTGCTTTTGAAAACTACCGGGAAATTTTTACTTTTGACCACTCCAAAGTACCAACTAGATTCACTTTCGGAATTTCCTATCAGAAAAGATACTTTTGAAGAAAATCTAAGCATTTTTACTGTCTAAAACAACCATAACATTTTTACTGTCTGCTAATCTATAACAAGAATAATTCCTATTTTATATCACACTGGTTGATCTAGCAACTGACGGCTACCTAGGTAAGACAACTGTGCAATTTTTTTAAGCATAATCCGTTTTGAAATCTTCCTGAAAAGAGTTTGTTTTAAGACTGTCTGTCTTGATAACATCTAATTTAATTTAAAGTGTATTGTTATATTATATTATAATGAAATTTATAATTATAGTAAAATATATAATTACAAGACATTTAATACCTATATCTATAGCCATCAAGGGTATAAACTACACTAAAACAGGTGCAAGTATGCTAATAAAATATATGAGGTGTATAATATATTCAACATTATATTGTTTTAAATACTTCGCGCAAACCTAAGGTGATACCCGGCGTATAGTATAACATGCAAAAGTTACGTATTAAACTTGGCGTGGTGAAACGAAGACGGTCACGCGTATTTTATGCATTGCGCTTTTGGGATTAAACTAATAAATGCTTCTATACGTCACATACTCACATGGTTAACAGATTTTCCGTGGAAATAAATATTTAATTTAAGTCTAAAAAGTAAATGTAAAATAGTAGGTAATAATATGAAAACAACATTAAAAACTTACATTAAAATATATGCTGTTTAACAAACAGTCCGTTTATATTGGTGGCTTATTATTTTTTAGTTCACTGAAATTAAATATTTATAATACAATAGTATTTGCTGATATAATTAGAATTGTTAACCGTCACCGACTAATTTCGACAATTATTGACGATTGCCAAATATATTATAAAATATATTATTTATTATGATAAATCCATAGAAATTATGAATATTAGAGTATTATACTCAGTACCTAAAAGGGATATTTATAAAAATTTTACTGTATGAATACACATTACGAAGTACAACCTAAAATGCTCAGAATCTTAAACAGAAAAACTATTCAAAATATTTAGTTCATTAAAGAAGGATTAGGATTAATTATTAATGATTAATTCATAGGGCACCAGGTTATCAATATTCAAGTCAATACAAAATATTCAACTAGAGTTACAGTACTAAAAAAAAAAATTGAAGGGAGGGGTTGGCGCCCGCAGGCAAATAGATATTAGAAAACAAAAAAAAATTTGGAAAAAAATTTAGAAAAAACTATTCAAAATATTTAGTTCATTAAAGAATGATTATTCATGGGGCACCAAGTTATCAGTTTTCAAGTCAATACAAAATATTCAACTAGAGTTATAGAACTAAAAAAAAAAAATTGAAGGGAGGTGTTTGCGCCCGCAGGCAAATTGGTTTTAGAAAACAAAAAAAAATTTGGAAAAAAATTTAGAAAAAACTATTCAAAATATTTAGTTCATTAAAGAATGATTATTCATGGGGCACCAAGTTATCAGTTTTCAAGTCAATACAAAATATTCAACTAGAGTTATAGAACTAAAAAAAAAAAATTGAAGGGAGGTGTTTGCGCCCGCAGGCAAATTGGTTTTAGAAAACAAAAAAAAATTTGGAAAAAAATTGACTGTATGAATACACATTACAGAGTTCAAACTAAAATGTCCCGAAACTTAAACAGTAAAAACTATTTCAAATATTTAGTTCATCAAAGAATGATTATTCATGGGGCACCAGATTGTCAATGTTTAAAAAATTTGGCTAGTTAAAAACATAAAAAAAAAAATTGAAGGGAGATGTTGGCGCCCGCAGGCAAATAGATTTTAGAAAACAAAAAAAAATATTTTAAAAAAAATTTACAATAGAAACACACATTACGAAGTTCAAACTAAAATGCCCCGAAACTTAAACAGAAAAAACTATTCAAATATTTAGTTCCTTAAACAATGATTATTCATGGGGCACCAAGTTATCAATTTTCAAGTCAATACAAAATATTCAAATAGTGTTACAGTAGTAAAAAAAAAAAATTGAAGGGAGGTGTTAGCGCCCGCAGGCAAATCGATTTTAGAAAACAAAAAAGAAATTTGGAAAAAAGTTTACAGTAGAAACAAACATAACGAAGTTCAAACTAAATTGTCTCGAAACATAAACAGAAAAAACTATTCAAAATATTTAGTTCATTAAAGAATTCATGGGGCACCAAGTTATCAATTTTCAAGTCAATACAAAATATTCAACTAGAATTACAGTACTAAAAAAAAAAAATTGAAGGGAGGTGTTGGCGCCCGCAGGCAAATTGATTTTAGAAAACAAAAAAAAATATTTAAAAAAAAATTTACAATAGAAACACACATTACGAAGTTCAGACTAAAATGCCCCGAAACTTAAACAGAAAAAACTATTTAAAATATTTAGTTCATTAAAGAATGATTATTCATGGCGCACCAGATTAACAATGTTTAAAAAAATTGGCTAGAGTTAAAATAATAAAAAAAAAAAATTGAAGGGAGTTGTTGGCGCCCGCAGGCAAATAGATTTTAGAAAACAAAAAAGAAATTTGGAACAAATTTGACAGTATGAAGCCACATTACATAGTTCAAACTAAAATGTCCCGAAACTTAAACAGAAGAATCTATCAAAATATTTAGTTCATTAAAGAATGATTATTCATGGGGTTCCACCAAGTTATCAATTTTAAAGTCAATTGAATCAAAAAATTGAAGGAGGGAGCCTGCAGGCAAATTAATTTTAGAAAACAAAAAAAAAAATGTGGAAAAAATTTTACTTTAGGAACACTCTTTAGAAGTACACGGGTACTCAGCGTACTCCCAGGTATAGCCGGTTAATCTTGAAAAATATTTATACAAAAAAATCTACTAGAGTTCAATGAATTGAAAAAAAAATTGTTTGAGAAATCTGTGTGAAATAACACTAAAGAAAAGAATACGCTGGAAGTTAAATATTGCAATACATATTAACTACTATCCAAAAACTAGGTATTGTTTACATTATAATAATACGAACAGTTATTATGATCAGAGGTGTATCACCGTAGTATAAGTATTAGAAAATGTATAAAAACGAATGTAATTTATAAAGGATGCAAAAAAATTAAATCAGAAAAAGGTCCTGCACGGACTCTATTATGTGATTGTAATTTATGAAGGACATAAAATAATGTTTAATTTAAAATAATATTGTGTTTGGCTGGGTCTACAGTCAATATTAAATAACAAACTATAAAGACTAAATGCAAATAAAAACATAATCAGATATCTGTTTTAGTCTTTGTAAATATGTGCGGAAAAAAATTAGATTTAGTACAATGTAAAAAAACGTGGAAAGAAAACCCTGAGAATTCTTTGACAGTAGGATAATAAAACACAATACTATATATTAAATTAAAACTATTGATGTTATACATTTTCTATTTACAAAAGCTCATAAGTATTGAAAACCTTATAAAATCCTAAAAAAATTATATTTTGTTATATTTTAAAATACATTTTATAATTTGTTGTGTTAAAAAAATCATTATTTAATGTTGGCTGTATTTAAGTTTTTAATAACTATACTGGTACAACTCTAGCTGACAGTCTTTAAGACCGTGTTAAAAACTATAATAATTAGTTAACGTCTTATTTACTGTCCTATCCTAACCTAACCTAACATAACCAAATTAATAATATTTAAATATTTTCTTTCATTGTTATGTTTATAATATCGAATACCTTTATAGTTAGTAGGAAAAGATCATCGCAAAGCTCACGACCAGTGATTGTAGTCGTCTATCATTACCATAGCTTCAACTAACCTTAGGTTTCCCAAACTAGCTTCTTATGACTAATTACATTAGGACACTTTGAATAAAAAGTTCCTGAGTTGCAGGTTGCCGAACTTATAAGTGATTGATAATCAAGTTGATCCTTAGATTGTTGACACCTTAGTTCCCCTCGAAGACCGCTGGTAAGACTATTATGTCCTATCCATTATGTTATATCTATATTATCTATGATGGAGCCATACCCAGCTCACTCGTGTAAACAATTTGAAGCACATAAAAGAGATTAATAAAAGTCTCTATTAATGATAATATGAAATCCCAGACCTGTCCCCCATATTCTGATATTAAGAGCCCAGCCCACCTTCATATTCTCTATGCAAAAAGTAAATTTAAGACAAATTTGTAAATCAATGCACAGTCTCTCTATTGTACTAATATTTGTGATTTCATTAATTTTCAGTATTTTGTATAATTAGTAATAATTAGTAAACCTAACCTACTGAGGCAACCTTGAGGCATTTCCTTTTAGGAAATTAATTAAATCCTCAAACATAACTCTTAATTCAAGAGTTTGTAACTAATACAATCGTAATATAATATTAGTATAGTACATTTCGTAATATTTTTTTATAATATTTACTGTTAGTGAAATATTAAGTTTGTATTTCTAATATAATATATGTTATGATATTTATGGATGACACTTGCACCATGGCCCCTCGATATAGTAATGTGGCGACCCGGCACATCTCTTTTAGATAAATGACTAAATACTTAATCAAGTCTTCCAATTTACTAAACATTTATGTTTTGTAGATAATTTGAAGAAAAATTTAAAATTGAAGAGAGACTGTGTGAATTAACAAAATTTGTGGTATGAAAGGTTTATTTGAACACCTGTTATAATGTATTATATTGAACTTAAGTTAATTTTTTATAATGTACTATAGTAAACATTTGAACGTTTATTACAATATACGTATATTATATAACTAGATTTCAAGTATGATTTTTTTTAGTTTTTTTTTTTGATAGTTACCTACCTACTACAAAACAAGACACTTTATTTTTATATTTTGAAGCAATATTATATGTTTTGGATTATTTAGATCTATGTAAACTAAATTTCAGACCCATAGTTTAGTATTTAAAGTTTGTATGATCAAAGTCGTGGAACCAAATTTTATCAGACTCTACTAGAATGTTGTAGTTAAATTAAACTATAATATAGTTATGTGGAATAACAGTACCTAACCCACCGTTACCAATATGCGTTTTTTTCTGGTTAGTTAATATAATTGCATGTTTTCATGATTTCTTTGTATTTATGCTTTTTTTCTTAAAATGTTTTTATATTTTCGGTTCATCCGTTACCTATCTACCAAGTGTGTAAATAAAGAATTTTTTTTGTAAACCAATTTGAATTATTATTTATTAATTTAAAAAAAATTTAATAAAAACGTTTTCATTAAGTATTTTTTTGAATATTTTATTATTTTTAATATTTTTGAATATTTCAGTGCATATATTTGCCTGTTTTTAGTGCATACATGCAGGCAAATATTTAACACTTAAGAGGATGTCAGATTTTTAGCGCACCATTTATTTCTCTCTCCGACCCACGCACAATCATTTTAGTGTTTTCTTAATCGTACATTTGGTATGCTACGCGTGGGTCAAAGATGGAAAACAAATAGTGCGCTGACATCCCCACCAGCAACACGAGTGAGCTGGGTATGGCTCCATCATAGATAATAGAGATATGGATAGGACATAATATCAGCGGTCTTCGTCCTTCGAGGGGAACAATTGAGGCCAAATAAAGTATACTCATATCGAGTATCGACTATCAATATAAAGGAGCCTCAATTGCCTTCCCCTCCGGGAACGCGGCCTCAAATGTATTTAACATAGGCGTGGACTATCCATGGTGTCAACAATTAGAGGATCAACTTGATAATCAAACACTTAAGTTCGGCAACCTGCAGCAACTCAGGATCTTTTTATTCTGAAAAGTGTCCTAATGAGTCATAAGAAGGTTAGTTAGGTAAACCTATGGTTAGTTGAAGCTAGTGGCCTTTGCAATTCAAGATCTTTTCCTACGTATTCGGCATTGTTAACATAACTATTCTACCTTTACACTTTTTCTTCCCCCGTCTCTCACAGCTATATACAGGTTCAGCCATTCTCATTCCACACCTCCATGATCGGTATTCTGTCCATCCGTCTCTTCTTCAGTCTTCTCGCCCCTCATTTCCCACCTAAATTAACTAACTTCTATAGCCACTCTCACTATCTTTTATCATACAGTGACCGAACCACCTAAACCTATTCTCTCTTGTTTTCACTACAATATGTACACTAACCTACACTACCCTTAATTAATTAATTTCTTATTCTATCCTCTTTTGTACCTTAACACCTAACTTATTATTCTCATATCTGCTACCCTCACTCCACTTACCTACCCTAACCTTACATTTCTTTTTCATCTTTCCCTTTCATACACCATACATTCTGAAATCCTGTTGACCCATTTCCTTATCTTCGCCATATTACACACTACCTAATTCCTATTCACCCAGTCTCTAGTTACCTACAAGTAATCGTACTTGATTATCGGTGAAAATATTTAAATATCATTGAGCGAATTCCCTACTCGAAAGAATTACTTAAAAAAATATCATACCTCCCAATTTTCTAATTTTTAACACGACTTTATTGATAGCCGGAATAGTGTTATACCAGTATAATTACAATAGAAATATTGAAAAATTTCAGGCAATACATCCTTTGATCAATTAACAATAATAAAAAAAAACCTACTGAGAAATAAGAAAATACAAACCCCGTGACGGAATCAAAATCTGCTATAGATATTATATAAACCTACCAATAAATACCTAATATTAATTTTTATTACACAGAGTTTGTATTTTTAAATGTTGTATTCAAGGATTTATTAGTTTTATTTTTATACCTAACAAAAATTACATTTATTCACAAGTCAGTTATCAACTAGAACTCGACTACGAGTAAGACAGCGTTTGGATTGTTCGGACTAGGTACTTGTGCAATACTCGACTACCACAATTTAAATTAAAGAATGTGATATACCTAGGTAACCTATCGATCGATTCTAAAACAGAAACTTAGCCTAGGTACAAATAATATCATAATATCAAATAGTGAAATGTGAAAATTTGAAGAAAATTTCTTATAGGTATATCCCGTAAAACCCCCAAAATAAAACGTACGTTTGAGGTGTTCTCTTAAAACCCAAATGTTTAATACCCGTATGCGTAGAAAATGTATGTTTCACATTTAACGAAAACTAAAACTATCGTGACGGAACTGAATTACGAAGAACGTATAAAACAAAAATAATCGTCACCAAGTGGTAGGTATAATCTGCTATATGTACTTACAGATCATATTAAATAACATTAATCATTATGTACCTATTTTCTTATTTTATTAGGTAGGTATAAAAACCTACCTTATTCCTACTTATACAAGCATTGCCTAATCATTGATTTCAAATTATAAAAATTATTCTACTATAACAATAAATTAACAGTTGTAGGCAAAGTATTATAATTTAAGGTATTTTTCATAATATCTTAATTTTTGAACACCTAAAACAACTGGATTTTAAAAACTACTCTACGCCTAGCGGGTATGTAAGTTTGTCTGACAATAAAATATATTTACATTAAGTCTACGGCGTCAACAGAGTAAAAGGACAAAACTTACGTAATTATTTATTCTTCCAGCGAAACGCGTTCCCTTCGAGTGTATAATATTGTCTAGTGTCAGAGCTGTGCATCTCCGCCAAGGAAAATGCATATCTTCGATCCAAAAGTTCAGTCTGGAAGTATTGAGATTAATGACATTTATAAAAATAGGCACCTAGTTTAATAACCAGAATGGAACGAAATATGTGAGTACGTATTGGAATCGCTGTTCGTCTCAGACGATTGTCATTTGCCATAGATTATTTATAATTATAACCTAACCGTCCTAATCATAGAAAATATAAATATGGCCCTAACCGATGGATGATGGATATTTTTACATTATCTTCAAAAAAACATTTATTTGTTTCTACTAGACGCAAATGCGGTAAATTGAATTCAAATTTATAATATAGATAACGGTTTTTTACTTGGTAACCATTTATTTATTACTTGGTTTATTAACTAATTCTAATTGATATAAAATAGTAATTAAATAAAATAGTTTCATTGATCCCAATACTTAAAAATAATGTTTCAAATAAAATAATAAAAAGAATTTAAGAAATACCTAATAATTAATATGTATTTAGTATTACCTAAATAACAAAATAACTAAATAAATTCGTGTTTCTTTTTAAACATTTTCACGCCTCCTCTCTTACGAAATTGTGTCAATTCTCCTTAGAGTAGCATAGGAGGTTATGAACACTTGAAATTGTGCATGTTAAAAAATCAGCCATATCCTCCTCCCCCCCCCCCCTTGACAAAATCATTTGACTCATTTAGCTACTTTTTGAATTAAGAACGTTACATTGAACATACAAAACTGTACCTACCTACATAATAGTTATCAACCTATTAACCCATCAATAATATTATATTTTTTATTGTGTACACTAATCGATTGGTAAATACAATATAACGTTAAGTTATAAATAAGACGTGGATTTAAATGCATTAAAAACAAGAAAAATGCCTTAAAATATTTGACTTCAACCCATATAAATGTTCTAATTTCATTTTTCAATTCGTTGATAATATATAAAACGAATTCTTTGCTTGGAAAGCAATGTCATAGAAAATTCAGAACATGCAGTTTATATTTAAATCCGTGGCCTAATTATAAATAATAATTTCTGATGCATTGATGCTGAAGAGTGAGAGGGGTGGACAATCAGCCGTACCGAAATCGAACATCTTAAACACTTAATATAAACAATTTTTCACACACGCGTCATGGTATGAAAATAAAAAATATTTATAATTCATATTTATACCGATTTTCTATCGATTTATGCCGATCTTCTATATTAATAATAATTATAAATATATAGCAATAACAAATCATTTTTGAATAGCGGCCCACCGGGAAAGTTCCCAGTATCCCGCCGGCTCAGTCCGCCCCTGGTTCATATTGTAACCAAAAAATCAATTATAAACACAGTTACTTTTTACCGATATTATAAGTTAAAATTTGGACGAAATTACATATTAAAACCAAGAAGAACGATTATAGTTATTTTGTTGTAATTTAAAAATAGTAGGTATTCGCGGATTTATGAAACTTTTAGAGTATATTATTATAATTTATATACAAGGTGACACTTTCAAATGTAATTTTTTGGGCAAAAATGACTTTAACCTACAATGTTGTAGGTACTAATGCCTAATAGTAAAATAAATTACTTTAATCTCAATATTATTTATTAGTTAACGATGTCTTTGCTCAGAATCGTTTTTCGTTTGTTCGTTTTGTATTTTAATAATTTATCCACGGCAAGATAGGCTGCAGTTGACCATTCCGTGAATATTACTTTTATGTGTACTTGGTTATACGTCCCTAATCACTATGATATAGAATATAGATATTAGGTGAAAAATAGAAGTTATGTATGTGACACTAAATTAATAGTTATCTATAACTTATAATAACGTTGTATTTGGAAAAAAAAATTACCAGTTATTAATTAAAATTGTATCTTATGACTATTATCAGTTATAAGCTATAACATATATTTCTATAAATTAAACCAGAACATATATATATATATTAAGTACCTTATATAGGTAAGCTCCTATTAATTATAATTATTCTACGAACAGGGACTGGAAAAACGACGACGACGTTTATTTCTCGCGTATTTTATACATTTCTGGTTCGGAACTAAAATATGCGCATACAACACTTGGATAGCACATTTTTCGTGATATTAAATATTTATTTTAATTTTTAAGTCTTAAAAGTAAAATTAAGCCCCAAAAGAATATAAAAACAAACTTACTTTAATTATTGACTCTTTCGGCGGAATCCGTGACGTGTGTGAACTGCGACGCCCATGAGGAAACGCTCCAGATTACAGAACTTAGAATATTGTAATTTATGAAAAATAAAATTATACGAAACGCAGTAAGTTTTTTGCTCATATTTTCTTTGCTTATTGAAATTTTAGAATTTTTAATCGACTGTGTCTTCTGCAACGACTTTGAGATTTGCCATAGATAAATAAATAAATGATATAGATATTATACTAGGTACGTCAATATGATGAATCCACGGATATAATATAATGCAACTTTTTATATCAAAGACTTCCGAATATGTTAATAGTAAAAAGCAATTAAAATATCTATTATTTGTATTTATTTGTTAATAATAATTAAAACTTAAATATTAGCAGTAATCTTGTTCCTTTCACAAAATGTATTTTAATTATTTTTAATTTACATTTACATTTATACGTTTGGCACTTATCCCAAAGTGATCTCTGAATTCAACGATGAATTTAATAGTTACATTCTCGGTTACATTAATTGGATTATAAATTAAAATAAACTACAGTTTCCAGCTTCTACTACAACATTATTTTATATTTTATTTTATGTTTTTAATTTTTTAAATGCAGTCTGCACCTTGTGTTGGTGATTTTACACGTAATATAAAAAAATTGTTTAATCAAATTATTTACACGATTTCAATAAAAAAATATCTATGAAGTAAAACATCCGCATTTCTATTAACTATAAATTCATAATTGTATGAGCTATACATGGTACATATATTTTTCGAAAAAATTATTTAAAAAAACAAGAATAACTCCTATTTTATGTCACGCGGCCACACGGGTTGATCTAGCAACTGACTCTACTGCTACGATAACTGTGCAACTTTTTTTAAACATAATTCGTTTTGAAAACGTCCAGAAAAGAATTTGTTTTAAGACTGTCTGTCTTGATAACAACTAATTGAATTTAAAGTATATTGTTATATTATATTATAATGAAATTAATAATTATAGTAAAATATATAATTGCAAGACATTTAATACCTATATCTATAGCCATCTATAGGGTATAAACTACACTAAAAAAGCTGTAAGTATGCTAATAAAATATATGGGGTGTATAATGTATTTATGTATATAAAAATATAAAATATAAAGATTAATAACATTATATTGTTTTAAATACTTCGCGCAAACCTAAGGTGACACCCGGCGCATATTATAACATGCAAAAAGTTGCGTATTAAACATGGCGTGGTGAAACGAAGACGGTCTCGCGTATTTTATACATTGCGCTTTTGGGATTAAACTTATAAATGCTTCTACGTAACCCAGTTAACAGATTGTCCGTGGCAATAAATATTTAATTTAAGCCTAAAAAGTAAATGTAAAATAGTAATAATATGAAAACAAACTTACGCCTAAGCATTGACTCTTCCGGTGAAACCTAGCTAGAGTGCCGCCGTCGCCGAAGAAACTATCCATCTTCATCTCGCTCTGAACTGAAACTTGAAAGTATCAAAATATATTATGAAAATAACCTGAATACCTGATCATAACGAAATGTGTGAGTTTGTGTTAAAACTTACATTATAATGTATACGGCTCATAACTGTCGGTCTATATCGATGGCTATCAGGGGCGTATATAGGATTTTCTTGAGGAGGGGGATATCAAAATTTTTTAGTGTTGATGCAACCTTTTGTTAGTTACTCCATGTAAGGCTAACAATAAAAACAATACTATTGATTTTAATTTTACTCTGTTTTATTAATTTATAAAATAAACTCTAGTTTTCTGTTTTTTAAGCACAACTCATCAATTACTTCATCTGTTGTAATTTCGACCTCTCTGTGACAAGAAAGCATAGCCAACCCATTAAGTCTAGTCTATAATCACAAAACACATACATTTTTTAATATTTATTTTAAAATTTACGAATTCCTTATCGTTTTCTGTCCGCTGTCGCAATTAGTTTCGTGTTCTACGTATATAACAGTATAATAGGTTAGGTACTAGCGGGTTTTACCCGACTTCTCTCGAATATAGTCCTATTTTAATTTTGTTGTTATTGTTGGGTAATATCACTCGCAGCCCACATGATAACAAAATTATAAGATATAAATAGCAACAGTACTGCAGCTTAAACTTTATACCTAAACTAAAAAAAAAAGGTCAAGGGAGGGGATCTATCCCCCATATCCCCCCCCATAAATACGTCACTGATGGCTATTATTACTTATTTGTTCACTGAAATTATTAAAATTGTTTATCGTCGCCGACGAATGTCGACAATTGACGATTGCCATAGATATTATAAAATATATTATTCCATAGAACTTTATATTATACTAAGTATCTATACAGTCTATTGATAAATATTAAATCGTATGTACTATTACAGAAAGTACTTTGTGATCAGCAATGTACCTATTCTGGTTATCTATTTCAGTTATAGTTCGCATGCCAAATTTAACTGTGCGAAACTGGTCCGCAAGTTTATAGACATTTTATTATTCGAATGCATTATCCCACCAGTTCCTCTAGACACAGTGTTTGAGAAGTTATATTTTTTTGGTACCTAATTAAATTACAATATGAATTATTATAAGTTACCTATGTAGGTACTTGTCCAAAACTCGACTACCGGGATTTAAATAAAAAAATGTGATTTATAGGTAATCTATTGATCTATTATAAAATAGAAATTTAACCTACCAATAATATCACGTTTTATCAAAATCGATTTTAGTTTTTGGTGTAACTTTAAGTCAAATGATCGTAGATAGCTCCTACATAGCATGCAAATATTAAATAAACATAAAATCAAAGTAGGCAAGTCAATGTTTAACCCTGAATAAGTATTGCCAACCAATTCGATATCAACTAAATTAATGTTAATTTAACACACTATAAATATGAAATGACATGGAACTCAATATGAAATAAGTATATATACTTAAAGGTTTAAAAAACCTTTAATCGTCAAGGTTCGTTAATTACTCTTTAAACATTCCTTAATATTGTTTAATATTGAATAGATATTCTTTTAACACCAATCAACAGTTCATATAACTTTTTTCACCTCCAATAAATGTTTGTCAAATATTGAGCAGATCGTCGGTTTTTAACTAAAATATTCTAAAAAATAATTATATAGGTATATTTACAGCAATTTTTATACAATTAATTAATAGAATATTTAATAATTAAAATGTAAACTTAATAATTGCATAAAATTTATCTTTATTATTTCAAAAATATTCAAAATATTTAATGTATTACATATTCAACATATATTGTTAAGCCCTATAACAATATAATAATAGTAAAACATAATGTACCTATACATTTATTTAGAATATAATATAATAGTATATAAATATAGTTGAAATATGATATAACTAAAAGGCAAAACTAGCCTAGCTATATTATATTGTACATAATAATTACAAAATTAAATGATATTCATATAATTTTAGAAAAAAACTATTCAAAATATTAAGTTCATAAAAGAATGATTATTCATGGGGCACCAAGTTATCAATTTTCAAGTCAATACAAAATATTCAACTAGAGTTACAGTACTAATAAAAAAAAAAATTGAAGGGAGGTGTTGGCACCCGCAGGCAAATAGATTTTAGAAAACAAAAAAGAAATTTGGAACAAATTCGACAGTATGAAGCCACATTACATAGTTCAAACTAAAATTTCCCAAAACTTAAACGGAAGAATTTATCAAAATATTTAGTTCATTAAAGAATGATTTTTCATGGGGCTCAAAGTTATCAATTTTCAAGTCAATACAAAATATTCAACTAGAGTAACACTACAAAAAAAAAAAAATTGAAGTGAGGTGTTGACGCCCGCGGGCAAATTGATTTTAGAAAACAAAAAAAAATATTTTAAAAAAAATTTACAATAGAAACACACATTACGAAGTTCAATCTAAAATGCCCCGAAACTTAAACAGAAAAAACTATTCAAATATTTAGTTCCTTAAACAATGAATATTCATGGGGCACCAAGTTATCAATTTTCAAGTCAATACAAAATATTCAAAAAGTGTTACAGTAGTAAAAAAAAAAAATTGAAGGGAGGTGTTAGCGCCCGCAGGCAAATCGATTTTAGAAAACAAAAAAGAAATTTGGAAAAAAGTTTACAGTAGAAACAAACATAACGAAGTTCAAACTAAATTGTCTCGAAACATAAACAGAAAAAACTATTCAAAATATTTAGTTCATTAAAGAATTCATGGGGCTCAAAGTTATCAATTTTCAAGTCAACACAAAATATTCAACTAGAGTTACAGTACTAAAAAAAAAAAATTGAAGGGAGGTGTTGGCGCCCGCAGGCAAATTGATTTTAGAAAACAAAAAAGAAATTTGGAACAAATTCGACAGTATGAAGCCACATTACATAGTTCAAACTAAAATGTCCCGAAACTTAAACAGAAGAATTTATCAAAATATTTAGTTCATTAAAGAATGATTTTTCATGGGGCTCAAAGTTATCAATTTTCAAGTCAATACAAAATATTCAAATAGTGTTACAGTAGTAAAAAAAAAAAATTGAAGGGAGGTGTTAGCGCCCGCAGGCAAATCGATTTTAGAAAACAAAAAAGTATTTGGAAAAAAATTTACAATAGAAACACACATTACGAAGTTCAAACTAAAATGCCCCGAAACTTAAACAGAAAAAACTATTCAAATATTTAGTTCCTTAAACAATGATTATTCATGGGGCACCAAGTTATCAATTTTCAAGTCAATACAAAATATTCAAATAGTGTTACAGTAGTAAAAAAAAAAATTGAAGGGAGGTGTTAGCGCCCGCAGGCAAATCGATTTTAGAAAACAAAAAAGAAATTTGGAAAAAAGTTTACAGTAGAAACAAACATAACGAAGTTCAAACTAAATTGTCTCGAAACATAAACAGAAAAAACTATTCAAAATATTTAGTTCATTAAAGAATTCATGGGGCACCAAGTTATCAATTTTCAAGTCAATACAAAATATTCAACTAGAATTACAGTACTAAAAAAAAAAAATTGAAGGGAGGTGTTGGCGCCCGCAGGCAAATTGATTTTAGAAAACAAAAAAGAAATTTGGAACAAATTCGACAGTATGAAGCCACATTACATAGTTCAAACTAAAATGTCCCAAAACTTAAACAGAAGAATTTATCAAAATATTTAGTTCATTAAAGAATGATTTTTCATGGGGCTCAAAGTTATCAATTTTCAAGTCAATACAAAATATTCAACTAGAGGTACAGTACTAAAAAAAAAAAATTGAAGGGAGGTGTTGGCGCCCGCAGGCAAATTGATTTTAGAAAACAAAAAAGAAATTTGGAACAAATTCGACAGTATGAAGCCACATTACATAGTTCAAACTAAAATGTCCCAAAACTTAAACGGAAGAATTTATCAAAATATTTAGTTCATTAAAGAATGATTTTTCATGGGGCTCAAAGTTATCAATTTTCAAGTCAATACAAAATATTCAACTAGAGTAACACTACTAAAAAAAAAAAATTGAAGGGAGGTGTTGGCGCCCGCGGGCAAATTGATTTTAGAAAACAAAAAAAAATATTTTAAAAAAAATTTACAATAGAAACACACATTACGAAGTTCAAACTAAAATGCCCCGAAACTTAAACAGAAAAAACTATTCAAATATTTAGTTCCTTAAACAATGATTATTCATGGGGCACCAAGTTATCAATTTTCAAGTCAATACAAAATATTTAAATAGTGTTACAGTAGTAAAAAAAAAAAGGTGGTTAAGTGGATGTCGCTCTGCTGTACAGTAGGTTACAAGTGGGTCACTGTAATGGATGGTGTTAAATTTGAATTCAATGATATAATATCATTGTATAAGAAAAACGATTCTGAGCGAAAACGGTCAGTCAGCCTATGATATTACCAAGTATATTTGATGATATTATTGTGAATAAAGTAATTTATATATAACCTATTTACGTGGAGCCTTGTTTTAAATTTTAAATCCTTAGCCATAAAAGTTAAACATTTTATACATTTTTAACCACAAAATAATTAATAAATTATAAATTTGATAAATGTTGTCAAAATTTGAACTTTAAATGCTTATAAAAAAAAATTGTGCCTATGTATTTTTAATATTTTTCAACTGCTATTAGAATGATATATCAGGAGCCTTATATTAAATTTTCACGCTTTTTTACCCAACAAATAAAAATTTATTGTTATTTATAGAAAAAAAAACTAAAAAAATTGAAAACTGACAATGTCCGTAAACAGCTCAAAAAGAGTCAAAATATTTTCAACATTTTATGGTGTATAGAAAATGCTAATATGAACATTCAGTGAAATTTTCAAGTATCTACAGTCATTTGTTTTTTAATTACAATAAAATAAGAAAATTGTTACATGAGAAATCGAGTAAATATCAAATGTTGTAAAAATATAAATTTCAGACGCTCATAAAAATTTAATTTAAGTTTCTTCTAGACATTTTTTTTTTGATAAAGGTAGACAAACTTATGAGTAATCTTATATTACATTTTCAAATCTTAGATTTAAAAAGAAAAATTTTTATGAATTTCAACTCAAAATAATTTGCTATTTTTCGTGATTTTTCCGTATTTTTTCAAGATTTGAACTTTAAACGTGTATAAAAAAAAACTGTGACTAAGGATTTTTAATTTTTTTCATCTGCCTTTGAAACAATAACCTAGGAGCCTTCTATTAAATTTTCAAGCTTTTTTACCCAACAAATAAAATTTTATTGATATTTATAGAAAAAAAATTTAAAAAAACTGAAAACTGACAATGTCCGTAAACAGTTCAAAAAAAGTCAAATTATTTTCAAAATTGTATTGTGTATAGAAAATGCAAATATAAACAACCAGTGAAAATTTCATGCATCTACGGTCATTTGTTTTAGAGTTACACCAATAACCAAAATCGATTTTGTTAAAAATCGATTTTGCGTAAAAATTCCCGTTTTTCCTTAATTTTTCTTTTGTTTTTCACATCGCTTTTGAAAACTACTGGGAAATTAAAATTTTGACCTCCCCAATGCACCAACGATATTCACCTTCCCATCGAACAAGATACTGAAGTCGAAAATCGAAGCATTATTTCGACTACTTATCGTGTACACAGACACAAAAATAAAAAAATAAAAAAAAAAATAAAAAAAAAAATAAAAAAAAAAAAAAAACACATCATTGTAAAATCAATACATTCATCGTTTCACTCAGAATCTAAAACTATTCAAAATATTTAGTTCATTAAAGAATTCATGGGGCACCAAGTTATCAATTTTCAAGTCAATACAAAATATTCAACTAGAATTACAGTACTAAAAAAAAAAAATTGAAGGGAGGTGTTGGCGCCCGCAGGCAAATTGATTTTAGAAAACAAAAAAAAATATTTAAAAAAAAAATTACAATAGAAACACACATTACGAAGTTCAGACTAAAATGCCCCGAAACTTAAACAGAAAAAACTATTCAAATATTTAGTTCCTTAAACAATGATTATTCATGGGGCACCAAGTTATCAATTTTCAAGTCAATACAAAATATTCAAATATTGTTACAGTAATAAAAAAAAAAAATTGAAGGGAGGTGTTGGCGCCCGCAGGCAAATCGATTTTAGGAAACAAAAAATAAATTTGGAAAAAAATTTACAGTAGAAACACTCATTACGAAGTGCAAACTAAAATGCCCCGAAACATAAACAGAAAAAACTATTTAAAATATTTATTTCATTAATGAATGATTATTCATGGCGCACCAGATTGACGATGTTTAAAAAAATTGGCTAGAGTTAAAATAATAAAAAAAAAAATTGAAGGGAGGTGTTGGCGCCCGCAAGCAAATCGATTTTAGAAAACAAAAAAGAAATTTGGAAAAAAGTTTACAGTAGAAACACACATAACGAAGTTCAAACTAAAATGTCCCGAAACATAAACAGAAAAAACTATTCAAAATATTTAGTTCATTAAAGAATTCATGGGGCACCAAGTTATCAATTTTCAAGTCAATACAAAATATTCAACTAGAGTTACAGTACTAAAAAAAAAAAATTGAAGGGAGGTGTTGGCGCCCGCAGGCAAATCGATTTTAGAAAACAAAAAAGAAATTTGGAACAAATTCGACAGTATGAAGCCACATTACATAGTTCAAACTAAAATGTCCCGAAACTTAAACAGAAGAATTTATCAAAATATTTAGTTCATTAAAGAATGATTTTTCATGGGGCTCAAAGTTATCAATTTTCAAGTCAATACAAAATATTCAACTAGAGTTACAGTACTAAAAAAAAAAAATTGAAGGGAGGTGTTGGCGCCCGCAGGCAAATTGATTTTAGAAAACAAAAAAGAAATTTGGAACAAATTCGACAGTATGAAGCCACATTACATAGTTCAAACTAAAATGTCCCAAAACTTAAACGGAAGAATTTATCAAAATATTTAGTTCATTAAAGAATGATTTTTCATGGGGCTCAAAGTTATCAATTTTCAAGTCAATACAAAATATTCAACTAGAGTAACACTACTAAAAAAAAAAAATTGAAGGGAGGTGTTGGCGCCGGCTTGCAAATTGATTTTAGAAAACAAAAAAAAATATTTTAAAAAAAATTTACAATAGAAACTCACATTACGAAGTTCAAACTAAAATGCCCCGAAACTTAAACAGAAAAAACTATTCAAATATTTAGTTTCTTAAACAATGATTATTCATGGGGCACCAAGTTATCAATTTTCAAGTCAATACAAAATATTCAAATAGTGTTACAGTAGTAAAAAAAAAAAATTGACGGGAGGTGTTAGCGCCCGCAGGCAAATCGATTTTAGAAAACAAAAAAGAAATTTGGAAAAAAGTTTACAGTAGAAACACTCATTACGAAGTGCAAACTAAAATGCCCCGAAACATAAACAGAAAAAACTATTTAAAATATTTATTTCATTAATGAATGATTATTCATGGCGCACCAGATTGACGATGTTTAAAAAAATTGGCTAGAGTTAAAATAATAAAAAAAAAAATTGAAGGGAGGTGTTGGCGCCCGCAGGCAAATTGATTTTAGAAAACAAAAAAGAAATTTGGAAAAAAGTTTACAGTAGAAACACACATAACGAAGTTCAAACTAAAATGTCCCGAAACATAAACAGAAAAAACTATTCAAAATATTTAGTTCATTAAAGAAATCATGGGGCACCAAGTTATCAATTTTCAAGTCAATACAAAATATTCAACTAGAGTTACAGTACTAAAAAAAAAAATTGAAGGGAGGTGTTGGCGCCCGCAGGCAAATTGATTTTAGAAAACAAAAAAGAAATTTGGAAAAAAGTTTACAGTAGAAACACACATAACGAAGTTCAAACTAAAATGTCCCGAAACATAAACAGAAAAAACTATTCAAAATATTTAGTTCATTAAAGAATTCATGGGGCACCAAGTTATCAATTTTAAAGTCAATACAAAATATTCAACTAGAGTTACATAACTCAAAAAAAAAATTGAAGGAAAGTGTTGGCGCCCGCAGGCAAATCGATTTTAGAAAACAAAAAAGAAATTTGGAACAAATTCGACAGTATGAAGCCACATTACATAGTTCAAACTAAAATGTCCCGAAACTTAAACAGAAGAATTTATCAAAATATTTAGTTCATTAAAGAATGATTTTTCATGGGGCTCAAAGTTATCAATTTTCAAGTCAATACAAAATATTCAAATAGTGTTACAGTAGTAAAAAAAAAAAATTGAAGGGAGGTGTTAGCGCCCGCAGGCAAATCGATTTTAGAAAACAAAAAAGAAATTTGGAACAAATTCGACAGTATGAAGCCACATTACATAGTTCAAACTAAAATGTCCCAAAACTTAAACGGAAGAATTTATCAAAATATTTAGTTCATTAAAGAATGATTTTTCATGGGGCTCAAAGTTATCAATTTTCAAGTCAATACAAAATATTCAAATAGTGTTACAGTAGTAAAAAAAAAAAATTGAAGGGAGGTGTTAGCGCCCGCAGGCAAATCGATTTTAGAAAACAAAAAAGAAATTTGGAAAAAAGTTTACAGTAGAAACAAACATAACGAAGTTCAAACTAAATTGTCTCGAAACATAAACAGAAAAAACTATTCAAAATATTTAGTTCATTAAAGAATTCATGGGGCACCAAGTTATCAATTTTCAAGTCAATACAAAATATTCAACTAGAATTACAGTACTAAAAAAAAAAAATTGAAGGGAGGTGTTGGCGCCCGCAGGCAAATTGATTTTAGAAAACAAAAAAAAATATTTAAAAAAAAATTTACAATAGAAACACACATTACGAAGTTCAGACTAAAATGCCCCGAAACTTAAACAGAAAAAACTATTTAAAATATTTAGTTCATTAAAGAATTCATGGGGCACCAAGTTATCAATTTTAAAGTCAATACAAAATATTCAACTAGAGTTACATAACTCAAAAAAAAAATTGAAGGAAAGTGTTGGCGCCCGCAGGCAAATCGATTTTAGAAAACAAAAAAGAAATTTGGAACAAATTCGACAGTATGAAGCCACATTACATAGTTCAAACTAAAATGTCCCGAAACTTAAACAGAAGAATTTATCAAAATATTTAGTTCATTAAAGAATGATTTTTCATGGGGCTCAAAGTTATCAATTTTCAAGTCAATACAAAATATTCAACTAGAGGTACAGTACTAAAAAAAAAAAATTGAAGGGAGGTGTTGGGGCCCGCAGGCAAATTGATTTTAGAAAATAAAAAAGAAATTTGGAACAAATTCGACAGTATGAAGCCACATTACATAGTTCAAACTAAAATGTCCCAAAACTTAAACGGAAGAATTTATCAAAATATTTAGTTCATTAAAGAATGATTTTTCATGGGGCTCAAAGTTATCAATTTTCAAGTCAATACAAAATATTCAAATAGTGTTACAGTAGTAAAAAAAAAAAATTGAAGGGAGGTGTTAGCGCCCGCAGGCAAATCGATTTTAGAAAACAAAAAAGAAATTTGGAAAAAAGTTTACAGTAGAAACAAACATAACGAAGTTCAAACTAAATTGTCTCGAAACATAAACAGAAAAAACTATTCAAAATATTTAGTTCATTAAAGAATTCATGGGGCATCAAGTTATCAATTTTCAAGTCAATACAAAATATTCAACTAGAATTACAGTACTAAAAAAAAAAAATTGAAGGGAGGTGTTGGCGCCCGCAGGCAAATTGATTTTAGAAAACAAAAAAAAATATTTAAAAAAAAATTTACAATAGAAACACACATTACGAAGTTCAGACTAAAATGCCCCGAAACTTAAACAGAAAAAACTATTTAAAATATTTAGTTCATTAAAGAATGATTATTCATGGCGCACCAGATTAACAATGTTTAAAAAAATTGGCTAGAGTTAAAATAATAAAAAAAAAAAATTGAAGGGAGTTGTTGGCGCCCGCAGGCAAATAGATTTTAGAAAACAAAAAAGAAATTTGGAACAAATTTGACAGTATGAAGCCACATTACATAGTTCAAACTAAAATGTCCCGAAACTTAAACAGAAGAATCTATCAAAATATTTAGTTCATTAAAGAATGATTATTCATGGGGTTCCACCAAGTTGTCAATTTTAAAGTCAATTGAATCAAAAAATTGAAGGAGGGAGCCTGCAGGCAAATTAATTTTAGAAAACAAAAAAAAAAATGTGGAAAAAATTTTACTTTAGGAACACTCTTTAGAAGTACACGGGTACTCAGCGTACTCCCAGGTATAGCCGGTTAATCTTGAAAAATATTTATACAAAAAAATCTACTAGAGTTCAATGAATTGAAAAAAAAATTGTTTGAGAAATCTGTGTGAAATAACACTAAAGAAAAGAATACGCTGGAAGTTAAATATTGCAATACATATTAACTACTATCCAAAAACTAGGTATTGTTTACATTATAATAATACGAACAGTTATTATGATCAGAGGTGTATCACCGTAATATAAGTATTAGAAAATGTATAAAAACGAATGTAATTTATAAAGGATGCAAAAAAATTAAATCAGAAAAAGGTCCTGCACGGACTCTATTATGTGATTGTAATTTATGAAGGACATAAAATAATGTTTAATTTAAAATAATATTGTGTTTGGCTGGGTCTACAGTCAATATTAAATAACAAACTATAAAGACTAAATGCAAATAAAAACATAATCAGATATCTGTTTTAGTCTTTGTAAATATGTGCGGAAAAAAATTAGATTTAGTACAATGTAAAAAAACGTGGAAAGAAAACCCTGAGAATTCTTTGACAGTAGGATAATAAAACACAATACTATATATTAAATTAAAACTATTGATGTTATACATTTTCTATTTACAAAAGCTCATAAGTATTGAAAACCTTATAAAATCCTAAAAAAATTATATTTTGTTATATTTTAAAATACATTTTATAATTTGTTGTGTTAAAAAAATCATTATTTAATGTTGGCTGTATTTAAGTTTTTAATAACTATACTGGTACAACTCTAGCTGACAGTCTTTAAGACCGTGTTAAAAACTATAATAATTAGTTAACGTCTTATTTACTGTCCTATCCTAACCTAACCTAACATAACCAAATTAATAATATTTAAATATTTTCTTTCATTGTTATGTTTATAATATCGAATACCTTTATAGTTAGTAGGAAAAGATCATCGCAAAGCTCACGACCAGTGATTGTAGTCGTCTATCATTACCATAGCTTCAACTAACCTTAGGTTTCCCAAACTAGCTTCTTATGACTAATTACATTAGGACACTTTGAATAAAAAGTTCCTGAGTTGCAGGTTGCCGAACTTATAAGTGATTGATAATCAAGTTGATCCTTAGATTGTTGACACCTTAGTTCCCCTCGAAGACCGCTGGTAAGACTATTATGTCCTATCCATTATGTTATATCTATATTATCTATGATGGAGCCATACCCAGCTCACTCGTGTAAACAATTTGAAGCACATAAAAGAGATTAATAAAAGTCTCTATTAATGATAATATGAAATCCCAGACCTGTCCCCCATATTCTGATATTAAGAGCCCAGCCCACCTTCATATTCTCTATGCAAAAAGTAAATTTAAGACAAATTTGTAAATCAATGCACAGTCTCTCTATTGTACTAATATTTGTGATTTCATTAATTTTCAGTATTTTGTATAATTAGTAATAATTAGTAAACCTAACCTACTGAGGCAACCTTGAGGCATTTCCTTTTAGGAAATTAATTAAATCCTCAAACATAACTCTTAATTCAAGAGTTTGTAACTAATACAATCGTAATATAATATTAGTATAGTACATTTCGTAATATTTTTTTATAATATTTACTGTTAGTGAAATATTAAGTTTGTATTTCTAATATAATATATGTTATGATATTTATGGATGACACTTGCACCATGGCCCCTCGATATAGTAATGTGGCGACCCGGCACATCTCTTTTAGATAAATGACTAAATACTTAATCAAGTCTTCCAATTTACTAAACATTTATGTTTTGTAGATAATTTGAAGAAAAATTTAAAATTGAAGAGAGACTGTGTGAATTAACAAAATTTGTGGTATGAAAGGTTTATTTGAACACCTGTTATAATGTATTATATTGAACTTAAGTTAATTTTTTATAATGTACTATAGTAAACATTTGAACGTTTATTACAATATACGTATATTATATAACTAGATTTCAAGTATGATTTTTTTTAGTTTTTTTTTTTGATAGTTACCTACCTACTACAAAACAAGACACTTTATTTTTATATTTTGAAGCAATATTATATGTTTTGGATTATTTAGATCTATGTAAACTAAATTTCAGACCCATAGTTTAGTATTTAAAGTTTGTATGATCAAAGTCGTGGAACCAAATTTTATCAGACTCTACTAGAATGTTGTAGTTAAATTAAACTATAATATAGTTATGTGGAATAACAGTACCTAACCCACCGTTACCAATATGCGTTTTTTTCTGGTTAGTTAATATAATTGCATGTTTTCATGATTTCTTTGTATTTATGCTTTTTTTCTTAAAATGTTTTTATATTTTCGGTTCATCCGTTACCTATCTACCAAGTGTGTAAATAAAGAATTTTTTTTGTAAACCAATTTGAATTATTATTTATTAATTTAAAAAAAATTTAATAAAAACGTTTTCATTAAGTATTTTTTTGAATATTTTATTATTTTTAATATTTTTGAATATTTCAGTGCATATATTTGCCTGTTTTTAGTGCATACATGCAGGCAAATATTTAACACTTAAGAGGATGTCAGATTTTTAGCGCACCATTTATTTCTCTCTCCGACCCACGCACAATCATTTTAGTGTTTTCTTAATCGTACATTTGGTATGCTACGCGTGGGTCAAAGATGGAAAACAAATAGTGCGCTGACATCCCCACCAGCAACACGAGTGAGCTGGGTATGGCTCCATCATAGATAATAGAGATATGGATAGGACATAATATCAGCGGTCTTCGTCCTTCGAGGGGAACAATTGAGGCCAAATAAAGTATACTCATATCGAGTATCGACTATCAATATAAAGGAGCCTCAATTGCCTTCCCCTCCGGGAACGCGGCCTCAAATGTATTTAACATAGGCGTGGACTATCCATGGTGTCAACAATTAGAGGATCAACTTGATAATCAAACACTTAAGTTCGGCAACCTGCAGCAACTCAGGATCTTTTTATTCTGAAAAGTGTCCTAATGAGTCATAAGAAGGTTAGTTAGGTAAACCTATGGTTAGTTGAAGCTAGTGGCCTTTGCAATTCAAGATCTTTTCCTACGTATTCGGCATTGTTAACATAACTATTCTACCTTTACACTTTTTCTTCCCCCGTCTCTCACAGCTATATACAGGTTCAGCCATTCTCATTCCACACCTCCATGATCGGTATTCTGTCCATCCGTCTCTTCTTCAGTCTTCTCGCCCCTCATTTCCCACCTAAATTAACTAACTTCTATAGCCACTCTCACTATCTTTTATCAT
Organism: Metopolophium dirhodum; assembly: GCF_019925205.1. Classification (NCBI taxonomy): domain Eukaryota; kingdom Metazoa; phylum Arthropoda; class Insecta; order Hemiptera; family Aphididae; genus Metopolophium; species Metopolophium dirhodum. The sequence continues at coordinate 29,161,924 of NC_083561.1, read as the reverse complement.
ACAGTGACCGAACCACCTAAACCTATTCTCTCTTGTTTTCACTACAATATGTACACTAACCTACACTACCCTTAATTAATTAATTTCTTATTCTATCCTCTTTTGTACCTTAACACCTAACTTATTATTCTCATATCTGCTACCCTCACTCCACTTACCTACCCTAACCTTACATTTCTTTTTCATCTTTCCCTTTCATACACCATACATTCTGAAATCCTGTTGACCCATTTCCTTATCTTCGCCATATTACACACTACCTAATTCCTATTCACCCAGTCTCTAGTTACCTACAAGTAATCGTACTTGATTATCGGTGAAAATATTTAAATATCATTGAGCGAATTCCCTACTCGAAAGAATTACTTAAAAAAATATCATACCTCCCAATTTTCTAATTTTTAACACGACTTTATTGATAGCCGGAATAGTGTTATACCAGTATAATTACAATAGAAATATTGAAAAATTTCAGGCAATACATCCTTTGATCAATTAACAATAATAAAAAAAAACCTACTGAGAAATAAGAAAATACAAACCCCGTGACGGAATCAAAATCTGCTATAGATATTATATAAACCTACCAATAAATACCTAATATTAATTTTTATTACACAGAGTTTGTATTTTTAAATGTTGTATTCAAGGATTTATTAGTTTTATTTTTATACCTAACAAAAATTACATTTATTCACAAGTCAGTTATCAACTAGAACTCGACTACGAGTAAGACAGCGTTTGGATTGTTCGGACTAGGTACTTGTGCAATACTCGACTACCACAATTTAAATTAAAGAATGTGATATACCTAGGTAACCTATCGATCGATTCTAAAACAGAAACTTAGCCTAGGTACAAATAATATCATAATATCAAATAGTGAAATGTGAAAATTTGAAGAAAATTTCTTATAGGTATATCCCGTAAAACCCCCAAAATAAAACGTACGTTTGAGGTGTTCTCTTAAAACCCAAATGTTTAATACCCGTATGCGTAGAAAATGTATGTTTCACATTTAACGAAAACTAAAACTATCGTGACGGAACTGAATTACGAAGAACGTATAAAACAAAAATAATCGTCACCAAGTGGTAGGTATAATCTGCTATATGTACTTACAGATCATATTAAATAACATTAATCATTATGTACCTATTTTCTTATTTTATTAGGTAGGTATAAAAACCTACCTTATTCCTACTTATACAAGCATTGCCTAATCATTGATTTCAAATTATAAAAATTATTCTACTATAACAATAAATTAACAGTTGTAGGCAAAGTATTATAATTTAAGGTATTTTTCATAATATCTTAATTTTTGAACACCTAAAACAACTGGATTTTAAAAACTACTCTACGCCTAGCGGGTATGTAAGTTTGTCTGACAATAAAATATATTTACATTAAGTCTACGGCGTCAACAGAGTAAAAGGACAAAACTTACGTAATTATTTATTCTTCCAGCGAAACGCGTTCCCTTCGAGTGTATAATATTGTCTAGTGTCAGAGCTGTGCATCTCCGCCAAGGAAAATGCATATCTTCGATCCAAAAGTTCAGTCTGGAAGTATTGAGATTAATGACATTTATAAAAATAGGCACCTAGTTTAATAACCAGAATGGAACGAAATATGTGAGTACGTATTGGAATCGCTGTTCGTCTCAGACGATTGTCATTTGCCATAGATTATTTATAATTATAACCTAACCGTCCTAATCATAGAAAATATAAATATGGCCCTAACCGATGGATGATGGATATTTTTACATTATCTTCAAAAAAACATTTATTTGTTTCTACTAGACGCAAATGCGGTAAATTGAATTCAAATTTATAATATAGATAACGGTTTTTTACTTGGTAACCATTTATTTATTACTTGGTTTATTAACTAATTCTAATTGATATAAAATAGTAATTAAATAAAATAGTTTCATTGATCCCAATACTTAAAAATAATGTTTCAAATAAAATAATAAAAAGAATTTAAGAAATACCTAATAATTAATATGTATTTAGTATTACCTAAATAACAAAATAACTAAATAAATTCGTGTTTCTTTTTAAACATTTTCACGCCTCCTCTCTTACGAAATTGTGTCAATTCTCCTTAGAGTAGCATAGGAGGTTATGAACACTTGAAATTGTGCATGTTAAAAAATCAGCCATATCCTCCTCCCCCCCCCCTTGACAAAATCATTTGACTCATTTAGCTACTTTTTGAATTAAGAACGTTACATTGAACATACAAAACTGTACCTACCTACATAATAGTTATCAACCTATTAACCCATCAATAATATTATATTTTTTATTGTGTACACTAATCGATTGGTAAATACAATATAACGTTAAGTTATAAATAAGACGTGGATTTAAATGCATTAAAAACAAGAAAAATGCCTTAAAATATTTGACTTCAACCCATATAAATGTTCTAATTTCATTTTTCAATTCGTTGATAATATATAAAACGAATTCTTTGCTTGGAAAGCAATGTCATAGAAAATTCAGAACATGCAGTTTATATTTAAATCCGTGGCCTAATTATAAATAATAATTTCTGATGCATTGATGCTGAAGAGTGAGAGGGGTGGACAATCAGCCGTACCGAAATCGAACATCTTAAACACTTAATATAAACAATTTTTCACACACGCGTCATGGTATGAAAATAAAAAATATTTATAATTCATATTTATACCGATTTTCTATCGATTTATGCCGATCTTCTATATTAATAATAATTATAAATATATAGCAATAACAAATCATTTTTGAATAGCGGCCCACCGGGAAAGTTCCCAGTATCCCGCCGGCTCAGTCCGCCCCTGGTTCATATTGTAACCAAAAAATCAATTATAAACACAGTTACTTTTTACCGATATTATAAGTTAAAATTTGGACGAAATTACATATTAAAACCAAGAAGAACGATTATAGTTATTTTGTTGTAATTTAAAAATAGTAGGTATTCGCGGATTTATGAAACTTTTAGAGTATATTATTATAATTTATATACAAGGTGACACTTTCAAATGTAATTTTTTGGGCAAAAATGACTTTAACCTACAATGTTGTAGGTACTAATGCCTAATAGTAAAATAAATTACTTTAATCTCAATATTATTTATTAGTTAACGATGTCTTTGCTCAGAATCGTTTTTCGTTTGTTCGTTTTGTATTTTAATAATTTATCCACGGCAAGATAGGCTGCAGTTGACCATTCCGTGAATATTACTTTTATGTGTACTTGGTTATACGTCCCTAATCACTATGATATAGAATATAGATATTAGGTGAAAAATAGAAGTTATGTATGTGACACTAAATTAATAGTTATCTATAACTTATAATAACGTTGTATTTGGAAAAAAAAATTACCAGTTATTAATTAAAATTGTATCTTATGACTATTATCAGTTATAAGCTATAACATATATTTCTATAAATTAAACCAGAACATATATATATATATTAAGTACCTTATATAGGTAAGCTCCTATTAATTATAATTATTCTACGAACAGGGACTGGAAAAACGACGACGACGTTTATTTCTCGCGTATTTTATACATTTCTGGTTCGGAACTAAAATATGCGCATACAACACTTGGATAGCACATTTTTCGTGATATTAAATATTTATTTTAATTTTTAAGTCTTAAAAGTAAAATTAAGCCCCAAAAGAATATAAAAACAAACTTACTTTAATTATTGACTCTTTCGGCGGAATCCGTGACGTGTGTGAACTGCGACGCCCATGAGGAAACGCTCCAGATTACAGAACTTAGAATATTGTAATTTATGAAAAATAAAATTATACGAAACGCAGTAAGTTTTTTGCTCATATTTTCTTTGCTTATTGAAATTTTAGAATTTTTAATCGACTGTGTCTTCTGCAACGACTTTGAGATTTGCCATAGATAAATAAATAAATGATATAGATATTATACTAGGTACGTCAATATGATGAATCCACGGATATAATATAATGCAACTTTTTATATCAAAGACTTCCGAATATGTTAATAGTAAAAAGCAATTAAAATATCTATTATTTGTATTTATTTGTTAATAATAATTAAAACTTAAATATTAGCAGTAATCTTGTTCCTTTCACAAAATGTATTTTAATTATTTTTAATTTACATTTACATTTATACGTTTGGCACTTATCCCAAAGTGATCTCTGAATTCAACGATGAATTTAATAGTTACATTCTCGGTTACATTAATTGGATTATAAATTAAAATAAACTACAGTTTCCAGCTTCTACTACAACATTATTTTATATTTTATTTTATGTTTTTAATTTTTTAAATGCAGTCTGCACCTTGTGTTGGTGATTTTACACGTAATATAAAAAAATTGTTTAATCAAATTATTTACACGATTTCAATAAAAAAATATCTATGAAGTAAAACATCCGCATTTCTATTAACTATAAATTCATAATTGTATGAGCTATACATGGTACATATATTTTTCGAAAAAATTATTTAAAAAAACAAGAATAACTCCTATTTTATGTCACGCGGCCACACGGGTTGATCTAGCAACTGACTCTACTGCTACGATAACTGTGCAACTTTTTTTAAACATAATTCGTTTTGAAAACGTCCAGAAAAGAATTTGTTTTAAGACTGTCTGTCTTGATAACAACTAATTGAATTTAAAGTATATTGTTATATTATATTATAATGAAATTAATAATTATAGTAAAATATATAATTGCAAGACATTTAATACCTATATCTATAGCCATCTATAGGGTATAAACTACACTAAAAAAGCTGTAAGTATGCTAATAAAATATATGGGGTGTATAATGTATTTATGTATATAAAAATATAAAATATAAAGATTAATAACATTATATTGTTTTAAATACTTCGCGCAAACCTAAGGTGACACCCGGCGCATATTATAACATGCAAAAAGTTGCGTATTAAACATGGCGTGGTGAAACGAAGACGGTCTCGCGTATTTTATACATTGCGCTTTTGGGATTAAACTTATAAATGCTTCTACGTAACCCAGTTAACAGATTGTCCGTGGCAATAAATATTTAATTTAAGCCTAAAAAGTAAATGTAAAATAGTAATAATATGAAAACAAACTTACGCCTAAGCATTGACTCTTCCGGTGAAACCTAGCTAGAGTGCCGCCGTCGCCGAAGAAACTATCCATCTTCATCTCGCTCTGAACTGAAACTTGAAAGTATCAAAATATATTATGAAAATAACCTGAATACCTGATCATAACGAAATGTGTGAGTTTGTGTTAAAACTTACATTATAATGTATACGGCTCATAACTGTCGGTCTATATCGATGGCTATTATTACTTATTTGTTCACTGAAATTATTAAAATTGTTTATCGTCGCCGACGAATGTCGACAATTGACGATTGCCATAGATATTATAAAATATATTATTCCATAGAACTTTATATTATACTAAGTATCTATACAGTCTATTGATAAATATTAAATCGTATGTACTATTACAGAAAGTACTTTGTGATCAGCAATGTACCTATTCTGGTTATCTATTTCAGTTATAGTTCGCATGCCAAATTTAACTGTGCGAAACTGGTCCGCAAGTTTATAGACATTTTATTATTCGAATGCATTATCCCACCAGTTCCTCTAGACACAGTGTTTGAGAAGTTATATTTTTTTGGTACCTAATTAAATTACAATATGAATTATTATAAGTTACCTATGTAGGTACTTGTCCAAAACTCGACTACCGGGATTTAAATAAAAAAATGTGATTTATAGGTAATCTATTGATCTATTATAAAATAGAAATTTAACCTACCAATAATATCACGTTTTATCAAAATCGATTTTAGTTTTTGGTGTAACTTTAAGTCAAATGATCGTAGATAGCTCCTACATAGCATGCAAATATTAAATAAACATAAAATCAAAGTAGGCAAGTCAATGTTTAACCCTGAATAAGTATTGCCAACCAATTCGATATCAACTAAATTAATGTTAATTTAACACACTATAAATATGAAATGACATGGAACTCAATATGAAATAAGTATATATACTTAAAGGTTTAAAAAACCTTTAATCGTCAAGGTTCGTTAAGTACTCTTTAAACATTCTTTAATATTGTATAATATTGAATAGATATTCTTTTAACACCAATCAACCGTTCATATAACTTTTTTCACCTCCGGTAAATGTTTGTCGAATATTGAGCAGATCGTCGGTTTTTAACTAAAATATTCTAAAAAATAATTATATGGGTATATTTACAGCAATTTTTATACAATTAATTAATAGAATATTTAATAATTAAAATGTAAACTTAATAATTGCATAAAATTTATCTTTATTATTTCAAAAATATTCAAATTATCTAATGTATTACATAGGTATTCAACATATATTGTTAGGCCCTATAACAATATAATAATAGTAAAACATAATGTACCTATACATTTATTTAGAATATAATATAATAATATATATAGTTGAAATATGATATAACTAAAAGGCAAACCTAGCCTAGCTATATTATATTGTACATAATAATTACAAAATTAAATGATATTCATATTCAATGAAACATTTCTTTTTTCTTTTTTATGTTGAATGGTGCTTGAATGAGATAATACTTAATGTATTTTTCAATTTCATCGGTCGATGATTCATTATTCAATCGTTTAATTGATTTAACAGCATCTGGACAATAAAACAAATAACAATAATAATTATAAAAACAAAAATTAATAATTGCATTTTAATGGTAGAAGGCATATTATTATAATATATTAAACACATATTCATATTCCATCCATTAAACTCATATAGACCGGCATATATTACATTTATATGTATAATTATTATTTTAGATAATATAATATATCAAATATATAGGATTAAATTGCTTGAATCAAAGAAAAAGTATTAAATCATAATTATAGCATTATTAAAATAGTTGTTTTGGAATTAAACATTTTGTATGTGAATATTAGTAATTATTAACTTCCATAAATAAATTATTGACTAAAATATATAATGAAAGTTATTAGTTTAAAAAGGTAGCTGTTATATAAGACTTTAAGAGTATAACAAATTCCTAGTTATATTATATACTACCAGTTATTCATAATATTATAATATAATAGATAAAGAGAAGTAATAGAAGAATTTATGAGTGCATATTACGTAAAAATAAATAATATATTTACAAAATATATAACTTTTGAAATTGATAGATTTGCAAAACATTTTTTTTTATTTGCTCTGCCATTAAAAGAATATAAGGCTAAGATGTTGTCAGTGAACAAATATCCCATGATTCTTTTGACCATGACTTTGATACTTTTTCCACCAAGTCTCCAGCTAACTGTTTAGTCTAAAATGTAATAAAAAAAAAAAATTAAGTTTAATGTCATAAAATATTAAACCTTCCATATAGTACTATAAGTATGTATATTATTATAATACAGTAATTATATCTATAGTAAAAATATATTTACATGTTACCTAAGTTAAGGCCTTACTAAAATAATGTAGAATAGGAATAATAAGATATTAATAACCATTTAATAATTTGAATTTGATAAAAAATATATAGATTTAATGTAATATGTATTTAATGTTACTAAGTCAAATCATTTTATTCTTTAGTAAAAACTTTTAATTTTAACCTTTAAAATCATTCAATAAATAAAAGCTATACATATTTCTGTAACACAGAAGTCAACTAACGCAAGTCCATTTTTTCAAATATTGAGTCAGTTCTATTGTTGGAATATTCTTTCTGTGATCTGTTTAATTGTATTTTAACGTAAGTCCAATTAACAATAAATTTATAGATAGTAAGAAGTATACTAACTTAAGTCCTAAACTATGATAGAAGTATAGAAACGTACGTCTAGAGTGATACATAAGAAAAGTAAAGCGAAATAATATTTTTGAAATATACAATTGTAAGTGCATTGCAATACAAACATTTTTGTATTGTCTCTCCAGTAAAAATGTCATTTTTGTGACTTGCGTTACATGACTTCTGTGGTACAGATTTATTTAACGAGTATTTAATTACATAAAAATGATTTATCATAATTAAAACTAGGCATGAATGCATAATGAAAATATGTTTCACAATAGGTATATAGTTGTTATACGTTTTGTAAACATTAAAATACATTTGTAATCGATTTAGTCTAAATAATTGAACTTGAAACATTGTTTCAAAAACCATTAATTTAAGAAAAAAATTGTCTATATTTTATGAAGTCTAATTATAAATGAAATTACTTACCAATGATGCATGGTATTTCTTATCTGTTCTTCTATATTGTCTAATGTATCTTCTTCATCAATTGGTAATAAGCAGTCCAAATTAGAATATTCTAATGTAAGATCATTAGATTCTTCAACATTATAATTGTGTGAAATCTGCCTTTCGACAACCAATGTCAATTTTTCATTGATGTTTCTAATGCTGTGTTTCAATACTAAAAGATTGTATAAAATGAGTTCCTTAAATTGATCTTCTGAAATTATATATTATACATCATAATTAAAACATTTAAAAATAAAACATTAGAAGGTTAATATTTTTACATACCTGAAGAATTTTTTAATTTATTAGGTTTTGGAGGCATTTTTTGTTTATTTTCTAATACTGCAACATAATATAAGAAAATACAATAAGTAAGTAACATAATCCTAGTAAATTGTAATCATTGAACAGTTATAATTATATATTATAATTATATTATATTTTTAAACTAACAAGTAGTCAACGGTTGGCTTAAGTTATCTGGTCTAAATAATTGCTTGGATACCGCAGATCTCGCCGCAGATGCTTGTGCTATATTAGAAATACAAATTAATATGTAATGCTTTTCTTGTTATATAGGTATAGTACAATTTTGAAAAACACTATTAATAATTTTACCATATGTTTGTAATGGTGAATACTTCTGAACAGTAGTAGGAGATATTTCTTGTGAAAGAGCTATAAAAACAAAAATTAGTGTAAAACGTTTGTAAGACTATATATCAGCGTATTATATACTAGCCTTAAAATCATATTATTTATATATACTAACAATGGTATTTAGTCATTTTCATAAGAGGTGCTGATTTAATTTTTTTCTCTGTGTTTTGAGTGTAATTTAAAATATTTTTAATTTTTTATATGATAGAAAAATTGCATTTTAATAGAACTAATTATTAGGTATACATACGTGATTGAAAAGTTTCAGGAGATGGATATACTTTTCTAGGAGATTCAGATAAATTTCTCTTTTTGTTTTTTTCTGCTCTTGCCAAATTATTAGGAGAAAGTACAAAATGTTTATTTCTTCTATAAGGTGACACATTTTTCACCATGCAGAAATTATCATCAACTGTAAACGGAAATATAATTAAAATTTTTTTTTGTGAAACAATTTGGACAACTATAATGAAATTATTCAAGTAACTAATATTCTACAAGTATATTACATAATTCCCCCAAAAACATGATTAGAATAAAATAGTATTATAATATATATAATATATTATAGGTAGGTGCATACTAGATTCAAAAACTGGAGTTTGATGGTGATTTTACAAGCATATCATCAACACAAGCTGTAAAAAAATATGTTTCATTAGAAATGAATATAGAGAACATAAAATTAAATATACTATATTAATAAATCATTGAAAACTTACATTTCTTAGACAGACAATTAATGTTATTTGTACTGGAATTATTATCACCTACAATAAAGATTTTTATCAATTTTGAAGTACAATAAATTTGAGGTAGGTATAGTTATTATAATTATATATATTTACTTACCAGAATCATAAGCTGGTAATTCATAATTATTGTCATCGCTATCAGTTTCAATGTCTACAAAAATAAAATAAAAATAATACACATTTTATAAACATAAGTTAATAATTGTGTAAAGTACTATTAATAATACAATTTTTTTCCAATATTAATTAAATTATTAAAGAAGGTATACTATACATAATATAACCATCTTACCTGATTTGTCAGCGCCATATCCCGTTTTTTTATTATTACTGCAATTATTACCTGATTTTGATTTTTTTCCATTATTTGTATTTTTTATTTTAGAATAATTGTCATCTTCAGTAGATGATAAATCCGAAGTGATCAATTATTTTTTGCATTTCGTTCGAGCAACAAGAAACGATTCTAAAATGTATATCAAAATAATTATAGGTTATATTATTATACAATGTAGTTATTGTTTTGTAAAAAAAAATATAAGCTTACAAATATTTGTAGACAATGCCCTAGCTTTGAACCCTCTAGTATTTGGTATACATTGGTTTTTAATAAAACGTTTCACATGGGTCTTAGGCCAAGCACATGTATCATCTTTAAACCATGTGCTAGGTACTACCTCTACTCCATTATCTTTAAAGAAGTGAATAACCGACCATGTCATATTGAATATTGTAAACAAAAGTAAATGTCAATCAAACGATTATATTAAAATTAAATGCATTGAATTCCAAATTACCGACATCAGTACGCACTATTATAACAATTAACAATGTGAGTACACGAATAACAATTTATAGAGTAAGTACGTGATAATATTGAACCGTGATTCACTGGCGTCGATTATCGAAGCGAGTTAAGAAAACACGTTGAGCAATAAGCCGTTAAGGTTTTACAACAAAATTTTCTATGACGCCATGACACCCATGACAGAAAACTATTAAAGTAAACGAGCTGAGTAGCCGACCTCGCGTCCCGTACCACGCCTATATGGCAGTACCGTTTACGAATACGGGTAAACAAGGTTATAACATCAAGTCGGTTACTAGCTCGTTTCCTAGGTTTAGACTTCAGATCATAGGTAAACGTTAACACAATGTAAATAACTGGTTATGTAAATGATTTTATACTTAGCGTAGTTATTAATATAAAAAAGAATTAAACGTTTATGTTATACATTTGTTAAGTAATTAATCTTTCAAATAGGTATAGTGTATATTATGATTGTTATTTATAACGTTTACCTAATACCTATTGTTTTTAAAATTTCATTTAAAATTATAATATCAGTATTAATAAGTATACAGAAATTATTATATTAAGAAATTCTGTACACTATAATAATATATTTAGGATGATTATAAAAATTATTTTCCTGCCTTATCTTTAATTTTAAATGAAGTTTGAATAAGAACGTACTTAATAACCTGATCAATTTCATTAGCTGCGTTATCAGCATTGGCAAATTTTTTGATTGTAAGGACAGAATCTAAAAAATTAAAATTCTAAAAATTAATTAATTAATACAAAATCAAAATTACTATATTGTTATTTAAGTTTAACTTACCAAAAATAATTTTATTTAGAAGCAATTTCTCAAATGGTAGTTTTTTGTTACCACGACCACTATATGAAAATTCACATAATATTTCTAGTATAAATAATATAGCCATTATTCTTTTTGCCATAATTTTTATTGACTTTCCTCCCACAGATGATAAACGTTTAATCTATGACAATAAAAATATATAACTTATTTAATAACAGTTCATACACGTATGAAATTCTTAAAAATCTTTACCATCTGACACCGATAATGTTTATTTTTAGACAAATCATTTTCTATTTCTTCCAACTGTTCCTGAGTTTTGATTGGTAATTTATTATCTATATCACCAGTGTCATATATACTCAAATCCTTAGTTTTTGTCAAGTTGGTTTCCTCATCTCGCTGAATCATGATGTCCAATTTTTCCTGCATTGATCTTAATTCGTATTTTATTGTTACCATCAAATTTAACAATTTTGCATACTGATCATCTATTTATAAAACAAAAAAAATTAAATAAGATAATAATATATATTGGTTTGCGCCTAATTAGTAACTTTGCTAAAGCGGTATCCCTAGTATTTCATTTTTATGGTGGGTGGGTGAATTGAGAATGCTTAATAATATATATTATAATTAAATCAATCATGATATATAATATATTAACCAATATTTTTGAAGTATAATAATATGTAATATACAATACTAGTATGATTGGAATAATATAATTGAAGGTACCTATACATATAGGTATACATATAATATAGTGTCTATATTTATTATTATTACTAATAATTACCTTTATGGAGACTTTTTTGTTGTTTTGAGTTTAATGATTTACTTTCAGTAGTTTTGATGATTACACAATTGTCAACTAAAAGCATATTCAAAATTACAAATTAATTTTAACAATCAGTAATAAAGATAGCATACATCCTAATGTATTAAACTTAATTTATTGAAGGCATTATAATTTTAAGTAAGTAGGTATCGTTAAACTACCCTTAAGTTATAATGTATTTTCTAATGATATGCATTCAGTTGTATTACCTTTTTGAACAGTTTGTTCATTAGATGTAGATGGGCTATTCATGAGATTGTATACCATTGAACAATTGTTTTCTAAAAATTAAAATTAAAATTAAAAATAATTTATTGAATACAAAATGTAGTAATAATATGATATAAATGTATTAATTTAAACTATTTATACTTTTTAGATATTAAAAAGTTCTTTACTAGAACTCAGAAAATAGTATATTTTAAATATGCGGATAGGGGTAACGCGGGTATTATAAAATACAATTTTTTTTTCATGACGATCTTAAGTTTAAGTCGTTTAAGATTACTTGTATTAAAACAGTTTACAGTATGCACATTTCTCTATGAGTATAATATATGTGTTAATATTGTTAAGTAACTATACCCACCGCACGTTAAGTTCATGAACGGGCAGCGGACCGTTTTGTGTCCCTTACGCACGGCCGGTTTATGATTGGTTCCCCATAAAATAATTCTACAACTAACCAGCGTGGTGAAGGAGATCTATTGTTTTATAAACATGTGCACGACTCTGTTATCACGCGAGTGTTCCGTATATTATAAAAGTGGGAGTGGTTGCAACAACGAGCGGTATGGTGGACAAAGTTATTTTGAATGTGCGACTGGTCATGATCTTAACGTGCGGAGGGTTATAAAGTTAAAATATTGAACAAAATAAATATAACTACCAAATTATGTAATTAATCAAAACGCACCAGATAATGTTCTTTTAGAAATCTTTATTGGACTATCAATTATACCAGGGTTTTGAGATTTATCCAAGTCGGAAAATAAACTTCTTTTAGCTTCAAAAAAAAAATATATTTATATATTATATATATAAATAATAACACCTTAAGAAAATACTTGGAAAACAAAAAAGGTAAAGATATAGGTTTTAAAATTTTAAATAAAAAAAAATGTATAAGTAGTTAAATGTATATAGATTACCAAATGATAAATGTGGGCTATCTCCTTTAGCAATGATATTACTGTTTAAACAACTATTATAATTATCGACAGTATTTTGAGGAGATACAGTTGTTTTAGTAGTGAAAGGAGTATTGACTATTTAAAATAATTAATTAATGTTAATAATGTATGCAATAGAAATATATTGTATAGATATTTATATAATTACTAGAATGATTAGTCTGGACAATAACATCATCTTTCAAAGGAACACTATTACCATTATCATTATGGTAGTATTTAGATTTTGAATTCAAACTTTTAATATCTGAGATAAATTGGTTGGTTGTTTGATTAACTGGAGTTGATGTAATATGTGCTAAAAACATATAAATAAATAATAATGGATAGGTATAATAGGTATACTTACATTATTTTTAACAATGATGAAATATTTACCATATGAAGATTCAACAACGGAGCGTTTTAATGGAGACCATCCAAGATCTGTAGAAATTGTGAGTTTTTTCTCATTTGACTTTTTAACTTCATCATCTGAAATAAATCATATTGAATTATGTAATTTGCATTAACCATATTATGAAAAATAAATTAGTTTTCACTTTTCTGCAGTACCTCCTGAGTATGTTATAATTAACAGAATTATATTACAAAACTTGACTTAATAATAAATTATATAACTAATTTTCTCTAATTTGAAAAATAAAGTAGGTATACCTAAATATACATATTTCTATACATCAGTTAATATAGTCAATATTATTTATAAATTGAAACTATAGTATTTATAACTTATGTTTTACTAATTTAATTTATTTATTTTTAATATTTACATTTCTTATACACGCATAACTCACTTAAAAACTAAATTATTGTAAAAAAACTTCCAACAAAACACAGATAATGTTCTTACCATCAAGTTTAATAATAGGTCGATTACTCTAATTGTTAAGCTAACAGCATAAAACGTGAACTGCTGAGCGTAAATTTGCTATGTTATCAGTGTGTAAGACAGAGACAACATATGCGGGTGTGGCGTCCTCTTAAGTGGAGCACCCATGCGTTTTTGTCTCAGTCTCACACACGTACGACTTGTCAATTTTTCTTTCAAAAGTTTCAATAGTGTGCTGTTAATTTTGATATTAGAGTTAATTGACCTATCATTATACTTTTAGGTAAGAATATTATCTGTGCTATAGAGTTGCTGATTTTTTTTATATTTTCATTTTCAAGAAATATAATTGGTATGTGAAGTATAAAATATTAAATAAAAGCCAATACTTAAGTACAGATGATGCTCTTACCTAAAAGTTTAATTATAGGCAAATTCACTCTGATATCAAAACTAACAGAACACTATTCAAACTAGTGAACAAAAATTTGCAATATCGTAGGTACATTGTATAAGCAGAGTCAATTTATGAATGCATAGTATCCTCTTGACAGGTATGTTATGGATAATAATTATTCAAACAAAATATTTTAAATAAATTGGATACATCATTGGATTACATGAAATAAAGAATTGGTCAAGAACAAGTAGGCTTATTGCTACACGACTATTTCTCAAATTTAACAACTAAAACTTTAATATTAAAACAGATATTATTACCAATTTAACAATAAATGACAATAAATTGAAATTATATAATCCCCCCTCCCCCCAATAAAAAAAATGTTATCCTATAGTTATACTTATGAGTTATGACTTTATAAGTGTAGATACAAGTAAAATTAAATACCTATAAGAGACTATAAGATACAAACATTATCTGTGTTCTAGTTTTTAGCCCTGGGACCACTAACCAGGTAATTTTTCCCACAATAAGGCAAAGGAAATGTCAGATCAGTTAAGTTCAAGCAAACAGCAATATTGTAAAATACTATACCTACATAATATATAGTAAATATATACATAGTAAATTATATTATACCTTCAGAATCAGAGTTTATCATAACTTTTTGTTTTCGTTGTTTTCTGGTTTTTGCAGTCTCCTCAGACGAGGAAAGGTCTGATTTAGATTTTGCAACTATGCATTTTTTTTGGGCAACTTGAAAGTCATCTAGAATCACATTAAATTAAAATAAATTATATACCTAACATAATTTTATAATATAGTAGATAATTCAATATTAATATATTTAACTTTCCAATATTACAAGCCAAAGTCTGTGCTTTATATAAATTGAATGTTTTCTTTTTGGGCTTAATTCTATTAATTACAGCATTTTTTAGATCACTTTTTTTTATGTGTTCGGCCAGGCGCAATAGCCCTTTTTAACACACCAATGCTCCGGTACAACTTCGTCCAGCATAAAATGAACCACTGACCACGTCATGGTTTTTTTTTTTTTTATAGTAGTAAAAATAATATATAATATTATGATGTTGAATACTTGAATGATCTAACACGATACAAACACGAACAGTTTTCACCACCACAGCGAAATCACGGTTGAAATTTAAATATTGAATACACTAATAACTAATAAGTGTATTATGCATTTATGCACATGAAAAAAGATGCGACGGAAATAATTATTAGCAGTTAGTACGAATGTCGTAATCGACGGGCAACAGAGTAAACACTTAACGGCGAAACAACTTACTATAATAAGAAACTGCAATGAAGTAAACATAAATATCGTCGTCGCCACCGGCTGGCCTGGCCGCAGACTATCGATAAACGTATGGAATTCCAAATAATATTGTACTATCATGCACGTCGTCTTTACATTATCATTATGTTTTAGATTTAGAACTCTCCATTCGTCAGTTTGTCACGTTATAAAATACAGACTGAAATAAAAATAAGTGCTTCGTCGAAATAATAACTACCCGAAAATACGCCGGGTATACCAATTACCAATATAATTGTATAATATTATACATGTCAAGACTGTCGTCAACAGACAACAGTCGATTCTGCCTTTAAAAATAATAATTATTATTATTAAATAATGTCATTATAAATATGTGTACAGCACAAAAGAATAAACGCATACTAATATATTAGGTGTATTAATTAACATTCATGCATATTATAGTTTAATATCTCGACGTACCTGCATGCAGGTACCTAGCAATAAAATATAATATGTACTATTGTACGTCATTGATACTTACTCGTATAAAAATGCAAACCTTGGTAATTTTTTAGTAATATACGTACCTATATAAATATTATACAATATATAATAGCTGGGCATTTACTTTATGCTTAAAAGTGGTAAAGCTGTGAAAGGAATAATGCAGTGGTTTATTCATAGACTATAGATAGTTTATTCAAAGTATAGTCCAATAAAATATTCTACTGTTTAATTTTTTATTAACATAATTACATATTATTATGAAACGTTTGTACATTTTTAATCTCTATAACTTCATAATGTAGGTTGTATTAATTATTAGAATTTAACTTAACTTAATTAAGCAAAGTTTATAGTCTGTTTACATGTTGTCCATACGACATACATTCATAATTATCAGAGCCGATCTACGGTCATAATATGAGGGGGGGGCATATTATATATTCTTGATGAGGCCATTTTATGCAAAACAATTTTTTTTAGTGAGAAGCTAATATAATAATCGTTCTACTGCGAACGTGAGTAATTATTAAACCGGGTGCATTGTTCATAAAACGGTCTCGTTCGCCAGGTCTTTCTCCAAAATCCAAAGAGCCAAAAATCTCTGAAACTAACACCTCCAAATTCTCCACGCCAAATCGCTATGAAGCACTCAGTGAAGTGGTTACCCCCGACCCCATGGATACGGCTGAACAAACAAATGAACTTTCTCCTACAACTCCGCCACCTATCTTCATCACTACACCAGTCGATTTTAACGATTTTTGCAAATCCTTACTATCGATCACCACGGGCGAAAACGGTTTTGAATGCAAATCGTCTACCAAACACCTAATAAACTCACTACGACCAAAATCGAATTTTATCGCCTTATTATACATCTGCTAAACGAAAACAAATTCGAGTATTTTACTTACCAAGTCAAAGCTGATAAGCCCTATCGGGTTGTAATAAGAAATCTTCACTCAACGACGGACACAAATTCCATTAAGGATGAACTAACTTCTAACCCAAATATCTTCAAACTTACCTCACTTTGCTACACCAAAATTAAAGTTGAAGAGCCTCACTCCCGGAAGGACCTTCCCCAGTTTAGATGCCAGGACTACGGCCACACCAAAACTTATTGCAATCGCGATCCTCGTTGTGTCCGCTGCGGCCAAAGTCACCCCTCTGAACTCTGTGAAAAATCAAAGGACACACCGGCATCCTGCACTCTCTGTGGGGAAGCACACCCTGCAAACTATAAGGGATGCATCAAACACAAAACTCTGTTGCGATCAAGAAACTCCAAACTCAAGAACCTCACCCAAACCAACTACTATCAACACTCAAGCAACCCATCTACCACCAGCCATGTAAACCTCACCAGTTCGGACATCTCTCGGCAGACCAACCCTAACCTTGTACAAACCAGTTCGGCCACCCGACAGAACTCCTTCGCCAGCGCAACAAAAGGTAAAACCCAATCCCCTATTAACGACTCCTCTCCCGAAAACCCTCTCTCAAATCAACTAACATCATTCATTCATGAGCTCCAATCACTCATCACACCTCTAATAACCTCTCCTCTCCTCTCTCATCAATAAATTAGTTGTTACCAATGACTCTGAATTCTAATCTAAACTCTCCCCAGTCCATAATCTCCTGGAATGCCAATGGTCTTTCCAAACATAAGCACGAATTCCAATGCTTTCTCGAAGCTAAAAATATCGACATCGCCCTTATCTCCGAAACGCACTTTACCCCCACATCTCACTCAAAAATATTTGGATATCAAGTTTATCATACTTGCCATCCGGACGGTACTGCTCACGCTGGTACCGCTATCTACATTAAAAACAATTTATCCCATCATCAATTAGCACCACACTCTGAACCCTACTTACAAGCCACTACAATCCAAGTCAACTTTGTCAACTCTACCCCCATTGCCGTTTCTGCAATCTACTGTCCCCCTGGACCCAAAATTTCGTCTGTCGATTTTCAAACCTTTTTTTCCACTTTAGGTCAAAAATTCATAGTCGGAGGTGATTTCAACTCAAAACACCCATACTGGGGAAACCGATCCGCTAATACCAGAGGCCGTGCACTTAAATCTGTCTTAGACACTATGAACTACTCAGTAATCTCCCCCTCTTCTCCTACTTACTGGCCTTCTCACTGTAACAGACTTCCTGATATCCTTGATATATTCGTTTCCAAAATTCCAAACCACATACACTCAACCATATCAAACTTAAACGATCTCTCCTCTGACCACACCCCAATTTATCTTGAGGTGGGTGCCTGGGCTACTAAACAAATTAAACCTTCCCTTACTTCTGGCAGAGTAAACTGGCCTAAATTCAAAAAAATAGTAACCGACAACATAAACCTTAAACCCTCCCTAAAAACTACCTCTGAAATCGACAGCGCTATCCTTTCCTTAACTTCCACTATTCAAAATTCTGCCTCCGCTGCCTCGAGTAACCATCCTCCACCCCGGAATAATACTAATATTCCTGCCCATATCATGCTCTTACTCGCCGATAAACGCAGAGCCAGAACCCAATGGCATAGATTTAAATACCCATCGGAAAAAGCAACGTTTAATTATCTGAAAAATAAACTAAACAAAGCTATTCTTAAACTCAAAAACGAAAGCTATCAAAACTACATCCAAAACCTCTCAACTAAAGACTCATCTTTATGGAAGGCCACTAAAAAATTAATCCATCACAAGCTACCATCCCCCCCACTCCGTATGCCAAACAATTCGTGGGCCTCCTCTGACTCCGATAAAGCCAGCATTTTCGCCGAACACTTAGCTAACGTTTTCAAACCACATAATATCATCCCAAATAAAATTCATACTCTAAATATTACTAGATTTCTTGAATCCCCTCTCCCCATGGCCCTCCCTGCCAAACATACTAGCCCGGGTGAAATTCAATACATCATCCGCAAACTCCCAACCAAAAAAGCCCCTGGGCACGACCTAATAAGCAACTTAGTTGTCAAACACCTCCCTGAAAAATCTATCATTCTTTTAGCACTAATTATCAACTCTATGTTTCGTTTATCCTACTTTTTTACAGCCTGGAAACATTCAAACATAATCCTAATTCTAAAACCGGACAAACCGCCTGATATCCCGTCTTCCTATAGACCAATCTCTCTCATCCCCCACATTCGCAAAAATTTTTGAAAAAATACTCCTCAAAAGGCTTCTTCCACTATCGGACAAATTCAACATCATCCCAAACCACCAATTTGGAGTCAGGTCCAAGCACTCCACCATCCACCAACTCCACCGCACTGTCGACTTAATCTCTACCAGCATGGAATCAAAACTTTACTGTGCGGCTGTACTCCTTGACGTGGCTCAGGCCTTCGACAAGGCGTGGCATGAAGGACTTCTCTTCAAACTCAAAAAATTCCTCCCTGCCCCCTACTACCTTCTCTTAAAATCATACCTCGAAAATCGCACCTTCTGTGTCCGCGTTAACAACAGCTACTCATTAAACTTCCAAATACTAGCTGGAGTCCCTCAAGGAAGTGACATAGCTCCCTTCTTATACTCTATATTCGCCCACGACACTCCGACCTCTCCTCATACATCACTGGGTACATATGCTGACGACACGATAATCCTGGCTTCAAACCATGACCCCCAGGTAGTATCTCTCCGGCTACAAAATCATCTCAACTCGATTCAACTATGGTCAAACCGTTGGAAGATCAAAATTAATGAAGCTAAATCATCCTTTATCACTTTCTCTCTTAGACCAGGGGACTGCCCCTCTGTATCGTTTAATAATAACCAAATCCCAATCACCCCGACAATAAGATACCTAGGTTTGATCTTTGACAGGCGCCTCACATGGGCCCAACACCTTAAAATAAAAAGAAAAACAGTCAACTCCAGACTCCATTTACTCCGCCCACTTCTTAGATCCAAGACATCATTAAAAAATAAACTATTAATATACAAAACCATCATCAGACCTGTTTGGTCTGATAGTTAATCTTATTTACCATAATATAAAATACCAAACAATTGCCCCCGATCTTGATGTGAAGCTATTCATGCGGGGAGTTCACTATCTAGTGCAATATAGATATTAGATATCTGTGACCAAATATGGAAAACCCCTGGTTTTCCGTTATCACGCCGCCGCCACCGTGCCAATTTATCTGGCGACGACTCTACCATTTAACTTTTTGTTTAACATCCATATATACATTAAAAGTGGGCCACTGTAATGGATGGTGTTAAATTTGAATTCAATGATATAATATCATTATATAAGAAAAACGAAGTGTTCGGAGGGCTCTCGAGATCGTGTATTCGAGAATTAGATCAAATACACCGTACAATATAATTGTATGTAAAAAAGCACATATAATGTAATAACTTCAGTCAACATAAAATATTATATTAAATGCCTTACCTAATTCGCAGTTGTTTATAGATAATGTTGTAGGAGTTTTAGGTAACACAAAGTAATACTTCAAATACACAAATTGAATTAAAGAACGCAATACCTCGCACAAGGAGTCCAGTTGTCGCTCGTTGAAATCGGTATTGAGATTTTTTGAGAGGTTGTTACTTGGTGGTCGGTGCTCATGCACTGGTTTAAAGGACAACACGGATATGCCGACCAAAGAGTGATAGGCTGTTTTATCAAAGGTTTTTGTATTTCCCCGAACTAGATTTCTCTTCGGTGGCAAAGACCTTTTTGTCGGTGACAATAGTTTTATTAGGGATGACCGATTTCTACGAATGACAGTCTGGCCGTTATTTATTATTCTGTAAGATTTTAGTTTATTTATTATAATGGTGTGTGAGCATACCATTACAATATCATATTATAATATAATATACTAAATTATTATTATTGCTTGATATAAATAATAAATAACAAAAATAAACTTAAAACGTTTTAATATAAATTAAGTATATATATATATATATACTTCATATATGTGTATACAACCATAACTTCAATACAGAGAGTATCCTAGGGTTTATGGCGTGTGCCTTACAACTACGAACCGTGTATTAGCTAGTTACGAGCCGCAGAGGTTCGGGCAGCGCAAAGGGAGCACCTTGGGGTCCGTTCTCCCACCAAGGTGAGGTGGTTTGGATACTATCATAGCGCTGGTCCTACAACCACGACGTTTCAGCAAAGTCATGGACCTCAACCATAGAAGGGCATCGCATCCGAAGCGGCGAGCTCCCTTCACCCGTGGTACCGACTAGGTTTGTCGTTGACGCCGATGGGTCAACTCGAGGTGTTGCCACCTCTCCACTATTTTAGGTTCCCAAGCCGGCTAGTAGTATATAGATTTCCTACTTTTCTGGTGGATTTTCCTAAAATGTTCTCTCATAAGAACCTTGTTCTGACAATTACAAACACAAAAAAAAAAAAAATAAGCCGAATCGGTCAAGCCGTTTCGGAGACAACCCATTACAAAGATTTATATTTCGCTTTTATAGTATAGATAACAGATTTTAATATTTTATCTGTTATAATTATAAAAAACCATCGTGAGGGGCTACTAAATTTGTATGTATATATTTATTTATTTTTTTGGAGGGGGAAGAGAGGGTGGAGGATTTTAGACCTCCAAAATTGCGCTTATAATATGCTCAAATACTCCACGTCATCACATTACATCATGTCTATAACACGCTGGTATACTTATATAATTAATATGCATAGGTACAATTTTAACATTAAATTTTTTTTTATATGGATGCGAAATGGCCAGGTCCAACTGGAGTATTAATATCCATTGGATTGCTCAGACGACTGGTAAAACGACTGTCTTTACAGAACATTTTTCGATGAGATTTGCGTACAGGAGTTTTTGCTTTAATCATATCAGCATCTCTCACGTATATCGACTTGACTACATCAGTGTACAACGGATATTTTTGTTGAAGCTAAAAACATAATTCCCCATTACAGTCTTATCATATTCATATCCAATATAATATAATTATAACGAATGCGGTCATTATTGTTATGCAATCGTAAATACCTAATATTATATAAAATAACCTATTTTTTTCTAACCTAGTAACCTATTTTGTCTATCGCCATAGAAACACAAATCAACAATTATTATTCTTAAACTCAATATAATAGCCAAGCCCGGATTAAAGGGTGGTCCAGGTGGGGGGGGGGCAATGGCCCCAGGGCCTCGATAGTTAGAATTTATTATTAGAAATTCAAAATAATAATTAGCTCTAACTTGGTCGATTTTATACTTACGGGTGCCCACTTAAAAATTCTGCTAAAACAAACACACAGGTAGATATCTGCCATGCCTGGGTGGGGGGTGTCACCATGTCGGCCTCTCTCTCCGGACACCGTGACTGCCAGAAGAAAAATGCCGACCGTGGCCGAGTTCGAACCGTCGACGGCGCGCGTCGCAACCGACGCCTTAGTCCACTCGGCCATTCCGTCCCCCATTAAACATTTATTTGGCAATTGTAATTATGGCAAACGTATTATGCATAAATCCAAATTTTGACTTACTCTAAGTCTCTAACTTGGTCAGTTATGTAAATAGAAAAAAACTTTTAATACAAATAATGATTAAAAAAAATAATCTATTCGAATATGTAGTAAAAAAAATAGTGTTTCCATTTAAAAAATGTAAGTTGTATTGCGCAATGCGCATGCGCACACCAATGGTGTTAAAAATTTGAAATTTATCTGAAAATATGTAATTAAGTACTCCTTATCAGCTCCCGAAAACCCCATTGCAATACAAGGTCATCCACCTGACATATTTAGTGTTACCTTAAATCATGACCACACTGTATATGATTCTTTAATTTTCATTGCAAAGGGAACATATCTAGCAGCATGCTACTATTTAAATCAAAAAATATAAAATAAATAATAATAAGCATAATATATTTCTTTTTCTATTAGTACTTAGTAGGCCTGTATCAAGGGGAGGGCTAGACCATGGCCGCAAGTTTGAAGAGGGCCACAATATGTATCGTCTTATTTTTTTTTTTTAGTATAAAAATATATCTTTACAGTCATCGTCACATAGATATCTTGATATTCGAATATTGAATATATAATTATAAATATAAGAAAGTTATTAGATTAATATTTTAAAACGCGTTGTTCAAGCTATTCGTTTTCTCTCGTCGCGATGTCTTACATTTCGAGGTATAGTTATTACTTATTAAGTCATAACTCATGAAGTAATTGGAGTTGCAGATATGTTGCTTTTTTCTTTATTTTATAGTTGCTAAATGCAGTGTTTGGAAAGAACGTCGTTCATGAACGCACGTTCACGCGTTCACGTTCATATATTAAAGTGAACGATACGTGAACGTCACTCGTTTTTTGCAAATAGAACGTGAACGTGAACGACGTTTATATTTTTAATGAATTTGATAAATTTTTAAGTTTTAAATTTTTAAATTTATTTACCATTTAATAAATATTATATGTATAAAATATATTAGTTAATTATATTATAATAATAATATTTTCGTTTTAGATTCTGAGCGGAGCGAGGAAGCTAGTGGTTTTACAATGATGTTTATTTACTTTTTATATCCTGTATACAAAATTTCTACCAAAAGAAGTGCAACATATAGTACCTTATCTTTTAGCAAATTAGATCAAGATGGTAGGTACTTTAGAGAAGTCATTTTTCGATTATCTCAATAGTTATTTAATGCCACGGGAATAACTACTGACAAATTACGAAAAACCGCTTAAAATGGAATTTTAATTTCTAACGATTTGTTAATCACCGTAGCAACGAATAAAAAATCATAATATTATAATATTAATTCAACTTAAAGGCTATAATAAATAATAAAAATTTAAAAAGTCCAGACTGATAAACCGTCTCCGCTTAGAATCGTTTTTCTTATACAATGCGATATTATATCATTGAATTCAAGTTTAATACAATCCATTATACATTGAGCACTTGTAACCTACTGTACACCAGAGCGACATCCACTTACCGCTTTTTTCCCATTATAATTCTTATAGTATTTTTTTGATTGCAAAATATATAAATTAAATACGTGAAATTCCAGTGTCCCCAGCTCGACAAACAACAACAATAATATTATGATTTCCACGAATTTGTAATAAACCTAAACGGTTTATCATAATAAGTACCCTAGTATTCGCTTAATTTTATCACTAGGAAATCCTTATCGAAATGTAACTCAAATAACGTGTCAGATATTAAAAATTAATTCAGATACTTTATAAATTGTATATGCTCTAAGGTCTAAATTGGATTTTTATTTTTTGGTTGAGTCGTATATGTTTATGGGTTTTTAATTTTTATATTGACTGCAGGCTAACAATTCATAAAAAAAAAAATCAAATAAACGACCCAATGAACGCGTTTGTTTTTTAAAAGAACGTGAACGTGCACGCCTTCGTTTAAAAAAACACGAACATAAACGTGAACGAGTTCATTTTTTTAGTGTACGTTCTGAACACTGGCTAAATGCGATCATGCAGTGTTGGCGTGCTCTTCAACACATATTGAAAATTATGGTAATAAAAACAGAGGCAGAGTATCAATTACATATCAAAAACAATTTGTAAGAAACTTATGGGTAAAATGTCTTCAATAGTTTTTAATCTCTCTAACGTTTTTTTCAAATAGTTATGTAGCATTCCAAATTGATTTAAGTACTTATACCAGTTACCAACCACGAAAGTGAACGATCCTTTTCTGCACTATCAATATGATTAAAAATAAATATCGTAGTATGATGGGCGAATCAAGACTGCCATCTCTATAAATAAATTTCATATAGTTTTATTTGACAAGCAATGTTTCATTGGAAGAAGTCATGAGAAAATTTGCAGAGGGAAAATCTCAAAAAAAAATTTTTAAACATTAACTCGAACAGAAATTCATATTAAAATAAATTAGTATTGTGTAATTATTTTATATTATATACAATGGGTTCCGTGAAAAGTGACCGGCCGGCGTCATAGGTTAGTATATTTAAGTTATAAAAAAAACCCTTTAAATGATCGGTCTAACTTTATTATTTTTTAGTTATGGTAATTCAACTTTTTTTGTCGAACCTACCACACATTGTATCTTTAAAACTTTTAAATTTGTAACTTTTTTTTAGTATTTTACTGTGCTATCAATTAACATACACAATTAAACCAGATAGTCACAAATTATTTTTATTTAATCTAAAAAAATTAGAATTTTGTAGAATAATAAAATAAAAATAAAAACTGTATTAAATACAGCGTTATACACGATTTAAATTACACTTTTTTTAAATAATAATTTTTTTATTTCTTTAGACTTTTTTAATTTCATAAAAATAATTTGTAAATTTCTGGTTTAATTGTATATGTTAGATAGTTATAATTTTTATGATGGCACAATAAAAAAACATTAAAATAAAAAAAATTACGGTAAAAAGTTGAAAAATTTTAATAATAAAAAGTTAGGCTGCTCTTTCAAAGTGGTTTTTTTCATAACTTAAAGTATACCTACTATCATATGACACCGGATGGTCACTTCTTCACGAGACACATTAATAAACCCCTCCCAATATATTATACGTATAATATGTACCTACCTAAATCAAAATATTTTTTAATTTTGATTACATTTTATATATCTATACATATTACATATACTGAAAAAAATGGAAAGTCGTCGGGGTAGGGGAGGGAAGGGTGAAACCCCAAAACCCCCATGTATGCCACTGCATAGGTGTACAGCTTTTTTAGTACCTAATAATTAGTTTATATTATTAACGACGCTACGACAGATTTTTCGAGGGACATACTTCTTCGTCGATTTCGGAACCCAGTTCTTTAACTTCAAATCCTGGAAGGACGAAGGACTCTGCGTACGTACTACATGCTTTGGTCTCGTTGGCGCGCAGCTGTTGCTTTTCGATCTGGTCCAACGCCTTCTTAGTCATCTGTTGCCACATGAAATCCTCCAACACGCGTCTCTTGCGCTCTTCGATATACAAATAAAGTACGCGAAAAAAATTGAATTTAAACGACAAAACCTTCCAGCCCACTTGTGTCCCCCCCCCCCCCCACTACACACACATGGAAAATTCAAGTTTTTATGACGGTTGTCCATGCCATGCAACTTTGAGATTGAGACTTACCACTTTCGGACTCGATGAGGTTTTCATCGCGCTCCTTCTTCGCTTCCACAGCCGCGTCGTAATGTTCACGGGTGACCGAAGTCTTTTTGTATTCATTTTCTCCACCAGGCGACGTGAACATCCATCGTTGACTGTGCATTTTTCTTCCCAAACAATTTGTTTTTATTGGTCAGTTTTATTCCACAGCTTCCAATAATTTATCATATAACGGCCAAACCGCAGGTATAATTATGTTACAGACGTATGTTTATTTTCTCTCGCTATTTTGTGTATCAGCCAGCACGTATTAAATAGACATAATACCTATTATATATCAGCTACATGACACAGAGTATTTATTAATAATTATAAATTAATAATCTGTATGGAATAGAAAATGGGTAATTATTTTTTCGTAATTTTATACTTTCTCGAAAAAATTTATATCGTAAGTATACCTAAGTACCCATTTTTTTGAGAGATAACAGTAACTAAATAATTAATACATATGTAGAGGGATACTTAAATACATATATTACCTATTATAGTTACTATATGAAGTCGGAACTAACCCATACCCGGCCCGCCAATGATAAGGGGGGGGGGCAAATGTCCACCCTGCCCCCCACTAAATGACGCAACTGAGCTACACGCATTAGTGGAAATCGCTCAAATCGAGGAACTTGAGGAGGCTTTTTAGTTTTGTAGGATCGGGCGATTGTAAGCTTGGCACGGGGAAAAAAATATTCAAAAAGTCTATTGTAAACTCAGCCCCAGTTTTTTTCAAGTAAAAATCATTTAGGTGCAAACTCCGCCTAAATAAAAATATACGTATATGTACTTATAATATTTTTGAGAACCATTTAGCATTACCCAGAGGACACTACGAGGAGGTGATTCTCATTTCAAGGCGACACTTTCTTTTTACGTAAAATCTGTTTTTGAGAAAATCGATTTTGGTTTTTGGTGTAACTCTAAAACAAATGATCGTAAGTACAAGAAATTTTGACTGAACGTTTATATTAGCATTTTCTATACCTACACCATAACATTTTCCAAATATTTTGACTTATTTTGAGCTGTTTACGGACATTTTCAGTTTCCATTTTTTTAGTTTTTTTTTTCTATAAATATCAATAAAATTATATATAATTAATTATCAATTATTAATTTATCTGTTGGGTAAACAAGCTTGAACATTTAATAGAAGGCTATTTTATAGAAGGTTATTGTTTCAAAGACAGATGAAAAAAATTAAAAATCCTTAGTCACCGTTTTTAATTATAAGCATTTAAAGTTCAAATTTTGACAAAATACGGAAAAATCACGAAAATTAGCAAATTATTTTGACTTGAGAATTCATAAAAATTTTTCTTTTTAAATCTAAGATTTTAAAATGTAATACAAGATTATCCATAAGTTTGTCTACCTTTATAAAAAAAAAAGTGTCTACAAGAAAGTAAAATTAAATTTTTATGAGCGTTTGAAATTCATATTTTTACAACATTTGATATTCACTCAATATCTCATGTAACGATTTTCTTATTTTGTTATGACTGTAGATACTTGAAAATTTCACTGAATGTTTGTATTAGCATTTTCTATACACGATAAAATTTTGAAAATATATTGACTTATTTTGAGCTGTTAACGGACATTTAAGGCTCCTGATATATTGTTCTAATACCAGTTGAAAAATATTAAAAATACATAGGCACAATTTTTTTTATAAGCATTTAATGTTCAAATGTTGACAAAATTTATCAAATTTATAATTTAATAATTATTTTGTAGTTAAAAATTTATAAAATGTTTAACTTTTATAGCTAAGGATTGAAAATTGAAAACAAGGCTCTTAGGCTCCACGTAAATAGGTTATAAATAAATTACTTTTTTCAAAATAATATCATCAAATATACTTTGTAATATCATAGGCTGACTGACCGTTTTCGCTCATAATCGTTTTTCTTATACAATGATATTATATCATTGAATTCAAATTTAACACCATCCATTACAGTGACCCACTTGTAACCTACTGTACAGCAGAGCGACATCCACTTACCCGCCTTTTTTTTTTGTTTTTTGTGTTTTGAAACTGAAATGATGCATTTAGGCTATTGATTTTAAGGTACGTTTATGTTTGTACTTCTTTTAATTTTGTTATTACAGAATATATACTAGGGTGAGTTGAATTGAAACTTGCATTAAAATGTGCATGAAATGATTCACACGCATTAGTTGTTAAATGCGTATGTATCAACTAATGCACAGGCCCACACATCAGGCGGAAAAATAGCATCTTCTTCTATGTATATAGGTTAGACTAAATAATCTGCAAATTCAGTAACTCGATTATCATCAGGTTTTGATTCCATTAGGGTTAATATAAAAACTCTGAAACATTTACCGGCTCTAAGAACACTAATCCATAAAAGTTAATCAACCATTTGCTTATTTCCGAATCTTTTGTTTTGTAGTCTACACTCAATCTATTTTGTTGTATATTCCTATACCAAGCTTGTGTTATGTGGAATCGGCATCCATATATTTTAATGTTTGCCCAAATAAAATTACAAGCGCGATGGATGGCTTTTTCAAAATCGCTGATATTGGCTATTGGTTTAAAATCACAATGTACAGTCCTACATTTTTCACGGACGTGTTTTAAACAAGAAATATATATATCTGTAATATTTCCGGCTAATAAACAAAAATCAAGTGGTATGTAATGATCATTTATATGACCATGTATTGTAAACATCTGTTTAAAAAACTTGGAACAGTATATGAGAAAGTTCCGTCGACATATATATATTTTGATGTGCAAAGCGTTTTTAAATTTGTATCACGGCTAAAAAATTTTTTCTCGTCTATCATTAATTAATAAAAAATTTATATTTCTATTTGTAAATATTTCCATACTTTCTAATACCTCACGTACTTCGTTGATCGATTTCGGTAGCGCAGGCATTCTATACTTTCTTCTGGCGTTGTACATATTCCTCTTAAAGCTCTGTCAAACAGAACGCGTTAAAGCGGTAAATGGCTCGTCGGCGTGGAACTTTCACGCGCGTGAATAACGCCGCGTTGTAACAAATTACAAAATCACGTGACGTGAAAATAACGCTTTCTGTTTGACAGAGCCTTTAACATATCGAGTATCACTTACTTTCAGATCTTGGGCGTCAGGTACCTTATTTACTGCTAAAATTTTAGGTATTTGGCTTAGTCCAGATATCCTCAGTTGCTTTGCGTTTGGCCACGGCGGTAACACATTGCCGTTGTAGTACTTGGTCCCTACTCCCTGAGTCCTGACAGGTTCGTGTTTATGATCATCATTTTTCTCCGTAATATTATTATTTATTCCAAACGTTTTTAAAAACGCTGTACATTTGCAGTTTATACATCGCCACTTTATTTCACCTGAAGCTAACGGATGAGATTCTTTAGAATATTTAAAATGATCTAGAACATAAAGTGGTTTTCCACGTTGGGGGACTCAACTCTGTTTGCCATCGTCACGGTTGTGTAAACACTAGCGAAACGTCGTTTTAAAAGTCCAATACGAAAATTAAATTATTGTTTGTCCCAATGTTTAAATATATTTTAGCATTCGTTAAGAACAAATTGTTGGTTCACGATAAGACATAGATAAGTACATTATTTATTATTTGCAGATTAAATTATGTCGTGATAATTATATTTTATTGGTCAAAATTATCGGGCTGAGTTTACAACTGACCTTTTTTATTATCTTAAATTTCTGGGCCGAGTTTACAATCTACCTATTTTATTATATCTAAAATTTCCGGACCGAGCTTACAACAAAAAAGGTAACCGCAGGTCCAGTTTACATTTTCTCGTAGGATCGAAGCCCCCTCGCTCACATTAATGTTAATAATTTTAGCCCTCCCTGATATTTAAATGGATTTCCGCCTATGCATATTCTGTTGAGTGTACAATTTAGTATGTTACGCACGTCTTGTAATATAAGAATATTATCAGCTATGCTTGTAAGGCGGACACAACATATGCGGGTATCACGTGACTCTTAACAGCCGAGTTCATATTATCACAATGTTGTTATCGTAAATTGTTACTGATAAAATGATAAAATAACAACAATAAATATCAAATTAAAAATATTAATAAATGAATTATTGATAACAAATTTTAACGAGTCTTTAAAATTTAACAATGATCCTATCGGGTCCGGCCATCCGGGTGATTACTGATTGATTAGTGGACTATTAAATTAAAATTTAAAGGACTCTTAAATATATTTTAAAGAACGTTTATGCAACGAAATTTGTTGTTTAGCTAGGCTTTAAAACAGCTAACGGTCCGTTAAACGTTTAAAGATCTTTTATGCAACCTAAATTATAGAAGATAAGGTCCGCCAACTGTCACCCGACCGACCGCCTATTAAGGGGATTGCAAACGTCTACGGGACTATAGTTATGGGAGACAAGTGATATGCAAGTTCGGACTTGGTAAACTAGACCTTTCGTTGTAAGAAAATTCTTCGCCATGTTCCTATACTTAAGCAAAAAGGTGGGTTATATTAATTGTAAAAAGGCCGTTATTATTATGATGATACGATTGTCATGTTTAGATCGCTATACCAAACAACACGAAAATCAACTGTCTCGAATGGAATTCGAGTCAGGATTGCATAGCAGTCGGTGGAGACGATGGTCTTTTGAAAGTGTTGAAAATCGATTCTGGCACGCCGGCGGATGGTAAGCCAAGAGGATTGGCGGGCCAGGCCAACCTATCAATAAACAAAACTCTAGAAGGTCATTCCGGTAATGTCTTGACTATTGTGTGGAACGAAAAACACAACAAGCTGACTTCAAGTGATGAAAATGGGCTGATTATAGTTTGGACTTTGTATAAGGTGTCTATAAACATTAGTAATACAATATGGTACAAGTATCTTTAGTTATATACTTATAGACTATAGTTATAACACTGACACATGTGTTTTGACCAACCCCCAGGGAACGTGGCAAGAAGAAATGATTAATAATCGTAACAAATCAGTCGTTAAAGGTATGGCATGGAATGGAGAGGGTGATAAAATTTGTATTGTCTATGAGGATGGTAAATATATATTTCTCAATTTAACCATTCATTTTGTATAGTTAATACATAATTATATATTATGTACAATTTCATTTTAGGAGCTGTTATTGTCGGTTCGGTTGAAGGTAGTCGCATTTGGGGCAAAGAATTGAAAAAACTCATGTTGACAGGTGTCCAGTGGTCCCCAAATTCAAAATTCCTTCTGTTTACCATAAAAACCGGCGAAGTTCATTTGTTTGACAGTGATGGCAACTTCATAGTATGTATATTTCTTTTATAATGGACTAATATAATTACTGGTTTTTTTTCAGTCCAAATTGGGCATGGTGTGTCTACCTGTATCTCTTAATAATGTGCCAATTACTGCCTGTCATTGGCTCAACAGAAATATAAACGACTGCCCACAATTGGCTATTGCATATAAAACGGGACACGTGCAACTGATGAGAGACCAATATGATATGAGTAATATTGTTAAAAACAATTATTTATTTTACACATGACTTATAACAGTTTTGTACTATAGATCCAGTAGTTTTTGAATGCGATATGTTGATTGTGGCTATTAAATGGAATCATAATGGCAGTGTTCTGGCGTTGGTCGGTACATTAATAGTTGACGGAGATATTAAAGAATCCAATGTCCTTCAACTTTATTCACCTTTTGGAGAAGTAAGTTTTATATTTTATAATAATGGTGACATAAAGTTTAATATTATTTTATTTTTTTCAGCATTTGAGAACCCTTAGAATTCCTGGTTACATGGTGTCATCCTGCTGTTGGGAAAGCACATCGTTGCGCATCACCTTAGCTATTGACAGTTTTGTTTACTTTGCAAATGTACGATATGATTACCCTTGGTGTTACTTTGCCGGCACAATTGTCTATGCATATAGAAATCATGAAGAAGCGGTCACAGAGATTACGTTTTGGAATATAAAAAAAAATGAAGTGTGTACTTATTCAAATATGTAATAGAAAATATTATTATTTAGTTCAAACACAAGTTATTTTCCCTGAATATTTTAGTTTTACCACACAAAATTTGATTCATTGCTATGTATGGATGCTTACAAAGATCATTGTGTTCTTGCTGTACGAAATAATAACGATGAATCCAAACCTTACACCCTCATTATTTGCAATAATATAAACACTACAGTTGATAGTAAGATTTTTATTTTTATGAAACTTGTTATTTGAAAAATAAACCTATTCAATTTTGTGTTATTTATTTTGTAGTCAAACACATTAATTTTGAACCAATATGGATTACAATGAATGGGACCCTTGTAATTGTTTCTTCACACACAAGCTTCATGACTTGGCAATACTCTGTTCCTAAATCACATTCTGCATCCATAACGAATAGTAATTTATCAATTAATTTTCTACCCATTGTATAATATAAATAACATATTTTATTGTATTGCTTAGTTTAATATGTAAATCTTGTTAATTTATTATATGGATACAGTTAAGCGCAAAAAAGTGAAAATGTTTCACATTGATGATACTCCTTCTGGAGTTGATGAACTCACTCAAGAATCTAGGGAATTCAAAAGCTCATCATTTCAGAAAGTAAATCACTTGTAAAGATGCTTAAATCAAATATTAAATGTTTATAATATGGTATTTAGGAGACCAAGGATCGTATAACTTGTATAACAGCAAGTGAACAATATTTGTTGATTGGTAGAGAGAGTTGTGCTTTGCAAAAATACTCATTACCACAGGTAGCTTTAGTGGAAAGGAGAATGTTGTCCTCTAAACCTTATAAATTGGCATTAAATTCAAATTCTAAGTAATGTTTATTTTTTTATAAATTTGTTATCTGAATATTGTTAAAATATATCAACTATATTTATTTATTAAAAACATATATTTTTTTTTATCTAGGAGATTGGCTGTCATCGATTCAACTGGAGTGCTAACACTTGTAGATATCTCAGAAGATAATGTTGTGAAGGGATCAACTGATTCCGAAGCTTCGAATTCATTCCAAAGACGAGATGTGTGGACTATGAAGTGGGCTTCAGACGATCCTGAGCTCTTAGCAATAATGGAGAAAACTAGAATGTATGTCATTAGAGGGTTTAACCCTGAAGAACCAATTAGTACTTCTGCTTATATCGCTTCTTTTGAAGTAAGTTAAATGAAAAATCACATTTTTATTTAAAAATAGTGATTGAATAGTCTAAACTCCAAGAATCTTATGGGAGATTTATACCTATTTGTATAGTTAATGGTTATTTATTTTGATTTATTTATAATTACAAGAATAAATACAATTTTAATCACGTCATACAGTTTAAAAATATTAAATCTAAGAATTAAATTGATATATCTAAACTGTAAAATCAGTTTTCTATTGGTTGGAAAACACCCCTGTGTAAAGTTTTGAAATTATTGAAAACTGTAAACTATATTATACTTTATTTTATGAATATATATTTTTTAAGAATTTAGAAATCCAAGCAGTTCTGTTAGACGAAATTATTCAGTCTCCAGAAAATCCTTCTCTCGATTATGTTATCACATTGGAAACAAAATCATTGCGAGACACAAGACAACTTTTGGAGAAAGTCAGCATAGGAGAAGCAATTAAATTTATTAATGATAATCCACATCCCAGACTATCGTAAGTACTTATAATTATTAATTAATTATTCCACTTTCATTCATCACAATCTACAAAATAACACCATCTTATTAGATTGCTGCATTGGTTTTAAGTTCAATATTGTATTAATTTTAAATTGTTATACTTGCAAGAAATATTTAATTTAATCTATACTAAGATGTAATAACTTATTTGTCAGTATGTGTTTTAATATAAATTAAAAGTTAAGATAACTTTGGGTCTGTTCTAAGTTCTAAAATAAAAAAAAATACAAAATATATTTTAAAATGTATACTTAGTTAAGTTATTTTTAAAAAATTGATACAAAAGTATAAATATAAAATAATTTTTATTTATAATTTTTCATAATTTACACGGTTTTTTTTTTAGGAGATTATTAGCTGAAGCGTCATTGCAAACTTTAGACCTTTCAACAAGTGAAACTGCATTTGTTCAATGTAAAGACTATCATGGCATCAAATTAGTAAAACAATTAGCTAACATAAATGATATCCTTTTAAAAAAAGCTGAAGTAGCTGTATATTTTGGAGATTATGTGAAAGCTGAACAACTATATATTGAAGCTGATCGAAAGTATGCATTTTATAATTTTTGTTATCAGCCTTAGACCATTATTTCTATGTTAGTTTTTAATAACTAGTCATCAATTTTGTTCCTCCTGTGTAGAGATTTGGCTGTGATTCTATACCAGAAACTAGGCAATTGGTTTAAAGTTGTTGAGCTGTTGAAATCAAGTTCTTCGCTTCTGGGTATTTCCGGTCTCACAATGAATTTAGCATGGCAAGGGATTGGTGATCATTACCTAGACAATCAGCAATGGTCAGTACTATGGAAAAAAAATATCTGTACAATAAATAGTATTATAATTGCTTACTAACGTGTTCAATATTTTTTTAACTCTTAGGGACTTGGCTGTTGAATACTATAAAAAAGCCGATAACCCAGAAAAGCTGGTCGAATGTTACATAATACTCAAGGATTATGAGTCATTAGCATCCCTTGCTAAAAGTCTGCCAGGAAACCATCCATTATTGGAAACAATTTCTGTGTTTTTTATCAACAGTGGGATGGCTGAAGATGAATCTATAGATCAAAATGTAACGTTGATTATTCAATATTAATATTATGTGGCTTTGATAAGAGTATAAATTTGATTGTTTTAGTTTTCAAAACGGGCATTGACGAGTGTTGAATTTGATACGAGCAAATTAAGTGAACTTATGAAATGTATGAATGATACGGATCGTGATCAATGGTTAGACAATGTCAAAGATGTATTGACAATGGTTTCAAAGTGCATAAACGGAGAACGATATACTGAAGCTGCCCAATTAGTATTTGCTGTAATGATATAATTAAGAATAGTCCGTTACCTCAATGCTCAATATTATTACACATATTTTTTTCATTTCAGACTGTTTGTCAAGAAATAAAATCTGATATACAGCCAAACATTATAAGACAATTGGCTACTGCCGGCGCGCTATTAATCGAAGAGTACAAAGAGAAGAACATTCGATCCGCCGAGTTAGATAGTAATTAGTTCATTTCCATTTAATTATAATATTACCATATTTTTAATGTACAAGTTTTAATCAATATTTAGTTGAAGAAATTGCAATGGACAATTTTGGTATTAAGTCGTTTAAATCTCGTGTTGAAATTATAGAAAACAGTTGGCGTATAGTCGAATCTATACATTTTTTAATACTTGCCCAACAACAATTGTATAACGGTAATAAATACTTCAATTCATTTATTTGTTATATTCTGAAAAATACTTAAACTACTTTATGATTTTAGGGGACTTCCATTTAGCCCTTCAGACATCGTTAACACTTCGCAACTATGAAGACATGTTAAACATAGAACAAGTATATTCGATCATAGCATTGGCAGCGATAGCAAACGGCTCGTTTAATATTGCATCTAGAGCTTTTATGAGACTTGAGACTATAGATACAGTAAGTAGTAATTTGTGTGTTTACAAGTCCCATAAAAAGTTGAGTTTGTTCAATTCTGTTTTTCAGAAAAAAAATTACTATCAATTGTCATTGGTCATATTTAGCAAGTATGCTCCCAAAGACTCTACTCCGTTATTCATTCAATGTTACAATTGCTTAGACAACTTTCCTGCTTGGTAATTTCTTTTCAGATTTTAATATACCCAATATATGCACACTTTAGTGGTTTTAAATCTACTAGGATCTTTTGTGCATGTTACAGGTCGTTGAAATGCCCAAAATGTAAAACCAAACCAGAAGCCAGTATTGTTACGGGTCAGCCACTGACAGACATAAAATCTCTTTGGTGTTGCAGACAATGCAAACGCAACGCAACGATTATAGATATGGGACCATTGAATTATTGTCCGTTGTGTAGGAAAGAGGTTATTCTTTCTTTTTAAATTATTTCACCTCTCATGTTAAGAATGCACATTACACTTTCAAGTCAAGATTTTTACACAAATTGTTGTGCTGTTGAAACTCATTCCGTCCATTTTACACTTTTACACGCACTATGATAAGACTGAACAAAATAAACTTGAGAGTTAGACATTATATATTAGTTAAATAAACAATAATATATTCAAACAAGTTTATAAGTGTATAGTATATTTTGCATTAAAACTAAAAGATTGAATACAATTAAATTATTCTTGTAAACAATTGTTGTTTATCTGTGTATATGTGTATATTTTTCTAGTCAAAAAATATTATTTTGAGTATTTACTATAATTGCTTAATTAAATACATAAAAAACAAACAAAAATTACATTATTGGATCTATATTAAACAAAGTTATGTAGAATGTAATTAAAAATACATTATATTATCTAATTAATTTGGAATGTTACAAAATTGTGGTAAATACTAAATATATAATAGTGGCATGTGTTTAAAACATTAATTTAAAAAGTTAAATAGGTTATAGTCTATAGATATTGTAATTAACAACATTACAAAAATGTACTGTTAAACAGTAAGAAAATAACAATTATTACATAACAAATCAACCTCAAAAGCATATACCTAAAAAAAATGAATCGAAAAAATTTAAATTTAAATGTTTTATTATTATTGAACCGATTTAACAATCTAAAATTCTAAATCATAGGTACATAAACAATAATCAATAATAGTATCTTATCAGTTTTATTTTATGGTTTTTCATTCCAAAACCAATTGTCACTAATTATTATTTTCACTATTACAATATTATAAATTATCATTTCATTTTTGATAAAATAATCAACGCCAAAATAATTTTTTAATATTTTTTTGTATAAAAGAACACGGATATTAAATACACTAACTATCAACCATACCATGTATTTTTAATGAGTAATTTTGAATGAATTAAATATTTTGTTATTTTATGTTTGAATTGTATTTGATATTGATATTGGTTCTAACTTCTTAGCGTAATTGCATATTATTAAAATTATCATATGTACATTTAATATTTAAAACATATACTAACCTGAGATTTATAAGACGAATAATAATTCTTTTAAGCCTCAATTGTTTCAATCTAAGAAACAAGTATAATTTGAATAAATAAGGTAGAATATTAAAAGGTAATTTCTGCTTCAACAAAGCGTTCCTCCAAAGTCTGTTGGTGATGCGTCTGTGTCTTCATTCTCAGTATTGGTAACTTGCTCTTTCTATAAGTTTAAAAATTATGAATTTATTTATATAAAATAAGTAAATAAAATTTTGTAACAATTATAAGACATATAACAATAATAATATAGCATACAGGTTCCACTATCCATTTTTCGGCCAAACTCTTCGCGAGTATTGCAAACTCTACATCCATGTGCTTAATAAAAGGACTGTTTAACATTTTCAGTATTTGAGCACTATCATGATCGGAGTATGCGTTTACAATACTGTCAAGCATATAAATCTAATGACATACAAAAGTTAGTGTTGAACCTTGTCACAACAAAAGTATTGCAATTTGTACCTCTGCTTGTTCACAATATTGCATTCCATATTCGTGCAACACTTTTTTAGCGGCCACATAATCATCTTTAGCCAATTGTAGTAAAAATAGTTCAACAGTTACTCTGCCCATATTGGACGTTGGACCTCCTTCTGCGACAAGATCAAATTGACGTTTTATTTCATTTTCAGCTTCTTCATACCTAAAGAAAAACACAATTTTGATTACTATAAATTAATAAAAAATAATGTAGTAACTAGTAAGAATATAACCTTTTCAATTTTACCAACAGTCGTGCTACTTTGTGTGTGTATTCCATTGCTTGTCCAGTTGAATCTTCAATCTAAAAATATTATTATCTCCAAATAAAAGTTTTTGCTACATTCTAAACAGTTTAATCAAGTGTTGTGATGTGGATAACAATGAACTCATTTTTCAACATACCCCAGAAATGTTTGAAGCTTCTTTTAAGAGCTTGACGGCTGATTCTGGATCTGATTGTTGTAACATGTCTGCAACTTTGTTCAACAATAATGATGCGCTTCCAGAAGATCCATGTTGCTGGTAATAGTGACTGGCTTTCATGGCCAATTTAAACACGTCACTTGTGTCACCTATCTCCTTGGACATAATAATCGCCTGATCCATACACCTTAACAAAAATATTATCAATCTTGAATAAAAAAAATAAAAACAGAATAGGTAACTTACTTAGCAGCATGGAAAAGTCTAGTATGT
Source organism: Metopolophium dirhodum (assembly GCF_019925205.1). Classification (NCBI taxonomy): domain Eukaryota; kingdom Metazoa; phylum Arthropoda; class Insecta; order Hemiptera; family Aphididae; genus Metopolophium; species Metopolophium dirhodum. The sequence continues at coordinate 29,122,950 of NC_083561.1, read as the reverse complement.
ATAATATTAAGATAAATTTAAAAAAAAATGTCCCTATGTAATTGTAGTATGTGCTCTACCTCAAGTCCTCAAAACACACTCTAATTTATGTAATACTTATATTTTAGAATTATTCTATTAAGTACCTAAATCAGAAATACCTACATTAGGATACGATTAAAATGAAATGTAAATTACATTAACAATTATAGTGTTCAGATAATCTGAGCTATTTGTCGTTTTTGTTTCGCACCGTGTCTGGTATAGCATTAGGCACAAAATAAAATATGGGGGTATTAGTACCACTCACTGTGGTAGAGCACATATCCTACAGCAGCCACATAATCTAAATTGCAAGCTGCAGTAGAGAACAAACAACAATATTTTTTATAAGTTTCTATTTCACAGTTTTGATATTCATTGTAAACAAAGGATACGATCCATTTTGTAAATAATTTTCTGATGCTTTCATAAGACATTCCTTGCTTTCCTTATATGATTTTCCAACTCGGAAGCAAGTAGCTGAAAAAAAATAAACCATACAATTTTTCTTTGGTCTTTTTCGGGAACAAGGTTTAAGTAAGCAACTGCAGGCAGACACTTAACTATATTAATCTTGCTTACAGGTCTTAAGACAGTAGGAAATTCAAAAAATTATTTTTATTGTAAGAAAAAACTTGGGAAAGCTTAATAATTTAAAATCAATTAACATTTAATTTAGGTTTGACGGTTTGAAAACGTTAAAAATGATTGTTAAAATGAATTGACAATTTATAGAAATCTGGAAATGGAAAAATTAAATGACAAGAATATTGTAAGCTAAAATAATCTTTAGCACTAACACCAAAAATTGGGATTTGTTTTTCAAATAGTACTCAAGAGTTGGAGAAATTGATCATTCCTTACATATGTTAATTACCAATTTAAAGACACATAATAACTAAAATTATTACGGTACCTACCTATTATAAGTTATAACTGCCTCTCAGAAGATCATTAACATAGGAAATAGTTGACACTAATTTTGAAACACAACAGGTTTTTCAAAATCTTATCGAACACTTGAACAATGTAAATTCCTACCGACTGCACAATCACGTAAAAGTTACTTTTAATGTACCTACCTGCTTTCGAGTATTCGTCGGCTGCACTGTCGTAATCCGGAACCCATTTCAACAAAGATGTCTTCAGACTAGAAACGAAATGACAAATTGGGTATCAATCGATAAAGAAATCAAGAATAGTTTTTAGTAAAATAATAAAAAAACATTTCGTTTACTATTTCGCAGCTTTGTCCATACACTCCCTTCCCTCTTGGATCTTGTCTTTGGACATGATCCACTATACCTCAAATCACAAACAAACGAATAAAATCCTTACAAGACCGTGACTTGTGCGAGTAGAAAACAGTTATAATAAAATATAATATGTTTATTAAAATTTATTAAGAATTTAATATTTATAAACGTCGATCGAAAATCATAGATAATATAAGATATATTCTTATATTATCAATGTCGACAATGAGTTCGAATGATTACGAATCAATGATAACGTACTATCAGCCATTATCACGGACTAAGATAATATCATTATCAATAATAAGTTTTTAACATTATTTTTTTTTTCATCAAGAATCGAGATGAGAAATTGAGAAACGACAACGGTTAACGACTAACGAGTTTAAAGTTACAAACATGGACCTTATAGGTTATACACACGATTTACTTTAAAGTTTAAATATATTATCTGATTTAATTTTGTTCGCGCAAGTACTAGGTACTTTAGTTGTTTTCAAATGTAAGCGATTCCTATGACCGCCGCAGCCGGCGACGACCGCTTCGAGGGAAGTCAACACGCTCAAGCTATTCATGTTTTTATTTTATTTTTCAAAGTTAAAAATTTTAAATATACGTGAACAATTGCAAAATGTCTTCAAAAGTGTCATTTACGTTAGAAGAAGACATACTGTTGGCTGAATACGTAAGCAAATATCCATGTTTGTATGACTTAAAAAATGCAGAATACAAGGATCAACAAATAAGGGACAATGTCTGGAAGGAAATATCAAATATCCTTAAAAAAAGTGGTTAGTATACCCAAACACTATATGTATAGTACTATATGAGTATTTGATATAACTATTCATTATATTAATTTTCAGTCTTAATCAAACACACACGCAACGCCGCGACATAGGATTTTAGACCAATTAATAAAGCGATAAGAATTCTAAAAACATTTGAATTTGTCGTCAAGTCCACTTGAAATCACGGTTTAGGATAGTTTCTATCTTAAACCGTGCTTGAAACCTACTTCCCACATTTTGATTTTTTGATTTTAACTTCTCCAAAATTGAAATACGACAATTTTTTAATTACTCTTTTAATATAACGTTTTTCGGAATTTGGAGGATAGGTAATATAAAAAATGTGGGAAAGTTGTTTTTGAGTAGACTTGACGACAAGTTCAAATCTGCTTTCAGAATTGTTATCGCTTCATCAGATCAATTGGTACGTTTGACAAAAAACATGTATAAAATACTTATAGTTAATAATTTAGCGACTTTTTGTTCGACGATAAAACTGGTACAGTGTACACCCTCGGAGCAACCGCCGGGGGGTCTGGGAGGCTCCCCCAGCGACTAATGAATATAAAATGAATAACATAATATCAATAAAATTTCATTCATAAAATAAAATGAATTCAATAGCAAAAAAAATGTTTTATTTGTGCCTGTCAATCAGTGTAGACTGTAGTGATAAGTAGATGGTATCTATAAAATATAAATTATTGACATCTACATAAATATCTAGATCAAAATGTAATATTCTATCTTCATATTAACCTAAATGTATATATTTTACTATTCAGTAAGTCATCTGTAATACCTACATATTGTTTTTTGTGTCTGAACCACAGATATATATACTACTAATTACTATACTAGATGCCCGACTCTATATTCTATTGTGTATGGGTTTTTGAAGCCAAGTAGGTTGGCTAATGTTTACAATCTGCTATCAATATTATAGTATATAATAGATAGAAGATTGATAACATCGATTTGTAAACATTGCCCAACCATATAGGTTAGGGTCGTAGAGTAATATTACTCTATGGTTAGGGTATAGGACGATTGGCTTCAAGTCGGGCATCTTGTATTATAGTATATATCTGTGGTCTGAACTCTACACTGGTATCTATACTATATTCAATTACATTTTTAATACAGTTTAATAAAACTACTAACAAATAACAACCTAAAGTAAAATAAAGTACAGCACAATTATTATTTAATTTAGATTCTGAGCGAAGCGATCATTGTATTGATTTTACAATGATGTGTTTTTTGTGTCTGTATACAATACACTATAAGTAGTCGAAATAATGCTTCAATTTTTAACTTCAGTATCTTGTTTGATGGGAAAATGAATCTGTTGATGTATTGGGGTAGGTCAAAATCACACAGTGTTCAAAAGCGCCTTAAAAAAATTAAGAAAACCCGGGAATTTTTACGCTAAATTGGTTTTTGACAAAATTGATTTTGGCTATCGGTGTGCTCTCGGTAAAAACAAATTACCGTAAATACATGAAAATTTCACTGGTTGTTTATATTAACATTTTCTATAGACATTTCTAACCACTGTGTGACGGGGAATTATAAGACCATTCCCTCGGGAAATAGTCAGTATAAATATTTTGAACTGTTTTCGGGCATTTTTAGTTTCCAATTTTTTTAGTTTTTTTTGCGATGTATGTCTATATAATATTATTTGTTGGGTAAAAGAGCTTGAACATTTTATACAAGGGTCCTATTAAATTGTTACAATGATATTTGAAATGTATTAAAAATCCAATCACAATTTTTTTATAATCATTTCAAGTTCAAATGTTGACAAAACACGTAAAAAAACACGAAATTGTGCAAACTATTTTGAGTTAGAAATTCATAAAAAATTTTCTTTTGAAATCTAATATTCAAATGTAATAAGAAATTTCTCATAAGTTTGTCTTCCCTTATCAAAAAAAAAATATCTACAAGAAAATCAAATTAAATTGTTATGACTTTATGAGTGTTTGAAGTTCATATTTTTACCAGATTGGATATTCCACTCGATTTCTTATGTTGCGATTTTCTTATTTTGTTGTAATTCAAAAACGAAAAACCGTAGACTCTTGAAATTTATATCATATGTTTATTTTATCAATTCCTATACTTGATAAAATTTGAAAATATTTTTGACTCGTTTGGAGCAGTTGTTGACGGACATCTTAAATTTTTTTAGTTTTTTTTCTATAAATGTCAATAAAATTTTATTCGTTGGGTCAAAAAGCTTGGAAATTTAATACAAGGCTCCTAATATATCGTTACTTAAGCAATTGAAAAATATTAAAATTACATTAGCACAATTTTTTTTATAAGCATTTAAAGTTCGATTTTTCAAAAAAAATATAAAGTTAAAGTAGATAAAAATTTATAAAATGCTATTAAAAATTTAAAACAAGGTTCCACGTAAATATGTTATATATAAATTACTTTATTCACAATAATATCATCAAATATACTTAGTAATATCAGGCTGACTGACCGTCTTCGCCCAGAATCGTTTTCCTTATACAATAATATTATATCATTGAATTAAAATTTAACACTATACATTACTACATTACAGTGACCCACATGTAGCCTTCTATACAGCATACTGACACCCACTTGTCCATCTTTTTTTATTTACAGTTATTATTACTTATACAATAACTTAAACTAATAATAGTTAATTATTTTAACTTTATGTTACGAATAAAAAAAAAAACATTTGTTTTAAATCGTATTATTTATATGCTTATTACGTGACTAAGTATAACTAAAATAAGTATCATAAGTATTATAATACTAATAATAACTAATATGTTTCTTAAAAAAGAGATCCCTGCAGCTCCTGTTATGGACTGTTGAACAAAATTTTAATTCGCCTTTCGCGGAAAAAACTCTCAAAGTTAGCATATCCCCCTGTCCTTGCGAGTGACATAATATTGCCAGATGGTTGAGGTTTTTTATCATTGAAGTTGTAATAATAGTAATTTGTATTCTCCAAGTAACGATTACGAAGCAAATTATGAAGGTAAAATGCAGTCAATACTAAGTTATAAACTGTTTCCGTTTTTAGAGCGATAGAATACTATAGAATTCTCAGAAAATTTGGCTTAGAAACCCAATTCTCCGTAGTTATTTTTGCCCGGAAAAGCCTGTGGTTGAATATGGTCTTTTCATAATCTTTTCTAGCCACAATCCTTGAATAAAGACGCATCATAATATGTCTGTCTAGGCAAAATGCCTCATCGCCAATATGTACTAGGTAACGGTAAAGATACATTTGAATCCGGCAGTTTTTCCAAAGAAGGAAAATAGTTTGAGAGACACCAGATTTATTAATAATTCCACTGTCCTTTTCTTTGTCATAGGACCCGGACGTTTTGGCGTGGCCGTATTGGCGTAAACTATTTTGGCGTTAAGTTTTGGCTTATATATTTAACAATATTTAATTTTAAAATTGTTGAAGATTACAACAACCGCAACACACTTAGTTTTTTAAGGGGCATATCTCGAAATATAAATCGTTACTAAATTCTAGCAGCTCTCCACGCCTACTTTATTATATGTACATGATTATTATTTTATTATACTCGCACAAACAACTATACTGTTCTATAATAGTCTTCTTTTGTAGTCTACAAACATTTTATATCATCATGCATGTTCAAATAAAATGATTTAAAATGATTTAATATTTATTTTATTTTATAAAAATTAAATATTGTTGTCAAATATACGCCAAATTGAACTACGCCAAAGTGGCCACGCCAAGATATCGTAGATCGGACCCAATGTTCACAAATATAAGCTATTACAATTAGCGTCCACAATTCCTTGAGGTTATATAATAAGCTCCCGCTTTTCTTTGTAGAAAATATGTGAAAGTGTTTGCCTTGTCGTTTATGGCACTAATACATTTTAGAAAATTCCATTTTTCCAAAGTCGCGAGTAATAAGTACAAAATCTTCTTTTAAAGGAGGCTATAATAAGATAGGCGTTAGACATTCTTTAACTCTTTAATACTAATTTTATTATACGTGTAATATACCTTGAGAAATAGGAGTTAATAGGGTGTATTATATTGAAAAAATTACATCACAATCAATCATTATATTATGCATCAGTATGTATAATATAATAATATACTTTTATTTTCTGTGTAATTTTAGTAATTTTAATATTTAAATTAATATTAATTATTATAATTTCAGTTGATGATTGCAAAAAGAGATGGAAGAACATGAAGGATACGTATAACAAAAATAAAAGGAATAGGAAACTAGGGACAGGATCATTTTCGAAAAATAAACAAACAAAATGGGCATTGGCAGGTACTTTATCATTTATGGACGTATGTTCTTACGAACAAGTGTGAGTAATTATATAATAATTATTTAAAAAAAATTCAGCTATAGAAATTTGCCATTAATAATAATTAACACATAACTAACTATTTGTATTGTTTTATTTTATTTTTTAAGAGGACTGACTAATTTTAAGAATGAAATGAATAATAGTGAAGAAGAAGATAGCTTAATACAAACTGTTAAAGATGGAAATAATTTTTCAAGTATATCTACAATAGAACCCACTACAAAGCAACCTGAACTAGAAAATATTTTGGAAACAGAAAAAACAAAGCTGTTCAAAGAAAAAAGGCCTTCTAAAAAAATTAAACAAAATGAAGAGTTAGTGTCGGTGTTCAACAGAAGTTGTGATGAAAGACAATACATTCTAAACACCATAAATAAAGATGAGAATGATGAGGATCCAACTGATGCATTTTTTAAAACAATGGCATTAACAGTAAAATCCTTCCCGCAACATTTAAAAATAAAAGCTAAAAAAGAAGTGTTCAACGTAATTACAGATTTGGAAATAGAAAACTACAATACTACATCAACATCAAAATAAAAGTATTCAATCTACAAATAGCATATTTTCATCTCCAAATCCTAGTATATTAGTCATCATCATATAATCATCGAAAAGAATATGTTTTGCCAGGGACCATCCTAATGACCGTTAATCTGGAAATTGGATACTTTTTGTAGGACAAAATGATGACCCACTGAACCACTTCAATATGAAGAAAGTATCACAAGTGAACAAATAATAAGGTCTGTTTATTTATTATTATTAGGTATCTATTTTTATTGTATGGTGTATTATATTATTATTTTTAATAAATTATTAAAAGTTTCTATTAAAAGTATGAATTTTTGTTTATTTTTAATATATTTTCACATTGATATTCGGCAAGTGCAACTTTTATTATAAATTGTTTATTTTATTTTATTTTATCTTAAAAATTTAAAAACTATATTAATTGATTGTATGTATGTTTATTATAATTTTTCAATATGACAGAAGTGCAGTGCACATTATTTTTGGAATTTGTAAAAGTTCTTTTTTTATACTACATTGTTAATTTTTACCAACCATTTTTGTTGACAATTTTTAAGATTAAAAAAAAGCAAGGAACATAAAGGCATAGAATGTGGTTTTCCAGGAGTCAGGGGAAAATGTTTGCAAATCTACTTCTATTTTTACTAATTTGGAAATTTTCATCAGGAGCGATGAATGTATTAATTTTACAATGATGTATGTTTTATTTTTGTGTCTGTCACCAACGTTTGGGTCAGTAAAACTGCTTTGATTTTCCTCAACAGTATCTTGTTTGATGAAAAAGTGAATTTAGTTGATGCATTTGGAAGGTCAAAATCACATAGTCCCATTAGTGATCAAAAGTACCTTAAAAAAATAAGGAAACCCGGGAATATTTTTACACTAAATCGGTTTTCGACAAAATCCGATTTTGGTTTTTGATGTAACTCTAAAACAAATAAACGTATACACATACAATTTTCACTGGTTGTTTATATTCACATTTTCTATACACGATAAAATTTTCAAAATATATTTATTGGTTTTTATCTGTTTGGAGACATTTTCAGTTTCCAATTTTTTTAGTTTTTTTTATATGAATATCAATACAATTTTATTTGTAGGTTAAAAAAGCTTGAAAATTTAATACGAGGCTCCTAATACATTGTTACAATAGTAGTTGAAAAATATTAAAAATACAGTCACAATTTTTTTTTATAAGCATTTAAAATAAAGTTTGATTTTTGACAAAATTTATCAAATTTAAAATTTAATAATTATTTTGTAGTTTAAAATTTATAAAATGTTCAACTTTTATAGCTAAGGATTGAAAATTTAAAATAAAATTCCACGTAAATAGGTTATATATAAACTACTTTATTCACAATAATATCATTAAATATACTTAGTAATATCATACGCTGTCTGGCCGTCTTCGCTCAGAATCATTTTTCTTATACAATGATATCTTATCATTGAATTCAAATTTAACACCATCCATACAGTTATCCACTTCTAACCAATTGTACAGCAGAGTGACACCCACTCTCCCATCTCTTTTTTAATTGAAACATTTAATTTAAAATTTACAAAAAAAAGTTTTTAATTAATAATTTTGTTCTCTTCATTTATAAAAATCTCAATAATTGTGTCTACTGTCTACCTCTACAGTGGCGTGGTGAACGGTAATTTCAGAGGCAATTGCCTCTGAGATTTTTCTTAAATAAAGAGGTGGGTGGTAGCTGGTGGGTCCCCTAGTAAATGTAATATGATATACTCAATAGGTAATCAATAACAATCTGAAATATAATTAATTATATTATATTAATACAATATTATTTATTTTGCATTAGGATTTGGGATATTTGTAACTTGCCTTTGGAAAATTCTTAGTTTGGCACGCCACCACTGTACTCTACTGTGTCATTTAAATAATGTTCTAAGTATGGTATAATTAACTCTAGAATACTAGATACATGCTATTCAGGAATGTTACTTTTCATAGATTTTACTTCAAATAGTGACACAAAAGTTTCAATTAAAAATTGTTTATAAACATTAAGTTGAACAATGTGAATTACTCTAAAATTTTACTTGAATAAACTTAATTTTGATGTTGCGAATTATGGATTGTCAAAAAATAGTATTTCAACAATTTTCCTTGGGAATAGTCGTAAATTGTATATTCTTCCATTACCATAGGTAAATTATATTTTAAATACTTAAAAATTTAGTTGAAAAGTTTTTAAAAGATGTAGGTATGATTATTAATCAAACATCATGAATCATGATTATATTATAAGAAATAACTCTTTTACTGATTCGTTATGTTTGTAAATTGTAAAATTTAATTGGAATGCTAGTCAAATAAACCAATAATTTCAAACTGACAACACCTTAAGCATGTAATTGTGACCCCACTTCTATATTCTATTCTTTCATTCTGCCCAATATTCAACTTTTTATAAATTAACCTTAGAGTTTGATAGTTTTTTTTCTTAACACGTTGATGGACATGACTGCTATAGCATTCGCCAACTTGGCAAATAAATGAAAATAAAAGAAAACAAATAACGTAAACTGTTTAACTGTAAATAGATAAGATACTTTATTAAAAATATATTATTATAAGTATTAACAAAATAGTATTTAAGTTACAACTTGCAAAAGTTTAAGCTCAAATAATAAAGATTCATGCAATAATAAAATATACAAAATTGAAAATATTATAATATATATTATTTACTTGTGGGGGAAATAAAATGCTTATTTACTTAAATGTACAACAGCGTATTTACCATTAACTTGCCAATAATTAGTAGTACTAAGATAATTATTGTCTTTATCATTTACATCAATTTTGGTTTCATAGTCAGAGTTCAGGCCGCATACACAGTCACATTTTAATGTACGTAAAGCCACCACAGCTGTAGGTTGAAATCTACACAAGGCATCTTTGAATGTAGTTGATGGTTCCCAATTGATATCTCCAATTAGTTTTCGGTAATTTAAATCGCCTACAAAAAATCAAAATAAACAATATACAGTGACATTAAAAGATGTTCTCCTACACTTACTACAAAAAAATATCATAATATATTTATTAAATTGCTTTTAATCAAAAGCTATGTTGATTAAGTCTAGTTTTTATAAAATATAAAACTAATTATCTGATTTTAACCAAAATAAAACTGAATTATAGTCAACTCTTTAAAATCTACCAACTTTTTATAAATTCATTAAACAAAAAAATTATAAAAGCATTTTAAGTATAATACTCTTACTTCTATAATACCTTTAAATATTAATAATTGAGAAGTTGCTAATTTTTTGTATAACTCTGAATCTTCATTGGCCATTGCTGAATAACAGTGAGGTAAAGTCCAAAACTCCTCACACTCAATCACAAATTTACCTATAGTGTACATTTAAAATTAAACAATAATATTTAAGTAGGAGTTTTTTTTAAAAGATCAAAAATTAAATGTAGTATTTACCAGCTGTGTAATAATTGTTCCATCTATTTCCAATTTTTTGAAGGGCACTGGATGTGCATTGTTTTTCTAGACGATTTAAAAAATGTTCAAAATCTGGTTTTGTAACATCTGAGACATACCAAGGGATAGATTTTCCATGAAAGATAACAACTTCGGCAAATCCATAAGTAACAAAAAAGTCTGCCAAACACATATCCGTAAAAAGTTCATAAGCTGAATTGTCCAAAATAATATCTGAAATAATTTAATTAGTTTTAATTTATGTAAATCATACAATATAACAGTACAAATATATCAGTATAATTAAGTATAATAATAAAACAAAAACATAGTTTCAATAATATATTATCAAACATCATTATTTACCTATTATCTTGGGATTTTTATCAATTGAAACATTCAAAGTGTTCCAAATTTCATCTGAATGATCAGCCAAAATATATTTATCCAAGGACACAATAGCTTCTAACGGATCTTCAGTAATGTTTTTTGATTTTCCAATGTTAAGAGACAAATCAAATCTATTTCCCCACAAACAAATCTGTCAAAGAAAAATAATTGGTTAATGAATATATTGAATTAGGTATTTATCAAATACAAGGAATCATTAAAATTTATTTTATTAAAATATTTTTCATAATTATCATTTGTTATTAGTCATTGCATTAAATATAATAATTCCAAGCATATAAAACGCACCTTTAACATTTGTATAAAAAGAGCTTTCAAACTTGTATCATCTAATTCTTTCTTGGAAAATTGGAAATTTAAAAATTCCGCTATAGCTATCATAGTTGTTTCAGATTCATCAAAAGCATTGTATTTAAGTTGTTTAAAAGGGTCATAATTTTGTAACGTTTTCCTGTTTAGGCAAGTAAATTAAACATACTTCATTATATATGTATTTATGTGTGTTCGTTAATTTTTAACTAACGTTTTTTCAAAGATCTCTTTTAATCTTATGTACAAATAATTCTCAGTAAAAAGCCATTCTGTATCAAACCATGTTACAACAGAATCTGAATTAAACTTTTTTTCTAGTATTTGATTCCATATCAATGACAATGTAGAAGTACTATCAATTTTTCGTAGAGGATTATTGTTCAGTATTTCAGAAAGTAATAGTTCCAATTGGTCAATAACATTGTTTATTTCTTCTTTGTTCGCCTATAAAAAAAATAATAATATAAGTACGTCTATATAATGAATACCTTTAATAGTTTTGTAATTACATCATACAGTTTTAACTTAACAATATCTAACTAATTTTTACAATCAATGCTTTACAAAATAACTTATATTACATTAAAACGTTAAGCCTAAACAATATCTTTATTTAGAAATAATAAATGTTATTAATTTTAGATGGATATAACAAAATATATAGACAATATATATATATATTATACCTATTACAACAATAAATAAATAAAGTTCTTACCAAATTGAATTGTTTGGCTTTTAATAAACCAGTTATTTCAGTAAACACGGCCGGCATTCTACGCATCAAGGAATGATACCCAAAACTTCTGTAAAATCAATACCAATTTAAATTTAAATCATAGATCTGCATTTAGCGAGATCAATCATCATTCATGATAATATAATATATATTTTAATACATATCATCCAAAACTGTAGACGGTCACCTACTGGTTGATTTCAATTGAAATTTAGAATAATACACTTAAAAATAAACAATACCTACAGAAAATGTATTTTTAACTAAATTAATTGTATGTTAATAGGTTATACATTTAAATATTTAATACATATTAATTTTAGGTTTATTATATATAAATGTAAAAAAATCTTACTTCATGTACTTTCCTCTTAATGGTTCATTATTCGGTGTATTCTGTTCCAAAAACTGATCAATATTACAAGCCATTGTGTATTTGTGTTGGTACAGTTTTTGTTTTATTGGACGTCTATCTGTATAACATATACAGAGAATAAGTGTACAGAATATAATAAGGACCTACCGCAATAATTTAAAATGTTAATAATTGGGAATATTGAAATGTCATTATAGTCTTTCATTACATTATATCCTAATCATTAATGTTTGAAATTTCCATTTACCGTAACAAAATACCATATAGGTAGGGCATGGGTATAAATTATAACAATTAACAAGGTGTATAATAATATTAACTTACTATATTGATAGTTATTGGTCGATACACCAGCTCGTCACCTTGATCTTTAAATTACTATCACTATCACTGGTTTTTTACAATAATTATCTAAAGGTATATCACAATAAATTCTAATTTTAATTTTTAACATAGACCTTACACATAGATGGAGCATTAGGGCCGGCGGGGTTGAGTCGCGCGGTAACGGCCAATTTCGTTACAGTGATGTACTGATTTATTATAATGAATGATTTATTATAAATGATGATTTATTATAATGATTTATTAATAATGAGAGGACGCTGCACGGACACAATATTTTGTTGTCTCCGTCTTACAAGTGCGTAACATGGCTAATTTTACGCTCGGCAGATCAAGTTTCGTTAGTTATAAAAATACTAAATAGAGTGTATTAACCTCTTATACAATTTAAAGGTAAGATTATTATTACCCAGGACCCCGCTCAAAAGCTTTTTCTCAGGGCTTGAAACCGATATTGGATACCGATTTTGAATACTGGTTTAAACCGTTAAAAACCGAAATCGATACCGAAACCGAGAACAAAATCGAAAAAAATCAATACCGGTAATCAAAACCGAAATCAAAATCGTTAAAAATAAATACTTAATCGAAATCGGCGAAAATATTTACGGTTCCAAGCCGTGCAGTTTTTCTTATATTTTAATTTTAAAGCAAGTTATGAGTATTTTAAGGTGTACAAAACATTTAAAATTTTAAAAATACTCATAATAACTTGCAAGAAATGAAATACTATTCACATTAGGTAATAAAAATGTTAATATTCAAAATTTAAAAATCTTATTTTTAAGGGTTAAGATGTCAAAAGTGGAAAAGTCGTTTTCTTGAAAACTTAAGAAGAATTTAAATCGGAATTTGTTTCCTATTACTAGGACAGTCAGTACAGTTGACAAAATATAGGTCTATTTTGGAGGACAACACAGCCGGGAGGAATCCCCTAAGGTATTATTTAGTATTAATGTTTTATGTTGGTGCAGTTCGCTACAGAAACTTAAATATTCCTGAAAGAAACACATTTATTTAATGAAACATTTTTGGAAAAGTAAACCTGTCATATTTTGAAATTGTTATGGTGTATTGAAAATTATAATATAAACAATTCAAAATTCAATTCACAATTCAATCAAAATTTCATGTATCTATGATCATTTGTTTTATAGTAACACCAAAAACCGATATTAATGTTGTCAAATTAAGTCAAATTTTCGTAAAAATTCACGATTTTCCTTAATTTTTCTTTTTTTTTCCCCGGCGCTTTTGAAAACTACTGGAAAATGTTTACGTTTGACCCCTTAAAGTACCAACTAGATTAACTTTCCTATCAGAAAACATACTGTTGAAGAAAATCTACGCACTTTTACTGTCCTAAATGGTGATGACAGACACAAAAAAAGAGGTTTTTTGCTTCCGAAATTTTCACACATCCAACTAAACGTATGATGATAATATAATATTTTTTTTTTTTTTATTAGGTAACCCGCGGCAACATAGGCCATTGGGTGTGGGGGAGGGCACTGTAGGTTTTTAAATTGGATAGGTTGGTACACGTATGTGTTGTGTTTTGGCAGAATTTCTAATGGGGCACCCGTAGGTTTCTGCCATGCCCCGGGTGGGGGGATGGCGGCACTTGTTCTCCGGACACCGTGACTTGCCCGAAGAAAAATGCCACCCGCGGCCGAGGTATGGAACTCGGGTCGGCCACTCCATCCCCCAATATAATATTTTGTTAAGCGCACTAAACGTTCTAAAGTCGTAGCCCGTTCGTATATAGACCCTTTCTGAAGCGGCAAACGCGTAACGTATTTATCTTACTATATTATTGTTGTTCACAGTGGCATGTATCATAAAAAAAAATTGGGTAGCTCGAATAATTTTAGATAACCTACCCTCCATAATAATATATTATTATACTGACCTATAAAATGTCCTAATTTTAGAATCTGTGTGGAACGATTAATGTATTGATTTTACAATGATGTCTATTTTTTTTAAATTTTTTTTGTGTCTGTCATTACCTTTTAGGACAGTAAAAGTGCTTGGATTTTCTTCAACAGTAACTTTCCTGATAGGAAAATGAATCTAATTGGTACTTTGGGGGGTCAAAAGTAAACATTTTCCAGTAGTTTTCAAAGGCGACATGAAAAACAAAAGAAAAATTAAGGAAAAAACGGGAATTTTTACGCAAAATCTGTTTTCGAGAAAATCGATTTTGGTTTTTGTTGCAACTCTAAAACAAATGACCGTAGGTACATGACATTTTGACTGAATGTTTATATTAGCATTTTCTATACACCATACCATTTTCCAAAATTTTGACTTATTTCGAGCTGTTTACGGACATTTTCAGTTTCCATTTTTTTTAGTTTTTTTTTCTATGGATGATAATAAAACTTTATTTGTTGGTTAAAAAAGCTTGACAATTTAATACAAGGCTCCTACTATATTGTTACAATGACATTTGAAAAATATTAAAAATCGTTAGTCACAGATTTTATTTATAAGCATTTAAAGTTCAAATATTGACAAAATACGAAAAAATCACGAAAATTAGCAAATTATTTTTCGGTAAGACGTATAACTATTTCATGTCCATAAATTGATTTTTTAATATTATGATCTAATGTCGAATGACTTGTACTTAATATGTATGTAATATGTATGATATTGATAGACAGTATACTTACACAAATTATAATTTACTACACACACAAAGACAGTAGAAGAGTGATTGCAAAGAACGAACGAATTGCCTAAACACAACTCCTTAAAAATGACACGTTTGTAGGGGCCATAATACATTTATGACATGGGGTAAGGATAGTAAGATAACCATATTATTGTAAATACGTAGTTGTACAGTACATAGAACAAACACTTACAGTTTCTTAAAGTACAAAAACAATTGTGGACCAATCATATAACCTAACCTTTGTTTTGAAGTTTGGAAAAAATACGGCACCTATAGGTTAGGTATATTTGGCAGGTGTAACAAAATAATTATAAAAATCTGAACTTGAATCCAAATTACACAAATATTTGCACAAGTCCGAAGTCAGTAGGAAAAAGTTGGCGGTTACGTGAAGTTGGTCCCCATGGGACAATGTACTCTGTAATGGATTATGCATTTATGCGTATATGTTTAATAATTTGAAGACAATCATTGGCCATTACGTACAAAAATACGATGCAGTGCTGAAACAGACCAGCCTATATTATTGATTATATATTTTAATATTGGCGTATTTTGTAGACAGTCGTCAGTATAATATTATTTTATATCCAGTGTATACCGTAATACCGTATTTTATTTTTCAATTGTATAATACGTGTATTATACATGTATTATACGTATATAATACAGTATTTTTCAAAAATAGTATGTAGTTTAGATAATTGTTAAATATATAGCTACCAGAGTGTAATAAGAATGTAATATCAATAATATTTCAGTTTGTTAATGAATAATAAAGCATTTTGATTATTAAATTATGTAATGGCAGTCTGGTAATAAATTAATAACTACCTAATAGAAAATATATGAAAATGTATTGGTTCTAAGTTTTAAGTATTAGGTTTTAATATTTGCTGTAATTTTAATTAGTACCTATGTAATTATTTAATTAGTAAGTGTTTACTTTTTTTAATCAGTTTTTAGACATATTAATAAATTATTTGCCAAACGAAATGCATTATAGGCATAAGCCTCTACAAAATAAGCATTTTCGTTTTTCAATATTTCCAACATAATACTTGGTAAAATATTTGTCAACAATAGCTTTTTGCTTTGAAGGTCGACCCATAGTAAAAACAAACAGTAACTAACATTTAGTAACTTCAATTAATTGTAACTTGTAGCCTGTAGGTAGTTAAATAGAATTATTAGAATTTAGTAGAATATTACACTACTTAGCTTAGGTGTAGTGTCCACGATTATGATTTATGACTTATCAGTTATCAGTAAGATATCAGACTACTATTTACGAACGATTTACAAATGTTTACGACTAGAATCATAGAACTTAGGTTAGTAGATCTATGACTAGAATAGTCCTTTGGTGTTGATCTTTATAATATCTTTCCTATATGATCGTGACTACCACCTACTAATAACCATGTTACTTGTGTGGCCGTGCTCCGTCGTTGTATTACTGTTATCAGTTGAAAAATTATGTGTTGCGTATATTTTCTCTTTATTATTGATCTACCATTTATCACAATTTTTTTTTTATACCATTTGTATTTTATTTTTTTATACATGACGTATTATACGTTTGTATAATACAATATTATACAATTTACATCACTGATTATATGCAATATAGGTGGGAATATTTTAAACTGTAAATTCTTGACGTAAGTCAGGCCAGTGAAGCAAGATGTGCTGAGGCAGGCAGGCAGCAATAATATTTTGCTTTATAACATCGACGTACGCGCAGGCATGGTCAGTCCCGTTGTTGCTGACTGCTGAGTGATTCGGCTAGGTACCTACGAGGATTGTACGTGTGAATTCACTTAAGTGACTGTCGTACTATGGGCAGTGTTTTCAAATGAGTGATTTATTTATGTTTGTTTTATATTTAAAAAAAAAGTGTTTCCGACCTGAAAACTCGAGTTTAATATTATTTCAGTCGTTTTTATACGTTCTTACCTTTTATAGGAACAGTGCCGGGATATACGTACTATATGTGTCAATGAGGTTTTATTTAACTGAATAGTGCCAAGGTAGATATATGTAATTTTTGTGCCATTCCAACTTAGAAGAAACGGACTTAGAATCGGCAAGCGCATATCATCGTACCTCACGAGTCACGAGTAAACCGGCGCAACCCATTTATCGTAGCACACCATTTGCGCCCCAAATCATAGCCTATATGCGCCCGATTCAGATCAGGTGAAAATCGTGCAACGTTGCCATTTATTGAGTATATTGGTATAAGTGTATAACTATGAAATTTAAAATAATATTTGATCGTTTCCCATGCTAATCGAAACTTATATCCAAATCGATAAAGATAATAATATTTTGTCGTTAGTCGTGCTAATCGAAATTGTGAAACCCCAATCGATAAAGATTATATTTTATAAAATGCATTTATCAGTTGTATTGTATGTGTCAGTTAAATCAGTACATGAACAGTGTGTACTACTATAATATAATGGAATTTCAAGTAAACAAAAACTTTGTTTAGTTTTTCGTTATTTTAAATATCACGTTAGTAGAAACCTCGTTTCTGGAGATATAAACTGGCGTTGTGTAAATAAAACACAATTAAAAAAATATTATTTTGAAAATATTACCTTTTTCTGATTTGTCTTAAACGATAACTGACGGCCACGTTGCATGCAAAATGGGCGCATTTGGGCAATAAAACAGGGTGATAAGTTTTTTTATTTTGGGCGCAAATGTCCATAACCCTTGGGCGCGAATGGGCTACTCTGGGGCGCAAATTGGCTACAGCCGAGTTAACAGTGCCATTCTAATTGAGTTCAGAGAGTGTCATTAACTAGAGAGTACGAGGGTAAGGCGTAGTAGGTTTACCGCGTATCCCACTATACGGGTGACACCACAATAAGCGTATATAAAAAATATGCATATATGGAGATAACGCCAAATTCTACCAGCTTTACAAAAGAGAAGTTGTGGTCTAGATGCATCAGAGGGACAAGGGAAGAATGGGCAATATATGGCAGACCGATGAAATTATGTTAAAGGATCAATGACATAATATATTATGGTGAGGAGAAAAAGACTGCGGAAGAGATGGAAAGACAGTGTCCAGGAATTATTACAATAAATTGGAGTAGACTGACAGCAGGGATATGATAAAAACCATTGGAAGGAAGTAGTTTTGGCGGCAAAGAGTCTAAACGGCTCGTATACGAATAAAGCAAAAAAAAATGTTTAATAATATTAGTAATTTATAATAGGTAAGTACAACTATTATTAATATACAATATATTATGTTGAATTATGTTTTGCCGAAAATATCTTTTTTTTTATTTTAGTATGAATTATTATAGTATAGAATGTAATTATAATTAGAATACTGTTAAGTTAATACAATATAAAGTGATGTAATATCATACTATACAATTTAATTTATATTTATCTTAAAATGATTAAACAAAATATTTAAACGTTTTCATGAGAAACATACCCAGCAATATTAAAAATGTCGCTAAATGTAATTTGGTATTTCTGTAATGTAGTAGCATCATTACAAAAGGATTCAATCGCTTGACTCATACTTAGTCCTGCAAAATATATTAGTATTAGATAATATGTTGAGTGTGTTCATTAGAATGCCCTTCCACAGACGCGCACAGAACTTGGTTTGTATGCGTTTATAAAGAGTAACTTTTAGCCCACAAACTAGGCTAATATTAAAAAATAAATAAAAAATATGAAATGCAAAACACATTAATACACAATATTTAATATTTATACATACGCGGTACGCCTATCTTAAATGTTTTCAATGACTTTGTAACATCTATAAAAATAAAATGTTAAATATTCAATAAATGAAATAAATTGTTCATCACTATCATCAGATAAAAAATATTGATTGAATCTCAACTTTCATTCGAATGACATGTACAGCACTTATATCTTATAATTATGTTGCTGTTGACGTACCTATACTTTCTTAGTAATCAGTAATCACTAATCACGTATTAATAAAATTGAAATTAAAACTAATTTATTGTGTTTCTATATTACAACAACAAACTAAACATATTTTTTTTTTAATGTTGACAGGTAACAGAGTAAACTTTAACGGAGTGTATTATTAGTGCTAATTTCTCTGTTTGTTTAAATCCATAATATTGCCATAATATATACCCCAAATTCAATACATCATTAAAATTAATTTAAACGACAATGTAGTTTGGGTTTTGACCAATGCACCTAGCACCTAAAGAGAAATTAGAAAAATAATTTAAACATTAGCCTTGGGCCTTAAGCACCACAAAAATTGCTTCAATGTCCAACTTTGAGATTATATTCTATAGTAGCTAATTATCAGGCATAGTTGGTACATGGGTAGGTTAAAGTACAATTATGGAAAAACGGCAATATTTAAGCAACACTACTACACTAGTTTTTGTCAAACGTGGATACCAGGATACGTGTAATATTCATAACATTCAAATTAACATTTTCTTAAAATAATATAATAATATTATATACACTACAATTTTCATAATATTTTTGTTTTTGAAGTTAGAAATTTAGTTCAAAAATAACATACACTTAGCTTGAATTAATAAACTAAGTGAATTTAAAAAAAAAAAGGTGGATAAATGGATGTCGCTCTGCTGTACAGTAGGTTACAAGTGGGTCACTGTAATGGATGGTGTTAAATTTGAATTCAATGATATAATATCATTGTATAAGAAAAACGATTCTGAGCGAAAACGGTCAGTCAGCCTATAATATTACCAAGTATATTTGATGATATTATTGTGAATAAAGTAATTTATATATAACCTATTTACGTGGAGCCTTGGTTTAAATTTTCAATCCTTAGCCATAAAATTTAAACATTTTATACATTTTTAACCACAAAATAATTAATAAATTATAAATTTGATAAATGTTGTCAAAATTTGAACTTTAAATGCTTATAAAAAAAAATTGTGCCTATGTATTTTTAATATTTTTAAACTACTATTAGAATGATATATCAGGAGCCTTATATTAAATTTTCACGCTTTTTTACCCAGCAAATAAAATTTTATTGATGTTTATAGAAAAAAAAACTAAAAAAATTGAAAACTGAAAACGTCTGTAAACAGCTCAAAAAGAGTAAAAATATTTTCAAAATTTTATCGTGTATAGAAAATGCTAATATAAACATTCAGTGAAATTTTCAAGTATCTACAGTCATTCGTTTTTTAATTACAATAAAATAAGAAAATTGTTACATGAGAAATCGAGTGAATATCAAATGTTGTAAAAATATAAATTTCAGACGCTCATAAAAATTTAATTTAAGTTTCTTGTAGACATTTTTTTTTTGATAAAGGTAGACAAACTTATGAGTAATCTTATATTACATTTTCAAATCTTCGATTTAAAAAAAAAAATTTTTATGAATTCTCAACTCAAAATAATTTGCTATTTTTCGTGATTTTTCCGTATTTTGTCAAAATTTGAACTTTAAATGCTTATAAATAAAAACTGTGACTAAGGATTTTTAATTTTTTTCATCTGTCTTTGAAACAATAATCTAGGAGCCTTCTATCAAATTTTCAAGCTTTTTTATTCAACAGATAAAATTTTATTGATATTTATAGAAAAAAAAACTAAAAAAATTTCATGTCTCTACGGTCATTTGTTTTAGAGTTACACCAAAAACTAAAATCGATTTTCTCGAAAACAGATTTTGCGTAAAAATTCCCGTTTTTCATTAATTTTTCTTTTGTTTTTCACGTCGCTTGTGAAAACTACTAATTTTTACTTTTGACACCCCAAAGTACCAACTAGATTCACTTTCCTATCAGAAAAGTTACTATTGAAGAAAATCCAAGCACTTTTACTGTCCTAAAAGGTGATGAAAGACACAAAAATAAAAAAAAAATTAAAAAAAGAACACACATCATTGTAAAATCAATACATTCATCGCTTCGCTCAGAATCTAAAAAAGTCTAGTATTGTAAACAATAGAGAATAAAACTTGAAAATTTGACCAACAAAACGGTTTCAGAAAAATAAGCACTAGGTACCAGATTCAATGATATAAAATAGTTTATTCTAAATATTCTAAAAACAATTAGTATTCGTTTAGGGGACGACAAAACCCAAAATATTTTAACCTAATGGAGAATTACTGTTTTAGGTTTTCTTTTAGTATCAACATTTTTTTTTATTAAACAGATTTTTTTATTCAATATAGATTTTAATAAAGATTTTTTTATTTCTATTTAGTTTTTTTTATTTTATTTAGATTTAGATTATTCAATCAAAGTTTTTTTTTTAATATAGATTTTTCAGTAAATATAGATTTTTATTAATATTTTAGATTCTGAGTGGAACGATGGATGTATTGATTTTAAAATGATGTGTTTTTTTTTTAATTTTCTTAAATTTTTTTTTTGTGTCTGTCATCATGGAATTGTAAATGTCATTTGAAAATGTAATACAAGATTATTCATACATTTTCCTACCCTTATCAAAAAAAAAAATGTCTACAAGCAAATCAAATTAAATTTTTATGAGCATTTGAAGTTTATATTTTTACAATAATCCAATATCACTCGATTTCTCATGTAGTGGTTTTGTTATTTTATTGTTATTCAAAAACGAATAACTATAGATACATGACAATTTTACTGAATGTTGATATTTTCATTTTCTATACACCATAAAATTTTGCCTCTTTTTGAGCTGTTTACGGACATTGTCAGTTTTCAATTTTTTTAGTTTTTTTTTCTATAAATATCAATAAAATGTTATCTTTTGGGTAAAAAAGCGTGAAAATTGAATGCAAGGCTCCTGATATATTGTTACAATAAAATGTCACCATAAAAGGTGCCTTTTAATAATATAGATTATGTTTTGTTTTTTGCTTTACACGCGTTGTAGATGTTTTAAAGGCTCTATACCAAGTCTTTCCAACGATTTATGTCTTCTGAGTACTGTATAGTCTTGCTAATTCGTCAATCCATATTAAATCGCTCAACACACGGTCCATCTATCTCTATCTAGGTCTTCCTCGTGATCTCTTTTCAGTTGGCTAATTGGTTTACACATTATTTATGAGATTTTGATTTTACTCTCCATGCATGTCCATTCGGCGCGTTATTTGCATATCAGAACATTTTGGATGTCTATTGAACAGTTTTATAATATCTTCTCAGAACCTTTTTTTCAAATCTCAGTACTTTTGCTCGACGATAGGGCGGAGGTGTGTAGTGTGGCATTTTAATTTGGATTATTTTGATAATAATCTTGACTTGAACGCATTTTACTCATGGGAAAAACCCCTGATTTGCTATAACGATATCCTGAGATTTATTTTATTTTGCATATTTTTGTTAGCGTTTATATTTATACCCAGGTATTTAAAGTTGTCTACCTGGTCGAAGGTATTGACCTATATAAATATTTTGCTTAAAGTCTGGATATGACTAAACACTTTGTTTTGTCTTCATTAATTTTCAGTCCTATTTTTTGGCTGGCTTCTATTAGCTTAAGTGTACTTAAGATTATTTAATCTTGGGATTCTCCTAGAATCACTGTATCGTCCGCATAATATGCCAGTAGGCCTCTGTTCCCTATTAGTTCCATAGATCTGTTATCTTTCATATATATTACCACTTGTTCTAATGACAGGTTCAATAATACTGTGGACAGAACGTCTCCTTGTCTTAAGACTGTTTTAACTTCAAAGCATTTGGATATCTCATTCATATAACACATTTAATCCATCGTATTTTCATTACACCTTCTTATTAATCGTACCAGCTTTAAGGGTATTTCAAAAATATTAAGGGGCCTCGCTATAGCATTGATTTAAGAAGCAACATTTAGGCACTTTCTAATCTCGTTGTCGCCATCCGAGATCTATGTGTTAGTCGTAAATGATTATTACTGTGGTGGCGTCAATGCGGGTCAATTATAGCGGTACGGAGGGCTCTCGCACGTACTCGCGTGATCATGAAAAAATGTTTATTTTTCACTCGAACAGACAACTCTAATTCCAACAATACGTCGCAACGGTATAGACATACGATGGCCATTTTCCAATTACTTATATTCTCACACTCACTTTGGTACCTGTTATACATATTTAGTATTCGTACCTAATGGATAATAAATCTGTTCTGTACGCTTTAACCTCATAAGGGTCTATTAACTATTTTGTCTTTATCCAGTTTAGCTGCACTATTCAGTTGTTTTTGGTTCCTCCATTTCATGGATAATGTCGATGCGTACTTCGCAATAATTACTAAATAGTGGTCCGTCTCCATCGGCGCCTCTGAATGTTTTGACTTTTTTATGCTAGTTTGCAATCTTTTTTCTATGATAATGTGGGCAATGTTTGAGATATGGTGAGGTTTAAGTATGTTTGTGAATATTTTTCCTGGGGAAATATGTGCTACTGATTACAAGATTTTAAGACATCGCGAAGTCTATAATTAGTTTCATGCAATAGTTTTGATGTTTAAGCTTTTATATCCAATTGTTGGTCAAAAGATTTCTTTTTTACCCACTTATTATAATACTTTACCCTCTTATAATTTGAAATAGTAGAATATAAACATTGTTGTCGATTGCGACGCAGCCGTCGCCAGCTCGACTCCTTGGTCACGGGCGGCATTTTTCTTCGGGCAAGTCACGGTGTCCGGAGAACAAGTGCCGCCATCCCCCACCCGGGCATGGCAGCTACCTACGGGCTACGGGTGCCCAATCAAAAACTCTGCCAAACCCAACTCACACGTGTTCCCCCCCCCCCCTACCGACGATAAAACGTACAAAAACCAATACAGCTAATGGCCATAGATGCCGGGCTTAAGATCAAAAAAAAAAAAAAAACATTGTTGATTGTATGTAGTATTTTTTATACGATTCAAAATATTAAGTAAGTATTTTAATTAATTTTTAGTTTTATTTTTATTTTATAGTGTAAATTAAATTAAATATGTATATACATACTATCCGCAAGATAAACTAAAAAATAATAATAATAATAATTTAAATTAATGTGATATTATGGACCTATTGTTAATAGTTAAATACATTTGAAAATATAAGTTGATTGGTTTTTAAAGTTTAAGAACCCTATACGGTATAGAGAGTCAACCTTTTATAAAAGATGTATAGGTCAATCTGGAGTCTGGACAAATTATAGTAATAGTCATACCCAATCATGGGTGACGGCTTGTCTTATAAACGCATTCATAGCTATAATGGTACTCATCGAGTAGGTAAGTAAAAATTGTACGATGATCACCATTACATGGGTTATGAGACACAAATCACAAATTGAATTACAAAAATAAACAAATTAAAAAAATCATAAATACAGTAATATGCACTTACCTCTTTTACCTAAGAAAAAAAAACATAATATTTAATAAATAATAATATTATACTTTATATAACTAAATATATCATTACACAGAATTTAACAACGATCTACCGATGTCAGTCACGCTTTTGAATGAATGTTGATGTATTTTAGATTCTGAGCAGAGCAAAGAAGCTAGTGATTTTACAATGGTGTTTATTTATTTTTTATCCTGTATACGAAATTTCTACCAGAAGGAGTGTTTTGATTTCAACATATAGTATCTTATCGTTTAGCAAATTGGATCAAGATGATACTTTAGACAGGTAATTTTTCAATTTTCTCTATAATAATTTAATGCCACAGAAAAAACCACCAAAAATTACGAAAAACCGCTAAAAACGGGATTTTAATTCCAGCGCTTTGTTTATCACCATAGAAATGAATAAAAAATTATAATATTATAATATTAATTAAACTTACAGGCTATAATAAATAATAACAATATAAAATATATAGACTGACAAACTATCTCCACCTAGAATCATTTTACTTATACAATGATATTATATCATTGAATTCAAGTTTGATACAATCCATTATACATTGACCCACTTGTAACCTACTCTACAGTATAGCAGCATCCACTTACCCGCTTTCTTAAATTTAATATAAGGTTATTCGTACGCTTCTGCAGTAATTAAAAAAAAAGGTGTCATTCTGCTGTACAGGTGAGTCAATGTATAATGGATTGTATTAAACTTAAATTCAGTGATATAATATCATTGTATAAGTAAAATGATTCTAGGTGGAGATGGTTAAGCCTGTAAGTTGAATGAATTAATATCATAACAATATTATTTTTATTCGTTTCTTAGGTGATATACAAAGCGTTAGAAATTAAAATCCCATTTTTAGTGGCTTTTCGTAATTTGTCAGTGGTTTTTCCCATGGCATTAAATAACTATTGAGAAAATCGAAAAATGACCTCTTTAAAGTACCATTTTGATCCAATTTGCTAAAATATATAAGATACTATATGTGAAATACAAGCACTCCTTCTGGTAGAAATTTTGTATACTCCCAAAAAAAAAAAAAATTAACACTTGTAAAACCACTAGATTCTTGGCTCCACTCAGAATCTAATAATATATTTAGGCAGTTATAAATTGGTATTATATTTCGGTATACCGATATTTGAATATCATACAATTTTATTATGATTGCAATAGATTGGAAAGTTATAGTTTAATTTACAGTTATTAAATAGAAAAACTATTGTCAAGAAATCCATATACATTCCTTATTTGAAAAATTTTAGGAAAAATCATTATATTATGACATTATGACAATCATATTTTACAAAGTTAAAGTGATTAACTCCACGTACTTTGTGTATCTGGAATAAAATAAAAACTTTAGTTATTAATATTATAAAACATTCGTAATATTTTTCTTCTACTTATATTAGATCATATATTATAAACATGCATGATTTATCTAATATATTATAGTATAAAATAAAATTATTATTAAATATAAAAATGACTTGCTTATATTTCCTAGAAATAAAATACCCGGTATTAATTTATAAGTATAATTATAAAACATTTGTGATATATTGTTACCATTAAAGAGTCAAATCTAGTGTTTTTAATAAGAAGTTTACAATAAATGTACAGAATGTCCAGTAGGATACCAATTTTGAAAATTAATAGTTTTTAGTAGAAAAAAAAAACAATCTAAATTTGATCATAATACGTACATTAATTTCATAGTTTATTTTTACATTAATAATATTTTTAATATTATATTCTTTACTAGTTTGTAATATTTGTAATATTCTAATATAGGTACGAGTGTACGACTATTATAAGAACTACACAACATAACAAAAAAAATTATTTTATCATGTCCCATACACAATGCTCAAGCCTCAAAAGTGCCAACAATTATGAAACTTATATGTTATAATTTATAAAACTTATTAAACCACACTTAAACAGTTATCGGAATCGCAAAGGATAACCAATGCAGGCTAAATATATATAGGTACATAAAGTGTAGATGACTTAATTACTATTCAGGAAAAGTCACACTCGCCCATAATAATATAAGTTTTAATTCGAATAAGTATTCCAGATGTAAAGTTTTATTTTTTATATTGATTTCAATTAATTAACAAACAATTTTGAGAGGACAAAATATTGCTTGTATAAATGCTCTAAGAATCTCTCAAATAAAGTTAAATTTAAAATATCAATCAAATAAAAAACTCAATAAATGTTTCTTACCAGCCAAGTATTCTGAAAAATAGTTATAATATATAAAAACCTGTAATTATTAACCATATGATTTGCCAATAAATATTAAAAATTTAAGTTCCAGGAACAGACTATAGGATAGGTTCCATCAAATATTAACACCATCGTCATAATTCTATAATTATTGCTCTACAGCTGTATGGTATGTTTAACCAACTTTTATTCCAGTTACCTATCTGCGTTTTATACCAATACTTTTACTTGATACTTTATCAATAATTCAATCTAATAATTATTATATCATATTATAGAATTAACAATATTTACGTACTCAACCACGCTAGAAAAACAAATTATTAAAATGTTATTGATACTACATATTCCATTATAATTTATAAAATATGATAACTCAAGGTTAACTATAAATTATAACGGAGTAAAAATATTGGTAAGAAATCATTTTTATAATTTGTCAACTTATTGTTTTTTATTAAACTATGGCGGAAAGTCACGCTGCTGTACAGTACACTTCACACTTCGTGTGTGCATTGAGTACCAAAGTCAATATGTGATTTATGTGTGATGTATGTGTTATAACAGAAACCTTGATTGGATCTTCAAGTTTAAGGGTGGTTTCTAGTAGAAAATTGGATATAGTTATTAGTTGGTACTTTTGGGAGAAATATATATTATAATTTTAAGTACTTTTCAAAATATTAAGAATAAACAAAATAATATAGAAACACCCATGAATTGTATTAAAAATTAATTAAATGTTATTCTTGTATTTAAACAGAAATGTCCATTGCGTCTTGACATGTTCACTAAATATTTATATTGGCAATTACTAGATATATGAGTGTATAACATAATTTATATTATCATAACATCATGACAAAACATTTTAACATTTTTTGTGCTGTCTATATTTATAAACAAATGTAGGTAAACATGGTTCCTCAAAAGTTACTGCTTTAAGAGATATCGAAAATAGATAGGCATAATTTTTTTATAACTGTTTAAAGTTAAAATTTTTTTGAACTTCATAAAAACCAAAAACATTTTAAAATTATATTATACTTAGGTCTGGTCATAAGATTTAAATGAAACATAACATTATGTACGCTATACCAGATTAAAAATAAATAAATCATACGTACTTTCATTTGCTGTAAAATAATAAAGTTTAATAAATTAAAAACTATGTACATTATATTTTCTACAAATACATAATAGTTCAGTGGCATATTTATATATTATCACGATAAAAGTAAAAATGATTGATTTATGGAAATATAAAGTCTTTTAGATTCGTATGAAATGTTATTCTAAACCTTAATAATTAATTTATCATATAAAATATTGTACAGTAAATCATACAAAAAATATAAACTACGCCTTTCTAAAAAAATCAAAACGATATTATATGCACACATACAACTACAATAGGTACTTGTGGAAGAGTAAAAGTACTAGTAGGTATAACAATTCTTATTAAAACAAGATAGAAAGCTGAAAGATAATATTGTTCTGGATTGATCTATACCGACTTAAAATGGAAAAATGGAAATTTATTTATTTTAGAAAGAGAAAGACATTATATAAGACATTAATATAAGTTATAGTATAGTTATAGATTTATAAGTATTATAAAGCAAAATGCAAATATATTATGAATCTTAGAACGTACGCACTTTATTCGTTAGTCAAGGTATGATATTTACCTAATACCTCTTGTAGTAGTTCCATTTCTCTACCCCCCCCCCCCTCACTTTGGAATTTCAAAACCAAATTAACTTCATTCGTTTGTGCTTCGTTTGTGCTGGTTTATGCTTTCAATGGCGTCGTCTGTGCTCAACCTCTTCCCAAGTTATCCAACTTTCAATGTGGAGGGGGGGGGGGGGGTGCTAGGGACATGCTTAGTCCACCACTTTGGAATTTCGAAATTTTAAATTTGCACCATTTTTAGGTATAGAAAAAATATTTGAGACTCGACAAATAGACTTACATCCCAGCACTAAATATGTGATTGTGATACAGGTGGTACTCTAAATCCATCATATGTATTTTTGAAACCCAAACCCATTTTTTATTTTAAAGCTATTTAATTGTCTTATCAACCAACATATACGCGATTAAACTAAAAATGTGCTAATTATTTTTATTCATTTAAAAAAGTAGAAAAAAGTTGGCAAAAATTATTATTTTTAAAATGAAATATTGTGTATTATTCGTAATAATCTATTATTAACAATAAATTTTTTGTTTTTTGTATTATGACAACTAAAATTTACCGAATAGTATAAAATTAAACGATTGACGACCAATTAACGACCGATACTCAATTCTAAAAAAACTAAGATTATGACGATTGTGAAGATTGTGACCAGGAAGATATTATGAAAACCAAACTTTCTAGGTATTCAGTATAATTCAGTAAAATAATATAAAAAACACATACTAAGTAATAAATTATTTGGAATAATACATGATTTCCTTTAAAAAATGCTAATTTAATTTTGCCAACGTTTTTCTAATTTTTTAATTTAATAAAAATAATTAGCACATTTCTAGTTCAATTGCGTATGTTTTTTGATAAGACAATTAAATAGCTTTAAAATCAAAAAAAAAATACGTCAACATTTTGAAAAATTTTGAAGAAATATAAACAAATGCGTGATATGTGTAGTTTTGAAAACAAAAAGTTTGACAAAGTTCTTCATCATTTTTAGTATACTTACATATGCCATCGACTGGTCACTTCAACCCCGGAACACATTGTATATATTTTTTTAAAGTTGCTTTTTTTAATTAAAATCTTTTTAGTGTCAGGTTCAGACGTTCAGTGTGTTTATTCAATATTAATTTATGGTTAAAAATAAAACTTCATCTCAGATAATCCCACCTACTATACTAAAAAAATTGTGATTATTATTTTTTTATACCACTTATAACAGAAAGGAAATTTTAGTAGCCAGCACACCGACAAAAGAATGTTTGGTATGGTAGCTAAACCCTTCCACCCTCGTCCCTCGTTCGACTACAAAAATGGGTTTGGGTTTCCAAAATACATAGAATGGATTTAGAGTACCACCTTTATCACAATCACATCTTTAGTGCTTGGATGTAAATATAGGTGCAAATAGGGGAGGGCTTTAGGGGCTAAGTCCCCAAAAATGTCCATAGCCCACCCAAACATTTCCTACATTTTGTTTTAACACTTTTAAGCATATTCAATATTATCAAAGTAGGACTTTAGCCCCCCCAATCCCAAACGCTATTTGCATCTATGGAATTACACCATTTGTTGAGTCTCAAACAAAAAATATTTTTTAACTCACAAGGGGATGAGTTATCTGTCAAATCAGATATATTACAACTTTAGATCATAGAGTTAAAAATGATTGTGTGGACAATTATCATAAGATTCTCCAGATAAAATAATATTTTTACAGGGTAAACATTTCTACCCCCAACTTTCAAAGTTGTATATCTCGGGAATGGATAAAGCACAAACGATGAGACTAAAAGCACAAACAAATGGAGTTAATTTTCTTTCGGAATTTCAAAGTGAGGGAATAAGCATGTCCTCAGCCCCCCCCCCCCCCCCCCCACACACACACACACATTTAAAGTTGAATAACTTTGTAAGGGGTTGAGCACAAACGACGGGATTAAAAGCACAAACCAGCACAAACGAAGCACAAATGAATGAATTTAATTTAGTTTTTAAATTCCAAAGTGGTCGGGAGCTTCTAGTAGTTTGGATATTATATTTATTTTTATGATATTATGTTAATAGGTATAAAAAACAATTTGAATAAGCAATACATGGTACCACAAAAGTAACTGAAGGGGGATGGAGTGGCCAAGCGGACTAAGGCTTCGGCTGCGACGCAGCGGACCCGGGTTCGATCCTCGGCCATGGGCGGTATTTTTCTTGGGACAAGTCACGGTGTCCGGAGAACAAGTGCCGCCATCCTCCACCCGGGCATGGCAGATACCTACAAGTGCCCAAATCAAAAATTCTGCCAAAACAAACACACACATGTTCCTCCCCCTACCAACAAAAAACCTACAGACAAAAAACAAAAATAGCTATAATGGCCTTAGTTGCCGGGCTCAAGCTCAATAAAAAAAAAAAGTTACTTATAGCCGTTTAAAGTATAAATTATATAAACTTCTTTCAAATCAATAATCATAAACATTTTTCAATTGTATTACAGGTCTGTTCAGAATTTAAACATATAAAATAACACGTACCTGATTCAGCTGTAAATAATAATATTTAACTGATTAAAATAGACTAAAATAGATTATAGGCATATTTATATTATATCGTGATAAATGTAAAAATCTAGATTTTGGAAAAAGTCTTTGATTTTGTTATTTTTGATTTGTCATCTAATCATTCCAGGGGAAGAGAAAGTAAAAATAGGGTAATAAACATTAATTTTACTTACCAATCACCTCTGCAAAAAAATATTATACCAATGTTATTGATAATGCAATATTCGATACATGTAATAGGTGCATGAACTTTATAGTTGTATTCAATGTGATTAACACCTTTGGTTTTCTCCATCGCTAATAACAAATTTATGAATTCCGATGTGTGAATATTAAAAATATTTACTTCCTATGTGTAATGTGCATATTTAATTAATATACCCTTATTATTTTGTGTGATGCACATTCAGAGGTTATTTCATTTTTGGTTTTAGGAATACACATTATATTCTATCATCAAAGTCAATTTTTATCTACAAATAGACATTGAAGCTATAATTGATGAAATAGTTAATATTATAATAAAATAATATTGACATTTCATACAGGATAAAATAATAGATTTTAATAAAATTATAATAATTTGCAAGAATTTAGTCCAAATCTGATTTTTTAAATTTATTTGGATAGGTACTATTATTTGCAGATAACAATGACTTGCAAAGATCTTTTGAAAATGTAAATTTTTTTGAGTATAACGATACTTGTTGCTGTATTTTTGAGGTTGTCGCGTTTTGATGACGATTTACGGAACGGGCGTGTTTATCGGGTTTTAACTGTTGTGTAACTCTATATGTATCTTCTTTCAGCAGATACTCGAGTTTCACATAATTTGCATAATAAAACTAAACAGTTACTCGAAAATATGTTTTCCCCAAACTCAGTGACATATTGTTTTAACACGATATTCATCGATGGCTTACTTTTCGGCATTTTGACGAACAAATCCAAAAAAAAAAATATACGAAATAGTCTACAGTCGAAGTATTAACAAAATACAGTGCGATACTGAACCATAATATTACATGCATTTCTCCCAACTATTGTGCAACAATCAAATCGTTAGTATTATCTTGTTATTGACTGCAAGCCTAAAAACACTTCATATTATAACGTAGTGACCGCGCATTTACTAACAAAATAATGGTTTTTCCAGTTACCGCCGACGACGTCGGTCAACAAGCCGTCACAAAAGTGAAAACACAAAAAAATACATACAATTGTATTGAAAATGACGAAAATCAACAAAATTGCAATGAAATTGAAAAAAGGTAAAAAATTGCAAAATGTTGCACTTAAAACTTTTAGATATTACTTTGTACTTGTTTGAAACAAATTTATAATCTACTTAGCAACGAATCCGAACAATAGAAAAGAAGTTGCAAATGCAACAGCATCCGAGTCCTAATAATAAGTAATGATTTATCTATTATATTTCCAGGTATTTTTACAAGTTGTTGTATATTCTTTGACTATTCTTGTAACATCGGTTTTAGCGGAGCGTTCATTTTCCAAACTTAAGCTTATTAAAAATAATCTTCGTAACACTACATCACAATATCGGTTAACTAATATTGATTTATTAAATATTTGTAAGCACGGAATAACTGCGATCTACACTTGCTACCGGTCGATCTTGCAGTTAAAATTAGAAAATACGTTGTCCATTCTATTATAATATTGATGCTGTACGAAATATTGACTTTTCTTGTGCGTTGTAAGATGTGATTTTTAAGGTCGCCGTTGTTTTTTATTGTATCTCGATGCACATAATAATAATAATAATAATAATAATTACTATACTCCGTATAATGGGAGTGGGAGACGCTCGCGCACGCATTAGTAAATCTAATGACAATTCGAGCGCTTGTTTTTTGACGGCTTGCGCGTATAGGTGCGTTTTTCTCAATATAATGGCAACAGTGGCGATGACGACAACGATAATAACAACAATGATAATTTATCATATATTTGTCGGAAAGAAATCGTTTAGCGTCTCGGGGAGAGAAAAAAAAATATATATACTATATGTATATCTTCATACATAGATTAGGTTAGGTGTACGTAAGAAGGGCCGAAAAGACGGCAAGAACGCAAGAATCACGAAGAAAAGCACTTAAACGTGAGGCCCGCGGTCGGGCAATCGCCGCGTTTTGACACCATAATTTTTCAACATTTTAAACGTTGTGCTTACAAATATAATATGTGCGCGCGCGCGTGTACGGTATAATACACCCGAGTTTTACTGGGTTTTTATTCGGAATAATATTTATACGGAACGGCCCAGCGATGATAAATCGTGATCGTACGTCATATTATCTCACACTGCACGAACGATGAAACCGAGTTTTTACTTGTTGTTGTCATCTCCACCGTCTTCGTTTTAGTTTAGTTTAGTTTGGTTTTTTTTTTTTTCATTTTTACGAGACGTCTTAGCCCCGCTGCGTGTTGTAAGCCGCGAAAAGATCTCCCCCCTCCTCCCCCAGATTACACTTTTTCTCCGAGTGTATACTGCAGGTACACAATATTCTATTTGCCACCGAAAATACGAAACTATCGCTTAACGTGGATATATTGTTATGTGAAATTCAACGCGTTAACAAAACACGCCTGCAATAATATCGGTTTTCGTATACGTCAATTTCTTATATATTATATAATATATATAGTATATTTTAATATACAGGATGATTCACCAAGCATACCTGACCCCAGATTTATAATTTTCCTTGAATAAGTAACATATTATAATAACATATAAGATATAACTATATAAGTACATATTATAATAAAAACGTCTATTCATGTATAAATTACAGCAGCAGAGCATAGCATCATTTGAAAATTTGTAATTATTATTTCTAGGTATATAATACAATGTATAGACATTTTTACATAAACATTCCCATTGGTTTAAGGTTACAAATACTTACAATTATTTGTAATTACTTCTAATTATTTAATAATAGATCTATAGACCACACTAACTTTAGCTAATATTGTTAGAGGAGAAAAGTGAGCTAGCGGAGGGCACCAGATAATAAACGCTTCTACATATACTGACGATTATCACAGTGGATCTACGACACGAACGGCGTCTACGGTCTACGTCAACAGGTTGATACCATGCGGTCGGGTACATCATTACATTTTTATTACATTAGTACATTATTACATTATTAAATTATTACACAGAATGTAATTAGGTATACAATATGAAATTATTTCGTTGCAAAAGCAAGGTTAGAAGGTATATACATCATACAGCTCTAAGACATACGAACGGCACAAAACAGGTAGCGAAGAGCCGACGGTGGTACAGACGTACAGTGCATGAAATACGTGAGGCAAACCTACACTAACTTGGTACAAACGACAATGGAGAACATGATAAACGTTTTCAGAATCCTGGCTGGACACAATAGTACCAGCGAACATGGGAGTGAGATAACGGTGGGAGGGGAGGGGACGTTTAGAAACCTCTTTAACTTTATAATTTACATTATTGGTCTATCATGTCAATAGAACCACAGCAACAAAGCAACCGCTTGACGAATTTGTTTGTCCGGCGCCAAAACGAACGATGTGGACTCTGGAGCGATTCTGGAGCATCGCAATCTAAATTTGGACGCACGGGGATCTTGGAATCATGATGTTCCAGGGATTCCGGTCTCTCTACATCGCTGATGACCTGCATAAACTTTAGATGTGGCATTGATCGCCACCCAATCTCTGCAGCTGGTGTCTCGCCAGCTATATTTTGACGCACAAATATATTCGGCGTGGACACACACAGCCTGCCACAGCCGTCCAGTAAACTCTTGGAATCACATTGTTCCGAAGATTCCGGTCTCCGTACATCACTGGAGACCCTGCATAAGCTTTAGATTTGGCATTGATCGCCACCCAATCTCTGCAGCTGGTGTATCGACAGCTAAATTTGGACGTACAAGTAAATTCGGCGTGGAGACACACAGCCTGCCGCAGCCGTCCAGTAAACTCTTGGAATCACGTTGTTCCAAAGATTCCGGTCTCCGTATATCGCTGGTGACCTGCCGAAACTTCAGATTTGGCGTTAATCACCACCCGATTACCGCCCGATAATATGTACCTACCTGCATCTTGTGTAAGCATTAAGTGTTGCCCGGCGTATTATATAGGCAAAATAGGTACATTACTGCAGTGTTCAATATTAACCATAATCATTACATTTTAGATTATCACAACTTCGTTCACCGATAGAGTGTGGTTGCTCACAAACCAAACCACATTATACTCCACCGTAAATACCAAAATACTTAACTTAACAACAGTAATGATATTTTAAAATAAACTAAATTACTTAAATAAATGTTTTAAGGCAGACAAATCGTCATTATCAAATAATATTAAGTATTAACATTTAACCATAGTCTATACATTTTTTTGTACCATGTCATGACATTTGTTGAAATGTCTTATAGAAAAATAATGGAACAAAGTCGATGAAGGTATAATTTTTCACGAATATATATAATGATTTAAAGATACATATTAATTGATATTAATATAATAGTCTCGTTTATAAAATATTTTATATTTTAAAATATAGATTAATTATTATATCACCAAATCGCAACATCTGGATTTTAAATGTTCTGAATAATACCGAATTTTTAGTTTAAATTTCTTTCTACCGTATTAAAGACTAAAGTCCATATAATTAATGATTATTCAATATTTTTTTTAAGTGCATACTATAATAAAAAGAAATCATCAAAAAAAATTTTCGGAAAACGAAAAGAGAATTACATGCTTCCGGCAGGCAGAGAAATAGTTAAAAATTGTGATAAACTTTCGTTATTGGTTTAACATTATATCATACTGACATGTTATTGTTGTTCAGATACGTTCGTTGAATTTGTTTTTCAATAATTTATTATGATAGCGTAAACGTTTTACACAACATATAGTTTGCATTATTATGTATTTAAAATTATGATGATTAATATTGTATTTTATTACGTAAATATCTCATTATATCACGCGAGATATCTCATTTAAACTATGTTACAGAACATATATTTTGTATTTTTGATTAAATACTTTTTTATGATATAATAATAGTCACCACTTAATATTATGTATACTTACGTGGAAACATATTTTAATATAATGTATAGCACCTACAGTAAAATATTACTCGCAATACCATATTCATATTAAATTCGACTGACTTGTACCATTAAATGTATATGATTTGGTTTTTAGTAGATAATCTATACGAACAATTTCAATAATTCCTTATGTACTCATAAAAATCCATAAAACAAAAATGAGTGTTTAAAAATATAAAATTAAAATTAAAATAAATGATTATTCACAATAAATGATACTGTTGTAAGCATATAAGTACCTAAATAAAGTTAAAATCAATACGAAAAAATCATCATCAAAGCGTTTTTTAATACAATAAACTGTTATTGTTATCTTGCTGGTACAGTGTTACCTACTAATGAGTATAAATATTATTTTCGTACACGCATTCAACAATTTAAAAACAGTTTAATACGTGCATGCATTTTATATATTCTCATTCAAACCGTAATTTATTTTGCTCTATCTCTAGCTGATCCCGTGCACATCTTTGCCCATTAAATATGCTATCTCTATGTAAATAATAATGTTTTATTATATTAATAGCTTTAAAACCTATGGCAACCATTTATAAACAAAAATTTCCCTAGGGAATCTCTGTTTGAGCACCTCTCGGAGTTGGTCATCTTCCTTTTTAAATTAGCCCATCTTCTGCCCACAGGTCTAATCTATCTCTGTGCCAATTTCCATCAAAATTGGTCCAGCCGTTTAGGAATGCATAAAGGACACACACACACTAACAGACAGACAAACATTCATTTTTATATACATGGATAGTATATATTAATATACACGATGATTCACCAAGCATGCCCGACCCCAGATTTGTAATTTTCCTTGAATAAGTGAGCATGTTTAGTAAATTACTCTGTATATTAATAATATATTTATATATTTCCATCGTGGTGTTTATGCACACAGAGTGATTTACTGGGAACAATCGCTGATCGGTCCTGCTTTACCATAATAAAAAGGTTTTTAAACATATTATACTTACCGATTTTATCTACAAAAATGTAAAATAATAATTAAAAGGTTATTAATTATAAATATGTAAAAGTTAAATCAACATTTTCAATAGAGGGATTTTTAATTTGAATTTCAATAATTAATAGCATTTTTTGAAATATGATAGTAAAAAAAAATGCGAATCATTAACGTAACTACGTAAGTTAGACGTACAATCTGCATTATTAGTCTGTATAGGTTATTTGGCTTATGTGACTTGAAAAAAAAATATAAATTCAAAATGAGGGGCTACGATTTTATTGTAACAATTGGAAATTAAATACCTAGTAAAAATAATGTCAAAATCACAAAAGTAGAACGGGTTTGATAGTTTTCATTTAAAGTATACTATTTTCGTATAATTTGGATGACAATTTATAATTTAGAATATAACAGTAATTGATAAAATATATAATACTTACTAATTTCATCTACAAAAATGTATAATAATAATTAAAAGGTTATTAATTATAACTATGTAAAAGTTAAATCAACATTTTCAATAGAGGGACTTTTAATTTCAATTTCAACAATTCCTAGCTGTTTTTCTAATATTATTGTAAAAAAAAATTGCGAATCATTAACATAAGTTAAACGTACAATCTGCATTGTTATTATGTATAGGTTATTTATGTTCTGTGGCTTGAAAAAAAGCATACTTATTTCAAGTATTTTCAAAATAAGGGGCACAATTTTATTGTTTCATTGGAAATTAAATTGTAAAAACAATGACAAATATACAATGGGTATGAAAGTTTTGATTAAAAAACACAATAATTACGTACATTTTAATTTTTCTGAAAAAAAATATAAATAGGTTAAATTGGTTTAAAAATGATTAAATATATGAAAAATAATTTATAATATACATTTAAATTACTATTATCATCAATAATACGTTATAGAAAAAGGTAATATTATTTAGTCGTCAACGTAAAACTATTTACAATATACAACAACAAATATAATATATATGATTATGATGTTATTGGAATAGAGATCAATAAACTATCACAATAATATGATCAATTTACATGTTAGCATAATAAATATAAAATAATCATTACTCATTAACGTAATGGTTTTTTTTGATCTATCTAGTCACTCAACATAGAAAATAAGTAAGACTATTGTAGTTTGTGAACGTACCTAAACATAATTTATTTTAATACAATATTCAGATTTGAAACAGAATACTTAACTTTATCTTAGCTATATGCTAATTTAAAACACATACTACCATTTTTTCGTACGAAACTTCCTCAAGATTTTGGTACAGTTTTGTAATAAAATGAACCGACAATAACTTTGTTTATAACTTACAACCCATTATCAGGAAATTCGTTATTTCAATTTTTGGTACCATTCTATATATTTTTGTTTACCTATTACCTTCTATAAGACAAATTATAAAACTTATAAATACTTACCATCATACGTGTCTATAAAAAAAATAATGTATATTATCTTACAATAAATTATAGATTGTTTCTAGGAAACTTATTTAAAGGTTATTTAATTATTGGTTTTAGAAGTCCAAATTATTTTCTATCTTCAATTTCATCAACAAATGGACATTGAAGCTATAATGGGCGAAATAATTAATATTATAATAATATAATATGGCAATTTCACATAGTCTACAAAATAAAATAATTCGTTTTAATAAATAAAAAAAATAAACAAATGTTTTTAAAATTATATAGAATTACTAATTTCAACTTCTAAAAATTATAATAATAATTAATAAGTTATTAATCATAACTATATCAAAATTAATTCAACATTTTAAATAGAGGTATTATAATTTCAAATTTAATAATTAATAGCTTTTTCTAATATTATGCTTGAAAAAAAAAATTGGAAATTCGACGTAAAACCTACATTGTTAATCGCTGAATGTTATTTGTATTTTGTGACTTGAAAAAAAAGCATACTTGAAATAAATGCAAAATAAGGGGCTACGATTTTATTGTCACATATATTAGAAATTAAATAGTAAAAAAGCGGGTAAGTGGATGTCGCTCTGCTGTACCTTAGGTTACAAGTGGGTCAATGTATAAAATTTGAATTCAATGATATAACCTTGTTTTAAACTTTCAATCCTTAAATATAAAAGTTGAACTTTTTATACATTTTTAACTACAAAATAATTATTAAATTTTAAATTTGATAAATTTTATCAAAATTAAAAAAATTGTGCCTATGTATTTTTAATATTTTTCAAGTGCTATTGTAACAATATATCAGGAGCCTTGTATTAAATTTTCACTCATTTTTACCCAACAAATAACATTTTATTGACAATTATAAAAAAAAAAAAACTAAAAAAATTTAAAACTGACAATCTCCGTAAACAGCTCAAAAAGAGTCAAAATATTTTCAAAATTTTATGGTGTATAGGAATGAAAATATAAACATTCAGTGAATTTTTTATGTATCTACAGTTATTCGTTTTTGAATTACAAAAAATAACAAAAACGCTACATGAGAAATCAAGTGAATATCCAATCTTGTAAAAATATTAACTTCAAACACTCATAAAAAATTAATTTGATCGCTTGTAGACATTTTTTTTGTTGGTAAAGATAGACAATCTTATGAGGAATATGGTATAACATTTTATAATCTTAGATTTAAATAAAAAATGAATTTCTAACTCAAAATAATTTGCACATTTTCGTGAATTTTACGTATTTTCTCAATATTTAAACTTTAAATGCTTATAAAAATAAATTATGACTATATATTTTTAATTTTTCTCATCTGCCTTTGAAACTATATATACTAAGAGCCTACTATTAAAATGTCAAGCTTTTTTAACCAACAAATACAATTTCATTGATATTTATAGAAAAAAAAACTAAACAAATGGAAACTTAAAATGTCCGTATACAGCTCAAAATAAGTCAAAATATTTGGAAAATATTATGGTGTATAGAAAATGCTAATATAAACATACTATGAGCAACGCGTATCATATAAAGTTATAGTTTATTACGCACATTTACAATACAATTGAAAACACAAAAAATATGTACTATACCTTCTGGATCTAAATAAAAAATACAAATAAGTTTGTATTAATAATGGGTAATTTTTATATTAATTGGCTTAATAATTATTAAACAAATTAAAATAAAAGTTATACATTTAAGTTACTATTATCATCAATAAAACGTAAAACATAGGTAATTCTCCTCTATATACAAACAAATAATATATATCTTACGATAAATTAGTTCGTTTCTAGTAGACCTATCTACTTATGAGTTATGAGCTAATTTTTTTTTACATTGAAAATGTAGTTGGTGTTCCAATATTTCATTTTGCGATCGTGTTTAGTTTTTAATTTTTAATTTTTAAGATAGTGATTGGTTGTCCAATAATCAGTATTTTCTGCAGTTTTAAAATAAATACTTTTATAGTTTTGTATGCTTACATTTGAATGTTATTTAAATTTTGGCTTATGGAATTCACCTTAATTTCTATTATAATATAGAAACATTTTAAATAACAATGATTGAACATTTCGATAGTGATATTTTTGTAAAACAACTTCTTATAAGTACTTAAATTAAGACTACCAATAACATGTACTGCGTAATGTTTCTGATCTGCAATGTCAATTTTTATCTACAGATGGACATTGAAGCTATAATGGACGAAATTATTATTTTATAAGCATAACATTTCACACAGAATAAAATAATACATTTTAATAAAAAAATATATATATATAATTGTACGTACAAATGTCAGCTTCTAAAAATTATGATAATAATTAATAAGTTATTAATTATAATTTATAACTCTATAAAACTTTATTCATTATATTCAATAGAGGCACGGTTTTTGTTAAAAATGGAATAATTAATTGATCTTTTCAAAAATTATGCTTTTAAATGAAATGTAATACCTAGTACTAACATAAGTTAGACGTAAAATCTACATTGTTAGTCACTGTAGGTTATTTGTATTATGTGGCTTGAAGAAAAAACCATAGGTATTTGAAATAAATACGATTTTATTGTAACAATTGGAAATTAAATACCTCTTAAAAATAATGACAAAATCACAAATGTAGAACGGGTTTGATAGTTTTCATTTAAAAAGTATCCGGTTTTTTATAATAATATGGATTACAATTTATAATTTTAAAAAACAACAGTTATTGATAAAATATAGGTAGGTACTATGAGCAACGCGCATCATATAAAGTTATAGTTAACTAGTTATTACGCACATTTGCAATACAATTAAAAACAGAAATAATACGTACGACTTTCTAGATCTAAATAAAAAATACAAATAAATTTATATTAATAATGGTTAATTTTTATATTAATTGGCTTAATAGTTATTAAATATATGAAAAATAAATTGTATTCATTTAAGTTACTATTATCATATTACGTTAGCAAAAGGTAATATTTAGTCGCCAAAGTAATCACTATTTACAATATACAAGTCCAGTACTCGAAATGGGAGGGAGGACGCAGGGAGATGGAGCTCCTCTTCAATTTTTTTTATATTTTGAGCGTACTCCCTCAAATTACTTTCTTCAGAACAGGGGGACAGAACATTTTATTTTGTTGAAATAATATTGTATTTTTTATTTCGTGTCTTCGTAAAGTTGTAACTATTTAATTTAATAAATAAAAATGCCGTGTCACAGTGTTTGTTATTGAACTCTTCCGAAACGGCTTGACCGATTTTGATCAAATTTTCTGTGTATATTTGGTAGGTCTGAAAATACTTTTTAGGCTAATTTAAAAAGGGAATTGATCGCCCCCGGGAGGTGCTCAAACAGGAGTTTTGAGATTTACGATAGAAATGTTTGTTTATTAATGGTTGTTATGGGTTATAGGATTTGAGAATAATATTTATTTTATTTATTATAATTATTATTATTATTATTATTATTTATTTATTTATTTATTTATTTATGAAAGCAAATAGGTATGCGCGTTCAAATGATTCAAGACCCATCCGCTGAAATATTCTCAAAACAACTGTTAGATATCGGCGACGGAAAAGTAGCTTGAATACTACATGAAAATACTGGATGCATAAAATTACCAAACGATTTCTGCACAATCATTAATTCGCTAAATGATTTCATTGTCTAGATATTTCCCGATATACACACACAATACTTGAACCATGAGTGGATGGCAGAACGAGCAGCAAAAAATGTGGTTGTCAACAATTTGAATTTCAAAATACAACAGTTCATACCGTGGGACTTTGTGTCATACAAATCTATCGATACAGTTTGCGATACCAATGAAAATGTAAATTATCCAGCAGGGTTTTTGAACTCATTGGATTTGCTAGGCATGCCACCACGCCATTTACAACTGAAGGTTGGGTCTCCTATTATAACTTCGTAATTTGAACCCACAAAGGCTGTGCAATGGCACACGATTAG
Source organism: Metopolophium dirhodum (assembly GCF_019925205.1). Taxonomy (NCBI): domain Eukaryota; kingdom Metazoa; phylum Arthropoda; class Insecta; order Hemiptera; family Aphididae; genus Metopolophium; species Metopolophium dirhodum. The sequence goes on along the minus strand of NC_083561.1, from coordinate 29,080,157 downwards.
TCATTAAAAAATTTATGAAAAACGTTATCGTTACCAGTATTTTGAATGACAAGTTCCGAGGAGAATATAGTAATACACTACCACGAATCTCTATTATTACCACAGATGTCCCAATTGAATTCAAACTGGTTCAATTTCCAATTAGATTGGCATTTGCAATTGTACAACACACCAACACACAATTACAATAATTTAGTTATTTTTTATTTGACTACCGAAATATTCATTACATATTAGACATGCACACACTTATGTGCGTTTACTTTACACACACTTACAAGTCACTTTGATGTCATCATGTTAAATCACCTATATTAATTTCCTTTAAACACGACCGACTGCAGCCCCCTTTAAAACTAAAATTAATTTGAGATCAAATAATAAAAGTTCTAATTAGTTCTAATAAACTTCAAAAAAATGATGTAATACAATTATTTATTTGTTAGATACAATAATCTTACCTTTAAGTACACCTTTTCTATCAGTCACCGCTATTAAATTTAAAAATAATTAAATCAAAATTATATAAAGTTATACATGAGTAGATTTACCGTAATAAATTGATTACTTGAATGGTTCATTAATATCTTATGATCCATCACTAAATCTTACTAATTATTTCGTATGTACTATTTAAGATACTATCCTACTAACTTTAATAATTTATAAATACGACAAGTCGACTTTCTGAATCATCACATCTGATTTTCTCGGTAAAATAATTTGTTTGCGTCATTGAATTAATTTTTGAATTGTTATGCTATTTTTATAAAATGTTTATAAAATTGATTCCTTTGGACTTTATCATGCAGTTACTAACGCCGCAGCGAATTGCAATGTTGTGTGGTAATGAAAACAAATATTTACCGCTTATTCAGTGTAATAAAATGAGAACTTTATCCTGTCATTGTTGAAGAACAGAAATTTTTTGCAATTAATTTAATTGACTTGAATAACTAAGTGTACCTATATTTTCTATAACTTCTTCATCGTAACTTCTATCACTAGAATAAGATCTGTCTCTGATCTGACTTCTATCAAACCTGTCATATTGTCTATTAATATATTTGGTCGTAACTTACTATTATCTCCATATTAATTGTGATTATTTGTTTTATTGTAGTTTCTGTCAGTGCTCAATTCTTTATTACTAAAATCTGATCTATTCGGATGCGGACTAGTGTTTTTAGTTTCTTTTGTAACTTTGGCTTCTCACTTATGTCTATTTCATAAGTTATCTTTAAAGCCTCTATCAGTAGATACCTGCTTCTGTCATTGCTATTTTCTCTGTTATTGGAACTAATTTTAAAATGTACCTTTTTGATATAGTTATTTAATTGAATATTGCACTTAATAGTTATGCTTAACTGTAATTCAATTTTTTCAAATTCTTGAATTTTTTTGTACTTCACAGGACTATGCTTGAGTAGTATCAAATATCTCAAGAATTTGGAAATATGGTATTTAACATTTAAGTATGTTAATAGATTCCAAATATCAGATTTTAAATAACAGGATTATTAAAGAACAAAAGGGTCACCCCCTATAAAAAAAATAAAGGTGACCTGTGGAGACACTAACTTCTGTTTTTCAAATCTTTTACTTTAAATTACTAATTGGATATGTTTGTACCCAATTCAAAATTTTGCAATAAATAACTGCATTATTGAAGAAAAAAAGGAGGTGAGCCTGATAGGTGAATCAAGATGTATACTTATTATTTATATATGTGGGCATATATTTTAATTAAGATGGGTCAGACTAAATATTATCAGATATAAGTTTTACCCTTATATAATACATAATATACAATATACAATATACATAATACTCATGCTTTAAAAAGTAAAAACTATTATGAGCTCAAAATTTTTTGTAGACTTGTAGACATTACAACGTATTGTAACATAATAAAAAAAACATTTTAATGAATTAAGAATTAATAATTATACAAATTACAGTTATCTACTAAAAGTGAGATAAATGAGCTGAAAAAGCAATCTAAAGTACGACCGACTGCAGCCCCCTTTAAAACTAAAATTAATTTGAGATCAAATTATTAAAGTTCTAATTTGATCTAATATATTTCAAAAATGTATTTGTTAGTTACAATAATCTTACTTTTAAGTATATTGTTTTTCTCATTCAATCCTATTCAATTTAAAAATAATTAAATCAAAATTATATACAGTTATGCATGAGTAGATTTACCGTAAGAAATTGATTACTTGAATGGTTCATTAATCTCTTATGATACATCACTAAATCTTACTAAAAATTTCGTATGTACTATTTAAGATACTTTCCTAATATCTTTAATAATTTATAAATACGACTAGTCGACTTTCAAATGAAAATCAACGCCAATTAAATATTGATTAGGTATTTATGGTTTATGTGAAATTTTCAATTGGGATAATGGTCATTAATATCAACCATTCTTAAGACATGATATACATCAACCTTTTAATTATTTTTAAATACTTAATCATCTTTTTATTCTACTTTCTTTTTTGGGATTTTCCAGTCACTAGGACCATTAGTCCGGAGTGGCGCAGTGGTCACGCAATTGACTACAACTCACACAGTCATCGGTTCGATTCATTGCAAAGTGCAAACAATTTGTGTGGTTCTACCCGATCACCAATTTCCCGTGCTGTCATCCGATTGCGTCATCCGGTTTTCAACTAGGCCCCACTCCACTGGGAGTGAAGACAGCACATGTCTCCCCTTGGAGAAGAAGGGTAGTATCATGCATACAGTGGATATATATATAAAGAAAGAGAGAAATAGATCACATGATCTCCCTACTACCCACTTGCGATGAGCATTGACAAAGACCTTGAGGTCGTTTCATTGAACAAATACAGAAAAATAAAATAAAATTAGGACCATCCCATCTCAGTGTCTCACAAACAATATTCTCTGACCATCTAATAGTAAATTTTTTTAAATCGAAAAATGTTTTTATAACTGAATATGATCGTCAATAAGTATATTAAATATTTATGGTGAATATAAATAATTTGGTACTAGTGTACTACTGTTAGAATTTAGGATATTTCGAAGAAATATTGACCTAATACGATTACATATTGTTAGGCTCACACACACTTATCTACAAGTCACTTTGATGTCATCATGATAAATCGCCTATATTAATTTCCTTTAAACACGACCGACTGTAGCCCCCTTTAAAACTAAAATTAATTTGCGATCAAATAATAAAAGTTCTAATTAGGTCTAATAAACTTCAAAAATAGGATGTAATACAATTATTTATTTGTTAGTTACAATAATCTTACCTTTATGTACACCATTTTTATTAATCAACTCTATTAAATTTAAAAATAATTAAATCAAAATTATATAAAGTTATGCATAAGTAGATTTACCGTAATAAATTGATTACTTGAATGGTTCATTAATATCTTATGATACATCACTAAATCTTACTAAATATTTCGTATGTACTATTTAAGATACTTTCCTAATTATTACTATAGACTATAGTAATTTATAAATACAACAAGTCGAATTTCAAATGAAAATCAACGCCAATTAAATATTGATTAGAAATTTATTGTTTTTGTGAAATTTTTAATTGGAATGATGGTCACTAATATCAACCATTATTAATACATAATTATACATCAACCTTTTCATTCTTTTTAAATACTTAATCATCGTTTTTTCTACTTTCTTTTTTGGGGTTTTCACTCGAACCATTCCGTTTCACAGGCAATATTCTCCAACCATCTAATACTAGAGTCTACCAATTTAATTAGCCTTTTAATACTTCCACGTCCTCATCACCGAATCATCGATACTTCGTTAAATAATTTGTTTAAGTCGTCGAATTAATTTTCGAATTGTGATGCTATTCCTTTTGACATATTATCATGCAGTTACTAACGCCGCAGCCAATTGCAATGCTGTGTGGTAACGAAAACAAATATTTACTGGTACTCAGTATAATCACATGAGAACTTTATCCTGTCATTGTTGAAGAATAGTCATTTTTTGGAATTAATTTAATGGATTTGAATAACTAAGTATAACAATATTTTCTATGATTTCTTCGTCCTAGTGTAAAGTCTGACTCTGATCTTACTTTTATCAAACCTGTCATATTGTCTATTAATATGTTTGGTTGTAACTTACTATTATCTTCATATTAATTGTGATTATTTGTATTTATGTAGTTTCTGTCAGTGCTCAATTCTCTGTTACTAAAATCTGATTTATTCCAATGTGCTATTGTTTTTGACTTTCTTTTATAACCTTGGCTTCTCTCTTATGTCTATTTCATAAGTTATCTCTAGAGCGTCTATCAGTAGATATACTTACTTCTGTCATAACTATTTTTCTCTGTTATTGGAACTATCTTTAAAAAGTACTTTTTTCATATAGTTGTTCAACTAAATTGCACTAAATTTTTTGTGTTATTCTCGAAATATATCCAAATATACATGTGTTATTTAAATATGTAAAATTAAAAAGGTTAAATTTACCTTTAAGATCATAAAAGCCAATGGTTATATGTTACACTTATGTCTAATATACCTACTTCAAAATAAGGATGTAATAAAATTAAGTATTTGTTAATTGTAATATATCCTTACTATGCCATTTCAGACTTTCATCTAAAAAAACTATAAAATTATAAAATTATTAAAATAAAATTACATGATCCAACCATGGGCAACTTAATCTCACTAAACATTTTACATATGGTATTTTTAAGACAATTTACTAAATGCTATAATAATTTATGAATATGACAAGTCGACTTTCAAACGGAAATAAACGTCAATTAAATATTGATTCGGAATTTATTGTTTTTGCGATATTTTCTGTTTGGATAATGGGCATTTACACCAACCATAATTTAATAACACACAATATACACCAATCATTTAATTTTTTTCATTTACGTAATTATCTTATTTTTCTTTTGCTTCTACTTCTTTTTTGAGTTTATCCGGCCACTATAGGACCATACCGTCACACAACAAATTCTCCAACCATTTAAATCTATTGCTTTATCTTTCCAATTTGATCCGCCCCCTAATGCTTAACCTTAAAACCTCTAAATGCCCCCTTCCCTGTATCACCTCGCTTCATTTTTGGTTTAACCAAAGATTTTTTATATCTAATCTGTTCCATCACTCAGTCAATTTTTTCAAATTATTGAATTTTTTTGACTACTTAAAAAGGGTCTTGTGGTAACACAAATTTCTGTTTTTCAAATTTACGTTAGAATATATTTTATCAACTAAGTAATTAATATGGGTCAGACCATATACATATTATCGGGCATAAGTTTATATAATACAAATATTATACTCAAAGCTTTAAAGAATAATAACATGAGTTAAAAGTATTCGTAGGCTGGTAAACATTACACCGTTTAGTAGCTTAATAAAAAACTAAAAAGAAAATACAAAGAATTATCAATTATACAAATAACAGTTATCTACTAAAAGTGAGATTAATGCTGGAAAACCTGGAAAACCTCTCTCAAGTATCATATTCAAAAACAAAAAAATAAATAAATTGAGATACATGAATTAATTGTTCTATGTGAGCAAACTGAAAAGCTTCCCAGGGTAGGAATAAAAAATCAAAATACTCATTAAATAATAACATGATTTACGAATAACTTAAAACAATTAAATGGACTAGAGGCATCTTGGAACAACAATACGGAAATCATGTTACTAACCCCGCAACGTTTTGAAGTTAGAATGTTATTCATAAAAAAAAATAATATTATATTTCTTTTTATAAATTAATTAATAAATATTTTTTTGTGTTATGCTCAAATATCCATGTATTATTAAAATAGGTTGAATTTACGTTTATGATCATACAAGTCAATGCTAATAAGTAGAGCTCGGATTTATATGTAAATACAAATTTTCCCTGCGACATGATAAACTAATTTCGGCAAGTGATAAATTCGTTTCACAAGATTTTTGATAAAATGATCTATACTTGGTTTTACATATTTTTACATATTTTGTCATAAGTACATGTTTTTACATATTTCAAAATTATTCAATTTTTTTCACATATTTAGACAATTTTACTGTTTTAGGCCCCGCGGCGTTTAAAACGCAGCGGAATACGCCGTGTATAGCCCCGGCCTTAACATCTGTTCTTCTGAGTTCAGAATGAATAATGATTGAAAGGTTATCATGAGTAAGCCATTAGCCAATACTTAATATTTCACGACTTGTGTAGTATAATATCGTGTGGTCGGTGGGGTCCACCGGACGTATTTTTGACTTGGCTATATACGGGTTCCTCGATGACAAACGACCGTGGCACTCAACCTGTTATATTTTCAATTATTTCTAGATTAGATTTTATCGATTGAAATAAAATTAACACATTTGTAAACATGTTAAACACGAACGAGCGAATACTGCGATGAGTGTGTAGTTTTTAATGTGACATCGTAGTGTGTGTTTCGTTGCCTCTTGTTCGCTATATTTTACGTGTGTATATTATCAATAATGCTAAAAGTACGATCGTCTAGAACTTGCAAAGCAATAAAATATGTTTCTGAATATCCAAATGAACATTTACAAAGTAACGGTCATATTTTGTATTGTACTACTTGTGAAAAATCCATAGCAATTGATTATTTATTTTATTTTTTTTAATAATACATTTTTTGAATTCTTAAGCACATATTTATGTACATATTTTTGTTGTATAAATACATACTTTGGTTATATAAATACATATAAATCTGAGCCCTACTAATAAGTTACACTTATGTCTAATTAGGGCCGGTGCAAGGGCTCGAGCAACCGGGACCCCTGCGGCTGCATAGGACCCCGCACAAATTAAAGGCCCCGCGGATGCAGAGCTCACTCCAAAAAAGCAAATCATCACCAATAAAATATTATAATTTTAGAAAAGATAATATTTTTCAAACTACAGTTGAAATAATAAATGTTATAAATGTGTAATCTAACTTTTATTTAAAATGTAATTTTATATAACAACAAAAATTTAAAAATCTCAAACATTTTTAACAACATTTAGTATTACGATACATTGAAGAGGATAAACAACATAAATCGTAATGAACTTAAACAGTCTAAAACTAAACTAATATGAAACCTGTAAAGGCGTGCGGCACTTGCATTATTAAGTTTCAGTCCATTTCAATTTAATAAATTAATAACCTAATAATATAGTACTCGCTTCATCTACACCTAGTAGGTATTTAACAAAGCCACTCGTAAATCAGTTTATTTATTTTTAGATTCTCATTTCTGAGTGAAGCGAAGGATCGGATCTATTCGATTTACAATGATGTTTATTTTTTGTCTATGGACACTATTTTTGGGTAGTAAACTTTGTCCAAAAGTTACGTTCAGTCACTCTATCGACTATAGATCAGAAATTTACAAATTGTCTCTTTGAAAATGTTTAGGTGCAGCATTTAAAACATAACACATAATATATCTACGTAATGTGTAATCTTAGTTTTGAAACCCTTCATAAATGTATCATATTATAATTTACTTATAAGTATAATTCAACAAAATATTATTTTATCTAAACAGTTTTGCACAGAGCCCCGCAATTTGTAGCACCGGCCCTGTGTCTAATATAATTTAAAATAAATATATAATTAAATTAAGTATTTGTTAATTATAATATCCTTACCATCAAACTGAATAGATGTAGTTAAAAGTTCTGTAACATTTTAAAATGATTAAAATAAAATTACATAAGACAATGCTTATTGAGTAGGTGTCATAAATTGGTTAGTTGAATAGTTTATTAATCACTTATGATCCAACATGGACCACTAAATCATACTATCTTACTAAACATTTTACATATTATTATGGTATTTTTAAGATACTTTCCTAATTAGCTATAATAATTTATGAATATGACAAGTCGACTTTCAAACGGAAATTAACGTCAATACAATATTGATTCGGAATTTATTGTTCTCGTGACATTTTCATTTTGGATAATGGGCATTTATACCAACTGTGATTTAAGAACACACAATAAAATCAACCTTTTAATTTTTTTAAATACGTAATCATCTATTTTTTTCTTCTGCTTCTACTTCTTTTGTGGGTTCATTCAGCCACTATATAATAGGACCATACCGTCACACAACAAATCCTCCAACCGTTCAAATCTAAGACCTGATTCTTCCAATTTACTTTTTCCCCTAATGCTTAACGCCCCCCCTTCACTGTATTACCCAAATTTTTGGTTTTACCAAGGACTTTTTTTTATTTCTAGAGTCTGTTTCATCATATACCTTAGTAATGTGTTCCGTCTCCTTAGCTAATTTTATGTTCCAGCACAATTTACTATAATTGCTTCTTACTCTATGTCATTATCGTTCTCCGGTATATCTTGTTACACCCAAGGCTGGGCAAGTTAGTCATTTGTTAAGTTACTTTAATAAAAAAAACTAACTAAGTTAAAATATAAGTTAGTTTCTGAAACTGTTCAAATATCTAACTTAGTTAGTTAGAAGTTAGTTTGGTGAAAATAGTAACTTAAGTTAGAGTAGAAGTTAGAAGTTAGTTTTTTTATAGATTAAAAACCTATATAGGCGGTAAACGGGTAAACGTAAAGACCGATAAAACCACCACGAAAATTCGGCATCGTGTCTACACTAATTTTAGTAGATATCAACATTCTACAGACTACGCGGAAAAGCTGTGGTTCCTGTGCGATGCATTATTATAAATACTAATAATTAATAATATATATGATCCAAAAATCTATATAGGTATATAGCCTTAATGTCATGATTGAGGAACAGCTTTTGGAACTTTGGAATGAAAAAAAAAAATAATAGATTAGATTATTTTACTCATAAAATTCAACTAGTTAAATTACAAAGTTAATATGAATTAAAACTAACTAGTTAAGTTAGAAAGTTACTTAAAAAGTAACTTTTTAACTATAGTTAGTGCCCAGCTTTGGTTAGACTCAACATATTTTATCGACCCAACATTTTCCATAATATTTTTCTTATGAATTTATTTTGAAACGATTCCCTCCATCTGCAAGTTTCACACCCGAAAAATATTTTTTTGTACGAATACAAAATTGTGTACATCATTAACTGTTTTAAGTTACTATTTGATTACTAATTAAAAACATTACCTTGACAGACCACTGAAACAAAATAATTTTTAAGTCAATCTTATGTAATTACCCACTACAAATTATGTTAACTATAAAACTTTTTTAACCATTCATATGATTATTTTGTATAAATGATTCAATTTGACACAATTTCTGAACAACTATCTATAATAATTAAGTTTTAGACCAATGTAAAAAAAATTATTTAAGTTATCATTGATAATATTAATTGACTGTTCCTAGACAAAACAAAAGTCAAATTGAAATAGTTCAAACAAAATGTTATGAGTTTACATATTATTATACTTCACTAGATATACTAGAATACGCTTATACAAATGTAATATAAGAATATTTTATACTTTTTAAAACATTGCTAGGCATAATATTTTTATTAATTATATCATATTATTATATTATTATGTTAAACTGAAAAGTAAAAATGCGGCCCGGTGGCGCCGAGTTCAGTAAAATAAGGTGGTTCAACTCTATTACCAAAACTCAATCACCCACCCACCCAATTCATCATTCAAAAACGGAAGAAAATATTTAAAACACCAAACCACACAAAGCCGCTCGCTTCGTTCGCAAACTACACATTTATTAAATAATAAAATATTTTATTTTATTGTTGTATCGATTTCAATCATAATCACTCATCAATTAGTCAGTAGGCACTGTTCACAAACATTTTGATTGCATGTTTGCATACAGTTTTAATTTATTTTATAGCAGATATTATACAACATGAAAAATTATTTTACCTCATACCAATTTACCGTTAATTTCATGACCAAATGATAACAGACGTGCGACACAGCGACGGCCGTGTATCAGTGACAACAGCTTGCAGCCCCCCCCCCCCCCCCACCTAGCAAGTAGCGCGGCTGCATACAATTATTTATGTATTCGGCGGCCGACGAATATAACATCGTCGAGCGGTTGATTTTAGTCGCCTCTGGTGGTGGTCTGCGCATGCGCCATTCACACTATTTTACGAGCTTACATGTGTGTGCGTAGACGCACCTCGCATACACAAACTTAGACGACGACGGCTGCCGCCTCTGTCGATCTCAGTGCTTTAGCGGTGGCGGCGCCGGACGCATATTAAATGAAAACTTTAATCGCTCATAAGTTACGTTAGAGCGACGCGCGTCTATTCTCGCGTTCGTAGGTATACAACTGTACAAAAAAAATAATATTCAATATTGTTGTTTATTAGACTTAAATTCTAAAGCATTTAATGTCTGAAATATATAAATTTAAATTAAAAATTAAAGTATACGATTAAAGTTTTAAAATTTAAAATAGTACAAAATATCAATATAAAGAAACAAATATTTTTTATTTTCCTGAAAATTACAAGTGACTTGCCTCGCCCCCAAAACCGCCACTGACTAAGGCTAAGCCAATCTTTCTCAGTTACCATTTACGTAAATACGCAATTACTTGAATAAGTATTTATAATTTATTACTTATATAAATTATTGTGCCTCGTAAGTTAACGAAGTTCGCCACGCCACTGAATATGGAAACATTATTTTGAGATATTTGATTCACAAAAAACAATTAAAATTCAATATTTCATGTTAAAATAAAGTTTTTCCAAAATTAGGTAAATGTCCGTTATTAATACATACCTAATAATAATAATATTATTAATATATGAAGTAATCTCAAACTCATCTATATGACCTGATTTGCATCAATATCAGCCTCGTAGGAAATAATCATCAATTGTTTTAAATGGTCATGAGAAATTGTTGTTCTCAATCGATTTTTGAAAAATGTTTAGTGGTTTTGTGCTAGATACTGCTAGATACTTGTAGATAATGAGCGGTTTAAAGAGCTGTTTATACTGTATAATGCAGGAAAAAGGCTCTGCAATCCAGAATTTTGGGTTTTGACATAATTTTAAATTCGACCAAAGATAAATAATCACACATAATTATTACACTATCATAGAAATTCGTTTTATAGGTATACAACGATACAAGCATATTCATAGGCGCAAATAGGAGGACTTTAGGGGCTAAGGCTCCCAAACATTTCGTACATCTTGTTTTAAGCTTATTCAATATTATCAAAATACGGCTTTAGGCCCCCAAAATCCCAAACGCTATTTGCGCCTATGTGGATATTAGTAACACGGTTATATAGAGTAATAATACATTAATACAATACTGTAATAATGCATTACCTAAGTAATACGTAACTGGTAAGTGTGTAAGTACCTAATACCTATTTACTTTAGTAATATTAATTAACCGGGATAATTTTTTACCCAGCCACCCGGCCTCCACCCACTCACCATTTTAGGTGGTTCAAATGTACCACTTTCAGTGCGTACTCGGTGCCACTCGGTGAGTGAGTGAATTGGTATATATTCTGTTTGTATCTAGATTATAATATTATTTATCGTATTTAAATTAATTATAGTATTATAAAACGTATTACTGTTAAATTTCAAAAAAATAAAAATTATAACACACATATTATAATCATTGTAAATCAATAAATTAATCCTTACCATTTAATTTTTCTAAATATGATTTAGAAGCTGCTTGCATAACCCAAAATGTAATTACTATAAATGTAAGCGTTATTAAATTATATTGCTTATAAAAATTCATTTTGATTCAATATCTTAATAAGAGAAAATAATAAAAGATAATGTGAACGTCGAACAGTAAATGAAATAGAATACTACTATTGTCGATTTATTTTATAAAAAAAATAGCAATATGTACAAAATAAATAATTTGCACAATAAGTTGTTTATTTAGTAGGTAACTAGTAATATAAAATAACAAGATAATAATATTATTTACTATTTGTTAGTGAACGCCATTGTATATTACAACAGTTATGTTTCATACCAACTGAGTAAATTATTCGTTTGCAAAATTAAACATAGAGAAGATGCTTTATAGACACGTTGAACACTGGTTTTCAATTTTTCCGCTTTGTTTGATCGACTTAAAAATACCACTAAAAATGTTCAAATTAATTTATTAGTAATTGTTCATTAGATAGTTAAATACAAAATACTAGCCTTGTATATTACAACAGTTATGTTTCATACCAACTGAGTAAATTATTCGTTTACAAAATTAAACATAGAGAAGATGCTTTATAGACACGTTGAACACTGGTTTTCAATTTCTCCGCTTTGTTTGATCGACTTAAAAATACCACTAAAAATGTTCAAATTAATTTAAATACAAAATACTAGCCTGAACCATGATAAAATACATAATTATCATAATATCATATACCTACATAAATCAATATAATTGTATGCTTCATATACGTGATACGGTCTATCATTCAATATTAAAATAACATTTAACATTATATTCTACTAGTAACCATTCACATGTTGGAAATTTGATGATAATTTTTATTATTATATATAATCTATTCTCATCAATAACTATACCTGGCCCTGCATAAACTGCATTTCCTATAAAGGAAGAATTGGGGCTAAGTTACAACTATTGACTTTTGTAGTAGATACCTATTATAATTTATAATCATGACATCAATCATATAAATACTCCGAAATCCGTTTGTATTAAACTACACCCTTTAGAATCTTTACAGGCATCAAATTGCTTAACAAGGCTTTAGTTCAGAAAAAAAGTTTAAAAAAACGAAAGTTAGGTGTACTTACCACAATATTCATACAAATATATTCTAGTTTTCTACACTACGTCATGCAGTGCTCATTTATTTAAAAATAATTCATTATTGAACTGCTAAATTGAAAACAATTCTTTTTAGGACTTCCAATTTTTTTTTATATCTCGCGTAGCGCATACAGGTACCTACTCAAAATTACAAAATCATTAACTCCATTAGATTACAACTTCGAAACGAAGTCCAAGCGACAAATTCTGATTGCACTACCATCGTTCTTAAGTGGTCGTGATATATAAGTACCGATAAAAAAATCCAAATTGGCAAGGGGGAACTAAATTGCATTTAGGTATTTGAACGTTTCCCCCTGTGCCTTTCCCCCCATGGATTTTAGCGATACTGGATATATCCCCCTGGACTGAGACGTCCCCCCCCCCCGAATTAATATATATATTTTTTACATATTATGCATAATAATTTTATAGGTTAATGTTTTATACTATCTATATAGTTCAATAAAAAATTTCGTAAACAGTAGATACATTTATTGATTTTCATTGTACCTACTTATATTGGGTATTATTTAATATTTTAGATTCTGAGCGAAGCGATGAATGTATTGATTTTACAATGATGTGTGTTGTTTTTTTATTTTTTTTTGTGTCTGTCATCACCTTTTAGGACAGTAAAAGTGCTTGGATTTTCTTCAACAGTAACTTTTCTGATAGGAAAGTAAATCTAGTTGGTACTTTGGGGGGGGGGGGGGGGGCAAAAAGTTAAAATTTCCCAGTAGTTTTCAAAAGCGACATGAAAAACAAAAGAAAAATTAAGGAAAAACGGGAATTTTTACGCAAAATCTGTTTTCGAGAAAATCGATTTTGGTTTTTGTTGCAACTCTAAAACAAATGACCGTAGGTACATGAAATGTTGACTGAATGTTTATATTAGCATTTTCTATACACCATACCATTTTTCAAATATTTTGACTTATTTTGAGCTGTTTACGGACATTTTCAGTTTCCATTTTTTTTAGTTTTTTTTTCTATGGATGATAATAAAACTTTATTTGTTGGTTAAAAAAGCTTGAAAATTTAATACAATGCTCCTACTATATTGTTAATATGATATTTGAAAAAATTAAAAATCCTTAGTCACAGTTTTTATTTATAAGCATTTAAAGTTCAAATCTTGACAAAATACGGAAAAATCACGAAAATTAGCAAATTATTTTGAGTTGAGAATTCATAAAAATTTTTCTTTTTAAATCTAAGATTTGAAAATGTAATATAAGATTACTCATAAGTTTGTCTACCTTTATCAAAAAAAATGTCTACAAGAAAGTCAAATTAAATTTTTATGAACGTTTGAAATTCATATTTTTACAACATTTGATATTCACTCGATTTCTCATGTAACGATTTTCTTATTTTGTTGAAATTATAAAACGTATGACTGTAGATACTTGAAAATTTCACTGAATGTTTATATTTTCATTTTCTATACACGATAAAATTTTGAAAATAATTTGACTCTTTTTGAGCTGTTTACGGACCTTGTCAGTTTTAAATTTTTTTAGCTTTTTTTTCTATAAACATCAATAAAATTTTATTTGTTGGGTAAAAAAGCGTGAAAGTTTAATATAAGGCTGCTGATACAATATTAAAAATACATGGGCTCAATTTTTATTTATAAGCATTTAAAGTTCAAATTTTGACAAAATTTATCAAATTTATAATTTAATAATTATTTTGTAGTTAAAAATTTATAAAATGTTCAACTTTTGTAGCTAAGGATTAAAAATTTAAAACAAGGTTCCACGTAAATAGTTTGTATATAAATTACTTTATTCACTATAATATCATCAAATATACTTGGTAATATCATAGGCTTTTTCTTATACAATGATATTATATCATTGAATTCAAATTTAACACCATCCATTACAGTGACCCACTTGTAACCTACTGTACAGCAGAGTGACATCCACTTCCCACCTTTTTTACTTTTAATTTTGTTTGAACTGGTGGGGAAATTGTCCTGTTTTGGGGGGAAACGTCCAATGAATTAGATGGGGGAAACGTCCTAGTTTTCCGCATTTATATATTATTATTTATTTTTTTTTTTTTTTGGGGGGGGGCTTAGGTCTCCCATTTAATTGATTTAAAAAAACGTAGGACATCAGGCGTAGCTATTTACACAGCCACGCCTCCCTGTTCTCGCAATGACCAATTATATAGTTTCCATCATACAAATACAAATTATTATTTACATTTTACATATACCTAGGTAGTTGTACAGTTGTTAAGAGTTAAGCCGGGTCACACTACACCGTGTCGTGTAAATAATCACACGATACCATAGCCGAATATATTCAACTTCTGAACTTAAAATTATTCATTTGTTTTTAGTTATCACTTTTCCGATCATAAATGTAACCACACGGTCAAAAGTTGAATATATTCAACTATGCGGTGTCGTTTGGTAACTGTGGTAGCCGTGATTATTTTACACGACACGGTGTAGTGTGAACCGCCCTTTACATATAATTTACACAATTCGGTACAAACAAATAGTCAATAGATATTCAATGTGTGAAAACAAGGTTAGTTAAACAAACGGAATAAAAAACACATATGACCGCTTAACAATCACACACATAGGTAAATGTGGTAAAAATTACTGTTTAAAAAACTGTACAAATAGGAGTATTTTTATTCATTCTCTGACCATATATTTTAAGGAAAACAACAATTTTTTTTTCTTAACATCCAAGTTCATATCGAATCTACTAAAAAAATTTAAGAAAAAAGCTAGTAAATGATTAATAAATAGGTATATATCGTGTAGGTATATAGTTTATAGTACATTAGTACCTAGTACCTATACGTCCTACATAGTTACTAGTAAATAAACCACTGTAAAAATAATATTATAATAATAGAGTAGAGAAATAGTCTATAGAGTACCTATACTTAAATATATAGCTTATACAATTAGAAAATTGTATCCATACCAAAAACATATTTATGTTAAGAAACCAAACGGCAAACATTATTTTACAAAGTTATTAAGGAAGGAAATAATTTTTTTTATTCACGTATGTCATGATTGGCATGCGCAGACTTCATTTTATGGTCGCGTCTGTAACAATATGTGCCCTGAAATATGGACAGTAGGTACCCCTATTTATTTATTTTAACACAATATATAATATCAATATAAGGGGGACGGAGTGGCGACGCACACTACGGGTGCCCAAATTAAAAAATCTGCCAAAACAAACACACACGTGTAAACAAATCTACAGTACCACAGGCTAATAACCTAGTAGTTGAAACCTTAACCCTAAAAAAAAATAATAAAAAAAATATCAACATAAATTCTACAATTGTAAATTAATAACTGTATTATTGATATCGATACGAATAAAGTTAATTATAATAATGTCTCACAGTATTTCACGGCACAGTGCACATCAAGAATCTAAATATTACTAAACACAGTAAACACTAATATTAGTGTAAACACAAATAAAATGCCCATGGTCTCCACTAACATACTATAATAATTTTAGAACTTACAATATACGCATTATAGTAATATATATACACAAATTTTACCATGCCTCTGAAAAATTTCTGGTCGATCCCGTGTGTGCATCGTTTATTAGACATTCATATTATTCATTATTCATAATAAGGTCCATTTCAATGCCCCCCCCCCACTTTCGAAATTTGAACTTCTCACCACGCCAAACGTTTGTGCATCGTTTGTGCAGAAATGTGCACCAAGTCCAATCGTTTGTGCACAAAAACTGAAAGCTCTATCCCTAAAACAAAATGGGGGGGCATTGAAACGGTAGCCCCCCCACATTGGATATTTGATTTTTTTAATCTGCCAAACGTTTGTGCATCGTTTGTGCAGAAATGTGCACCAGGTCTCGACGTTTGTGTACAAAAACTCCCAGCGCTATCCAAAAAACAAAGTGAGGGGTATTAACACGATGGTCCCCCTTTTTTGAAATTTTAAATATTTGTCATATTAATAAATGTTGTTTACGTACCTAATAGGTTTAATAGAATTTTACTATTGCCATGTAAACGTATGACAAATAAAATCTTCAAATATTTTTAATTTATCAAGAAAGCATTATCTTGTTCTAATGTTTTTGATTTCAAAATTGTATGAATAAATTCAGTTTTTTCTTTATGCATTTCTTTACTTTATATTTTATATTATATTTTGCTGATGAAAATGTGTTTATGGACAGGTACCTCAACTCGACGTTGCTGTATGTCCGGTCCAATAATGTAAGTTATAAGTCATTGTGTATATTTTAATACAATAAAAGCATAGTAAAAAATAATTAATAGACTATATTAATATAGTACCTACTTAATTAATTTAATATACCTAACCGTACCTATATACATATAAAAATATTATAATAATATATTATTTATGTTTGAATTCATTAGAACAATGGCGTATCAGACGTCGCTCCCAAACCGGTCGACATCCATCTGCATAACTGTGAGTTGAAAACGTCTATATTTAAAAATTGTTATAGTATAATATTTATCTAATAAATAAATTTTCTTTAGCATTCCGCAAGAATGAGCGGTATAGTTTGAAAACTTACCAAAGTTATCTGGTGGATGTCGATACGTTGGTGAGCGGCCGTCGCACATAGGTCTGATGTATCTATGGAAAGTTATTATTGGATCGGTCATAATATTACGTTGAGAAGTTATCTGTCCATAAACTTATTTTCAGATTTGTAGGCCAATTCCATTGCCATTTTTTAATCATTCTTTGTTTTTATTAAGGTTGAGGTGTAACAGCATTTTAGGGGCTATTGTAATTCCCACTTCCAGGACTTTATCAATTAGACAAACTAAAAGACAAAAATAATAAGTAAATACGTCGTATTAAAAATAGTTTTTAATTATTATAGGTAGGACAGGTACCTATTATGTAGGTAGGTACATATCCAAAACTCGTTTATCAGGAATTAAATAAAAAGGGAGGTCAATTAAAAAAAGGTTGGTAAGTGGATGTCGCTCTGCTGTACAGTATGTTACAAGTAGGTCACTGTAATGGATGGTGTTAAATTTGAATTCAATGATATAATATCATTGTATAAGAAAAACGATTCTGAGCGAAAACGGTCAGCCAGCCTATGATATTACCAAGTATATTTGATGATATTATTGTGAATGAAGTAATTTATATTATATAACCTATTTACGTGGAGCCTTGTTTTAAATTTTCATTCCTTAGCCATAAAAGTTAAACATTTTATACATTTTTAACTACAAAATAAATAATAAATTATAAATTTGATAAATGTTGTCAACATTTGAAGTTTAAATGCTTATAAAAAAAAAATTGTGCCTATATAATTTTAATATTTTTCAACTGCTATTAGAACGATATATAATAAGGAGCCTTATATTACATTTTCACGCTTTTTTACCCAACAAATAAAATTTTATTGATGTTTATAGAAAAAAAAGCTAAAAAAATTTAAAACTGACAAGGTCCGTAAACAGCTCAAAAAGAGTCAAATTATTTTCAAAATTTTATCGTGTATAGAAAATGAAAATATAAACATTCAGTGAAATTTTCAAGTATCTACAGTCATACGTTTTATAATTTCAACAAAATAAGAAAATCGTTACATGAGAAATCGAGTGAATATCAAATGTTGTAAAAATATGAATTTCAAACGTTCATAAAAATTTAATTTGACTTTCTTGTAGACATTTTTTTTGATAAAGGTAGACAAACTTATGAGTAATCTTATATTACATTTTCAAATCTTAGATTTAAAAAGAAAAATTTTTATGAATTCTCAACTCAAAATAATTTGCTAATTTTCGTGATTTTTCAGTATTTTGTCAAAATGTGTACTTTAAATGCTTATAAATAAAAACTGTGACTAAAGATTTTTAATTTTTTTCATCTGCCTTTGAAATAATAACCTAGGAGCCTTCTATTAAATTTTCAAGCTTTTTTACTCAACAGATAAAATTTAATTGATATTTATAGAAAAAAAAACTAAAAAAATTGAAAAATGAAAATGTCCGTAAACAGCTCAAAATAAGTCAAAATATTTGGAAAATGTTATGGTGTATAGAAAATGCTAATATAAGCATTCAGTCAAAATTTAATGTACCTACGGTAATTTGTTTTAGAGTTGCACGAAAAACCAAAATCGATTTTCTCGAAAACGGACTTTGCGTAAAAAATTCCCGTTTTTCCTTTGTTTTTCACGTCGCTTTTGAAAACTACTAGGAAAATTTTACTTTTGACCCCCCATAGTACTAACTAGATTCACTTTCCTATCAGAAAAGTGACTGTTAAAGAAAATTCAAGCACTTTTTCTGTCCTAAAAGGTGATGACAGACACAAAAAAAAAATAAAAAAAAAACACACATCATTGTAAAATCAATACATTCATCGCTTCCCTCAGAATCTAAAAAAAAAAATTGGAAGTGACTCTGCTGAACAGTAGGTTACAAGTGGGTGACTGTTATGGATAGTGTTAAATTTGAATTCAATGATATAATATCATAGTATACGAAAAACGATTTTAAGTGGAGACGATTTGTCTGCCTAGGATATTGTATACTATATTTATATTGATATTATTAAATATTATTAATACCGTAGCCGGTTAAGTTGAATTATTATTATTTGTTTATTATCGTATTTGTATATGATAATATATTTTAGACGTTTCAATTACCCACGAATAATATTTTTAAAATAGGCATATGTATATATTACAAGTAACAACGAATTAAGAACTATATTGCAAAAAATAATTGCCGGAAATCATTAGTTTTTAACTGAAAACGACAGGGAAGTCTGAACTTGGTCAGTCTTATTTTTCAGTCATATGACGTATTATAACTAATTGAAATTTTTGGTATTTTCATATGTACCCGGTATACCACACTGCGCTTGCTCGAACAATTAAAATCAAAAACATCCCTCGACTTGTTATGTAAAACCACCATGGATCATCAATTTTAAAACGTTGATTTACCTAGATTAAAAAAAAATTAATTTGTAATACTTAAGCTCGGTAAACTTTAAGCGTTGTACGGGTGCGTAAAACACCGAAAATCGTGAACTTCGTAAGGCTATACCATAAAAACCAATGATTTGCAGGTAGTCGAGTTTTGGACAAGTACCTACATAGGTAACTTATAATAATTCATATTGTAAATTAATTAGGTACCAAAAAAATATAACTTCTCAAACACTTTGTCTATTGGCACTGGCGGGAGAATGTATTAGAATGTCTATAAACTTGCGGACCAGCTTGTATAGTTAAATTTTGCATGCGAACTATAATTGAAATAGAAAACCAGAATAGGTGCATTTCAGATCACAAAGATTTCTGTAAAAGAACATACGATTTATAAATATACCGTATTATAGGTTTACTGAGTACTTATATAATAATATATAAGTTCTTTGGATTTATCATAGTAAATAATATATTTTATGATATCTATGGCAATCGTCAATTGTCGAAATTCGTCGTCGACGGTTAACAATTCTAATAATTTCAGCAATGCTATTGTATATTTTGATTTCAGTGAACAAAAAAATAATAGGCCGCAAATATAAACGGACAGTTCGTTAAACCGGATAATTTGTAACACAAACTCGCAAATTTCGTTTGATCAGGTTATTTTCATAAAATATTTCGATACTTTCAAGTTTTAGCTCATCGGAGTGAGATGATTAGATAAATATGGATGAAGATAGCTGTTTCTTCGGCGATGGCGGCACTCTAGCTACGTTTCACCGGAAGAGTAGATGTTTACGAGTAAGTTTGTTTTCATATTATTACCTACTATTTTACATTTACTTTTTAGACTTAAATTAAATATTTATTGCCACGGACAATCTGTTAACTACGTGACGTAGAAGCATTTATAAGTTTAATCCCAAAAGCGCAATGTATAAAATACGCGAGACCGTCTTCGTTTCACCACGCCAAGTTTAATACGCACCTTTTTGCATGTTATACTATACGCCGGGTATCACCTTAGGTTTGCGCGAAGTATTTAAAACAATATAATGTTATTAATCTTTATATTTTTATATACATAAATACATTATACACCTCATATATTTTATTAGCATACTTACACCTTTTTTAGTGTAGTTTATACTCTAGATGGCTATAGATATAGGTATTAAATGTCTTGTAATTATATATTTTACTATAATTATTAATTTCACTATAATATAATATAACAATACACTCTAAATTAAATTAGTTGTTATCAAGACAGACAGTCTTAAAACAAACTCTATTCTGGACGTTTTCAAAACTTATTATGCTTAAAAAAATTGCACAGTTGCCGTAGCAGTCAGTTGCTAGATCAACCCGTGTGACATCAAATAGGAATTATTCTTGTTTTTTTAAATAGTTTTTTCGAAAAATATAATATGTAACATGTATAGCTCATACAATTATGAATTTATAGTTAATGGAAATGCGGATGTTTATACTTCATAGATATTTTTTTAGTTAATAATCGTGTAAATTTGATTAAACAATAAGGTACTTACCTACTCATCACTAGTATCAATTTTATTATATTACGTGTAAAATCACCAACACAAGGTGCAGACTGCGTTTAAAAAATTAAAAACATAAAATAATGTTGTAGTAGAAGCTGAAAACTGTAGTTTATTTTAATTTATAATCCAATTAATGTAACCGAGAATGTAACTATTAAATTCATCATTGAATGATTATTCAGAGATCACTTTGGGATAAATGTAAATTAAATTAAAAATAATTAAAAAACATTTTGTGAAAGGAACAAGATTACTGCTAATATTTAAGTCTTAATTATTATTAACAAATAAATACAAATAATAGATATTTTAATAGCTTTTTACAATAAACATTCAGTGTAAATATAGTTTCTGATCGACTTACCAATATGTAATAAACCTATATGTAATAAAATAATTATTCATATCAAATAATCCTAACAATTTAATGCAAGGATTCTCATAAATTAATCTTACAGTAGCCTTAAAACACCAAAAATACATTTGTACATCATTTACAAAATTTTAGTTCCCTATTATGGTGTAGGTATTAATACAAACAATAAATTGCTATTCGAAAACACAATTTCGTATACCTATTATTATTTACTAAATACCTAAAATTAAATTAAACTAAAAATAAACATATTATGATTACATACTGAGTGCCTATAATATAATATTATGTATGAAAATTGAATCTTTATTACGAATACTTATCGTTTACACATACCACAAGAAAAAATAATTAAAAATATTAAAAAAAAAAAAACACACATCATTGTAAAAATATAGTTGGTATTATAGTATTTGATGAATTTACTGTATACGTTTATGGCTTTATGTTAACTCTAAAATCCAGTAATCACATTTTTATTTAATAATTCATAAAATACAATATGCTCTTATCAAAATATTCTTGTGCTTCTGATATCTATTCACCACCATAATCAATAATTAAATTGATAAACGAAAATAATAATTTAAATAATACCTATATCATATTATTATAATTCAAATTCAAAATTATAAACTATTTGGGTTTATTGTCATATAAAATTTCAATGAACAAATTGGTCCTTAACACAGAACTCTTTGATATAAAAAGTTGCATTATATTATATCCGTGGATTCATCATATGACGTATGATCATATGATTCATGACGTACCTAGTATAATATCTATCATTTATTTATTTAATCTATGGCAAATCTCAAAGTCGTTGCAGAAGACACAGTCGATTAAAAATTCTAAAATTTCAATAAGCAAAGAAGATATGAGCAAAAAACTTACTGCGTTTCGTATAATTTTATTTTTCATAAATCACAATATTCTAAGTTCTGGCTGTATTCTGGAGCGTTTCTTCATGGGCGTCGCAGTTCACACACGTCACGGATTCCGCCGAAGGAGTCGATAATTAAAGTAAGTTTGTTTTTATATTCTTTTGGGGCTTAAATTTACTTTTAAGACTTAAAACAAATATTTAATGTCACGAAAAATGTGCTATCCAAGTGTTGTAGGCGCATATTTTAGTTCCGGACTAGAAATGTATAAATTACGCGAGATATAAACGCCGTCGTCGTTTTTCCAGTCCCTGTTTGTAGAATAATTATAATTAATAGGTGCATACCTATACAGGGTACTTAATATAAATATATAAATATTTTGGTTTAATTTATAGAAATATATGTTATGACTTATAACTGATAATAGTCATAAGATACAATTTTAATTAATAACTGGTAATTTTTTTTCCAAATACAACGTTATTATAAGTTATAGGTAACTATTAATTTAGTGTCACATACTTAACTTCTATTGTTCACCTAATATCTATATTTTATATCATAGGGATTAGGGATGTATAACCATGTACACATAAAAGTATATTCACGGAATGGTCAACTGCAGCCTATCCTGCCGTGTGCGCACTTATGAATAATATACCTACTCATATACTCGTAAAGGTATATAAATACCTATATAAATAGTGTAATACTACATAAACGAATGTGTTACCTATTATGTCCCTAAAAGTTCAATAGTTATTATTATATTTATTTATTTTTTAAATATAGGTAGGTACATTACAAGACTCTTATTAAAATCACATTTTTTTTTTATTTTTTTGAACACAATGTATTAAAAATCATTAATTAATATATAATTTATGGGTATAGTACTAAATAAATTAATGAAATAAAACAAACACAACTACTATAATTATTAGTAATAATAATATATCCACGTATAAATTATTAAAATACAAAACGAACAAACGAAAAACGATTCTGAGCAAAGATATCGTTAACTAATAAATAATATTGAGATTAAAGTAATTTATTTTTTCGGTAGAAAATCGGTATAAATATGAATTATAAATATTTTTTTATTTTCATACCATGACGCGTGTGTGAAAAATTGTTTATATTAAGTGTTTAAAATGTTAGATTTCGGTTCGGCTGATTGTCCACCCCCCCTCACTCTTCCGCATCAATGCATCAGAAATTATTATTTATAATATTTAAATATAAACTGCATTTTCTGAATTTTCTAAAACATTGCTTTCCAAGCAAAGAATTCGTTTCATATATTATCAAAGAATTGAAAAATTAAATTAGAACATTTATATGGGATAAAGTCAATTTTATAAAAACTTATTAGAAAAAAATTAAATACAATTAAATAAAGGTAATTTTTTTTCTTATATTTCTATTTTTTTACGTACCCATTATGTTCGATACTATAACTTCAGTCTTCAGTTATAGAAAACAACACTTGCCAATATGGAATTACTGTCGAATTTTTTTATTTTAAAATATTAAATAGCATCTGATCGACTGATGTGCTATAATGAAACTCAAAATATAACGAATACACTACCTATACACTTATCTAAATTCTATTTTATATTCGTTTAAATTGGACTTTTAATTTTTCTGGCCATTTTATTAAGCTTTGTAATATAAGTGCATTAAATCGTATTTTTAAGGCATTTTTCTTATTTTTAATGCATTTAAATCCACGTCCTATTTATAACTTAACGTTATTTTGTATATACCAATTGATTAGTGTACACAATAAAAAATATAATATTATTGATGGGTTAATAGGTTGATGACTATTATGTAGGTAGCAGTGCAGGATTTTTTACTGGGCGACAAAAAATGTTTACTCAAAATAGATAGTCATTTATAGTAGGTAATAAATTCATGTTTACCCCTCATAATTATTAAAAATAAATCTTGATGCTAGAAGTAAATGGTAGGTAGGTAAAAGTTATAAAAAAGTCATAATTTATTTAAAAGAAGATAATTAATATTATATATAAATAAATATTAAATTACATAATCTAATATTTTTATAATATAATCACATGTTTATTCTATAAATTGAAAAAAATATTAACAAAAACAAATTATATTTAGACTTAAAAATATCATATACTATTTTTCAAAAAACTTTTTTATGAATGAACTATTTTTATAATATAAACATATTATGTTTCTTGGTCTGGAAGATTGAAACGTCGTTCCTTTTTTCTTAAAAACGTAGCCACTGCTGGTCTAGGATCGAAATTCGCTGTTCCAGTGCTGTTTAGAGCAATATAGATCCTACTATTAATTTCATCCCCCTTTTAAATAGTAATACAATTTTCCTGTTGGGTCTGTAATGTGAATAGGACATGGAAGTTTATCTGTTGCATATAAACCAATAACTTCGTCACAAAAAGTTGTTACATTTTCATTACCGAAAATACCTTCAATGTCACATCTTATCACTTTGATTGTATCTTGAGGCGATCTCGCACTTAAAAAAGTTGTAAATCATTGTATAATACTTGATTGATCATCGGCAAGTCTATTACTTAAAAATTCCTTTGCGCTGTTCACTATTTCCATTCTAACGCTGGTTACACAGCGCTTCGTAGAAACATATACATTCCAAACTTTTCTATGATTCTTAGAACTAATATTACCATTGTTTATTTCATCGCTGTTATCGGATATTTTATCATCTAAAAACTTATTTAGTTCTTCCTCCTTACCTCCAGGATAATAATCAGTCTCCATCAGCTCTAAAGATGATATGGCTATGTTTTTAGACGTCTCAATGTCATATAATGTAACCATTGACTTTTGACCATCATTTTGGAATCTTTCAAAAAGGCGAAGTAAATCCATCATTAATGCCGTATAAAATATTTGATCTCCGTCTTCTTCCCATACTTTTAAAAATCCTGTGACCATTGCTTTCTTTTTTCTATTACTGGTATCAGTATCAGCTGTAACTATATTATTCCAAAACATGCACTATTTCAAGGGCTCTTGACCTAAGGGGCGCACCACTCTAAGGAGGAGTGACACAATTTCGTAAGGGACGTGAAAATGTTTAAAAAAAAACACGAATTTATTTAGTCATTTTGTTATTTAGGTAATACATATTAATTAATAGGTATTTCTTAATTTTTTTTTATTATTTTATTTGAAACATTATTTTTAAATATTGGGATCAATAAAACTATTTTTATATAATTACTATTTTATATCAATTAGAATTTGTTTATAAATCAAGTAATAAATAAATCGTTACCAAGTAAAAAAAACCGTTATCTAAATTATAAATTTGAATTCAATTTACCGCATTTGCGTCTAGTAGAAACAAATAAATGTTTTTTTGAAGATAATGTAAAAATATCCATCATTCATCAGTTAGGACCATATATATATTTTCTATGATTGGGACGGTTAGGTTATAATTATAAATAATGTATGGCAAATGACAATCGTTTGAGACGAACAGCGATTCCAATACGTACTCACATATTTCGTTCCGTTCTGGTTATTAAGCTAGGTGCCTATTTTTATAAATGTCATTAATCTCAATACTTCCAGACTGAACTTTTGGATCGGAGATATGAAGACGCGCGCTGCATTTTGCTTGGTGGAGATGCACAGCTCTGACACTAGACAATATTATACACTCAAAGGGACCGCGTTTCGCCGGAAGAATAAATAATAACGTAAGTTTTGTCATACTACTCTGTTGACGCGGTAGACATAATGTAAATATTTATTGTCAGACAAACTTATATACCCTCTAGACGTAGAGTAGTTTTTAAAATCCAGTTGTTATAGGTGTACAAAAATTAGTATATTACGAAAAATACCTTAAATTATAATACTTTGCCTACAACTGTTAATTTATTGTTATAGTAGAATAATTTTTAAAATTTGAAATCAATGATTAGGTAATGATTTTATAAGTAGGAAGGTAGGTTTTTATACCTACCTAACAAAATAAGAAAATACATAATGTGTTATTTAATATGATTTGTAAGTGCATAGCAGATTATACCTATCACTTGGTGACGATTATTTTTGTTTTATACGTTCTTCGTAATTCAGTTCCGTCACGATAGTTTTAGTTTTCGTTAAATGTGAACACATTTTCTATGCATACGGGCATTAAATATTCGGGTTTTAAGAGAACACCTCAAACGTACGTTTTATTTTGAGGGTTTTACGGGATATACCTATAGGAAATTTTCTTCAAATTTTCACATTTCACTATTTGATATTGTGATATTATTTGTACCTAGTTTAAGTTTCTGTTTTAGAATCGATCGATATGTTACCTAGGTATATCACATTCTTTAATTTAAATTCTGGTAGTCGAGTATTGGACAAGTACCTACGTAACTTATAATTCATATCGTAATTTAATTACTAAAGAAATATAATTTCCCCAACAGTGTCTAGGGCCACCGGCAGCAGAATGCATTATAGAATGTCTATAAACTTGTGGTCTAGTATATGGTTAAAATTGGCATGCGACCAACAACTGGGGGCTTGTTTTGGAAAATTTAAATGATCTAATAAGGTTCATCTCATTATTTGAATTAAATTAATTTTTAAGCGATTGTTGTGTTAGTCAATTTTTTAATTTATTTTATTCAACACACTCGTCTCAGTTTTCTAGTACCTCTGGATTTCTAGATTCCGTCATGGGGTATGTGTTTTCTTATTTCTCAGTAGGTTTTTTTTTTATTATTGTTAATTGATCAAAGGATGTATTGCCCGAAATTTTTCAATATTTGTATTGTAATTATACTGGTATAACACTATTCCGGCTATCAATAAAGTCGTGTTAAAAATTAGAAAATTGGGAGGTATGATATTTTTTTAAGTAATTCTTTCGAGTAGGGAATTCACTCAATGATATTTAAATATTTTCACCGATAATCAAGTACGATGACTTGTAGGTAACTAGAGACTGGGTGAATAGGAATTAGGTAGTGTGTAATATGGTGAAGATAAGGAAATGGGTCAACAGAATTTCAGAATGTTTGGTGTATGAAAGGGAAAGATGAAAAAGAAATGTAAGGTTAGGGTAGGTAAGTGGAGTGAGGGTAGCAGATATGAGAATAATAAGTTAGGTGTTAAGGTACAAAAGAGGATAGAATAAGAAATTAATTAATTAAGGGTAGTGTAGGGTAGTGTACATATTGTAGTGAAAACAAGAGAGAATAGGTTTAGGTGGTTCGGTCACTGTATGATAAGAGATAGTGAGAGTGGCTATAGAAGTTAGTTAATTTAGGTGGGAAATGAGGGGTGAGAAGACTGAAGAAGAGATGGATAGACAGAATACCGATCATATGGAGGTGTGGAATGAGAGTGGCTGAACCTGTATATAGCTGTGAGAGACGGGGGAAGAAAAAGTGTAAAGGTAGAATAGTTATGTTAACAATGCTGAATACGTAGGAAAAGATCTTGAATTGCAAAGGCCACTAGCTTCAACTAACCATAGGTTTACTAACTAACCTTCTTATGACTCATTAGGACACTTTTCAGAATAAAAAGATCCTGAGTTAAAGGTTGCCGAACTTAAGTGTTTGATTATCAAGTTTATCCTCTGTTGACACCATGGATAGTCCACGCCTATGTTAAATACATTTGAGGCCGCGTTCCCGGAGGGGAAGGCAATTGAGGCTCCTTTATATTGATAGTCGATACTCGATATGAGTATACTTTATTTGGCCTCAATTGTTCCCCTCGAAGGACGAAGACCGCTGATAAGACCATTATGTCCTATCCATATCTTTATTATCTATGATCGAGCCATACAAAGCTCACTCGTGTTGCTGGTTGGGATGTCAGCGCACTATTTGTTTTCCATCTTTGACCCACGCGTAGCATACCAAATGTACGATTAAGAAAACACTAAAATGATTGTGCGTGGGTCGGAGAGAGAAATAAATGGTGCGCTAAAAATCTGACATCCTCTTAAGTGTTAAATATTTGCCTGCATGTATGCACTAAAAACAGGCAAATATATGCACTGAAATATTCAAAAATATTAAAAATAATAAAATATTCAAAAAAATACTGAATGAAAACGTTTTTATTAAATTTTTTTTAAATTAATAAATAATAATTCAAATTGGTTTACAAAAAAAATTCTTTATTTACACACTTGATAGGTAGGTAACGGATGAACCGAAAATATAAAAACATTTTAAGAAAATAAGCATAAATACGAAGAAATCATGAAAACATGCAATTATATTAACTAACCAGAAAAAAACGCATATTGGTAACGGTGTTGTAATAATAGGGATCTCCCCAAAAAAATACGTACTAATAGTTCAAACAAAACATAAAAGCCAACCTTAATAAATATTAATTTATGAAAAAGTATATTAAAAAGCATTATTATTATAAATGAAATAAAACTATCAACTATGGACCGTGACAAAATATAGGTATTTCTATATTTTTAGCTCCATAATTTCTGTTAAAATATTAGGAAAATGTATTAATTACCGTAAAAGTGCTAAATTTGAGTTATTACTATTCATAACAAATTATAATAGAAGGTTAGGTACTATTATTCCACATACTTATTATAGTTTAATTTAACTACAACATTCTAGTAGAGTCTGATAAAATTTGGTTCCACGACTTTGATCATACAAACTTTAAATACTAAACTATGGGTCTGAAATTTTGTTTATATAGATGTAAATAATCCAAAACATATATTGCTTCAAAATATAAAATTAAAGTGTCCTGTATTGTAGTAGGTGGGTAACTTTCAAAAAAAGAAAACTAAAAAAAATCATACTTGAAATCTATGTATAATATACGTATATTGTAATAAACGTTCAAATGTTTACTATAGTACATTATAAAAAATTAACTCAAGTTCAATATAATACATTATAACAGGTCTTCAAATAAACATTTCGTACCACAAATTTTGTTAATTCACACAGTCTCTCTTCAATTTTAAATTTTTCATCAAATTATCCACAAGACATAAATGTTTAGTAAATCGGAAGACTTGATTAAGTATTTAATCATTTATCTAAAAGAGATGTGCCGGGTCGCCACATTACTATATCGAGGGGCCATGGTGCAAGTGTCGTCCATAAATATCATAACATATATTATATTAGAAATACAAACTTAATATTCGACTAATAGTAAATATTATAAAAAAATATTACGAAATGTACTATACTCATATTATATTATGATTGTATTAGTTACAAACTCTTGAATTAAGAGTTATGTTTGAGGATTTAATTAATTTCCTAAAAGGAAATGCCTCAAGGTTGCCTCAGTAGGTTAGGTTTACTAATTATTACTAATTATACAAAATACTGAAAATTAATGAAATCACAAATATTAGTACAATAGAGAGACTGTGCATTGATTTACAAATTTGTCTTAAATTTACTTTTTGCATAGAGAATATGAAGGTGGGCTGGGCTCTTAATATCAGAGTATGGAGGACAGGTCTGGGATTTCATATTATCATTAATAGAGACTCGTTAATCGCTTTTATGTGCTTCAAGTTGTTTACACGAGTGAGCTGGGTATGGTTCCATCATAGATAATATAGATATAACATAATGGATAGGACATAATAGTATATGGTAATAGTCTTACCAGCGGTCTTCGAGGGGAACTAAGGTGTCAACAATCTAAGGATCAACTTGATAATCAATCACTTATAAGTTCGGCTACCTGCAACTCAGGAACTTTTTATTCAAAGTGTCCTAATGTAATTAGTCATAAGAAGCTAGTTTGGGAAACCTAAGGTTAGTTGAAGCTATGGTAATGATAGACGACTACAATCACTGGTCGTGAGCTTTGCGATAATCTTTTCCTACTAACTATAAAGGTATTCGATATTGCAAACATAACAATGAAAGAAAATATTTAAATATTATTAATTTGGTTATGTTAGGTTAGGTTAGGACAGTAAATTAGACGTTAACTAATTATTATAGTTTTTAACACGGTCTTAAAGACTGTCAACTAGAGTTGTACCAGTATAGTTATTAAAAACTTAAATACAGCCAACATTAAATAATGATTTTTTTAACACAACAAATTATAAAATGTATTTTGAAATATAACAAAATATAATTTTTTTAGGATTTTATAAGGTTTTCAATACTTATGAGCTTTTGTAAATAGAAAATGTATAAAATCAATAGTTTTAATTTAATATATAGTATTGTGTTTTATTATCCTACTGTCAAAGAATTCTCAGGGTTTTCTTTCCACATTTTTTTACATTGTACTAAATCTAATTTTTTTCCGCACATATTTACAAAGACTAAAACAGATATCTCACTATGTTTTTATTTGCATTTAGACTTTATAGTTTGTTATTTAATATTGACTGTAGACCCAGCCAAACACAATATTATTTTAAATTAAACATTATTTTATGTCCTTCATAAATTACAATCACATAATAGAGCCCGTTCAGGACATTATTCTGAACTTAGAGTCCCATGAAGTAATCATTCCTTAATGAATTAAATGTTTAGAATAGTTTTTTCTGTTTAAGATCCTGGGCATTTTAGTTTATACTTTGTAATGTGTATTCGTACAGTTACATTTATTCAAAATTTTTTTTTGGTTTTCTAAAATGCATTTGCCTGCGGGCGCCAACACCTGCCTTCAATATTTTTTTTTAGTACTGTAACTCCAGTTGAATATTTTGTATTGACTTGAAAATTGATATTTTGGTGCCCCATGAATAATCTATCTTTAATGAACTAAATTTTTTAAATAGTTTTTTCTGTTTAATATTCTGGGTATTTAATTTGAACTTTGAAATGTATTTTTCTTCTGTAAAATTTTTTCAAAAAATTTTTTTGGTTTCCAAAAAGGCAGTTGCCTGCGGGCGCCAACACCCTCCTTCAATTTTTTTTTTATGATTTAACGTCTAGCTAAATTTTTAAATATTGACAATCGGGAACCCTTGAATAATCCTTATCTTTAATGAACTAAATATTTTGAATAGTTTCTTCTGTTTAAGTTTCGGGACATTTTAGTTTGAACTTTGTAATGTGTATTCATACAGTCAAATTTTTTCCAAATTTTTTTTTGTTTTTTAAAATCTATATGCCTGCGGGCGCCAACACCTCCCTTTAATTTTTTTTTTTTTAGTACTGTTACTCTAGTTGAATATTTTGTATTGACTTGAAAATTGATAACTTGGTGCCCCATGAATAATAATCATTCTTTAATGAACTAAATAGTTTGAATAGTTTTTTCTGTTTAAGATTCTGGGCATTTTAATTTGTACTTTGTAATGTGTATTCCTACAGTTACATTTTTTCAAAATTTTAAGTTCAAAAAAAAGTTTTTTCTGTTTAAGTTTCGGGACATCATAGTTTGAACTTCGTTATGTGTGTTTCTACTGTAAATTTTTTTCCAAATTTCTTTTTTGTTTTCTAAAATCAATTTGCCTGCGGGCGCCAACACCTCCCTTCAATTTTTTTTTTTAGTACTGTAACTCTAGTTGAATATTTTGTATTGAATTGAAAATTGATAACTTGGTGCCCCATGAATAATCATTCTTTAATGAACTAAATATTTTGAATAGTTTTTTCTAAATTTTTTTCCAAATTTTTTTTTTGTTTTCTAAAATCAATTTGCCTGCGGGCGCCAACACCTCCCTTCAATTATTTTTTTTAGTACTGTAACTCTATTTGAATATTTTGTATTGACCTGAAAATTGATAATTTGGAGCCCCATGAATAATCATTCTTTAATGAACTAAATATTTTGATAGTTTCTTCTGTTTAAGTTTCGGGACATTTTAGTTTATACTTTGAAATGTGTATTCCTACAGTTAAATTTCTTCAAATTTTTTTTTATTTTCTTAAATGCATTTGCCTGCGGGCGCCAACACCTCGCTTAAATTTTTTTTTTTTAGTACTGTAACTCTAGTTGAATATTTTGTATTGAATTGAAAATTGATAACTTGGTGCCCCATGAATAATCCTTCGTTAACAAACTAAATATTTTGAATAATTTTTTCTGTTTAAGATTTTGGAGATTTTAGTTTTAGGTTTGTAATGTGTATTCCCATAATATAATTTATATAAATTTTTTTTGTATTCTAAAATGCATTTGCCTGCGCGCGCCAACACCCCCCTTCAATTTTTTTTTTTAGTTCTATAA
Organism: Metopolophium dirhodum; assembly: GCF_019925205.1. Classification (NCBI taxonomy): domain Eukaryota; kingdom Metazoa; phylum Arthropoda; class Insecta; order Hemiptera; family Aphididae; genus Metopolophium; species Metopolophium dirhodum. The sequence continues at coordinate 29,047,274 of NC_083561.1, read as the reverse complement.
CTCTGGTTGAATATTTTGTATTGACTTGAAAATTGATAACTTGGTGCCCCATGAATAATCATTCTTTAATGAACTAAATATTTTGAATAGTTTTTTCTGTTTAAGTTTCGGGACATCATAGTTTGAACTTCGTTATGTGTGTTTCTACTGTAAATTTTTTTCCAAATTTCTTTTTTGTTTTCTAAAATCAATTTGCCTGCGGGCGCCAACACCTCCCTTCAATTTTTTTTTTTAGTACTGTAACTCTAGTTGAATATTTTGTATTGAATTGAAAATTGATAACTTGGTGCCCCATGAATAATCATTCTTTAATGAACTAAATATTTTGAATAGTTTTTTCTAAATTTTTTTCCAAATTTTTTTTTTGTTTTCTAAAATCAATTTGCCTGCGGGCGCCAACACCTCCCTTCAATTTTTTTTTTTAGTACTGTAACTCTAGTTGAATATTTTGTATTGACTTGAAAATTGATTACTTGGTGCCCCATGAATAATCATTCTTTAATGAACTAAATTTTTTGAATAGTTTTTTCTGTTTAAGTTTCAGGACATTTTAGTTTGAACTTTGTAATGTGTATTCATATACAGTCAATTTTTTTCCAAATTTCTTTTTTGTTTTCTAAAATAAATTTGCCTGCGGGCGCCAACACCTCCCTTCATTTTTTTTTTTTATTACTGTAACTCTAGTTGAATATTTTGTATTGACTTGAAAATTGATAACTTGGTGCCCCATGAATAATATATCTTTAATGAACTAAATTTTTTGAATAGTTTTTTCTGTTTAAGTTTCAGGACATTTTAGTTAGAACTTTGTAATGTGTATTCATACAGTCATTTTTTTTCCAAATTTCTTTTTTGTTTTCTAAAATAAATTTGCCTGCGGGCGCCAACACCTCCCTTCATTTTTTTTTTTTAGTACTGTAACTCTGGTTGAATATTTTGTATTGACTTGAAAATTGATTACTTGGTGCACCATGAATAATCATTCTTTAATGAACTAAATTTTTTGAATTGTTTTTTCTAATTTTTTTATAATTTAACTTTATCTGAATATTTTAAATATTGATAACCTGGTGCTATACTATCCTTCTTCAATGAACTAAATTTTTTAAATAGTTTTTTCTGTTTAATATTCTGGGTATTTAATTTGAACTTTGAAATGTATTTTTCTTCTGTAAAATGTATTCAAAATGTTTTTTTATTAAAAATTTAAAAATTTTTTTGGTTTCCAAAAAGGCAGTTGCCTGCGGGCGCCAACACCCTCCTTCAATTTTTTTTTTATGATTTAACGTCTAGCTAAATTTTTAAATATTGACAATCGGGAACCCTTGAATAATCCTTATCTTTAATGAACTAAATATTTTGAATAGTTTCTTCTGTTTAAGATTCTGGGCTTTTTAGTTTGTACTTTGTAATGTGTATTCCTACAGTTACATTTTTTCAAAATTTTTTTCCAAATTTTTCTTTGTTTTTTAAAATCTATATGCCTGCGGGCGCCAACACCTCCCTTTAATTTTTTTTTTTAGTACTGTAACTCTAGTTGAATATTTTGTATTGACTTGAAAATTGATTACTTGGGGTCCCATAAATTAATCATTCTTTAATGAATTAAATGTTTAGAATAGTTTTTTCTGTTTAAGATTCTGGGCATTTTAGTTTGTAAATGTAATGTGTATTCCTACAGTTACATTTATTCAAAATTTTTTTTTGGTTTCCTAAAATGCATTTGCCTGCGGGCACCAACACCCTTCTTCAATTTTTTTTTAATATTCTGGGCATTTTAGTTTGAACTTTGAAATGTATTTTTCTTCTGTAAAATGTATTCAAAATGTTTTTTTATTTTCTAAAATCAATTTGCCTGCGGGGGCCAACACCTCCCTTCAATTTTTTTTTTTTAGTTCTGTAACTCTAGTTGAATATTTTGTATTGACTTGAAAATTGATAACTTGGTGCCCCATGAATCATCATTCTTTAATAAACTAAATATTTTGAATTGTTTTTTCTAATTTTTTTCTAATTTAACTTTATCTGAATATTTTAAATATTGATAACCTGGTGCTATACTATCCTTCTTCAATGAACTAAATTTTTTGAATAGTTTTTTCTGTTTAAGTTTCAGGACATTTTAGTTTGAACTTTGTAATGTGTATTCATACAGTCAATTTTTTTCCAAATTTCTTTTTTGTTTTCTAAAATAAATTTGCCTGCGGGCGCCAACATCTCCCTTCAATTTTTTTTTTTTTAGTACTGTAACTCTAGTTGAATATTTTGTATTGACTTGAAAATTGATAACTTGGTGCCCCATGAATCATCATTCTTTAATGAACTAAATATTTTGAATAGTTTTTTCCAAATTTTTTTCCAAATTTTTTTCCAAATTTTTTTTGGTTTTTAAAATCAATTTGCCTAAGGGCGCCAACACCTCCCTTCAATTTTTTTTTTTTAGTTCTGTAACTCTAGTTGAATATTTTGTATTGACTTGAAAATTGATACCTTGGTGCCCCATGAATAATCATTCTTTAATGAACTAAATATTTTGAATAGTTTTTTCTAAATTTTTTTCCAAATTTTTTTCCAAATTTTTTTTGGTTTTCTAAAATCAATTTGCCTGCGGGCGCCAACACCTCCCTTCAATTTTTTTTTTTTAGTTCTGTAACTCTAGTTGAATATTTTGTATTGACTTGAAAATTGATAACTTGGTGCCCCATGAATAATCATTCTTTAATAAACTAAATATTTTGAATAGTTTTTTCTAAATTTTTTATAATTTAACTTTAGCTGAATATTTTAAATATTGATAACCTGGTGCTATACTATCCTTCTTCAGTGAACTACATTTTTTGAATAGTTTTTTCTGTTTAAGTTTCAGGACATTTTAGTTTGATCTTTGTAATGTGTATTCTTACAGTCAATTTTTTTCCAAATTTCTTTTTTGTTTTCTAAAATAAATTTGCCTGCGGGCGCCAACACCTCCCTTCAATTTTTTTTTTTTAGTACTGTAACTCTAGTTGAATATTTTGTATTGACTTGAAAATTGATTACTTGGTGCCCCATGAATAATCCTTCTTTAATGAACTAAATATTTTGAATAGTGTTTATAATTTTTTTATAATTTAACTTTAGCTGAATATTTTAAACATTGATAACCTGGTGCCATACTATACTTCTTTAATGAACTAAATATTTTGAATAGTTTTTTCTGTTTAAGTTTCTAGGCATTTTAGCTTGTACTTTGTAAAGTGTATTCATACAGTAAAATTTTTTTTTGGTTTTCTAAATTGCATTTGCCTTCTGGTTTCAACTGCCTCCTTCAATTTTTTTTTTTAGTAATGTAACTCTAGTTGAATATTTTGTATTGACTTTAAAATTGATAACTTGGTGCCCCATGAATAATAATTCTTTAATGAACTATATATTTTGAATAGTTTTTTCTGAATTTTTTTCCAATTTTTTTTTTGTTTTCTAAAATCTATTTGCCTGCGGGCGCCAACACCACCCTTCAATTTTTTTTTTATGATTTTAACTCTAGCCAAATTTTTTAAACATTGACAATCTGGTACCCTTTGAATAATTCTTTAATGAACTAAATATTTTGAATAATTTTTTCTGAATTTTTTTCCAAATTTTTTTTTGGTTTTTTAAAATGCATTCGCCTGCAGGCTCCAACACCCTCCTTCAATTTTTTTTGTTAGTTATGTAACTTTAGTTGAATATTTTGTATTGACTTGAATATTGATAACCTTGTGCCCTATGAATTAATCATTAATAATTAATCCTAATCCTTCTTTAATTAACAAAATATTTTGAATAGTTTTTTCTGTTTAAGATTCTGATAATTTTAGGTTGTACTTCGTAATGTGTATTCATACAGTAAAATGTTTATAAATATCCCGTAAAGGTACTGAGTATAATACTATAATATATAAGTTCTATGGATTTATCATAGTAAATAATATATTTTATAATATATATGGCAATCGTCAATAATTGTCGAAATTCGTCGGCGACGGTTAACAATTCTAATAATATCAGCAAATACTATTGTATTATAAATATTTAATTTTAGTGAACTAAAAAATAATAAGCCACCAATATAAACGGACTGTTTGTTAAACAGTATATATTGTAATGTAAGTTTTAACACCAACTCGCAAATTTCGTTATGATCCGGTTGTTTTTATAAAATATTTCGATACTTTCAAATTTCAGCTCATCGGTCTATCAGAGTGAGATGATTAGATGAAGATAGCTGTTTCTTTGGCGATGGCGGCACTCTAGCTAGGTTTCACCGGAAGAGTCGATGCTTACGTGTAAGTTTGTTTTCATATTATTACCTACTATTTTACGTTTACTTTTTAGACTTAAATTAAATATTTATTTCCACGGAAAATCTGTTAACTATGTGACGTATAGAAGCATTTATAAGTTTAATCCCAATAGCGCAATGTATAAAATACGCGAGACCGTCTTCGTTTCACCACGCCAAGTTTAATACGCAACTTTTGCATGTTATACTATACGCCGGGTATCACCTTAGGTTTGCGCGAAGTATTTAAAACAATATAATGTTGAATATATTATACACCTCATATATTTTATTAGCATACTTGCACCTGTTTTAGTGTAGTTTATACCCTAGATGGCTATGGATATAGGTATTAAATGTCTTGTAATTATATATTTTACTATAATTATACATTTCATTATAATATAATATAACAATACACTTTAAATTAAATTAGTTGTTATCAAGACAGACAGTCTTAAAACAAACTCTTTTCTGGAAGATTTCAAAACGGAGTATGCTTAAAAAAATTGCACAGTTGTTTTACCTAGGTAGCCGTCAGTTGCTAGATCAGCCAGTGTGATATAAAATAGGAATTATTCTTGTTTTAGATTAGCAGACAGTACAAATGTTATGGTTGTTTTAGACAGTAAAAATGCTTAGATTTTCTTCAAAAGTATCTTTTCTGATAGGAAATTCCGAAAGTGAATCTAGTTGGTACTTTGGAGTGGTCAAAAGTAAAAATTTCCCGGTAGTTTTCAAAAGCACCGTGAAAAACAAAAGAAAAATTAAGGAAAAACTGGAATTTTTACGCAAAAATTATGAAATTTTGGTTTTTGGTGCATCTCTAAAGCAAATTACCGTGATACATGAAATTTTTACTGAATTTTCTTTCAAAGCATTTCCTATACACCATAACATTTTCCAAATATTTTGACTTATTTTGAGCTGTTAACAGACATTTTCAGTTTCCACTTTTTTTTTCTATAAATTCCATTACAATTTTATTTGTTGGTTAAAAAAGCTTGGAAATTTAATAGAATGTTCCTACTATATTGATTCAAAGGCTTATGAAAAAAATAAAAAATCCAGTCACAATTTTTTTTTTATAAGCATTTAAAGTTCAAATATTGACAAAATACGTAAAAATGACGAAAATTTGCAAATTATTTTGAGTAGGAAATTTATAAAAATGTTTTTATTTAAATCTAAGTTTAGACAATGTTATACAACATCTCTAATAACTCATAAGATTGTCTATATTTATTAAAAAAAAAAAAATGTTTACAAGCAAATCAAATTAAATTTTTATGAGCTAGTGGTTTTACAATGGTGTTTATTTATTTTTTTTTATATACTGTGTAGCGAGCTGTGACTTAACATCATATTACCCAATATATAACACTTATTTAGGCAGTGTAAAAGTGTATATATAATCATATATTATAATAGTCCGTATTTAATAATTATTTATTATTTAAATAAAATAATACTTTTATTTTTATTTTTTTAATAAATTTTGCAATCCTTTAAATAAAATAAAGTATTAATATCATATTATTATTAATATAATTAAATAATTTTGAATTAAATATTAAACTAAAATAAATTTTTAAAACATTTAAATAAAATAAAATATTATTATTGAAACATTATTGCTATAATTAAATAAATTTTTAAAATAAAATAAAATAAATTTCAGTCATTTAACTAAAATAAAATAATAAATTATTTTTAAATTCAATCATTTTAAATAAATAAATTAATAATAGTTTTAAATAAAATAAATAAATAATTATTCAGAACTTAAACTAATAATACGTAAAGAAATAATAATTGTTTTTAAGAGAAATAAATCGCGGAAATAAATAAATTAATAATTATTTTTAAATTAAAAAATAAATCATTGAAATAAAACAAAAATTGAATTAATTATTTTAGATATTTAAATAAAACTTTTACGATTGATTAATAAATAAATTAAATTATTTAGGTTGAACAAAAATCCAGATTTTACGTAACAATTAATTGAATTAAACCGTGCTTATTATTTATAATAATTTTGAGAATTATTATTTGATATTTTAATTATTGAAAGGCAGTTAAGTCCTTATTGTTGAATATAGCCACAATCTATATATATAAAAAAAAAATAAATAAAAAAATTAGGAATTTATTTTGAAACAATATTTTATTAAGGCCGAGAAGTAAGTCCTTACGTTTTGTGAATTATTTTAGGACATTGTTGTCCATATTGGGGGAATTTATTAAGGCTGTGTAGTAAGTCCTTACGTTTTGTGAATTTATTAGAGAATTTTATTAAGGCTGTGTAGTAAGTCCTTACGTTTTGTGAGTTTATTTGAGAATTTTATTAAGGCCGTGTAGTAAGTCCTTACGTTTTGTGAATTATTTTGGAACATTGTTGTCCATATTGGGGGAATTTATTAAGGCCGTGTGGTAAGTCCTTACATTTTGTGAATTTATTTGAGAATTTTATTTAAAGGCCGAGAAGTAAGTCCTTATATTGTTGAATTTATTTAAGACATGGAAGTCTTCGTTGAGATTATTTTATAGGCCGTGTAGTAAGTCCTTTTGTTTATGTGAATTTTTACGACAATTATTGAAGTCGTGTTTTGTTGAATTTTATAGGCCGTGTAGTAAGTCCTTCCGTTTATATTGAATTTTACGACAAGTTGAAGTCGAGTTATATTGAATTTTGAATTTTTACGACAATTGAGGTCGAGTTATATTGAATTTTACGACAAGTTGAAGTCGAGTTTTATTGAATTTTGAGTTATTACGACAATAGAAGTCGATTTATTGAATTTTATAGGCCAAGTTGTAAGTCCTGATATTTTGTGAATTTATTTGAAGACAGTGAGTCTATATTTTGAGATTTATTTTATATAAGGCAGGAATAAGTCCTTAGGTGTTGAGTTAAATATAAAATTGAATTAATTTAATTAATACAGTTGGTAGGAGTCACTATTTAAGTATAGATGTCCTAGGATTGATTAATTAAGTAAAAAAAAATTGAATAAAAAAATTTTAAAGGGTTTTAAATAGGGAATATAATAACGGTGTTATTAATTATCGTTAGTTATACGAATTTAATATTTTGTTTAGTATTTATTCATCGCTGCTATTAATTGTATATTTAATTATTATAAACGATTTAATTTATTTTTACGCTAGTGTGTCATTTACGTTTTAGTTAAGTTTAAAATTAATCTATTTTAATTAGAATTCTATATTTATTTAATTAAATTATTATGACTATTATTTAATGAGTCAAAAAGAAGTTAATGTTAGCCTAACTGATAGCGAAACCGGAAGTGTTCAAATAATAGATCAGGTTAGAGTTTCCGTAAACACAGAAGTAACAAGTGATAGTGAATTAAATAAGGGAACTGACAAAGAAAACTTAGAAACAATAAATAGCGATAATAAGGATTTATTAATCGACTTAAGTACAGACGAAGGATATCAATATTCTGTAGATTTCGATAGGGAAAAATATTTAACAGCCATCAGGGAAAAGAATTTGTTGAATACTAGTATAAGACCGATATTAGTTAGTGAAACGGAATTACGGAAAATAGGTACCCGGACTCAGAAAGGAATAGTACATACCCAATTAGAAGAGGTTAAACGAATAAGAAAAACCAAAATGACTAGTAAAATTCCATTAGACAAAGCCACCCTAATGATCCCCACCTGTACTGGTGAAAGGGATGTATACCAGTTCATTAAGGCATGTGACTTAGCATGTTCCGCGGTAGAAAGGGAAGATCTGCCCATATTAACAAAATACATTAACACCAAATTGTTTGACCAGGCTTTAACTGCGTGTCGATATAGGGACACTAGTGATTGGGAAGGAATAAAATTAATTTTATTAGACGCATTTGAACCACAACAGTCGACATCATCATTGCAAGTAGCATTAAATTCCGTCCGAATGAGGAATAACGAAGATGTAGGTGCATATGCACGACGCGTAGAACAACTATTTTACAATTTATGCATAGCTAGTACAAAAAATAAAAGTACAGAGCAGGCAACTACCATTCGCGATCAGCTAAAGGAACAGACGTTAGTAGTATTTATTAAGGGATTGACACCTAATTTAAAAAACATAGTAAAACCTCAAAAGCCACCCACTTTAGAATTGGCGATACAGGTTGCTAAGGACGAAGAAGTTGAACTTAAATCTGAATCGGAAGCATACCAGTACTACGGAGGTGATAACCCTCGTAGACAAGCTAATAACACTAATCACAATAATTTCAATAGGCAGAATAATTATTCTAACAATAATAATCGTAACCACAATAATAATTATAATCCATCAAATAATAATAATAGACCGAGTACAAGTACATTTAATAGGCCACAATACAACCAAAATCCGAATTATAATAGGCCACAATACAATCAGAATCAGAATTTTAATAGGCCACAGTACAATCGGAATCCGAATTTTAATAGACCCGATATAAATCACGGTAGTAGAAATAATCAATACCAGCCTCGAAATAGTAACAATGGTTTTAATAACAATCAAGGTGGTAATTATCGAAGTAATGTCATACAGTGTTATCAGTGTGGAGGTAACCACATTGCGCGGAATTGTAATCAAAATTCGCGTCCATCCAACAACAATTTTACGCGACAACCTACTAATTATAACGCACCGGTAAATCTTATGTGTACATATTGTAAAATTCCTGGACACGACGTCACCAAATGTTTTAGAAAGCAGAATAATGATAGGCGTAATAATAATAATTCGGGAAACTTACCAAGATCGGACGACAGGAGTGGCGCTCGACCGATAAACTTAATAGCCACAGTAGAGGAGGGTTGCCAGGACGATGTCTACACATCAAGTCAGTCATAAACAAAAACCATATTACTTGTCAGTCTGCCAATGTAAAAAAAGAATTCATGGAACTATTAATTGACACTGGGAGCGATGTTAATTTAATTAAATTTAGTACTTTAACTGGAGACACACTAGTGCAGGAGGATAAAAATATATATTTAAAGGGAATTAACGATAGGATAGTGCCAACAGTAGGATTAATAAAAATAACCTTAAGATTTAATGATGTTAATATAGAAACAGAATTTCAAGTAGTACGTGATTCGTTCCCTGTACCTAAGGATGGTATTTTGGGACAACAATTTTTAATGGATAATAAGGCAGTAATAGATATAGCAAACAACACATTAGTAATAAATAATAAGATAGTTAATAAGATAATTAAGGATAAGTTATGTTTTAAGTTGGAACCAAGAACTGAAACAGTTGTGACCGTGCCAATTGCCGATCCGGCTATGGAAAATAAAGATGTTATAGTTCTTAAACAGGAATTAATTAAAGACGTATACTGTGCCAATGTGGTAGGAACAGTAAGGTCGGGAAAGGTTTTAGTCAGTATATTAAATGTTTCTGAAGTAACTAAAGAAATTAACGAAAATATTATGAATCGAATATTGTATGATACCGCTACGACCTATAGTATACATGCGGTACATACTGAGATTAATGATGACAATCGAGTCAATAGAATTTTGAATTTAATACGAAGTGACCATATGAGTATTGATGAGAGACAATCCATATTTGAAATATGTGAACAATATGCGGAAATATTTCATTTAGAAGGCGATCGATTAACTTTTACAAATGCAGCCGAGCATGTTATAAATTTGAACGTTAACCAACAACCCATTTATCAAAGACCCTATAGGTTGCCACATTCGCAACAAGCCGAGATTAAACAGCAATTAGATAAGATGCAACAGGATGGAATTATAGAACCATCTAGTTCACCTTGGAATGCCCCTCTATTAATTGTTAAGAAAAAATTAGATGCCAGTGGGAAAGAAAAGTTTCGTATCGTGATAGACTTTAGAGCTTTAAATCAAGTAACTTTAAATGAATTTCATCCCTTACCTAATATCACGGAAATACTCGATCATTTAGGACAATGCCAATTGTTTAGCGTAATTGACCTTGCTTCAGGTTTTTACCAAATTCCGTTATCAGAATCTTCACGAGAGCTTACAGCTTTTTCAGCTAACAATGCACACTACCACTTTAAACGAATGGCGATGGGGATGAAGACTAGCCCCTCCACATTCCAGAGACTTATGGATAATGTAATGTCAGGAATTATAGGGATAAAATGTTTAGTATATCTTGACGACATAATAATCTATGGGAAAAATTTGGATGATCACAACAATAAGTTAATAGATATGTTTGAACGTTTGCGTGAGCACAACTTAAAGATACAGCCAGATAAATGTGAGTTTGTAAAACGAGAGTGTATATACTTAGGGCATGTTATATCTGAAACAGGAATAAGACCAGATCCGAAGAAAATCCAAGCTGTTCTGGACTTCCCAGAACCTAAGAATGTAAAGGAAATTAAATCTTTTCTAGGATTATCTGGATATTATAGGAAGTTTATTGAAAATTATAGTTCAATAGCTAGGCCTATTACTAATTTGTTAAAGAAGGATGTAAAGTTTAATTGGAGTGAAGAATGTGATAGAGATTTCGGAAAGTTAAAACATGCATTATGCACTGAACCCGTATTACAATACCCAGATTTTACAAAGGAGTTTATCTTAACAACAGATGCTAGTGGGAAGGCATTAGGAGCCATATTATCACAGGGAGAAATAGGAAAAGATTTGCCCATTGCATATGTTTCAAGGACCTTAAGTCCAAGCGAATTCAACTATTCCACAACAGAGTTAGAATGTTTAGCTATAGTCTATGGAATTAAGCAATTTCGACCTTATCTTTATGGAAGGAAATTTACTATTTTGAGCGATCACAGACCATTAGCGTGGTTATTTAATTTAAAGGACCCTTTATCAAAGTTAGCTAGATGGCGAATACAATTAGAACAATACGATTACGTCATTAAATACAAACCTGGAATTCAGAATGCTAATGTAGATGCTTTGACACGAATGTATACTATACAGGATATAAAGGAAGAAAGCTATAACAATTTCCTTGTAAAATTCGAAGGCACATTGATAACCAATGGTAACGTTAAGGAGGTACATGGAGAATTGTTGGAGTCACCTCCTGAGTATCATATAGTTACGGAAATAGAAAAGTATTATAACTTCAGGTCAGGAACCAACTATGAAATTAAACAGAAATTTGGGGATACCGTTATCTTGAAATCCAACAAACAAGTGGGAGAAGTAACAAAGGTTAAACATGAAGATAGGTATATAATATTCTTAATAACCAAGAGTAAGTCTAGGCAGAACACTACTTATGAAAATCTATATACAGCTTTATTGAATTTAAAACATTTTAGTGAAAAGCATTCTTTAACGAAACTCATAATGAATCAATTAGGTCGAAAGGATGGATTAGAATGGGACAAGGTTAGAGCTATGATTAGATATGTATTTCGAAACACGGGAATAGAAATTTTAGTTTGTTCAAAAATGGAATATACAGAGCAAGAGAAATTGATTATATTTAAACAATTTCACGACTCCGTACTTGGAGGACATGCAGGAATAAACAAAACCATTAGGAAGATTAAACGTCAGTTTAATTGGCCAGGATTAAAGGTAGATGTAAAAAACTATATTATGAATTGTGAGTCCTGCCAAAAGAATAAAGTTACAAATAGAAAAATTAAGCAACCCATGGTAATAACCACCACAAGTTCAAAACCATTTGAAAAGATATTTTTGGATATAGTAGGACCATTAGTCACTACCGCATCTGGAAATACTTATATTTTAACAATGCAAGATGATTTAACTAAATATTCATTGGGAGTACCATTACCAAACCACACAGCCAATACTGTAGCTGAAGCCTTTGTAGTACATTTCGTTTGTATTCATGGAATACCAGAGACCATATTAACTGACCAAGGGACAGATTTTCTAAGTAAAACCTTCGCAGAGGTATGTAAACTTTTAAAGATTAACAAGATAAACACCAGCTCTTATCACCCACAAACTAATGGGGGGGTTGGAAAGATCACATAGAACATTAGCTGAGTATCTTAGGCATTATGTAGACAAGGATTTAAATACTTGGGATCAACTGTTACCTTATGCTTTATTCGTTTATAATTCGACTGAACATTCAGCCACAAATTATCAGCCATATACATTACTGTATGGGAAAGAACTAAATATTCCGGTAAATTTGAAAAGTAACCCCGAACCTAGATATAACTACGATGATTATCTGTACGACTTGAAACAGAAAATGCAGGAATCTCATAAAATAGCAAGGGAAAGGTTAATAAAGAAAAAGATTAAATCAAAGGCGAATTATGATAAAAACGCTCATAGCGAAGAGTTGCATGTGAAAGATTCAATACTGTTACGAGATAATACCCAAAAGAATAAGTTAACGCCATTATGGAAGGGACCATATGAAATATTAGAGGTGTTAGATACTGAGAATATTGTTATTCAAAGGGGGAGAAGGAAGGTCACGGTACATAGAAATGATCCAGTTAGAGAATTAAATAAGATAACTAAGATAGATATAGTTGTAAATTATTGAGTGAATAACGAAGGTGATAAGAAAATATTTTAAATTTTAGGGAAAAGCAGAGGAATTTCCTGTTGGAATTAGAACGGGCTATCGGAAGTGAAACCCACCATTATAGCATATTACGCCCAGATGAATTACCCAAATGCTTAATAAAACATATAAGCACAGCAAATCATAACTTAACTGAGCCATTCTCGAGATCCAAATTAAAGGAATATACTAAGAATATAGCAAAATTTCTATATGATATGACAGAAAATAGGGGATGGTTAGATGAATGTTGTTGTGACACATTGATAGATTTCATAGAATTTATACCTGAACCAGGCGATATGCTGGAATATAAAAGATTAGAAGCTAACGAAATGATTGCTTTATAGATTAATTGGTTTACTGGAGATTCATGGTCAATCAGGGATTCCGGAAGAAGCAAAGAGGGAAACTAAAATATTGTTTAATGAAACTACACCACTAGGAGGGCTCATGGTACAAAGTATAACAAGTATCCAGGATAATGTGAAAGGGTTACCCGAAATCTATGAACACAGATGTAATTTACGATTTATACGTATAAAATGTAATGGAGTGATTGACAGCGATAAGGTATACCGACAAGGACAGGTTTCTTTATCTGTGTATGTGGGAAAACATTGTTCAATAAATTTGTTAGGACCAGAAGGAAATGAATCCGAAGGGATAGTTTCCACACAATTCGGTTTGACAGGAGATCAAATATTATTCAAACAAAGATTGCTTAGAGAACCCATACCTCTTCAAAATAAAGATAACGCAACTAGTGCAACAGAGGTAGAAAGAAAAGCTGAGATAAGATCCTTACCTGATATGTTAGAAACAACCACCAAATTAAAAACCACAGAATATCCAATAACATTATCAACAACCCACCTAGATGCAGATGTAATCACTAATAATTCAGTTAATACAACCGTACTTGAGGAAACCACCAAGGCCAGTAATCTAAGGGTAATCACTGAAACCAGTGAATCAATAGGAACCAATACTAAAACAAATAATCAAAAAGGAAAGGAATTAGAATTAAAATATATATATGTAATATGTGTCATAATGGGAATAGTTATAATAGTCATAATTATACTAGTGATTAATATAAGTCAACATTATAAATTAGTGGAAAGAGGCCGATTCAATTATTTAAACTCAGTGAATCTTAAATCTTATACATGTGATGATATAGAGTTAACAGAAACTAAAATGTAATCAAAAAAGTAAAGTAGATAATCAATAACGTAATATTGTATAATTAATAAGGTAATAAGATAAGTATATTAAATAATATAATATAAAAGGAATTAAAATAAGTAATTAATAAATTAATTTTAATGTAACGTATAATGAGAGATACGAAGTTCCAATAGTCATTTATTTAAAAGAATTTAGTTAGTATTATTGAACCATTATTATGATATTAAACACTTGTCTGTGAACAGAATCGGAAACAGACCTGTTGGAATGGCAACTATGATAACAAAATATACAGACCCACCACAAATCACGGGAAGGGAGAATAAGAAGGAATTAATTGCCATGAGAAATTTAGCATTACGAGTGTTAAATACTGAAGATCATTCAAAGATAACAAAGAGCCTTTGGGAAGCCTTCATGATTAGATGTATGACGAGGATAATGAACAAAAAACGAGATTGATTAGAAATTGCTAGTTCAATTGTTGATGTGTTAGAATTTAAGTTTGAAACATATTTACTTGACCTTTAGTAAACTGTAACAGTGTGACAAACTTAGATTGTAAATTAACATTGGAAAGCTAATAAACGTAGTAATAAAGTAATTATGATGATTATGATCAATTTTATTCTTGTATAGGTTGTTCTGCATTCCCATCATCCAAGGACAACTACCGTATTATAATGAAGAATTTAAAAATGAAACAGCTATATTTTTCGAAAATCAAGGTGAATTAAGAATTGTAGGAGCTCAATGGGAACTAGTAACATACATACCGTTAGAGAATTATGATAACAGATATGACGCTTTATTAAATGAAATTAATAATATGACAAACCATTGTAAGGATATATTATCTGAATATGAGATATGTTCATGGTTCGCACATGTATTAAAAACAATGTTTATGGAAATAGCTTCACAAAGGGAACAAATGTATGAATCTATAGGTAGACATATAAATACCGATGATAAGGAAACGGTAATTAGAAAAAGAAGAGGGTTAATAAATATTGTAGGGACTGCGATGAAAACTTTATTCGGGGTGTGTGATGATGATTGCACCAAAGAAACAAATAAAAATATCGAAAAAATGGAAACTAGTAATGTAAACATGTTGCATATTTTAAAGAGCCAAACTACAGTAGTAAAATCAGTTGTACAAGGAATAGGGAACACGACCACAGAAATGAATAAGTTATATGTCGAGTTAGGAGAAAAACAGGGGGAAATATACAAAAAATTAAATGAAGCGGCAAATCATACTCATACGTTAGAAACCTTGATACTTAGCAATATAATACACAGCATATTCACTGCATTAATTACACAATTTTCTTATGAAACCACCACTATAAGTGCAATAATAACAGCAGCTAGAACAGGGATTCTGCATCCAAGTCTAGTGACTCCAAGAGAATTAGGTAGACAATTGACCCAGATTAAATTAAATTTACCAGTCAATTTGAATTTACCCATGGGGACTAAAGCAAATGAAATATATGAGTTAAGTAAAATAACTAAGATGGCCGTGTATTACAGTGGAAATCAGATAGTGTTCTTAATTAAAATACCACTGATAACAGAACTAGAACTAACATTATTCAAAATTATACCAATTCCACATAGATTTGACTATAAACATAGTGTAATATTAAAGCCAGAATTTCAGTATGTAGGAATAACTAAGAATAGAAGACAGTTTACAACCTTCACAGAAACACAATTGTTAAGCTGTATAGCTACCGAAATTTTTAATATATGTCCAGAATTCCAACCTATTCAACATGAATCTGTTAGACAACCTTGCGAAATTTCATTATTTAAGAATCCAGAATAAGTAGGGACAGGGACAGACCCATCGAGGAGAGCTGATGGACAAGCGTTCATCAGACGAACAAACGACGAGCTTTGGAACAGTCATCAGTAAACTAATGTCACATCTCGCTCGCTTCATTTATTAATTTTGGACTTATAGTAATTTTGTTATAATCAGTCACAGTTGAATAAGTTAAATAAATCAAACATATTATACTAAACACTCGAGATTTACATTTATTAATCCATCATCCTTCAATCCTATTGACTGGGGAACGTTACAATTGGCGCTGTGGACAGGGTATCAATTGTAACGTTCCCCAGTCAATAGGATTGAAGGATGATGGAATAAATGTAAATCTCGAGTGTTTAGTATAATATGTTTGATTTATTTAACTTATTCAACTGTGACTGATTATAACAAAATTACTATAAGTCCAAAATTAATAAATGAAGCGAGCGAGATGTGACATAAGTTTACTGATGAAAATTATCTTAAACAGGGTCACGCGCTCGATATTCGCTGTACTACTACACACGCAGCGCGGACGCTATTACTATTACTATTAATGTTACGCGGCGCGTACTATTATAATATATGATTATATATACACTTTTACACTGCCTAAATAAGTGTTATATATTGGGTAATATGATATTAAGTCACAGCTCGCTACACCTCACCGCCCTTTCAAAGGTTTTTGTAGGGCTACAATTTGTAGAACTACAAAAAGCTTTAAAATTTAATTTTACATAGATTATACAATTTACATAGATAATGTTTACAATGTTTTTACATAATTCAGTACATTCAATACATTTAGTACATAGATAAAATAGTTAATTATTGTCTTATTATGACAATTTACATGATGATAATTATTAGTTACACATTTCATTATTATTATTTTTTTGATTACTCGATTAGAGTATTACAATTGATTAGATTGACACAATTATATTTTTGTTAGTTAACATGATATATAATTTAAATAAAATAAAAATTGTTATTAGTAATATGATTAAGTTGATAAAATGATAAAATGATGATTAAAAATAATACAATAGTTATACAATTTCAATATAATAATTTAATTTACGTTATTATACATAAAATATCTTTGATTACAATAAATAATTATTTTAGTTTATTTTAAAAATTTATTTGATTATATTAATTATATTATAATATTATTTAATTTAATTTAAATGACTGTAAAATGTTTTTAATTAAAAGTAAAATTAAAAATTTAAAGTATTATTTTAATTTTATTAAATTGCTCTAAGTTTTATTCTAATATTAAATTTTATTTAATTTATTCAAATGTTTGTAAATTTTATTTTATTTAATTATTTATTAAATTAATAAATTAATAAACTATTATTTGGTTTAAAATATTCGAACTACTATTTAATTTAATTTAGTTTGATTCTAAATTATTATTTAATTTAAGTAAAAAGGTTGAACAATTTTATAATATGTTTTTAATTAAATCGAAAATTCATGTTCCACAATCTTAATTAACACAACTCTTTTTTTTTTTTGTAATAATATACTATGGTCATACGCTATACCATAGGAGACGAACAATTAACGGAACTTAACTAGATACTTACAACAACGCAGCTGGTATGATTGTTGACTTTCTCGCTGGCAATTCCATTGCTTCGACGTATTGACTAGTAATTGTTACTTGTACAGGGTCCTTTCTCGGAGTTGTTGGTAGGTGATCGGTCTCCCAACGGTGTTTCGATGAAGAATTTGCCTCCTTGAATGGACTTAGATTTCAGAAAAATTTCAAAAATTTTCGAAAATTCGAAAAAATTTTAAATTTATTTTTTCCTGTTCTCTAAGTATCTATTGAGATACCCTGTCCACAGCGCCAATTGTAACGTTCCCCAGTCAATAGGATTGAAGGATGATGGAATAAATGTAAATCTCGAGTGTTTAGTATAATATGTTTGATTTATTTAACTTATTCAACTGTGACTGATTATAACAAAATTACTATAAGTCCAAAATTAATAAATGAAGCGAGCGAGATGTGACATTAGTTTACTGATGACTGTTCCAAAGCTCGTCGTTTGTTCGTCTGATGAACGCTTGTCCATCAGCTCTCCTCGATGGGTCTGTCCCTGTCCCTACTTATTCTGGATGACCATACATAGTCATCTTGCGGTTAGGCCTACCGTGGGATTGTCACACGCTTGCACACGGCCGGATGAACATATATGTGTTGTTGTTGCGCATTTGTGGTGTTTGTGTTATTCCACAAAACCATACAGATCTATACGGTCATTTTATACGAGTTATTTATATACGTAAGCATATATATATTGACGCACGCCGTTCAGGGTCACGCGCTCGATATTCGCTGTACTACTACACACGCAGCGCGGACGCTATTACTATTACTATTAATGTTACGCGGCGCGTACTATTATAATATACGATTATATATACACTTTTACACTGCCTAAATAAGTGTTATATATTGGGTAATATGATATTAAGTCACAGCTCGCTACAACTGTATACAACATTTTTACCTGATAGAGTTCTTCGATTTCGACATATTGTACCTTATCTTTTAGCAAATTGGATCAAGATGGTACTTTAGAGAGGTCATTTTTCGATTTCTTCAATAATTATTTAATGCCACGGGAAAAACTACTGACAAATTACGAAAAACCGCTTAAAATGGGATTTTAATTTCTAACGATTTGTTTATCGCCGTAGCAACGAATAAAAAATTATAATATTATAATATTAATCTACTTGTAACCTACTGTACAGCCGAGCGACATTCACTTACCCGTTTTTTTTTTTTAATTGATCAATAAAATTTTATTTGTTCGGTAAAAATGTCTGAAAATTTAATACAAGGCTCCCGATATATTGTTACAATGGCAGTTGAAAAATATTAAAAATAAATAGGCACAATTTTTTTTATAAGTATTTTAAGTTCAAATTTTGACAAAATTTAATTATTATTTTGGTAGTTAAAAATGTATACAATTTTCAACTTTTATAGCTAAGGATTGAAAATTTAAAACAAGGTTCCACGTAAAAAGGTTATAATAAATAAATTACTTTATTCACAAAAATATCATCAAATATATTATATACTTAGTATTATACTAATATCATAGGCTGACTTGACCGTCTTCGCTCAGAATCGTTTTTCTTATACAATGATATTATATCATTGAATTCAAATTGAACACCATTCATTACAGTGACTCACTTGTAACTTGCTGTACAGCAGAGCGACATCCACTTAACCGCTTTTTTTAAATTAATTTTTAATTTTAATATAATCTGTGATAATAGTCTGTATATTATAAATTAAAATAGTACAGTTATTTATAAATTCCGACAATAGATTAGTGGTTAAAATTTAATTTTCAAATTGTATAGAATTGAGGAAAATTTGAAAAACCGGTACTGGTTCCGTTAAGGTATAATTAAATTAAACCTAATGTGATATTTAAATTAATGTTAAAGATAATTTTAAGGTATTAGTGTTTTAGAACAGTCAATACTTATCCCTTTAGTCACAATGTGGTAAATCCTAGTTTTTGCATTTTTCGGAACGTTATTGACTTAGTGACAAAATAGTGATAAAAGTTGAAAGTAAGCAGTACTAGGCAGTTTTAATAAGCAAAGTTAATAACTTGAATCATAATATGATGTTTCAGATCAAAATTAAATTCTAATACCCCATTAAAAATTGAACAGGAATTTAACAAGTAATAACCTTGTGAGAATCTGGTAGTTTTTGAGACTACCAAAAACCACCCACGACCAAAGGGGAACACTTTGGTCGTGACCTATGAGCCGCACCGCGTGATGACCCGAGGGCCAAGTCGGTGGAGCTCATAGGCTTTGTTACACGCAACGGCAAGCTGAATGCCGAGGATTTATTTGGGGGAACATAATTAAGTTAAAGAATAAGATGGGAGTTTTTGGTAATCATGTGGATTTATTTTGCATGCTTATGTTTAATAATAATAGGTTTTGACATTAGGTATAATGAAAATTTCGGCATTAAGGTATAATATAATACGGGTTGGCACATGGTAATTATAACAATTTTGACATATTTTGCTCGGCCCACTGGAGGCGGCACTCCATGTTGTTCATGGTGTGCCCTCACAGGGTTACCGGGAAAATGTTATAAAATAAAGGGGGGACAGGGTGGAAAAATTATATTACAACGTTGACTGCGTGGTGGTGACGTTGATTGGATCAGCCGGGCCCGTAGTCAGGACCCTCGTGGTGTACTTAGCCCATCATGCTGGTGATCATGTCGGACGGCATAATGTGGACACGTGGTTGACGTAGACAAATGTGAATCAAGGGTCAGAACGTTGTCCAGGTAGGTGAAGCGTCGTTGAAAAGAATCGCCGACCAGACAGGTGGAGCGTCGTTGAACGGAGAAATCGAATAGAATTGTAGTGTCGTTGGTAAGAGCCGTCGAATAGAAAAATACTGTCGTTGGTAAGAGACGTAGAATAGAATTATACTGTAGAGTGTAGAAACCCGACGACGGCGATTGTGCCGAGCCTGCCACGGAGCTTTTTGTTGAAGTGGGGCAGGTCAGTGTCGTAACGGGAATTCTTACAATAATCGGGGATGTAAGATGTTCACAGTCTGTTCTATGCCGGTGCGGTACCGCCGAACTCGACGGAGGCGCCGACAGCACCGGCGGCCGTGAGCTGCGACGTGGAGACACCGATCACTACGGGTTGTGGGGGCCGGGGAACGATTGTTTCATAATACTGCGGTAATTTCTGCATTAGCGCGCGATAACCATAACAATAGAACAATAAGGTATGCTCGTAAACGATAATATGGGTATGGGTATGTTCATTATTTTTATAATAATAAGACAAAAAATGCTGTGATGTTACAAACTATTAACGAGTAAGTATATTATATAATAATTATGAATTATGAATCATGTGTCTATTTAGTAATAAAAAATGTTTTATTTGATATTATACAATTTCAGTCAAGTGTTTGAAAAAATTTCAAAGTGAAACCATTAATGAAGAGATCGAACAATTTATAAAATATGCACTCATTCAAGCACCGTTTAATATAAAAAGAAAAGAAACTAATATATCAATGTAATTCTTATATTATACCTAATTAAAATAATAAAAATACATATGCAATTACACAATCATACAATTTTTTTAGTAATTTAATAATTTAAATTTTAAAATATTAATGCAGTGAAACTCCCATATTACAAAGTCTGATGGTCAACATAAATACAATTTGTATTATAAAGAATTCAATTAAATATATAATTAAATGAATTTAGTTCTAATTAGGCTTGGTCCATAAAAATATTTTGTTAAACGGGAGTTTTTAAAATGGATGATTCACTGCGTATTACAAATATGAGGTCATGTGATAGATTGGGCCATGGCGTGGCCATTATGTCAAGTAGTCTTCGTAATTATGTGCGTGAATTCGGGGAGAATATTTTTTCAACCGATGGTCAAATCATACTGTGCAAATTATGTGAAGTCAAAGTTTTCCATGAAAAACGGTGTTTAATAAACGGTACTCAACATATTAAAACTGAAAAAAATTTAACATCAGTGAATTTACTACAGAATAAACAAGGCAATTTTCAGAGTTTATTCACTAATACTACAACACTGAATAAAGATCATTTTCTGCAGATTGTTATATTTAAATATTTATAATATAATCATATTTAAAAAATACATTTTTTTTGCTAAATTTTATTATGCATATTAACATTTTAGTGCACATATTTATGCATAATTAGAATTTTTTAGCGCATATTTAGTTGGTTTTTAATGCACGTAAATCCGCGCTCTACTTTTAAAGTTTGATTATTTAAATTAAGATAACATTCTATACAGGTTGAATTATTTGGGATAAACTTTTAACTATCATTAAATTAATGTTCAAATACAATTTGACTTATGTTTATTGAGTATTTAAATAGCATTCAATTAAGATAAAATTCTTAATGCTGATTGAATGCTTATTTCAAGTTTTCATTGGAGTTTGATTTTACGGCATTTCATCTTTATCCGATCTTTAATAAATGTTAAATTATACTACAATTGGTCATATGTTAACATTAATTTAAACTTTAAAACTGAGGTTTCAATATCGAATTAGTATTAAATTAATATTACGATGCTATGTGGGTAATAACTAATAACGAGTAAGTATATATAATAATTTTTGTTTTTGTATTTTCACAATTCCACATTTATTTGTTCTTATACAGTGTTAGAAATTTTTTCAGAAATTATTTTTTTAATATTTTGGGAATTTTTTTTCTGATTGCATGGTAAATATCTTTAATGTTCTATTGTCAATCAAGGATGAAAAAAATATATATACATTTCATTAGGTATACAATGAGTATGGAAGTTATTATGCCTGCGATTCTGAGTATAAACTACGGATACGTGATTTATTTAGGAGTTATATAGAAAATAAGGCTGTGCTTTTTACAATTGATGAATGTGGTCAGTCATACTTTGACTGTGGCGTTATTCTAGAAGTATACGCAACTGTAGATTTTGGAATTTCATCAAACGGTTAGTATTTACAAAAAGTCAAAGTATTTGATTTGGTGTGTGAAAAAATAAAAATATATCATAAAAACACTGAGAGACGTGCCAATTTTATAAAATATTAAATTTATTGCAGATTTGAATTATAGTTTATTTTTATATGTTTGTTCTAGCTTCCCAATGTTTTGACTTCATGAGAAAGGTTCAAAAAGGAGGTCCACTAGTGAACTCAGAGTTATATCCCGGTTGGTTAACTCATTGACAAGAATCAGAATCTATAGTAAACCCCATCGATGTTGTAAAACAAATGAAAGTAATATTGGCAATGAATGCTTCGTTAAGCTTTTATATGTTTCACGGAGGTACAAATTTTGGATTCACATCGGCATATTTGAAAAGGTTGCTCAACGTATTAAACCAGTGATCAGTGATGTTCCTTTACCGTTTGAGGACTTAGATATTAACTCTGGTTTAGTAATGTATGAAACAACATTAACAGATGATCAAAAAAATGTTGAAAATCCAGTAAACCTAACTGTGAACACGGTTAGAGATCGAGCAATCATTACCTGGATCAAGTAGAGTTACAATGCAGTTATAGTTTTAGAAA
The DNA here is from genome assembly GCF_019925205.1 of Metopolophium dirhodum. Lineage (NCBI taxonomy): Eukaryota > Metazoa > Arthropoda > Insecta > Hemiptera > Aphididae > Metopolophium > Metopolophium dirhodum. The sequence continues at coordinate 29,024,192 of NC_083561.1, read as the reverse complement.
CATGGGTGTTCAAATTTTTTTTTAGGTACAAGTGGGTACTATGAATCGGTTGAAAGCTAATACTACAATAAGCTTGAACATTAACAGTACTGTTCATTGTTCAAAACCTAAGCATTTTAATTGAGAATCAGGGAAGGATTAATTTTGGAGACTTTATTGAAGATAGGAAGGTAATAATAGCTGACAATAAATTATTTTATTCGTGGTCTGAGACTGAAATAGTATAATTTATAATAGTATACTATAGTATTATAGTATAATATAATGCTTACCAGTTACCATAGAAGTTAATATTTGATAAATTGTATACCGACTGGCGAGTGGTTACATTACCTTTTTAGAAACAAAAGTGGTAATATTTACAATCACTAAATCAGATTGTATTATATTTATTTTAACTACCAACTGAGTATAATTACTGAATTAAAATATTGTATGTAAAATAATACTAATTATATTTTCTAGGGAATTTTTGATCAAGTGATTCTCGGAAATAAAATATGAAGCCCTTGGAAAATGACTGCATATTCTTTGAATGATACATCATGGATTTCTTCAATCAAATCAGTTTAAAACGTCAACAGTGTTAAATTACCAGCATTTTATATAACACAGTTTACATTACCAGTTAACTATACAAAATGTTTAGACACTTATTTGGACACTTAACTTGTTCTTACAAGTTAATACTGTTAAGTCGACTTTTATCCACATATTTACAATTTAATAAATAATATTCGATATGTACAGGGTGTAGTGTTTTTAAACAATGTAAACCTTGGTCGGTATTGGCCACTTGGTGGACCTCAAGTTACACTTAATGTGCCAGCTCCTTTTTTAAAACCATCACCTTATGTCAATACACTAGTGATATTAGAACTTGAAGGTACATCTCAAGATTTGTCCGTGAAATTTGTGGATAAACCAATTCTTCATGGTCCTATAGTGACATAGATAAAATGTATATTATATAATTAATTAAGAAAAATATATTAAAATTATTAAATGTTTGATTTATTTTATTTTTATCATATAATAATTATCGTGATTTTAAACTCTGTGTGTCATTCTATAAAACCATCCATTGACAAGCAATAATTCACAGTTCATAACATCAACTAGATAGGGCCCAGCTAGGATACCTACATAATTCAGAAAATTTATACATATTGTGTATAGCAATGCAATCTAGGTATCTTGCGACGGAAGTGAGAGGATGACACAGTATGGTCTTTGCGTTAGAAGCATCAAATTGAGTACCTTGGTATTTTGTTGTTTTTTAAATTTTTATTTACATAATTTTTTCTAGTGATTCCATCACCATATACCAGATGACGATACGTCATCCAGTAAAAAGATTGTCGGTAGCAATAAATATATAATTCAAGTTTAAAAAGTACTCCGAACTAAAACTTGAAAGTATCTATTTTATGAAAACAACCCGAACGCACTCAAATGTGCGGGTTCGTGGTATAAACTTATATTTTAATATTATATATACCTACTGCTTAACAAACTGTCCGTCTATTGTTGGCTCATTTTATTTTTTTTGTTCACCGAAATTATCATAGAATTGTTAACCGTTTCCGACGAATGTCGATAATTATTGGCGATTATCATAGATGATACAAAATATATTAGGTATATCATGATAAATCCATTAAACTTATATACTCAGTACCTATATGGTCAATTGATAAATTGTGTGTTCTTTTACAGAAATCTTTGTGATCTGCAACGTATGAATAGATACTGTTAAGTTGAATTATTATTATTTGTTTGTTGTCATATTTATATATAATAATATATTTTAGTCGTTTCAATTACCCACGAATAATATTTTTAAAATAGGTATAGCACGAACTAAAATCGTTCTTCTTTGTTTAAATATCTGATTTCGTCCAATTTGATCATAAAAATATAAAATAACTAGTTATTAGAAAAATTGTATTTTTTCTAAAAAATTTTTTTAGATTTTTTGGTTACAGAATAATCTATTTACGTGGAACTTTGTTTTCAATTTTCAAACCTTAGCTATAAAAGTTGAAATATCATTTTTCAATTTTAAAGTTCATAAATTGTGCATATTAATTTTAGAAAATTTCACCTGTTATTGTAACAATATATCAGGAGCCTTTTATTAAATGTTCATGCTTTTTGACCCCACTACTAAAACATTATTGACATTTATAGCAAATAAAACTAAAAAAAACGGAAACTGAAAATGCCCACAAACAGCAAAACAAGTCAAAATATTTTGGTGGTGTATAGAAAATGCTATTATAAACAATCAGGGGAAATTGCATGTACCTTAGCGTTCTTAGCTATATACGATCATTTGACTTAAAGTTACACCAAAAACTAAAATTGATTTTGTTAAAACGTGATATTATTGGTAGATTAAATTTCTATTTTATAATAGATCAATAGCCAATAGATTACCTATAAATCACATTTTTTTATTTAAATCCCGGTAGTCGAGTTTTGGACAAGTACCTACTTAGGTAACTTATAATAATTCATATTGTAATTTAATTAGGTACCAAAAAAATATGACTTCTCAAACACTGTGTCTAAAGGAACTGGTGGGATAATGCATTCGCATAATAAAATGCGGACCAGTTTCGCACAGTTAAATTTGGCATGCGAACTATAACTGAAATAGATAACCAGAATAGGTACATTGCTGATCAGTGATCACAAAGTACTTTCTGTAAAAGTACATACGATTTAATATTTATCAATAGACTGTATAGATACTTGGTATAATATAAAGTTCTATGGATTTATCATAGTAAATAATATATTTTATAATATCTATGGCAATCGTCAATTGTCGACATTCGTCGGCGACGATAAACAATTTTAATAATTTCAGTGAACAAATAAGTAATAAGCCATCGATATAGACCGACAGTTATGAGCCGTATACATTATAATGTAAGTTTTAACACAAACTCACACATTTCGTTATGATCAGGTATTCAGGTTATTTTCATAATATATTTTGATACTTTCAAGTTTCAGTTCAGAGCGAGATGAAGATGGATAAAGATAGTTTCTTCGGCGACGGCGGCACTCTAGCTAGGTTTCACCGGAAGAGTCGATGCTTACGCGTAAGTTTGCTTTCATATTATTACTATTTTACATTTACTTTTTAGGCTTAAATTAAATATTTATTGCCACGGACAATCTGTTAACTGGGTTACGTAGAAGCATTTATAAGTTTAATTCCAAAAGCGCAATGTATAAAATGTATAAAACCTAAACCGTGTGGCCGCGTGACATAAAATAGGAATTATTCTTGTTTTTTTAAATAATTTTTTCGAAAAATATATGTACCATGTATAGCTCATACAATTATGAATTTATAGTTAATAGAAATGCTGATGTTTTACTTCATAGATATTTTTTTATTGAAATCGTGTAAATAATTTGATTAAACAATCAGGTAGGTAACCTAACCTACTCATCACTAGTATACATTTTTTTATATTACGTGTAAAATCACCAACACAAGGTGCAGACTGCATTTAAAAAATTAAAAACATAAAATAAAATATAAAATAATGTTGTAGTAGAAGCTGGAAACTGTAGTTTATTTTAATTTATAATCCAATTAATGTAACCGAGAATGTAACTATTAAATTCATTATAGAATTCAGAGATCACTTTGGGATAAATGCCAAACGTATAAATGTAAATGTAAATTAAAAATAATTAAAAAACATTTTGTGAAAGGAACAAGATTACTGCTAATATTTAAGTTTTAATTATTATTAACAAATAAATACAAATAATAGATATTTTAATAGCTTTTTACTATTAACATATTCAGTGTAAATATAGTTTCTGATCGACTTACCTATAAATAAGTACCTTCTATAAAATAATTATTCATATCAAATAATCCTAACAATTTAATGCAAGGATTCTCATAAATTGATCTGACAGCAGCCTTAAAACAACAAAAATATATTTACACAGACCACGAGAAAAAATAATTGAAAATATTAAAAAAATAAAGAACACATCATTATAAAATTAATACAGTCATCGATCCGCTCAGAATCTAAATTTATAGACATAGAGTTTTAGAAATCTAGTTGATATTATGGTATTTGATGAATTTACTGTATACGTTTATGGCTTATGTTAACTCTAAAATCCAGTAATCACATTTTTATTTAATAATTCATAAAATACAATATGCTCTTATAAAAATATTCTTGTGCTTCTGATATCTATTCACCACCTTAATCAATAATTAAATTGATAAACGAAAATAATAATTTAAATAATACCTATATCATATTATTATAATTCAAATTCAAAATTATAAACTATTTTGGTTTATTGTCATATCAAATTTCAATGAACAAATTGGTCCTTAACACAGAACTCTTTGATATAAAAAAATGCATTATTATATTATATCCGTGGATTCATCATATTGACGTACCTAGTATAATATCTATCATTTATTTATTTAATCTATGGCAAATCTCAAAGTCGTTGCAGAAGACACAGTCGATTAAAAATTCTAAAATTTCAATAAGCAAAGAAGATATGAGCAAAAAACTTACTGCGTTTCGTATAATTTTATTTTTCATAAATCACAATATTCTAAGTTCTGGCTGTATTCTGGAGCGTTTCCTCATGGGCGTCGCAGTTCACACACGTCACGGATTCCGCCGAAGGAGTCGATAATTAAAGTAAGTTTGTTTTTATATTCTTTTGGGGCTTAAATTTACTTTTAAGACTTAAAACAAATATTTAATGTCACGAAAAATGTGCTATCCAAGTGTTGTATGCGCATATTTTAGTTCCGAACCAGAAATGTATAAAATACGCGAGATATAAACGTCGTCGTCGTTTTTCCAGTCCCTGTTCGTAGAATAATTATAATTAATAGGAGCTTACCTATATAAGGTACTTAATATATATATGTTCTGGTTTAATTTATAGAAATATATGTTATAGCTTATAACTGATAATAGTCATAAGATACAATTTTAATTAACTGGTAATTTTTTTTTCCAAATACAACGTTATTATAAGTTATAGGTAACTATTAATTTAGTGTCACATACTTAATTTCTATTGTTCACCTAATATCTATATTCTAAATCATAGGGATTAGGGACGTATAACCAAGTACACATAAAAGTAATATTCACGGAATGGTCAACTGCAGCCTATCCTGACGTGTGCGCACTTATGAATAATGTATCTACTCATATACTCGTATAGGAATATAAATATACCTATATATAAATAGTGTAATACTACATACACAAATGTGTTACCTTTTATGTCCCTAAAAGTTCAACAGTTATTATTAAATTTATTTATTTTTACATACAGGTAGGTTACATTACAAGACTCTAATTATAATCACATTTATTTAAATTTTTTCGAACACAATGTTTCAAAAATTATTAATTAATATATAATTTATTGGTATACTATTAAATTAATTAATGAAATAGAACAAACACACCTACTATAATTATTAGTAATAATAATATATCCAAGGATAAATTATTGAAATACAAAACGAACAAACGAAAAACGATTCTGAGCAAGGACATCGTTAACTAATAAATAATATTAAGATTAAAGTAATTTATTTTACTATTAGGCATTAGTACCTACAATATAGTGGTTAAAGTCATATTTGCCCAAAAAATTACATTTGAAAGTGTCATCGTGTATATAAATTATAATAATATACTCTAAAAGCTTCATAAATCCGCGAATACCTACTATTTTTAAATTACAACAAAATAACTATAATCGTTCTTCTTGGTTTTAATATGTAATTTCGTCCAAATTTTAACTTATAATATCGGTAAAAAGTAACTGTGTTTATAATAGATTTTTTGGTTACAATATGAACCAGGGGCGGACTGAGCCGGCGGGATACTGGGAACTTTCCTGGTGGGTCGCTATTCAAAAATGATTTGTTATTGCTATATATTTATAATTATTATTAATATAGAAGATCGGCATAAATCGGTAGAAAATCGGTATAAATATGAATTATAAATATTTTTATTTTCATACCATGATGCGTGTGTGAAAAATTGTTTATATTAAGTGTTTAAGATGTTAGATTTCGGTACGGCTGATTGTCAACCCCCCTCACTCTTCAGCATCAATGCATCAGAAATTATTATTTATAATTAGGCCACGGATTTAAATATAAATTGCATTTTCTGAATTTTCTATGACATTGCTTTCCAAGCAAAGAATTCGTTTCATATATTATCAACGAATTGAAAAATGAAATTGGAACATTTATATGGGTTGAAGTCAAATATTTTAAGGCATTTTTCTTGTTTTTAATGCATTTAAATCCACGTCCTATTTATAACTTAACGTTATATTGTATTTACCAATCGATTAGTGTACACAATAAAAAATATAATATTATTGATGGGTTAATAGGTTGATAACTATTATGTAGGTAGGTACAGTTTTGTATGTTCAATGTAACGTTCTTAATTCAAAAAGTAGCTAAATGAGTCAAATGGTTTTGTCAAGGGGGGGGGGGGGGAGGAGGATATGGCTGATTTTTTAACATGCACAATTTCAAGTGTTCATAACCTCCTATGCTACTCTAAGGAGAAGTGACACAATTTCGTAAGAGAGGAGGCGTGAAAATGTTTAAAAAAAAACACTAATTTATTTAGTTATTTTGTTATTTAGGTAATACATATTAATTAATAGGTATTTCTTAAATTCTTTTTATTATTTTATTTGAAACATTATTTATAAGTATTGGGATCAATTAAACTATTTTTATTTAATTACTATTTTATATCAATTAGAATTTGTTAATAAACCAAGTAATAAATAAATGGTTACCAAGTAAAAAAACCGTTATCTATATTGTATATTTGAATTCAATTTACCGCATAGAAAAAAATTAATGTTTTTTTTAAGATAATGTAAAAATATCCATCATCCATCGGTTAGGACCATATATATATTTTCTATGATTAGGACGGTTAGGTTATAATTATAAATAATCTATGGCAAATGACAATCGTCTGAGACGAACAGCGATTCCAATACGTACTCACATATTTCGTTCCATTCTGGTTATGAGCTAGGTGCCTATTTTTTTAAATATCATTAATCTCAATACTTCCAGACTGAACTTTTGGATCGAAGATATGCATTTTCCTTGGCGGAGATGCACAGCTCTGACACTAGACAATATTATACACTCGAAGGGAACGCGTTTCGCCGGAAGAATAAATAATTACGTAAGTTTTGTCCTTCTACTCTGTTGACGCGGTAGACTTAATGTAAATATTTATTGTCAGACAAACTTATATACTCGCTAGGCGTAGAGTAGTTTTTAAAATCCAGTTGTTATAGGTGTACAAAAATAAGGATAATATGAAAAATACCTTAAATTATAATACTTTGCCTACAACTGTTAATTTATTGTTATAGTAGAATAATTTTTAAAATTTGAAATCAATGATTAGGCAATGCTTTTATAAGTAGGAATAAGGTAGGTTTTTATACCTACCTAATAAAATAAGAAAATAGGTACATAATGATTAATGTTATTTAATATGATTTGTAAGTACATAGCAGATTATACCTATCACTTGGTGACGATTATTTTTGTTTTATACGTTCTTCGTAATTCAGTTCCGTCACGATAGTTTTAGTTTACGTTAAATGTGAAACATACATTTTCTATGCATACGGGCATTAAATATTTGGGTTTTAAGAGAACACCTCAAACGTACGTTTTATTTTGGGGGTTTTACGGGATATACTTATAGGAAATTTTCTTCAAATTTTCACATTTCACTATTTGATATTGTGATATTATTTGTACCTAGGTTAAGTTTCTGTTTTAGAATCGATCGATATGTTACCTAGGTATATCACATTCTTTAATTTAAATTCTGGTAGTCGAGTATTGGACAAGTACCTAGTCCGAACAATCCAAACACTGTCTTACTCGTAGTCGAGTTCTAGTTGATAACTGACTTGTGAATAAATGTAATTTTTGTTAGGTATAAAAATAAAACTAATAAATCCTTGAATACAACATTTAAAAATACAAACTCTGTGTAATAAAAATTAATATTAGGTATTTATTGGTAGGTTTATATCATATCTGTAGACTGTAACGCATAGGTCATTAGAATATTGTAGAACATTTTACTGCATAAGATGCGTGTTATTTCAGAAATGGTATTCGTCAGTGAAAATTTTCAAACTGGGAATAATATTATATCATAAGCAGATTGAAATGTGTGAACGTTTCAGTGCTTCGAAGACTAAGTTTCGTAGGAGATTTTGATTCCGTCACGGGGTATGTATTTTCTTATTTCTCAGTAGGTTTTTTTTTTATTATTGTTAATTGATCAAAGGATGTATTGCCCGAAATTTTTCAATATTTGTATTGTAATTATACTGGTATAACACTATTCCGGCTATCAATAAAGTCGTGTTAAAAATTAGAAAATTGGGAGGTATGATATTTTTTTAAGTAATTCTTTCGAGTAGGGAATTCACTCAATGATATTTAAATATTTTCACCGATAATCAAGTACGATGACTTGTAGGTAACTAGAGACTGGGTGAATAGGAATTAGGTAGTGTGTAATATGGGGAAGATAAGGGAATGGGTCAACAGGATTTCAGAATGTTTGGTGTATGAAAGGGAAAGATGAAAAAGAAATGTAAGGTTAGGGTAGGTAAGTGGAGTGAGGGTAGCAGATATGAGAATAATAAGTTAGGTGTTAAGGTACAAAAGAGGATGGAATAAGAAATTAATTAATTAAGGGTAGTGTAGGTTAGTGTACATATTGTAGTGAAAACAAGAGAGAATAGGTTTAGGTGGTTCGGTCACTGTATGATAAGAGATAGTGAGAGTGGCTATAGAAGTTAGTTAATTTAGGTGGGAAATGAAGGGCGAGAAGACTGAAGAAGAGATGGATAGACAGAATACCGATCATATGGAGGTGTGGAATGAGAGTGGCTGAACCTGTATATAGCTGTGAGAGACGGGGGAAGAAAAAGTGTAAAGGTAGAATAGTTATGTTAACAATGCTGAATACGTAGGAAAAGATCTTGAATTGCAAAGGCCACTAGCTTCAACTAACCATAGGTTTACTAACTAACCTTCTTATGACTCATTAGGACACTTTTCAGAATAAAAAGATCCTGAGTTAAAGGTTGCCGAACTTAAGTGTTTGATTATCAAGTTTATCCTCTGTTGACACCATGGATAGTCCACGCCTATGTTAAATACATTTGAGGCCGCGTTCCCGGAGGGGAAGGCAATTGAGGCTCCTTTATATTGATAGTCGATACTCGATATGAGTATACTTTATTTGGCCTCAATTGTTCCCCTCGAAGGACGAAGACCGCTGATAAGACCATTATGTCCTATCCATATCTTTATTATCTATGATCGAGCCATACAAAGCTCACTCGTGTTGCTGGTTGGGATGTCAGCGCACTATTTGTTTTCCATCTTTGACCCACGCGTAGCATACCAAATGTACGATTAAGAAAACACTAAAATGATTGTGCGTGGGTCGGAGAGAGAAATAAATGGTGCGCTAAAAATCTGACATCCTCTTAAGTGTTAAATATTTGCCTGCATGTATGCACTAAAAACAGGCAAATATATGCACTGAAATATTCAAAAATATTAAAAATAATAAAATATTCAAAAAAATACTGAATGAAAACGTTTTTATTAAATTTTTTTTAAATTAATAAATAATAATTCAAATTGGTTTACAAAAAAAATTCTTTATTTACACACTTGATAGGTAGGTAACGGATGAACCGAAAATATAAAAACATTTTAAGAAAATAAGCATAAATACGAAGAAATCATGAAAACATGCAATTATATTAACTAACCAGAAAAAAACGCATATTGGTAACGGTGTTGTAATAATAGGGATCTCCCCAAAAAAATACGTACTAATAGTTCAAACAAATCATAAAAGCCAACTGTAATAAATATTAATTTATGAAAAAGTATATTAAAAAGCATTATTATTATAAATGAAACAAAACTATCAACTATGGACCGTGACATAATATAGGTATTTCTATATTTTTAGCTCCATAATTTCTGTTAAAATATTAGGATAATGTATTAAGTACCGTAAAAGTGCTAAATTTGAGTTATTACTTAAAATATTATGTTCATAACAAATTATAATAGAAGGTTAGGTACTGTTATTCCACATACCTATATTATAGTTTAATTTAACTACAACATTCTAGTAGAGTCTGATAAAATTTGGTTCCACGACTTTGATCATACAAACTTTAAATACTAAACTATGGGTCTGAAATTTAGTTTATATAGATCTAAATAATCCAAAACATATAATATTGCTTCAAAATATAAAAACAAAGTGTCTTGTATTGTAGTAGGTAGGTAACTAACAAAAAAAAAACTAAAAAAAATCATACTTGAAATCTATGTATAATATACGTATATTGTAATAAACGTTCAAATGTTTACTATATAGTACCTACATTATAAAAAATTAACTTAAGTTCAATATAATACATTATAACAGGTGTTCAAATAAATATTTCATACCACAAATTTTGTTAATTTACACAGTCTCTCTTCAATTTTAAATTTTTCTTCAAATTATCTACAAAACATAAATGTTTAGTAAATTGGAAGACTTGATTAAGTATTTAGTCATTTATCTAAAAGAGATGTGCCGGGTCGCCACATTACTATATCGAGGGGCCATGGTGCAAGTGTCATCCATAAATATCATAACATATATTATATTAGAAATACAAACTTAATATTTCACTAACAGTAAATATTATAAAAAAATATTACGAAATGTACTATACTAATATTATATTACGATTGTATTAGTTACAAACTCTTGAATTAAGAGTTATGTTTGAGGATTTAATTAATTTCCTAAAAGGAAATGCCTCAAGGTTGCCTCAGTAGGTTAGGTTTACTAATTATTACTAATTATACAAAATACTGAAAATTAATGAAATCACAAATATTAGTACAATAGAGAGACTGTGCATTGATTTACAAATTTGTCTTAAATTTACTTTTTGCATAGAGAATATGAAGGTGGGCTGGGCTCTTAATATCAGAATATGGGGGACAGGTCTGGGATTTCATATTATCATTAATAGAGACTTTTATTAATCTCTTTTATGTGCTTCAAATTGTTTACACGAGTGAGCTGGGTATGGCTCCATCATAGATAATATAGATATAACATAATGGATAGGACATAATAGTCTTACAGCGGTCTTCGAGGGGAACTAAGGTGTCAACAATCTAAGGATCAACTTGATAATCAATCACTTATAAGTTCGGCAACCTGCAACTCAGGAACTTTTTATTCAAAGTGTCCTAATGTAATTAGTCATAAGAAGCTAGTTTGGGAAACCTAAGGTTAGTTGAAGCTATGGTAATGATAGACGACTACAATCACTGGTCGTGAGCTTTGCGATGATCTTTTCCTACTAACTATAAAGGTATTCGATATTGTAAACATAACAATGAAAGAAAATATTTAAATATTATTAATTTGGTTATGTTAGGTTAGGTTAGGATAAACAGTAAATTAGACGTTAACTAATTATTATAGTTTTTAACACGGTCTTAAAGACTGTCAACTAGAGTTGTACCAGTATAGTTATTAAAAACTTAAATACAGCCAACATTAAATAATGATTTTTTTAACACAACAAATTATAAAATGTATTTTGAAATATAACAAAATATAATTTTTTTAGGATTTTATAAGGTTTTCAATACTTATGAGCTTTTGTAAATAGAAAATGTATAAAATCAATAGTTTTAATTTAATATATAGTATTGTGTTTTATTATCCTACTGTCAAAGAATTCTCAGGGTTTTCTTTCCACATTTTTTTACATTGTACTAAATCTAATTTTTTCCGCACATATTTACAAAGACTAAAACAGATATCTGACTATGTTTTATTTGCATTTAGTCTTTATAGTTTGTTATATAATATTGACTGTAGACCCAGCCAAACACAATATTATTTTAAATTAAACATTATTTTATGTCCTTCATAAATTACAATCACATAATAGAGTCCAAGCAGGACCTTTTTCTGATTTAATTTTTTTGCATCCTTTATAAATAAATTACATTCGTTTTTGTATTGACTTGAAAATTGATAACTTGGTGCCCCATGAATAATCATTCTTTAATGAACTAAATATTTTGAATAGTTTTTTCTGTTTAAGTTTCGGGACATTTTAGTTTGAACTTCGTTGTGTGTTTCTACTGTAAATTTTTTTCCAAATTTCTTTTTTGTTTTCTAAAATCTATTTGCCTGCGGGCGCCAACACCTCCCTTCAATTTTTTTTTTTAATACTGTAACTCTAATTGAATATTTTGTATTGACTTGAAAATTGATAACTTGGTGGTGCCCCATGAATAATCATTCGTTAATGAACTAAATATTTTGAATAGTTTTTTCTAAATTTTTTTCCAAATTTTGTTTTTGTTTTTTTAAATCTATTTGCCTGCGGGCGCCAACACCTCCCTTCAATTTTTTTTTTTAATACTGTAAGTCTAGTTTAATATTTTGTATTGACTTGAAAATTGATAACTTGGTGGTGCCCCATGAATAATCATTCGTTAATGAACTAAATATTTTGAATAGTTTTTTCTAAATTTTTTTCCAAATTTTGTTTTTGTTTTTTTAAATCTATTTGCCTGCGGGCGCCAACACCTCCCTTCAATTTTTTTTTTTATGATTTTAACTCTAGCCAATTATTTTAAACATTGACAATCTGGTGCCCCATGAATAATCATTCTTTAATAAACTAAATATTTTGAATAGTTTTTTCTGTTTATGTTTCGGGACATTTTAGTTTGAACTTCGTTGTGTGTTTCTACTGTAAATTTTTTTCCAAATTTCTTTTTTGTTTTTTAAAATCTATTTGCCTGCGGGCGCCATCACCTCCCTTCAATTTTTTTTTTTTAGTACTGTAACTCTAGTTGAATATTTTGTATTCACTTGAAAATTGATAACTTGGAGCCCCATGAATAATCATTCTTTAATAAACTAAATATTTTGAATAGTTTTTTCTGTTTAAGTTTTGGGACATTTTAGTTTGAACTTCGTTGTGTGTTTCTACTGTAAATTTTTTTCCAAATTTCTTTTTTGTTTTCTAATATCTATTTGCCTGCGGGCGCCAACCCTTCCCTTCAATTTTTTTTTTTTAGTACTGTAACTCTAGTTGAATATTTTGTATTGACTTGAAAATTGATAACATGGTCCCCCATGAATAATCATTCTTTAATAAACTAAATATTTTGAATAGTTTTTTCTAAATTTTTTTCCAAATTTTGTTTTTGTTTTTTTAAATCTATTTGCCTGCGGGCGCCAACACCTCCCTTCAATTTTTTTTTTTATGATTTTAACTCTAGCCAATTTTTTTAAACATTGACAATCTGGCGCCCCATGAATAATCATTCTTTAATAAACTAAATATATTGAATAGTTTTTTCTGATTTAATTTTTTTGCATCCTTTATAAATAAATTACATTCGTTTTTATACATTTTCTTATACATAAATTACGGTGATACACCTCTGATCATAATAACTGTTCGTATTATTATAATGTAAACAATACCTAGTTTTTGGATTGTAGTTAATATATATTGCAGTAGTTAGCTTCCAGCGTATTCTTTTGTTTAGTGTTATTTCACACAGATTTCTCAAACAATTTTTTTTTCAATTCATTGAACTCTAGTAGATTTTTTTGTATAAATATTTTTCAAGATTAACCGGCTATACCTGGGAGTACGCTGAGTACCCGTGTACTCCTAAAACGTGTTCCTAAAGTAAAATTTTTTCCACACTTTTTTTTTTGTTTTCTAAAATCTATTTGCCTGCGGGCGCAAACCCGTCCCTTCAATTTTTTTTTTTTTAGTACTTTAAATCTAGTTGAATATTTTGTATTGACTTGAAAATTGATAACTTGGTGCCCCATGAATAATCATTCTTTAATGAACTAAATATTTTGAATAGTTTTTTCTGTTTAAGTTTCGGGACATTTTAGTTTGAACTTCGTTGTGTGTTTCTACTGTAAATTTTTTTCCAAATTTCTTTTTTGTTTTCTAAAATCTATTTGCCTGCGGGCGCCAACACCTCCCTTCAATTTTTTTTTTTATGATTTTAACTCTAGCCAATTTTTTTAAACATTGACAATCTGGCGCCCCATGAATAATCATTCTTTAATAAACTAAATATTTTGAATAGTTTTTTCTGATTTAATTTTTTTGCATCCTTTATAAATAAATTACATTCGTTTTTATACATTTTCTTATACATAAATTACGGTGATACACCTCTGATCATAATAACTGTTCGTATTATTATAATGTAAACAATACCTAGTTTTTGGATTGTAGTTAATATATATTGCAGTAGTTAGCTTCCAGCGTATTCTTTTGTTTAGTGTTATTTCACACAGATTTCTCAAACAATTTTTTTTTCAATTCATTGAACTCTAGTAGATTTTTTTGTATAAATATTTTTCAAGATTAACCGGCTATACCTGGGAGTACGCTGAGTACCCGTGTACTCCTAAAACGTGTTCCTAAAGTAAAATTTTTTCCACACTTTTTTTTTTGTTTTCTAAAATCTATTTGCCTGCGGGCGCAAACCCGTCCCTTCAATTTTTTTTTTTTTAGTACTTTAAATCTAGTTGAATATTTTGTATTGACTTGAAAATTGATAACTTGGTGCCCCATGAATAATCATTCTTTAATGAACTAAATATTTTGAATAGTTTTTTCTGTTTAAGTTTCGGGACATTTTAGTTTGAACTTCGTTGTGTGTTTCTACTGTAAATTTTTTTCCAAATTTCTTTTTTGTTTTCTAAAATCTATTTGCCTGCGGGCGCCAACACCTCCCTTCAATTTTTTTTTTTAATACTGTAACTCTAATTGAATATTTTGTATTGACTTGAAAATTGATAACTTGGTGGTGCCCCATGAATAATCATTCTTTAATGAACTAAATATTTTGAATAGTTTTTTCTAAATTTTTTTTTTGTTTTCTAAAATCTATTTGCCTGCGGGCGCCAAAACCTCCCTTCAATTTTTTTTTTTATGATTTTAACTCTAGCCAATTTTTTTAAACATTGACAATCTGGTGCCCCATGAATAATCATTCTTTAATAAACTAAATATTTTGAATAGTTTTTTCTGTTTATGTTTCGGGACATTTTAGTTTGAACTTCGTTGTGTGTTTCTACTGTAAATTTTTTTCCAAATTTCTTTTTTGTTTTTTAAAATCTATTTGCCTGCGGGCGCCACCACCTCCCTTCAATTTTTTTTTTAGTACTGTAACTCTAATTGAATATTTTGTATTGACTTGAAAATTGATAACTTGGAGCCCCATGAATAATCATTCTTAAATGAACTAAATATTTTGAATAGTTTTTTCTGTTTAAGTTTCGGGACATTTTAGTTTGAACTTCGTTGTGTGTTTCTACTGTAAATTTTTTTCCAAATTTCTTTTTTGTTTTCTAAAATCTATTTGCCTGCGGGCGCCAACACCTCCCTTCAATTTTTTTTTTTAATACTGTAAGTCTAGTTTAATATTTTGTATTGACTTGAAAATTGATAACTTGGTGGTGCCCCATGAATAATCATTCGTTAATGAACTAAATATTTTGAATAGTTTTTTCTAAATTTTTTTCCAAATTTTGTTTTTGTTTTTTTAAATCTATTTGCCTGCGGGCGCCAACACCTCCCTTCAATTTTTTTTTTTATGATTTTAACTCTAGCCAATTTTTTTAAACATTGACAATCTGGTGCCCCATGAATAATCATTCTTTAATAAACTAAATATTTTGAATAGTTTTTTCTGTTTATGTTTCGGGACATTTTAGTTTGAACTTCGTTGTGTGTTTCTACTGTAAATTTTTTTCCAAATTTCTTTTTTGTTTTTTAAAATCTATTTGCCTGCGGGCGCCATCACCTCCCTTCAATTTTTTTTTTTTAGTACTGTAACTCTAATTGAATATTTTGTATTGACTTGAAAATTGATAACTTGGAGCCCCATGAATAATCATTCTTAAATGAACTAAATATTTTGAATAGTTTTTTCTGTTTAAGTTTCGGGACATTTTAGTTTGAACTTCGTTGTGTGTTTCTACTGTAAATTTTTTTCCAAATTTCTATTTTGTTTTCTAAAATCTATTTGCCTGCGGGCGCCAACACCTCCCTTCAATTTTTTTTTTTAATACTGTAACTCTAGTTGAATATTTTGTATTGACTTGAAAATTGATAACTTGGTGGTGCCCCATGAATAATCATTCGTTAATGAACTAAATATTTTGAATAGTTTTTTCTAAATTTTTTTCCAAATTTTGTTTTTGTTTTTTTAAATCTATTTGCCTGCGGGCGCCAACACCTCCCTTCAATTTTTTTTTTTATGATTTTAACTCTAGCCAATTTTTTTAAACATTGACAATCTGGTGCTCCATGAATAATCATTCTTTAATAAACTAAATATTTTGAATAGTTTTTTCTGTTTATGTTTCGGGACATTTTAGTTTGAACTTCGTTGTGTGTTTCTACTGTAAATTTTTTTCCAAATTTCTTTTTTGTTTTTTAAAACTTTTTTGCCTGCGGGCGCCACCACCTCCCTTCAATTTTTTTTTTAGTACTGTAACTCTAATTGAATATTTTGTATTCACTTGAAAATTGATAACTTGGAGCCCCATGAATAATCATTCTTTAATAAACTAAATATTTTGAATAGTTTTTTCTGTTTAAGTTTTGGGACATTTTAGTTTGAACTTCGTTGTGTGTTTCTACTGTAAATTTTTTTCCAAATTTCTATTTTGTTTTCTAAAATCTATTTGCCTGCGGGCGCCAACACCTCCCTTCAATTTTTTTTTTTAATACTGTAACTCTAGTTGAATATTTTGTATTGACTTGAAAATTGATAACTTGGTGGTGCCCCATGAATAATCATTCGTTAATGAACTAAATATTTTGAATAGTTTTTTCTAAATTTTTTTCCAAATTTTGTTTTTGTTTTTTTAAATCTATTTGCCTGCGGGCGCCAACACCTCCCTTCAATTTTTTTTTTTATGATTTTAACTCTAGCCAATTTTTTTAAACATTGACAATCTGGTGCCCCATGAATAATCATTCTTTAATAAACTAAATATTTTGAATAGTTTTTTCTGTTTATGTTTCGGGACATTTTAGTTTGAACTTCGTTGTGTGTTTCTACTGTAAATTTTTTTCCAAATTTCTTTTTTGTTTTTTAAAACTTTTTTGCCTGCGGGCGCCACCACCTCCCTTCAATTTTTTTTTTAGTACTGTAACTCTAATTGAATATTTTGTATTGACTTGAAAATTGATAACTTGGAGCCCCATGAATAATCATTCTTAAATGAACTAAATATTTTGAATAGTTTTTTCTGTTTAAGTTTCGGGACATTTTAGTTTGAACTTCGTTGTGTGTTTCTACTGTAAATTTTTTTCCAAATTTCTTTTTTGTTTTCTAAAATCTATTTGCCTGCGGGCGCCAACACCTCCCTTCAATTTTTTTTTTTAATACTGTAAGTCTAGTTTAATATTTTGTATTGACTTGAAAATTGATAACTTGGTGGTGCCCCATGAATAATCATTCGTTAATGAACTAAATATTTTGAATAGTTTTTTCTAAATTTTTTTCCAAATTTTGTTTTTGTTTTTTTAAATCTATTTGCCTGCGGGCGCCAACACCTCCCTTCAATTTTTTTTTTTAATACTGTAAGTCTAGTTTAATATTTTGTATTGACTTGAAAATTGATAACTTGGTGGTGCCCCATGAATAATCATTCTTAAATGAACTAAATATTTTGAATAGTTTTTTCTGTTTATGTTTCGGGACATTTTAGTTTGAACTTCGTTGTGTGTTTCTACTGTAAATTTTTTTCCAAATTTCTTTTTTGTTTTTTAAAATCTATTTGCCTGCGGGCGCCATCACCTCCCTTCAATTTTTTTTTTTTAGTACTGTAACTCTAGTTGAATATTTTGTATTCACTTGAAAATTGATAACTTGGAGCCCCATGAATAATCATTCTTTAATAAACTAAATATTTTGAATAGTTTTTTCTGTTTAAGTTTTGGGACATTTTAGTTTGAACTTCGTTGTGTGTTTCTACTGTAAATTTTTTTCCAAATTTCTTTTTTGTTTTCTAATATCTATTTGCCTGCGGGCGCCAACCCTTCCCTTCAATTTTTTTTTTTTAGTACTGTAACTCTAGTTGAATATTTTGTATTGACTTGAAAATTGATAACATGGTCCCCCATGAATAATCATTCTTTAATAAACTAAATATTTTGAATAGTTTTTTCTGTTTAAGTTTCGGGACATTTTAGTTTGAACTTCGTTGTGTGTTTCTACTGTAAATTAATTTTTTTCCAAATTTCTTTTTTGTTTTTTAAAATCTATTTGCCTGCGGGCGCCACCACCTCCCTTCATTTTTTTTTTTTTAGTACTGTAACTCTAATTGAATATTTTGTATTGACTTGAAAATTGATAACTTGGAGCCCCATGAATAATCATTCTTTAATGAACTAAATATTTTGAATAGTTTTTTCTGTTTAAGTTTTGGGACATTTTAGTTTGAACTTCGTTGTGTGTTTCTACTGTAAATTTTTTTCCAAATTTCTTTTTTGTTTTCTAATATCTATTTGCCTGCGGGCGCCAACCCTTCCCTTCAATTTTTTTTTTTTAGTACTGTAACTCTAGTTGAATATTTTGTATTGACTTGAAAATTGATAACATGGTCCCCCATGAATAATCATTCTTTAATAAACTAAATATTTTGAATAGTTTTTTCTGTTTAAGTTTCGGGACATTTTAGTTTGAACTTCGTTGTGTGTTTCTACTGTAAATTAATTTTTTTCCAAATTTCTTTTTTGTTTTTTAAAATCTATTTGCCTGCGGGCGCCACCACCTCCCTTCATTTTTTTTTTTTTAGTACTGTAACTCTAATTGAATATTTTGTATTGACTTGAAAATTGATAACTTGGAGCCCCATGAATAATCATTCTTTAATGAACTAAATATTTTGAAGAGTTTTTTCTGTTTAAGTTTCGGGACATTTTAGTTTGAACTTCGTTGTGTGTTTCTACTGTAAATTTTTTTCCAAATTTCTTTTTTGTTTTTTAAAATCTATTTGCCTGCGGGCGCCATCACCTCCCTTCAATTTTTTTTTTTTAGTACTGTAACTCTAGTTGAATATTTTGTATTGACTTGAAAATTGATAACATGGTCCCCCATGAATAATCATTCTTTAATAAACTAAATATTTTGAATAGTTTTTTCTGTTTAAGTTTCGGGACATTTTAGTTTGAACTTCGTTGTGTGTTTCTACTGTAAATTTTTTTCCAAATTTCTTTTTTGTTTTCTAAAATCTATTTGCCTGCGGGCGCCAACCCCTCCCTTCAATTTTTTTTTTTTAATACTGTAACTCTAGTTGAATATTTTGTATTGACTTGAAAATTGATAACTTGGTGCCCCATGAATAATCATTCTTTAATAAACTAAATATTTTGAATAGTTTTTTCTAAATTTTTTTCCAAATTTTTTTTTTGTTTTCTAAAATCAATTTGCCTGCGGGCGCCAACACCTCCCTTCAATTTTTTTTTTTTAGTACTGTAACTCTAGTTGAATATTTTGTATTGACTTGAAAATTGATAACTTGGTGCCCCATGAATTATAATTCATTAATGAACTAAATATTTTAAACAGTTTTTTTTGCTTAAGAATCTGGGCATTTTAGTTTGTACTTTGTAATGTGTAATCATACAGATAAATTTATTCAATTTTTTTTTTGTTTTCTTAAATGCATTTGCCTGCTGGTACCAACACCCTCCTTCATATTTTTTTTTTTAATGTAACTCTACTTGAATATTTAGTATTTACGTGAAAATTGATAACTTGGTGCCTGTAAATAATCATTCTTTAATGAACTAAATATTTTAAAAAGTTTTTTCTGTTTAAGAATCTGGGCATTTTAGTTTGAACTTGAAATGTATTTTTCTTCTGTAAAAATTTTGCCAAGTTTTTTATTTTTTTCTAAAATGCATTTGCCTGCGGGCGCCTACACCCTCCTTCATTTTTCTTTTTAGGATTTAACCTCTAGTCAAATATTTTAAACATTGACTATCGAGTACCCTTGTATAATCCTTAACTTTAATGAACTAAATATTTTAAATAGTTTTTTCTGTTTAAGAATCTGGGCATTTTAGTTTGTACTTTGTAATGTGTAATCATACAGTTAAATTTATTCAATATTTTTTTTTGGTTTCCTTAAGCATTTGCCTGCGGGCGCCAACAGTCTCCTTCAATTTTTTTTTTAGGATTTAACCTCTAGCCAAATATTTTAAACATTCGCAATCTGGTACCTCTTGTTTAAGGAAATAAATATTTTAAATAGTTTTTTCTGTTTAATATTCTGGGCATTTTAGTTTGAACTTTGAAATGTATTTTTGTTCTGTAAAATGTATTCAAAATTTTTTTTTGTTTTCTAAAATGCATTTGCCTGAGGGCGCCATCGCCCTCCTACAATTTTTTTTATTAATGATTTAACCTCTAGCCAAATTTTTTAAACATTGACTATCGGGTACCCTTGAATAATCCTTATCTTTAATGAAATAAATATTTTAAATAGTTTTTTCTGTTTAATATTCTGGGCATTTTAGTTTGAACTTTGAAATGTATTTTTCTTCTGTAAACTTTTTTCAAAAATTTTTGCAAATGCATTTATAAATATTGAATATTAAATATTGATTTGAAGTTTTTTTGAATTATTCTATAATATTTGAATATGGAAATAGATATTTTTCATAGAATACCTACATAAATTAATTTTTATATTGGTATTGCCATTCGTATAATTAGTAGGGAATGTTGGTACAGTTGGTTGGGTTTTTTAGTTTTTTAAAACATGATAAATTCAAAAATGTGTTCAAAATTTAAATTATTCAAAAATTAATTTGGCGGGAAATTTTCTTTTGTCAATCTTAATTTCGATACTTTTTTGAGAATATAAATTTGATTTCAAGGCTGGGCTGCGTTGAATCTTGAATACTTTAAATCGATACGACCAATATTGAATGATTTACGTTTTCGATATAATACGAATTTGAAAAACATATCATACAATTTAAAAGGCTTTACTGCGTTGTATCTTAAAGACTTCAAGTCGATAAGACTAATATTGATGAAGTTAGGATTTCAAGTATTTTTAAAAAAACTATAAATCTAAAGTTCAATTTTTGGAACTCAGATCAGCTATGATAAATTCTCATTAAGTACCTACTTGAGCAAAAGTATTCAAATACTTTTTAATCACTTGAATACGCGTATTTTACATACTTTTCAAAACAGGTATCTGTATTTGAATACTCTTAAAAAGTTTTTCTAGTAAGTATTATATTAATTGTTAAACTAACATTCTAATAGATTATAGATTTCAATAATAATTTAATTTTTAATAATATAATATAAAGTGTATTATTTATGGATACATTTACGACTTATGTTACACTTACAAGTTATAATATATTTACAAGACTTACATTTATTTATTTGATTTTTTGTTTATTATAGTCAACAAATAATACCTTTTGGATAAATTAGGTATTCACAGAGTTAATTTGAAATTACGTTAATAAATCATAACCATTGTTATTACTAATTTGTTAACTGTTTTCAAAATGTACATTAACAGTAGTAATATTTAAAATAAAATTGTAAAAATTGTACTTCATTGTTAATGTAGTCGTTAAACGTCTGTGTTAAAATATTTCCTTATTTATATGAAAGAAAAAATTATATAGCCATATAGGTAGTATTATTTAAACATTGTTAATTAATCAAAAGTTCATATTATATAATATCAATTTATAACTTAGAATATAAATTTAAAACCATAGTACGTGCAGTGCTACTCTACCTATGTTGTGTTAAAATAAATTAAATTATTTATCTAAGTAATCACTTTAGCTTATGAAAAAAACAGTCTGTTGTGGCATTGTTCATGTACAAAATGTATCTGAACCACTCAGAACACCCTGAAAAAAAGTTCGAATGATGTGCCTGATAGTTATTAATATAGTATAGTGCAGTGGTCGGCAACCTTTTGAAGAAGGTAAAAAGAAAATAATAACTGTTTAAAACATTAAAATAATAGAGCATAAAAATTACAGTTTTTAATAATATAATAATTATAATATAAAAGTATGGAAATTACAACTGCTTTAGGCTTAATTTGATTTTGGTTGTTGGATATTGTTTATTATTTTTTAAATTTCCACATTAAAATTGCTTGTGCTGGCTCGAAGTACATGGTGGAGATGGTCATTAATTAAACGTGAACGGTATGGATTTTTAATTTTTTCATATGAGAAAAGGCCTGTTCACACACGTAAGTGGATCCAAACATACTGAAGTATTTTGCAGCTATATTTTTAATTTTTGAAAATTATGCCGGAAGTTCAACGAAAAAAAGTAAAGGAAATGCTTTGAATGAGTCTTTTAAGATATCTTGTGACTGCAAATCTATTATTTCCATTTGAAGCTCAACATCAACATCTTCATAATCAATATTAAATGGATTGGCGAGTAGTTGAAAAACGCAACGTTTTACTTTACTGAACAGAATAGAAAATTAATATTATAATCCAAATACACTCGTCGTATCTACTCTAGGTATCTTATCGGTAACTGTCAAGGTATATCTACTATTATAAAATATGACTGATAGAAACGTTCAATTATATATTTTATACAATATGATTTTTTTGATATAATATTCGATTAAATGTCGTTGTCGTAGAATTTAAAGCGGGCCGCCGGTTGCCGACCAGTGGTATAGTGTGTACCGAAAGAATTCAGATTTGTTTGTTTAATTAATATAGTATTAAAACAATTTTGTTAATTTAACACAAGAAATCGATAATATTTTTAATATTTTTTAAAAAAATTAACTTAAATTATAAACTTGCTGTATATTTTATTATGATTGCTTCTAACAGTAATTCAAGAAAGATAATGTTTTTATTGGTGCAAATGTATGTTTTCTTGCCAATTATAAAAATATTGAGTGCTGAGTGGGTATAATATTACATATAAATAATAATGTTTATTTTAGTAACAGTAAAAAACTGTACGAGGGATACATTGTAAAATTAAATGTTATACCCAAAATACGTATTATAAGATGTAACAACTAATAGTTATTAGGTTAAGTTGCGTTCGGTTGTATACGACTTAAGCAATTATTATACTAATTTATAACTTTTTATTTTTAAGTTAGTATTGCTAACCTGTGGTTATAATTTATAAGCGGTAGATATGTTTTTAGATATTTTAAATTAAGATTTTTGTATTTGTATTTTAGAAATACTAATATTTCATTCATTTTTAAATAACCTAGGAATATTTAAAACATAATATAATTATATTATTCATATTATTATAATACAATATTTAAATATAATATATTATGAACCTACTGGCTACTGCCCTACTATTTCTAGACTTTTACATGGCAATAGTAAAATTCTATTAAACCTATTAGGTACGTAAATAACATTTATTAATATGACAAATATTTAAAATTGCAAAAAAGGGGGACCCTCTTGTTAATACCCCTCACTTTGTTTTTTGGATAGCGCTGGGAGTTTTTGTGCACAAACGTCGGGACCTGGTGCACATTTCCGCACAAACGATGCACAAACGTTTGGCACATTCAAAAATCCAAATATTCAATGTGGGGGGGGGCTACCGTTTCAATGGCCCTCCCATTTTGTTTTAGGGATAGAGCTTTCAGTTTTTGTGCACATACGATTGGACTTGGTGCACATTTCTGCACAAACGATGCACAAACGTTTGGCGTGGTCAGAAGTTCAAATTTCGAAAGTGGGGGGGCAATTGAAATGGACCTTTCATAATATGATTT
Source organism: Metopolophium dirhodum (assembly GCF_019925205.1). NCBI lineage: Eukaryota > Metazoa > Arthropoda > Insecta > Hemiptera > Aphididae > Metopolophium > Metopolophium dirhodum. The sequence goes on along the minus strand of NC_083561.1, from coordinate 29,000,157 downwards.
GTGTTCAATAATTTCGTAATTTGGCGCCTTACGTAAACGTTACACACGTTTGTTGTGTCCGAGTAACCTCAAAACATTTGCAAGCTCCTTGGATGAAATCATATCGCGCATGCGCGCAGCGACCCGTCGGCAATTTTCCTATTCGCCATTGAGTGACGATATCTATCTTTTTCAAACCACGTTGGAATCATTGTGCGCTGCCCCGTTTCTATTTCGTATAGAATAGTTATTCGGATTGTTTGGGATCGTTTAATTTACTAACCGAATCGTCATGGCTGTTGGCAAGAACAAGGGGCTGTCTAAAGGTGGCAAGAAAGGCTTGAAGAAGAAGATGTAAGTTGTACACGGTTTTTCGGATTAACGTAACCATAGCGTACATACGTGTATATAAATTATCGTATCCCGGAATGTTCTCGACTCCGATCGTTTTTTAATTTTGGTATTGTATTTATTGTTTTCAGCATCGACCCGTTCACGCGTAAGGATTGGTACAATGTCCGTGCCCCGTGCATGTTCACAAACCGCGATGTTGGCAAAACACTTGTCAATCGTACCCAGGGAACGAGTAAGTGTTTTGATAATTTTTGTATCGACCCTGTTGATTTAAATTAAAACGACGTTGTGTTGTATACAACACTTCTGTGTAAATACGTCAAGGCATTAGTCCATTCTTTGTTAGGCGTATTGAAAGTCGCAATGAAAGTATAACTTGACTTGTGTCGATTGTTTAAATATTTTATAAAACAAACTCCACTCAAAAACGCTAACCTATAACTTAATGCATTTTAGTATAGTAAAACCTCTTCACTGCTGAATCGCTCAGTACCAACTCATGTTTCCATTACAAAGGAGATTAAAATATACGGGACTGTTGTTATTTTTGTCGTAAGGATATTTCCGTCTTATATATGGGGTTATATAAGGAGGTTGGGCTGTATATTATTTTTGAACAGTAGAAATTATAGTCTATTAACTATTTAATTTAGTAAAATGATATATTATAATATACTTAAATGTATTCATATAATATGTTAACAAGTGAAAAAGACTACCGGGCGACCATTTTCTTTTAAAATAAGTGGTGTTTTGATGATTTAATAACAATGGTGCAAAAAATAAATTTGCATTAATGTTCAGTTTAAAAGTTACAGTTAAAACACTATTTTTTCTCGGGCCTCCCACGTGCTTTACTATGTTGCACAGTGGTGCGTCTGTGGCCACTCATTTGCTGCACTGCGCTCGGACAAAAAAAAAACAACAATATCCCTAGACTTGTTATGGATTACTACCTCAAGTAACTCACAGGGTAAAAATTTGCATTGAACCATAGAGAACTAGAAGGTGCTTAGTACTACTAGGCTACAGCCACCAATTTCTGAATTATATTGAGTTATTTAACATATATTATTAATATTCACAATGTTCACTAATTTTAAAGTGTTATAACTTTTAAACTAATAATTACTGCATATTTATTTTTGCACCATCGTTCTTAACTCATCAAAACACCCCTTTAAAAACAAAAAAGGTCACCCAGTAAAGTAGACTTATACCTTTACTATAATCATAACTTAATTAGCTAAAGTATTGTATCGCCTACTGTTATTCTGGAAATCAATTATTATATATTTGAAATACTTATTTCATTTTATAATGGACTTGGATAGCATTGGTCCATGTCCAAAATATACTTGACCTAAAACTTGCATCTTTAAACTTATTAAATGACTAGGAACATAATAAGTAAGTATAGACTGGAATCGAAATTTTAGTTATTTTTTTAAATAAGTCAGAAAGAAGATTGTGTAATCTTTATAATATAATTCCCTTGGTGTTGTAGGTACCTAAAACTCCCAAATCAATGATTTATTAAATAATTAATATGGCTTTTTTTATTGTCTACTGGGTGTTAGTGCTTACAATACCTAGTTTATTATCTTAATTAGCAAAAATCAATTTCAACTTTTATGTAGTTTATACTAGGTAATACTAAGAATTATGTTATGCAAGCAGGACTTAAGTTAAATTTAATTTTTGACTTGCATATTTATATGTATTTTGAAACCATGTATCAACATGTTATGTCATAAATTCATTCTGCCTTCCAAGCAGTACCTAAACAATAATATTAGTTAAAATTAATTTTCAAAAATCTGTTATAACTGGAGTTTTAATAAATAAATGATAAGCATGACACATACAACAATGTGTATTTTAAGCCCTGTGTGAATAATATTGTCTAATGTAATGAGTGATTTTAAAATAAAATAATTTGTGTATTGTTATATATACTCGTTAATTAATATTATTTTAAATTCTTTAGAAATTGCATCTGAAGGTCTGAAACACCGTGTGTTTGAAGTTTCGCTCGCCGATTTGCAAGAAGATGATGGAGCTGAAAGGAGTTTCCGTAAATTCAAATTGATCGCTGAAGATGTTAAGGGCAGAAATGTTCTGACTAATTTCCACGGAATGGACCTTACCACTGATAAATTGCGTTCAATGGTAAAGAAATGGCAAACTCTGATTGAAGCTAATGTTGATGTAAAGACCACTGATGGATACTTATTACGTGTATTTTGTATTGGATTTACATCAAAAGATCAATCATCCACAAGAAAAACTTGTTATGCTCAACATACTCAGGTATAAACTTTTTTATACAAAAATAATTTTCAAATAAAATATAATTTAAAATGTATTAGCAGGAGCACATTCAATTAAAAATGCTGTATATTTTACTATTGGATGTACATTTATTATTTTAGGTCAGAGCTATAAGAAAGAAGATGGTAGAAACTATTACCGAAGAAATTGTGAAATCTGACTTAAAAGAAGTAGTGAACAAGCTCCGACCTGACTCAATTGCTAAGGAAATTGAAAAGAAATGCCAAAGCATCTATCCATTACACGATGTTTTTATTCGCAAGGTACTTCCCTCATTTTACCCATAATAAATAATTGCACGTTATTAATGTTGATAATTATTTTAGGTTAAAGTTTTGAAGAAACCACGTATGGATATTGGTAAACTGATGGAATTCCACAGCGACGAAGGTGTGACCACTGTAGTTGATGAAGAAACGGGTGTCCAAGTAGATAGGCCTGAAGGTTATGAGCCACCAGTCCAAGAATCTGTTTAAACCATGGATTTTTATAAATAAACAATTGAGTTCTATTTTATTGCTTTGTTTATTTTGTAGAACTTTTGGGGTTATTGTCAAATATACATGGAGTTTTCTAAGGCTAAAAAACAATTGTGACCTAAACTATAGAAATTTATTTTTTAATCGTGTTTTACATATTAAACAAAAACCAAAGTATATTCTTATGAGAAACCTAGCCATCAAACAACAACTCTTCGGAAGCATTTGATTTTTGACATTTTAATTGATACTATACTATTATATGCATTATTATATATAAATATATACCAGATATTGGTAGCCTAGTGGCTATTGTGATAATAGTTATAACTCATAATTCAATATATTTCTAGTTCTTGAACCAAGGTCCCTTAAAATAGTCCTCGTTGCACTACTAATGTTTGCTACTTTGATAACAAATCGTTAATACCCAAATTGGTTGGTGGTTTATCAACAAACATTTTGGAGTAGTTCCTGATTTTTTAAGCAATTATATATAATTTTTATTTTATATACACAAATTTAGTATTTGTTACAACAGTTTATTGTATTCTTCAGACGTATACTTGTCAACTGATCAACTTACATATTTCAAATATCTATCTATTTGTACCCAATATTTTGATTCTGGACAGACTGCTGGATGTTTTCATTTTATAATAATGTGCACTTTTTGGATCAGTAACATTGATTTAACTTAAGAAATGGTATTTTGTTAAAATTCAACTAATTTTGTTCGTAGGGACTTGAAACTTAATTAACACTACATACAGTGATGCCAGGTTGTATGAAAAATCACTAAACATTTATTATTTGTTGCTAAATTAATACAGTTTTTATGTAACCCAGCTTAATATGTATATTACTATTTCCTAAACACAATGGAATTTTCAAAATATTAAGATTAGTTATTTCAAGCTGTTTATATCATAAATCTATTCACGTTGTTCTAATGTACATTAGTATTGACTTGCAGGTGAACAACAACTTAACTTGTAATATTATAATAATTATTAGTGAATATATATATTATTCTATATATGCAATTTTCATTCGTCATAAAATAATTCAGCCTATCGTATTGCCGTAAAACGTGTAAAAATATAGATAGACAGACCGCTCGGAATCAAAATTTACACCTATTTTTTAGAGGACGTTCTCAATGACAAAAGTTACACGTATCACCTATTATATACAGCAGAGCGATACCGATTTTTACACTTAATTGCAAACAAATTTTTGGGAACCAAATATTTTAATATTCCTGGTATACTTGAATAGTTTGTTTCAACTGACGGGAGGAAAGTTCAGAAACTTTTTATTGGAAATATACAAACCATATAGTGATTTTTTAATGTGTTGCGGAATATTATGATGGTGTGATTTTAATAGGTGGGTTCTTAGTCTTGGTAATCAGTGTATGGCGGTATGGCGGTATAGCAACAAATAGATACAATCGCATACATTAACAATCAACTTCAAAAGTTATAAACGACAATATAGTCACATAAAGTATGAGACAATGTCCCGGTATAGCACTTCTGACACTGATTTTGGACAAAACTTATATGTTGAACAGTCTGATATAAGCTCAGATCCAGAGTCAATAAAATGCCAGTACTCTTCAATCAACATAACTATAGAGTTACCTACTTAATATTTATAATGTTTTTTATCTTTTATATTATTTATAACGTACCTACCTATTTATATTTAAAAATTAAATTGATTTGTTTAGTTCAAATAAGTATATCTTATTTTTTTGTTATATATACCTAGCTACGTACGTAAGTACTATTGTATGTTTAACCAATCATTAATGACTATATATATATATATAAATATAGTCTATTCGGATTTCCTATACTCATTAATCTCTGAGCACTGACCATTGTACTATTTGTACTTTTACAGTTTACATTGGCACATCATAAGTAATGGGTATCTAAATAATCTATGCCGTACCTTTGTCTATTGTGTATAAATGTAATGTTATTAATGTCTATAATAGTGTGAACAAATATAAGTAAACATTTAATTTTCATCATTCTTGGTTTATTTCGATTTCAACATTCGTCGGTCATTTAAGTGATGTTAATTAATTAATGTTATAGTTGTATCTACATAGTACATCTATTTGTTTAGTTTCGAATTTTCGATTGTTTTGAATCTTATAATATTTTATAAATAATAATTAATAATTTAAGGACGGATTCTCATATTATGCATTCATATATACCAATGGTTATTAAATAATACCAATAGGTATAAATACCCATAGCCAATAGGTATGCCATTATAAAGGCAATACTTTGGAAGAAAATATGCAAAATATGTGCTTTGTGAAAAATTTAATTTTTTTTAGTTACCTTAATACTTATTTAATTATTATAATATAATTGGACCTACCCCTCAAATGTATTTAAAAAAATTGAAACATTCAGCAAATTCAAAATTGATACAAATCAAACATTTGACCGAATAAATAATTTTTTATTGACATGTATAGAAAAAAAAATTAAATTAATCAAATATACAATCCAAGTGAGGACGGTATAACCAAGCTGGTTACCAAACAATTTTAATAAATTTTAATTTTTTTTCTCCAATTATTTTAGAAAGCACAGAGTATTTTCAATTTCAACCTCCTAAAAGTGCCAACTAGATCCAATTTACTTCCAAAAACATACATGGGGCATCAAAGTTTATGATCAGAGCATTTTTTCTACCAGAAAAGTTGAAAAGTTACAAACATTTTAAAATAGGTACCTCAAATAAACGTCTGAAATTATTAGACTGGACAAAATAAAAATAAAATTGTAACTAATTTTCAAGCCCCCCCCTCCCCCTCATTGAAAAATCTTGCGTACGCCACTGGTAATCAACCACCTACCTAAGTACCTACCTATATGTGTTTAATTTGCATACGCTGTATATTATGATAAAAATGTTTTTCTTACAAAAACTAATTTACCTACCTATTACATAATTCACAGGTCTAAGATAAATTATAAAATAAGATTAAGTTATTAAAACGGAGGAAGGGCGCCGGGAAATTCTCGTCTTCCTGATAAGCCTATTCAGTATCCACCCATGGTATCTCAACTAGATCCAATTTGCTGCAAGTAACCGCTCTCGAAGTTGTAAATTCTTCCTTAATATTTAAACCTTCAATTTTATGGCACAATTAAATAATAAGTTGGTAGCTGGTTAGGCCCAACATGTATGGCTTATCTATAATCATTAATCGTACCTAGTAGACACAGAATATTAACTATACTTTACTATAGAGCAACCACCTGGCCACCTATTATACGAATGGCAAGCAGCTACTGTATTTATTTTTAGGTATTAGATAAATGCGTTTGCTAACTGCTACATTTCCTGAATTGCTCTTTAGGTGCGAGGGCGGTGGGATAGTAAACTGTTGAGGGTCCCTTTGTTCTAATGTGTTCAATACTTCAAGCCAACGGTAAATTATGGTGGGCTTGTACTCTTGACCAGTGGCGGATAAGCTTATATTTTTTTACCGGGAAGTAATTTGAATAAGGGCCCCCAAAAAATAAGACACGAGCGAAATTTTAATCTGATATAATAATACAATACAGTGGCGTAGCCAGGAATTTTGTATGGGAGGGGGCTAAGTATACAAATACAATATGTCTTTTATTTACACTTTTTATTTTTTATTAATCCTGATAAAATTTTAAGGTCAACACAGTCAATTGGGAGGCGGCTATACTCGATATAGGCCCCTTAGCCCCCCTTGGCTACGCCACTGATACAATACAAAACTATATAATAAGTAATATAGGTACTCTTAGTACAGATTTGGGAACAATTCTGGTTTAGCAACTTTTCGATTTTAAAATTTTTTTTTTTCAAAATGTGTATTTAAGGGTGCTTTATAAGAATGTAAAAAAAAAGCCCGAACAAACTTCATTTTGAAGTTATTGATGAAAAACTTCAAAAACTAAATTTTTTTCGTAACGCGCATTTTTTAAAAAAAAAATACTTAGAATTGAATATCGCTCGGACAGAAAATCGAAAATATCCCTCGATTTGCTGTGTAAAACTACCTTGGGTAGGCCTCGGAATTAAACACGTCTGTTAAAAAGAACATAATCGGCTAACGTTGCCACTGTATAGCTCGCTGCGCTGCGCTCGGACAAAAAAATCGAAAAAACACCAAACACAAGTTCCTCTGCGCAGCATTAAAGTAGTGTTGCACCCATGCGTATAAACGTAAAGTCGCAAACTTTGGATGACTATAACTTCCAAAAAAATGATTTCTGCAAAAAAATTCGAACAGTTTTGAAATCAGCGTTAAAAACCGCACATATTGATAAACAAAATTTAAAAAACTATAAAAGCGTATAACCACCGCATTGGTACATTATATAGTACAGCTATAATCTACCGATATTAAATACGGTTTTCTATAACTCTAATCTAAAAATAAATCCCAATATTCCTTAAAATAAATCAACACAGGATAGGGCCTACCAGGAAATTCCCGGTGGGCCACTGCTCTTGACTCCATAGTGTACAAACAATATAATATTATGTGAAAGCCTTAAAAAACGCTAGAAATACGCAAATATTTGGGACTTTATTGAATCATTGCAATATTGAAACAGTTACAATAAATTAAATAAAAACTATTATAAGTCTATAAACAATTTCGATAAAAAAAATTATATGATAAGCAAATTCTTTTGTTTTAATAATTGCTTCACACGACTACACATGTATAACCAACCTATTATAATACAATATTTATTATTTTTTTTTTTTATTATTTTTTATTAACGGGCGGAGCCCTATACAACTGTTTCACAATATACATATATTTTACAATTTACAATTTAAATAATTATTACAAATAACACACATAGGTTTAAAAAATATAATAATAATTATTATTATTATATTAGTATAATGGTAAGTATTAGAATTATAAAGAAGTAGTGTCTAATTTTACCAGTCTTGATAATTGGTGCTCTCATTGGCCAACCTCAACATGCGGTGTAAAGGACACCATATATTATACTATGCTAATTGGATTTAATATTATTTATATATTAATATACCTAGCTATTCTATTATTTAACACATACTTTAATTGTTTTTTTCAATTTTACTGTAGCAGTTAAGTGTAAAAGGTGTAGCATAAAAATAGTAAATACTATCGTAGCCTGTAGCTGAATTGATAAAATATGCTGTAGAGGTAGACTGGGTAAACATGGGTATATGCCCCACCACCCCTCCCCGAGAAGTTTTTTTAGCATAGTTCATATTTAATTATTCTTTGCTTTAGGATTTGTAATGGTTTTAAAATTACGAGGTAGCCAATAGAAGAAATGTATAGCACACCTTTTGAAAACGAATATTACGCGTCAATGCTCGTCAAAATGATTGGATAAAAACTAAATTATAATTTAATAATCAATTATAAGACCAATTGTATCTTATTAATTATTATATTACTAATTATATATTTATAACCTTCATTATCCGGAAACATTTTTTCGGGGGAAAGTCCTTAAAGTTATGTCTCAAGAGGACGTCGTACCCTCTGCATGTTGTCTCGGTCTTACTCTTATACACGCGTATGACATAGCAAATTTTCGTTCACCAGTTTCCATAGTGTGCTGTTAGTTTTGATATTAGAGTGAATTGACCTATTATCAAACTTTTAGGTAAGAACATTATCTGTGTTCTATAGATTAGGTTTTTACGATATTTTAATTTTGAAGTAAGTTATGAGCATGTAAAGTAATAATATTTGAAAATGTTCATAATTCTCTTAAAAATTAAAATATCGTAAAAATAACCAATCGAGAGAACACAGATAATGTTGTTACCTAAAAGTTTGATAATAGGTCGATTCACTGTAATATCGAAACTAAACAGCACACTATTGAAACCGGTGAACGAACATTTTCCATGTCTTACATGTGTGAAACGGAGTCGATATGCATGCGAATACGATACGCCCTCATAATTATATTATGCATTTATACTCCTTAAGAAAATTTATCGGGCGCCACTATTCATACTTCATAGTACACCGTCTCGTACATGCATAATATATTAATATATATTATTATTATTATTATTATTAGTATCGTAAAAATATAAAATAAAATAACGTCATTATTATTATGGGTGTAAACACGGCGGCATCGGTTCGGTTCGAAAAGTCGTTAGGCGGAATGCGTGAGAGCCCGACCGCCGCCGCCGCCGCCGCCGGAGGAGGAGAAACCGCCTATATTCTTTACTCTATGGCCTATGGGAGAAACGGTCTGAATTCCAAGCGAGTGCGTCGCGTCTGGAAATCGTTAAAAAAGAAACGATAGCGATAAAACCTCAATTATTGTGTTCATCGTTTTTTTTCCAGTCCAATCGAGAATTCGAGACGTACACATTTAATATTATCATCATAATACTTTTATTATATTATTATTTACACGTCAATCGCCAATAATAATAATAATAATAATAACCGCGACGGACACAGAGGGCCCGTATTACTACAAAAGCTAAACCGAGGTTAAACCACCGAATTTGGCCGGTAAAATCAGTGGGTTAGGCGTAACCGAGGTTTAAACTATGGTTGTAAAACAGGCCCTTAGACACGACGGTTTAGCAATATTATATTATCGTAATATTTGTAATCGATTTGCGATATTATTGTCGTCGTCGACATATGGCATTTGTAATCATCTCGTTAATATAACCATGATAATTATTTTATAAACGGTTTTCGGCTGACACCCGTCTCGCGCCGCGGTTAAATTGATACGAAGACGATCCATTGTAATACGCGTATATAATCGCATCATTATATTCGTATAATACGTCCTACCTAAGTACACATTTACTTTACACTACATAGCACACATTCGTAGGTCGCTGCTGTAGCGGGATTACAAGTAAATTTACAACGAGGCATTATAGATGGACGATGCGGTGGTGGGGCGGTGGAGGCTACACGTTATACACTTATACACTCATATAGTCATAAACATAATATGTGTATATGACAAAATAATAATAATAATAATATTAGCTAGGTATATTATTCAAAACCAGCAAGGTTTAATAACCCTCCGAGAGAGACGCCATGTTTTTTGTCAGTGTGGCCATTACGGCAGACGACGCATTACCGTGGCGTTGCAGCCGCCGCCTTAACTGGTGTCTCTCTCGCGTTATTATTATATTTGTGTTCGGCGTCATAGCATGTATATATTATTATTATACATGTCTATATGGGAAACGAACGATCGTTCCAAGTTTTTCCTTTTTTTTTTTTGAATATCCTGTATTTTTGAAACGAGCGATTTTATTTCAATCTTGGTTCCTGTCGACGACGAAGAATCCGATTCCAAAAACTTCGAATTCGGAGGGCAATCACGATTCTCGATCCGTCGGGTAATGGTGACGCACAAGTGAGTCTGAAATCCGAATAATACATATATGTTGAGGTGGACAAATACGCAGAAGAAGAAAAAAAAATAAAACGAATTCAAATACCGCCCATGGAGGAGAAAAACGTGTCATTTTCTAAATCCCATATTTTATAATACCTAGGTACGACGATGCGTTTGTTCACTAGCGAAATTTTATATTTTTACTTAATATTCAATTTCCCTGTAATTTAACAAATACACTGGCTGCTCGTAATTATCCGTTACGTTCAGTTTTGCCCATGTTTTGTATGTTTCACAGCTCGAATTGCCAATTTTGCGCCCACTCGCTGTAGTATGCGTTAGTAATTTTCAAAGGAAGTATGGCTAACGATAATTTGGAAGATTTGAAAAACGGCAAACGACCAGCAACGTCTGCAAATGCTGAAATAATGGACATCGACGAACTCATACAAGAAAACGGTAAGCATTGTAATACAGATGTCCGAAAACATTTAAATGGTCAGGTGAATATTTTTGAATGAATTGATGAAAAGCGTCTTGAAAATTTCGAACAAGTTTGACCAGTTTTTTCAATTTCTTACGAACAGTAAAACTCAAATGCATGTGTTGATCTCATAAAATAGCTGATTTCCATAGAAGTGTAACATACATATTGACCTACGCTTCAATTTGTTATTATTTGCACTTTGTTTCCTGTCAAGGTTTTTCAAAAAGGTCAAGATCCAAGACATATTTAAGTCCTGCTTCATGCCTTTATAGTTTATACATTTTTTTGTTTTTAATAGTTATTGTATTTAAAAATGTTTTGATTATTATTTTTTTTATTAGCTGAAAAAATCAGAGTGGGACGTGATTACCAGGCTGTCATTCCAAAGCTATTGGTACTACCAAGTATGTCTTGTCATGAACCTTATCTATACAAATTGACTATTTTATTATTTTATTACTTACAGAAAATAGACGTGAACGTCTGAACAAAAAAGCACTATTAGTTTGGTCTCCAACAGAAAATATTTCAGAAATTAAATGTATTAACTCTTAACTATTTATCTATCTCTTTAATTTAATTTTTTAAACATTTTATTTTCTTTATAGTAAATGAATACATATTATTATCAAAAGAAAAATATGGTTACAATAGTGAACAGGCATTGGGTATGCTATACTGGCATCACCACGACATGGAAAAGGCTCTTAGTGATCTATCAAATTTTGCACCTCTACCAGACGATTGGTCGACTGATGACAAGGTTACGTTTGAATCAGCCTTTAATAGTATTGGAAAGAATTTTTTACGCATTAAACAAATGGTAATTGTAATCTTATTAAAATGTATCAATAAAATTCTCACATATCACTTAATTGTTCTTTTAGATGCCTGATAAACCAATAGCATCATTAGTCAAATATTACTATCTTTGGAAAAATAAGAGAAAGAAGAGCAGTGTGATAGACCGACAAGCTAAAAAATTAGCAAGTGTCCGTGCAAATGAGAATCAAAACGGAAGTAGAGAAGGGTCCAGTTCAGCAGAGTCTGAACCTGATGACAAGGTAAAGAAAAAAGTAATTTTTAATCTACAAAGACCATACCATACCATGCAATTGTAAACATGTATTTGTAGGATGAGACACTATACTAAAAAAAAATACCTTATCATGTTACTATTGAACTGAATACAACATAAAATAAAAATAAGTAAGTGATTCATTGCAATATACATATTTTATTGGTATAGGGTAAACAATTATGATATACAAAATAAAATACCTTCAGTCTGATAGTTAAAAATAAAATATATGCAATTGTAATATTTCATTGTTATTGAAAACATATGTGATGAACGGATATTTAATTGAATAATAGTAAAATAAAAAAAACAATTGTTTGACTGGACATTGCAGAATGTCCTTATCACAAACCTTACTTCAGTCTCGCACAGCTCACAATATGTTTAGTATAACATTGACATGTAGGCACGGTGTATAAAATAACAACTTGCTATGGTAATTTTATTTCTTATAATTTATTACATGAAAATGTTATAATTATGTAAATATATAAAAAGTAAGCATGCTTTAATGAGGTATATGGAAAACACTTATGAATTCTGGAAAATAACAGCAGTAGTATCAGCATAATTTAGTGTTGCAATCCCAAACAGGTTTTACTTCTTCATCAGCAGGCTTACTCAGTAAGTTGACTGGACTTAAATTAAGGCAAATATATGGTGGATGGGTGTCAATCATTGGACATATGCAGTAAACTTGATAGTGTCAAGTTATATAAAATAATAAAAATTAAAAACATTTATAGAAGAATTATCTTGAGGTGACGCCACATTGATGTTGTGTGACCATCCTTAGTCTTTCCGATAAACAAAGTCCAGTTATGTATATCATTCATAGTATGTTTTTTTATAGTAAAATTACTTACATTATCAAATTGAAAGAGCAAGCTGTTGTCATAAACCAATTATTTTTTGATACTTACATTTCTAAAGCAAAATACTAAATAGTATTCATTAAGTTAATTGATTTAATTGATCAAGTATACAAACCATTAATTATCATACTTGCCTTAAATTTAAATTATTGTTAAAAACATTGTATAACACTTGTATTATAATATCCTCTTTCAATTTTATAATAAGTTATTTTAATCTAATTGAATCCCATAGGCTTAATAATATAAGGGATTTTCTTTATTTTATGTCCAGAGTAAATGACAGTTTAGCATCTCTGTTATTAAATATAAATTATTGAAATAAAATAATATATTTTTCTGATCATAAGTACTTTTATTTTTTTAGAAGGACCCCGGGGAAGGAAGTTCAAAACAGTCTTGTTCAATTTGTGGAGTTTTTGTTACTACGCTACATCCTACCCAAAAAGGATCAATGTGTGGCACATGCCATACACATTTCCGGTATGAATTCAAACAAAATACATATAAATTAGTATTAATAAATATTACTTATAAATTATGAATATTGTAAATAATATTATAATCAATTTGTTTCACACAATCAGGAGGACTAATGGTGGTATTAGACCAACACTAGGTCCACCACGTCCAAACAATCGCCATTTGAATGTTGCTCGTAATAAGCGTTTACCACCACGAGGCATGTATGTTAATCATGATGATCTTCAATCTATTGCATCTGGATCCAATGGTCAAGGAGAGACTGTTTTATCAGCAATGGGCGATGAGGTTGTATCATTAAAATGCAAAGTATGTGCTGCATTACTCAATTTTTATATATTTTTTTTTTTCGAATTGTGAATTTTAATGACTCAGATACAGTCCAACAAACAAGAAATTGGACATGTGCATAAGAAGCTTAAACTTGATGTTACTGAATTTAGAAACGTTGAACCTACTACGAGTCGCATTATTTCTCGTTGGAGTAATGATGAAGTTATGCTTGCTATTCAAGGTAAAAATAAAGAAACTTTACAATTTCACCAAACTTAGTATTAAGAATTCTTATCAACTCTTAAAGATAGACCTAAATGTTATTGTGATAATCATATTTCAACGGGGCAGGTTTATCTACTATTTCTTTCCTTTATACCCTACTCCAGATACTAATTAGGCAATCTCGAATGTCTAGACAAACTCCTATATAAAAATCTATCTTAAGAACCTACAGGTCAATCTCAGTACTCAAGAGCAAATTGTACATTCACAATAATGACTATAATCATTATAATTTCTAAAATTAGAGTGAAATTAACTCTTATTATAAAATTTAAAGGTATGTTTATTATCTAGGGCATTCCATAAGCTTTTTATTATATTTCAATTCTAAAGCGAGTTATAAGTATTTATAAATGTAAACTCTTTGTACATATTAAAATACACTTAACTCGCTTTAAAATAAAAATATAATAACGCCTATATAAGGATGCCCTATATAATAATCTTAAATTTAAATTTTATAAGAGTTCATTTCACTCTAATTTTAGAAATTATTATGATTACAATTATTGTTAACATAAAATTGTCTAAATTGCACATGGGTCAGAGAGAGAAGACAAATATTGCGCTGACATCCTATCAACAATTTTATTTGAGGTCTTTAAATACAAGTCTCAGGTTAGGTTCACAACATTCTCCTAGAAATACTTTGTAAATTTGATTTTGCCGAACCACTTTTCGACTAACAATTAGGTTCTACAATGCCATACACTGTTCATTAATGTTATCAAACAAAATTTATCATATTTCAACCTCCTCGCCATACCAGCTCAAATAATATTGTTTAACTCAATCATGCTGGGACTTGTAATAAATAATGTCTAAAATGCCACTTTATTTCATTCTTTTCATGATGCTTATTATTCACTCACAATCAATGGTTCTAATACAATATCATCCGTTCTCAATAAAAAAAAGATTTGTATTTTTCTTACTTATTATATAACCTAAATTATTACAATTTACATATTTTGTTTATTAGTTGTAATGCGTTTTAGATTTTAGAGTTTATTTTCACTCCAAGTTCTGACTGTTCTCTAGCTTGTACTTTACATAATTATAGTTCCGTTTTTTGTATAACTTCCACCAACTCATCAATTTTAGAGCGAGTATATTTCCTTTCTTTTATTTTTCCTTCATTAGTTAGGTTTGATAAATTTAGCCAATATAGTATTTTGAATGATTGAATGATTCTAATTTGAAAGTTTTTTAAAAACTTTACAATGAACAGCTCCTATTTTTTAGTAAACCCCAACACAAAGTGTAGTCCGAAATTGGAAGTGTGCACTACAGATTTGAGAAGTGTGTACTAATAAATAAGATTACAAATAATAAATAGATAATAATTTGCATTAGGTATTAATATAGTATACTATACTATTCTGTATATTACACTATTGTAATTTATGTTGTTTATGTTTTTGAATTTTTAAAAATGAAAATCTTTTATGATAGGTATCAAAAATAAATTGTTTTCAGTAACATTTCACCAAATTGATCTTTACTTCTCTACTTTGAATTGTGAATAGTGAACACCAGGTAGTCGGTATAATCGGTAGATACCTACAACTATCGTGAAGGAGACTTTTATATATTTTTCAAAATGTTATCGATTTGTAAATATATAATTTACATTACCAAGGTATATGATAGGTATACAAAATAGTAAAATATTATTAACTAATTACAACGATTAAATAAGTATTAACTAAAAATAATGAAATTACTGACGGATAAAATATATATATTAATTATTAGTTAGGTTTTTTTAATTGTATTTTCACAAATTTAACTATGTCAACTACTTTTCAAAAATTTAAAAGACGTAATGAAAAAACTTTTTTAATGTATAATTATTTTAATTGGAACAATTATTTTTTATAATTATATTGATTGGTTTTTTCATTTTTAGGAATGCGCAAATATGGAAAAGATTTCAAAGCCATTGCTGAAACAATGGGAACAAAGACTCAAACCCATTTAAAATCATTTTATTCTCATTATCGTAAGCGTTATAAACTTGATACAATACTAAAAAAGTATGACGCTGAGCAAAATACAGTGATAATTGAGCTTAGTGATGACGAAGATGAACCGGTTAGTTTTAATATTAATATTTTTTTAGTTTTTAGGAATATATTATGATGATTTGCATTTCACTCTTTTTGCTCTCCTTGACAAGTCAGTATTGTAATACTATTATAATTATTATAATCATAAAATAATTATATAAATTGCAATATTGAACAACATTTTTAATCAAAATTGGTGTTAATATTTTTTTTACTGTTTATTTTAACTACTACTGAGAACCTGAGTATTATTATTTATAGTATAAACTTTCATAGTTTGACTTTCATTAAAACTGGGATAAAACCAATAGCTTTCTTCTGTTCAAAAATAAATATTCCTTACTTTTTCTAATTGATATAAATAATAAATAATAATAGCTCGAGATGATTTTCATGTTGTGTGGCTGCTCAAACTTAAGTTTTGAGAATTAACCTTGATCTATATCTATATTCAGTCTCATAAAGGTAACCATATGGCTGGCTTCTACATACAGCTGTGGCAATGGGTGTGGCTAACACATGTGAATGCCTCTCTCTTGGGAGCATTACTTTATTATTCCAACAACCACCTAGCTTGCATTTTGCTAAGATGAAGGCGGAAAAAACCATTTTTACGGCTTAAGCCGGTAATCTAAAACAAAGACTGACCACGTAATTCAACAAAAACCAATTTAAATGAGGATTGTGGTTTAACCTAACTGGATAAAAATCATTCAACAACCTAAGGTTACTCTTACCTGAGACAAAATATAATATAGTAGTTGATTAATGGCATTTTTATATAAATTAAGAATTATTCCCCATCAACATTTCAAAATATTATTTTTATTATTATAATTATTTTATTTTTTCCTACTTTTTTTCAGGTCATCAGAAAAGATGAGCCTTCGTCTACAATAACACGACAGAGTACACCATCAGCTTTGGCTTCTGGAACTCGGCTTATTAATAACCTTACATTGAACCCTAAAGCGCATCAAACGGCTGCTGCTGCAAAGTGATACTCATTTGATCATGATGTACTAGCTTCTATTATTTCTCACTGCCTTTTATTTCCCATATTATTTTACCCTACTTATCAAATAAATAATATCAAGTATATTACAACCATTATATTATTTTCTTTTAAATTTTAAATTAACGGATTTATTTTATAACCAAATTTTACCCTGTAATTGGAATTTTTGTAAGTGTTTAAAAAAATATTGATAGTCTACAAAAAATATTTTGTTAGATTTTATTTTTTCATAAACTTTTTTAAACTAATAAATTACGATATTGTGTTAAATTTGTATGTTAAAAATTAGTATTTTTAATATCTAAGAATAAGTAAAATTGTACAGTTTAATTGTAAATACGAAATATTGAAACAATTAAAGTAATTAATATTGTTGATGTATAATTTTAGTTTTTCAGAGTAGGTAAATACACACTAAAAATAATAATCTAAAATAAAAAGAAAGATAATTGTTATAAGAAATGAACAAATATAATTAATCTAATGTTAATGGTATGAATTGATAACTATAGTATTAAAATATATTCTTGTATTCTTACAAAACCTCAAAAAATTAATTATAATTATTAATTGCACATTGCTTAAAACTGGTCGTTAGAATTTCCATTGGATAAGGAATACTAATAGATAGCATACTATTCATAAAGTTATTTTCATTTTGAAAGCCATTTTAGTTGGCAGTGTTATAATAACATACTATATAATAATGTAGCATTGGGGAAAATAGCCCAACATTTTTTGGGTTGGACTCAAGTAGTCAAGTCACCCATAATATTGATAAAAAAAAAAATTATGTGTTTCCCCCACGGCTCTAAACCATAGTAGTTATCAACATAAAAATACAAATTATTTGTATTCTGGATTACATAATTTTCATGCAATATCTTTTAGATTCTGAGTGGAACGATGAATGTATTGATTTTACAATGATGTGTGATTTTTTATGTCAGTGTACACGATTGGTAGTCAAAATAATGCTCCGATTTTCAACTTCAGTATCTTGTTCGATGGGAAAATTAGAAGTTAGAAATCTAGTTGGTACTTTTAAGGGGTCAAAATTTAAAATTCCTAATATTTTTCAAAGGCGCCAAGAAAAATTAAGGAAAAACGGGAATTTTTACCCAAAATCGACTTTGGTTTTTGGTGTAACTAAATCATATGGCCGCAGATACATGCAATTTTTACTGGTTGTTTATATTTGCATTTTCTATACAAGATAAAATATATTTAAAAATCCTTATTCACAGTTTTTTTTATAAGCATATAAAGTTCAAATCTTGACAAAATATGGAAAAATTGCGAAAATTATCAAATTATTTAGAGTTAAGAATTCAGTAAAAAATTTTAGTTTTTTTTTCCATAAATATCAATAAAATTTTATTTGTTAGGTAAAAAAGCGTTTAATGCGAGGCTCCTGATATAATTGTTACAATAGCAATTTTTTTTTATAAGCATTTATAAAATTCAAATTTAAAATTTAATAATTATTTTGTAGTTAAAAATTTATAAAATGTTCAACTTGTATAGCTAAGAATTGAAAATGTAAAACAAGTTTCCATGTAATAGATAAATAAATTTATTCACAATAATATCATCAAATATACTTGATAATATCATAGGCTGACTGACCGTTTTCGCTCAGAATCGTTTTTCTTATATCATTGAATTCAAATTTAACACCATCCATTACAGTGACCCACTTGTAACCTACTGTACAGCAGAGCGACACCCACTTACTTACCCACCTTTTTTATTATTAAATAGATGTAATATTTTTATATCTAAAGCAAATGGAGTAGATGACTGTCTAATCATATCTGTGGTAAAACATAACATGGATGGTTCATATTACATTCTCAAAAGGCGGGTTTCTACTATACACGTACGCTTGTATGTGCATAAAAATACTTTGCTGTGATTAGTTGGTTAGGTTACCACTCAAAGTTACCAGACGATTAACCACGAAACCTTGTTGTTGAACATAGTGGAAACCCGCCTTTACCACATTTTCTAAAGAAAAAACCACTATTCTTAGTCTTATTTTTTTGAAATACTGTACCTCAAAAATAAAATTTTAAATAATTTTTTTTTTTAGTACTTGATTTAGTGGACTTGGCATATTGGAGGGTCTAAATTGTCCCATGCCGTGCCAATTATTATGTCATGTTTTAGTATTAACCCGCCGTACGGCGCATGGGGTAAATAATTACCCCAGACATTCTAAAAATGTTTATAAAATATGTAATATGGTATACGTATTTTTGATCACCTCAATAGCCTCAAATATTACAATTATACGAAATATTGTCAAAAAAAAAAAAAAAAAATGTTTTTATAATCACTGTATAATGTAAACTCTCTTTGTATATCTATATATTTCCGAGCGGTACATTTTTACCCCATGCGCGTAAATGAGACATCTAAATCCGTGCGTCGTACGACTGGTTAAGTACCTAAAAATCCTGAAATTCACTAAGTGGTTTTTCAAAAATTCTACTAAATAATTTAAAGTTGAATACTACACTTTTTAGAGACATCTGACTGTTAAATTTTTTAAAACTTAAACATGAAAATGTCCTTATGAACTATGTAAATCTTATTCCAATGAGGCGTTACTCATTTCTAATATTGTGTAATACCTAATCAATAATAAAAAATAAAAAAATATCAAATACTTGTTGATCTTTAACCCTATGTTGGGCAATTGGGACAAATCTTTAGAGTGAGGTAATTTAAATATTGAATTTTTGATTAAATACTTTTTAACAAACTATTGTTGATTTGTAAAAAAAAGGTCACATCTTCGTAAAATCAATACCTTCATCGCTCCGCTCAGAATCTAAAATTCAAAATATATTAAATGATTATGACAAAAAAAAATATTATTATTATTATTATTATTTTATCACTGATATTCGAGAACACTGCAAACCTGCAGTAAAAAAACTAATAATAAAACGGAACTTTTCTACTTTACCAAACACCCATTTTTTTGCAATTTTTTTTTTTGAAACTTATGTAGTTAAGTGTGTACGCTGAAAACGATGGTGAAGTCAGAATTTGGCGCACGGACTTAGTTTTGAAGTTATGGCCTAATAAAGTTCACTATTTCGCGATTTTTACGCATTCACCTCGAGTGAACTTATAGGTTTTCAAAAATATTGTTTTTAAAGTACGCTTATTGCCAGCGTGGCCACTCGCTTAGACATTAAAATCGAAAATATCCCCCTATTTGCTGAGTAAACCACCTCAGGCGAACTTAAGATTTCAAAAATTTTGTTTTTAAAGTAAGTTTATTGCCAGCGTGGTTATGCCGTAGTATGAGCAGTGATTATACGTTTTGCGGCACTCTTCGCTGTGCTCCTCGGCACCGTCCTTCGCTCCGCTAATCTAAAATATCCCTCGACTTGCCATGCAACACCACCTCAAATAGGTCACAGGGTACGTTCTGCGTCCCTAATCAAAAAAAAAATATCAATATTCGAAATAGTCGTAGTAAACAAGTGTGATGCGCGAACGCGAAATAGTGAACATCATTAGGCCATAACTTCAAAACTAAGTCCGTGCGCCAAATTCTGACTTTACCATCGTTTTCAGCGTACTTAACTACATAAGTTTCAAAAAAAAGGGTGCTCGGTAAAGTAGAAATATACCAATAATTATAAATGTCTAATTGTCTATATATTCACATTCACATTCTCATTCCTATTCAAAATATTTTATTTTAACCTAACCTAAGAAAAAGGTGGACAAGTGGGTACCGCTTTACTGTACAGTAGTTGTCGACTGTCGAGAATGTCGTTGTAATGGAAGTGTAATATTTGATTCAATGATAATTCATTGAATATTTGTATACGAAAAACGATTCTGAGAGGATTCTGGCGTAACTCCCCCGCGAACCTTTTCTTTTAGAAGCGGTACAGAATCTTGTTGGAAACCTTCTGTTTGAATTTCTTTCATTATACGCTTTCCAACGCGTCAACCGCTATCGAAAACTAAACTTTCGGTGCAGGTGTGACAAATTTTTAATTGTTTTTTTCCAGGGACCCCTTGTACGCACAATGCACATGCATTAGGGTGGTGCTTAATATTCAACTTTTAAAATATTATTGGGGCACCTTGTCAATTTGTTCTACATGATATTAATGCGCTGTAGGAAAAGTTTCAGGTGTAATGATTAAGTTTTAAAGGTCGCTACCAGCAGATAAAATAATGCTACAATTACGCTAAAAATAGGTATAATCGGTAATTTCTATAGACCCATAAAGATTAAATTAAATTAATTAACTAACAAAATTAAGTGATCGAAAAGCTGCAGTAGTACTAACAAATACTATTAAGCGACTTGGCAATGACCTTTTAGAATACAATGTTAACACTTCATCTATTCGTCGTCAACGTATACAGTATAGACAAGAGATAGCTGAATCTGTGAAGAATGTCTTTATATCAGAAGTTCCACTTACTATTCGCTGGGATGGAAAAATTGTTGAGGATATAATTGGACGTGAAACCGTAGACCGTTTTCCAATTTTAGTACCTGGTAAAAGTGTTGACCAACTTCTTGCTATTCCAAAACTAATATCCGGAACGGGGCAATTAATATCTTTGGCAGTATATGAAACTACATCATCCTGGGGACTTAAGTGAGTAAATTAAATGTATGTATGTCATGCACATTTTAATAACTCGAATATTACGGCAATATTTACTCATTGTTTTGACAAAATTAGTTACCCTTACCTATAAAAAAAGTTAGGTAAGGTTCTCTAGTTTTGAGTTCAGTAGAAAAATGTCTATGAATCATTCGGAAAACTTTTCAATTCTAGTTTAATTAGTAATTACAATTATTTGAAAAAATATTAAAATGATACATTTTCAAGATTTCAATTACCTACAGTTCAAAAATTAAATAAGATTAATTTTTTTCTAAGTGTGAAGTGTCCCGTACAATCTATAATTTCTGCTGAATTCAAATATTTTTTTCAGACTTTAAATCGGACAACCTAAACTATCTTTTTGTGTGTGTACACTGTACAATGTACATGATAAATAGTCTAAAAAATGGGTCGATTTTCCACCTCAGTATCTTTTCTGTTGGGAGTGTATAGTTGGTGTATTCAGAAGTCAACGATTAAAATTCCCAGTAGTTTTCAAAAGCGCCGGGAAATACAAAAAAAAATTTAGGAAAAACGGGAATTTTTACGGAAAATTGGTTTTCATCAAAATTGATTTTGGGTTTTGGTGCATTCTATTTGCAGCAACTTTTGGTTCAGATAAGATTGAAATTACATATTATATAACCAAGAATAAAGATTTTAGTTATTTTCTTGTAATTTAAAAATATTATTTGTTATTGTGGGTACTTGAAACAGTTGAAACTTCTAAGGTATATTATTTCAATTTACCAGTTACCGTATAAATAATAACATTATTATTATTAATTAGTACCTAAATAGTAAATATAATATAAAATAGCCTAGGCTGACAAACTGTCTCTGCTCAGAATCATTTTTCGATTATTATATCATTGAATTCAAATGTAACACCATCCATTACAGTGACCCACTTGTAACCTATTATACAGGGTGATTCATAAAGCGTAAAACACTCATTATCTCAAAAAGTATTAATATTTTTGAAAATATTTTAAAAAACTATGTTTTTATTAAAAAATTATATTTTTAAATATTTTTTATCTATATAATTTTTTAAGTTTTTTATTTTTTTGAATGACAGCATAGAGTTTTAAATTCATATTCCAAAGCAGAATATTTTTCTAAGTATTTTGATTCATACAAATCTAATTTAGGGCGAGTAGTCTATGAGGTATAAGCATTTAAAGTTTAGATGGGCGGAGTGGAGTGGTATGGGGTTACCCCGCAAATGTGTGTCCACTACTCCGCTTGTCTAAACCTTAAATACTTATAACTCATAGACTACTCGTCCTAAATTCGATATTTATGTATTAAAATACTTAAAAAAAATATTCTGCTTTGGAAAACGAAATTAAAACTCTATGCTGTCATTCAAAAAAGTAAAAAACTTAAAAAATTATAAGGATAAAAAATGTTTAAAAATATAATTTATTAATAAAAATGTTGTTTTTTAACAACTTAAAACTATGTAAAAAAATATTTTCAAAAACATTAATACTTTTTGAGATAATGAGTGTTTTACGCTTAATAAATCACCTTGTATAACAAAGCGTCACCCACTTACCCTCTTTTTTAAATTGTTGTTTTATTTTTTGTTTGTTCTATTTTTGCTTGGTCTTTTTACCGATTACCGCGTACGATAGTCGAGAGTGGCATTCGTCGATAGTTGAACACACCGCCCCCGATTAAAATTCACACCCTTGGTACAAGACCGCTACAACTCAAAAAACAGTTTTGAGAAAATTAAATTGGTTACTTTTAGAGCTTTAGTTTTAATACTTTGCAATTATCCATATTATCTGAAGCTTATTATTTTTTATATTAATCTAATTATTTAAATCTCAATCAGACAAAGGAAAATGAGGTTATGGCAGTTTAGCAATAGGAATTTCGTGTTGTGGCGGTGTTGTACCAAGGGTGTGAAATATATATATATATTTATATTATTGTGTATCTTAAATCGTGATTGAACCTATAGGCGAAATTTCGCAACTAAAGTTTACATTTGAGGGGGAGGGGCTAAAAGTCCCAAACACGAAATTCTGAGGGATTCATTATTTTTCATCTAGCTAGGAAGGCTATGGAAAGTTTTGGGGGAGGGCTTAACACCCCCATAGTTGTGCACTTGTGCCTATAATAATTATTGAACCAAATTCACGTCAAACACTAATAATATAAAACATTAATTTACGAGTAACGAGTTTACGATTATAACCACGGTTATCTCTGAGTAGATAACCCGATAACCGTGATTACAACTATTATATGGTTCTCGGGCGGGGAGAGTGATGATTGGATTTGAAATTGCCAATCTGTTGCCCCTTAAATAAAACACAACGATATAAAAATATTTATTTACGGCCACAGGCCAGCTAGGTTCCCATTTAGTTTTTCGGATCATGTTCTCTAGATAATGTTAAATTATACTAAAAAACAATTTGTAACTGTTTTGTAAACTACATGTGTAGTTATTGTTATAACGCATTAACATCATAACGGTACAAACAATTTGAAAAAAAATTAGTAGGTACTTAGTTTAGTAGCGTTTACACATCAAATTTTATAACAGCCTGAAGTACTGAAATATGGATCCCTAAAGAATCACATCATTTTAGCGCCCCTCCCAAAAAAAAAAAATTTTTTACCCTTATAATCGCCTGTATTGACATGTCTTTACGTCAATTCTCATTTATTTTGATAATAATTAAAATAATATCTGTCATGATCTCTAGTCTAGTATTCTACCGACTACCCTTGAAATATCCCGAAATCGGGAATAAAATTTGTGATCTCGATTTCCGATCGAGCTTAAAACATTAAATTTTAGAAGTAGCAGCAGTCGTAGACTGAGTCACCAGCACGAATTAAGATATCTTAATTCGTGGTCAGCAGAGGTGACCACCACTGGCCAGAAGATAAATGGCAAACGGTCGCCTGGCTGATGCCTTGTGGATCCTCTATCGTACATTTAATAGTCTATTAGATCCCCAAATCCTAATGTATATTGGCTCCCCAGTCCCCAGTCCCCGTCTCACATATATTATCACATATCATTTACGGTATTCGGAAATAAAAGCCCCGGAAAAGAAAGCCCCGATATCAACATACGATAAAAAAAGCCCCACCTATAAGCTTTTTTTCCCTAGATTCATAATTTACAAACCCTGGAGTCAACTTTATTCCTCATGTCCACAGTTCTTGATCCCAGTGTCAGCAAGAGCCAATATGTCTAGATCTGAGTATCTGAATAATATAATAATATAATTTCTTTATTTTATTTTTTATAGCTGATACGTCGGTGGCCGGAGTGCCAGACTGACAGAGTAATAGAGTATAGAAATTGGAAGGGATCGAATAAGAATATGGAAAATGGAAGGGGATAACCAGAATTATCGCGTACTCGCGTCAGCAGGGCGCAGCAGCTGTTTAGTTTTAACCGTTATCAGATGAG
This sequence comes from Metopolophium dirhodum, assembly GCF_019925205.1. NCBI lineage: Eukaryota > Metazoa > Arthropoda > Insecta > Hemiptera > Aphididae > Metopolophium > Metopolophium dirhodum. The sequence goes on along the minus strand of NC_083561.1, from coordinate 28,974,892 downwards.
AGTAAGAGACCAAACAATTGATAACACAGAATTTCTAAACCTAAGGTCGTATCTATCCGCTATCGTCGGTTTTTTCGTTTTACTTTTAAGTTTGTGTAAGGTCTAGACGTTTAGTTACTTTACTGCTAAGTGCTGAGGTAGGCTGTAAATTGAATTCACTGTTTGTATCTTTGAATTCATATACCCAAGACAAAGTACTATAATACTAAATGAAGATGATCGGTGAGTGAATAATAATATTATTATATCTATGTGTATATGGTGTGATATGGTGCAATTTAATTTAGTTGTCTAGAGGTATTGACTTCTAACCCCTAGTTAAAACTATATAATATATATGTATTTCGTTTCTTTATTTTTTCAACATCTTTTACTTAGTAAAATATTAAAAAATGTGTCGTAAGTCAAACCTTTTTTTGTTTTTTTAAATAATTGTTATTCTATTGAGCATTGTTCTCACACAACTGCACACAAATTAACTCTGATAATAATATTTAAAACTAATATTATGGATTCTATTATATTGATTAATAATTAAGGCCGTCCAAGTCAAATCCTGTCGGCCTCCAAGAGCATCAATTGTCTATTGAAGAACCCTGCGGTCACCCAAATCTGCCTCAGAAATGAATCTACCAAAATCCAACCGGTATCTCAAGACACAAATATAGAAGGTTTGTATCAATTTTATTACTATTATTATTATTATTGTATCATTTTTGCATAGTATACATTTGAATTAAATTTTCGATTTTTATCAGAAAAACCATATCGTCCGTACTCGCCATTTCAAAAGACAAACAATATGGCTGAATATGCTGTTGCTCGTTTAGACGATGTCTTGAATTGGGGCCGTAAGGTATTTAAATAATAAATAATTTTTTTTGTCATACATTGATCTTAATATTTATTGAATTATTTTCAGCACTCCCTCTGGCCTTTGACTTTTGGATTGGCATGTTGTGCTGTTGAAATGATGCATATAGCTGCTCCTCGATACGATATGGATCGATATGGTGTTGTATTTCGTGCATCGCCTCGTCAGGCTGATCTTATTATAGTTGCGGGAACACTGACAAACAAAATGGCACCAGCCTTAAGAAGAGTTTATGATCAAGTAAGTGAAGCTTTTTTTCCTTATTTACTTATTATTTATTAAATGTTCATAGATGCCCGATCCAAAATGGGTTATTTCAATGGGAAGCTGTGCAAATGGTGGTGGTTACTATCATTATTCATATTCGGTAGTAAGAGGATGTGATAGGGTTATTCCAGTCGACATTTATGTACCAGGTAAAGTAAACAAGTATTGTTGTTGTGTCAAAAAATTTAATGTAATTTAATGAACAACTTAGCGTGTACCTTAGCTTATGATTACATTAAGTTCATATTTTTTTAAATATTGACAGCAATATTTATTAAATGTACATGGACAGTAAATATCATAAATTAAGTTTTGTTAAATTTTACATTTTTCTATTGGTTTTAATCTCTATTCCTAAGTATGTGTATGTTAAAAATATTTAAATGTCCTTTAGGTTGTCCACCAACTGCAGAAGCATTGATGTATGGTATCTTACAACTGCAGAAAAAAATTAAAAGAATGTCACTTGCCCAGAGTTGGTATAGAAAGTAATTTGTTGTTTTTGATCATCTATAACATTAATGGTTTCGTATATTACATATTTCACCATTTGTAAAATAACATTACTTGTGAAACACCTAATTATGTTATAAAATATAGATAATAGTTTAGTATTGCTAAAATTATCGTGGATTTGAATATTGTCTTTGTATTGTTATGATTCCCTTTAATTGTTGTAAAAACATAAACGGTATGATTTTAATAAAATTATATTTTATCCGAATCTATTGACTGCTACTACTTAGTAAGTTATGGTATAAAATAACAATATTTATTATTATTGATACCAAATTTAAAATTAGTAACTTATAGATTCTGAGCAGAGCGATATTTTTTTCTGTGTCTTTTTAATAAGTCTCCAATTAAAATTTTTAATTTAATCAATATATCACAACCAGTAGGTATTCATATTATATTAGTATTAATAATATTATTATAATGATGATATCATGAAATGAAAAATTAATAAATAAAAATTAAGTTTTAATCAATGAAATTTATATAAAAGGAGGTATATCCTATACCATTCCTATATAATATATATTATTAATATTTAATAGCGTACTATTAGATATTATAGTTCTATTAGTTTTGAAATATTACTATAATTTTAACTGATATTTAAAATTAATTTTATTTATAAATATAATACGGTTTAAGACATTGAGAGTGTACAACATAATTCAGTCTTAGAATGATGGCAATGGTGTTGAAAATAAATTTTTTTTTTTTATTGCAAGTTGGTAGGTACACACAATGACATAATATAAATTATTTGTTTGACTATATAAACATATAATATAATATTATGTAGTATTGTAGTCCAATAAGTTGGGTCATATTACGTTATATTTATATTTTTATAAGTAATTAGCTAAATAACCAGGCGTTGCTCGGAAACAATTTTGATTAATAAACTCCTTTTGGGTATAATTTGCTGTACATATGGAAGCAAAATCATATTATATTTTAATTTTTAGTCATCCCGCGTGGCGTTGACCGTGAGACTCTTATGGTTATATGAACAGTATATTATCAGGTAAGGCATAGGCATGGTTGAAATATACTATAATAATAATATATTTCAACCTTGGGCGTAGGCAATCTACCTGTGGTAGATTGCGGACACAGCGAGGTGGGTGATAAAATAAAACCTATATTACTATATTAGTAAATCTTTGTAATTTAAAAAAAATGTTTATACAGTGTACCTAAAATAATATTGAAATCATAGTTGATCATCCCGAATTTTTAGGAGTATTTAGGAGTATTTAATTTATTAATATATAGGTATTTTGGGGGTTATTTTATTTTAATTTATTTCATTTTACTTTTATGGACAAATCGGCGTAAGTGTATCTAGCTTTATAAATATAATTCGCATATTATATAATATGCAACCAGAGGCTACCATTAATAAGCAAAAAAAAAGTAAAAATTTCCACCGTGAATCTTAAGATCCCTGTTTGACCACCTCTTTAAAATATGAATATCAGAAAATCCTTTCTTATTGCTCATCTAGTCCATCTAGATCATTAAGGGTCAGTTTCACCATTTACTTTAAACTTCGATTAAAGTTAACCGGGGTTTAATCGGCCGAATTTACCCAGTTAAATATCTGTTATCAGTCGATTAAGTATCGAAGTTTAAAGTAGTTGGTGAGAGCGGCCCTAAAGGAACCACTATTCCATATTATATCAAGTACGTACGTTTTGTATTTTAAAACCAATATTGTATATTAAATTAGATATTGCTTGATAGACAGCGCCACTGTTGTATTTTTACAACCCCTTATTTCCCCCTTTAGGGGTTGAATTTCCAAAAATCCTTTCTTAGCGGACACCTACATCATAATAGCTACCCGTATGCCAAATTTCAGCCCGACCCGTCCAATGGCTTGAGCTGTGCGTTGACAGATCAGTCAGTCAGCTTACTGTTTTATATATTATACAGATAATATATGTTTGATTCTTGGCAATATCATTTTTTATTGAAAAATTCTCATCTTGGCACCCATATGCTGTGTGAAAATGTATGTTGAATGGTAAGTATGTCGATTTTAAATCCTGAAATTCAAGGTCATATAATTAAAGTTGGTAGGTAGGTACCTAGTACCTACGTATAACGTATCCTTACTTATTCTGTAAATTAATATTTCCGTGAAACCAGTTTTATGATGTTTTTCAGTCTTTGCATTATATGGGTATTAGGTAGGTTCTTAAAACGAATGTATGCAACTTAATAGTTGTGTACATTTATTTACCTGTTGGCTGTTTTTATTTTTTTTTTCTATTAAAATTTTTTTTTTAAGTATTTAAAGTTCAAATTTTGACAAAATAGGTAAAAATCACGAAAATGTGAAAACTATTTTGAGATAAAAATTCATAAAAATTTTCTTTTTAAATCTGACATTTTAAAATTGAATGCAAGATTCCTCATAAGCCTACCTTTATCAAAAAAAAATATCTACCGGAAAGTCAAATTACATTTTTATGAGAGTTTGAAGTTCAATTTTTACATCATTGGATATTCTGTTGATTTGTCATGTAACTATTATCTTATTTTGACGTAATTCAAAAAATAATAACTTTCTGTAGATACTTGAAATTTACACCTTATGTTTATCTTATCAATTCCCATAAATAAAAAATTTCCAAAATATTTTGACTCGATTTGAGCTGTTTACGGACATTTAAAATTTTTTTAGTTTTTTTCTTTAACTGTCAATAAAATTTAATTTATTGGGTCAAAAAGCGTTAAAATTTAGTACAAGGCTCCTGCAATAGGTACTTTTTAATAGCTGTTAAAAAAATTAAAAAATACATTTAAAGTTTGAATTTGGGCAAAATTTAAAAAACTATTTTGTAGTTAAAAATGTTTAATTTTTATAGCTAAGGATTGAAAATGTTAAACGAAGTTCCACGTAAATAGGTAAATAAATTCCTTTATTCACAATAATATCATCAAATATACTTGGTAATATTATAGTCTGACTGACCGTCTTCGCTCAGAATCGTTTTTCTTATACAATATACAATATTATATCATTGAATTCAAATTTAACACCATCCATTACCAACTACAGTGATCCAGTAGCGTATATAGAATTTTTTCAAGGGGGGATATACAATTTTTAATACTCATTCAGTATACACTATTCATATTATGTTGTATTCATATTACTATATACATGTTATAACTTATATTGTGTACAACATATGGTCTCCGGGGTGGGGATATGACCCCCATATTCCCCCATAGACACCACTGCTGACTGCTGTGATCCACTGTACAGCAGAGGCTGCAGAGCGACACTCACGTTTCGTCCACTCAGTACCACTGTTAAGATCTTCTGGATCCGCGCCTGATTTAGGATAATATGTATAATATTATTTGCCTATGGTAAATGGTATATCGTGGTATTTATATGTAACCCTAGGTAAATCCACCTTGATGTAACCGCAGAATATATGAAATTTCATATATTCTGTGATGTAACCGTTCGTCGTTATCACTGGACCGTTGTATTATCAACAATCAGCATTAAGAGAACGCAGACAGTTCATGTTGGGCAACGTTGGAATATACTTGTTGACTAATGTGGTCTCAGACTAAATAATATGCATTACTCACAAAATCGCAGTTCACAGTAATAATATAATATTATATTATAATTAATACGCGAACCTATCACATTCACAGTAATAATAATATCCCCAAGATGTCGATCACGTATTTTATAATACGTTGACACGTCGTGCGCGCTATCATTTTGAACCCCCCAGAGAATAATTATTTATCATTGTTATTGTTACAAGGAAAAAATTGATAAAAACAATATTTTAATAGTTTGCGCACAGCTGCAGCTGATGAGTGACGACTACCAGCGCGACTACGAATTTTCAAGTTGAACCTGTTCGTCGTTCGATCGTCGTAGTCGATTCGTGTTCCTTTTTATCGCCTATCGGTCCGATTGATCGCAGACCGCAGTAAAATCATTCCAATTTTCCGAGCTGGACGCGCCGCCGCCCGGCCGATTCACTCGTTTTCCGCAATCCTCGTCTGGAGCACACCCATAGGTGCACCTATACCATAATAACATCGCCGTTGGGTTCGGCCCACACGTCCGTCGATATAGGGTGAGTACGAATGTTTTTAACTACTAACCGCAATAAAAGTGCCCGTTGGGCCAGCGTGAGTTCGTGACCCCTTCATGTCTTGTCGGGTTACCCGGTAGTACCAGTTTGCGTGTTAAGGTCTTTGAACATATTTTGCTTGTCCGTGGCGACAGGTGCGATGTTAAACATTTTTTTCCTCGTTCCTGTTATGTTACAATTTTGTTTAGTCGCTTCGGGTGGCATACAATATTGGAACGTAGGCTGATCCTGAATTATACTCAGTTATCTTTGCTTAGAATTTATTGGTTTTTACTCTCCAACAGGTGACGATGCAGTGTAGCATTCGTCGACATTTCCTGCCGACGTTTTGTCCATTGCCGAGTTAAACGGACGACTTCATCATGCCCACCAACGGTCACGATCATGAAGAACTGGTGGTTTTGCCACCAAACGCCTTGGATATGAGGACAACAGGGGGGAACAACAACAACAACAATAACAATAATAACAACAACAACCAGGCGTTCAATGTACGGGACCGCCTGTTCTACGCTCTGTTCTATAAGGCCACCTTGGGGTATGCAAGAATATTCCCAAGATCTCTGAGGAGGCTTATAGAATTTGTATTTTTATTAAAGGTAAACTTTTGCTCTATACCAATGGACGATGTTTACAATTTGTGTTTTTTGATTTTAGGCCGTCTTATCGTTTTTTGTGCTTGTGTATGTACACATGAATTTTTCTCGAATGCCAGCTAATTGTTTAGACCATGTTAAAGACGTATGGCCTAGAGACGGTATACTCCGAGTGGAGATTATTCGGGGTTTTCAACGTATCCATGCAGAACAAACAGGCACAATAAACGAATTATTCACAGTAGAAAAATCATATGAACGTGAATATAAACTAAAACGCATGGATACAAGTGAAGAAAATGCGTCATTGTTCAACCGCTTCATTAAAACTAATAGTCCCGAGTAAGTATCCAATAATTATTAACTATAAAATTAATTTGTTTTATTGTTCTAAACATGTAGTTTATTTATTTAATACCTAGTGAAAGGTAATCTTCTGACAATATATTTATCTACTAATAGAAACAAAAATATAATATTGATATTCAAGTTTTCAGAACAGATCTCCAAGTACCTATTAAATATTTATGAACTAAAGCAGCGGTTCTTAACCTTTTGTAGATCACGGACCCCTGATGAAAGATTTCTAGAAATCGCGGATCCCCTTAAAAATTTTTTTTTGAATACTTTTTTATTTTACAAAACATCTCATGTTATCATAACCAAAATTATAATAATTATTTTATATAACAAATTACATAAATACACATAACAAAACATACACATTTAGAATTATTTTATTACGATTAATTTTTTTATAAAAATGGGTAATATAAAACCATAATTGAGTACGATTGATCAACTGCACTTAGTGGCAGTAAATATAAGACTGCCAGGACTACAGTGCTGTACGCATGTAAATTTTGTATGAACAAGAAAAACTGATTATACTTAATAAATATTAATAATACAATTATTTGGTGTAGAATCTACATATTATTATATATGGAAAAAAAAATAATAATAATCCAACAATATTGTAATAATGCATTCATGTCACTTATTGACGTATATTATGTGTTAAGGCCGCGGACCACAGGTTAAGAATCGCTGAACTAAAGTTTTCTTTTCAAAATTCATATTTTATCAATTTCTGTTTAGTATATTATGTTTCTAATCGCGGGATGCATAAAGAACAGTATACATTTTTACTGGCCCTGTAATTTAATTTATTCTATAAAGTTAATGTTTGTGTTAAGCTCTGCTAGTGTTGCATGAAGAAATATTAAATTATTGATAACCTTGATTACCAAATAAATTAAACCACTACCCAGACAGAAATTTTTTGATTAATAATATTATTATAACGTTATTAAAATACTATTATAATATTATCATTACAAAATGCTGTCTGGGTAACAACTATGATAACATCAATGATATTTCATCGATCTTTAAGTTACTGAACTAAAATCCGATCTGTATTTTATAGGTCTGGTAATCGATTGTTTACAGAAATATTAACACTAATCAGGCGTTTAAGCAATACCAGTTTTATTTATGGAACCGTTAACGGTTGCGATAACGGTTAGATAAGTCGCTACAGAACATTTATGCAACCCACCCTAAAGGTTTTCTTACACTTTTGAAATTTTTTTTCCTTGATAGTTTTTAAATATTATAATATCATGCTTTATAGAAGGATGTTGAACAAAATCAATAAACTTTTCATTTACAATACATTTTTATTTTCATTGGCATTTGTATTGGTGCTGTTTAAACTAATTATAATGTTATCATTAGAGTACGGAGCAAAAAAAAAAAACATCAAAAAGTTTTTTAGGCTGTATAAATGGCATAAAGAACCCAAACCTAAAATGTTTATTATTAGGTATGGATATTCAAATTAATTAAAGTATGGGGTTTGCTCTTGTTTTGTTGATATCTAACGATCCTTGCTTAATTTTCTTTTACTAGTTATATTACTAGTACTTGTGGTTTTTTTTAGACATTTATTATTACAGAGACTTTTTGTTAGCTAATGTATGTGTTGCACGATATTGATTTCTGTGTATTGCTTTATTGACATGGATTTGTACATTTTCCGATACAGATGTCATTTATGACTTAATCTTTCATCATGATAAAGTTTCCTATCACATTATTAATTATACGTCTTAATGTTACTAATCCATTTTAACTTTGGTTTTTAAACATATGTTGGTGTAGGGTACTTTTAGTTACATATTGTCATATGGTTACAATCATCATAGCTTATTCAAAAGTGTTGCAACACATTTTGGTAAATCCCAACTATCAAGATTATTATTACTGAAACATAGACATCAATCTGAAACCTAATTTATAACTCATTTGATTGATGAACCATTTTTCTATCAATGTTTGGACATTTTTCTACATAAAATATTATTTTTAATTAATTAAAAATATGTTAGGTAAAACATATAATTTGTATTTAAAAAAGTTTAACTTAAGTTATTTTTGTAAAATCATATTTCAGTTATGAACTTATTTATCTCATAAATATCTCTTACATAGCCACATAGGTAATATTTTATGTATCCATTTGATTTATTTGTTTTTTGTTAAATGTGTCTTTCAATATAATGAAAATACATATAAAGACTACAATTATTAAGTAAAAAGTATTTATTGTTTTAACTTAGTTCAATATTATAAATTATTAGATTTAAGTTGTAAGCACAAAAAGAAAAAATGTAAGTTAGACTTAAATTAATATATTTTTAATATTGGACAATAAAAATAAGTGATAATTAGATCTATCTATATGTATATAGGTATATTTATTGATTAATATTAACATTAAATATAGTATAAAGGGTATTTTAAATTATCTTATGACAAAATATTATTTTTTAGGAACAAAGAAGAGGTTGATATTGAACCATCAACAGAAGAGTTAGTTGAAAATAAATTTCGAGAGACTAACACCCCAAAACCTACCTTATTCAACTACTTATCATTTACAAATTACATAAACTTTGAAGGTAAAATGTATTCTTAATAAACATAGTTTGTACATATTTTTTTTTTGGTGCCATGGAGTGGTCAAGTGTTTTTGATAATTTATGGTTAAATTATTGAAAAAGCAAATAAATACAATTTACTTCTGATTTCTTTATACTTTATATTATCATTAAAATCATATTATATTTGATTTGTTGGTAAATTTAAATTAACTTTGCCAAAATTGTTTGATCCCCATTTGCATGACAATAAATTACTTATATACTATTATATATAGTAGAATCTCAATTGTCCAATTCTTCGTCATATGGTTTCTCTATTATCTGAACTGTCAATTGCAATTTATGTTTCCAAATGTCATATGTGTTTTCATACATATTCATGTATATAAATTATATGATAATTTTATGTTAATAATAATAATAATTATTATTAATACCATATACCTAATATTATGTATATTTTTTTCGTGATATGTATGAACATATTAAATTGTGTAGAAGTATAGAACAATTCATATTATTTTTTTGATTAAATGATATTAGTTTTATAAAAAATTGGTATTAAGGATTAAACAATTAAGTTAATTTAGTTAATAGTAAAATTTAAATAATATTTCTAGGTACTTATCAATTACTACCTACTCATTTTTATAAAAATTAAATGCATACAAATTAAAACTAATTTATTTGAAAACAATAATTATTTTAAATAAGTTAAAGTATGTATTAATACTGTAGCTTCTTGAAATATTTAATAATAACTGTATATTTTAAAAAACCTATAATTGTTATCAATTTTATGTGAAGAATATAATTGTTTTAAATTTTCTTTTTTGAAAAAACCTTATTATGAAATATTAATCCTATTTCGCTATACACACATAATCATCACAGTAAATAACATCAATTTATGGATATCAACAAAAAGTATACTGAAATATAAAGTAGCATACATACAAAATATATAATCTTTCAATCATGTAATATATAGGTAATATTATATATATTTCATAATTTTATGTGTCTTATCAAAAATTCAATAGAGGCCACTGTGTTTGGTTAGGTTTGGCCAGTCTTAAATATTTTACCCAGCAAAAGATATTCTTAGGTACTTATCAATAGGTATTTTTAACACTTTTCTTAAGTTTGGTTTCACGTCTGTCTGTGATCAAATCTTGCACGCTCGATTTGAGGCACTTTTTGAAGATGAAAAATTCTGAAAATTGGTATAGACCTTGGTCTTGGATGACAATACAATAATCCGTTGTCATTTTGGGACATGGACCAAAAAAAAAAAAAAGGATTGTCCCCACGACGTCGCCGTAATATCTCTCGCAGATATTGAACTTTCTCTCTTCCCCAAAAAAAACCGCAACCTCTTACGAAGCAAGTATAGGCGTGTCCTATCCATTATTATAATATCTATGGTAACAACGGTAATTATTACCAAATAACATTATACCGGTATTCTGATATAGGTACCGAAAACACCGGATAACATATTTCTTAAACGTTTAATAAAAATATTTACTTTCAACTAAAAAGTAGAAAATAAAAAATAAAAAAAAAAATTTTAAAAACACACTTTTCCATAAAAACATTTAAAAAAAAATTTTAAAAATTGCACTAAAAAGACAAAAATAATTCTCTGTACTTAAAAATAATGAAAAATTTATTGATGAAAAATTTAAAAGTGTGTGGTGCATCATACAAAACATTAAAAGCCGAGCTAAGTCTCACATACACTTCTTTGTTCAATCCTGTTTATAAGATAGTGACTGGCAGTATATGTCAAGTATAAGAGCAAAATAATGAAAAATTTACTGATGAAAAATTTAAAAGCCAAGGAAAGTCTCACATACACTTCTTTGTTCAATCATGTTTATAAGATAGTGACTGGGAATATATGTCAAGTGTATGAGCACCACACACTTTTAAATTTTTCATCAATAAATTTTTCATTATTTTTAAGTACAGAGAATTATTTTTGTCTTTTTAGTGCAATTTTTAAAATTTTTTTTTAAATGTTTTTATGGAAAAGTGTGTTTTTAATTAGTATTATAATAACTATATTATGTTTGTCAATAAATAATAATCTAATTTTTTAACTTATTTTCAGTATAATATTATGCTCAATGGGAATTTTTTTTCGGCTGAGACATGATTGAGCATAAAACACCTTTTTTGCGACATAATTGAGCAAAATTGTCGGCGTATCAAAGAAAATCGGAATAAAAAAGAAAACCTACACGATTGAGCATAAAAAACTGCAACGTTGCCATTTTTAATTTTAAACTATATTATACAAAAATATTTATTTAAATAATTATAACATATCAAAAAAATAACATGTTTCATAGATAGTCAATATAATATAGTCAAATTTCATAAATCAGTTTGATAGTATTAATAATAATAATAATAATAATAGTTATGAAAATAATAAAATCAAAATATGGTACGAATTAAAAAAAATTCTGCATGGTTTATAAGTAAAAGACCGGATTTATATTCTTTTAAAATACCTAAAATATAATGCTAATATTCTCTAAAAAACCTTCAAATATTCTCATTATATTCTCTTAAAAATTTAAAAAATATGCTAAAATATGCAAAATATGCAAAAATATGCAAAAATAATCAATAACATCAGTATTTGCCTTAATACCTATGCATTTTTAATTTTTTTAATTTTAAATATTATTTTAATAGTGAGGTATTAATTAGGTATTAAAAGTTGCGTTTTCTAATGGAATACTATTGCACTTTAGTAAAAATTATAAATGATAGAAAAAAAAATTGTAAATGTTCAAAAAATTTTTTTACTACGAAATATTCCAAAATATGTTAAATGAGTTGAATATTTTCTAACCCATGAAATATTCTCAAATATGCAAAAAAAACTTTTTTCTACGCAATCTGAATCGAACGAATCTTCCACATTTTTTACTCTCATAAGACTGCATAGATCCAGTAACGATATGTAAAAATAAATAAATCCGGTCTTTTTATTTATAAGTCAAAAGTACTATATAGTATAGGCGAACACTGATATTATTTCTATAATAATTTTGGAATTGTTTCTTAATTTATTCTCTTATATTTTCCCCCAATTTTAAATTTTTAAAACTTCGGAACTTTATTGCTCCGGAACTAATTTATTAATAAACATTGTCGATAAAGCTGGGCTTGCGTCTGATATCATAATAATTGGTATAATAATACGTGCAAATAATAAATTACCAAATTTCGGCCACACAAATGTGGCAACATCGCATAAAATATTCTATGCTCAATCGTGTTGCTAAAAACATATATGCTCAATCGTGCTTTACTGTTTTTTTAGTGGAGCTTTGTGATGAAATTGTTTTAAATTCATATTTTCTTTGAAACATTATTATAGATAAATTAATTATTACTTTAAGTTATAACTTTCAGAGTCCTTTAATAATTCAAATAGTTTCACAAATTATAATATGGTTTTGTAATCATTAAATAATTGACAGTCACCTTGAAATATATTTTAGACTTTTATAGTGTTAAAGATTATTTTTCAAATCAAAAAATCAGGAGTTATTTTTAATTGGTATATCTAACATATATTTACATAATGATAAACATTTTTAATTTGTTTAGTTAGTACATATTTTATTATTTATTTATTTGTTTGTTTTTTTTTTTTTTTAATGCAGATGAGAAAAAAGAAATGTTTAGCAGTACCACTAAGACAAATCGGCATACCACCAGTAAATCAAATTTTTCGATAGAAGAAGACTCAGCACAATTTCGTTCTACCAAGGTACTTGTAATACTCAAATTGAATCCCCTTTTATAGACATGGTAATAAAATAAAAATATATTAATCTTTTTCAGTATCCAAATAGTTCTATTAGAGGTGTATTGGGAATCGATTCATTACTCCAGTCCACAAGTACAAAGTTACCTTCGATCGACGACAATGAAGGTATCTATATTATATGAGTTATAAAATGGACTTGAATAGAATTTGTCAATGAAAATGCATAAATTATTTTTTCCTTTATTGTTTAGTAATATTTTACGAGAATTACATTGTTGAATATTCATTGGAGTACGGTTTTTTGCGTTTATCGCCCAGTGCCAGAAATCGGTTAGGCATTCCTGTAATGCTAGTAGCCTTAGAGCCTACTCTGAATAAGTGTTTTGGTGATTCGGTGGGTCAGTTTTTCTTGGAGTATTTCCTTGGCTACGATGACTTACTGATGTCCTCTGTTAAATCACTGGCTGAAAACGAACAAAACAAAGGATTTCTGAGGTAAAGACTTACTCTCAAAGACTTACGGTTTGTTGTAAATAATTTAAATTTATTACTATCGTGTAGATAATAATTATTGTTTAATATTTCAGAAACGTCATTACTGGAGAACATTACAGATTTGTGAGTATTTGGATGGCCAGAACGTCTTACATTGCATCATTCTTCATAATGGTCGTGTTTGTGAGTATAACATTATTGTTTATTATGTACAGCTTAACAAAAAACTCTTATTTTAAGCAGTGCCATCTAGTTGTTACTCTAAAGTACAACATTCCCTTGCAATTAATACTTTTTAAAATAAACGGGAAAACAACTAAATGTTTACTGAAAATTTGTTGTAATTCTCAAGTGAATATAACTATAGTGGCTTGAGAAACTATTTCTCCAAATATTTATACAAGCATATTCATTTAATTTTTCAATTCATCATTAAATTTATAAAAAAAAATTGTAGGGCATTTTTTAGATTTTTTAGGTTATATAAATGCATTTTTTGAAAGGGCTTTTAAATCCTAGCCCTATTTTATGAGCGTCTGAGGTATAAATTTTGATAAAATTGATATTTACGTGTAAAATAACGTATGATAACTCTGATCAAATGATTTTAGTTTTGTTGTATCTTAAAAATTATTAATCTTAGCAACTTGAAACTTTTAAAAATATTTAGACTCAATTTAAGCTATGTATAGCCATTTAACACTTTTTAAATTTGTATTTTTTATAGTGTGTATAAAAAGTTTTAGGTTTGGTCAATAAACTTGAAATTTTAATACAAGGTCCCATATAGTTTGATATTTTAGCAATATAAAATATTTAAAATACATATATGCATGGTTTTTATTTATAAGCGTTTGAAGTTCAAATGTTGATATAATTCTTTAAAATCACAAAATGTTGTAAATTATTTTGTTGTTACGAATTTATAAAATGTTCAATTTGTATGGCTAAGGCTAAATAATATTCAACTTCAGTATCTATTCTGGTAGGAAAGTAAATCTAGTTAGTGTGTTTGAGAGGTCAAAGTTGAACATTCACAGAAGTTTTCAAAAGTGTCTGTGTAAAAAAAATTTGATGTAACCCAAAAACGAATAATAGTAAATACTTGATATACTTCTAATGATGATTAAATTAATTTCAAATTTAACATAAACATTTTAGTGACCTACTCAATGATGTGGAACACTCATCTTACAGCAGATTGATTACCTTATTCCCCACATTTATTATTTATTCTTTATCAACTTAATATTTTTTACTATTGCTATAATAATTATTCTATTAGTTTAAACTATAGAATAATAAATTATAGAATTATAATAACAATTTTTTGAATTATTTATTTTATAAAGATTTCTCTCTTTGTGTTTGGTTTTTGGTTTGAGCTGACCCTCATTAATTAGGGACAGTAACGTCACAAATCATTTATAAATATACATTTCTGATTATTCTGGTATAGAAATTAAGGTAGCGGTGTTGTATCTTATTAACACAATAAATATTATCTACAAATTTTAATATATGATGTCGTATGCTACTACGCTGTCTACTCTTGATTTGATGGTCGTATACCTTTATTTTAAACTAAAGCACTTTATGGATAACTTTTTTAATTTCAGTTGAGAAGTATTTTTCATATTGTCTTAAAATTCTACACCTTTTTGGTTTAAAAATTCACACAAGTTTCGTCGGTATAAATTATATATTTATATAAATTACCAATTACAAATACACACACACACACACACACATAAATGGTTCACAAATACAACTAATCATTAAATCTCTTAAATGCATACGCACCAAAATTAATTAATTATTTTTAAAACAATTTATATTTTAGATTCTGACCGTAGTAAAAGAATGTATTGATTTTACAATGATGTGTTTTTTTTCGTTTGTCACAAACATTTTAAGTATTAAAAATGCTTCGATTTTCGAGATCACCTTCTTTTCTGATAGAAAAGTGAATCTAGTTGTTACTATTAGTTTTAGAAAACGTTTATTTAGACAACTTTTATTTTTTATGATTGTTTGAATTCAAAATTTTTACGATATTGGATTATCATTTATCAATTTTTAATATTTTGTTACAATTAAAAACTAATAACCGTAGACACTTGAAATTTTCACCAAATGTTAAAATGACTATTTTCCATACATGGTAATATTTACTATAGATGTATGCGTCTCATACCTATATGTTTAGGCAAGTAGGCAGTAGCAGCGGGTAAACGAAATTCGTTTTAGAATTTAATATTCCGTAATAACTAATAAGTATAAATATTAATAACAATACTTGTATTCTTAAATTAAGTTGTTCACATGGGGTAGTAGTCGCGTGTATTATTTTTCAACATAATACGTCTTCGATCAAATTACTGCCTGAAGTCATATATGTGAGATTGCTTGGTAGCAGCGACATAATGATTAAGAAAACCAATAAGAAAGGAGTGCGTGAAATTAGATACGATGTTTTATTCCCCCGAGATATGAATGCCCATATATTCTCTTCCTCCTGTTGCCAATTACTATAGCCGAATTTTCCCCCTTTCGTTGGATTTAAAAAAACGTATTTGTTATGAAAATTCAGTTTTTTTAAATGACTCCAAACTTTCGGCTGGCACATAGTAAGTAATTTATTTTAACTGAAAATCATTTCGACTCGTTAAATTATGCGTGTATATCATAAATATAGGTGATATATTATTATACAGGTACCTACATTAAATCATATATTTTGTCGAATTATCTATTCAAAATGAAATAATCCCAATATCTCGTTCGATTTTACGCAATTGGCACTCGTAGTTTATTGCGTTATTTATTATATAAACCATTGATTTTAATGGAACAGTGATAATTATAAATTATGATCGACCTATTTAGTGAGTATATTATGTAGGATTCGATTAAAAAATAATATTATAATTAATAATTTGTTTTATCTTTTTTTTCTTAATATTTTAAAAACTATCAATTTATAGCGGGAATAAATTAAAATAGAGGTAACATTCATTTGGAAAATGATTTAAATTATACAGGCTTAACGAAGTTATAACCACATTATAACTACGTCTCTACGATAGAGTGTGATGGTCTAACGTAATTTTTAAATAAGAAACAGCCGTTGTATAATCAACTAAAACTTAAAACTTCATGGTTTGAATTAATTATTTAATGTAATTTATTACCTATTTTATTCATTATTATTTTTAATTACCTAATTTTTTAAAAATATAATTTGTCAACATTTTAAATCTCTAAAATAACATATTATTTTTTGTGTGTTGTACTTGTAAAAAAATGAGTTTTCTACTGTTGTCAGTTACTCAAATGATTTTAGATTCTGAGCGAAGCAATGAATGTATTGATTTTACAATGATGTGTGGTTTTTTTTTATTTTTTTATTATTTTGTTTTTTTTGTGTGTCATCACCTTTTAGGACAGTAAAAGTGCTTGGATTTTCTTTAACAGTAACTTTTCTGGTAGGAAAGTGAATCTAGTTGGTACTTTGGGGGGGGCAAAAAGTTAAAATTTCCCAGTAGTTTTCAAAAGCGACGTGAAAAACAAGAGAAAAATTAAGGAAAAACGGGAATTTTTACGCAAAATCTGTTTTCGAGAAAATCGATTTTGGTTTTTGTTGTAACTCTAAAACAAATGACCGTAGGTACATGAAATTTTGACTGAATGTTTTACATTAGCATTTTCTATACACCATAACATTTTGCAAATATTTTGACTTATTTTGAGCTGTTTACGGACATTTTCAGTTTCCATTTTTTTTAGTTTTTTTTTTATAAATTTCAATAAAATTTTATTTGTTGGTTAAAAAAGCTTGAAAATTTAATAGGAGGCTCCTTGGTTATTGTTTCAAAGGCAGATGAAAAAAATTAAAAATCCTTTTAATTTTCTATCATCGTTTACTTAATACAATTATTAATTAAAATATACATAACTTTAGAATTTAAAATCGTGCAGTGTAATCTCATGTTTTACAATCTTAAACTGTTCTTCTAGCCACATTAAATATTTGATGGCTATTTTAATGACTTGGTACCTATATATATATTGTATATAAGTTTATTGAAATTAAACGGTTTGTATTTTTGTTTTTTTTTCTTTCAGACTGTATCGATTTCAATGCTCTTGAGGTATTCACACCATCAGATATTTGTTTTCATAGGTAATCTATATTATTATTATGGCGTTACACAAATATATAAATAATAATAACTGTTTAAAAATGTCGCTGTTTATGTATCGCTTATTTATTTCAGTGGATTTGCTGCAGCTATTAGATTTTCACGGCTCGCTCTCTTTCCCGGCGGCGCCACTTTTGACCGTCATACTGGCTCTGGTCGGTGAGTAAAATAAATTACGTTAATAATGATAGTAATAATCCGTCATTGTGATTTTTCGTCGCACCCGAATATTATTATTATTAAAACATTTAAAACCCTGTCAAACGGCGTACGCGTCATCGGAGTTCACTGATGTCGTGTGACGTGCGTCCCCTGAAAACATAATTTTATGCATTAACAATTAAGGACTTTGTCAACACGATAATATTGTGCCGTGTCCTGCAGTGTGTGTGCGGCAATAACAATAACGTGGATAGTTGGGATAACGCGGGGGTTGTCGTGTATAAAAGAGCTTTTGATTTCCGATGACGATATACGTTCAGTTTATTTATTTACTGTTAATATAATAAATATTATTATTTAAATTCCCGACAGGCATGGAGGCCATAATGTCGGAATTTTTCAACGACACCACCACGGCGTTTTACATCATATTGATTGTCTGGGTAGCTGATCAATACGACACCATATGCAGCCATTGTCCGATCACGAAAAGGCATTGGCTAAAGTGAGTACCTATATAATATAAAAGCTATTATTATTGTCGTCGTATAATATATACCCTGCGGCAGGGGGTCCTAGTCAGGGGGGTTGCAGATTGGGGGATGGTACTGTAGAGGCAGGGGTGGGGGTATTTTCGAAGGAATTACACGAGAAAGTTGTCTCGAACACGAGTGCATCACAGTTTGACATGAGGTACAGAAAAAAAGGAGGAAGAAAGAAAAAGGGTCCATTGCAGGACTAGGAATACGAATGCGACACTACGGGGATTCCATTGACCGCCCGCCAGGAACTGTAATGAATATACCAGAATTGCACTTTTCCCCCACTCCCACTCATTCTGTCTATCTGGTATGTGCGCCTGTGCGTAAGTGTGCCAGTCTCTTACAGAAGTGTAACTCGATGGCTAAAAATAAAACGGCCTCTATATATTTTATATACAGGGTGTTTTCATTGTACATTTTCTATTTAATTCATGATATTTTTGGTTTTATGCCTGACCTTGATATGAAAACAATTTAAATATTTTTTTTTTGCGTTTCTTATTAGTAGAAGAAGCCCTATATAGCCGATTTATTAAGTTAGTTTATGTATTTATTTCAAAAGTTGGAATCATACTCATTTCGATTAAGTATAATATTCATATGATTGTGTATACCTATAGGTACTATTACAATTTAGGGTGGTGGTGCACAGTGCTAACTCATCGATACACCCTGTATATATATGTATATTGTAATATTTATAGACACATATGTACTACTGTTGTGTGTATACCTACCTAATTGTATATTTGTATATGTATAAATCGATTATGTTTCTGTTCCAGGTTTTTCTATCTGTACCACTTTTCGTTCTACGCTTACCACTATCGGTTCAACGGTCAGTATAGCAATTTGGCTCTCATTTGTTCGTGGTTCTTTATTCAGGTAATAAGAAATGGCTTATTTTATTGTAATTTTTACTATTATTCACGATGAATTGGATAATATTATAATAATATATTATAAATCAACGTTCATTTTACATTCTAATAACGTTACCTATATCGATTTTGGATCGATATCTGCGTATAGTGTTATAGGTAATCATAATAGGGTAGGTACCCTTTTGGAATTGTTATACCGACTAAATTCCAACGGGGCGCGTTTTATCTCGTTACACTGCAAGTCGATCCGTTTTTTTAATTTGATTTTATTAGAAAAAAAATCGAGGACTAAAAATTTTTTATTTACAATTTAAAATGATAAACGAAGGTGTATGTTAATAAGCTGTACTTGGAGATTTTCCTGTAATATAAAGTATTTAAGTATCTGTTGTCCTCCATACGTAGGTACTACTTTTTACTATTAAAGGAAAACGAAATTTTATTGTTTACGGAAGACAAACGTTATTGTTGTACGCCGGTGATTTACGTGGTCGTTCACGTAGTACTAAATACATACCCAATAATATTATGTATTTGTGTTTATAGTTCCTATATATAATATATTATATTATATTATCACTATATAGTTAGCCGATAAGGTTTTCGCGTTTTCGTCGTCTGTTCCGGACATTTGATTTGAAGCGTTTTTAGTGAGAATATTATAATATAGACTATGGGGTATATTGGGACCATGCGAAAAGTCTGCAATAGATCGTGTTCACACTGTTTTCACCATCGTGATGCTTTTATAGTGCTTTTACAGCGTTGTTGTTTTTTTGTTATCGGTCCTTATAATTGTATGTATATATATATATATATTTCGTACCTGTGTTATGAATTCAGACAACAATTTTAAAAATGCATAATACTTTCGAGAACTTCGCGGACACGTTTTTCTTGATGCGTCTCCGGTAATGCAGAATTGTATATTATAGTATTATAAGATATGCAAATTATATTTGTCGTACGTCGACAGTATAGTATAATATGTACCTATAGGTATAAACGTTGAAGGTTTTAATAATTAATCAGTCAGTGAGCGATTTCAAAAAATTTAAAATATTTCTTTGAGCCATTTTTCAAACGTTTTGTAGCAAAGTAAAATTTCACCCTTTTATTTAAGTGAACTTTTCCGCAAAGTTATATTAATGGATTTGATTTGTGTCTGAAACATTTCTCTCGATTTTTCCTCGTCAGTCCGTTAGTTCCGGTTTTTTCTTCCTCTTTCCCCTATTAGCAGAAACATATCTCGAAAATAACTGAGTACAGGTATACCTACTTCCTATATATATATATACATTATACATATAAGTATATATGCTTTTGAGGGGTGCTGCGCGTTCAAACACTATTTTACGTTTGATTACGTAGGTATTCGATATATATACTGCTGTAGTTGTTTCTGTCCGAGTACCTATTTAATATAGTAATGTCTGCGATCCGCTTAATGCGGATCAGTACCCGGCGTGCCGACGGGGTCGTTTTGCGATTATCATTATTGCTGCGTTATATTCGGGTTTGAATTCGATTTTTTTTTTTTTTTACTGTTATTTGAATGCGAAATTGTCGCGTCCAGTATTGTGTTATTGTAATTAACGGACAAAAAACCCAATGGTCTATATTATTATGTGTATGGAAATTTTCGAGAACGCGCTCCGCTCACAACTGTATTTATCTGCGTATATATATGTATGTATGTATGTATAATGTATATATATATAGGGTCATAAATAGAATGAATTCTGAGCGTCGACGTCCCGAAGGGTTGATGTGAAATTTCCATATAAATTTAACAAAGAGCACGGACCGTCTGTCCGTTCTATTCCTCCTTCCACACCCTTTCACCGTGGCCCCGCGTGCATATATACTTTATGATCGAATCGTTTTTTTGCTTATTTTCGTCATTATTATATTTAATGCATCTTTCTTTTGGGGCTACCAGTTTTATCGTATAGCATATTATAATAATATATTCACGTGAACTCTGGCGCGGGTTTCGAATTATTTAAATCTGTATGACTGTATAGTATTATAGAAATAACGCCGTTGTAATGTTATTATGTCTCTGTCACGCGACACCAACGCGTAGTTACATTTTTAAGCGTAATTAAATATCACGATTAAAATATTAGTTTTGTATAGTTACGTTAAAAAATGATATAAATCTTCGTTATAAATTGCAGTAAAATTAATGTAAAATACAATTTCTCTTTAATGTCTGTTAGAAATTAAATTATAATATACTTTTATAACATTCTTTAACACGGGTTTTCTAATTATATTCAAACGACAAACAGTAAACATTTTTTCATAGATCATTTTTAAATGTTTAATAATTGTTAATGATATTGACTTGAAATATTTGTAACTCGCATTTTGTTATATCTATGTTATATAGGTCTTAAATTTAACGACAAGATAATTCTTTATTTCTATAAACGATTATACGTAAACTTTTAAATAAATACTATTTACATGAGAACAAAATGATTAAGGCTTTTTGATATTTTTAAAACACTGATTTTGTCGACTACTGCTATCAAATATTAAAAAAGAAATATTTGACCGTTTCTCTTCTCAAAGAAATAATTTAACTTTTTATAGATAGGTACTGGTAACGGATTTATCTTAATATGCATACAGTTATTGCATGATTTATACTTCTTTAAAGCTCTAAATAGTATTATTTCGGTGGTTTTAGTGTGCGCGATTATGTCGTCTGTTGTTTTCTCAATATTATTCTATTGCAAAAAATAAACACCATTCCTAGCTACACATTGCCTTCAACTGCGGAGCTGAGTTTAAATTAAACTTTTTAATAATAGATCTAATAATGCGTGATATGAAAAGTCACGGCGTCTTCGCAGTTATATTATATTATATTGCGATGCCATGTCTCCGATTCCCGGGATACGTGTTCGTATCTTCTCGCGCGTTCTTTCATTCTTTCTTGAAAAATGTATTTAAAAAAATTGTATATCGCCGATGGTCTGAGGTTAAAGTCGTAGTGCGCCGTAAATGCATTATTTGTTATGACTGTATCGACGTCGCGTTATTTGCCAATCGTATATATAAGGACGGTCAACCGGAAAATTAAAACTCGTTTTCACGGTCTTCTTCATTTTTTCCGATCGTCGGTGTGCATAACTTAATAGTTATTTATTTATATCATGCTGTACTGGCGAGTCGTATAATCGCAGACCATCGCGTGTGTACACATTTGAAGTTTTGACAGTGTTAAACATTTTTCTCTTGCCTTTTTTTCCTCAGCATTCCATGATTTACTTTTATCACCACTACGAGCTGCCGTATGTGCTGCAGCAAGCTCAACTTCAGCAGGTGATCATCCAGCGGCAACAGCAACAGCACCAGCAGCAACACCAGCAGCAGCAGCAGCAGCAACAGCAGCAGCAGCACCAGCAACAGCACCAACCGACCGGCGGGGATTCCTTGCGGCCGGAAGGCAGAAGTCCGGTGGAGGTGACCATCAGGCCGGTCCAGCATTTCAGCCTGATGAACGGACTGAATAACCTGGGCCGTTTGCGGGCAGTGCTGTTGCGTCGGCGGAGGGTGAGGACTTTTGAGCCGCCGCCGCCACCGACCCCGCCGACGCCCCCAACTTCCCAACAGAATACGTCTCCACAGCCTCCACTGACGCCTGACGTGACCGGAAGTGTCGGTCCAGAAAATGTTACGGCAGCGGCGCCAACTGTCGCAATGTAATAGTGCGCTTTGTACCCGCGATGAGCTGTCAAACTACCCCTACCACCTATACCTTACATACCTATCTTACTTACCTTATAATACTCCTACTACGAAAACAGCAACAACTACTATAATAACAATGTGGACGACAGTTGCCTACTACTGCTATTATTGTAATACAGTTTTTATAATGCCGCGCAGATTATATTATATTATAATTAACACATTAACGCCCCCCTATAATCTGTGATATACGATGCACGTGTGATAATGGTGGTGACGACGACGAAGACGAGTAAAACGATGTATATAATATGTATATATATATCACGGGACTTGAAACGGCGGCGGCGTATGTAATATGTACAGAGATCGTATAATAATTATATATTATATATTGCTTTTGTTATTATTATTACTATTATTTTGTATTTTATATTTTCTTCTTCTGACAACGGTACACGAGAGCATCCGGAATTCATCGTTTATACGTTGAATAATAATTATAATAGTAATATCATGTTTATCGTTCGCACAAACTCCTCGTTCGCGTGATTGCGGGGGCATGTGAAACTGGCCGCTCCGCTGCTTTCGTCCTTGTGGTGGCGATGAAAGTGGCGTTAGAAAATATAAAGTGGTGACGGAGCCCGGGAACGTTTTTTCTTATTTTAGGGTTGTATTTGTTTTTATTTTCACTCTACCTAGTTTGTAAATTATGATTGTATATTTTTTTTTGTTCTATAGCATTTGTAATTAATATATAGGTATATATTATTATATGTTAATTATTATATGCCATTTGTTATTTTAAAATATTGATACTATATAATTATAATACCGCCGTACTATAATATATCGTGCAGTATATATGCGGTGTATGACGTGTACGTAAGTTTTTCGAACATTCAATTATATTATATAAACATGTACTAAGGTTTTATTGTTTTAAATGATTTATTTTCGATCTATACATACTTCTCTAGGACACACTTCATTTCCTCGTCATCCATTCGAACTCAACAGTTGTGTAGACAGTAAGATAATTGTACAAATTAATATTAAAAAAATCGATAGGATCGAATATGTACTTCACGTAAGAATATATCTGAAGATTTGTTTCCGCTCATTGGCAGACAACAGAGATCCACAGAGTCTTGTGTTTCTGTTTCAGCTCTCTGAAACCCGAGGTCTCTGTAGCTTACCGCGTTTCTGTGGTCAGGGCCGGTGGCAATGGGTGAGGGTATGGTGGGTTAGGTTAGGTTAGGTTAGGGTCGTTCCCCCCCCCCCCCCCCCTTTGAATTTTTCATAACTATCAGTCGGCATGTGGGTGGTAGGCCTATGTTGTTATTATTACAGTCAGTGGTGTAATTTCAGTTTTTAATAGAGGGGGTAAAAGTTTCGACCAGCCCAAATGGTTAACTTAAAAAACAACCACTGGCAAGCACATATTAATATATTATGTTCCTGATTAATTTTTACACTTCGGTGGTTTACCTAGGTTCTTCCATAAACGTGTAACATACAGATGCTGAAGTTTTATTTTAGTTTTTGGTTCCTATAACCTATCATTTTTACAGTTGGCAAATACTTGATCTCATATAAATATAATACTTGATTTCGTTTAGATGGTCTGGTATAGTGAACGTATGTATAGTGTATACCTACAGTTACAGCTAGTATACATATTTATTCATCGGCCCGGAGCGTTTTTCTTTCGAGTGTAATAACTAATAATTAACACCACGCCCAAGCCCTGTTTAGTTGGTTGGCGGGGAAGAGGTGGTTGGTAAAAGCAGACTGAGTGCCTGCCTCCTACCTCTCTCTCACTCTCTTTACATATAAATGTATAATATAATTGACCCGGTGGGAAGAAGAAATGGTGTTTAATGCCGAAAAAAACCGAAAACAATAATTAAGTGTACGGTAGGTACCAAACTGGCGTATTTATAAAGAGAGCGTAAATAAAATTCCGCTGACGTTTCGTGGCGGGGATGAGAGCGAAGCGTGGAAATGTAGCTGTTTCAGTGGCCTCGAGGTGAAATGTCGAGATTTTGCGACCAGCTCTTATATAGGTATATACACTATATAGTATATACTGTACACAGTATACATACCATACCTTCACCGCGTCCCTTATTTTTCTTTCATTTCACACCCCTCTCCACCCTCTTATGTATAGCTCCCTCGAGTGCCGTCACTAGCTGCTGCGTTCTTTATACACCATCACTCCCACCTTTCCACACAAGCAGTCTTAACGATTTTACTCTGGGCCGTGCGCGTTTTTCTTGACCGGGAACTTATATTTTGCATATTATTGTACGACATACTATGACTATGTAGGTATGCGCCCACATAAGAATTATAAGTAGATATACGCCACGGAAGTTCACATATCGGTAAACATTTATTAAAAACAAGTATGTATATAATATATGAATACATTATGATGGGTGTACATTATACCCGCACTGCTGCTGCTGTTGGCCTCCGAGAGATGATAATAGTATGTTGTCGGGTGGTCTAAAATTGAGAGTAGGTACCATATTATATTGTGGCAGTGATTGATGATTAGGTATTATTCCTCTAAAACAGGAGGTTGAAATTTATTTGATACTTATAAATATTACCTATAGTCAAATCGCTGTTGCAACCATGGTTAGTAAATAAATGCGTGTGATCGAACTTATTTACTATATCTATATAATATAGTTAAATATTAGGTATGCATGTGATGTACATAATTTTAAATATAAATATCTATATTATATTATATTTATTTGTTGTTAATCTTTGCCATGAAAGTTCTAGTTTAAAAAAAAATTATTGAGTGTAAATCCACCATTTAAATTCTTGGAGCCGCATGTCAATACTATACCCACAATTTAAAAAGCCACTAAAATTGTTCGTTTCAATATTATAGTATTAAATACTGTTAAAATTATTTTGTTTGTATTATGTATATATTTGATTTTTGATTTAAAATAAACGACTAAAACGAAATAATATTTATTTATATAAAAACAAATATTTTTAGCATAAAACAATTCAAAATTTTTTATATAACAGAATATTGTTTTTGATAATAAAATAATTAATTTTTGCGTATGGAACTGGAGAGCCACAACTTAATATAGAAAGAGACACATGTGGCTGCCCCCTGAGCTACAGCAATGCAATTTACCTGCATAAAACTATGAAAAGTAGACGTAATGGCGGTCCATGGTTATACGCGAAGCTAGTCTGAAGATAATATAGGAATGCATGCTACAGAGTAACTAAAAGAATCGAAAATTTTAATTAACCAACAAGGTATGTAATAACTTTTGTTCCAATAAATATTACAATTTTTTCAAATTATTAGCCTCTTACTGTCATTACATTATTGTATAACTATATTACAATGTATCATAATCGAAACCATATTGTATAACTTATCATTGTTATTAACGCACTTTACGTAGCCGTAGATACTGTTTAAATTGGGCTTACGTCTGTTATTATATTATATTAAATTAATTAATAAAACAATGATAGTTTTTCATAAAATCCCAAACCCCTAATAATTATGTTATAAATAAAATGTTTGTTTGTTAAACCTGAATCTGAAGTGGATCAAGTGGGAGGGGGATTATAATTTTTAATGATAATATTAATTTTAAATTAAATTTATTATAATGTAATTTTGACAATTTTATTACTGTAGAATATAATATTATATATTATGTGCAATTATAAATTTTATATATACAAAAATTAACGCACATCTTCCTATAAGGGGACAATACATCCAGTACCCACCCCTGAAACACGCCACTGTAATATGGGTATTTACAATTTACATATTTACGATAGAATGTTGTGAATATGAAGAATGTTAAGGCGTGGCTATTTTTCACACGAGTGAAGACTATCTATATAATATATATTATATATAGTTGGAAATATTTTTCATTTGTATAATATGTAGCTCCGGATTACCTTGTTTACCTTATAGAATTAATTTTATCGTGGGTGCGGTGAACACTTACATGCATAATATATTATGTACAATCTATAATATTATTATATAATAATCTGACCAGCCGAGATAGCTGCACACTTCTCGGCAGTGGTAAATTGTTGACGTGTGCCACATGTGGGAATTTGTTACAAATTACCTACATAGTACACACGTCTATATAATATATATGACAGAATAATAAGGTTCGTGGAATAAATTATTTATCCTCTATAACCACGAATATATGTGATTCGATTTTTTTCACACCACCACTTCGTGAAAGGAATTTTCAGTTCGGCGTGCTACGCGTAAAATTGTAATGGAAGGGGCTTAAAATAAAAAAATACATTCAGAATTTAAAATTATCTGGGTATAGGAAGATTTAGTGAGTATATTGAACCACGTCTAATAGGCGGCGCTGAACAAACCTTTTTTTGTGTGATTAGATGTAGATCATTTTTTTGCTGTCGAATTCTCGAAGTATATAACTTACTATAGTTTCACTATAAATTTAATAGTACCTATGTATACAAAAGAAAATAAACAAACATGGCCAGACTGATCTATGTTTGTACACTATACAGTTGTACATAAGTTGTATACAATTATACAAATATTATAATAAAATAATATTATATAATATTATAATATTATTATTATTATAATATAATATTATTATAATTTATGCGATACCTACTTTCTTGATTTTGATAGTTGTTTATTCATTATAATAAACTAAATAAATATATATTTTATTATAATTTATAATGTACCATAGATAAGGATTATTGTCTACATCATATAATTGGCGTAAAATTTAACGATGACTATTATAGTACCCATACATACGCGTTATAGTAG
Organism: Metopolophium dirhodum; assembly: GCF_019925205.1. NCBI lineage: Eukaryota > Metazoa > Arthropoda > Insecta > Hemiptera > Aphididae > Metopolophium > Metopolophium dirhodum. The sequence goes on along the minus strand of NC_083561.1, from coordinate 28,946,893 downwards.
CGATCTGCAGAAGGGCTCAATTTTGACGCAGCTGCAGCGTCAACTTTTCAAAGGGGGCGGTGCCACCCCGTGATTGTGGTGCAGAATTACATACTAAGGTCCGACCTCTTGGCTCTTTCATCCACATTTTATATACATCATAACTATTTACTATGTTGTGTTAAGTAAAAATGGAGTGGTGGTGGTAAGTACTTGGGTAATTATGAAAATGCGTCATTTAAAATTGAAGTCTGCCACTGCATACGTAATACTTAATATTTGTCCACTTTTTTTCCAGAATAACGCGTCGAAATATTACGAGACACCATAGATATAATATAGCGATATTATTATGTTATTTTTAAACCAATTTTATTTTTATTTTAGATAGGTACGGGCGTACGGCTACGTTATTTTATATTAGGTTAAACTCAATATAAAAGTGTGTATAATACCAGATTATTAACACGTATGTTTCTATAAAATAAACGAATATTATAGTTTTATTTGTTTGTAAAAATGTGTGTGTGCATTAGGTTGGTTATGTACTGTGTAGTGGGCTTATAAGGTGTGCGCAGACTTTTGGTTCGGTGCACACTAAAAATTAGGGCTCACAATAATATTGAAAACAATTTTAGATACAGACAAATGTTTAAAAAATATAAAATACACTAAATAAAACTAAATAATTTAAAAGGAACAACATTTTTAAATTCGTCAATAATGTCATTAAAATCGAATTTACATGTTAGTTCTTGTTCTGTGAATATTAGTAGTAATGATTCTAGTCTATGCACATAGTACATCTGAGTTTATTTTTTACAATGCTTAATTAGGAAAATACCCTTTCATATGTGCAACTTGTTACTGGTATTATGGTAATTTTTTTTATTACTAAATACATATTGTTAAAAATGTCTAATCACACATAAACAGATTCACTGGATGTACTACTTGGTACATCAGGCATATGTTTGAGAATTTAAATTTCAGTTTCTAGTTCATCGATTGGTATATTGAATAATTTAGATAAAATATTTGAAAAACTGTTATTTATTTTTAACTTAAATACATTTTCCACAGCACTAATCAAATCTAAGTTCTCTTGATTAAATCTTGTGCTTGTACCATTTACAAGATTATCTATTAACGAATTGAATACAGAACACCTGAATTCATCATATTTGGAACCATAAAAAACTTGATTAGAATAATTTTTATCTAAATCAATACACTTGGTAGTAAATTCTTCAAAAATGTTTTTAAAAAATGTATAGTTTCTCATAAATATTAATGAACTGTTAAGTGCTTGAATAGAATTAATAGCTGTTAATAGATCAAGTTTAAGAGACTGAAGTCCTAAACTTACTTTTAAAATCATTTTCAAAATTGGTTCCATAAAAAGCAAGCCTAAAATAAATTCAAAACTTTGAAGTTGGTGAAGTAAACCAATATCTTTAGCTTTCATACATGGAACAGTACAATTTTTACAAATTTCATCAATAGTAACTATTGTCTATTAATGTACTATAATTATTTTTCATTGAATTTACAAGCCCAACGAGTAAAGGTCCCCACACACTAGAGCGGTGGCGGTGGCGTTAAATCCTATTGTCTTGGCTTTACCGCCTAGGTGAGCGGTGCAATGTGTCCTGCAGCAATTCATCGCCTTCGCCACCGCTACAGTGTGTGGGGACATTAATAGAGCATGATTTACAATAATTGGGTTTTTCAAAATTTAAAATGTGCATTTAATTAATAATTAGGGGCTAGGGCCCTTGTCGTTTTTGGTGAAGTGTTCGGAGTTGTACCCCCGATTCGCAAGCCTACATTTGTGGGCTGCACTTTGTGAATACTTCTACTATCGTTTTCGCTAATCCGTTCTCGAGAGGCGGAGACGCGTGAGAAGTGAAAACTGAAAAACGTACGTTTTTCGATAGTACGTTTTCTTATGTTTTCGAGTACACCTATATAATAATATACACTGAGGTTTTTTTTTAAAGTGTTTGCTATCACAAGATTTTAGAAACATCAATATCCGCGCATGTTTCTCCTGAATTAACATCAACTGCAGTAACAAAAACTTGGGTTGGTACATAATATATTTCGTCGTGGGTTAGGTATTGGTAGATATTATATATAAATATTTATTATTGCTCACAAATTAATTTGATTATCTCTTCAGAAATTCAAAAACTTCATAATTGAAAATTGAGATGAGTGTCTGTTGAGTACAACTCAAGTGAAGACCAGAATACGACATTTATACAATTTATTATTTATTAAACATAAACGTATATAACGTTGGTTCGAAATTCGAATACATATTTTATAAGTGTATGGATTCTTCCTTAAATAGAAATATTAAATCAGATATTATTATAGTCAGTTAAGCAATCGATTTTTGCGGTTTAAAATGCATACCAGTTGACAGTTGTGTGTCAAAAAAAAAAAAATCGGTATTTTAAATTATATAGTACCCGCTTCGGTAACCGATTAAACGAATATAAAATTATACCAAAAAACTATAGATTATTATAAGCTTTTGACCTAGTAAACCACATCCTTTACAAAAACTTAACTGTTCTACCGATGTTAGTAAACAGTAGGTTAGTATATATTATACTATGTTAAACATTTAAACCTACTAACCTCTTAATTATATCTATTATGATATATAACTATATAAGTATCTTATTTCTGTTGGTATAGGTATGTAAGTATGTTTATAATAAGGTACTTGGATATTGGTCTTATATCAATATCACTTTACCATGCAACTTAAAGATGTTGCCTGAGAAAAACTTGGATATTATGTTACACCAAAAAATACGGAATAATATATAATTTGTACAATGTACATAATATTATGTACAATCATACAATATTGGAAATTAAAAACACTTAAGTAAAAAGCGTTCTAATAAATTTTCGTGTGGCTATTAAGTCCCACTTTTTTGTCGAAAATGTGTTGTGTCGAATTTAAAAATTATGTGTTGGAACTGCGTCCCACAGAATAAATAATTAATAAAAGTCAAAAAGATCGCAGTGAATTTTTTTTCTTACTTCGATCATATTTCACGCGCGTTTACATAAACGATTTCGCGGGTTGGCAGGAATTATATTACGCGTATATAATATTATATATATAAAGTTTGTCAAGTCAGGGCCGTATAATAAATTAAGCGAATAATAACGACGTCCGAAAATAGCTTTGTATATACCTGTATAGCGTATATACCTACTGTATAGGTATAATAATAATGGAATCATATAAAAACACACACACACATATATATATAAAAAAATATAACGTTGTATTATATTTATTAGGTATATAATTGTTGGTAAATAAAAAACTTCCTTAATTGGACGAAGTAGCGGTGGCTATTTTTTGACGTCATGGGTGCGTGTTTGATTAATAATAATAATTAATAATAATAATACATTTATCTATAATATATTAATACGCCCTAAGAAATTTTCAAATATTATATGATTTATAAATCTTGAATATCTCAGGTGTACAGGATACTCAGAAGTCAGAATGGGGAGGGGGGGTCTTGAGCTTTATAGCATGACCGTGCGTCTTTTAGTCATGGAGTGTCCTAAACTTAAATATAAATAAAAAAAAAACTCAAGAATTTGAAATGGTGGCCTTTTAGCATAATATTTAAAAAGGTGGATAAGTGGATGTCGCTCTGCTGTACAGTAGGTTACAAGTGAGTCACTGTAATGGATGGTGTTAAATTTGAATTCAATGATATAATATCATTGTATATAAGAAAAACGATTCTGAGCGAAAACGGTCAGTCAGCCTATGATATTACCAAGTATATTTGATGATATTATTGTGAATAAAGTAATTTATATATAACCTATTTACGTGGAGCCTTGTTTTAAATTTTCAATCCTTAGCCATAAAAGTTAAACATTTTATACATTTTTAACTACAAAATAATTAATAAATTATAAATTTGATAAATGTTGTCAAAATTTGAACTTTAAATGCTTATAAATAAAAACTGTGACTAAGGATTTTTAATTTTTTCATCTGCCTTTGAAACAATAACCTAGGAGCCTTCTATTAAATTTTCAAGCTTTTTTACCCAACAGATGAAATTTTATTGATATTTATAGAAAAAAAAACTAAAAAAATTGAAAACTGACAATGTCCGTAAACAGCTCAAAAAGAATCAAAATATTTGGAAAATGTTATGGTGTATAGGAAATGCAATTATAATCATTCAGTCAAAATTTCATGTCCCTACGGTCATTTGTTTTAGAGTTTTTAAAACCAAAATCGATTTTCTCAAAAACAAATTTTGCGTAAAAATTCCCGTTTTTCCTTAATTTTTCTTTTGTTTTTCAGGTCGCTTTTGAAAACTACTGGGAAATTTTTACTTTTGACCCCCCAAAGTACCAACTAGATTCATTTTCCTATCAGAAAAGTTACTGTTGAAGAAAATCCAAGCACTTTTACTGTCCTAAAAGGTGATGACAGACACAAAAATAAAAAAAAAAACACATCATTGTAAAATCAATACATTCATCGCTTCGCTCAGAATCTAAAAACAGTAAACATGTCCTGTGTTTCATTATATTAAAACGTTCTGTATAATACATTACTCTCTTGTAATTTCTACTAACCTTCTTTCTAGGTAGGTATTATAGGTATAAGAAATCCAAATATTGTTGTTATAATGTGGAAACGGTAATATAAACTAATAAATATTAAATTGATTGTTTTCGCGTTTTTTAGAAATGTTAATTATGGTCTATTTTCCCTTTTGTCCCACGGTTACGCACTGACGTCTGACACCATCTGAGGGCGCGAAACGCGGCCATTCTATCTAACTGTTTAACTACTTTAATTAACAGAATGAATTCGTTATATGTTTTAATCGCCAGCTATGGTCATTTTTCGTTCTATGTTAATATCAGTGGCATAATCTTAGTCAATCTGAGTAAACTTAAACTACGCGTTTATTAAATTAACAGAATGACGTCGCGGTCGAGGTAACGATTAATTTTACAATTTCAACAAATTAGCTGTTTGTTGATCATTAACAAAATTAGTTTTCGTGTTTTGTTTACTTTATGTTATATCGATTACAAACTACAATATATATAATATACCTCTTAACACTCATAGGTATACCGTATACGTATACATTTTGGCGGGTGCATACACAATTCATCACTTTTGTCAAACCATTATAGGAGTATGCAACCCTCGTCGGAGGGTGCAAACAGGGTGTACTTAAAGCGCTTCCTGTATCCGAATAAGCATCCCGGTTTTTATCAATTCAATTATTTACTCCCCAGTCATACAACACCCCAGATATTTTCACCCGATACAAATGATGGGTGCGTGTAACAGTGGCAGAACGAAAAAATAAAATATGTTACTGTATAATATTTCATAAAATATGCACATTGTTATTATACCATGTAAATATTGATAAGCCATTTTGTCAAATGGCTCGCTCAGACTTCGGTTTCAGGTGCAGCACGATGTCAATCCACCTCATATTACCTATTGTTTATTTTTTATATATATAACCTCTGTAAACCCTTATCTGAGCACCCATAACCACATTTACTTTGAAAATATTCATTTATTTAAGAAAATATTTTAGATACAATTATAATAGCTCTGCAGATGCACTTCAGTGTTAGCTTATCCCACCTAACCTTGGACACGGGTGTATGTCTGTAGGACTTTTTGTTGGTGTTCTGAATGGCATGCCATATCTTAAAAAGGTTCTACCTGAATTTCATACCACGGTCATCATGGGTTATATTATATGTTTATATATTATATTATACCTACACATCGGACTTTTACTTAACGGCATTTTATTTGAGCACTCATAAAAAAATGTTGGTATTGGGTTGTTATACTGTCAGTCTAAAGTTGGAAAACTGGGAAGGGAAACGTTACTTTGATTTTTTCATTTTGTATTTAAAATCAAAAATAATAAAAATTGTTGGTTGAAATATATTATACCAATATGATTGTTTTTATTACAACGATAAATTTCGAACAATAATTTACGCTCGCTACAGCTATAAATTATGGTATAGTCCGGTATAGGTAATCACTAATCATTGATAAATTATTCAATAACCAATATATTATTTATTATTATTATTATTAGTTACATATTATATTTGTATAGAAGAAAATTAGAATTTATGAAAGAGTAAAATGTTGTTAATTTTTTTTTAAATGTTTGCAAAATAAAAATTACATTCAAATGACAAGTATCGCAACTAATTGATACATTTTCCACTGAAGGAGCCACCGAAAGACACCGGAAAACAAACCAACTCCGATGCCCTAATAATAATATACTTATTACTTATTATATACTTATTAAAAAACATTTTTTTTTCTGCTTTAAGGCTCTCGATGATTACCTACGCACAGTATAGACTATTGTAATATAAAAGTCCTTACTGCCGACCCAGAGGTCGTCGGCCGACTCAGCTACACTTAATATTTATTTTAGCCAGTTTTTTTTTGTTATTGCCCCACGCTCCTATTTAATAAGCACCGCAACGCAAAACACGGAGGGAAGTGGACACTGTGTGATTAATTTGAAACTAGATGTCAATGAATAACAACAAGTAATACGTTCTTGTGACGGGCCAGAAGCACCGCCTTACTATTCATAAGAAAATTACAATATTTTATATTTATATGCAATGGGCGCCCACTAACTAACTCTACGGGGACAATTTATAATATTGTTACAAATAATATATAATGTCATATCATCAAAATAATAAACAATGATGTTTTACAATGATAATGCATAATATTGTAATCACCGGTCTCCTCGGTATCCGCTGATTACCATCGACAGTGTTGCCACTCGGTCCTTCTCAACGGTCCACTGGTCCACACGACGATCTAACGCTGGCTACTGGGAATCCCACGATGGCCCACGAAGAACAGGTTAAACCAATAAATCATGCCGTGGTCCACGGGAGGCACCGTGAAATGCACTGTTGGAGCCGCGGAAGACGACACGACCCGCACGTTGCCGGCACACAACGCGACACAAGATCGACGGCTACAAAACAAACGCGATCACGAGACAACAAGTCGTTTTAGCGTGCATTTGGTGCGTACAATTAGTACAATGTACCACAGGTGATCGGCGTAAAACTGTACCCGGACGGATAGACCAAAAGGGGAAAAACACGCAAAACCGCCACGGCCGATACGTGACTCGGCACACTCAGAACCACCGATCACGTGAAGGTAGTCTGTCGCGCGAAACCCGGACGTGACACAAGAGCCGGGGTTGCCGCAGCAAAAGTTGCGACGAACGGACGACAACGCACTGACGCGGCGGTGACGGGTTCGCGGTGAGACGGCAGACGGCGATACAGATGGAACAGGCGGGGCGGGGTATCGAATCTTCTCGATGTGGAGTCGACCGTAATTACCGATGACAATTTATTGTTGTCGATAACGATATGGCGGCCAAATTACGGTATTGGGTATTTCCACAGATATCCGACATCCTCCCCCTAGTAAGACGAGCACGTCTTACTACCGAACACTGCCGGATCTTAAGCTGCAAACTGTTGAAACCTGAAGATTGAACTGATGAGGGTTGGATTTGTACTAACCGATTAACCTGAAAATACATTCTTTTTTTTTTTGTAAAGACACATTATAATAGTAACAATTTTAAATACAGATTAGGATATAATTCAAATGCCAGGGCGTATAAATACATAAATTACAAGTGCCCCTAATTTTTTCTGGCAGCTAACCAAAATGCCCCCTCCCCCCGTGACTCACGACCGCGGTGCCTAGGCGCAGGTGCAAAAAATGGGTGTATGAGTCAGAGAAGGGAAAAGGAGAAAATAATGAAATATAAAAAATAAAACAGGTACAGACATAAAAATCAAAGAGAGCTGGTAGTTCTCTAAGACTAGTTAATGAGCTTAACCACCTTTACTACCGGACGTGTTAGGATACCAGTAGCAGTACGGAGCCGCACGACTCGGACGACGTTGTCGGAGCCAGCTAACACCTCGATTACGCGCCCCATACGCCATTTCAACGGCGGAGTGTTGGCGTCTTTTATTACGACCATATCATCAACCGATATATTTGGAGCGTCACTGGTCCACCGACTGCGAATCTGGAGAGTTTGGAGGTATTCATTGCGCCACCGACGCCAAAACGCTTGAACACATTGGCTGACCAACTTCCACCGCTGTTCCAAGGTCCGAGTTGTGTTTGGAATGTCTGCTTCAGGAACGGCAAGTAACGGTCTGCCTATTAGGAAGTGCCCCGGAGTTAGACAGTCAAGTTCAGCAGGATCGGACGAAGCAGGAGTGATTGGCCGAGAATTCAAAATGGCTTCACACCTAGACAATACCGTGCCAAACTCTTCGATGGTGAAAGTGTGCTCCCCCAGAATGCGCAATAACAATGTTTTGGATGAGCGAACTGCTGCCTCCCAGAGCCCACCGAAATGAGGGGCACCTGGAGGGTTGAAATGCCACGTACAATGGACACTAGCTGTTAGTTGGTCACGACACGATGGATCATTAACAAGAGCACGAAGTAAATTGTTTGCTCCAACAAAATTTGTGCCGCAATCACTGTAAACATCGGTGGGCAGACCTCGGCGTGCCACAAACCTGTGTAACGCAGCTATAAAAGCCCCGGTGCTCAAGTCGGATACATATTCTAAATGGACAGCGCGTACTGTGAAACACACAAAAACGGCAAGATACATTTTGTACTGACGCGGCTTTCGAAGTCGGTTCTCTTTGACTGAAAATGGACCTGCATAATCTACTCCAACCCTCGCAAACGGATGGCATTCCGTCACACGTGAAGATGGTAGATCCGCCATCACTGGCTGAGGGTTTTTGGCCGTGATGCGTACGCACGTGATGCAACGGCTAATGATCGTACGGATCAATGTGCGGACTGATAGTATCCAATATTGACGACAAACCAACGATGAAACGATTTGTGGACCACTGTGACCTGTGAGGTCATGCCAATGCCGAATTAATAGAATAGAGAAGTGTGATGTCTTTGCCAGCAGTATAGGATGTTTCTGGTCATCAGACAAATCTGACCTAGATAACCGACCGCCAACGCGTACTATATTCTCATTATCGAGGAACGGACGCAGACGTGCTAATAATCGCATAGAGGCAGCACCCCCCTGCGACAACTCCTGAATCAACGTACTGAAGTGAAAACGTTGCGAAGACCGTGCAATCAGAAGCGCTGCTTGGTCGAGCTCCTTGCGGGATAAATACCCATGTTCAACCGGTTGTTTCCTACAACGCGCGACGAACCTAAGTATACGAGCAGTGGTTCGGATCGCTTGTACATAAGAAGAAAAACGCTCAAACCACTCAGATTCCTCTTCTTGTATGACCATAACCTTCGTAGATTCAATCTTAAATTCAGGCAGTTGATCAGCTGTATTAATTGGGATATACTGGTCCCATTGTTGAGGTGGCAGAGACAGGCATGGAGGACCGTTGAAATAGAGATCATGTTTAATGAAATCCGACGGAGTAAGTCCTCGTGAACCACAACCAGCAGGGTTAGTGGCTGATTCTATATAATGCCACTGACACGTGGGTACCAACGAGTGAATTTTGTAAATTCTATTTGAGACGAATATTTTAAATGACTCATGCGGACATTTTAGCCAACTTAACACCGTTGTAGAGTCTGACCAGGCATGGACATCTGTGAGGTGTAATTTTAGGCTCAGCGTGGCTGAAAGACGGGCCAACCAGCGAGCGAGCAAAAGTGCTGCACATAATTCCAATCGCGGAATGGTTGTTGATTTCACAGGTGCAATTTTCGATCGTGCTCCAAGCAACGAGACGATAGGGTTACCCGACGAATCAATTGCCCTAAGGTACACCACAGCAGCGTATCCGGTTGACGACGCATCACAAAACCCACATATTGAACACTGCATGTCTCGGCGTGTGCCTATAAATCGAGGGATGCGGACACATTGCAGATTGGATAAATCGGTAACGAAACTGCACCAGATCTCCGCGATATCTGAAGGCAGCTGTTCATCCCATGACAGCCCAGCTTTCCATACACGTTGCATTAATGTTTTTGCAAAGAATGTGACAGGTGATAAGAGTCCGAGTGGATCGAACATTCGCGCTATCAAGGACAACATACCGCGTTTCGTGCAGACGTGTCGTTCGGGTTGAAAAATATACATAAAGGCGTCATCTTGATGGGACCATTGTAAACCCAATACCTTCGTCCCTGTGCCAGTAGAATCATCGAGCGACAGTGGTTCGCACGTTCTGTCCTCGGAGGGGATCTTATCAAGTAGGACGGGCGTATTACTGGCCCATTTTTTCAACTCCATGCCAGCACAATGTAAAACTCGAATAAGACCATCTTGAAGGGAGAGGGCCTCGTCCAACGTGTCGCCGCCTGCGCAGATGTCATCCACGTATGTCTGATATAATAAAGCTTCCTTTACGAATGGAAGGTCACTACAATCCTGCTCAGCAATAGACCGCAACACCTTGATCGCGAGGTAGGGGGCACAGTTGACGCCGTAAGTCACAGTGTTGAGTTCATAAGCTTGCAACATTCGATCGGGCGATGATCTCCACAAAATATGTTGGTACCGTCGATGCGACGGAGATACAGATACCTGACGGTACATCTTGCTTATATCAGTTGTGAAGGCAAATCGGTGAACCCGATACAATAATAGGACGTCCACAACATCGCGCTGTAACTTCGGTCCCGGAAACAAGCAATCATTCAAAGAAACGCCGGAATACGATGTCGCGGAAGCATCGAACACTACTCGTATTTTTGGGTCTTTATCGGTAGGGCGATAGACGGCATGGTGTGGGATGTAGTAATCCCCATTGGACTTGGCTGGAGACATGTGTCCCAACGTCAAATACTCAAACATGAAATCACAATATAAACTTCGGAGACGAGGGTTAGTGGCTAATTTCTTCTCCAAGTGCTCGAAGCGCTTCTCAGCTACGGCGCGTGAGCCACGGAAAGTGTCAACAGAAATTGCTTGGCGGAACAAGAGCGGTACACAAAAGCGACCAGAATTATCGCGGGTACAGCCATCACGAAATATTGCTTCACACTGCCCCTCCTGCGTAAACTGTTCTGGTGCCGCGTCGGGTTCTTCGAGCGCCCAGAACTTCTCTAGCAGCGTTTCGACAGAAGTAGTAAGTGATGTATGGCAAGACACAGAAATATTGGACGTTGAATTTGAAACCGGCCCGATGATCGTCCATCCAAATACCGTTCCGAATGCTGTCGGAAAAGCATCGCCTACAGACACACGTTTTCCATTTAGAATTTGGGCAAACAGGTCTGCGCCTAATAAAACATCGATGGTACCAGGGTTAATAAATGAGGGATCCGCTAGGGCAAGATGCTGATATTTATCTGCTATCGAACGGGATAGCGGTTGTCGTGGCATATCAGCCGTAATCGTCGGAAACACCCACGCATCAAAATTGAAGACGGGATCTGGTGAAAATCTTGGTTGTACTTGACAGCGCACTAACCCCAAAACGTTTTGTACCTGAACACCACCGATACCGGATACAGGTAATGTCCACTTTTGCATCCGGAGTCCCAACCGATTCGTGCACTCCGAAGTAATAGCACTAATTTGTGAGGCTGAATCAATGAGCGCCCGGACCGTATGCAACACGCCAACGTTGTCAGACATGTGTATGAGAGCTGTACCGAGAATGACCGACGGTGAAGTATTTTGGCCAAGACATGACGATGTGGTGGCAACGTCTGGTTGCCCCTCATCCGATGAATTCTCTTCTTTGGACGGAGCAGCAAATCCAGCTGAATGCAGAAGCGAATGATGCCTTCGGGAGCATTGACCGCATACATTTGAAGACTTGCACTTGGTCACCCAGTGTCCTGTACGTAGGCATCGAAAACAAATCTTATTGACTCGCGCCCAATTGTTACGATTTTCTTGCGTCCAACCCTTGAACTTTGGGCATGACGTTAGACCATGAGTACCTGTGCAACATTTGCAAGACGGTGATACCTTTGACGGGTTGCTGCTTGTAACCATAGAGGTATGCAGTGGCGGCTTCCTCGCATTATGAGATGCAGTCTTAGTAGATTTGTGAGAGTTTGATTGTTTTGATGTAGGCTCTGGTGGAATGCATTCTAATATGGCCACACGAGATTTTACAAACTTCAACAACTCTTGTACCGTAGGAAACCCGTTGGCTAGTTGGGCTTCGAATAACTTGATGCTATAGGTAGGCAAGCATCGAGCGGCTATGGAGAATAATATAAAATCGCCTAAATCTGGTAGATGCAGGGACTCGAGCAACGATACGCCTTCATCGAATACCACTAACAATTTGTTTAACTCAACTAAATTTTCTGAAGGAGCTCGTGGTGCGTTTAACAGTTTCTCGATTAGTGAGCGTGCCACCAGACGGGGTTTGTCAAATCTTTCCTCGAGAGTGGACCACGCCAGCCTGTAATTGTGGTCTGATACCGGAATGCCTCGAATAGCATCTCGAGCAGCCCCCTTGCAACACCCAACCAAGTAGTAGAACTTATCGATATCGGATAAATATGTTCGATTGTCCACCGATGTTGTGAATCGATCACGAAATGTAACCCACTCATAAATGTCGCCCTCGAACGTGGGCAGTGGTATCTCAGGTAAGCGGGTAGGTTTGATGACTTGACCACCACTAGACCTCACAGAACCTGCTTTAGTTGATTGGACGGCACCTGGGCTCACATCTATGGCAACATTGTCGGTAATCACTTGTTCGTCTGACTTTTGGACATTCTGGCCGACATCGTTTAATGACACCTGTGAACCGCCGTGTGTAGACGTTGTTATTTGGTCGGGGCAGTATTGCATAAAACGATGGGCGGTTGCTTTTGAAAACGAGACCAATTCGAACATCTCGACGCCCTCCGTGTCGGGATATTCATTGTCAAGCTCTAAATCCAACAAATAATTCAACAATGCTTCATCTTCGATGGTAAAGGACGACAACAAGTGATCGAGGGATTCAACCATTACCAATAGCTGGGGTACCACAGACGTGTCCTCCGCACTCCGAACGGCCACACTATGGACTGCACGTATTTTATTGACGTAACTCTTGCGTTTGACTTCACAACTACGTTTCAACCGCTTGACCCTCGCGACTTCTTCATCACCAGCCATGACGACGGATTTTTTTTTTTTTTTTTTTAATATGCAAATACAATTAAATACTAAGCGCAAAATGAAATAATTTAGCCCAAAGTAGATTCTCACGCGACCAAGGGCGCGCTTAACGCGACAAAATGATCAAAATTATTCAACAAATTAAATAAAAGGAGCGCGACAAGTAGCGCGCTTCACGCAAAAATAATAATAATAAATTATTAGACGCAAAATCAAAATATAATAAATCACAAAGCAATAAAAGCGCTTTTACGTGAAATAATAATAATTAAAATCAATAACGCAAATAAAAATAAATAGAAACGACAAGTTGCGCGCTTCACGCAAAAATAATAATAATAAATTATTAGACGCAAAATCAAAATATATTATTACGTCAACAAACGCGCGCTTAACGCTAAATAATAATAAAAATTAATTTGCAAAGCCAAAAATAAATTAAGATACAACAACTAATGCGCCTTTCGCGAAATAATAATACAAAAGGAATTATTCGACAAATGAAATAAATAACGCGGCACGTGACGCGCTTTACGCAAAATAATAATAATAAATTGTCGATCACACAATTAAACAATCAATACGTTGATCACGGGTAAAACGTGTAAAAGCAAAATAATTATGCAATAACAATTACACGTAGCTTAGGACGGGCCCATAAATCCTAAACGGAACACTAAACAATATGTGGATATAACCACGCTATGCTACCAAAAATGTAGTATAAAAGTCCTTACTGCCGACCCAGAGGTCGTCGGCCGACTCAGCTACACTTAATATTTATTTTAGCCAGTTTTTTTTTGTTATTGCCCCACGCTCCTATTTAATAAGCACCGCAACGCAAAACACGGAGGGAAGTGGACACTGTGTGATTAATTTGAAACTAGATGTCAATGAATAACAACAAGTAATACGTTCTTGTGACGGGCCAGAAGCACCGCCTTACTATTCATAAGAAAATTACAATATTTTATATTTATATGCAATGGGCGCCCACTAACTAACTCTACGGGGACAATTTATAATATTGTTACAAATAATATATAATGTCATATCATCAAAATAATAAACAATGATGTTTTACAATGATAATGCATAATATTGTAATCACCGGTCTCCTCGGTATCCGCTGATTACCATCGACAGTGTTGCCACTCGGTCCTTCTCAACGGTCCACTGGTCCACACGACGATCTAACGCTGGCTACTGGGAATCCCACGATGGCCCACGAAGAACAGGTTAAACCAATAAATCATGCCGTGGTCCACGGGAGGCACCGTGAAATGCACTGTTGGAGCCGCGGAAGACGACACGACCCGCACGTTGCCGGCACACAACGCGACACAAGATCGACGGCTACAAAACAAACGCGATCACGAGACAACAAGTCGTTTTAGCGTGCATTTGGTGCGTACAATTAGTACAATGTACCACAGGTGATCGGCGTAAAACTGTACCCGGACGGATAGACCAAAAGGGGAAAAACACGCAAAACCGCCACGGCCGATACGTGACTCGGCACACTCAGAACCACCGATCACGTGAAGGTAGTCTGTCGCGCGAAACCCGGACGTGACACAAGAGCCGGGGTTGCCGCAGCAAAAGTTGCGACGAACGGACGACAACGCACTGACGCGGCGGTGACGGGTTCGCGGTGAGACGGCAGACGGCGATACAGATGGAACAGGCGGGGCGGGGTATCGAATCTTCTCGATGTGGAGTCGACCGTAATTACCGATGACAATTTATTGTTGTCGATAACGATATGGCGGCCAAATTACGGTATTGGGTATTTCCACAGATATCCGACAACTATAGAGTTTTAATAGTTTAGAAAGTTAATTATACAAATATAATATATCTTAACATGTGTATTAGAAACACTGGCAGCGGTGTATAATATTATGATTAATGCGTGTACCTATATATTATTATATTGTTTACATATTGTGTACACGAAATGTAGTTTGCATATAATTTCATTTGATCGCCTTGGGATTTCCACAAGGTTTGCCTAATCAAACTTTGAATTTGTTGTCGGATCGAAAACTTTTATTATTCCAAAATACTCTTTCTGCCCTTTTTTTTTAATTTGTTTATCCCCTCGCCCGTCGACGATATCGTAACACATAGGTCGAATGTACATCGCATCATTATTATAAAAGTATATTGTGGATTTTATTTCGCGATAATTTATTTAATAGCTTAACACCCGCGTAGGGTAAAGACTAAAGATACAGGGGATGTTAGTAACATATTTATAGAATATTATATGTATACCACCCACGGTTGTAAAAAACCCTATCTTTTACGAGTCGGTGGAGTATATAGGGCATTAGAGCTCCAACGGGTTTAATAACCATGTGTGTTTTTTTTTGTCAACACTTATTTTTTCGTAGAATTATTATACGGTATAAATTTTCACCATTAAATATACTTACTAATGGTTTAAGAACACCCTTAACTCCGTCCATCATTGTTCATCGCGTGACGTACTATTATAGGTAATACATTTCTTTTACAATACGATTGCGATCAGCCGGCGATATAGATAGGCAAATCGGGTACACGACCGTAGTATTTTTCCTGAAATTTTTAATAATAATATGTATCGTATGGATATGAATATAACACAATAATAATATGTTATTCGGGGGTTAAAATAGTAGAATGCACTATCATATTTATAACGAATTGGCAGTGACTACTGCAGATGACTTTCTGAAATCTGAATTATCAACTCTCTTAGACGACTGATAACTAGGACTTCGATTAAAAAATTATATTTCTATTTTCTATACACATACTTTTATTATATTATGTACAAAAATAAACATTAGATACTTAACATTTATGAAATACTATTAGAATGTACACGTATCATTACTTAAAGTTGGCCCTAGAGCAGGTCAACGTCTGATTAAACAAAATCAATTCAATACACATATAATATATATATATACACAACATTCCAACGAGGTTGTTAAATATTTTGAAGGTCGTATGTTTGTTCATAATGAAATTTACTTCACGGAAAAACTATATGCGTTTGAAAATATTGAAATTGTGGACAATAATACTTAGCTACAACAGCAAGGCTTGTGAATAAATCAAATTGATTTGGTTTTTGTTATTAAGTTTGGAATAATTTTTAATTGATTTTTAGATCGTTTAAACTAAAATACCTACTTAAAAAAATATTACAGTTAAATTATTCTATTATTATATATTATTATTTTTTTTATTCTACCGTCTTGTCATTGTAGGATTGCTTAAGATAGGTATTTATATTTCCTTCTCGTCCATAATATATTAGATAACCTAAAGACCTGTTAAAAGGTAAGAATACAATTTAGTTTCTTAAATTACGAATTTCACCATTTATTTCTTAGATTTACTCACCATACGACTACGAGTAAGTGATTTAATTATAAATTCATATAATATCTATATATATATATAAACTAAATAATGGTATGGTAATGGAATTACTTTACACTACATATTCAGTTAAAATCCGGGTGAATAATTTTCTTGTGTTGTTAAATGTTTTAGAATTGATTATTCTTTCATTAAAAGGATTAAAGGTAATGGTTTCTTACCAATATAATCATAAACTCAATTTTATACATTTTAATATAATATGTAGGTATATTTTTCAAATATCAAGGCGATAGGACTACGTTATAAATGATACAAACTGATTTCATCATAAAATATAAATTCACATTTATAAATTGAATGTACTATCTTTAAATGTACACATACCAATGGTCAAGTTGCCAATATATATTTAATACAATTAATATTAAAAAAAAAACTAATATATTAAATATTCTTATAATTATTGATATTTATTTATTATCCACTACATATAAATGATGAAAAGTTAATATTTTACTTAACTAGTTTATATAATAACTTCCTTTTAATTTAGAATTTTGTATAAATGTTTAAAATAATATAAAAACATTCGAGAAATAAAAGCAAAAGCAATAGGTAATATATTAATAAAAATGAGATAGCATCAGAGAATAACTACATTTTATTTATCTGGATGGGATAAAGATTATAACTAGTTTTTACCAGGATACAATATTTTCAACGGGGGAGATCCGATTGTGAAAGTTTTACCCTTTTGTAACACATTTTCAAGTAATCGTCGGAAAAAATATTACGTTTTTAGCCAAAAAGCGATGTTGTCAAATTTCGTTGATGCAATCAATTATAGTTACCTACATAGTCTGGGTATATAATATATTGAGTTTCTATTAAAACCGAAACCGTACTAGGTATATTATTTGTTGGAGGACGTGGGTTGTAAAATTGACTGTTGTAATATTCTTGTAAATAGCCTATAGAAATTCGAAGTTTTGGTGAAAAATGAGTGCTGTTAGCCAAAGGTATTTTGAATTTACCGGTATACTAACGTAAAATTTGATAATTTTTTTTAATATTTATTATTTACACAAACTAGTCAAAATGTTGTATATTATATTTTTCCCCTACTTAATGAGTAAGAAATATAATTATGTAGGTACTTATTTAAATTGAATCATAACAAATATGCGATATTCTGCAGAATATAACCTATGAGTATCTGTAGAAATATGAGAAATGTTTATTTTCTGACGTTCTATTCAATATTTTTAAGTCTTTATTCAAATAATATTACCATAGGTATGAATTAATAGTTGTGTAAGTGCTAAGTGATGGTTCTTGTGCCTAGAGACACGGAAGAAATACTGCGAAAAACAATTCGGCAATATGCTATGTCGTACGAAAAAGTGCAAATAAAAAAGGATCAAAATCGCGCTGCGGGGAGAGGAACGTTCGTAATCGCGTGCATCGCAAATGCACCTATACCCTGCAGACTGCAGTTGCAGGTGCATTATTGGTTATTGTTGTCGTACTAAACACGCGTATCGACCACAGGATATCTCACCGCAGGCCACCATGGTAATAATATATACTTACCACCCGCATTATATTACCATAATAATAAACGTGTAATACATATTATTATTATTATATTATGCTCACAAGCAGCGCACAAGCATACCTGTTGACCGCACAGACTGCACGTGTTCTTCGAGTCGAGTTTCGCCGGAAATATCTCTTGTATTACCTCTGCAGACAAGACTGGGTGTGGCATTTTGTATCGTTTCCGTTTTGTTAGACTGCGGGCCGAGTGGGAATTTAACGTTGGCTATAACATAATATATAATATTTAAGAAGTAATAACTATAATAAGTAATAGCGCACGTGGCACGTGTATCGTCGCGGTCTGCAGGTCTGATATTCAGCGAAACCGAAACAGGAGAAGAGGTATTTTTGTTGTGGACACATATTATTATATATTTATATTTTTAGTAGCAAACGATAAATTACGATAAATTAATTTTATTTTCACTAAAAATTTCCGTTATGGGTTCAATCTACGAATTTGTCATCAAAACGAAGCAATTATTAATTATGAGTACTATGCCTCGGATCTATAATAAATAAAATAATATTATGTAAATACAAATTTTACTGTGATTAAACAATTTAATTTGGGAAAGTGATAAATTCGTTTCAAATGATTTGCAATAAAACAGCCATATTCAGATTACACACGTTTACATAATTCTCAATTAATAAGTCCATTTGTTCGTACATATTTACACAATGTTGATAATATACGATTGTACATAAACATAGTACATTATACATCATTATACTATCATACATACATTTATCGTAATCTTGTGTTTCCAAAAGTACGTGTACAAAATAATACCAGTCATGAAATCTAATTTATGGTCGATATGGGTTAAAAAATATATTATGGTGTCTTAAATAAAAATTCTGTTTTAAACTGCCTAAAATTAATCAAATATAGGTATCCGTTGTGGAATAAATGTGATATTCTTGTGATCCCTTGGACATTGCAAATATGTCATTTTCACCCATTAGATATATCTGCTAAAGTCTAACGTTTTTTTAATCTTTTTAAATCTGTTTAAGACCAAACCGTAGAGCATTTAACTTCGACGATTTGAGTATTTATATATCGTATATCATTGCAATCAAGATCTAAAATAAGATTTAATTATATATAAATTAATTCTTTTATTTTTTTGATAAACTTCCATATTTTAATTTTTTTTATTACGTCATATAAAGCAATTTTTTTATTTCATATATCATAATAACATTTTTTAGTTTTTTTATACATAATATAATTATATAAATCCGAGCCCTAAATTGAGTACACGCGTTAATCCGTTACCTATAAGAGTTAATTTCTAACACGATTTTGTAGTGATATTTTTTTAGAAATCTAAAGAACAAAGTACATACTTAAAAAATTAATAATAGTAATATTATAAATAGTCAAATATAGATGTATACATGTATCTGAAATAAAATATATATTATGTAGTATTGTACCCGTTGTATAATTTTTTTTACATCAAAGAAACGTTTACAGATTAAAAGTACCCATTCCTACTTAAGCCAATAATTAGTTACAGTGATTGTTGCAACTCTAAACATCAATCGTCTATTTATAAACAAATGTTTTGAAAAACCATAAATAATGAATACAATACAATACAATATGCATAATATTATGCTACCAGTTGTAACGATTAGGTACACAACCATTTGTAAAATTAGTGAGTATGCTCGCTGAATTATCCCGTGTACCGTGGATATAATATATAGGTATATAATATTACGTGTACAATATCGTTTGGAAGGAAATTGCCGATTTAATTAACTTTTGTCTTTGTTACTGCCGCAGACACGACTCGTGCATAAGGGCGTTGATGATATAGTAATAGTAATATCAATAGTTATTCACTTGTATAATATTCCCCAAAATATTATATTACAAGCGCCATGATGACGCTGTCGAACTTAGTCTGTACACGGATATTATAACAGTGTTCGGTTTGATCGTGACAATGTGACATAAAGATTAAGAGGACGTCACAGCAGCATGTGTTGTCTCCTAGAGTGAAAATACCTATTATAAAATTGAATTGTGACAATATTTCTGAGAGCAAATCGTTGCGTTTTTTCCATTATACCCAATTTAACGTTCGTTATATCGTTTAGAAAATAAATAACAAAAATGTCAACATTTTAAAAATACCTTTAACTTTTCCAAATTAAAATTTTTTTTAAAAACTCAACGTGTTGCCCTACAAAATATTGTTATATTTTAATTTTGCAATGGGTGTTTTTATTCTAACACCAAAATTGAGCGAGTTCTACTCGGACTGCGTAAACGCGTTTTGTCTATGTCGTACGTGTGTAAGACTGACAATACTACGGGGTGACGTCCTCTTAACACGAATTTTACAGACCGTTTTTCTCGATATCAATAAAGCCCTGTGTTGATCGAAAATGTGTTTTACGTCGTCTACGGACACAATATAAGTACCTAACCGAGAATGTCCTGCATCTAGAGGTTTCGCTGTAGTCACATATTTTACATATACCTACCTATCGCAAAACGAACGCTTTTGTTATTTCATTTTACAAATTTCATATTCAAAATTCAGTGAGCGGTTTCTGTTGCAGAAGAATGAAAAACGTTAAGAGGACGCCACACCCTCATAAAGGTTGTCTCCGTCTTACAAGTAAGTAACATAGCAAATTGTACGCTCAGCAGAACACGTGTAGCTCCGTTTAGAGTGAATTGACCTACTATCAAATTTAGAAGTAAGAATATTACAATATTATCTAGCAATCACATAGGCTTTTTATTTTATTTTAATTTTAAACCGAGTTATGAGTGTTTTAAAATTGTAAATTGTTTGTAAATCTCAAACTACTCATTACTCGCTTTAAAATTAAAATATAAAAAAAAGCATACGTGATTGCCTGGATAATATTATATTCTTACTTCTAAACTTGATAACAGGTCAATTCACTCTAATTTTTAAATAACAGAGCTAAACGTGATATGCTGAGCGTCTAAGATTTGCTATCTTACGCACTTGTAAGACGGAGACCACACATGCGGGGGTGGCGTCCTCTCTTAAAGCACTTTTCGTACTATTTCGTAATAATATATTTATATATAAGCAAGTCACAATATTTATTCTGATCGCGAATCGATATGAAACGTGTTCAATTTATATTGTGCGGTGTACACCGCAGTTAGCGTCTGTCTGAGACTCGCGTTAAATTTGAAACGTGATAAAACCACAGACGGAAATTATATCATTATAAATATTACAGAATACAATGGTGAACAAAACGTTTTCTGTAGCGGTAAACGGACCGTTTTCGACGTTTAATTAATTTCATCCGATCGCGTTATATAGGTATAGCTTAGTAGTTATGCAGATCACACGTCAAGCAAAATATTACAAAGCGACACGATGTTTAGCCGAATTTTAAATCAGATCGTGACTGTAGCATAATAATTACAATAGGTGCAACAGAAATGCCTGACAAATGAAATAACTTTTGTTCTAATCAATATTTAAACATTTTGTTTTTTAATATATAATTTATAGACGCTTGTGCTACAAATACAGTAAGAACATATAGTAATTTTATTTTTATTTTTTAATACTGAAAATTCAAAAATTCAAAATAGCCAATTTGTAAAATTATTTAACTTCATTTTTTAAAATAAATAAACATCTCGACCAAGTATAATAACTATTATTTTTTTTTATTGGTCTACAGCCCGGAAACTGGCCATTAGCTATTGTAGGGGTTACGGTTGGTATGGTTGGTACGGTTGGTTTGCATATTCGCAACACGTGTATAAGTGGCAAGGTTTTCGCCTATATGGACCCGGGTGGTCACCCATCCGGGAACTAGTAGCAGAGGCCGTTGCTTATTCTCAATCATGTTGTGTGATTGATTTCTGTCGATTTCAGCCACTGCGCCGAGCCACATAATAACTATTATTTAATTTTATATTTTAATACTAATATAATCGTAATGTATTTTTTTTTTTATTTTATTAGTACTGATCAAGAAATGTATCTTAACTGTATACTCTTATATTTGACTGATTTGTGTTCATACCTATATATTCTTAAATTCTTAAAACCATTAAACGTTTGACTGATTGTATATCTACAATATAATAAATAATGATAATATAATATTATGAATAATTTTTGTTTTAATTAATTTTCCCAATGCTATTGTAAATGCCCCATAATATTTTAAATAGGTATTTAATGCTTAAAGTAAGACGCAATCAGAACGTAAAAAGAAAAAAGAATTCTTTTACCTGACTTTGGGATGTAATCAACGGTCTCTGGCTGTATGTACATTTTTTCCCCTTATGAACCACTTACATTATGGGTCCTTTCGACTGCGTTATTGCATTACTTTCCGGTCATTTAAAATTTTGGCAGAAATGGGTAATTCCCTACTTCTCCCTCCTCGTGCACTATCGTTTATTGAAAATTAAAACAATACGCGGCAATAATGGTTTTCCCCCGTGAAGACTACTTTTCTAAGCAGGCGCTAAATAGCAAAATACTGTATAATTAATAAGAGCCGAGGACGCCGAATTTAATTTCAATGACAGTAGAGCGTGTAATGAGATTAAATGAATATAATATAATATTATGCTGTCTGCACCGACATTAAAATTGGCGGTATACCCGGGACATGCCTTGAATTTACTGACCCTCACAATCAGTGGTGTAGTAGAGGGTACACACGGAGTGTACCCACATTCTAATTTTATATTTATTCGTGTACCCTTAACGAAAATCGTGGTACGCAGGTTAGGCGTAGCCCTCCAAGTAATTTTTTACAATGATTAAGGCCTGTAACCTATAATCTTATTTAGGATTATACATCACTGCAGTCGCAAAGGATATATAGGTAGGTTGCCATGATCGTCGTCCCCCACTCGTGGAACCAAACGATAGATAAGGAGCTCTAACCGAAGAACGTGCAGTCAGTGGCACCGCCGATGGATTTTTGTATGTCTACCTACAACTGAGAGGCCGTCAGCGAACCGTTAGAACCTCCACAATGTGTCGCGTGAAATTTTTATTTTTACCCATGTATCAAATTTACCTTTTGTTTTAGATAACTACAGACTGTAAGTATCTTTATAAATAAATAAAAAAAAAAGTATGTCTACCTCAACAAGTTATGACGATACTTTTTTTTCGAAAACTGCCATTATATAGTCAACTACACGACGTGCATATGTTTTTGAAGTCTGAATTAATCGGTTCGATTAATTTTTCCGTAAAGATATTATTTATTAACATATATTATTATATACGTATATAATATTTCCGTGCGTTACATAATAATTGCTTTTGGTTCGCAAAATATTCACTGACGACTATTCAGACGAATAGTTAACAATTATTTCTTTATTATTTCCATTTCACATTTTATCGATTTCAACGTCAGTCGTAATTGGAAGGTATGTAAAATATATTATAACAATGTGATATTTTCGCAACAAATGAAAAGTTTTATTTTTTGTACCGCATATTGTATGAACGTTATTTATTTACATTACTGGTAAATTGTATCGATTTAAAATCAATCAGTATAATACTTAAATTAGTTTTTAAACTTCTAGCGCTTCGTCGGTAGAGTTTATTTAATAGCTATTATAATAATATTATATACACAGTTCGTAACATTTTTAACTTTTAAAGTTTGATTGTTATTTGAAATAGATTTATATATTTTTACAGTGACTAAAATTACATTTTTGTTAT
This sequence comes from Metopolophium dirhodum, assembly GCF_019925205.1. Taxonomy (NCBI): domain Eukaryota; kingdom Metazoa; phylum Arthropoda; class Insecta; order Hemiptera; family Aphididae; genus Metopolophium; species Metopolophium dirhodum. The sequence goes on along the minus strand of NC_083561.1, from coordinate 28,922,940 downwards.
ACAAATTGCGGAAAGAAAGTTACTTCAAAGCCCGAGCTGGAGTTGTTCACGTGATTCTACTAAATAGAAATAAATCATTTTGTTATTATTTTGTATTGCAGTTTCTGGTGAAATCGGAAAAATAAATTGAAACATAATAATTAATCCGTGGTACGGCGTAGGTAATACCTGTCATTGTTTCGGATAAAAATTAACTCTACTCCGAAGGAAGTATACTTTGTTGTTGTGACCTTTCATATTAGGTAATTATTGTAGTTATAATTAAAAAATATTATCAAAATAAACGTCAAATTTATGCGCTTATATAAAATACGCATTGCGCGCCTTGTTTTCAAACTATTGTATTTGCATAGTTTTTACCACTTTAAAAAATAATGAATTTTGTAGCTGGGGCGAAATTCAGTTCACTGCAAGTTATTAAGCTGCTCCTATATACTAATGGATTTTGAAGACTTGACGTTAGGACTGTGCCGAAAACACGCGTTTTAAAAACCTTAAACTTTTTACACAATACAATCACTGCGCGACTGAGGTAAACTGATCCGTACACATAGATATAAGCGGCGAAACTTTTATTGTGTAATCTGTACTTTATTATGATCTAATATGGAATACAATTTTCCCGAGTACTTTTGTGACTCTGAAATACGAGATCACCCCACTAGTCGAATATTGTCCTGCTGCAACACGCTATTGCTGCAGTGTATGGTCGGCGTATTCAATTTTATCAAATATATAAGCCGGAAAAACTGTTTTTGTTTCAATTAAATAAGTCTCGTTATTCGTAATTGCCCTCGACTTTGTATAATATTATACATGTATACTCACGAGACCATTGGACGTACGTGCATGCACTCTATATAGCGTTGTTTCGTACCCACGTCTACGAGTAAACGACTATTATAGTTATGCGACTATATAGTTTTGTCCAATATCGTAACAGAATATTAACGATTTAAAACATTATTAATATAATTTTATATTTATAACACAAAATGTTTGTTGAAAAAATTAGGTTAACGAATTTTATATTATACGAGTAAGTTATTATACCTACCAGCTAACTGGTAAATTAATTAATAAATTAATAAATTCACGTTTCCTTTTATAATTAACTCTTGTAGCGGGGCTTAATCGCAGTCTGTTTGTGTGCCTGTGTGTCTATAGGTACTAATAATATTATCAACTCGTCGTGTACTTGTGTATGGTTGGATAAAACGTAATAACGTGTTCTAGTGCGAAATTGAGGTTCCAATTTCCAAACTATATTGTGTCCCCTAATTTTGTTTAAACCTTTAAGATATTTAAGATATATATTTTTACTTAATATAAAAAATTTAAGCATAATCAACAATTATTTATTATGTATACAATCAAAATAATATCAAATGATTTTTATCAAGTTTAATACGTTGTAATAAAAAAAAATTTTTTTTATAGTATAATGTCTTAAAGGTTTAAACAAAATTATTTTTACATTTTTCAAACGTTCAATTATTGTTTAATGTACAACAAATCATACAAAAAATTAATTAATTTATCAAATGTATTATTATTTTAAGAACGTATATAGTTTTCAAAATATATTTTTATTTGTTAAGTACCGTCAATCAAGGTGACTTGGAACTACGAAGTGAGATGTAAAAATTTGGTTTTTGTTTAAACATTTCAAGATATCTATGAGGGTATTTAATATAATTTAATTGTACCTCCATTAAAAATATGTTAATCATATTTATGACCATACATATTATTTTCAACCATGCGATTGGTCTAATCATTACCTCCGAAAAATATAGCCAAACATTTTTCATGATCACAGCGATTTTATCATTGCTTTCAAAAGTGCTTCAGATTTTAGTGATAGATGTCAAGTTTAGGGGTTTGTATTTTTTTTATGCATTTAAGGATACTCCAAAAGAAGAATATTGTAATTAGAAGTTTAAAAACATTTTTTCCCAATTGTATAACTATTAAGGTTATATTTTTCAAAAAAATGTAAGGGTGACTTGTAACATAAAAACGCATATAATGCAGAAAATACAGTTTAGCTTCTAAGCGATTTTTGAAAATTTTTTTTTTCTAAATGGGTTTTTGCAAGCTTAATTTGATGATATTTTCAAAAAAAGTCCCTCTCACTTCATTTGGAAATTATGGTAAAAACTACAATTGCTTATTTTTTTATTAACATTAAAAGTAAGTAAGATAGGTAAATTCTGATTTCACTAAAATGTTAAGCATGTAAACATTTATAAATATTTTGCTACAAGTCAACTCTAATGTTCTTGAATTAAATTTTACGTTGAATTTTCATAGTTGTTATAAGTCACCTCAATTTTTGTAACGCGTATTTTTTTGTTACTATCAGGATTTGATAAAAATATGGGTTGATAGTAATCAAGCATTAAAAGTTGAAATGCTCTGGACAATTTTAAATAAAGGTTAATATAATGATTAATTGTAACGTAAAAGCTGGTAATGAATACCTAGGTACTATAAATAAACAATTAATTCATTAAAACATGCATGTAAATTAATTTAATCGTAGTAAAAATTGCAATATATAAAGAATTATTCAATCATAATACGTAGGTTTCAAATTGTTTTAACTATATAGTGTATCATTGATGTTGTAATAGTGTATTTTAAGGATTATTGCTAACTATTTCTTATGTACTTATTATTATAATACTACTTATTATGGCGGTGATATGAGTGTTGACGGACGAAAAGTTGTTTCGACGTATTTTGGGTGCGTACAAACGGAAAACTCTGTTTAAAGCACGAACTGAGGTTAATAAGGTTAATAAGGTCTTAAAGTTCGTGGTTCAAAGCGACGCGTCTACCTATTTGGAAAAACATATATAACGTTAGAACAAATCGGTCGTGTTGTGCATGTTATTGTGTATTGTCACCCGTGAAAATGCGTACCTACTGCGAATACCGGTGAGTGGTGAGTAATAATAATTATGATTTCATCGTGACGATCGGATATTCGGATCGGAAATCTCGCTGTCCCGGGGGTGTATAATATATCGGTCGGTTTATATAGGCGTGTATTGGAATATTATTAACATTAATTCATCATGTGCAATATTATGTACATAATACGCAGCGGCCGACGAACGAATGTGTATTATGTAGTAATAATAATAATATTCCAATTATTATTATAATACACGCACGTATGGTATACAAGGTGTAACGGGAAGATCTGACAAATGAAATGACTTTTGTTGTAATAAATATTTTTTCTTTTTGTACCTATATGATTTACAGACGGGTCTAGTTTCAAGTATACATCATACAATTTTTTTGTTTTTATTTTTTAATATAACTGAACGCAAATAATTATAAATTGTATCAAATTTTTTTTTGGAAAAATCCTTACTTTTGAAGGGGATTTTTAGACATAAATTAATCTTAAATCATTTATAGTCCGTATAATTTTCATAATTATTTTGATACCTATATACGTTAAACTTGTATCAATTTTTCATTTGTCAGTTCTTATTACACCCTGTATATGTGTCACCGACTGATATATTCTCACATAGGTATATAATGTACTCAATACAGTATAGCGTGTGTGGAGATTTTGATAATTTTACACTGAAATTATATCGAAATATGACACATCTCCCACATGATGCACTCTGTAGTATGACGTATACCTATATGTGCTATGCGCAAATTATATATAATATTATTACCTAAAATAATGCAATATTTGAAATTTATTTTCAGGCGAATCCGGGCGGGGTGTATGTTATTTATGTGTATGTTTGTATTATATATATTTTATATAGTAGGTATTCAAATGACATTATTGATACGCTTTATATATTATAATATAATAATATGATACCGGTAAAATGTTGAATATATTATAAAATCATTCTATAGAATACCTATTTGTACAGCATAGTAAGTTGTACTATTGGAAAAGTATTACATTTAAATCTTATTGTTTATGTATGTATAATGTACCTATTTCTATAGAAATATAGAGTAGGTTGTAGCCTGTATGTACCTATACACGATGTATATGGCATGTAAGTAAGTAACAGTTATAGCTACAAAGAATTTCATATATATTATTATATTATTATTTATTTTAAATATGTATTTACCTAATTAAAAATAATGATTAACAAGCTAATATTATGGTTTGGTATGTAGTAGGTACCTATACCTACGTTATATGACGAACCGACTACCAACACTTTATTAGGTATAGTTTCAAATAATTAAATACATTTATGGCTCAGCGGAATCGATAGGCAGTATAGGTAGAGTTACTAGGTAGTTGGTAAATAATGATGATCAGTGGCAAGTGCAGGAGTTGATACTAAATCAGTGGATTTTATTTAGGTACGCCCAGAGTTCAGCTAGCGATATTAAATAGGCTATACAAGTATTATCTACCAACAATAGAACGATGACAATACTCAAATAACTATTTTTACACGAGTTGCAGGCTTGCTGCCCACTACATAGTCAAAATGTAAAACGTATAGGTAGAGAATAATAAGTGGGGCGAGTCTTCGCGGTGAGGACATTCGTGGGAACTTAATTGTCAACAAACTATTTTTTTTTTTTTAAAGACATATAATTTTGAAGATTAAGTGATCCTTTTCAAAATTATTCAATAAAATAATATAATTTTCATTAAAAACGATTCAAACGTGTTGAAAATTCTAGGATTATACTTTTAGTTTAATTTCGAACTTCATAAATTGTATCTAATAAAAACTTAATTAAAATTTTAGCACGTTTTGGATTAACCATTTTATTTATTCCATAACTACAACACAGGCAATTGTACGTTTTGGCGTAATTGCATAAAAATAAGTACCTACCTACGCGTTTTGGAATTAATTATGGAAATGGTTCGTTTTGCCATATTATGGTTAATGATTGCCGATTGGTGCCTATTCATTTAACATGGGCATTGTGCAAAAGTAAATTCTGACGTACAACTGGAATAATTACGTATTGATTATTTAAATATCATTTTAATAGATGGAAAAGGTTTATGTTTGATCAACCTGCAGATATTTTTAAACGTAGATGATATTAGTACGTTTTGTCTTATTCTGACGACAACAATCGTCTCTCAGCTTTTTTTTTACAATAGATGAATGTTCTACTCGATTTTGTAAATTTTGGCAACAGTACTTATACGTTTTGGATTTTCACCCCTATATATCAATTGTTATTGTTGAGAAAAACTCTACAGAAATTAAAATTCAGCGAACGCTGCTGAACATCGTATAATGCATAATAATATTATGAACTATTATTTTATGTGTCATGATGTGATGGAAAATATACTCGTTTAATATACTCTATCTTTAGATAGTAATTATGATATTATTAAAAATCGTTCAGTTTGTATGTTGGCATGATTCTGAGGGGCGGGTGGATGTTCTGCATTTCTGCACACAGGATTGTTGGGTCTACATTTTGAGGGGAAAGTTCTGGGAGATTCCTAGGTTGAGCTTAAATTATATTAAAAAGAGCCTAAATTATATTAAATTATATAATATATATGCCATAATAGTGTGATAGGGGTACTGCAAGAAAGTCAAAATTTGAGACAATTATTTAATCAAACCAGAGACAAAAAAATATACTGGGATACTGGGAACTTTCCCGGTGGGCCGCTACTCAAAAATGATTTGTTATTGCTATATATTTATAATTATTATTAATATAGAAGATCGGTATAAATCGGTAGAAAATCGGTATAAATATGAAGTATAAATATTTTTTATTTTCATACCATGACGCATGTATAAAAAATTGTTTATATTAAGTGTTTAAGATGTTAGATTTCGGTTCGACTGATTGTGCACCTCTCTCACTGTTCAGCATCAATGCATCAGAAATTCTTATTTATAATTAGGCCACGGATTTAAATATAAACTGCATTTTCTGAATTTTCTAAACATTGCTTTCCAAGCAAAAAATTCGTTTCATATATTATCAACGAATTGAAAAAATGAAATAAGAACATTTATATGGGTTGAAGTCAATATTATAAAAACTTATTAAAAAAAAATTAAATACAATTAAATAAAGGTAATTTTTTTAAAATTATATTTCTATTTTTTTACGTACCCATTATGCTCGATACTATAACTTCGGTCTTCAGTTATAGAAAACAACACTTGCCAATATGGAATTACTGTCAAAGTTTTTTATTTTAAAATATTAAATAGCATCTGATTGACTGATGTGCTATAATGAAACTCAAAATATAACGAATACACTACCTATACAGTATACACCTATCTAAATTCTATTTTATATTCGTTTAAATTGGACTCTTAATTTTTCTGGACATCTTATTAAGCTACGAATTTATTTAGTTATTTTGTTATTTAGGTAATACATATTAATTAATAGGTATTTCTTAAATTATTTTTATTATTTTATTCGAAACATTATTTTTAAATATTGGGATCAATAAAACTATTTGTATTCAATTACTATTTTATATCAAAATTAGAATTTGTTAATAAACCAAGTAATAAATGAATGGTTACCAAGTAAAAAAAAAATCGTTATCTATATTATAAATTTGAATTCAATTTACCGCATTTGCGTCTAGTAGAAACAAATAAATGTTTTTTTGAAGATAATGTAAAAATATCCATCATCCATCGGTTAGGACCATATATATATTTTCTATGATTAGGACGGTGAGGTTATAATTATAAATAATCTATGGCAAATGACAATCGTCTGAGATGAACAGCGATTTCAATACGTACTCACATATTTCGTTCCATTCTGGTTATTAAACTAGGTGCCTATTTTTATAAATGTCATTAATCTCAATACTTCCAGACTGAATTTTTGGATCGGAGATAATAAATCGGAGATAGAAATTATGAAGACGCGCGCTGCATTTTCCTTGGCGGAGATGCACATTTCTGACACTAGACAATATTATACACTCGAAGGGAACGCGTTTCGCCGGAAGAATAAATAATTACGTAAGTCTTGTCCTTCTACTCTGTTGAAGCGGTAGACCTAATGTAAATATTTATTGTCAGACAAACTTATATAACCGCTAGACGTAGAGTAATTTTTAATATCCAGTTTTTATAGGTGTGCAAAAATTATGAAAAATACCTTAAATTATAATACATGCCTACAACTGTTAATTTATTGTTATAGTAGAATAATTTTTAAAATTTGAAATCAATGATTAGGCAATGCTTTTATAAGTAGGAAGGTAGGTTTTTATACCTACCTAATAAAATAAGAAAATACATAATGATTAATGTTATTTAATATGATTTGTAAGTACATAGCAGATCATTCCTAGAGAACACCTCAAACGTACGTTTTTTTTTTGGGGGGGGGGGTTTTACGGGATATACATAAGGGAAATTTTCTTCAAATTTTCACATTTCACTATTTGATATTGTGATATTATTTGTGCCTAGGTTAAGTTTCTGTTTTAGAATCGATCGATAGGTTACCTAGGTATATCACATTCTTTAATTTTAATTCTGGTAGTCGAGTATTGGACAAGTACCTACGTAATTTATAATTCGTATCGTAATTTAATTACTAAAAATATATTTTCCCCAACAGTGTCACCGGCAGGAGAATACATTATAGAATGTCTATAAACTTGTGGTCTAGTATATGATTAAAATTGGCATGCGACCAACAACTGGGGGCTTGTTATGGAAAATTTAAATGATCGAATAAGGTTCATCTCATTATTTGAATTAAAATAATTTTTAAGCGATTGTTGTGTTAATCAATTTTTTAATTTATTTCATTCAACACACTCGTCTCAGTTTTCTAGTACCTCTAGATTTCTCACAAAATTCATATCGATCATCTCACAGCTTTCATATTCAAAACCAAAAAAATATGTATTTTTATCTTATTTCAATCTTTTTCATCGAACACCAGAATATATTACAGATCATAAAGATACTAGTATTGTATACTAGATAAGTTTCAATTAGCGAGATTTAGAGAGAGATGGAGATGGAGCGAGATGTAGACGGATGAAGATAGCTGTTTCTTCGACGACAGTGAGTGCTGCAGTACAGCTAGGTTTCACTGGAAGAGTCGATGTTTATGCATAAGTTTGTTTTTATATTATTTTGGTCTTACATTTACTTTTTAGACTTGAATTAAATATTTATTGTCGCGGAAAATCTGTTAACTAAGTAACGTAGAAGCATATACGTTTACTACTGCCTACCAAAGGCGCAATGTATAAAAATAATAAATTATACGCCAGTCCGAACAATCCAAACGCTGTCTTACTCGTAGTCGAGTTCTAGTTGATAACTGACCTGTGAATAAATGTAATTTTTGTTAGGTATAAAAATAAAACTAATAAATCTTTGAATACAACATTTAAACATACAAACTCTGTGTAATACAAATTAATATTAGGTATTTATTGGTAGGTTTATATAATATCTGTAGACTGTAACTAGGTCATTAGAATATTGTAGAACATTTTACTGCATAAGATGCGTGTTATTTCAGAAATGGTATTCGTCAGTGAACATTTTCAAACTGGGAATAATATATCATAAGCAGATTGAAATGTGTGAACGTTTCAGTGTTTTGAAGACTAAGTTTCGTAGCAGATTTCGATTCCGTCACGGGGTATGTATTTTCTTATTTCTCAGTAGGTTTTTTTTTTATTATAGTTAATTGATCAGGATGTATTGCCCGAAAATTTTCAATATTTGTATTGTAACTATACCGGTATAACACTATTCGGGCTATCAATAAAGTCGTGTTCAAAATTAGAAAATTGGTGAGGTATGATATTTTTTTAAGCAATTCTTTCGAGTAGGGAATTCGCTCAATGATATTTAAATATTTTCACCGATAATCAAGTACGATGACTTGTAGGTAACTAGAGACTGGGTGAATAGGAATAAAGTAGTGTGTAATATGGCGAAGATAAGGAAATGGGTCAACAGGATTTCAGAATGTTTGGTGTATGAAAGGGAAAAATGAAAAATAAATGTAAGGTTAGGGTATGTAAGTGGAGTGAGGGTAGCAGATACGAGAATAATAAGTAAGGCGTTAAGGTACAAAAGAGGATAGAATAAGAAATTAATTAATTAAGGGTAGTGTAGGGAGTGTACATATTGTAGTGAAAACAAGAGAGAATAGGTTTAGGTGGTTCGGTCAATGGCTTATGTATGATAAGAGATAGTGAGAGTGGCTATAGAAGTTAGTTAATTTAGGTGGGAAATGAGGGGCGAGAAGACTGAAGAAGAGATGGATAGACAGAATACCGATCATATGGAGGTGTGGAATGAGAGTGGCTGAACCTGTATATAGCTGTGAGAGACGGGGGAAGAAAAAGTGTAAAGATAGAATATAACTATAGTTATGTTAACAATGCCGAATACGTAGGATAAGATCTTGAATTGCAAAGGCCACTAGCTTGCAACTAACCATAGGTTTACCTAACTAACCTTCTTATGACTCATTAGTACACTTTGAATAAAAAGATCCTGAGGTTGCCGAATTTAAGTGTTTGATTATCAAGTTGATCCTCTAATTGTTGACACCATGGATAGTCCACGCCTATGTTAAATACATTTGAGGCCGCGTTCCCGGAGGGGAAGGCAATTGAGGCTCCTTTATATTGATAGTCGATACTCGATATGAGTATACTTTATTTGGCCTCAATTGTTCCCCTCGAAGGACGAAGACCGCTGATATTATGTCCTATCCATATCTCTATTATCTATGATGGAGCCATACCCAGCTCACTCGTGTTGCTGGTGGGGATGTCAGCGCACTATTTGTTTTCCATCTTTGACCCACGCGTAGCATACTAAATGTACGATTAAGAAAACACTAAAATGATTGTGCGTGGGTCGGAGAGAGAAATAAATGGTGCGCTAAAAATCTGACATCCTCTTAAGTGTTAAATATTTGCCTGCATGTATGCACTAAAAACAGGCAAATATATGCACTGAAATATTCAAAAATATTCAAAATAATAAAATATTCAAAAAAATACTGAATGAAAACGTTTTTATTAAAATTTTTTTAAATTAATAAATAATAATTCAAATTGGTTTACAAAAAAAATTCTTTATTTACACACTTGGTAGGTAGGTAACGGATGAACCGAAAATATAAAAACATTTTAAGAAAATAAGCATAAATACGAAGATATCATGAAAACATGCAATTATATTAACTAACCAGAAAAAAACGCATATTGGTAACGGTGTTGTAATAATAGAGATCTCCCCAAAAAAATACGTACTAATAGTTCAAACAAATCATAAAAGCCAACTGTAATAAAATAAATTGTAGTAAGTAGTTAACTATCAAAACAAAAAACTAAAAAAAATCATACTTGAAATATATGTATAATATACGTATATTGTAATAAACGTTCAAATGTTTACTATAGTACATTATAAAAAATTAACTTAAGTTCAATATAATACATTATAACAGGTGTTCAAATAAACATTTCATACCACAAATTTTGTTAATTCACACAGTCTCTCTTCAATTTTAAATTTTTCTTCAAATTATCTACAAAACATAGTTTAGTAAATTGGAAGACTTGATTAAGTATTTAATCATTTATCTAAAAGAGATGTGCCGGGTCGCCACATTACTATATCGAGGGGCCATGGTGCAAGTGTCGTCCATAAATATCATAACATATATTATATTAGTTACAAACTCTTGAATTAAGAGTTATGTTTGAGAATTTAATTAATTTCCTAAAAGGAAATGCCTCAAGGTTGCCTTAGTAGATCGAGGGACCGTTGTTAAAGTGCCGTCCACCAATAAAGTACCGGGAAAAAAACGAAGAATTCAAATATAGAAGGTACTTATATCATATACTTTTATCAAAGTATGATTGTGTTAGTCACAGTCTTGTAAATGATATTGTCTTATGTTTTCCCAATCTAATTATACAAAATACTGAAAATTAATGAAATCACAAATATTAGTACAATAGAGAGACTGTGCATTGATTTACAAATTTGTCTTAAATTTACTTTTTGCATAGAGAATATGAAGGTGGGCTGGGCTCTTAATATCAGAGTATGGGGGACAGGTCTGGGATTTCATATTATCATTAATAGAGACGCGTTAATCGCTTTTATGTGCTTCAAATTGTTTACACGAGTGAGCTGGGTATGGCTCCATCATAGATAATATAGATATAACATAATGGATAGGACATAATAGTCTTACCAGCGGTCTTCGAGGGGAACTAAGGTGTCAACAATCTAAGGATCAACTTGATAGTCAATCACTTATAAGTTCGGCAACCTGCAACTCAGGAACTTTTTATTCAAAGTGTCCTAATGTAATTAGTCATAAGAAGCTAGATTGGTAAACCTAAGATTAGTTGAAGCTATGGTGATGATAGACGACTACAATCACTAGTCGAGAGCTTTGCGATGATCTTTTCCTACTAACTATAAAGGTATTCGATATTGTAAACATAACAATGAAAGAAAATATTTAAATATTATTAATTTGGTTATGTTAGGTTAGTTTAGGATAGGACAGTAAATTAGACGTTAACTAATTATTATAGTTTTTAACACGGTCTTAAAGACTGTCAGCTAGAGTTGTACCAGTATAGTTATTAAAAACTTAAATACAGCCAAAATTAAATAATGATTTTTTTAACACAACAAATTATAAAATGTATTTTAAAATATAACAAAATATAATTTTTTTAGGATTTTATAAGGTTTTCAATACTTATGAGTTTGTTATTTAATATTGACTGTAGACCCAGCCAAACACAATATTATTTTAAATTAAACATTATTTTATGTCCTTCATAAATTACAATCACATAATAGAGTCCGTGCAGGACCTTTTTCTGATTAATTTTTTTGCATCCTTTATAAATAAATTACATTCGTTTTTATACATTTTCTAATACATATATTACGGTGATACACCTCTGATCATAATAACTGTTCGTATTATTATAATGTAAACAATAACTAGTTTTTGGATTGTAGTTAATATGTATTGCAGTATTTAGCTTCCAGCGTATTCTTTTGTTTAGTGTTATTTCACACAGATTTCTCAAACAATTTTTTTTTCAATTCATTGAACTCTAGTAGATTTTTTTGTATAAAAATTTTTCAAGATTAATTTGAATTTGAATTGAATTTTTTTTTTAGTACTGTAACTCTAGTTGAATATTTTGTATTGACTTGAAAATTGATAACTTGGTGCCCCATGAATAATAATTCTAATTTTTTTTATGTTATTTAATTTCTATTGATCTTTTTATATAGAATTTTTAAACACTGACAAGCCAGTGCCATCTAAAATTTTTTTTGCCTTCTAAAATGCATTTGCCTGCTGGCGCCCACATATTCTTTTCAATTTTTTTTTTATGAATTTATCTTTAGGTAATGAGATTGTATACATTTTTTAAGCATTGCCCTCCTTCAATTTTTTTTTTGTTATGTAACTTTAGTTGAATTTTTCGTATATACTTTTTAAACATTGATAACTTGGTGCCCTATGAAAAATCCTTCTTTAATGAACTAAATATTTTGAATAGTTTTTTCTGTTTAAGATTCTAGACGTTTTGGGTTGGACTTTGTAATGTGTATTCCTACAATAATATTTTTTTTTAAATTTTTTTTTGGTTTTCTAGAATCCATTTGCCTGCGGGCACCAACACCCTCTTTCAATTTTTTTTTTTTTGTTATGTAACTCTAGTTGAATTTTTCGTACATACTTTTTAAACATTGATAACCTGGTGCCCTCTGATTAATCCAACATTAATGAACTAAATATTTTGAATAGTTTTTTCTCTTTAAGATTCTGGGTATTTTAGTTTGTACTTTGTAATGTGTGTTCCTACGATTTAATTTCTTCTACAATTTTTTTTTTTGGTTCCTGAAATTGCATTTGCCTGCGGGCGCCAACACCTCCATTCAATTTTTTTTATGATTTTAACATTCGCTGAATTTTTTAAATATTAATAACCTGATACCATACGAATAATCCATCTTTAATGAACTATTTTTTTTTCATTTTAAGATTCTGGGCATTTTAATTGTACTTTGTAATGTGTATTCCTACAGTAACATTTTTTCCACATTTTTTTTTGGTTTTCTAGAATGCATTTGCCTGCGGGCGCCCACACCCTCTTTCAATTTTTTTTTTTTGATATGTAACTCTAGTTGAATTTTTCGTACATAGTTCTTAAACATTGATAACCTGGTGCCCTCTGATTAATCCAACATTAATGAACTAAATATTTTGAATAGTTTTTTCTCTTTAAGATTTTGGACGTTATAGTTTGAATTTTGTAATGTATTTTCCTACAGTATAATTTTTTTTTTGTTTTCTAAAATGCTTTTGCCTACGGGCGTCAATACCCTCCTTCAATTTTTTTTTTGGTAATTTTACTCCAGTTGAATTTTTTGTATATACTTGAATATTGATAACTTAGTGCCCTATGAATAATCCTTCTTTCATGAACTAAATATTTCTTTTGGTTTTTTCTGTTTAAGATTCTGGACGTTTTAGTTTGTACTTTGTAATGTGTATTCCTAAAATAAAATTTTTTCGACTTTTTTATTTGTTTTCTAAAACACATTTGCCTGAGGGCGCCAACACCCTCCTTCAATTTTTTTTTTTGTTATGTAACTCTAGTTGAGTTTTCCGTACATACTTTTTAAACATTGATAACCTGGTGCCCTCTGAATAATCCAACATTAATGAATTAAATATTTTGAATAGTTTTTTCTCTTTAAGATTCTGGGTATTTTAGTTTGTACTTTGTAATGTTTGTTCCTACGATTTAATTTCTTCTACAATTTTTTTTTTGGTTCCTGAAATTGCATTTGCCTGCGGGCGCCAACACCTCCCTTCAATTTTTTTTTATGTTTTTAAATTTTTTAGATATTGATAACGTGGTGCATTTTTTTTTGGTTTTATAAAATGCATTTGCCTGCGGGCGCCAACACCCTCATTCAATTTTTTTTTAGTCATGTGACTAGTTGAAATTTTTGTGTATACTTTTTGAACATTGATAACCTGGTGCACTTTGAATAATCCATCATTAATGAACTAAATATTTTGAATAGTTTTTTCTGTTTAAGATTCTGGGTATTTTAGTTTGTACTTTGTTATGTGTTTTCCTACAGTATATTTTTTTTTTTTGTTTTCTAAAATGCATTTGCCTGCGGGCGCCAACACCTCCCTTCAATTTTTTTTTATGATTTTAACATTAGCCGAATTTTTTAAATATTGATAACCTGGTGTATTCCAACAGTAACATTTTTTCCACATTTTTTTTGTTTTCTAAAATGCATTTGCCTGGGGGCGCAAACACCTCCCTTCAATTTTTTTTTTTATGATTTTAACATTAGCCGAATTTTTTAAACATTGATAACCTGGTGCCATACGAATAATCCTTCTTTAACGAACTAAATATTTTGAATTGTTTTTTCTGTTTGAGATTCTGGACATTTTAGTTTGAAGTTTGTAATGTGTATTCACACAATATAATTAATTTAGACTTTTTTATATTTATAAGAAAACTTTATTTTTAAATTTTAGAATTAAAGAGAAAAGTATTAAAAATCTCTATTAATTATACTATCATAGTTTTCATATTTATCTTATTTATAGTTAGATCGTAATTTAAGATTTATAAATATATGACTAATTTGTTGTAATTTATTGTTATACCTACTATTGCAGCAGTTTTTTGTTCATGCGAAATAAGAAACTCTTATTAAGTAAGAAGAAATAAATTATCGTATAATATAAGATGTAACCGTAGGCATATAAAACAATTAAATATGTTTTTTATGTCTATGGATTAACGAAATTAATAATAATATCATTAGTAACCAAAATAAATGTATTAAGAGACGCGTGATATTACAGTTCTTTCATCACTGTACACTATATACTAAAGTTCGACAGACGATGGTTTTCCGGGCGTGCCTGGGAAGTTATGTTTCTTTGGTAATTAAATTAAAATATGAATTATAAGTTATATAGGTACCTATTATGTAAGTAGGTACTTAACCAAAACTCGTTTGTCAGAATTTAAATAAGAAGGGAGATCAATTTAAAAAAAGTTAAATTTGGAAGTGACTCTGCTGAACAGTAAGGTACAAGTGGGTGACTGTTATGGATAAGTGTTACATTTGAATACAATGATATAATATCATTGTATACGAAAAACGATTCCAAGTGGAGACGATTTGACAGCCTAGGATATTTTATATACTATACTTATATTGATATTATTAAATATTATGAATACCGTAGCCGGTTAAGTTGAGTTATTATTATTTGTTTATTATCATATTTGTATATAATAATATATTTTAGACGTTTCAAAAATTAATTGCCGAAAATCATTAGTTTTTAACTGAAAACGACAGAGAAGTCTGAATTTGGCGGTCAGTCTTATTTTTCAGTTATATTATAGCTAATTGAACTTTTTGGTATTTTCATATAATATATCCGGTGTAGTCACTCGCACACTGCGCTTGCTCGAACAATTAAAATCAAAAACATCCCTCGACTTGTTATGTAAATCCACCATGGGTGGGTGTCAGAATTATTATTGCATCATCAATTTTAAAACGTTGATTTACCTAGATTAAAAAAAAATTAATTTGTTATGCTAAAACACCGAAAATCATGAACTTCGTAAGGCTATACCATAAATATTAATGGTTTTCCGGTAGTCGAGTTTTGGACAATTATCTACATAGGTAACTTATAATAATTCGTATTGTAAATTAATTAGGTACCAAAAAAATATAACTTCTCAAACACTGTGTCTATTGGTACTGCCGGGAGAATGTATTAGAATGTCTATAAACTTGTGGACCAGTTTGTATAGTTAAATTTGACATGCGAACTATAATTGAAATAGAAAACCAGAATAGGTGCATTGCAGATGACAAAGATTTCTGTAAAAGAACATACGATTTATTAATATACTGTATAGGTACTGAGTATAATACTATAATATATAAGTTCTATGGATTTATCATAGTAAATAATATATTTTATAATATCTATGACAATCGTCAATTGTCGAAATTCGTCGGCGACGGTTAACAATTCTAATGATTTCAGCAAATACTATTGTATTATAAATATAATATATTGTATATTTTGATTTCAGTGAACAAAAAGATAATAAGCCACTAATATAAACGGACAGTTCGTTAAACCGTACATATTATAATGTAAGTTGTAATACAAACTCGCAAATTTCATTATGATCAGGTTATTTTCATAAAGTATTTCAATACTTTCAAGTTTCAGTTCATCGGAGTGAGATGATTAGATGGAGATGGATGAAGATTGCTGTTTCTTCGGCGATGGCGGCACTCTAGCTATGTTTCACCGGAAGAGTAGATGTTTACGAGTAAGTTTGTTTTCATATTATTATTACCTACTATTTTACATTTACTTTTTAGACTTAAATTAGCCATAAAATAGGAATTATTCTAGTTTTTTTAAATAATTTTTTCGAAAGATATATGTAACATGTATAGCTCATACAATTATGAATTTATAGTTAATAGAAATGCGGGTGTTAATACTTCATTTTTTTTATTTTATTGAAATCGTGTAAATAATTTGATTAAACAATCAGGTACCTACTCATTACTAGTATCAATTTTATTATATTACGTGTAAAATCACCGACACAAGGTGCAGACTGAATTAAAAAAATTAAAAACATAAAATAATGTTGTAGTAGAAGCTGGAAACTGTAGTTTTTATAATCCATATAATGTAACTATTAAATTGAATGATTGAATTATTATTCAGAGATCACTTTGGGATAAATGCCAAACGTATAAATGTAAATTAAATTAAAAATAATTAAAAAACATTTTGTGAAAGGAACAAGATTACTGCTAATATTTAAGTCTTAATTGTTATTAACAAATAAATACAAATAATAGATATTTTAATGGATTTTTACTATTAACATTCAGTGTAAATACTGTTTCTGTTCGACTTACATATTATATGTAAGTACCTTCTATAAAATAATTATTCATTTCAAATAATCCTAACAATTTAATGCAAGGATTCACATAAATTGATCTTACAGCAGTCTTAAAACACCAAAAATACATTTGTACATAATTTACAAAATTTTAGTTCCTTATTATGGCGTAGGTACTAATACAAACAATAAATTACTATTCGAAAAAACAATTTCGTATACCTATTATTCTTCACTAAATACCTACAACTAAACTAAACTAAAAATAAACATATGATTACATATACTGAGTGCCTATAAAATAATATTATATATGAAAATTGAATCTTTATTACGAATACTTATCGTTTACACAGACCACAAGAAAAAATTATTAAAAATATTAAAAAATAAAGAACACATCATTGTAAAATTAATACAGTCATCGATCCGCTCAGAATCTAGAATTATAGACTTGGAGTTTTAGAAATCTAGTTGGTATTATAGTATTTGATGAATTTACTGTGTACGTTGATGGCTTTATGTTAACTCTAAAATCCAGTCATCACATTTTTATTTAATAATTCATAAAATACAATATGCTCTTAAAAAAATATTCTTGTGCTTCTGATATATATTCACCACATTAATCAATAATTAAATTGATAAACGAAAATAAGAATTTAAATAATACCCATATCATATTATTATAATCAAAATTATAATCTATTTTGGTTTATTGTCATATCAAATTTCAATGAACAAATTGTTCCTTAACACGGAACTCTTTGATATAAAAAGTTGCATTATATTATATCCGTGGATTCATCATATTGATGTACCTAGTATAATATCTATCATTTATTTATTTATCTATGGAAAATCTCAAAGTCGTTGCAGAAGACACATTCGACTAAAAATTCTTAAATTTCAATAAGCAAAGAAGATATTCTAAGTTCTGTATTCTGGAGCGTTTCCTCATCGGCGTCGCAGTTCACACACATCACGGATTCCGCCGAAAGAGTCGATAATTCAAGCAAGTTTGTTTTTATATTCTTTTGGGGCTTAAATTTACTTTTAAGACTTAAAATAAATATTTAATGTCACGAAAAATGTGCTATCCAAGTGTTGTAGGCGCATATTTTAGTTCCGAACTAGAAATGTATAAAATACGTGAGATATAAACGTCGTTGTCGTTTTTCCAGTCCCTGTTCGTAGAATAATTATAATTAATAGGTGAAGGAATAATTTTTAAAATTTGAAATCAATGATTAGGCAATGCTTTTATAAATAGGAATGTAGGTTTTTATACCTACCTAATAAAATAAGAAAATACATAATGATTAATGTTATTTAATATGATTTGTAAGTACATAGCAGATCATACCTAGAGAACACCTCAAACGTACGTTTTTTTGGGGGGGTTTTACGGGATATACCTAAGGGAAATTTTCTTCAAATTTTCACATTTCACTATTTTATATTGTGATATTATTTGTGCCTAGGTTATGTTTCTGTTTTAGAATCGATCGATAGGTTACCTAGGTATATCACATTCTTTAATGTTGTTGTATAATTAACGAATAAATTATATAGTTGTTCGTGTGATTTCGTGACGGTCGATTTGAACGCGACAGACATAAAACGACGTGCATTAATTATGCACGGTTTAATTTTTGCCATAATAATGTGTTTATCGTTTTTAGAGTCGTTATTGTATGTAACTATGCAAAAGATGGTGAAATAAAAAAAAATGATATTGTTTTGAAATTTAATATCTTTAGAGAAGACAAAAACCGATATGGTTGTGGAATTTAATATCTCGAAAGACGAACTTTTATTTTTAATTAGTATCCATTAAAATCATTTTGTTAATTGCGTAAAAAATTAATATATATTATCACGTTTATTGTTTAGGTTAGTTATTATTTTTTGAGGGTTCGGCATTATTATTCAATAGGCTATATTATAATAATATTACCTACCTACCAATAAACTACGTTAGCTATAATTATTACAAGTTTTGCACTATATATATATATATATATATATATATATACTGTCATTGAACATTGACTTAGAGGATAGTAATTATTGTTGAGAAAAACTCTAGCGAAATTGAACATCGTATAAAGTATGAGTAGGTTATTACCTATGACACTATAATAATTATTATGACAGTGGGTATGAGTCCCACAGGCCACAACTGTAATAAATATAATAAAAATATTTGTTGTCACATTGAGTTTGATATCTGGACAATTCAGCGCGGTTATTTCTTGCAATTATATAACGTTTTCACATTGATATCTTAGAACTAATTTTTCAGTCGGTATCTATAATATAAGTTATCATGACGACCTGAGATTTTTGATATTATAATGAAGCATTAAGTTTATCTTACAAGCCCAACCCAATTTTAAACAGTAGAATTTAAAATTCTACTGTAGTGTCATAGATCTACATGTCATTATACGACATACTTATACCTCTACTCATTATTGTAATATTATTTATCGTGTCAGTCAATTTGTACGTTTGTGTACCATTGAATCACGTCCAGTACTAATTATTTTTTGTACGTCGTAGTTTTTTGAATTCTGAAAAATGACGTACGTTACACCACCCCTCTCTCCCCCATTTTCAAAATATTTAAATTTTATTTTTCTATCTCAATAACGTACTCCTGGAATAATATACAAGCTAATATCCACGTACATCATGTTCAAATAAATCCACTTGTGGATTTACAAATGTCTCAAATATACGCTAAATATGTTCAAATAATTTTAATTTTAGAGCTTTTATTGTATGCATTTGAAATTTCAAATAACCCATGTCGGGAGCTGACGTGACGTCTCGCCATCCCCCCGACGGGTTTATCGATATCCCCCCGGAACGAAGAGCTTACGAATGATTATATTGCGCGTACAAATACGTACGAATAGAGGGCAAAGTATTGGTACAAAACAATTTCAAATAACCCATGTCGGGGGCTGACGTGACGTCTCGTTTGGTGTTCGACATTTTAAGATTTTTGTAGTTTAAGATATATAAATTTATAATAAAATTAAAAATTAATTTGTAAATTATTGTGAATTGATGGAGGTGATCACATTGTAATTTTTAATCTTCTCGAGTAGAGCGCTATATGGAAATTGAGATTAAATAATTCTTAATTTGTTTAAATTTTTTTATTCTTGTTCTAAAAAAGTAATTACTGATCTTTTGTGAGATTTAAATTTTATCCATTTTTTTTTTTTAATCAAATGCTACAATCTTAATTGTTATAAAAAGTTGATATTTGATAAAACTTATTTTTGTTGGACTGTAATAAATGTATACAATTAAAATTCATACACTCAATAAGTAAAATCTGTTTTTTTTTTTTTATTGGGCTGGAAATTTTATAATTACTGCTTTGACTACTATGGTAATTTGGTCATTAGCATAACATTATAAACATAAATACATTACATTTATAATGAAGAACAAAGAAAAGAGAAAAAAGCAGTTTTAAATTAGTTATTTTGATATTTTGTGCATTGCAAATGTTGGCTAAAGTAGCTTAAGTAATTTAGTTGTTTTAAAGAATTCAAAGGTGTCGGTTAGGTTAGGTTAGATTTTGACCCCATAGGCTTGCTTCAATTTGGTGACTTATATTGAGATCCTCTCTTTGTTATGCGTACATTCTACATATCTACATTCTTCGAAGATGTGTTTGATTGTGATTGTGGTGCCGCATGATTGGCATATTGGTGGACAGTGGACACGGATTAATATAGTAATAGATTAGTATATTAATCCGTGTTGTTGGTCCTTTATTCATTAAATATTCATGAGTCAGTCTTGTGTGGCTGATTCTGGCCCGATTTAATTTTTTTTCATTTATGGTACTGATATACATATAGGGTTTCTTCTTCATCTTTTGACCGTATGTTTGACTGGGTTTAAATTGTTGTTTTGGGTGTACCATATATTTTGCCATATATGTTTGGTGGTGTCTTATTGTATATGTTTTTTTTATATCAGTGTATGAAGAAATGTTGATATACTGTAAGTCCAGTGAGCTGATAGCTAGTTTTGATTGTTTATCTGCCCTTTCGTCACCGATTATTCCTATGTGTCCAGGTATTCAAACTATGAATACCTATATTGTTGTTTTTTTTGGTTTGCTTCTTCCAGTCTACTTTGAATTTGAATTGCTAAGAGTATTATTATTTTAAATGTCTAGCGACAGTTTTGGATAGGTCTACTTAACGTGTGATAAATTAATTATTAAATACTACAAAATTATAACCTTTTATATTTTCGTTACGCGATAATTTGTTTAAGTTTTTAACAAGCGTAGAAATAACAAAGATTTAAAAAAAGACAGTTGTTTGATCAAGGCGTATTTAATGAAACAATATACATTTTTTTAGTATCGGTAGTCCACGCATGCTGCCTGTACATAATACAATTGACACGTCATATATCATAATAGAACGAGTCTCTAATATATATGTAGCGAGTGTATAATATTATCTGGACTTTAGGGGATTCGAACATTTTACACCGAAATTACGTTTGAACATGCCACAACCATATCTGCTGCGCGGTACACCCTGTATACACATTTTTTTTTTCTAATTGCAATTATCATGATAACATTACACCCGACGAAATATAAGTTCCTCCCCCTACAATTCAGCTGCAGCTATGAAACCGTGGCATCGGCAAATATATTTATTGGTGTGTGTATATATATATATATTACGAACGCGTAGGAAATTTAATTGACTCGTCGCGCGACATCCCCCAGCAGCCATCACTTCCGCCTTCACACGACGTAATTCACAGTCGCGACGATGACGGGGCGGTGCGTGTCTCACAATAATACTAATTATATCGTTTCGATATAAAATAACGATTCCTAGTCTCGGCGGGGAGTCATCATCCGTCGTACCTCGTACGACGGCGACGACAACAACAATAATAACATTATACATGTCATACTACTCATACTATATAGCCCCGTGGCCCCGTAGTATATATATAATAATAATATGTGCATCATAATAATATACACACTAAACATTGTCGGTCGATCGCGATGGACGACGACGACGACGGTCACGGTGGACTGCACTAATAAAGACTTGTAAATACGCGCACTGCGAGTGGGCCCAGATCTTCGTATTTATAGACTATAACCAATTATTGTTATCGCTCGTTTGCCCACCCGTCGATGACATGTTATTATTATCCTCCCGGTTTTCCGTAGTTTTTTTTTCCATCTTCGTTTCCGTTTGTCCGTCACACGGTCCGTCTCGGTCTCGCTTACACCCCTCCCCCCATATTTATTTTCCGAAGGGCAAGCGACGTTTGTAGCACCAATTACTATACATTGACAGTGTTTCTGGTGGGCGCCGAGACACACACACACACGCCCTTTTATACATCTCTATCTTTATTCTCTACCCTATATAATTGAGAGTGGCTTTACACGTTGATACTCTATAACTCTCTTTCAAAACCACCGAAAGGATTTGAATGGGGTTTTCAATGTCGGAGTTGTCGGTTCTCCTGGGCATAGTTTTTATAGCCCAACTTCTGTCCCTGGAAAATTGAGCAAATTGGGTTCAACACGCGTTAGTGCTGGTGTTTTTAAGTTATACCGTTGTGAAAATTTGACGAATGCATATATATATATATATATATATTTATATATTTATTATTATATACGTATACTGGAAAGCCCGGATTGTTCATCCTTCTTATAGGTTGGAAGGTTTACGAGTGGACGAAACAGATGAAGTCTGGAGTTGACTGATTTATTTTTGTTTTTTTAAATAGTTTTAATATAAAATATAAAGTATGACAGCGGTATTTATAACAATATTACAATAGTGCACAAAGACAAAGAATATAGAAGGAATACCTATATAATATATGAAAAAAGTATATAATTATTAATACAAAATAAAACTTTTCCGCGTATTGTTATAAATACAAAAAAAAAAATCCCGTTCCGGATGTTGTTGTACATAATTTAGAGTTTTCTGCTTTGGTTATAATATAATTTTGACCATATTATGCAAGGATTATTTCTGAGATAATAACGATAAAAACGTTTTTATACATACAAGCAAAGATAAAATAGAAAAACAATTTATTTCTTATAATAAAAATTATGTTGTTTTAACAATTATTATTATAATACCTATGATAATATGTGTGTTTATCTGGGATTTAAGCTGATCGGTCGTATATATCGTTTATATCGTTTATGTATATAGTATATCGCGTCGTCTCCTTTCACCCGACTCGAGCCTATCGTCGATAAAAACTAATTTATTATAAGTAATAAAAAGGTGGGTAAGTGGATGTCGCTCTGCTGTACAGTAGGTTACAAGTGGGTCACTGTAATGAATGGTGTTAAATTTGATTTGAATGATATAATATCATTGTATATAAGAAAAACGATTCTGAGCGAAAACGGTCAGTCAGACTATGATATTATTACCAAGTATATTTGATGATATTATTGTGAATAAAGTAATTTATATTATATAACCTATTTACGTGGAGCCTTGTTTTAAATTTTCAATCCTTAGCCATAAAAGTTAAACATTTTATACATTTTTAACTACAAAATAAATTATAAATTATAAATTTGATAAATGTTGTCAAAATTTGAAGTTTAAATGCTTATAAAAAAAAAATTGTGCCTTTATAATTTTAATATTTTTCAACTGCTATTAGAACGATACATAATAAGGAGCCTTATATTACATTTTCACGCTTTTTTATCCAACAAATAAAATTTTATTGATATTTATAGAAAAAAAAAAACTAAAAAAATTGAAAACTGACAATGTCCGTAAACAGCTTAAAAAGAGTCAAAATATTTTCAAAATTTTATGGTGTATAGAAAACGCTAATATAAACATTCAGTGAAATTTTCAAGTATCTACAGTAATTCGCTTTTTAATTACAATAAAATAAGAAAATTGTTACATGAGAAATCGAGTGAATATCAAATGTTGTAAAAATATAAATTTCAGACGCTCATAAAAATTTAATTTAAGTTTATTGTAGACATTTTTTTTTGATAAAGGTAGACAAACTTATGAGTAATCTTATATTACATTTAAAATCTTAGATTTAAAAAAAAAAATTTTTATGAATTCTCAACTCAAAATAATTTAATAATTTTCGTGATTTTTCCGTATTTTGTCAAAATTTGAACTTTAAATGCTTATAAATAAAAACTGTAAATACGGATTTTTAATTTTTTTCATCTGCCTTTGAAACAATAACCTAGGAGCCTTCTATTAAATTTTCAAGCTATTTTACTCAACAGGTCAAATTGTATTGATATTTATAGAAAAAAAAACTAAAAAAAAATGGAAATTGACAATGTACGTAAACCGCTCAAAATAAGTCAAAATATTTGGAAAATGTATGGTGTATAGGAAATGCAATTATAAACATTCAGTCAAAATTTCATGTCCCTACGGTCATTTGTTTTAGAGTTACACCAAAAACCAAAATCGATTTTCGACGCTACGTCTAACAGTGAAACCAAATATTATATCGTGATGACATACGACGACCCTCGATCTCCAATGCTGCTGCAGGAACGACTTTATATATTATGAGATTTGATCCCAAGCCGTACCGGTACGATAAGTGCTACCTATATATGTACCGTGTTGGCTAACTTTTCATCTGTACGACTGTACACCGTAATAATGGTACCTCTGTGAATCACCTGCAGCTCCGTTTGTGTAAAGCGACGCTCCTTAAAATTTTATATTGCGTCTTTGGTTATTTCTAAATAATGACAATATTTGTTGATCTGTTTTTTTTTTTTGAAGTAAGTGCGATTGTCAAACAAGGTTTGATGGTTTGTTCAATTTATAATAGAAAACAACACGCATTTTTTCAAAAAGAATTAATAAGTGAGATAGCCACTGCATTAAAACCTTGAAATTTTAATTTAATAGTCATACGTACGCACACTACATAATTGGAATGAGTCGGTTATACTTGAGTTCTAGACCAAAGATATACATATTATAATATTAACATTTTAATTTTTTTTTTTATTATTATTATATTGAAATATATCTACAATCTGTATATTTTTTATGAACAATATAAGTATATAGATTTGATAATTGACAGTAAACATTTTAATTTAAAATTATTTATTGTGAATTTATATAATATGTTTAATACTTATAGCTATTTAAACTGCATTGTTGTACACGCTGTCTTTTTAATATCGAAGCTGCAATTGAATTCCGCAAATAAAGATTATTATTTATTATTAAAGCATCGACAAGGCCGGTATACATAATATATAGTCACCCTGCGTGTACGAGCGCATTTACCGATTTCGAAAGTTTTAGTGTCTAATGCAGTCTTAAATGTACTACATATTATTATAATATATATCTGAAGATTTAGGTTTTTACAGGTCTTATAATATATAGGTATGCAGAATCTATAATTCAATATGGTATAATGTATTGCTTTGAGCGATTGTAGGGTTTTAAAAATTCATGAAATATTTCATTTTGATGAAAAATGTAAATTAAATGTTTATTATACCTAAAAGTTTATAGTCGTCAACTTCTTAGTGAATATTTTTAAAAGTTGGTTTATTGTATGAAACAAAAAAAATATGTAACATATTATTAACATACAATTTATAAGTTGTTACAAATTTATAATAGTCATAACAAACTATATGATCTAAGTATTCAATAATGAGCCCAGAGCACCCTTCACATCACTCAGCCACATATACACAAATATTATACGACTTTTGTACACTTTATAATTACTGAAAATACACTATTATTTCATTCATTTTTGGAATTGACTTCAACTTTATAACAAATCATTATTTTTTGGATCGCTGATATACAACAACTCATGTAAAAAAATGTTTTTATCCTCAAAATAATACCAGGAATGTTTTTCAGCACTATATAATATAGAATATACAAATATGAAATAATAAATCAACAAAAATAATATGTTTTTTTTAAATTCTAAGTGTGTAATCAATTTATTGTTTCTAATCATCTATAACCGAACACGTTTAAAAGAAGAAAAAATATTTTTCATTATTTCATTGAAGTATTTCAAGAACAGTGAAATTTCCAATTGAAAAATTTCAAATTTAGAACCTTAGGTGATTGTAATAATAATATTTTACTATAAGGAATATAGGGACTTAATTTTACTAAGGACTTATTATTGTTATGGTGACACAAAAAGAAATATTTATATTTTTTACTACAACTATAATTTTTTCGTATGAAATATTTGAACTATTCTGAGAATTTGATCGTTATAATTTTTTAACTTTTAACTTTTTTTATAGACAGCATAATACATGTTTACATGTTTATTAAATATTCTGAAGCTGTTATTCTGGGAATCTCAATAGATAAAAATTAAATGTTAAATGAATATAGGTAGTTAGTTCAGTATAACTTTATAACAAGGTGCACATTAATTTCGCACTGAGCACCGGTAATGGTAAGGGGAGGTTCTAGAATTATTCTTAATATATATAAAGTGTAATAACTCTGAAACTTTGTGACATTTTTATTTTATTACGTATATGAACATAGTTATACCTATACAGTATACATCATCATTAAAAAAATAACTTGATATAGCCTCAATACAGTTTTTAAATGTCATAAAATACACGTTATTGAAAATTCATAGCAATAATATATTACAGTCTTTGATTACATAATATACTTAGAAATTCCAAAACCCAAAGTTTTAATAAATGCTTAACCAGCATTTGAATTGGGTGATCATGCAATACGCACGATAATTTCTTAAATTATTTATAGCAAAACGCCTAAATCTATACCTAGCTTAGTGCGTAGCGTCGTGGGGAATTTATTTATTCAACAGGTAGTTGTGTGCAAATTTCCACACCACCTTACCAAAAAAATTACAACATTGGAATATTGAAGTCCGTTTAAATGCATTCCACACGTGCAAATAAAGTGTCAATTTTATCCACACTTTCACCTTAAAGTAATTTACTGTTAACGATCATCATATACTTCATAAATAAAGTCATAAGTTACACGGGTTCATCATTAGAAACTTCACTTTATTAGTTATAACATTTTAGAAAATAATAATAACATGGATAAAAATTGGTGAAAAATTTAATAGTAACAGTAAACCAACATTAGAATAGCTGCAATAAATATATAAAACAATCAAGTAATTTTAAATAAACTAAATTGACACTTAATTTGTACTGAAGTTCTCACATATTCAGTGCTCGAATTGAGGAACGACGCAGGAGGACGGAGCGCATATTCAATTTTATTTATATTTTGAGAGCATCCCTTCTAAGTTCTAATTATTTTCATTAGAACTGGGGGACGGGACGTTTTATTTGTTAAAATAATATTCTAATTTTGTAATTATTATTTTGTACCTATAAAATAGGATATTAAAATTATTATATTTAATGATTTTTTTTATGATTATTGATAACGCGTTCAAAATCATGGACAGAGATATAAGTATAATATCTTAGTTCATGGTCAAAGATTTTTTTATCTATTTATCATGATTACAATGTATGGTTAATTACCTAATTAGTTAGACATTTTAAAAATTTAGAATATACTTTTTATGTAATCATTAATTTTTATGTTAATAAATGACAGGTAAAATTATATTTATTGTAATAATTGGTGGTAAATGTTACAGTATTGGTATATTATATTTCAACTATAGATTAAGCCCCCTCGAGCTAGGTTGAGTTTTATAGTTCCCATTGTAGGGAA
Organism: Metopolophium dirhodum; assembly: GCF_019925205.1. NCBI lineage: Eukaryota > Metazoa > Arthropoda > Insecta > Hemiptera > Aphididae > Metopolophium > Metopolophium dirhodum. Next base: position 28,895,097 of record NC_083561.1, on the reverse strand, counting down.
TGCTAATTTCAAGTCTGGGTGTCACCTTACTTTTATATTTTCAATTCGAGCACTGCACATATTCGTTATTATTATATACTTTAATATGATACCCTACGGTATACCAAAATTATTTGTTAGCAATCAAGAAAATTAAGTTTAATATTTAAAAAGTGATATAACTGTTGTAAAATAGAGGACGGTTGTCATATTAAACATGTGTGCTATGATTTTTAGAGGACGGGTTTGTGTGCATTAAGAACTAATTATCTTAAATATAATGCAGAAATATATGCACTTAAAAATTCAAATGTCCATGAAAAATATATGCACTCAAAAATAATCAAAAAAAGACATATATTTTATGAATATTTAATGTAAATAATAAATTTAAACTTATAAACTATTGAACGTTACTGGCAAGACTTTTATTTAAAATATCGGTGTTTTGTAGGTAAGAAAAAAATAAATTCCCAAAAATATTTGTGAAGACCGTTTTTATTTATTAATTTATTTCAATCGAAACTATAAAAATATAATTTTTTTTCTATATTACAATAGTAATTATTTCAAAAATGTCTGAACAAACAAAAAAAAATACCGTAATATGTACTAAAAGATGTAACATGCAATTAAAATCGTAAAATAAGTCATTAAATAAAACAAAATGTGTGAATGTCGAAATATGCAAAATATGCACCATAAAAGTTTTATAGTTTAAATCGTTATGTCATGAAACAAATTCTGTGCTCACATATTAGCATATCGTACGATCAACTAGAATAAATTGCCCAAAATAGGAAAGTGCATCTAGATACAAATTTGAGCTCCAATGATGTTTTTATATTAAAATGAAAAGCACCTTAACTATACCGTGGAGTATTATATCTGTATAAAATAAGCACATTTTTAATACATTTAACTATAGTAAAAAAAATGTAAGTACATTATAAGTTAAAGGAGCTAAAAGTTATAAGGGCTCGAAAGTTATAGGAGCTAAAAAAGGAAAAATATGCATGAAAAAATGTCAAATATGTAAAAACCATTTTATGTTGTTATTAAATTGTACTAAAAGAAATGTAAAATTTGGAAAAATAAATGTATAAGTATTTAAAATATTGCGGAAAACTGTATGACATTTTGACATATTATTGAACTGAAAAAAATAGTTAAATAATATATTTGAAAAGATAGTACATAGTACAATAGTAATATTCCTTATATAGCGTGAAAGAGATTAAATGCGCCTTGCACCGTTGTCGTTAAATTAAAAGTCGTTTGCGACGATAACAATAAATACCTACCTACATTAAATAATATTGAGTTATATATTCAATATTATTATTAAAATACACAGCTTGAGAAAAAAAAGATCAATTTTTTTATAAATATACTATGCATATTTAAATCAAAAAATATGCATTTTTACGATAAAATTGACGAAATAATTTTAATAATATACCAATTCCTTGGAAGCCGACCGTCAAGTTCCTTGGGGTAACGTTGTAGAAAATATTATCTTAGTGGTCACATACTTATTGCCTAAACTTGTGATGCTGTTTCCTATTCTAAACACGAAGTCGACATCACAGAAAAAATGATTGAAACAGTACACAATTCCGGATTAAGGCTAGTTTCCTGAGCATTTGGATCTAGCTCAATTTCCAGCATCATACTCAAACATTTCTCATATACCTCGCCTTTATATGTCTACTGAGAAAAAAAATGGGAAATCCATGCTTTTAGCCGCAAGACGTTCTTAGAGCAACCACGCTGTCCACCTAGCCTTCAGAGCCACATTTCCAATTTTTAATTTTGATTTTTCCAGTGCCATCCGACAATAAGACACCATACGCGCGGCCCCTACGTGGATCATGGGCATAAATATTAACGTTGAATTGTCAAATTGTCAATACTCCTCAAAAGCGAAACACCCATCCTCGATCCATACTATATAAAATGTATCTTTAAATTCCTGAAATCATCAACATTTTACAATATAATTTAATACCAATCTATTGATACAAATGTTTTCATAAATAAATTACGGTCCTCTTCCTCTGCATTTCACTGTTATTCGTAATATAAAATATTATATCATATACTTTTTCCATGTAAATGCTATTTACATTTCAAAGGCCAATAACCTTTGTTATTGTGGCTTAAATAATAAAATAATAATAATAATAATACTTTACTATAAGGACTTATTTTTGTTAATGACATCATAAAAGAAAGTATAATAAAAATAATTTTTGAGAAACCATTTTCTTCGTATGGAATATATTTTGAACTATTCCGAGTATACTAGATATTGATAAATGATAATCTGTTCGAAAAAACCAGCTGCACGGTTGACGTATAAAAGCAATTTAATAAAAGTAAAAATCGACTGTGTAAAAGTTAAACATTTTTTCTACGAAAATGTCGGCTGGGTATAGCGCAAGAACAGAGCTATAATGCAAGCGATATGCAAGCTAATGCAAACAGGATATGCTTTATCGCAGTCACTGCATTAGTTACTTTTGCTATTTCGTACCCTTCTCGTAAATCGGTCTCTGTTTAGTGTGTGTGGTTTTTTTTTTTTTTTAAATTATTATATTGTTATGCATTTTTTAGTTTTGTGCAATACTTACACATTTTTAAATGCCTATATTTGTGTGTTTGCTTAAAAAAAAGTATCGTATTTATTTTATACGTATAGTCAAGTATATAGAACGAGTTATAAAAAAATATATTTTTTACGGAAGACTTCTGGAAACATAACATAGCATTTTAGACCATCGAACCGCTTGTTTGCCATCCGTCGACGACATTTTTCTCCGTATTTCAGTTGGTTTTTTTTTTACCGTTGTTCCGTCTGTCCATCTCTCACTTACCCCATCTATTTTCCGAGGGGCGAGTGAAAACATTGTTTGTAGCACCAATTATATTGACTGTCGCGGCTGGTGTGCCGAAACACACACACACACACACATTTATATTTATATACATAGTATAGGGGCATTTATATAGGTATAGCACGTATATATAAGCACCACCACGTGTATATACCAAAGCATTTATTTTCATTAGGGAGCACCTCGGTGTGTCCCTTCCGGCGTCGGAGCGAAACAATTTCCTGAGCGACGAAAAGTTTCTCTACGGACTACGGCACAATCGCCGCCGCCGCCGCCGCCGCCGCCCGTCGCCCGACACCACTGCAGCCCACCGCCGCTTCGGTACCTATACCTATATTATATATATATATATACGCATGTAATAGAATAGCTGCAGCTTTAGTGACGTGTTTGTATATATATATACGCGCGCACGAAATGAAATCCGAAAAAAACACAATATAATGCTCGCGAGGAAAGGTGAGGGGAGGGGAGTGGGTGTGCTAAGAAAAAAAAAATAAAGGACGTCTGCAGCGAGGCACACGCCGGGCTCGAACCGCCGCCTGAAAGACGAGAATTATTCGGGGATAATGCTCGCGGGGTAAACCCTATCACCGGGACGCTGTTGCAGTCCATCACAATATCTCGAAATTCGTGACTTTTGCCTCCTGCCATTACTTGCTATGTATAATAATATGATATCTGCTCCTCTTTTCAGATCGCAAATCTGTTATTACCGGGCACAAGCAATACATTATAGTCATGCGTTGATCTTATACGATTTTAAGGAAATCGAAGGCGGCAAAATTAAACAAGTCGAGAGCGCGTCATTAAAACTGTCGCTTTAGGGCGGAAAATATCTGACGACGGGCCTGTTTATTATAGGTATGCACATCGATTGTAGATTATGTCACGGAATGATAAATGTAAGTAACGCACGTGTAATGGCGTGTAGGCGGTATATATAAATAAAAAAAAAATGGTGTTGCTCGAATAGTTTTACGTGACCTACCCCTCGTGATATTCTTATATACATATACCGATAAAATGTCCTATTTTCCTTTTATCAGTGCCCACCCACCCATCATATTTAATGTGTTGTCTGAGTTGACCCTATTAATTATACGTTACACGCCATTGCGCGCGTGCGCTCGTAGTGAATAAAGGTAATCTTCTAATTAAGTAAAAGATCGTGCGATTGCGATATAATATTAATATGACGTATAGGTACCTATTATAGTGTATAACTAAAGCTACGGAACCCAAGACTCCGATCAGAATATAGTATTATACCCCGTGATACAGTGTGGTGTTATAACATTATATTATATAGAGTGTTGTACTAATACAACTAAACTATATATTTAAGTAAAGCACGACTAATAATAATATAGATACATTAAAGAATAAAAAGACCGTGAAAATAAAATAAAATAAATATTATATGGTAAAGGCACCAGCTAAGAAAAATTAACACCTCCCATCAAATAAAAGGTTTTGTTTAAAATTAATAGTGCAAATCTGGTCACAAAAAGTTATCTTGATAGTTTATCTCAGTCGTCAAATCGCCATTTTATTTAAATAGATATACACAAAGATAAATTATTTGTTGTACAATTATTATAACAACAACGTACGTGTACTATTGTATGTCGTACATATACACATAAATATATATTATATACGTTTACGGTTATACGTATGTAAAAGTGAAAGATTTCGACGTGGCCCATATATACCGTTTTATATGGCAAAAACTTGTCAAGTTGAGGTAACTCGCTACATACGCATATGGGAAAACTTTTATTGATATTTTAATTACGAAGCAAGTTATGAGCATTTTAAAACTGTATACTTTTTGTAAATTTTAAAATGATTTGAAATAACTTTGTTTAAAATCAAAATACTAGTCAAAGCCTCCCGGGATAATAGTTACAAATCTAAATTTTATACCAGATCAATTCACTCGAGTTTTAAAAATAACATAGTAAACGCAATTGTATATTGTCAAAAGTTTGCTATGGCGTAAGACGACACGTCTCTTAAATGTACTGCAGTTTATGACGACACGCGGACGAATAGAAGAAGTCAACAAACGAGCATCGTGACGACCTTTGATTTTATATTTAATGATATTGTGTTGGTGCCGTGTTAACTCTTATTGGCGTCCCTGGAAAATAACATTTGGCACCCCTAACCTGACTTATATATTATTTAAACATTGTCATCCCTTTACAATGATACAACTTTTGCCGGCCTAGGGCACTTGTCCCATTTGTCACCCCCTTTGCACGGCTCTGACCGTATAGGTAGCTTACATCGTTTTAATTTTCATCGACGACACGTCGCGACACTATGTCGGAGTATGACTACAATACTAAATTATAGATTATCGATCCCGTCGCGAAAACTGCCGTCCCGAATTCGTTTAAATCAATCGAATAATATATAAATAATATTCAGATTATAGCTATAGCAGGCGATATAAATTATAACGTGCAACAATCGATCCGGGACGAGATTGAACTCTGCTAATGAATATTTATCGTTGTCGTCGTCGTCGTCGTGTCTATTATCTATATATATATATATTATTGTTATTATTATTACTGTGTTCACTACAGTGTCGATTCTCAAACGCCTCGACCAGATTTATCCGTATATATTGGATTCGTGACGCGCGTGTGTGCATATTTATAATGCACGATGGCTGCACGACAAAAGGGGCCGACAGTTATAGGGGCTAAGTGACATGGCATATTATAAAGGATATGAGGAGATCTATCGGTGAAAGTTTTACTATTCTGTGATAATATTATACAAAGAGTTATTGAATTTCCAAATGTAAGATTTACATGATGCATACATGTGCAAAAAAAAATGATTTTGCCCATCCGGAAAACCTTGAAGAATGTCACTTAGCCTCTTTTTTCGCATAGCCGTCGGTATAATATTATGGTACGCATATTATATTAGTATATTGTATACTTATTTCATATTTGCAGCGTGTGCATTTAGATCGTATACCACCAGAATGTTATATAGGTATGTGGGCAATTATTTTCATCGGTAATTCAGTAAAATGTGTTTTTAATTTGTGCGTGTTATTTGCACACGATTACTAACAACTACATTATACTGTGGTAAAAGTTACGTTCTTGATATTTTGACGACGATGCAACACTCGTGTGTGTATTTCTTGTAATATATAATAGGCACGCAAATATCGTATAAGCCCAGCTAGGAGAGGACTGGATGGAAAATTGGAGTCAATTATGCTGGACGGTAAAGTCTTGAAGGCCGAAAACTACGAAGAAGAAAAATAAGCAGACGATGAGAACTTATTGCATGTCGGATTTGCAAAGCCAGAATTTTCATTTTACATTAAATAGTGCAAGGAAAATACGTTTAAAAAATGACAAATAATGTCCATTATTTGTATGCATATTTTAGCTTCTATAGTTGGAATTTCGAAAATTGGACTTTTAAACCATCTACATACGTATGTATAACTCTTCTTTTAAATGAAATAAAAATTAACGATTTTAATGTTCTACTAGAAGTTTTTATACCAAGGACGCACCGACAACCCTAAGTAGCAAATCGCAGGCAACTCCGCAAGTACCAGAGGTACCTATTATATGATATAATTTAGTGAAACAACAGTGCGCGAAAAATAAAAATCTTTTCTTTTTATATTTTCGCGTCGATAATTTTCAGGTTTTCTTTTCGAGTAATATTAGACGAGTTTGCGCGATATTTTCTCTCTGTATATGCATGCGCGGTAATAATTTATCGATTCAGGTCCACTGAAATTTGATCGGGCTTAAAAAATGTGCCGAGAAATAAGTTTATTGTCTGTCGCCGTACCTACCGATCGTTTTCACTTTTTTTCCCCAACGTTTTCGGGTCCAATTCACAAGCTTATATTTCATTTATAACACCCGACACTATATACACACCATATCATTATGTATTACACACGTATATAATACAAGTGGCATATACAATCATTTGGAGATGTCCGTGTTGTGCGTATTATAGACGACGTGTGCGATATAGCTGCAAGTAAAAATCAGTGAATTCATTCCGGTGCTGACTAATATAAATCGCGGGACGCCGGAAGGTTTTTGGTAAACGAATTGTATACCTAGGTACAATATTGTTTGTACGCGAAATAATTCCATAGACCGATATACCTAGCTGTAACGTATAAAAAATATATTGGGTACACAAGTATTTATATCATATACGCAACAAATTGTTGTGTAAGTCAAACATTAATAATACTAATAACAATAGAATAATATCTTATAAGTATGAAAGAAATACAATTTCAATTTACATAATAATAATACTAACGTAATAAAACAATACAATAAAATTGTTAAAAGTTAAACGTAAATACGTTAGTAGATAAATACAAGTTTAAAAGCTATAATAGGTATTAAAAACAACAATTATTGAATAAATATTATATTACTTATATATGTAACTATGTATACCTAAGTATGACTTATACTTGTGATATAGTGATCATATACTAAAAACATGAATTAATTTAACGGAAACTAATATTTTCAATGAATTGTGCAATAAATCTGCATTCTAATAATTTCTTTTACTTATATTTATATTTATTCGAGGGTAAAGATAGCATAATATCATTAATATAGGTAACTAGGAGCGATAGTTGATAAAGTAAATAACAGTTAATTCAGAGATTTACTTGATTTTATAATATAGACCTTAAATTAATTCTGGATTGTCAACAATATTATTACAATTTAACATCTTATCTTAGCGGCAATTTATTTTTAAAAATGCTTGTATATTATATTATATGTAAGGGCAAAATGAGGTTTTGACCATTACATTATTTACATTGGCCGCATAAAAGGCAAAGAAACCTATCCCTCGTTAGGAAAGACATTGGATCGTAAAGATAATATTGTGCTTTTAGTAATTTAAATAACTATTTTACTTAGGGCTGTAATAATAATAATAATAATATACGAGTTTATCATAGTAACCACTAAAGATAATGATGTCATCGTAGGCCATAGCAACTTATAACACCAGTGTGACAAAAATGCTGCTAATTATTGGCAAAAACCTAGCAAAATTTGATGAGGGGCTGTACATTTTATAATAGAAACGTTTCTACTCCAAGGAAATTTTAAAACTATATATTATATTATATAGTCACGGTGGCACCAATTTACGTTATTGGCGTGCTAAATATTTAGCAAACTTTTTCTTACCGAATTCGTAATGTGTTAAAGGGGGGGGGGGGAGAGGACCCATGTACGTTACAGCGGGAAACCTATTGGTTTTCGAGACACAAAAGATAACCGGCACGATTCGATGCAGAACGCTATATTATGTACAGGTAAGAATCGTCCGAAGTTGCCGTCGAGTGCATTTTTTTTCTCTCTTCAAACGGTCGGCTGTAAAAATTTTTTCTGTATAATATAGTAAACACGTTTTATTTACTTTGGCTGGACGCTCGCACAAAGTTTCGGTCCGTGTTTAATCAACGCGTGGTCAAAGTTTGACCACGTCTGTAGGTACCGGTCGGTGGGTTTGAGGATAACGTAGGTATACTCAATAATCGATGGCTTTTGATGAAGTATACGCGTTATAAACATTACATACCAGTTGTTTGTGGTGATGGTGGGAGGAGGGCGGGCGGAGTAGAGGTGGATTGCCAAACCAATAAGTTTGGATTATATATATTATAATACTATATTATAGCCAGGGAAATTATGTTTGTTTCGTTTTTCGTATGGACCCATATACCTACTTTATAATGTATATATCATCATAAGCGATGTATACAGGTATTTTCGATTTCGTTTGACACGGAGGTAATTACAATTGAATTACAAAATATATTATATGCCTTATAAAGAGCGTATTGAAAATTAATTACTATGAGCGAACAACTTATTATTGTTTTTAATTCATAAAGTTTTTGTTAACTTTCAATATATACATAAATCTTTTGTAATAAATTGAGGTAGATATAGACGTATAGCTTGTCATTCTCAAACTAAAATAAAAGAAGAAGATTGTATTGTCATATGATATGGCACGTCTTACTAGTGCGATGCTATTTTTAAATAAAATAATTATTATTTACGTTTTTTTAATATTATTATAATAATTAATATATTTTTTTTTTCATTAATTAACCTGTGGTAACTTAGGCCATTGGGTAGTTTTTAACTGTGAGGAGAGTACTGTAGGTTTTGTTAATATATGTGTTTTAGTTTGGCAGAATTTTCAAGTGGGCACCCGTAGGAATCTGCCATGCCTGGGTGGCTTCTTTCTCCAGACACCGTGACTGCCCGAAGAGAAGTGCCGCCCGTGGCCGAGATTCGAACCGGCGACGGTGTGCGTCGCAACCGACGCCTTAGTCCGCTCGGCTACTCCGTCCTCCAATTTATATATTATTTTGTTATAATATTATGATGTATGATTGAAGTGAATTATATACGAGACGCGTCTTTACGAATCGTACTCAATGATTGTATGAGAAACAACGGCCATATTGCCATATTGCCATATTGTAGCTACTATTATACTTTTTCCGATCGTTTGGGGTGCACCTCTATTGTGTTGTCGTTATAACAATATTAATAAACGCCTACCTACGTCTTGTATTATCCTTTTCGTGTTCCACCGAGTTCCACTCGGCACTCCACATCGAAGACGGGCAATGAATCACTATATATTATTATAAGGCGTTATCAAAAGTTGTCACCCTGACAGGAGTGATATACAGAGTGTACAACAGACTGTCAACAGTACAGGAGCATCAGTGGACAGTGATAACGGAGACGCATCGGGTATGGACGTGCAAGCGGTGTCATGTCGACTTAGCGAGTGTTCTTATTACTCCTCTATAGTTTTTTTTTCTATTAGGTATATTATACATTATGATGATACATCATTTAACAAAGTGTTTTGGTAAATTTGTTTAACAAAAGAGGATATTGCAATTGTTTTAACAAATGCGTAACCGTTATACAACAGCGCAGCGCATGTTACTGCAGCGTTTATAGTAGGTATATATTATACAGTTGAAATCTCATTTATTATTGCTGAAAACGGTGTACAAACAATTGTTTGTATTCAATATCAATATTATTCGTATAATATAGTAAATATTATAAGAACCCCGTGTATTCGTTTCGACTCGAAACCACGGCTATTTGGACCCATTATTATAATATTATGATCGATATAAAAACGTTTAATCCGCATTTTTAGATCGTCATTCTCAACCGAAACTTTTCTCCCCCCCGCCCCCCGCCCGGGCACGGCACTGATGTCCACGGTACCCTTGTGTTGTCCTTACAACAATATTATTAATCGCCTACGTCTATTGTATTATCATTTTCGTGTTCCACTGAGTTCCACACTTCCTCTCGACATCGCGGAAGACGGATAATAATGAGTTACTATATAGGTAATCCGTTATCTTTATATATTATAGGTACAGTGCAGCATAATAATTATTGCAGCGTTTATATTCGATCGAAATCGTATCGCATTATTCCCAAAAACGGTGTACGAGTTATTATTATTTAATATCAATTGTTCGCATAATAATATACCAAATATTATAATAAACCCACGTCTTTGCGTTTCGAATCGAAATCACGCGGCTATTTGGACCCATTATCGTATTATCATCATCATCATCATCATCATCGGCAGAAACGATTAATCCGCATTTTTAATGCGTTAATGTACCTATATAATATTATATGTAATTGCCGAATATAATTATCGATCAACGCGGCTTAGTGTTCGGTCGTTTGTATTCTTGACGGTAGATAAAATCAATTCCCTCCGTTTGCAAAGTTTTTGTAGACGCTCGGGTATAGTTATATCACTTATATATTGTAGTGCGTTAACCTATTAGGTTAAAATTTAGATCGTATTATGTATATTCGATTGTTGAATTTACCTTTGTATAAACGTCAGACTTCACCATAACACATAATATAATATATGTAGGACTTAACATGACAGTTTAAGCCCTCGAGGTGTTGTAGACGAGCTGCATTTTTCTCTCGGTGATGAGTTAGCTTTAATTTATATTTTAGTATTTCGTCTACTATACGAACTGCGAATAATCGTATTGCACCAGCTACAGGTGGTGGTGCTGTGAAGAGAACAGATTTATGGTATTTTTCTGGAAAAATGTTTTTGCGTGTCCATCAATTATCTGATTTCCACATCAATGAAACACTTTTTAAATCAAAATGCGATCGTTTGATCTTTGACACTGCAGATTTCCAGCTGATACATTATCAGATATCTGTCGTCAAATTATTTTGAAACATATACTTTTTTTCTTTACAATAACATAATTGTATTTTATATAAATAATTAATATATCCAATGCCGTAAATATTATTCGTATAAACAAATTAATCTAAAATTAGTGACATAGGTAATGTCACAAACGATGATTTAACATTTTTTTTTACAAATGTATAGGTAACGTATATACTATATGTATATTCATATTTATTCATAAATTCAGTTTGAAATGAGAATATTATATTATAATGCGTACAGTATAAATATCATTATAAATTATCGTTTAAAAATTATTCTCTTTTTTATTTATGGCTTATAAAAGCGTACGAAATTTAATAAAATGAAAAAAATGTTTTCACCTTTCAAGATTTGAATTCATTCTTTGTAGTTCTTTGTATTAATTACTCTCGAAACAAAATTAAAATATTAACTATAAATATTTTCAGCTTTTACGTTTGAATTTTTTTTCTTTTACATTAGTGTTTGCTCGATTTAAATGTTGTTTATTATTAAATAAAATTATCCTTTAGAATGTATACAATGCTTATAATAATTAGATTGATATAGTGTCTCCAAAAACTGTTGGAATATAATTACTGTTGCGAGATGAAATTAGCAAATGTTCCAGCTAATCCAATTTATATATTTTATTCAATTAAAATCGATAGACGATAGTATATTTTATTTTAACATTTTTTTTTTTTTTATTAATTAACCCACAGCAACATAGGCCATTTGGGTGATTTTTAACTGTGTGGGAGGGTACTGTAGGTTTAACACGTTTACACAGTTTGGCAGGTTTTTTAGTGGGCACCAGTAGGTATCTGCCATGCCCAGGTGCGGGCACTTATCTTCAGACACCGTGACTTTCCCGAAGAAAAATGCCACCCACGGCCGAGGTTTTGAACCGGCGCTGGTGCTCGTCGCAACCGACGTTTTAGTCCACTCGGACACTCCGTCCCACATTTTAACATTTATTTTTGTCTGAAGTATAATAACTGCAAATATTTAAAATTAAATAGTCTCATAAAAGTGTTATATTTGAACCTATTATTTTGAAGGTGTTTATTTTCATTTTTTTTTGTTTTATCGTCTTTGTTGAACAAATTTCTCTCGACATGAGACACTAGACAGTATAGAGGTACCTATGTTCGTTCTACTATATTATTAGAATTTTGTATGAAATATGTGTTGACAGTATTCGCGGCATGTGTGTGTATAATAATACATTATCGTCAAAAGATAATGGGCGAAGGATGCATGATGCGTTATAGTTAATATTAAATTATTCCTTAAAAGAAAGCAATCAAACTAAATACATACTATACCTATTATACCGGCTTGGTTTGTTATTAAAACTATTTTATTTCTGTTAACTCCGTGGTAGAACGCGTGTAGAGGTGTACATTTTGAACACATAATTATTATTAATAATTTTATTCGGTACGGGCAGGTTTTAGGAGGAGTAAAATTAATTTTCGATACTATAAACGTTATTGCAGGGCTCTGAAACAAAACTAAAGTATTTGAAGAGATCTAAGGTACTGTAACGCAGCGGTAGTCAGTATAGGTTGTTTAAGGACGTAATAACTAACAATAGTTATTGCCCTATCCACTGCAGAGTGCAGATCACATGATATTAATAATTTGATTTTAACCGGAATTGTCACGTTGTTCGGTCCAATATGGCCCCATTATAGGTGCAAATTGACTAAATTTTTTGGGGGGACTCAAGCCCCCCTCCCCGTAGGCCATGTTGCGTAGTACCACAGAATATAAAATTAGTACTAATTACTAGATTTTGAACTGGGGGGACTTGACCAACATTTGGGGGGACTAAGTCCCTCCCCCTATTTGCGCCAATGGGCCCCATACACAATAATATAATTGTGCACCTTCGTCGACTAATCCACTAACATTGTATATTATTATAATACAGTATGTATTATATCCAGGCTTGATCCGATATTCGATATGGGTTTAGGTTTATTTGATTTCACGTCTGATTCACGTTTATTGTTAGCAATTTTCATTGAACTATCGACGAATGGAAATAAATATCTTATTTCCCTTTATAAAAATGAACGACCAAAGTCCAAAACAATGGCGCAGCAGATTTGCAGCGTGTACCGAAAGAGGCGTGATCATGTGCCTCTAAAAATGAGATACCGTTTCCCCGAGCGCCCCTAATTATTTAAATAATTTAAGTACCTAATCGATTAAAGAACAATACACGCCTACTTAATCCCATTAATTATATTATACCTCCTATACTTACTCGATAATTTTAAGTTTTTCTCTATCCTTATTTTCCTCCAAGCAGTTTTTTTTTGGTCAAATATAATGTATATTTTCCTTTAAATATTAAAATACATTATGAAAAGTAACCGAGCAAACAAACAACGTGGAGCAATCGACAATGCAATTAGTAGGTAAACTACAAAGATATTTGTTGGTAAGTAACTGCAAAATGTAAAATAATTATTTAGGTATCTTACTCATAAAATAACTTTTATTCCAACCATTCTATACCTATTTAAGTTTTTTTTTTAAACTTACTTCTTATGCCTGACGAGGGTGTCAGTAAATTTCGTTTTGATTGGTTATTAGGAGACTTGCTCCTATTTTAGATATATTTATATAACATTATGATAGCCACAGAACTAAAATCTAAATTATAGTAATTAATATTGACCTACTATTTATTAGCATTTGATGTTGTAAACATTTTCTGTGTGTAATTAGTACTAGATTGAATACTACCTAGGTACATATATTCTATTTTTTATGTAAAATGTATATTGGAACTATTATCTCTAGTACCTACATAAAGTTGAATAACTCAGAAACTACTTACTCATTAAAATTCTGATTAAGTCACATCAACATTTTCTGATAAAAACATGCATAATGTATAGTAACAATTTACAGTAAAAAGGATGTTCTCGTCTGAAAAAAAATAAGTTTTTATCGCCTAAGGACACTTTTTAACAGTGTAAAAATTCTAAGTATTTGAAATAGTTAGTTTATAGTTTATTTTGTAACCGTGTAATAATAACAATGTACATGCAAATTTAAATTAATGAAAACTAGGTTATTCATCCCCCGTAAGTTATTGCTTGTGTTAGGGAATTGGATTTAGTTACAAATTGTTCGTTGAATTTAAGGAATATTCATTCAAATACATAGTTAAGACATTGCTCGGCTTTATATAAATATCATATAGAACATTTAAATAAAAAGTGTAACTACTCATAAGACAATTGACATTTGTCATTAATATGATACCTAGTATATATTTTACAATGGTTAAACGCAATATACAAATAGTGAAAACGTAATATATTTTAATATTTGGATTACCTAAATTGTATACTTAAATCAGTTCCAATACATTCAAAGAACTCATTATAGTTACACAATTATTATAATAATTACATTATTTGGTTGAATTAAAATTTTTTTTGATATTTTGTAGAATAGCTGTGTTTACTCGAATTTAGTTGTTGAATGTCAATATCGAAAAAGTAAAAGCAAAAATCAGTTTTTTAAAAATTTGATTTAGGTTATAAATATTTAATTTATTATGAATGTTGCTGTTATTTATTGATGATTCATTTAAAATATATATTTAATTAATCTGTTGAGTGTTGTTTTTAAGAGGACGATACACCTGCGTCCTGCATGTGTTGTTTCTGTCTTACAAGTGCGTAACATAACAAATTTACGCTCAGCAGATCACGTTTAGCTCCGTTATAGTTTAAATATTAGAGTGAATCGACATATTGTGAAACTTGATGGTAAGAACATTATCTGTGTTCGTAAGTTGGATTTTTACGATTATTCAGTTTTTTAAGTGAGATATGAGCATTTTTAATTCACGCTATATTATTTACCCATAACTTTCTAAAAAAATTAACTATCGTAAGAAACCAACATAATATAATATACATAATTCGGATAGCATTTGTTCAATATTTAATTTAATATAATTTAAGCATTTGTTTAATATTTACCAAATGATGCCGTAAGAACGATTTTCTCCGGCGCTCGTCGAATACATTTTCGGCGTTCGTTTGATGTGCGGCTTAGTCACAACAATAATATGATCTCGGAAAACATAAATCATGAGAAGAATCATGCAGAGAAAGCTTTATTACAGTTAGAATATAATAATATTTTATATTATTATTATTCTTATTACCGCAACATGTCGGGGCCATAGGTAAAGTTGTACAATATATACATTTGACCACAGAAGCAATAATTATTAAATAATATTATACATTAATTATTAATGTTTTTCAACGTGCGGCTCTCGATGATGTTTAAATTCATAATATTATTATGTACAACACTGACTGTCGCGGTAATAATATATAAAATTTTGCCAAATCCACAGATTATACACGGCAGTTAATTTATCGATGGCGAGGACGACGGCATATACCACGTGGGGACAGACCGTGGAGACATACGTCGTGAAAAACATGAGTATATACAGCGTGGGACGCGTGGGGCCAAGTGAACTGGAAAATTAAACGTCATTTCCAGTTAAAATATTTATTATTATTATCGAAGCTGTAGACGGATATTTTTGTTTTCGAAACGTTTTACCGACTGCTCAAATTATAATATTTAACGTGGAGACAACATTGTCTGATAATGCGTACAGTGTAGAATATTATAATGTATGGAAATATCCGTCGTCTTATATTATTACACGTCATATAATGTCCGATAAAAACGTCACTACCGTTAAACTCAAAAATAAAACGTCTGACTGCTTGTACGTAATATTTATTAAACGTTTATTTTCGCCACTCTACATGTTTAGCAACTGCGGCTTATAAATAGTAAATATTATATAGTTATTACGCGACAAACTACAATAATATTATATTCTATATAAGTCGTGGGGACTCGCGTGTACTGTTTTCATTTTGGAAATGTTTTAAAGGGCCTTCCCGTGTGTCTTGAATAAGGGGCAATATTTAGGTAATTGCAATTTCGTTGCCACTGCCCATGGTATTTGTGTTAGTCGTCAATGTTGATTAGTGAGAGTGTGATTGTATGCGGGTACTGGGCACGATGATGTTGCGTCCTTCCATAATAATATGTACATTAATGTGTCGAATTAATTTGAATTTTTTACCAAATTGATTATTGAATATGCGCACTCAAACATGGTAAATACTTAAAGTCTTACCACAACACTGATAATTAAATATTAATAAACAATTAAATAAATTTATTAAACAACAAAATAAAATAAAAGTCTAATATGATATTCAAATTTTATATGATATTTGATAAGAAATTACTTTATGTAAATAGCTTATGTGCAGGTTATTTGATAAGAAATATTATATTATAATTGATAAGGAATTTGCTCGTGGGCTGTCTCTAGACGCTCATCACATGCAGTGCGTGCGTAGATAGCCCAGTACACGAGCGTCTAGAGACGTCATGTCAACGGCACCGTCCAGTGACGACGATCCTATACTAACTATGTCTTCAACAACACATACACAATTAAATGCGTGGGTGGGTGGTTGATTATATATTATACTATGACTAATTAGTGCAACATAATATTCGGAGCGAAAAAATACGAATTTTTGACAAATTCTGTTTTGCTTTTTGGGGTAACTAAAAAACAATTGACCGTCGATCATTTAAATTTACCCCAGGTACTTGACAACATTTTGAAAACGTTTTAATACTTTTATAGCTTTGAAATAGTATAATTTTATTAAAGTTTTTTTTCAATAATTGTCAATAAATAATAAATTGTTTGCTCGATCAAAAAACTTAAAATCGTGATGAAAAAAATTTCTAAATAAATTGTTAAAAAAGTGTAATTAAAATAAAAATGAGCTTAAATCCACAATAAATTTTTATGATTGGCTAAAGTGAGAATTTTGACGGAATTCATCGAAATCAAGTAAATGTGCAAATTATTTTTCAGTATAGACAAAAGTAATTTAAACGGTCGTCAACCCCTATAAGTTCGAAAAAAAGGAACATTTTTCAATTTTTTTTCTATTAACGTATTGATCGCCATTTAAATAAATAGTATAGCGCTGTTTGAGAGATTAAAATAAGCTCCTTCCTTTTCAAAATCTAAGTAATTTAATCGTCGTTTTGAAAACTGTTTTCAATCTCTTTCTTATTTAGAACAAATATTTGTGAAATTTTTTTTTTGCAAAATTGTTATTTGACGTTGCCGTAAGCTATCTAGTTTAGTTTTGAAGTTTACTCGGAAATCCTTCCACTACAAAATTCTCTAAAGTAAAATTTGTAATAATAAAGCCTTCAACAGGTATGACGCCAATACCTAGGTTAAAATAAGCTCCTTCTGTTTCAAAATTTAAGTAACTTAATCGTCGTTTTAAAAACTGTTTTCAATCCCTTTCCTATTTAAAACGAACATTTTTGACATTTTTTTTTTGCAAAATTTGAAATTTGAATATTGGTAATTTTTATTTTCTAATTAAAGGTTGGTCCTCACAGTTTTCCTCAGTCATACATATTTATTTGAGGCTAGTCGCCACTGGAACCACCGACCAATTAATATAGGATGCATGATTTTTTGCTGAAAACACGATGATTTACAGGAAAAACTCTTACGCATCGTAGAGTGCCCTGATTTGATTCATTTTTTTTCGTAAAGAGGAGAATTTTCTGCGGAGCATGTTGGACTTTTTAATTTCGTTGCTTAAAACAAATATAAAAAAAATAACAAAATCTTGCAAAAATTGGTCATATTATAAAAATCGTATTTTATATTTTTATGGTTTAGAAATAAAATTTTGAAAATCCAAGTCCATTGTGACCTGTAAGAAATGTTTCTCTTTCAAAAAAAAAAAAAAAAAAATTGGAAGTGGATAATCTTACGAGGCGTGAGAGTTTTTATTGCAAGGCATGTTTTTGAGCAAAAAAACAGTCACGTGCAGGACCCTTAACACTGTTTAACGCGGTCTGAAGATTGAACGTCCCAAAGGAAATACAGACGAATCGCACCGGACCATATTATATCTGCTTCCACGTATTTACTTGATTATAAGTATTCAGATTTATATAATATGTATTAAAGTATAATATGATCCTATTACATAATTTTAAATATGACATCGTGTTTTCAGTTCAGTGATGGTATTTAAATCAGTGATAATAACGGTGTTATCGCTTTTTGGACATTTATTTTTAGAACTTTGTTAGGTATGCTTTTTTTTTTACTCCAATATAAAAATTTCACAAAAAAAAAATGTTCGATACAGTACGAACACGGCAATATAAGTCTCAACAATATTGCTATAATTATACAATTCTGAGAAATGATTTGCTTCATTAACACTTGACATTTGAACAATGAAACATTCCTATAATGTTTATACAACGGGTGAACCATTGTCAGCACTTGGCTGCAACAATGGTCACACAGAGTTATTTTGAGATTACATTTAGTTGAAAAAAGTAGCCATCCGTCTTTTTGTTTAGTATGTAAGAAAGAATGTCTCGATGCGCAAGTTAATTCCAATAACATAACATAATATTTTGTTGGGGGACGGAGTGGCCGAGAGGACTAAGGCGTCGGCTGCGACGCAGCCGACCCGAGTTCGATACCTCGGTCGCGCATTTTTCTTCGGGCATGTCACAGTTTCCGGAGAACAAGTGCCGCCATCCCCCACCCGGGCATGGCAGATACCTACGGGTGCCCAAATTAAAAATTCTGCCAAAACAAACACACACGTGTAAACTGATCTACAGTACCCTACAGGCTAATGACCTTGTAGTCGAAGCCTTAACCCTAATAAAAAAAAAAATAAATATTTTGTTTTGAACATTTTAAACTAAATCTTAAATATTTTATAATAAAATTGTCGTTATAAAAACATTAAATGTATTTGACTATTTATGATATGAATCCACGCTTAAGGGACCCACGGTGCTGGTTTTCCAAATTTTCCGCAGTTCTATAAAATTTGAAAATTATATTTTATATTCGAGTTGCCACCTTAATTATAATACTTTTTCACTAATCTACTGTCTGATGGCTATTTAAGGGGGTGGGGTTGATATGGTGCAGTATTATATCGAAAAAAATTACTCCATTGGAATAATTTTCAGACCTTGTAGAATTGATGGATTTTGATAGCTATTTTTTTATCTGTAAGAGAAGACTTCCTACAGGCCGCAGCATTGAACTCCGATTTTTCTTATTTCAAATAAATAATGGTAGAATACCTATAATTTGTAAAAAAAAACTTAAAATTGTATTATTTTCAAAGACTTATTCTAAAGTTTGAGATTAAAATATTGAAAAATGGAGTTCCATGCGGCTTGTAGAATATTACCCTTTATAGTTAAAAAATAAAATTTGGTTGATTCTACAGAACAGGGTCATTATTCCCATGCCCAAGCTTGCAGTTATATGTATATACCATAGTTAGGTACGACTGTTTTGTAATTAATAAACTTTTAAAGTTTGATAATTGGGTAATTACTATAGTTATTGACTATCGTAACATCGCAATTAAAAATCACTTGTGTAAAATAGCAAATATCTAGTAAATTATATTTAAAATGTATGATCCGTTTGCTCTTGGTACCTCCACGAAAACGAGTTTTATATTTAGCGATATTTAAGATAATATTATAATTTATAGAGCATATTTATTTAATTTTAAGTTCTATAAAATCCCAACCATCGTAATAAATTAAGTAAATGAAGTAGTTGAAATTCGCCTTCTGTGTCACATGAAAAATTATAATTTTCTAAATTCAGTTTTAACCGGTAACCGATTCCCGAAAAAACTAATTAACGGTTATTAACGATTAACGGTAATCCATTGTCTTTGAGATATTTTTGAAGAAACGATTACGGGTTACCATAATATTAATATAAAGCGATAACCGGTTACCGGTTGTTCGGCTCTTATACCGGAGCCTACTACCGTTTTTTTCTAAGCGGTTTTAAGCCCCGAATAAAATAAATTTTTTTTATCATAATGGTATTGTAATAACTAATAAGGTTAATAGGTAGGTATAGTTACACTGTATCAAATACCCACAAGTACAATTATATTTAATTTTATAACAAACTGATGCATCAGTTTGTTTGATAATGCTTATATAGTCAGATATTGAACCGATATAATAATATAGTTTGTTATTAATTATAAGAACATCGAAAATTTAGCAGAGAGCAGCAGAGTAGTTAAATCCGAAGAGGGGAGTTATATATACCCTCATCGCACTGCTCTTGTTCAAACTTAAAACGCTTATTAAAAATAAACTATCAGTTGGGTATATTTTATTACTTATAAAAATCAATATTTCCAGAAAAATGTTATTCGTATGCTTAAGATTATAACCGTAGAAATTATTGAATTAAGAAAGTAAATAAGAGACGTCTTATTAAGTCTTGATACCGCTCTAATTTACAATGATCGGTTAATAGTTTTTGAGATATCTAATATAAATTTTAAAAAGTCATGTGTTCCTATATATATTCGTTTTCAAATTATACATTTTGAATAACGAACTAAACAACTGTACCGACCCCGACGTATTTTTGTCATCGACTACAGTGCTATATTTTAATATTTACTATAATAATAATATATACAGAAGCCACTTTTGCAGGTACACACACACACACACACACACACACACACACACACACACACACACACACACAGATTTTAAGTCCTGTCGTCGTCGTAGTAGTCGTGGTGGTTAGGTTGTGATCGTTGGCGCGCGCGGCTGTTGCAACGACCGAGAGATTATTTTTCTCGAAATATATAAATAACACTGTGCACTACTAGGTTTTTCAATTAATACCGGAACGTGACACATTACCGCCGGAAGCAGCTTTCCGCAATCCGCAAAACACCGCGAGAAACGCGATATCATAACACAGACACAACAGATATACACACAATAACAATAATAATAATGAACCCTCCGTTACAAGTAATGGGCTGCGCGAATCTTCCATTTTTTTCGGCCATTATAATTTTGAGGTCCGGTGCAAAAATATTTTGTAGGTCGGTTCATCTTGCCCCGACGACACTGCCTGCAAATAGAATATGCACCTAGTTATAAATTAGCCGTGTAGAACAATAATAATGTTCGTTCGTTACAAAAAGATTTGAGCGAAAGAGTGAGACGAGCGCCACGTTGAGTTAGTGGTCTCTTACATTTTACGTAAAACAATTCACGACACAAATATTTTGGGTGCTCAGGAATTTTTTATGGAGGTGGGAATTTTTTTGAATGGATTATGAGTTTAAGAAAAATATTGATGATGAAATCTAAAGTAAATAAGAACCAACCTTTTTTACTGTGAATTGTTAATCAGGTGATTTTATTTGAACATTTAGATGTATCTAAATCAAAATTCTAACAGCAGTTTCTGATTTATTGAAATTTAGTATTTATTACACTCAGTTAATATTTACAAATTATAAAGTGTTGATAGATTAATATTTTAATTACTATAATTTTCAAATCATCATAACTCCCATATCTACAAAATCTTTGCCCCGACCACTATACCGCCCCCTGAATACATCTACGGCACTATATACGCGTTATCAGTAGATATATTACGACTGCTCTCCGATGGCTACCTATGTCATTATGTGATATTATATTATATTATATCTCTATACATGATGTGTTCGTTTCACCTAACATCACTGGAAAGTTTAAACAGAATTAGACAAAAGATGCGTATTGTATATATTAATATTGCCGTCGTCTAGGGATAAGGACGCATATAATACAGTTATATATAATTATTATTATCCACTAAACCAAAACAAATTTCCACGCCATGAATGATTTTCACGAGAATATTATAACCATCGATGCTTTTATAATATAAGCGCTACCTCGATCCTTTGATCTTGGCATGGTACCTATATCGATTGAATATATTAATCGCAATTACATAATACGCGTATAAATAGAACAACATAAAATGTTATATAAACCTATACGAGATCGAGTCTATCCTAATTAAAATGTCTAGAACAATTTTACCTATACCTATTATAATATAGTACCGATAATAAAGTTCTATGAATTGTTTATATCCCTGTGAAAGTGTCGAATTTTTTGATAAAACCAAAATCGCTTGTATTTA
The DNA here is from genome assembly GCF_019925205.1 of Metopolophium dirhodum. NCBI lineage: Eukaryota > Metazoa > Arthropoda > Insecta > Hemiptera > Aphididae > Metopolophium > Metopolophium dirhodum. The sequence goes on along the minus strand of NC_083561.1, from coordinate 28,872,741 downwards.
AACAAATATGATTAAGTGTTACAAGCAAAGCATATATCTACTAAATGGTAAATATTACGATTAGTTTTTAAGATCAATATTTAAATAGGTATTATAATATAATTTATATGGTTTCACAAACTGACATATTCCTGTCGATTTTCGTGATTAAAAAATTAAAACCATATAAAACTATATATTAATTCAAACCATAATAGTTATACTAATTATTTAACTGATAAATGTAGTGAAATACATTTATTACTTAAATGTATGTTCTATGACGGGATTTTGTTTTAATTTACTACATTTTTATTCATCAACACACAATACCTATGATCACACCGAAATTCTTGTACATGTTCTGATAATATATAAACACCTATAGCTGAGGCCTAAGATTAATATAATGAATAAACAATATTAAATTTGAAAACAATTATCACTCGTCTTAATCGCACATATTATAGGAAATGCAAACAAGGCGCTTTTGGCATACAAATCAACATTTAAATCTAACGTATTTCGCTATAAAACTAGGTATGTGATCTATACAAGTTAAATTATGTGATTGTAATTTTTCCTGCATTGGGTGCGAAATGCACAGTAGGTCCTACGTCGTGTAATACGATCGAATCGCGCGACCGAAATATGTGCACCAGTTAGCCAAGACCAACAATAGAGGAAAAACATCGGGACTATATTATATTATATATAGTACCGGAAAACGAGGACAAAAATCACGCAGGAAAAAACAGCACCATCGTGTCTGCCGTCTTTTACCCGTGGGCTATTACGACGCCATGTAAACCGTACAGGTAAATATGGCTAAAAAAATATAATAAAATACCGTATTGTCATCATTAAATTTATTATACTCGTGCTTAGCGAGTAAACAATATTTGAGAGTGCTCGTGCAGTCGCTAGCCAAAAAACAAAGATCACCCACCACCTCGTATATGATTAAATAAAATTAACCATCTTGTTTCAACTTTAATATCCTGAATCTTCTATTTTTATATTATTTTCCATAGGTGTGTTTATATAATATATATAATACAAGCTGACCCCGTGCACTTTGTTGCCCGTTAAAAATGCCAACTCTACAATATTCAAAATGCGTTCAATTCGTTATTAAATATTCGGAATTTCGGTATAATAGTATTTAAAACTTAAAACAAAGAAAAAGATTTAAGTTTAATTTTGATTTTTAATTAATTTTTAACACATTAAGGACTGATGTTTTTGTAACACATTGTTTTAAATTATATCCAACAATTATGGTACCTATATATTGAAATGAACCGATCCCGTTAATTAATGCTAGTCAATTTTTCCCATCTTAAACTCCATTAAACATTTTTGACACAGCCATTTTGATGGTCTTCACCAAATATAAAACACAGGTCTAAAATTATATTCAATCATAGTAACTATTTTATTTTTTGTAACCAATACCAACCCTATAATAAAAAAAAATATATTATTTGTCCGTGTTCTATACAAATTCTTCAATTTGCATTAAAAAAAAATAAGGGCCACTTATTTAGATAAAATATAGCCTATAGATCCTTGGGATAGTTTAGCTTTCTGATGGTATTTTAAAATCGGTTAAGGAGTTTCAGAGATTAACCCGAACAAGCAAACAATTTGTCTTCTTTTTAATATTAGTATAGATATATTTGGCTTAGTACAAGAACGGATCCAACATTCCAATGTCATTGTTTGGTAAAATTGATATCCTTTATGGCAAATTACGTTCGTCTTAATCGATGTAGTATTAGTAGTTTTGGTTAAAGTGTAAATGCGTGGATGACATTGAATGATTTAGTGTGTACAAAATCCTAAATCGGTAACCATCTATAAGTTTTTATTGATTTAGGCTTAATAAACATTATTTATTATACTCTATTTAAATGCTTGTCATTATATACGCTTATTCAGCATTTAATACAAATTAAGTTTTTAATACTTCTAATTTAAACTAAATTAAATGTTTATACAACATCGAATATTTTTCTAATTTAAATGTTTAAAAACAAACACTTAATCTAATTTTATTAAATCTTGTTTTAAAGTTTTAGCATTGAGAAATGCTATGTGGGTGTTTTTGTATATGTATTATAACTACATATAAGATTGGCCATTCTAATTTGAATAAATAGTAATATTGTTACTTAGAAAGAAAAAAAAATACTTTTCGACGTCGGCTTTCAGTTTGTCTAGTGCAACCTAGGCTACAGATAAATAATATAATATTAATATAAATAATTTTCATATTAAATTAATATATTATATAATACGATGTACTCGTTTCCTTCCACTCTACGACACTTTTTTGTAGCAAACGTCATGCGGTTTGTTTAAATTTTAAAAGAGCGCAACGTGACGTGTATAATATTATGTGACAATCTTATCTCTCTTTTTTTTAAATGTCAGATTTCGAGTTTATGGAAAAATCTATGATATACATATTTTAACCTAGTAATACTCCACTCCTGTTGCGGTTAATTGAAATTAATAATTATACATTTTTTGTCTGTCATCTTACGTCTTGGATGAGTTTCTAATAATACCATTCCCAGAAATCCCTTGAAGTTATTTCTCCTCGAATGAAATAATTATTTTTTTTTGTGGATGCAGTAAAGATTTCTCGACTCTAATCGGAGTGAAAAAATGAATTTTTTTAAACTTTTATCAAGTGCTTATTTTATGTGCCTGGAGTATGCATTTGTAATATTTTCCAGAATTTCAACAATGCTTTATTTTTGAAAGAAAACAATTTTGCATTACTTTTTATATCTATTCTTCATTTTAAAATTGTAACATAATATGTATAGCATGTCAATAGTTAAGCACTTGATAAACACGACTAAAATTAGAATTGGCTGAATTTTCAGTTTAATCGATCAATATCTCAGATGTTTAAAAGGGAAACATATTAATAAGTACAAAAAATAAGAAAAATCGATGTTCAAATAATTATTGTAGTACCAACCAGAATTTTCCAATTAAAGTATTTGTCTACAAAACGGATTCAAATAGGTATCTAATATCATAATTCTGATTAATTATTTAAGATAAAATAAATCGAGTAGGTAGGTAATAATGTGAGATTTGAAATTTTCATCACTCAAAGAAATAAATATTTAATATAACAGAACGCTGCAATGAGCTGTCTAGATAAATCCAAGTTTAAGAGGATGTCAGCGCACTATTTGTTTTCTCTCTCCGGCCCACGTGCAGCATAGACAAAACGCAATAACTCAGAATCATTTTTTCTATGTTTTTAAGTTATCTTAGAGTAAAATCACCCATCACAAAAAAGATAGAGAATAATATTTTTGAGGGAATGACGTATCGAATTTATATTTTATTGTTATTTGACTGTGTATTTAACTTTCAAAATAAACAAAAAAATGTTGCGCATTTAAATTATGTTTAAATTATATTGAGACAATATCTAGACAGATCGATATGACATTCCCTCAAAAATATTATTCTCTATATTTTTGGTAATGGGCGATTTTACTCTAAGATTCCTTAAAAACATAGAAAATGTGATCCCGCGTAAATGCATTTGTCTATGTTGCGCGTGGCCAGAGTGGGAAAACAAATAGTGCGCCGACATCCTCTTAAAAAGAAACAACAAAATTATTCATACCGTAGCTATAAAATGTTTGAATAAAATGTATGTATGAGCGGGAATAAAACGTGTACGGTGTACTTACTGAAATAATATCGACACGCCTGCTGTATTCGATTTGATTGTGATATTTATCTGTATATATATTATACGTCTAACCAAACGCGCTATGTGCCCCTATTATATGAACGGAGTGTTTGTCGAGTACCTACTGGAAGTAATTCGATGTATCTCGAACCGTCCACGGAGTAAAAGCTAAAAAAAAAGAATAAATCGTTTACAATAAATCACTAATAAATAATAATAATACTTAAGATGATGTTTTTGGGAACACACACACACACACACACACGAAGATATAGATCCGTATTATTCATCGCCGATACGTATACGAGCTTCGAGCGGTAGTTATATTATACAACGTCTCTCGCACATATACCACGGTAATACACAATATGTGTACACACACCGCGGTAACCGCCGCACGCGTGTTATCTACACCGCGCACAAAGCCGCGGCCTGTTGAACTGGAAAATAGGACGGCGTGTACCAGACGCGTATTTCTATACCGTTTCGTTCGATTACTTCACGACGAGTTTTATCTTTCGCAGCTTTATATAATAAAATTTAACGACACGTCATATTTGGGGTTGGATCCCCGTGTTTGATTCGAGCGGACGCGGAAAACCCGGAAAAACCCGCCCGTGTAAAATTAAACAAACCTTAAAAAGATATTTCAAGTACCTACACTTTTTGTGTTGCTGCAGACACAAATTATTGCACCGTCGAATTTTCCGAGGTTTTTTTAGTCGGGTTAAAAGTTCGCAAAACGTACGATCGAATCGAGTTTTATAATGATAATATAATTTATAGTATATACATATTATTGATATTACCTATATACTATATTACCTTTAATTATAATATAATATAATAACGAAATGCGAAATAAGATGTATTGAATCGTTTGGTTGGAAAAACAATACAATACGAAAATCTTTGTTTAGGACTCTTATTGCAGTGTATTATTTATTATTAACGGTTTCTCGAAATTGTTTCCGTTTGAATAATAGGGTCTTACGCTAAAGTTCGATTTTCATTTATGAACTTTCAGTCATACGATACCTATATATATATATATTATAATTGTATATATATATATGTGTATTTACAAGTCGGAATTTGACGGAGAACTACTTACAATAATATACGCATATATATATATATTATATAAATATATGTATAGGTACGTAGATTTTTAATACAAACAAGTACCTATCAAAGAGCATATAATATCGTGCATATTGTTGCAAACATAATAACATACAATTTTGTTTATTACTTACAAGTAAGTACACATTAATATATTATACCTACTGCAAACAGGACGTTGTATAATATAACGTGTATATAATATTATGATGCATATATCATGGTACACCTACCTATAGATACGTTTAACGTTGAATTTATTCGGTTTAAAGTTTTCATATAAATTATAATATGTTTTACGTCCATATTTTGCAATCGATTTTTTTCATAAAAAATTGCGCACACTAAAAAAAAATAAATACGTTTTCATATTAAACGTATGTAGATTTTACAGACAAGTTGTTGAGGAGACGAACATAAAATTAATATATATTTAACGAAATGGAAACTTACTTTTTTTTTTAGCCATACTATACAATGTACATGTATAGTATTCATAAAGATTTTCAAATATATTTGCGTAATTATTACATATTTGTCCATTGTTAAATTTATTAAACATAAACGTTTATAGTAGTGCAGAGCTTTCGTTACGTTATATTACGTATTCGTGAGGTATAACGCAGTGTTGGACAAAAAAACTATATGATTAAAAAAATCAAACCAATGATTAAATTATATAAGGATTATATCTTTAGATGAAAATTCAAAAATGTAATAAAAAATATATTCATTCATTGAATTTTGCACTACGTATATAGGTCAATATAATAATATAATAATTAGAAATATATTTTAGAAAAACTGATATAAATAAAGCTAAATAATAATAATAATTGCATTTTTAACAGTGGAGCTTAAAAAATTTCACCAACAGGTTTTTTTCATTGTCAAATTTTATTTATTTTAACATCAATATTTAATCCTTAAGTAATACCTATCAAATTTAATACAAATTATTTATTTATTGAAATTTATCAGTTTTTAAATTTTAATTATGAGGTACCTACGTCATAGTTCATAATATTAATGCTAATGTGATACTCTGCATTAAGGGGATTCCATACTGTGATTTTCTGTTTTTGTCTAACACACGCGCGACATAGGATTTTAGACGGATTCTTTGCCAAACATATCAATTGATCTAATAAAGTGATGAGAATTCTGAAAACAGATTTGAATTCGTCGTCAAGTCTACTTTAAATCCGCTTTCTCACAATTTTGATTTTTTGATTTTAGTTTCTCCAAAAATTGAAATACAAAAATGTTTAAATACTCTTTTTTAATATGATATTTTTTGGAATTTGGGGGATAATATCAAAATTGTGGGAAAATCGATTTCATGTAGACTTAACGACGAATTCAAATCTGTTTTCAGAATTCTTATCGCTTTAATAGATCAATTGGAATGTTTGGTAAAAAACACGTCTAAAATACTATGTCGCGCGTGTGTTAGACAAAAACAGAAAATCACGGTATCAAATCCTCTTAACGGTCAAAATTATAAAATATCAACATCTTAAATTAGCAAAAAATATTATAAAATATGTGGTCGGGAGTAAATTACTAAAATTATTTACAACTATTGACATATAACGTTTGATTGGCTAAATAAGTTCTTAAAACATAAATGTATTGTACTTTATTTGATAATAACTGAACATTGTATAATATTATGTAAAAAAAAAAAAATCGTAATACGTTTTGGTTTTATATTTGTTTGAGAATCTCAGAGGTGATATTTTGTTTTCACGTCTTAAGTCGTGTTGAATGGTAATTATGAATGTATTTATAATAACAATAATATTTATTTGTTTATTTAGTAACATGGTATAAAAATAAAAGTAAAACACAAAAACATAATTTTATGGATTGTATGTATTCAGAAATGTAATTATTTGTACACTTACTATTTGCTACTATTTGCTACGGCGACAGCTTAAACAACAATGAAACACGTTTATAATAGTAGGAAAAAATTCGAAACGGTATAGCAGTAATATAGAACATTCAAATAATCGAAATGCCACGAATTTAGTTGTAATTTCGACATACCTATAATATTGTAATGTTGTATCGCAAACATAACTAAATGTTATAAAATTGTTTTATATTTGAAACGATAGTACTTTATTTCTGGATGGTGTTTGGTATTTTGTACAACTGCTGGCAGTCTGCTGCTGGTATGTAAAATGAAATTCATAAGATTTTCTCAACTGCGCGTTGTTAAGTCATAACCCGACGTGTATCTGATATAACGTACATTTCACGTTATAACCTTTGATTTCGATAAATAAAGAAGAGCTGGTTTATGAAGTTTACAAATGTTTTGCCAAGTAAAAAACCTGACGACTATACATTTTAAGACGAGTAGGTATATATAATGAATATATCTAGAGTCTCTATATACACAATTTCTATAACTCACAATATCATAAATAGTAGTTACGATTACTATCTAAACTCTCCTAAATGTGTAGTTCGTGATTAAAAAAAAATATATTCACTGGTAAAATCTATTTGTCTGTACTCTGTAGTAGTTGTGATATATTATTATTATTAATATTATTTGTTGTATAATATTCTTTATTTTGTATTCTATACGGTATCATATTATGCTAAGACGGCAAGACATAAATGTTAATTCGTTAGAATATAATTACGTATTAGTATATTAGTGTAGACTCAGATCGGATTGGTAGTATTGAATGTTTACATTAAAAATGAAATAATATTATCCAATGGCAGTTAAATGATTTTTCTCGGTGGGGGGTACGTATATGACTGATTTTTTAACAAACAGTATTTAATTAATCATTACGCTAGGTTAGCGGCAATAATTATAATATACCTAAGTATTTTATGTGTGTATCAATATTGCCTATATAAGACGCCCTTATACACTTACATTTTTATAAGCAAATATTTTTTTGATGGTCGAGCATTCCATCAAATTTAGTGGATTAGGTACTCAGATATTAAACTGTGCATGGGCAAAACATTTTCCGGATAAATTAATTATAAATTCTATTTGATATAAATTCGTACGGCATTATAAAACTTTTTAAAATAACAAACACGATAATATTATATTATCAAACATATAAAATTACAACAACCTTATTATATTTTATAGTCACTCCCTGAACCACTCACACAAAACTACCGTCTTCGATGCATGTTCCTATTAGTTAATATTATTTTGAATTTTTTTTATTATTATTATATTAATTATTATTATTATTATTTGTATCAACGTGGCACGCATTATACCTTGCTAAATCTTCTTAGACGACCACTGCAAAACGCTTGTATTCCCTCTGTTATTGGGTAGGTATATTATAAAGGTAACTAGTCCGAATTATATCATCGTTTTATATTATAAATTGTTATTATTGTTTTTTTTTTTTTATATATATAAATTCGATATTTTATATTGACCTGTGTGCCGATAAGACAAAACCCGCAGTGTAATCCTGAGAATATGATGGAATCGTTATAATGAGGATTTAAAGGGGTTTATGTACGAATATACGTTTTAAAAAACTCCCTGCACTTGCGGGCCGGGGTGGGGGTGCGAGAGAGCGGTTTCACGGTGGTGCTGAGTGGTAGTGGGAGGGGTTGAAACGCGTAAACCCATTTCGATTGCCCGCGTTTGTATAATATATATATATATATGTATGTGTGTATATATATGTGTGTGTGTGTGTGCGCGCGTCATATTAATGGTCAGGAGTGGACGGTGGTGCGTATATATATATATATATATATATAGAGTATAGACATACATACATAATATATATATATCGATGAGCTCCACCGCACATTTATGACGCTAAATCACGTAGCCGGACGCCTAGCTCCCCTAGATCCCCTGCAGCGGACGCGAGTCACGTTCGGTCCGTGCACAATAATATGTATATATGCACATCGGGGTATATATAGGTACGGACCCGCGGCGTGTTGTTTGTCGGGCGCCGTTCGCATCACTCCGTGGACGTTGTACGGGGGCGGGTGTATGGTTGGTGGGTGGTTGGGTGACACGTTCCGCGACAGGGTGCGGCGATGCGATGATGGGATGTGACGGGTAATACGGTGACAAGAGGGGGACTGGGTCGTATGTTATATTATATACTACACAGGTATACTATATCGCAGGTAGAAGATGATATACGTATATAATATATATTATACTATAATAATGTACCTACGTGTGACGGACGGCGGAGCGGGTGCGCAGCAAATGCGAGTGGGACGAAAAAAAAAAAATCACACACGAAATAATTATAACATGTATACGAGTGGCTGTGTATGCACCGCGTGCGGTCTTACAACGTTATTATTCTCATATTTTTTTGAAAAAAAGTAACGTTCGGCTTACCGCTACCGTGTGCTTGCTAAAAATAAGACCATATTATGATACGGTATTGACCTATATCACTCGACGTGACGAGTTCGAACGAGTTGAAACCTCTCAGATTTTGCAAGCGATAGATTGTCAATAAGGATATTATTTTTCGTAGATCGAACGGTTTCCGGTTATGATGGGTCGAACGCGTCGTCGAATTCTGAGATATTTTTATTTAAAAACGAAAATCCGAGTATTTATCAATAATATAATATATGCACATGATACATGGTACATGGTATATTATATGCTTAATAATGTTTGTCTAACACTCTAACATATAAATGTTTGAACATCGAACGCAAGCGTGTTCTTACATTTATTATGTACGCACTCCATTTATAGCAATCTACATTTTCTTCCGTTTTGTTTTGTTTAATGTTATTTATTTCGAATAATTAAAATGAACTATAATATTAATATTGACTTAAATAAATTATAGACATTATTGTCAAATATTTGAATAATTTTTATTTTAACGTATACTTTTTGCTGCTTTTTTTGTATACGAATGTAAATTTAATTTAGACACGAACTCAAAGAGAATAAATGTTATTTTTTTAAAAAGATTTTAATGTTTTATAATAAATTAACGTAAAGTCTTGAATAAACAATTCGCATTGTAAATGTCGTTATTAAATATTTTTAAATCGTACTGAATAAGACAAAATGTATAATTCCCTCTATTAAACTACATTATTTTAATAAATATACTTTGCATAACGTTGTTATAAACGTTGCATAAAACGTGCGATTCAAATCAAAAATAAGTAAGCGCGCAACAGTTTTTTTACCACCCATCAATGAAACATTGTTTGAAAAGTAGCAGAATGGGGTCAAGCTTGAAGCTATAACCGAACTTCGTTATGGTGATTCTCAATAGCAGTTTACGGTTTATGGAGAAGCTACAGAAAAAATACCAATAAAACGGGAAAACATTCCTAGATTAGGTATAATTAGGACTATTATTAGGACCTTAAAAATTGAAAAGTGTTGACAAGACTACAGTACAATTTTTAATTGTTGGTATCGGAATTATCAAGTGCTACTAATTTGAACACGAGAGAGTTTAGTTATTTAATGTTTAGTGTTTATGTATAACACTTTTTAAATTTTAACTATAATATATTAGATATGGCACGAGACATTACATTTCAAATAAATATAAGTAGTTCGTTTTATCTTTCGTGGTACCCTGAAAAGATTTATATATGTAAACATTTTTTTTAAGTTTTATAAATTCTTACAGTGGCTGTATAGAGATAGGTGAAAATTTAGCGTTACTGCAGATATTATTTTCTGAAAACGACAAAACAACCTTGGATACCCTATCGATTTTACAATTTTAAACTATATTTATTGTTATATCTATTCTAAAATTATCCTATGATTCGTGAAAGGTAAATAATCTAAATATTAATATTTCGTATAATTTAAAACATACATAAATTTAAATGCAAAAATATGCAAATCCAATAATAACAAAATAATATATTTGGTTGGTTTTTTACTTATATTATTCTTTGCTTTGTGTATGTGCATAACAGCTGCATGTGTAGATTTTGTAAATTTTTGAACATTAATGCTTGACAAAAACATAATAATATTATATATTATAATAATATAGTATATAATATACATACCTACTGCTGCAGTACTTTATACGGATACACTACCAGGATACAAAATTAAGGGGATTGCAAACTTACAATTATTTTAACCAAAATGTACCAATATTATGTCAATCATAAACCGATGGATGATGGTCTACTTGAGATCAGACAGGCCAATTTTTTTAAATGCTGTCCTCAACTCCAACAATTAATGTTGTTTGAGTATTTAAAATTTACAAAAATTCAAATGTTGATTATTCGAAAACTAAATTTAACATCTTAAGATGTGGCTTGATCGATCTCAAGACATATTAACGAATGCAATTCAGTTTTTAGAAGTCTTTTCGCGTTATCAGGTTCGTCGGTAGGAATGAAAATAAGTACATACAAAATATGATCATAGATTGTTTACCGTTCAAGGAGCAAGGGTACAACGCCATGGCTGCGACTTTTACACGCGTGTGCGGGAGAGCTCCGCTATTTCTTTTACACACAGTTACACACACGCTAATGAGCACTTACTACGCACACAAAACCGCATGCTTAAAATTTGAAATTTGAAAATGTTGAACTCCTTAAAAACTTTCCATTTGCAATCCCTTTAAATACGCGCATATACTTTCGACGAAGGTCGTCTATGGATAAGTGAAAATTCTCTTTCTTCGGAGACACTATATATATAGTACTACCTTATAGTACCATAAACTATATACAATATAATATATAAGACTAATATATTGTATCTATTTCGGCACACGATATGGTTATTCGATGATTTGAAATATTCTACGTCAAAAATATAATAAAACAATATCCTTATGTATAGACCGCAACTCATGTGTAGGTATAATATAATATACGTATACACTATATACCTATATTGCGGTGGTGTAACGGGATCAGCTGCGATGGCTTATAGTTCTGAATGCTTACTACAATGGGGACGAAATCTACCATAGGTGTGTTGTGTGTATATGCTATACGACCAAGTTTCAAATTTCTGAATCCATTAGGGAATAGCCACGGGGTGTACTCGCACGCGCACACAAACACATACTTCCAATAAGTTTTCTAGAAACTCGAGACCACGCAGTGTTCATTAGGTTCAACATATATTATACATCATAGCATTGATTATAAATACTATGTTTAGGTATAGTATATTATATTTTATGATCAATGATTATACATAAAACACGATATGGCGCACGGATTATCCGTTTAATAAAACGAATTCACTATATTGCCATTGATAGCCATGAATTTTCACCACATTTAATAACCATATACCCATTATTATCCAACCACTGCACAGTCGGTCACGGTGAAGTAGTTGGATATTTAGTATACTAGTATATTAGTAGTTGGTAACGTGTTAACCACACGGTTTACACGGAATACGGTGACAGTGTTATTATAGTACCTCCGGCCAATACATAAATTCTTGTGTTTTTTCGTAATTGACTAAGTGACTTTAAGTGTCTTGAGCCAATATATAATATAGGTGCATATACACATATATACCCGTTAATCGGTCACTCAGTGTTATTGGAATGTACAACGGTTATAAAAGGGTTCTCCGCATATCCGTCGTCGTGTGTACACTGTTCGAGGTACCTGTGTGTATATATATATATAGTCCCTGAAAGTAGCACGTGGGACGATGGAATAACAGTGACCCAACGTGTACTGAGGTCGTTTTTTTTATTTTTATTTTTTAACAAGGGGAATAGAAAAACACCGCCGACACCCTCGCAATATTATAGTATTTTATTTTAAGTACGTTCGGGGCGGGCGTGGAACACTGCAGCTGCTATTGCCGTTTAGCAGCCAATTCCTTTAAAACTGTTTCGATGTCAATTCGATTTGCACAAAAGAGGCGAGCCTAATCAAATTTGCTCCGACGCCCTAACCAAATGAACTCGCGCGAGTCTTATTTACCGCTCTATTGGTTTGCACCGCGAACGTTCGGCCGGGGAAAATGGAAAAGTGTTCTAATTTTATTTGCAATGGAAATTTTTGTCGAAACGCGTATCACCTATATACATCTATACATATTATTATAATAATATAATAGGTAACAAGTCGGGCTAAGGCCTGCACACGGCCGCAGACGCGCATAACTTTTAAAACGTCTATAAAATCGATATGACGGCGCCGTTTTATATTATATTTTACAGTTCAATGATATACGATGAATATTATTATGTGCTGCATAATATGCAAACTACGATTACCTCCACGATCGTCCGATAGACGCCTAAATGGCACATAATATATATATTATAATGTTTCTGTAACAAACAAATGATAAAATGTAAACTACGATTATTATTAATTATTACAATCAGCTGGTATAGGTACATTTTGTGAACTCGAAATACGTTATTTTTTTGTTTCGAAATTATTGCACTGTAAAACTACCACCCCGTTTATATATACTATGCAAGGATTTCCACATCGTTCTGGAAGCTGTGAAAAAAAAATAATAACGGTTGCACTTTCGCAAATCCTGGATTTATTATTAAATAGTCATTGTATATCCACTAGGTACGGTAGATATCAATAACAATAATGAAGTGTTTTTAATTAAAGTGGTCCGAACAGTGTGGTATAATATTATACACGGTGTAACAGAATAACAAATGACAAATTATACGCACTAACCATATTAAGTATTTCTTTTCCATAATTGATATAATATGTATAATATTTTTTTTGTAAATGTCTGAGTACCTTATTATTAATTATTAAAATAAAATTGTTTAAATATTGTCTGGAACGTTATTCACTACAGTACAGTTGTATGATAAGATTTGTCTGCAGTTCTTTCTGTAGTGCGCCCTGTATAATGCGCGCAGGAGACACGAACGGCTATAGTGTTTTTATAGATAAATTACCACCCCAAACCGTTTGTTATCAACTGCAATACCATAAAATACCAAGCCCGGCCGGCGGCATTATACAATCACCATCAATTTATAAATTGAATGCTGGCACTGTGTGGTGGTGTTGCGAAGAAGTTATATTATAATATTGTAATTGATCGTACCCATAAGAACGGTCGACCTCCGACTGTCCGGGGAACAATATTGGAATACCTACCTAATTGATATTATATTCGATTAGCAGCGACCGCTAAGTCTCTGAGTAATCTCCAAATAAGTCGGTACATTGTTTCTTCTGTAAATCGCTGCTATCGCCTGATTGCCTATATTATTATAATCTATTTTATAGCATAATGCTCGTAAATCGCAGGTTGTAGAGCGAAGAAAAGGCGTCATCGTTTCCTGGTAGTGTTTATATTATAATACATCCGGACGTAGGTACGGGACCCTCGGAGTGGTTTTTTTGGCCAATTTGGAGAAAACAGAACGAATATCTATCCGTTATGTACATCGCGATTTGTCTACAAATTCAGTGAATTAGTGCAATTTGCATAATCAAGAGAAAATAATTGACTGATTTCTTGAATACGAAACTATAGAACCTTGTTGATAATTCCCGACATGATTGATAAAGATTATTTGATTTTTTTATAAACGTAATAAGTAAACAGGCGTTTATTCTAAGTGGCACCCGCTTTTGTCGGAATTGTGTAGGTATAGTGTCTCTTTTCTAGTGATCGTCTATATTTTTTATTTCTATATTGAATTAAGAAAATATAAAACATATATAATTCAAACAACTAAACAAACCCAAATGTTATATTTTTATTATTATTATAATACGATTTTGTTCATTTTTATCTTTTGTCGAGTACCTAAATACTTATACTTGAATATTTTGTAAATATTTAATAAAATATTAAAAAAAAAATAACCGGTAAACTCGCTCTGATTAAAGCTAGGTTTCGAATTTACGTTTTCATTGAGTTTAGATCATTGTAGACTGCCGCAGTAATGGATGAGTTAAATTTGACGATAAATCGTTGCAAGTATTCGAAAAACGATTCTGAGTGCGCGATGACGGTTGGTGTGTGAGGCTCTTTATTTTATAAGGATATTCATATTATTATTAGTAATTTATTTTTATATTAATTATACAACGGTAGATTGACTATAATATTTTTACCAAAAAAAAGTGTTATATTATTTTATATTGTAATTGCTATTAACAAATAAGTACGATCGTACTTCAAATATACATAAAAATAGCTTTATTCTAAATTCTAATACATCGAATGATGTGAATAGGTTCGTGGAATGTATAGCTTAAAACTATTCTAAATATTTTGAAAATTAAGGTGATTATAGAAAATAACAGTAATAGTTTTTGGAATACAAGAAAAAAATAAAACTAAATCATTCTTTTATGTTAGAATATCCTGCAACAGTTTCATCAAAATTTGAACTAAAAATGCTTACCAAAAAAAAATTGCACTTTTGAGTTACCAATATATTATTATATAATATGAATTGATACAAATAAATCTAACGAGGAACCTCGTATTAAACTGTCTAGCTTTATAAGTTGTAGGATTACTATAATTGTAAGCTGTGACATTAAGCTTCAAGCCGTCGGCGCGTACAAATTAAAATAATGTAAATAAAAAAATTCGTATATGTTATACGCACACGCGTAGGTACCGTACGTGCAGCTGTAAAAGGCCGGACGGACTCACACAAAAGCTGTGCGAAAAGGGCGACCAAGTTATTGCAGTATAGACATGCAGTGGGTCATGACAGTTTTTACTATCATGATTTTTAATCAAGTATGGTAATTGGAACGAAAAAAAATTCTTAATTTCCGAGAGGAGTTAGCCGTTTGTTTGGGCGGGCTCGGCCCAGTGTCGTTAATATAGAGAGCCAAACACCCAGGTGCAAACAAATGCGTGTATGGGCCCCTCTTTTTTGAGCGTCATGAAGTTAATACATAAAAAAGATGTACTGACTTTACACCGTGGGTATTCTTTACTCCTTAGATAGGATACTACAACTTACTGGTGGATATATTGAATTTCCAGGAACTGATAAATAATTTCCACATTGAAACAATATCAGCAAATCTATTCATATCACTCTGGGCTGAGTAATTTCACCAATATTTAAATAAACAATTCTAAATCAAATCGGACCAGGCTTTTACATTTTCACTTCACGAAATTAATTACAAGATAATAGTATTAATTATTTTGAATAAAATTAATGGGCACATGAAAAACAAGACCAGCGCCTTTGATTTTCACGGCACTGAATCTGTTTGAATTTTGGACTTCAAAATCATTTTCGAATGTACGTGTTTTTAATGAATTTCGTCATACTAGGCGTTCCATTATGGCAGTAGGTAGGTACATGAAATATACAATTCTAGTTACGCATAACATATGACGTGTAGATATTGCAATTTTCTATGCATCGTATAATATTGTAGAGTGAACAAAAAAATCCATAAAATAACTACTGCACGCTGCTAGCCGTACGGTGCATGGTACGTGGACTAACACCATCGCAGGGGGAATTAATTTTCTTTATACAATTTCAAAGGATTCACGGAAACATGTATACCACCTGCATTTAAATATGAATGTATAATAAAATAATAATAATATAACGGCAGAAAAATATTTAACTTTTTTAAGGTCCGTTAATTTCATTTCACCCGAGTTAATTTTGAAAGGAAACAGCAACAGCAAGAGATTTAGATTGAGCCCTGCTTTGTGTCAAGTCATGTTTATTAAATTTCTGACGGAAAAATCTTATTTTATTATTTTTATATTATGTTTCAGTGCTTCCCGCGGTAAAGTTTTAATAATTATTATTCTCGTACATACGCTTTACCTTATATATGTTTGGCATTCATAAATACTTAGATGCTTACGATTTGCTGGACTGTCAATGATCCAAGTCCAACCTAACCACGTTAGGCCGGTAGGTATACAAGCAGAAAAATGCAAACATTTATGATTTCAATAAGAAGCCAATTGGATTAATGACTAAAATATTTAAATTAATTGGTAAGATTTATTTCAATTTTAAGGTTGCATATAATTTAAGATGTTAAATTGTATTTCCTACACCACTGTAATAAGCAGGGCTAGGATTTGTATGCAATACAAAATTGTAAAATATGCATTTTATTTACCAAAATATGCAAAAATATGCATTTTAATTTTTATAAGATAAACACAAAAATATAGTTACAAAAAAAAAGATTTATTTATTGAAATACAGGTTGGCTGTTTGTCTTAAAAATAAAATAAAATAATTTAAAATTAATAAAATTTATAATTAGCATTGACTACGTGTGTTACATGCTACAACCACATATTTTTTCAAATTTTCGAAAATGAATGCTCGGCGATTAGATCGTAGTATGGCTTTGTATTAACTGAAGCTCCGCTCAACCTCACATGATGTAGTTGGCGCGTATTTAAGTAAAGACATTTGTCCTGGTGTTAGGTTACAACTGAAATTGTCCTCATCGGATTCACCATTTAATATTTTATTTATTGATTGTAGAGTTTTAAATCCTTTATTTTTTTGTAAAATCAAGGATAATTTGTTCTTAACTTTATCTGCGACTCTTCCGTTACACTCAAGAAGTCGATCTCTTGCGTTTATTATAATCTGTAGACTTTCATGAAGTGTTAAACTCTTGTTTTGTAGTTTAATTATAACTTGGGATAAAAAGCAAAAATTACTTTTAATATATGCTAAATCATTTTTTTAAATTTTGATTATCAAATAATTCTTTAGCTTTTTTTATCGAATCTGATTCGTCATCTAATTCTGAGATCACAGATTTAATTGAATTGAAATTATCTACATAATACGTTACTGCAGTCAACCACGTTGCCCATCTTGTCAACACTGGTTTTGGAGGTAAAGGTAAATTTGGAAACATTTCACGTAATTTAAGTGTTCGACTTGGAGCTTTTAAAAATATTTTTTTTACATTGGATATCATTTTATCAACTGTAGTGTATTCGGCTCTTATAGTCTCGCAAACTCTATGAATTCCGTGGGCTAAACATGTTAAATGTATCAGATTCGGAAATAGTACAGTTAAAGAGTCAGCTGCCTTCACCATATATGGTGCAGCGTCGGTTACAAACAAAAGAACATTGTCATACTTGACTCCGGACGGCCATAATAATTGCATGGCATCGTTAAATAATTTACCAACAGTTTGAAAATTACACTTAAAAAGTTCCTCACTCATTAATAGCCATGGCTCTGAATAATATTCGTCGTGAAGAAGACCGATAACAACATCTAGTGAGACCCAGATCGGTCCATCACCAATTTCTAGACGAATACGTGAAATAGTGTTTTCATAAATGTTAGAAACGAAATTTTTACGTACTGTTGATTGATCGGGAACAAATTTTTTGGTATATTTCTCTAAAAAACTTTTGAACGACGGGTGGTTTAATTTCCAAAGAGGTATATCAGACTCAAGCATAGCTTGACATAAATCAAAAGCAAACGATTGTTGTTTATTTAGATTTTCAAATGTATTTTTAATAAATGTTTGTTTCGATTTCTTTACTAAATTATTATGTTTTTGGTGTTTATTTGTATTTAAATGCTGAAGTACTTGAAACCGTTTTGTAACAGGTACCGGCTGATCACAAATTATACAATACAGTACTTTACCGTCGGTTTTAAAAACATTGCTAGAAAATTCTTCAACAAATTGTCGTAATTTGGCACTTTCATTTTTGACTTTCGGCATTTTTTAAATAAAAATCACAATAATTTTACACAATACTAATAAACGGTGATGCGCGGACAGTTGAACGGTCTGTACTACATTACTACGTGGGATTGTGTGAAATACACTATAATACCGGACAAATTATATCTTATCTTAGATTTTATATTGACCGACAAACTTTTATTAATTGTGTTTATCTTTTTCCGTCAAACTATTTAATCTTTAATCGCATACCTATTGTACCATAGGATTGTATTTATAAAAATAAAATTAGTGTTTGACAAAAAAAACCAAGTTTTATACTTTAATCAGCAGAGCTAGAATTAAATACGAAATATTAATATTAAATTATAAATATTAATTACAAAATATACTATAAAACATGCATTTTTCGCATTTTTATAATCGAAATATGCAATATATTCATTTTATTCGATATATGCATTAATATGCATTTTATCCAAAATATGCAAAAACATGCAAAATAAAAACACCACCATTTATCTCATCGTGAGGTGATTCGTGGACATTACTGACAAAATCAATAATTAGAAGTCACAAAAAAAACATGCTGTTGCATACAGATCCTAGCCCTGGTAATAATATATTATAAATACTTTCCTATTGACCGTAGTGTAACTCCTAATCATTCGAGTTGGTTATAAACATCGATTAGCGAGGATCGTTGAAATAATACTTAATGGTTATGTAGGTAAATACAATTCAAAATATTAGGTTTTATTTTCTGTGTAAGTATACTATAACATTATAACAGTACAACCTATTAACCTATATATTAATATAAAGCATTACTCTAATTTTTAGTTTATTGTATTCTATTTACCAAAAGATGTGGTTTATTATAAAAATAATTTTATTAATTGGAAATTTAATAATTGGGGCCTCGCTACTGCCGTCAATTTTAGCTGAAAAGACCTAAAGTATTGACAAAATAAAAGTTAGTGACGTTGTCCGATTTTGAGTCTGAAAAAAAATTTGAACTCACCAGAAAATTGTCTATAGATCCTACGAAGCACTTTGTAAAAACTAAATTTTATATTATTCTGAACTGTAATCAAAAATTTGAAAATATGAACTTTTTCGAATCATAATCAAAATTAAAATTAATATTTAAAAACAGAAAATGTTTCATACGATTTACAGACATGTTTCTGCTGAATTCAAATATTTTTTCAGAATCAAAATCAGACAATGTTAGCTAACTTTAATTTTCTCAAAACAAATGTATGTTTTGGTAAAATCCGTGTAGGGAAATTTATATGGTTATCGTGTTATTGACATGTGCATGTGCGCACTAGAGAGGATACCCTCATTTAATTTCACTTAAACTAATAATCATTTACAACTAACACATAGATTTCGGGTGGCTATGACAAGATTAGAAATTGCCTAAATGTCACCCCTTAAATAATGACCATGGCGAGGCCCCTTAAAAAAAATGTGATATAGATCAATTAGACAATTTGTTGTTTGATGTTTGCTTTTAAGTAACATTGATGTCATTGGTTTAAAAAAAAATTTGTTAAAGTAGTTATGTACTTTTTTTCATGTTTTTACATGGGAATTGAACTGTTTTCACAAGTGTTGGCCCCGATGTACCATTAGTCATGTTCTCTATACTCTATAGTTTAGTCAAATCTGCACATCGCAGATGTTTTATAAAAATTGAAATCTTTTTAATTGTGCAATAACTGTAAAGTCGAACAAATCTAACTTTTTATAGGTACAATGGGTATAATGTATATTTATTCGACTATTTAGTACCACTAGTTTGAATTTATTTCATTTTAAATTCAAGAACAAAAAGTCAAGCTCATTAAAAGTTTAAAACGCAACCTATCCAACAATAATAACTACCATACTAGGTATGTACCTAAACTACATAATATAACATTTAAATCTTTAACATAAAGTTTAATAATATAATTCATTTATATTTTAAGCTCATAATCGAGTCGACATGGATTGGTTGGCCGACGACGGAGGTTGTTCATCATCCACTGTTGTGGAAATGCACTGCTCCTGCAGTGTTAAGTATTCAGATCTTGAATGACGTACCTACGCGATGTGTAAGACCAGATATGAATTATTGAAGTGAAAATTCTATAGTATATATAACGTATCTCGTATCTATATTCTATACCCATATTGATCGAATAAAACAATAGATCCACGTGGATGCAGCATCTCTGGGTGATTAGCTTCGTTAGAGGCAATACGCAGCAATTCAGTGATATAAATGTATTTTTTATCTTTATTTTTTTAATGATAACAAATCAACCAATTTAGGTCAAACCTGATATTAACTATAAATTTGTTTATATTGTCTATTTACAGCTATCTACGTATACCATAAAATGTACAGATTTTTTTTAAATTTTTCATCAATAATATGTTTTTTCTCAGAATTTAAATACGTTATAATATTATATATGGTTATAAAATAATCATTAAAATCGTATTGCATGGAAATGACCTCATCAATTTATTCATTCGACGACCACACAGCTGATGAGTCCTGAGCAGAAAATATTTTGAATGCGTGCAATCACATCGTCGCTTTCAAGTCTAAGCGAGAACACTGAATTAATGATATAGAAAAAACGACGAACACGGTTTTTCAGGTGCGTGTCTTACACCCCTAATGATGCGCACGCATCACGAGTTTTGAGATCATATTATCCTGGTTTTTTTTTTATTATTATTCACATATTATTATGTATCTTGACGTATTGTCACATAATTTCATTAGAATCGTTCATTAAATTTTTATGATATAATACTCACAAAATGTATAAGCGAAATATAATATATATTGTAAGTACCAAATGCCCAATGTTCTGGTGGGTATAATCTGTTTATATTGTATACACGTAGCGTACATGATGTAAGCGAATATTTATATAAACATATGTATATTATGAAACGCAACCGAAGTGTGCATTTTCTTGCACAGATTAAATCAAATGATAATATTCATTGTACCGGAACTATACAGTATAGGAGCAGTGTCGGGAAATGCGTAAATTATATAGGCAGGTACCCATATAGGTGTACGCCAGCTATGGCTTATAAATTCAAGAATTTTCCTTTCAAGTTGCAGATAATGTATTAAATATTTATCGAATGGAATTTGGATGGCATTATAAATAATAAAGCCAATAAAATTGTTGTTTAATTTTTTTTTTATTATTATTTATATTAACGTAACCTAACTTCGTCGGGAAACATATAGAATATTATAAGTAAAGCCGGAAGGAATAAGCAAAAAGATAAGATCCTAAATGGATCTTTTGCCTCTGATATTGTAATTTTTTTTTAAAGAACGTCGTGCAGACGATGTATAAAAACTAAAAAATGGCACAACCCAATCGGCAATATTATACCAGCTATTAATTTAATTTAATATATTATAACAATACGTCAATGTGAATTAATATTTCTTTAGAGATTCCCTGTATACATTACAAAAACATAAATGATCATAATTATAAAATTATTAAATTATTTTTTGTGAAAATCTACTAACACCCTACCTACTACTATACAGAATAATTTTTTTTTTTTTATATAATGAGACCCATTCACAGTGTGAACACGATAACCCTGAGTGTGAGTAACAAATTGTTTTCTCATGTTTTTAATTTATCGTTCAGAAGTGGAATATTTTGAAGAAAAAAACACTGCGATAAAAAATATTATTCTTTTTTTTTTAGAGATAAATATGTGAATACCTATAGGTATATGGGCTATAGGGGTAAATAGCTATTCAAATTAGCAACCGGGAATACGTGAAAAAATAAACAAAAATCTGTCATGACGCTGTAAAATATTTACGTTGTAAAAAAAAAATCACATGTGATGATTGTATATTAAAAATATTATGCTATGTATACTTGAATATTACATAGGCATTTTATGAATGCGATTTAGGTATTCAACGCACAATATTATAGCGATGATCGAAATAGCGCGAAAAGTGATTTTACTGAACGATGATGGTGTTTAAAAGTAATAAGTAATAATGTGTAAATATTATTATAAATAACAACACAAAATAACTGACAGTTTTAAATTATTTATAATGTGACGCAGTTATTGGCTATTTCCATTTTTTAATTATTATTTTTTTTTAATCGTGTTTAATGATTAAAAAATAATACGATCACGTTAATGTAAACAATTTTGTACTAAAGACGAAGACAATGTTAAACTTAAGCAGAATAATATTTTAAAAAACATACAGCTATATACAATATACATGTATATTATTATTTGCTAACGGATTTTTGTATTAAATGATTATTTTCAATTAATTTTTAACAAGTTAATTATAAAACAATTTTTTAAGAAAAGAATTTAAAGAATTTAATATATTCTCAACGTGTATTACTATTAGCAGACATTTGAAGTTTAATCAATATTTTTTACGCCGTTTCAATAGGTATACTTATGCTTTGGTTATTTTTTCTCCGAGATAAATTCTTTTCAAATATTATGAAAACGGTGTTTAGTTATAATGTTTGATTCCCCCTCAATAACGTTGTTTTACTGAATATTTTCATTTATGAATACCAAGTAACAAAATAAGAATTCATATATACCTATATTATAGAACAATAAAGTATATATATTATGTACTTTTCGTTTGCAGTAAAGAAGTACAAAGATGGACATGTAATAATACAATAGGTACTTGAACGTTTAGAATTTCTCAAACTTGTATACAACTTAAAAGTTGAATACATAATACTTATAACATTTACAGGCTAATAAAGTAATACCGAAGAAGTTTAAATTTAAGTTCATTCGATTTTTAAGGGAATCATGAATAAGATACGCTTTTTATTCGACACCATCATTATTATGATACCGTGGTATATATTATTCGGAACTCGTGTTCGTTCTTGTACGCCGTGATGTCCTGATGTAGGTAGGTATTACGTTTTTTTTTTAAGATGAATAAAATAATAGAAAGTCGAAAGATAAAAAGATTCTATATAATATAATTTGGTAAATTGTAAAGCATAAATCATTAAAAAATAATAAAATAAAAACCATCGTCAGACATAAATTGCAATAACCGTTTTGACCAACTGCAGTTAAGTCCAATAATATTATTCCTCGGCAACTTAGACGGTATTTGTGATGTATATACCACGATAGTTGATATAGGTCTACATAATGTCGTATAGTTGAACTCGCGGAATGCGGGATAACTGTTTGCTAATAAAAAATAAATTAAACAAAAAGGTCAATGAGTACCTACCTAGTAGGTACACACTTTATTAATATTCGCTAAACACAATACAATTGTATACATAATTCGTCCACGGATCACGCAAACACAATATTAATAGAACGACAAAAAAAAACCCCCATCAATTACGAATTGAATAACGGCCGTAAACCCTAAAAGTTGTAATTCACAGACAACAGTAAAATAAAAATACTGCGAAACTTCAGTAAGTACTACGAATTTCCATTTAACAACATATTATGTTTGATGAAATATTTTTCAGAACCAACCAAAATTAGATCCAAATATATTTAATTATATTTAAGAGGACGCAACCGCCATGCATTTGTTGTCTTACACACGTACGACAGGGCGGATTTTTGTTCACTAGTTTCAACAGGTGTGCTGTTAGTTTTGATATTGGAGTGAATTATTATCTATTATCAAACTTTTAAGTGGACAAAATTTATCCGGCCCGCAGGCAAGAAAAAAACCGTTAAATTATTATACATTCTAGTGTTGTAATTTATCATTTTTTTTTTCTGTTTTTACTTTTTACTAACGCCAGCAATTTGTATGGCCCACGAACAATTTCCAGACTCCAAATGTGGCCCTTCAAAAATATTAATTAGTGACCCCTGTATTATGGTATATATTATAATATTATGAATCTCTTTTCGTATTATGTTTAAAATGTTTATAATTCAACAATTGATGGATTTCGTTTGAGGTTTACCGTTTGGTATATATAAAAAGATAAATAAAGAATTAATACATAATGGTGTGTTTGACATCTGTGTTATAATTATTAACAAATGTGTATTGCAGTTTTTTTTTTAGTGAATTCGTTCGTTGTCCATTGTTTTAACTTTAAAGTAACAGTGTATGTTTTCAATATAATTATCATTAAACCTTTTTCAGATATCGATCGACGGATTTGAGATTTGCATTCGTTAATACTTAATATCATACAAGGTTTAATGCTTTATAAAGGATTAAAAAAGATTTGTTAATCATTTGTTTTAGTCATACCTATTATATTCGTACAACGAAATCCACTTGTTATAGTAATAACGAAAGGTTTTAAATAATTTGTTAATGCCTTCTTTTAGATTCTGAGCGAAGCGATGTTGATTTTACAATGATGTGTTTTTTTTTTATTTTTTTCATTTATTTTTTTTTTTGTGTCTGTCATCGCCTTTTAGGAC
Source organism: Metopolophium dirhodum (assembly GCF_019925205.1). Classification (NCBI taxonomy): domain Eukaryota; kingdom Metazoa; phylum Arthropoda; class Insecta; order Hemiptera; family Aphididae; genus Metopolophium; species Metopolophium dirhodum. The sequence goes on along the minus strand of NC_083561.1, from coordinate 28,847,753 downwards.
AGTAAAAGTGCTTGGATTTTCTTCAACAGTAACTTTTTTGATAGGAAAGTGAATCTAGTTGGTACTTTGGGAGGTCAAAAGTAAAAATTTCCCAGTAAATTTCAAAAGCGACGTGAAAAACAAAAGAAAAATTAAGGAAAAACGGGAATTTTTACGCAAAATCTGTTTTCGAGAAAATCGATTTTGGTTTTTGGTGTAACTCTAAAACAAAAGACCGTAGGGACATGAAATTTTGACTGAATGTTTATATTAGGATTTTCTATACACCAAAAGATTTTGAAAATATTTTGACTCTTTTTGAGCTGCTTACGGACATTGTCAGTTTTCAATTTTTTTTTAGTTTTTTTTTTATAAATATCAATAAAATTTTATCTGTTGAGTAAAAAAGCTTGAAAATTTAATAGAAGGCTCCTAGGTTATTGTTTCAAAGGCAGATGAAAAAAATTAAAAATCCTTAATCACAGTTTTTATTTATAAGCATTTAAAGTTCAAATTTTGACAAAATACGGAAAAATCACGAAAATTAGCAAATTATATTGTGTTGAAAATTCATAAAAATTTTTTTTTTAAATCTAAGATTTGAAAATGTAATATAAGATTACTCATAAGTTTGTCTATCTTTATCAAAAAAAAAATGTCTACAAGAAACTTAAATTAAATTTTTATGAGTGTCTGAAATTTATATTTTTACAACATTTAATATTCACTCGATTTCTCATGTAACAATTTTCTTATTTTTTGTAATTAAAAACCGAATGACTGTAGATACTTGAAAATTTCACTGAATATTTATATTAGCATTTTCTATACAACATAAAATGTTGAAATTATTTTGACTTATTTTGAGCTGTTTACGGACATTGTCAGTTTTTAATTTTTTTAGTTTTTTTTTTCTATAAATATCAATAAAATTTTATTTGTTGGGTAAAAAAGCGTGAAAATGTAATATAAGGCTCCTGATATATCATTCTAATAGCAGTTGAAAATATTAAAAATACATAGGCACAATTTTTTTTTATAAGCATTTAAAGTTCAAATGTTGACAACATTTATCAAATTTATAATTTATTAACTATTTTGTAGTTAAAAATGTATAAAATGTTTAACTTTTATGGCTAAGGATTGAAAATTTAAAACAAGGCTCCACGTATATAGGTTATATATAAATTACTTTATTCACAATAATATCATCAAATATACTTGGTAATATCATAGGCTGACTGGCCCTTTTCGCTCAGAATCGTTTTTCTTATACAATGATATTATATCATTGAATTCAAATTTAACACCATCCATTACAGTGACTCACTTGTAACCTACTGTACAGCAGAGTGACATCCACTTATCCACCTGTTTACATATAGTTTTATCATTATCCTGCGTGGTTATATTTAAACTAATATAACATTGAAATCATATTGAACATTTTTAAAAGTTCAAAAAGAAATATTGTAACTATATAACGCTATTAATAGAATAAATAAGGTGTTCTTAAAATAATAATTAATCACGTTAATAATTAAATGCTAAAAATATCAAAAAGGAAATGTGTCGAGAAAATAAAAAAAAGAAAAAAAAACGGAATAATATGATGAAAAAAGTGTTGTAGTGAATAATTTGAAATCATTCTGAGAATCTCGTATTGCATGTAAAATGTAGAGAATTCATTGCCAATTATTACTACGAAAATATTTCAATCATTATTAATTACTATGTATAATAATTTCACTCAAATACTCAAGTTTTTTTTTACAAATAAACGCATTGTAGAATTATATATTGAGTTTGATTTTTTTTTTTTCAAAATCTATAGTATAAAATAAAATGAACACTATGCGTATATAATAGGTGTTTTACACGTGCCTGTATTAATTTATGTAAAAAAATAAAAATACCAAACGATTGGAATGATCACTTTTAAAAGACGTATACTAGATACCAGCTAGTACCCATTATATTATAATGATATGTATGGAATGTATAGTGTAGGTATACATCAAATATTGGCCTTATTACGGAAACGGTTACATTCCGCAAGCCGGGAAAGGAGAATCGTTGGTAAATGTTATCCCGAAAAGTGCGCGTGTAATGTAGACGGTAATACGATTTATATGGTATACTACACATAGGACGGTTGGAGGACGCGGTGACGAAAAAAGGACCTCCCTTTCAGGACTTACATTTCCACATTTCCCCATGCCCCAATCTCGCAGGAACACCGACATCATGCCCTGAGCCGACGCCGTTGCGGTTCTCGTTATGGGAGGTTAAGGGGATTTTTCCAAACGAAACAATGATAATAATAATATAATACAATATAACGACACTCCCGGCATATTGTGCTCGTCTGTCCGCGGGCACGCGCTCGTCGAAAGGGCCAGAAAACAACGGATTCGACATGGGTATCGGTTTTCCCGGGGTGGTTGTTGACAAATGATTTCAGCTTATATAATATAATACACTCGCACGCAGCGATTTTAGGGCGCAGAAGTGATTGAAATCTGTGTTAATGACATTAAATAATATTTTAATAATAAATGTGTTATAAATTTCATTATTTTCAGTGAATTATCACATATTTTTTTTTCTTTAGTAATAATGATAATATATTAATAGTTGGTAATATTATATTAAATTAAATAAATCGTATGACATAACCCGGCAATAAAAAAATATTGTTTCATGTTATTTATTTATTGATACAATATAATATTCAGCAGTATGATTACATTACATTATATAAAATCATAACAAATACTTGTTAAATCAATCATAAAAATGGAATATCACAAAGCTAATCGTTATTATGTAGCAACCGTCTTTGTATGTATATATTATATACATAATAAAACTTCTGATAAAAAGAAAAACTTTTTTTTCAATACTATGTATTTATTTAAGGACGATGAAAACTTTTGAATTTCTTATTAAATCAGACGAGGGTTACAAGTTTACAGCGTATAAAAAATATTGCTATATCATGATATTTTAAGGGATAATATTTTTTCTTCATTTATTTTAACAAATAAAGAACTGATTTTAAAAATTAGATAAGAGCATATTTCCCACATTTTCAATTCATTTCTGGAGTTATAAATAAAAGTATGAAGTAAAAAAGTATTTAATATAATATATTATGTTAAAATCGGCTGTTTGTAAGACATGCGTTTTTTATTATGAGTAACGTGTATGATATTAATACCGATAGTGATATACAGTTGTATATAAAATGCAAATCACAAATATCTAAGTTAACGTGAAAAAATAATATAAAATGTTTAAATACTGAAAAATGTATATCATCTATTTCGTTGGGAATTTCTTTTACGGGGTTAGGTAGGTATACATGTGTATATTATTTTTTTATTGAACTTAAGCCCGGCGACTATGTCCATTACCTGGGTATAAATTATATTTTAAAAATATTAAAGACAGTTTTTATTTTTGGTTAAAATTACCCGAAACGATAAATAATTATTTATATTTCGATTATGATTGTTGCATCAATTAATTATAATTATAAATTCTATATATTTTGAAGCGAAAACTAGTAAATATTCTTACCTCATAACTTATGGTAAAACTCTATTTCAAATATACTTACAAATTATGCGATGTATAATAAGTATAAGCTAATCACTTGTATTAAAATAAATAAATATTTTACTAGTCAGCTCCTGTATAATATATCTCCTACGTCGGACACATTAAAATTTAAAAGTTCTTTATCGCCTATACAGTCTGATGTAAAATGTTAAGGTATAAACTGTTCTAGAGGACAAAACAACAAAATTTAAAATTTAATAAAATAAATAAATAACCATAATATATATCAATAAAAATCGGTGCGATGCATGTACCACGATGCACGTTATCCATAATAATATACCGGAAATTATTTTTACATAGCTCAGTAAATAAATAGAAATATTATAGATTACCATATGCATCCTGTGATAGATGTAACGAAGTTCAAAATATAAAAAGTTTAAAATAAATGATACCTAGATGGGTAATGAAATATCATCGGTTTGCATTTTGAATGTTAAAATAATCTGAATCTGGTCATCAATCCAGCTGTCAAGGGCTAAAAAATTAATTACAATTTTTCGCTGGCCACAATTCAAATACAGTACTTTTCAGTACCTTATTTATTCAAACAAAAATATATATTATAATCATATCAAATTTAGTTTATTTGAGTTCATAACTTTTAGATGTACACATTAATTTAACGAGGTATCTACAAATAACGTTTTAATCCATAGCTGTGTCCAGTCCATTTTATACTATCTTAGTTCATGGTTTTTGTATACGATGTCTATTCAATACAAAATATAAATCTGACTCGTGGACCACAAACAATTGTTGTCGACCCTTGATCTAATCTACCAATTAATATTACCGCAAAGTACTCTAACGGATTATATAATTTATATATCATAAATTAATTACCTATATTCATGGATGCATTGGAGGGGAGCCGCAGAGGGGTGGATCAGTTAAGTTTAACATATAACCTAACCAAAGGAGTTACAAAGGGAGCAAATGCTCTGAGGCACCAGGTGCGCCGACATTTTTAGGGGCGCTAAATTAAAAGATATAATATGTTTATATTTTTATTTGTTATTAATTTATTTAAAAAAAATATTTTAAAACTATCTAACCTATAAGTCTTATTTCATGGCAAAACACTTGGATCAAACCTCCGCAATAATACACTTCTACAAAAACGTACGTCCAACTCGTACGTTACAGCATTCAGTACCAATATATATATGCAAATCAATTAAGATTATTTGATATGTCAAACTTCTTGCAATTTTAGCAAAATTTTTACATCAATAATGGTTTTTGTAGGTTCCTAGAAATCATATTAAATGTCACGTTGATTAATGGCATCAAATAGATTGCACCAGGGGCTAGGGTGCCAATTATGTAGTTAGCATGGCTCTGCTTATATAAGAATCCACCTACTATGCAATGCAATACAGTAAAACCTCCTTATAACGGAATCGCTCGGTACCAACGGATTTTCCCGTTAAAGGGTGTCTTAAATATATAGGCTATTGGTTATACGGGACTGTCGTTGTTTTCCGTTCAAAGAATATTTCCGTGTAATGGGGTGTCCGTCATAAGAAGGTTTTACCGTATTATAATCGCGTGTTTCGCACTACAGAATTATATTCTGTGCGAATATATTTACATATTAAGACAAGAAATTATAAGAATAACGCATTTTAGTCTTAAGTAAATTTTTTTAATATAAGTAAAACAATAATTATGGTACAATATCATATTATTTTATACACCATAGTACTATACAATATCAATAATTTATATCTTATATTATACAATATTATAATTTGTTATTATATTTTATCAACTATTATACGAAGCTTATATAAAATGCCATACAAATATAAACTAGGGATGTTACGCTTAATTCTAATAAATAAAATATACAATAAATTATATCACACAAAATGTATAGTTATTGTCGATGCAGCACAATAAGTTTAAACTTGTCAACTACGTGTATTCTCAAGCAATAACAGTCTTAAATATGTGTTATGTCCCAAGAATACGCGGGGCCAACCAAGTTAGTCTACGAAGATGCGATGTGGAATCCTGTCCGTCTGAAGAATTTTGATCCTTCTCGTCGTCATCTTAAAATCATAAGATTCGAATTATAACAGTTAGTAAATAAAATATATTGTATTATTTTTTAAATATATTAATATTAAAAATCTTTTACTAACATAGGTATAGGTATATTACTTAAGTTCATTAACTGTATTTTATACTATAATATTAGGTTTGTCCTCTAATAATTGCGTTTCGCACTCGAACGATAGAAACAATAGTACGAACAAACGTGATTAAAATATGCATGACAATTATAATTATTTATGTGACAAAATATAATGAATATGACGTATATTGTATAGTTAAAATATGACTCAAATCGTACAAATAGAGTAAATAAATTGTACCTACGCATACAGTACATTTAGTGGGCAACGCCTACGGCCTACTGGTAGGAGTAAGTACACACCTACAAATGTTAATGCGACTGTTGTGCGATTGTGTTTTTACATATTTTATTATGGTCCAATATAATGGAAAAATGATTTTACATTATTATTAGAGAGATTTTTACACGTACCTATCATTTAATTAAAATACGAGTAGTAGAGGTAGGTACGTATAATATCTTATAGCATTTCAACTTGAAAAAGTTCGAAGGGAATATTTTCTTTTGATCTGAAAACTATGATAAGATATTCGTTTAATTCTAATCATTGGAAGTCTACATGGCTATCATACAAGAAAACTTAATTTTTAAATGTACACAGGAAAAAGTTTTGTTAATTCATTCAAACAAAACTTTGATCAAAGGTATGCTATAATTCTCATTTTTGCTTGTAATATATAAACCTAAGCCGTACTTCGTTGATTGAGTTGACGACCCATTAAGATGAAACTCAATTTAAACTTTACTCTAGTATTATACTCTCCTGTACATTTTCAAAAAACCAGTATATAATGCATTACCTGTATAACTTAGAAAAAGTATGTAAGTGTCTAAAAGGATATTTTAATCTCAAGTAAAATAATCAAAAGCGTTTTCAAAAATAAAATAAACAACACTTTAATAATATCGTGTTGTTAAAATATTATATATTCCCAGTTTATAAGGACACATTTCTTTTGTTGAAATATCGATATGGTGAATCAGTGGCAGCTTGACCAAATTTTATAGTTACTAATGCTATATAGCTATAGATTAGGTGTTCCAGTGACATGATTTTAGATGGTGGGATAATATATAGTCGAGAGTATTATACACTAATTATAATCATTGAATAAAATACAGTAGGCATGTTCACATTTATCGTATTTTCTTGCGCACGATTTTGGATTTGCTTGTCCATGGAATACACCAGAGGGAAAGTGCAAACAGACGACGATAGGTTCGATTGCGTATAATATATTAGAAACGCGTTTGACGTGTGGATCTCGGGTTCTGGGTTTTAATATTTTTATAATGTTTAATAATGTGCGCCGTATATTAGCGAGGAAAAATACGATCGAGGCTAGTGCAACCATAGGCGCCGCCCCCTATGACCCCCGGGAAAAAGTATACGTAAATACGGGACGGTTCTTTTACCGCGTGTTTCAACCCTCGCATAATCCAAGTATGATATACTTATAATACGCACGTATTGTGGTATAATATAATATTTATTTCCGATAACTTGTGTTGATAGTCACCGCGCGCCGCCGCCGCGGCCGCGACGGGAGTGACAGCTGTAACAGCGCATAATAGCCATAGAAGTGTTTAAAACGTTTCGACCGCGGCGGAGGGGCGATTTAGAGGGTGAGTATATAATATAGCGAAGTGTACGAGTATCGGGGGTAGGTAAGAGGTTATCGAAGTATATAATATCCGCCGATAAGGCGAAACGTCGGAAATAAAAACCGTTCCTGACCGCTGTGAACGGCGAGAGCGCGTGTGTGGCGTCATCGTCGTCGTCTCGACGTCACGCTTAATAATAATAATAATACTCATCATCATAATAATATCCATACCGCAATCGTTGCGACTGTGTTTGGTAAGGGAAGCGGCGTGGGGGGGAGCAGGGAGACGGCAAGGCGGCAAAATGGTGGCGCCGGAATACTTGGAAATCACCCCCTCCAATTAACCGTGAATAGAATCTTAATTAACTCGCAATATTGCGGTGGCTTGGGGGTAGGGCGGGGGCGTGCTAGCGAAACGAGGGGTAAAACAAGGTATTGGCGAGGGCGCGCTCCGAGTTCAAAGCGATTTTAACAAGGACATAAGTACGACTATATTATAAGCGCCTTTGTGTTGTATAATAATAATAATAATAATAATAATATACGTATACAATAACACCGTACAACAGCTGATAAATTAATATACGATATATACCCATCATAAATAGGCGTGTGAAATGTGTAGGTACACACCGTGTACGTGTAATTAGACTTGCCGGAGTGTGTGTATTATATAGGTACCTATGACGGGTAAACAAATAATATGCGTGGCGGACGTCGGTCGGTCATTTTTTTTTTTTTACTTAAGGATTTTTTTTTTTTATTATTCGTATAGCGTTATTGCGTTAACGTTTGAGAAGGCGGCGGTGTAAAAAACAGTAATATTTCACGTTTAAAACCCCTTCCCGTTAGTGTTTATAATATAGTGCACTCCAGTGGTCTGCAGGGGCGTGCGGGACGGTGAAAATCGAGCAGGATGCGCACGCGTGGTGAAGTACACGCAGAAGAAAACTTGTTTGAAACTGCAGTAGCAGTATTATCGTAGTACGGTGAGAAATTCTCAACGGAAAAAAAAAGAAAATATAAAAAAGCTTCAATTACGAAACGACGGTGAGAGAGGAAAAGTTATCAAAAGTGCGAAACGGCCGCTTCTTCGGATTGTGCAAATTACTTACTAAAGAGGACTTAATGTAATTTAACTCTGGTTTAATTTGTCGACTTTATTATCCGGTTGTCTCACGCGTAATTGTTTTTAGAACACAAGCTGGTCGTATATTTTATAATTTATTAAGATTATATACTATATATATTTTATATAGTGCAAGTGATACTTTTAAAATGGTCAAAGATCACAAAAGTCACGGCTTGCGAAGTATAGTTTGTTCGGTTCTCGCCCAAAATATTTTCCGGAACGAGAAAATATATTATAATGAATAAAATTAAATACATAATATATAAGACATTATCTTCGATTTTATATTTTACGTTTTCACGGTAATATTATAGCCGTATTTAAGAAAATCACACAATTTTACCTTGTACCAGTGGCGGATACAAGAGAGGGGGTGGCGATGGGATGGGGTCGTTATTTTTTATTATAATGTTAGACAAAAAAGGGTAATTTAAATTTGAATGGGTGACTTCTAGGCCCGTTTCTGCCATGTACCTACCACCTGTACACGCGCAAGAACGGAAAAATGAATGAAACAGCTCGAAAAATTAGTCGACATAATATTATGTTGACCTGCAGTATTGTAAATAGAGCACGCAGAAGGCCTCGAGAACAATTGATAAAATAATGTTTTTCGCTGAACCACGGTTATTATTGCAGGTACACATCGAGGTCGAGTAGAATAAAGAACAGGATGTTTTTGATTTTATTGTGAGTTTCGTATGACGTAACAAAATTATTAAAACATGTCAACGATTTTAATTTAAAACTTTAAAATAGTACCTATACTTTCGAATTTAGATTAAGTTTAATACTTGTATATTTAGGTAGGTATAGAAATAATAATTACTGTGAATATTTTAAACTGTATAATATTAAATATCCAGCGACACGGCAGTGTTAATATGTGTTAATAATATATATTATGTTAATAAAAATAAAATAATAACAATGCAGACTACACACATTAATGTAATAATATAATTGCGTAATATAACTTTACGATATTGCTGTCAAAAATAATAATTTATATGCTAATAATATTATCAAGTTTATAAGATAATATTACGGGTTATTAAATTACTTAAGAGGTACTTACGACAAACAGCTTTGAAAAATTGAAACACTTATTTATACCTATTTGTCCACAATGTTATAATATTACTTACATTTTAGTTTATACCTAGGTTTAGTTTATAGCTATGCAATGTATCTGATATTATTTTAGAATAATCACTAAAATTTTAATTTAAATAAAATTTTGGCTAAAAATATAAACTCTACACAGATATCTAGATTCCCATTATGTTAAAAAATAACGAGAATAATAATATATATGCGCAGGTACACTACATATTTTGAACTGATGAATTTAAAAATTTTCCGAAATGTTCGTATTTAATTTGCAAATTACTTTTATGAATACAAACATCTCTCGATAAAATTTATTCATAGCATAAACAAGTTGATTTGATAATTTTACGAGAAATATAAATAAATTATTTATAGTTAAATAATTTTACATAAGTACGGCAATCTGAGTAGGTATGTTTTTATTAAAAGTGGTTGGTATAAGTTAGTAACCTAAAAACAAATGTTCTTTAGTTTAATTAATGTTCGTTTTGATTTTGAGAATAGGAAAAAACATGTGTTAGACTATGTATTTCGTCAAGTTCATATTAGCACTTGGCAACCATTATGAATTTTAAAAAACAGTGGTCCTAAAACTAAGAAATATTTTTATTTAAAAAAAATTGTTTTCGGACCACTGTTTTTTTAAACCGTGACGGAGTGCCAAAATGAACTCGATGGGTCATACATATAGTTATATATAGGAGGTAGGTAGGTTATAGCACATAATAATCACATTATTGCAAGTGTCGACAAATGAACGCAAATGAAATTATTTGCGATGAAATGGGGTTTAGATTTGTGGTATATTTATACGGACGATTAATCCCCCAGAATCGGCCAAGAATTTTCACCCGTTTATCGCTAATTTAACACTGGCGAATTTCCGAGTGTTGGCTTCGAACAGTATATAAATTGAAGTGCTATTGAATCATACTAAAAAAATAATAAAAAATCACCCCGAAAATACAATAATTTAGTGGATAACGCCATAATTGTTGGCGTCATTATAATATATATATTTTTTCAACTTAAAATTGCTTTAACTCACAGCCCGTGCCATTGATTTTATCGAAAAAGTCAAATATTCATTTTTATGATAAACACGTACCTAATATTGTACCTTTTGTAGTAGCACACATCATCTCGATATCTTATATCTTGCGAGTAGGTCCGCTTTATATTTTTACGATTTTCTATAAAACCGTATAATCAAAGAAAATATATAAAGATCACGCGCATCCACGCTCCGTTTTCCCGACATTTTTTCTATAAAATCGAATTATTTTTTTTTAGGGGGGGGGAGGGATTTCAGTTTAAATTATGATATTTATTTATCGTGCTCGAAGTCAAATATTTACATTTTTGAAATTATAACTTCATTACAGCTGTTGTACACATTATAATACGTCAATCAAACGACGACGAACATCCGACGGTCACGATATCATATTATATACGACATACGTAGTATATTGTATATGACATCATTATTAGTATGTTAGTTTTATTGCCATCGAGACTTGACAAGTGAAGTAAACAAATATAATATATATTATACGAATATATATGATAGACGAACATGGCAACATCAGTTGCGGGGATTATTGCTCTTCAAACAAGAATACAACGGTAAATACTCAACCCTGCAGGTTCTCTCTCCTCGATATATACATAGTCAATATTCCAGTATGGTCTGTTGTATTCGGGACAAAAGTTATTTAATAATATTTAAAACTACCAATATTATATTATTATGTCCTTAAACGAAATGCGGGTGCACCGCTCGGCGCTCGTCATCACTCATCGTATACCGGGTGATTTTTATTTTGACTAAAAATTAACGTTTTTTCATATTTTATTCGATGTCGTAATAAAAGATGTTTGAAAAAATAATCGTATTTCTTATTTTATTTTTTTTTTTATCTTTATCGTTTTTAAGTTTTTCCTTTTTCTATGACAATAATATTATATTATGACATTGGCTCATTTTTTTAGGAACAATGTTTGGTTTCCGAATGAAATTATTTTTCTGATTAGGTATTTCGATATTTATGAAAATCTAGTTTTAAAAGTGTTGTTTTACCTATAGTCATATATAAATATCAGAGTATATTTTTAAGTTTAGATAAACGAAATGTTTCGAAATATTGAATTTGTATAAACCAAAAAACTCCGTATTTCACAAAATCCCGTGACGTCTAATAATAACCACCATAAAGCCACGCCGTTTCCGAGGTGTTGTTAGTGAACAGCTTCCCTCACAAATTATTCATGTGAAACTTTTATTATTCACCGTGTGCCAAATTCACCTATTGAAAATATCATATTAAATAATAATTTTTTAAAAAAAGCCACATTTATGGGCGAACATATTATTATATTTACAGTGACAGTCGTACCCGTTATGCCGAGTTACGGTGGAGACTTACTCCTTCGGATAATCATATATACGTACATTATACATATTATACACACGCGATATATTATTATATTATATAATTTCAAGAGGGAAATAGGGACGCATGTTTAAGCTCGGAAAGTATTTTCACGGACTGTAGAATTCCGGAATGTAAACTGGCGGACCGTATTGTCACGGACCGTATAAATCTGGAAAGTATAATCCCGGACCGTATTCTCGCGGAAAAAAAATTACGTACACCGTATAGTCGCGGACCGTAGAAATGCGGAATAAAATATTGTTCGAACCGTATTATGCCGGACCGTATAATCGCGGAATTTCAAAATATGCGGACTGTATTGTCACGGACCGTACAAATCTGGAAAGTATACTCCCGGACCGTATTCTCTCGGACCGTATTTCCCAGGAAAAAAAATACGCACGTAAATCCTAATTCGCGATAAACGTAGTCTATTAGTCTATAGGTAAGTCTCCTATTATTCTTAGCCGCTTCATACCCTCATGTTAAGGGGTTTGATATAGGCAATTTTATATTTATTATTTAGAATGGAATTTTACAGGAGCACCATCGATTCCATAACATTTTTTTTAGAAACGTTAATATCTGGCTGGAGAAAATTGAAAATTGCATATTAATGATATTTATTATTTAAAATTATATGTAGAAAAAATACGATTAGGAACTGTCTATGTTTGGAAAATTAATAAATAAAATAATAATTCTTAGGAACAAATACAGTTGAGAAATTGGATAAACAAAAACACGTTATTTGGAATCTGCATAGTTTTGAAAATTAATAATTCATGTGAAACACGTATTATTATGAGTAAATTGGAAATACATATTATGTATATTGTAACTATATTATGCAACTCGGTAACTTTTGTAAATTGTAACAAGTTACTCATTTTAAATTTAACTTGTAACTTGTAACTAGTCACAAATTTTCCTATAACTTTATATGGAAGTTACAAGTTACGTTGTTCTTTTTGTACTTTAATAATTCATAAGTGGTTATAGGTAATTAGTTCATTTTGGTTTTCACAATTATAATCTGGCCAGTGGGGATATTCAATGTTTCTACGATTATGGTTGGTATATATTTTTGTAACGAGTTACAATAAATTTAGGAACTTGCCCAATCCTGCAACCATCTATATGTTAACTGCAGGACTATACAATATACGAATCCATGTTAGACTTAAAGTCCGGATTTATAATCTCCTAAAACATCTAAAATATGATGCTAATATTCTATAAAAAAAACTACAAATATTATCCTTATGCAATTTTTTAAATTTTTTTTTACAATACCTAATGAAGTATACAATTCCATAATGAAATAATTCCACCTAAGAAACAGTTAAAATAGTGTTCCAAAATTTAAGTTTCCAATAAATATAATATTATGTTCCATTCCATAATTGGTTCGAAAATTGTTTTTTCTGGTTGAAGTTTTTTCCATACAATTGTATTCAAAAAAATATCATTCTATAAAACTAGATTTTCCATTAATCATGTGATAACATTTTTATCTTTCAACGGTATTGTTTTACATGATAAGAATGTTCAATTATAAATAATTCCTAGCATCGATAGGCCTCCATCAATAATTATTTTTGTCAACGACAGAACAAGCGTTTAAGGACAATTTGACTGTTTATTTGACGTGTAGGTACGCGTACATCACGGAGGCCTATCGAAATTCGAAACCAATATTGATTTCATCTGGACGGAGCCGTGCCTGGTTCAAAAAGTATTATTCTCATACCTCATAACATGTGTTCTCTCCAAGTTGTCAACCTACGAAAATTTTTTGAACGTAAATTACTTTTACAAATATTTTAATAGTAGGAAGAGTTTCAGTTTAAACAATTGTCCAACCTTCCTTCAAAAAAATGTTTTCTTACTCTTTTTTTATATTTATAAAAATGGAAATACTACCGATAAATACACTAAAATGATGGTTATACCTGGAAAAAAATCATCAAGGGTCCCCCAATCCCATCCCGAAAATACGACGCTACTATGTAGCTATATTGAATTACATTTACTAACCAGCCACTTTCTTATTAATTCATATATTATACACATGAATTTCCAACTACCTATTTCCTTGATAGTATAAACTGGCCTCGTAAAATGTAATTAATGACTTATGTGTTATTTTTTTACTCCAAACTTTCTTTTAAATATCATGTTGATACCATAAAAAATAAATCGTATACGAAATTAGGTTTAATAAAACGAATGTGTACAGATTTTAATAATGAATCAGCCTTAAAAGTTCTGTATTGTTCCTATGCCTCTTTAGTTTGGCATTCGGATAGTATCTCTCAATATCAGTATTTAAGTTCTGTTCAAAAGTTTTTTTATGATATTTAAACTATAAATGGGGATCAAACCCTGCAATCGGGCCTGCATGATCATATAAGCAATTTTATTAATATCATTAATATTATTAACTCAATAATCACATTGATTCCCAGAACTAATAGAGCATTTCAATTTTATAATTAATTCATTTAATTCTATGAATAAATACTTATCTTATTCTTTTTTTGGTTTTAGTGCAATACAATATGCACTCACCTGTGAATACACTTATGTTGGTTGGTAATTCTATCTGTAATATTGGTTTATTTAATTCATCATTCAATGAGTTAAATAAATTATCATATTAATTTTAGGTATATTGACTTTTGTAGTAAATTAAGTATTTGCACTAATTTTTGTAATTTATATATTTCTATGATATTAAATAGGTAGGTAGGTACTTGGTACTATATAATATAGGATATAGTATACATTTGTGCTCTACTCAATATGCTTTAATTATTCTCATATTATTTTTATTAATTTTTTTAGGTAGGTATGTAGTAGGTAGGTAACAGTTGTTAGTTTTAAATTTTGAAGTTTTAAAGTTTGAGTTCTACTTTGTGCAGATGGTTGGTATTGGCAATGTGGATCAGGTCGAGACGAAGGAGAGGTTTAAATGAGTTAAAGGAGACAAAAGTTTGAAATATTATAAGGTTTTATTTATTAATACTTATTAAAATAAAATAAATTCGAGGGCAGAGCGAAAAGTCTCTGCCGACAAATATTAGTTACACTGTTTATAAATGCTGGGAATCGTCGAATCGACTTAAGCTGGCAGGTGGCAGCGATTTAGAGGACTTGCTCCACGACCAACTAAGTCCTACAAGTGTGTTAGCTAGACTAATTCTGATTATGCTATGGACAGAATCTCTCTTAGATTATGGGTACACGGTAGAGAGTAGAGACTAGAAGGTGGATCAAAGACACCGATGCAGGGTGTTGTTGTTGTCATAATGTCATCCCGTCCTTGCAGTGTTTGGAACGTTCACTAAAAAAATGAATTCATTCACGTTCAATCCTTAAAAAAGGAACTCGTTCACGTTCACGTTCGTGTTTTTTTCAAAATAACGCGTTCACGTTCACGTTCTTTAAAAAAATTTGTGTGTTCAAAGGGTCGTTAATTTAATTCTTTTTTTTATGAATTGTTTGTCTGCAGTCAATATAAAAACTCATAAACATAATACATATACGACTCGACCCAAAAATACAATTTAGACTTTAGAGCATATACAATTTATAAAGTATCTGAAATAGGTATATTATATCAGATAAGGATTTCCTCGAGATACAATTAAGAAAATATTAGGGAACTATGCCTAGAGAAAGGGAAAATATTATTATTCGAATCGACGAAAGGCGTTGTTGACGCATACGGACATTTGATATTTCTAGTATGATAATTTCGTAATAAAAAGCAACACGACGGCATGGCGAGACTGCCGTTTACCTAATGCATATTTGTCCCATCTAACATTATCATGGTTTTGAAATATACCTATGGTATTTATAATAATTATTAATTTATAATATAGTAAATCGCAAAATTAATTCTGCACCCACCCATCACATAGTGGTCTTACTAACGCGTCCAGACGAAGCAGCTTTTAACCCTCAGCACGGCCGCACGCAAATACGCGTCCACACAATGCGGCATTTGAAAAAAAAGTTTGTCCGGATACTTAATAAATAATTTAAAAACTGAAAAAATAAGTATACTGATGCCGCGCATTTTTTCTGAAAATTCGTCCACAAACACGCGGCATAGGCGAGTGGCACAACCCGCACGGCTTTCCTTTGATGTACACCGCCTACTAGGCCGATCGGAAATTTTGACGCGCGGCATCAAAAAAAGTGACCACGCCGGGCGTATCTGAAAATACCAAAAATTTAAATTATATAGCTATAACTTTAAAATAAGTCTGACCGGTAATTTCAGACTTCCCCAACGTTTTCAGCATGTTTAACTACACAGGTACATCAAAACAAATAAATTGAAAAAAAGGGTGTTCACTGTTCAGGCTATAACTTAAAAACTAATTATTTAACTTTTGCAATAGCCTTCTTAACTCGTTGTAATACATAGGTTTCCTAAATAAATGTTTAATTCGTGTGGGTGTTAAACTAGATAAATTGTTCCCAATAAATTATTATAACTATATATGCAAGTACATATATTATATTTGTAAATTGTCCCTTGTGGGGATGGGGGGTTTGGACCCCCTTAACCACCCCCCTACCTCGAGCACGCCCATGATTTCTACCACCATCATAATTAGTTTTCAAAATGACATACAATTACATGCACGTAAAATCGCCGAGTGTCTCATATGCAGCGAGCATAACCCTTCCTGGAAACAATATGACAGCGAGGATTTAAAAGAAAAACGGTCGTGAGTCGTATCGTGTTTCAACTTTGTGTCCCGTTGTCCCAGCAAGTTATACGCGACCCATTTTGTCAAGTTTTACAAGGCTCTTTGGTTTTTATTGGGCTATTAATCTCTTTTCCCCCTTACTGTTAATTTAAAACTTTTTGAAATTTATTTTATAAAAATAATCGTTTTTTTACAATATTTTTTTTGTTCAATATTGTTGTACGATAATATCCAAAATATAAAAAAAGATAACACAACCTAACCTAACCGAAGAATATACGAATTTATACTTTTCAATTTTCTGTGGTATTTTTGGATTTTTCTTTTAACTTTAATTGCTGCAGTCTGCAGGTGGAAAATATAAAACTATTATTGTCAGTGTGTCACATTGTTCTCGGCAACGTTATTGTTCTAGGGTAAAAGGTACCTACATAATATAATACGTCGTCGCCTTATCAAGTACAATCCCACCCGCCGAAATCAATTGTCAAATGTGTGCGTGTTGCGCACTATAATATCTATTTATATTTTATAATATCCACAATGTCCACTAATATCCACAAAGTAAAATTATAAATACCTACCTATTATTTGTTATTAATATTTGTACACCAGTGTCGACTATAGTACACGACATTCATTCAGTGTAGTCAGTCAGTGGTGTAGTTGAAAGGAGCTGTCGCTACTATTACAAAACTGTTCATTTCGCACATTTAAATACTTGACCTAATTATCATATTATTATCATATTATTCTCAAAAATTATAATTATATATTGTTTTATATATTTTATAAATATTTGGTTTTGGTGTTAATTATTTTTTTTTTGACAATGGAACATGAAGGATTTATGTACAGAAGTAACGGCTGTAAAAATGGAATCTCGTAAGTATTTATTAATAATAATTAATATTAGGTAATCTGTAGGTATTTAAATAACATAAATAATTAAAACAATCAAAAAAATTCCTTCTGAAAACTCCTTCCTTCTAACCTAACCTAACCATCTGTTTTTAATTTGTCAGTTAATGTCTTAATGTTTGTAGATGACACTAAATTGCATTCAGTTTGTTAATAATCAGAATGACACAAGTATTCTTCAAGAGATTTTAGATAGGTTGGAGTATATTAGATTCTTTTTTCCCTAGAGCTCTTACGTTATGTAAATGTAACCTAATTTGTAATGAGGTTGATTTTTTTTTTATTTGTCTCGTGATTGTATCAGAATGAAAGCTTTGTCATTATTTTCAAGTTAAAACCGTTATTATTATATTTTTCACAATTTGTGTATTATATTATATCATTTAATTTAAACTAAAATTTATATTGTTCCTATATATTACTATTTTACTTTATGTTTTTGGATGTCAAGATTATTATTATATCTTCTATGTTAAAGTGCTTGTCCCATAAAATTGTTATTAAAAAAAAAAAACATATTAATTTCTTCAACCTTGAAATATGCTTTTTATGTGCTACAGAATGTTGTAGAAGCTGCATACTCTCAATAAAAATGTTTAAAACTATTCTCTAATTGTAATTGTAAATGTGTAAACAAAAAAATAAGAAAATTAGATAAATACAATTCCAACATAACAAGACTTTTTTTTTTAGATACTTTAAATGTAATAAAGCTTCATCACATTTATGCACGGGATCAATGAAAAGATTGAGAGATAACAGCATTGTTATAATTCAGCCACATAGAAATCATGTGGGGGATGCAAACAATACCGTCCTCATCAACAGTTTTAGAAATGTATTAAAACAAAGAGGATCAACTGAAAATATATTGTTAAAAACCATTTATGATGAGGAAGCAAGAAGGTAACTATATCACATATAGTATAATAAATTGAACATTGTGTAATAATAAGTATAATATATAGGCATTTGGTAGCTGCATCTTTATACCCCTGGTCATCTGCAGAGTCTATTATGCGTTTGGCCAGAAGAAAATCATTGCCCAGATTACCGAATAATTTAAGGGAACTTGCCACACTGTTTGATGACGGGCAACTTGAAAGATTTAGTTGTTGTGAGGCAAATTTTTTAAGATGTTGTGTACAAGACACTGATGGTAAAACAAACATCATATTTGCTTGTACTCAACTTATTCATACTGTGTTACTGAACGATGTAAATGAAATCCATGCAGACGCCACCTTCAAAATAATCCCAGCTAATATGGGATATCAATTATTGGTTTTGCATTGCATGATTCAAAATTATGTAAGACAGACAAAATTATGAATGTCATTATAAAATAATAATACTTTAAAACATTTTTATAGTCCATACCTATCATTTACGTTCTGATGGAGAGTAAAACGAGAAGATCATATGAATGTGTCTTTCAATTTGTAAAAAATAATTTACTACCTACATTAAGACCAAGTATAATTATAACAGATTATGAAAGTGCTTTGAGGGATGTACTATTATCAGTTTTTCCTGGAGCCCAATCTGTTGGGTGCTGGTTCCATCACAACCAAGTAAGAGTTACATTATGTTACCCACTTTAAAATTTTTGATTAACATTTATAACATATAGGCAGTGACGGACTGGCATGGGTTGCCAGGATGTGATCGCCCCCCGTGTACACTTAAAATTATTTAAATTAACTGCTTATAAGAATTATTTTCATTAGGTACCTAATCTATATATGTTTCAATTTTAAAGGCTGTATGGAGAAAAATGAAAAAACTGGGTTATTTAAACCATATCAATAATAATGACAATGCTCTAAAAGCGTTAAGACTATTAATGTGCCTTCCTCTATTGCCCGCTCTTAACATTGAAAATAGTTTTTCATTAATAACAGCATTTGCTCGAAACCATGGAGTTCATTTGGAACAACTATTTCAGTATTACCAAAGGTAGGTATTTTATGCACTAGAAACAAAAAAACACAAAATATTATATTTAAGAATAAATACTAACTAGAATATAAAAATTTAAACTGCAATGTATCAAAACAATACTATTATTTACAATTCTGTACAGTACAATGTATTTTATGGCATAGGTACTGGTTAAGAAATGTTGGACCACACATCATATCGGTTTATGGATTACCTCGGAGAACCAACAACAACGTTGAGAGTTTCCACAACTCTCTAAAAGTCAAATTTGGCACCAACCATCCAAGTTTATGGATATTTTTAGGTAAGTTAATATAGGTATAATGATTTTATTGTTATTTCATAACTCATAAAATTATTCTTTTGAAGTTTACAACAGAAATTATAATGGTTAATTTTATTTATTTCAGATCATTTAACAAATTTAAATAAAAACTACCACATTATTGTCAATCAGCTGAACAATAATTTAAATCCAACTAGGCATTTAAGATTCAAATTTCTAGCTAATTCAATGCGAATCAAAAATGCTACCCAACAGCTAAATTTAGGATTGATTTCCAGTTGGCAATTTTTGCAGAGATGTTCTTATGTCACTGAAGGGTACGAGCAAAGACAACGGATTTGGGCTCTGCGCAACAATGACGAGATGGCCGATGAAGGACAGATTGAAAATTTTGAACAAATACCACCTGACGAATTACCTTTAGAGGTTGAACTTAATGTTGGAGACCCACCAGCACGAAGGCCAAGGGAATTACCTTTAGAAGAAAGGGTTAATGTTGCTGATCCGCCGGCAGAAAGTTCTGTATGCATGGTGTGTATGGTAGTAGCGGTAAATGGAACTGCAGCCGAGTATATAATTTTGCCATGCGGCCATGCATGGGTATGTGCATCATGTGTGGAACGCTTACAGGTGCCAAACTCGGTTTGTCCGTTGTGCCGATCACCTAATATTTCCTTTCAAAGAATTTTTTTCTCTTAAATATATTCAAGTAAATTATAAATTGTTAGATTGTATTATATTATTATGTTACTATTAATTATAAGATGACAAAATAAAAGATTAAATGTTGTCATAAGTTACATTTGTTTGTTGTCTTAGTAATACATATTTTATTTAACTTGGTTTCACAGAAAATATAGTATGGCAGTATATTTATTTTACTTATTAGTTATTGACATTTGGAAAAAGTATAATAATAATTGTAGCTATTTTTAAGAAATATAGGTATCTGATTTAATCACTTTCATTATCCACAAAATGTTTAAATTTGATTACCATAAAAAATTCTAAGATTTCTACAACAAATAGAAATTAAATTCAAAATTTCAATTTGATTAGTTATACCATATACAATTCCTACTTCAGAATAGTTACTAAAACTAAATTGTATATATATATATATATATATATATATATGTATTTGAGTAGATTTTCTTTTTAAATTGTTTACACTCATCAAATTGTGAAATCCATTCATTGTATTTTCCTAAATAACTTTGATTTTATATCAAATTGAATGTTTAAGTAACTAGGTACTAATTTTACATATATAGAATGTTATAAATTATTTGATAATCATAATAATAATAATAACTATAATTGATTCCATCATTTTTCAAGTTACAGATTACATATACAATACAATGAAATAATGGTTATTTTCTCATTTCAAAAACAAAGCTTATGCTGAAATGAGAAAGTTCATAAAAAATACATTAAGTTTTTTTAACTATGATTATATTATTATGTACCCATAGTTCATTTATATAATATAGATGTTCAAAATTAATAAAAAAAAGTATTTCAATATAATATGTCACACTAGGTAATTATATAAATCTGAGGTGTTGACATGCTTCTTATAACTATTATATGATTTAAAAATTAACGAACATTAATTTGTCAATATTTGCCAAAAGTAGTAGAACAAAAAACGTATTTAGTATTAGATTTTTCCTTATTCCTAGTATTATATTTATGATTAAATTTTGCGTCATCAAATTCAACAGAGTACATTTAAGTAGAATATTCTTTTATGAAAATGGAATTTAAACTATCAACTATTGACAGTTTGGAATAAAGATAATAAACTGAGTAAAGTCTAGGTCTATTTAAAATTATTATTAACAAGTTATTTAAAGTTATGTTTAGTGGGTAAAAGTTTGATTTAAAAGCAGATCCCCAAATACATATATTCTATAGCTAATTATAGATTGAGCTAGTGCAATGTAAATTATACGATTATTACAAAGATTTACTTTTTTTTTTTAATATTTTAAATTTATAAAATAATTTTCTAATACAATTACAAATATTGTATGTTATGTATGTGATCTTTTCAATTAAGATTATGATCAAAGATAATGCCTAAATATTTTATTTTGGAAACATTTTCAAGTAAACGGTAATCATAAATTCTATTTTACTTAAACAATTTTAGCTATGAGCTATGACATCTTTCTAAGGTACCTACATTAGTATTATTTATACTAAAAAACATAGATTTAGATTTGTTAATACTAAGTTCAAGAAAATTGTTATCTAACCAGGCTTTAATGTTGTTGATACATTTATTAGCTAAGCTACATAGATTGTCAATATTATCATGTTCAAGGTAACACTAATACCGTAAGATACACAGTAGGATACACTAATGTATCATCTGCAAAACAAATTACCTAACCATTAATTTTCAAATTAATACATACATTAATGTATATTATAAGGAATAGTATAGGACTATATTAGACTATAGGTCCTAAGACGGTACCTTGAGGAACACCACAGTTATCAGAAATCGAAAAACTAAAGCACTCATTAATTCTAACTACCTGTGTTGAATGTTTATTGGAAAGGTAAGATGAGAATAGTAATAGAGCAATTTTACGGATACCGTAATACTTTAATTTCTTTATAAAAATATTATAGTTGACAGTCGAATCAAATGCTCTTTTTAAATCAAGGAACATGCCTATTACCTTATTTCCTTTATCCAGACTTGAATGAATGAATTTCGAAGTCTGTAGTAGATCACCATTAGCAGGTGTAAAGTGGGGAGACGCAGGAGGACTGATGGTGGTTAAAAAGCGTCCCCTTTAAAAAATTAAGATTTTATACATTAGACATTATTCATAAAATTATATATGGAACGCTTAAAACTATATAGAGACATTAGCCCCCTCTGGAAATTTTTCATACTTTAATCCCTGACCATTAGTTAGATATACCTTTCCTGAACCCACACTGACTATATGAAAAAAAAAAATTATGATCATTTGAGAAATTTACTAATCTATTTTTGAGACATTTTTGAAATAGACAGTGTGAGCGACTAAGAGAGGTAGGTCTATAATCAGTAAAATTTTCAGAAGCCCCTGATTTATATGAAGGAATGATAAGGGATTTTTCAAAATTTTGTAGGAAAATATATTCCAAATGCCTTATCATAAAAAAATATTTAAAGGTATCGATGTTGTTCTCCATGTATTCTATTTACCATCAAAAAAGAGGAATTTTGTTTTATGTTTATAATATTTTCTTCTATTTAATTTAAAGTAATATGTGTTAAGAAGATTGAGTCACTAATATGACATTTATCATGCATAATAAACCCCTGTACATTTCTGTAACCATAAGATAAAAATATGAAATATTATTTCCAACATTGCTAAAGAATAAGTTAAATTCATAATACCATTAATATGTTTATAGTCACAAGAAAAAGGATTAGCAACATCTTTGATTAGAGACCAGACCTTTAAGCAATAAGTTCCTGTATTTAATGTAACAATTATTAACTTTCATATCAAATGGATTTTTTAGTTTTTTGGAATTTAAACATTAGGTATACGGCATAATTAATATGTTACGTTGCCGTCGTCACGATATAAACTGTAAACCTATTTTTTTTTTATTAAACATGACTATTATTCTATTTATTATTGTTTGAATAGTTTTAAATTAGTATATTTAGTAGTTAGTAGCTGACAGAGATCAAATGTTGGTAGGTACCTAATAATAAATTAACATTTAAATTGCCTATTTAAAACCCCTTAAGAATGTTTTAAAATTAGGATTCCGCGATTATACGGTCCGGCCTAATATGGTTTGAAGAATATTTTATTCCGCATTTCTACGGTCCGCGAATATACGGTGTACGTATTTTTTTTTCCGCAAGAATACGGTCCGGGAGTATACTTTCCAGATTTATACAGTCCGTGACAATACAGTCCGCATATTTTGAAATTCCGCGATTATACGGTCCGACATAATACGGTATGAAAAATATTTTATTCCGCATTTCTACGGTCCGGGACTATACGTTTTTGTTCCGTGTTTATACGGTCCATGTGAATACGTTCCGAGATTTTACGGCCCCCCGGAAATAGAACCACTGTGAGGGCACAGAATAGATGAAATCAAAATGGACACTCTCCAAAAATTTACATGGGCTCTTATGGCAGACACGGTATTTTAGCCTAAAGTGATCCAGTGCTACCAAAAAGTACAGTAAAAAAAATATTGTATATAATTTTATTATTTCGACCGAAGAATTGGCGGTTGATTTGAAATTTTGTAATTAACGATATTATATATTTTCAATAGATATTGTATATTTCATTAATAAGAGTAATAATATACTAATATTTATATTTAATATTTCATTAATATAATAATATGAAACTAACTGCAGGTTTATGTTAATGCGTTCTAGTTAATGCGATCTACAGATATGATTGTCGACCTTCCGATAAAAGTGAATTCCTTATCGCGGTAACTGTCTTAACGGAAATACCTGTATAAATTAAATTATTACAGACAAATATAGTATAATGTATATTTGTATAGTTACTCCAGTGTAGTTTGTGATGTAATTGAGTGCGTAATGTCGTTTATTTAGAGAATTATTTACTTTTACATCTTTTTATGTTCAAACGAGAATTATTATAATGATAATTACAAAACTAGAGAGGTTAGGTATGTAGAATATTAAAATTAGATACAATATTAAACAAAATGTACTTCTCTACTATCAAATATACAGTGAGTGGCGGAGATTGCGCCACCAAAACTATTTAATTATTTTACGATTCTGACTTATTAAATCCGGATCTAATTCAAAACTTTTGCAGTCTTTAATACAGCATTTAGCTATTCTAAAGCGTTTATTTAGGAAGTCCATAATCACTGGTTGTGGCGTAAAATCACAAGAATTTAAAAATACCAAATTAAGTATTCACTGAGGACTTGCCGTGTTCACTTTTTATGAAAAATGAATTTTAAAGTTGTTTTTTACAAACCAGCCTCAAAAAAGCAGTTTGTTTACCAACAAATCGAAATAAAGCGGATGCTCAGAGTGGTGTTTTGCGACATAAATCAGAAATTAAAAATAGTTTTATTATATGGCAACACTGGTGGCACTCCAGTTCTTATCATGGTTTTTGGAGAGTGTCCATTCTGATTTCATCTATTCTGTGGTGAGGGTACATATTATGCGTTGCCCAAAACGTGCCTACAGTGCATTACTTGCGAGATCAATAAAACTATGAAATAATATCGTAAGATAATACTATTATACATCGATTTGATCGTTTTTTTTCACATAAGAGTTCTTTCTATTCTATGTATACTATACCTATATATAATACTGAATATACTGTTAAATGTATTAATAAATAATATTATGTTAGAAATAATATAAAAGTGCGATTGAAAAAAATGCATTCGATTAAAACATTCCGAAGAACGATAAAATAATATAGGTGTGTACGCGTGTACACATAATATAATATACTTAAGTGCAGTATAATATTTTCGTGCGGGAAAATTCGTGGGCACGGAAAAATTGTTATCAATTTATTTTTTTTTTCAATTTTATCTCCATGCCTATTTCTTGTTCTCCGAGACGGTCTCCGAGACGGTCTTTGTAATTTAATGACCCGAAATACCTGGTGACGCGAAACACAAGCTACACCACCCACGCCACGTTCAGATAAAACTCTAAAAACGTTTACTCACTCGGACAACATTTTCATCAATTTTTTTAAATTTAAAAAAGATATTAACTTAAAAATTGAAAGATAACCAAATTTAGCGGATGAAATGTTTATATGGTTATATATTGAGGATAGTGATAGTTGAAAATTTTCCAAATTGGTCCGTTCTTTGAGTTAACTTCTGACTTAATTGATATGGGTCAGTGGCGTATCCATATCATAAAAAAAAATTGGGGTTGCACAAATAATTTTAGGTGACCTAACCCTCGTATGATACTGTTATCCTGTCCTATAAAATGTCCTATTTTTCATCTATCAATATCCCCGCGCCCATAATTTAGGTGTAGCCTGAGCAACACTTGGACTCTATGTTACACGTCACTGATACCGGTGATTCGAATAAAATAGTCGTATGACATTTTATCCTTTTGAATCCCTATACTCTTGTAGGTTACACGTATACATCATGTGGCTATATATTTATTAAAATGTCGTCAAGTATGAAAATTACAAACACATTTGTCGATCTTAGAAATCGCTTCTGTAATTTACATCTCACCCGTATATAAGGCGGCGGCATCAGATATCTACAATGTCCTATAATTTGGCCAATGGGTAAAAATCCTTAGGATAAGGCAAATAGACTTTCTGAGCGCACATCGTATTATAATAATATCGTCACGTACACAATATATTGTATATATGTATATAATACTACTTAGGTCCTCTATAAATTCGCAGTGACAATATTCGACGGCGACAACGGCGCCCGGCCGACGCCCACCCGCGCCACCGTATAATATAGTCGTCGGTTGATTAGAAACAGACGCCACAATCCCCCTCGCCGCTACATGTTATATCGCCGTACCCTCCGACCATGTGTTTGGTGGGGTCTCTCTCGCCTTCTCTTTCATACTCTATCTCTCTCTTGCACACATACACACTGTCACCCCACTCACTCTATTTCTCTCTCTATCACACACACACACACACACACACACACATTGTCACCTCACTCACCCGGTATACGTGTTATTATTATTATTATTAATATTATTATGTATACTTTACCTCCCCGCCACGACAGTCGTCAACACCGCCGCTGTCGCCAAAACGAGGCCAACGCCCTTACCGCAAACATCGTCCGTCATAAGTCATCGGATTCCAATTTGCGTTGTAATAGACGTCGCACAAATAGCTTTCTCTCCCGCCATCTCTCTATCCCGGCAAGTCGGGCAATATACCTATATAATATAAAGTACAACTGCTGTTTCGTCTCCACCAACCCACACACCAATATACATTATGAGTTTTTTCAACACTCCCCTACCCTCCCTCTTCCGGGATCGTGTTATGATAACCCTTCGTCGCCGACCGACGTTTATAACTCGGTGTATTCGGTTACCGAATTAATGAATTGGGTTTGCCGTTGCGTACAAACAATACGCGAGCGCACCCCCCGTTGCGGTGATGGAGCATGAGCAGGAGCAGGACGAGAAACAACTGGGTTCGTGCGCACGACGTTTTATATTATAAATAGCTTCTATACAATATATACATGCATCCTATGTAATATATATACATACTGAATATCATCCCACAGGGTGGTTAACAGTTCGTGTCACAACGATTACAATATAGTCGTAATAAGACTAATATATCTTCGAGACATCCAACTAAGATATCTCTGGCATTTATTGTTTCTTGAACGCGAATAATAATTATCGTCCTGCAGTATACAACCGTTATAATCATGTTACCGCTCCTCATCTGCCTCCGAAGAGAGAACACGGGTGTCTGCAGATCAATCCGTGGTTCAATTAGCTGCGGCTGAAGCATCACTACAACGGCAAAACAAAACCAGCTCGACAAATCCGGCGTCTCAACTAACGGGCGTAACGATTTTTCGCTATGAATAATAAAAAGATTTTACCGGCACGCCGTAGGACGAATTCGGATTCTGTAGGTGGACGAAAAAAGGAAAAAATAATATTTGTAAAAATTTAAACGAAATAAAATCACAAGACATGACCAATGCTTTTTCAAATTAAAATCGCGTGCAAATTTCCGAACAACTTCACAGCGAGTTGAAGAGAGCTGTGTGCATTATTGTCCATTTTGTTTCTTTATTAAATATATATTATTATGTAGTTCGTGTTTCCGTGTTTACTTTGAGAAATAATCACTGCAGAAATAATTCAATAAATTAGTTGTATAAAAAAAAAAAATGATAAACCTTAACACGGTTTACTTGAATTATTTACAGTTTCATTTATCTGTTAAAATGAAAGATGAGCATAATAAAAATATTGAATTTATTATCATCTATTTTGTGTTCTGTAAATCTGAAAACTAACTGTTTGAGTTTGTCCACTTTAATCTCATGTACTTTTATTTTTTTATCGCTTCACTTGCATAGTTGCATGTATAATAATTGCATTGTATTGAATTTCTTATAATGTACTTATAATCCTACATATGTATTGCAAATATGCTGCAAAGTTTTAAAAGAAGATACTTTAAAAAGAAATATATTAAAAGTTGTTTATATAAAATGAAATTCACAATCGTTCAAAATATAATATTTACATTCTACATTTCTACGTCCTGTAAAAATAAGTATATATAATTTATATCGATTTGATATAATATTAATAATATCGTAAAAAAAAAAACTATTTTAACTATATATAACTTTAATAAGCTTAATTTCCGCTTTTCAATAACTAGCTGGCTGTAGGAAAATGGCTTAAATTATATATGTTTTGTTAATTTTCCACCTATAGTAAAATTATTCAAAATATGTATCACTCTGTGTGGTGGTGGTGGCAGCAGAAACTTCGAATAATGAATTATTAGCGTTTGCAAAGACGTCAAATTTAAATTTGGTGTATATAATATGTCGGCGTCTACATCGGACGGCATCGGTTGTTTATCGAGGAAAACAAGTGATATTTTGCATATTATTATAGTTTATAATATTATTATATTGTGTGTATACGACGTGTTGTTTATTATATTAGGTTATTCGAGCAGTGTATGGCAACAATTTATAAACGCGAGCGTGACTAGAAAACCGAGAAGAATATCGAATACGATGCTGTTCGCATATTATACGTCGTACCATATACGATTTCAGAATTAATCGCCAAACAACGGTTATGATAATAACATAATATTATGATAGTGGTTAAAAAAATTGAACAAAAAAAATAATACCCATTCGTTATATTTTGCCGCGTCTAGACTATATTTCGGTTATTTGTACGCATTTTTATGCACACCCAATAGGATTCACAAAAAAAAAATCATATAAAACAGAAGCCATTCGGCGCGCGTAAACACAAAGCTAAATTTATATTTTTTAATTTAAATGTCAAACTATATTTATTTCAAATATAAATTGAAGTATTCCAATGTATTCAAATAGAACTTTAATTTTCGAATTTTCAACAAAATATTATGAAGTTAATATAATTAATTAAAAATATAATATCGAAAAAATTACACATTTACACAAAAAATTTAAAAACTAATTGTTTCCACAAGCAAACGCGATAACATCAGCCACCGTGTTGTATTTTATAGAATTCAATATTTGTATAATTTGAATATTTTAATATAAAATTTCCAAGAATTTAAAAAAGGAAGTTCATGAAAATCAATTTGACGAAACTCGTACGCTTAGGTCACGAAATGGGTTATCAACTTCGTGGAGGGGTAGATTATGCTATACCCTTCCGAACACAATATTCACATATATATATACATATAATACACTGCAACCCCCATTTCCCGCACTAAACATTCGTGTATAAAGTTGTCTGCTTCTGTAATAGTTTGGGTCCTAATACGAATATTTGAAATTTCAAACAATGAAGATGTCCTTTTAATTTGCATTCTGGCTTGACGTTTAAGACGGAGGGTGCAAAACTCCAAACACTATTTTTATTTCAAAAACTTAAGACTGTTAAATATTTTTTATTTTACTCATACTTTTACGTTTTATGAAAAATATAATTTGGTGAGTTCGTAGTATTATTAATAATGTTTGACATGCAGACGTATAGATACTTTATCTGAAACTTTTACTCCGTCTGTTTATCGTCCGTATACGGTTCGGATGATCCTAACTATCATCGAAATGTTTAGTGACCCTACCCTTTTACATCATAAAGTCGGTGCGTAAACTTTTTACATGGTGAAAAACTATACACAGAACGAAACAATGAACACGCTATGTACCAACCACCCCATAGTTATTCGGTACACTCTTGTTATTTATGGTTTCAATAGGAAAATGCTAAATCCAGTCAGAAATGTTCAGGGGTATTATATATATTTAACTAATAACTAAGATAAATGTTTTGGAAATTGAACAAATATGTCGGTTGGTATATTCATCATATATTGTATATAGTACTGCACATTCACATACATTCATCTTTAATATTATATTAACGAGTAACAATATAATATAATACGCGTATTCGACTCAATTGTATTCAAGATGGAACGATGTAAATTTTAATATCCATAGGTGGATACAAGATTCCCTCATCTAAAACGGCCCTGCAGTCCTAGTAAAACACTCACTGCACGGTTGGGACCCGTCCGAGTGATCACACGATTTAGGAGGCAAAGGGTGCCCGGACTGCACCGAAAGCACCTAGGACCATAAGCAATCACAACAACGCACTTAACGGACGACACAGAAGGCAAACTGTATAAAACCGGACACGTGATGATCACTGACATTTACCAAAGAGCGCCCTCCAACATCGACAGCAACGGATCGAAGGCTTGACTTCTAAGGCAACTGGAACGTAAAACTGGACCGTCGACCCATCCCGCTCCTCAGTATCGCTCATCCGAAACGGCCCCACAGCGGCCCCGGGTAAGACACTCGCAGCACGGTTGAGCACTGCCCGGGTGATCTCACGATTGAAGAGACAAAGGGTGCTCGGACTTGGCCGCCTCTGGACGCCGATGACCGAATCGACCTAGGACCGAGCAAACAAAACGTGGCCACAGCGGAAGATATACAGAAGGGAAATTGCATAAACCAAACACCAGCGGATCAACCACAGTGTTCTAGTTGGTTAACCGACCGGCCGAGAACATGGAGAACCAGAATTTTAGACCGGCGGGCGGTAAGCCGGGTCGAAAACAAAAAAGACGAACGATATTAGAGGCTGGCGGGCTAACTAACCGAGCCGAGAAAAAGTGGATGAAATAGACTTCAAGACTGGCAGACGTAAGCCGGGTTGAGAAAATCAATGAAGATACAATTCTCGAATCCGCCTCAAGCATTTTATGTCTTTGGAATGTAAGCCTCCGCTAAGTACTAGTGCGACATACTAGCCACGCTTAGGAAAATCGTACTTAGAGCCCAGTGGAGGTAATACACACCGTTGTAGGTACTGGTTGTATATTTTCACTACGTGTTTTTTGTACAATAATTGAGGACCAAGCATGTGTAAACGTTCAGTCCGGTGGTGTCACAAAGAAAAAAACCTGGGTACAAGATTGCCCATGCATTAGTAATATTTTTACGGGTGAAATTCGATTCAGTTTAACTAGAGGAAAAAATGTATTTTAACGTTGATAATTATTATGAAGCCTGCAGTACCTACACAGTACACATGTAGGACTAGGGTAGTTTTAATGATCAGAGGTATGACGGCGACGAATACAAGTGAGAAAATTATATTATAAATTAATTACTACTCAAAAATAATCGTATAGAGAATTTATGTCGATATTATTTTAAAATATTTAAATATATCAACAAAAAAATTAACAATTATTGTGAAATATAATTATGTTTAAAACAAACAGATTTAAGTTCATACATGTAATAATAGTGTAATATTGGATTCAATTTAATGGAAGTTAATCAAAAAATAATCATTTACAATAATCAAGATAATATATTCCAACGTAAAAAAACATGTTATTTAATAGGTACCTACCTAATTTAAAATACTCTAAAATAATAATATAAATTACTACATGTTTGTAGAATATTTTTTATCAAATATTGTAAATTAGTAAGTATTTACTAAAGTACCTACTATAGTATTATCTGTAATATAAATCTATATATTTATAAATATTTTCATAAATCTAAATGTTTTTGATAAAACAATAAAATACAAAAATATATTAAAAAAGTTTTTAAATAATCGAGATTTTTTTAACCATCGTTTAAATATTTTTGAAAAACCGTTGACATGCGATAATGAGTCATAAAAAAGTTATGTATTATTTAAATGATAATTTGCTGCAGTTTATTCTCTAAAGATCCCTTTGTCCTCCGCACGATTAAAACTCTAAGTTTTAAATTTAACCAGTATTGCTAATCGGAGACACATTGTGAATATATCATTTCTTACTAAACTTTTGTCTAACTCAATTGATTGGCCTCTACCCTCCATTCACAAATTAAATTAATGTTCCACCTCGTCACACTAGATATTCTCCTACTTCTTTATTCCACTTACTTCATCTAATTATCTATGTAACTCCATTTTCTAACATATTATGCGTCTTACTTGTGAAAAAATTGTTAGTTGAATAGAGTATTTTATTGTTACTGTTTATTTTACTTAAGATTGCAATTAAATTAACCTATGACTCTGTGTTTATGGACCTATTATAAAATAATGTAAAATAAATATCCTTAAAAAATGTTCCTTAAAAACTTCATAATATCCTAATCAAAGACTTGCTTCGATGTTCGATCAGTATAGTATATTATTATACTTAGTGCACTAATGTACAGGCTGTTTATCTTTATTTTTATACGGCGCATTGGGTATGCAATTCAGGTACATTTCAAACATCGGTACGCTTCGAAAATAGTTGTGTACTAGTTGTGTATACGACCAAACTACAATAATATAGGTACATGTGATGTAGCCTCGGCTATTGGCGATTTTCAAATCAATATTGGCAACTTATTATGAATTCATTGTGTTCAGTTTTTATTTTTAAAATTATAAATTGTTATAATAATATAAGCACTTAATCATTATAACGAATAATATATATTTGACACAAGTTTTTCAATATATTATATTATTTAATGCATTCATTTATAAATTATAATCAAAAAAGCTGGGTCTGCATTATAATGACGTTATAAATTATATATATATATTTTAATTTTATATAATTAAAAAGCCTCGTAGAATATTTTATATGTGCGTTTCGTACGTACAAGTAATAAAATCTGTTTTAAACAGCTTATTTAATTTCAATCATTCCGGACGAGAGATAAGCACAACTGACATAATATATATTCCTATTGATATTGAATATAAGCTATATAGTGTGGTATTGTGTATTGTATATTGTACGTTTAAGCCGTTTAAGGTAACAGCTGCGTCATAATGCTTAACATGTGTTTAAAGCAGACCAAAGTTGTGGTGATCAAAGTACCCGGAATGATTATACACTATTAATATACCTCTAACAGTCGTGGTTAGATATAATAGTCATTGTCAATCGTAACAATATCAATTATAATAATTAATATACGCACGATACCCGCGAACGGTAGAAAACATTTGAGATAACAATATAATATAGCAGAGGAATAAAGGTATATAATAATATAATAATGTAGTTTGACGTTATTTGATGCTTTCGCATATACATATATTGAACACAATATTATTATTATATCTTCTGCAAGACCCGGCCATTGTCCACGGGAAATCTAGTCTGGAAGAGATCGATGTGTCAAAACGTCTGATACAATTATCACAATGTACTATGTGTAGTAGCCACGTATCGAACTATATGGGATTTAATCGTGAATTTGTGGTACGGTCGTTTTAACAATAATAATACTATCGCGTACAATGCGTGTTAAATAATATCTCGCGATCGCGGCGTCTTGTTCTCGATTGGTACAGAGTTTACCGCCGAGATCAAACGATAAATCAGTGATCGCGACGACGACGACGACGACGTGTGTCAGCGGCAGTTGGGGTAACAAATTGCCCGGTATTCTCGTATATTCATCGAGTGCGCGAGGCGTTGCAAAGGAGAGAGTGAATCGCCGGGAGACGAAAGGTTAGTACATATATATATATATATATATATAGGTATACACGGTATGCGCACATAATAATATATAAAGCACTTTTAACAGCAATCCGTTTTAGAAATCACTGAGCGTTTAACCCGCGACAACAATGGGCGGCCGCGCGCACGTGTTTATCTACAAAGGAGACCGAAAAGACCTGAAGCGGAGGAGGAGAAGGGCTTGAAAAAAAAAAGAAAAGTCAGTCGAATAAACTCACGACTGCTGGAGTGATTCGAACTGTACGAGTGTGTGTGTGTGTGTGTGTGTGTGTGTGTGCTGCAACGTCGTCGAGTTCCTTTTTACTATCGACTATTGAAAAGGAAAGGAAAGAAAAGAAGTATTTTACAATATTAATAAGTATATTCGTACAAAAGCGAAAATTCGCCGTTTGACGTCGGGTGTCCCGTTCGTCGAGAGAGAACTGTACGTAGTATACGCATATTATACCTATAGTCCGGAAATAAGAGCTCGTCTAGGGTCGAAATATTCAGATATTAATATTCGAAAAGTCAAATCGTCGTCGTCTCGCCGCAAGTATATATTATATTGGTCGATCTTACACACAACGTTTCGTCATACGCGTGCGACGACGACGACGACGATCATAACGATGACAGTGATAATAATCATGACGATTTTATATTATAATGTACCTACGGTGTACTGAAAAGTGTACATATCCGCCGCCGCACGAGTCATCCGACGGGAGTCATTAATAAACCTCGGTGAAAAAAAAGGAAAACTTTTGCGACCCAAGACGAATGAACAAAAATAAAATAAAAAACAACTTGACGTGTTTTTGCGTTGTTCTGTTTTTTACTTTGTAAAATACGGCGCGCTGCGTTTAGCAAAAAATGCCACCACCGCTGTACACATTCAGGTAGATAAACACGTTAAAAGTTTCGGTTAAAAAATGAACGTCCCCGTTCCATTTGTCATGGAACACAGAAATATAATACCATTTAAAGTCCAAACGAAAACCATAAGTCACCTCATATGAAAAATTGTGAGTAAAACATTTGAAATCCTTCTGCAATCATATTTTTTTTTTTATATTACGGAGTTACTATCAAAGAACAGGATAATTTAATTTATAAAATCACTTACAGTCCAATATTCTTGTTGTATATTGAATCTTTTAAACGGTACGTTTAAGTAAATAAGTACGCAAAATGAAAATAGTCGTTAATCACATATCATAGGTATTAGGTACTATATAGTTGTTAGAAATTATAACTTGAAATATTATTATAATCACAAATGTTTTTTTTTCTGTGTCATAATATAATAATTGTTTTGATTTTTGTTGAATAGTAGTCTTAATAATTAAAAACAAACAAAGTCATAATAAATTATATGTTTTATATTATAAATGAAATAACTCAATGCATTTTTTGCATTCATTTTCTTTTAAAAATCAACTGTCAAAATACAATGTTAAACATATGTTGAAAATTTCATGAAAATTAAGAAAATAATTTAAATCACAGTAAATTATATTTGAAAAACAAACAATTTCACGTCAGTTGAAAGAATTGTTTTCCTCACGTACTAAAAAAAAGTGACTAATTGTGATTCAGGTTGGAATTCCAAACGTCTTAGACATCAGCCGAGCATTTTATTTGGCACATTTTCCTCGTTCACTTTTGTTCTTATGCCGGGGGCGAGTATCAACAAAAAAATATTTAGATTTTTCTCTGTTTATAAATTCAGTTTTTTATTTTTTCAAGATTTATGTTCTCTGATGTTTTAAATTATGTAGGCACATCACACAATTAAATACATATAATAACTAATTTATATTATATTTCATGTCCATCTGGCAATATTATTCTTTTAACAGTATTTTAAGATAGAAAATATTATCATTTTGTACGCGTAGTTCTGAGCTTGGAACTGTTTTTCTGATAGAAGTTAACAATATACACTTAACTCTGGCTCCAAACCGGCAAGCACAGGTCTAAGCAGCTACCGGATGTAAGCCCACCATCATTGTTGAATCTAGTGATCACGTAAACTTGTTAAAACCTTTTCTTTTCTATTGTCCACACACTCCGTAATATTATAACATATTATTGTTGTAATATTTTTTTTTCAGAAAATTATCAAACTTCAAAAGACAACTGCGCTCGGTTGAAATATATGACGCATAACAATGATGTTCTACGGATTAAACGTAATTTCTTGTACGTGACAAATGACGGCTTAATACGATTATGTTATACTTATACATACAGTGGTAATAGACCGTAATAATTAATACGTTGGAGCGAAAAGTGAACGGTAAACAATTTAGAAATTGTGTCGTTGTTTAAGTTCAATAAATTATACGACTGAATAATGTTTGTAAATGTATAGGTAACTACTATAACTTGACCGGCAATGGCGTACCTTACCTAACCTACTCATACAGCCAGAAAATGTTTAACGATATTTAAACATGATTTAATCTATAACTGATACAGTGGTGTAGAGACAAATTAGTTTTTAAATACATTAATTTCTTATTGTTTTTTTTTTAAACGTGATTTGCTTTTAATGATAATAATTAAATAATGCAGTAATATTATATTACAGTCCCTATCACACAAAAAAGTCAAATTATGTTATGCTTGTAATAATATTATAATATTCGTATAGCCACTTAAAATAGTTAAATTAATCATAGTAAACATATGTTTAAAAAAACTACGCTTTAATAGTTAAATACAATAATATTATTAGGTATATTATGTTCGCATGATGTAAATGTCAAACCATTCGTACTTACAGAATTCACAGACCTGTTCGTCATTCGGATTTGATCGAACACTAATGTATAATATGTGTGGTAGGCACCTCTATACCTATAGTATGAAAAAACTTAAAACACACACGGTACACTTATATATTATTATTGTATCGGAGTCAATGAAATTGTATTTATTTTTTATTTTTCGTCGTACCTATGTATTTTAAAATCTTTCCGGTTTTGGTGCGCCACGCACCGTACGCTCAATATTTGCCTATGAAATGACGTGAAACGCACAGGATTTGACGTTTCTCCCGACGACTTATATATATATTATTATTATTATATTTTGTATGCTCACGAAATACATTTTTTTTCTGCCAACTACGACTCCTACGCGTGTGGTTTTCATTCCGACACATCCACATCTAACCGATTCCGTGGATCGGTAAAAATGTCTGTACCTCTGCGTATTATACCTACTCGTGAACTGCAGTTGTACATCATTTGAACGCCACATTATAAAATAATAACAACAAGTCATCATACTATACGTCGTATTAAAAGACTCGCGCGTGTATACTTCGGTGTAAAAAACGAATTCGACGGATAAACCAGAATCAGCTGCAGCAATAATAACGACGTGAGAGATGAAAAATAAAATATGCAATAATATAATAATACGCGTCGTAGTATTTCGCTTCAAACGGTTTTCTCGCGAAATACCAATTATTTAGCAATTGTGTATAATATACAACGTTTGTATGTACGGCGTTAAATCCGACCGATATCATTGAGAACTGGTAATTAAAATTAGGTAGACATAATCCTCTTCATTACAGTTATCATATTATATTTTAAAATATTTGATTTTTGTGTAGGTATGTACTATGTATACTTATGTTGTACTTAAGTATTAAAGGTCACAGTGGTCACGAATCGTGTGTATAACATTTTTGTTTACGATGTTTGTAAAAACGTTTTCGATGTTTACGATATTCCACACGTATTGAACGTATATATGAATATCGACTTTCCAATATTATATAGTTTATTACACGAAGATTAAAATTGATCGAATAGATAATAATTTGAACTGTATGCTTAAAATATAATTAACAATATACAAATTAATATTTAAAACTATATCATTCTTGATTTTAAATAAACCTTTTATACGGATTTATTACGGTTTTGTTTATTAGTATTTTTGTTATTTGTATTTATCAGAAAAGTTACCTTACAACCACAACTATGTTTTTAGGAAAACCGTAAATGTGACAAAGTAAAATTAACCACCTTTTAGATTTAATATAAATCGTATAAATAAAAACAATTCTCTACCAATTATTGAGTACAAAAAGGCTGTAAGTAACATAAACAAATTTAAATTTAAATATCAATAATATTAGTATCGATAACATAATATAATACGTGTGTATACGATAGTACTATAGTTTACTATATACAACCATATTATATAGGTACAATAACCTATAGGATATAATATGATGCTCAGTTTCGGACAAAAGTCCACAGAAATTATCTCCCCCGAGAACATAAACAACCCCTTTGTGTCAAGATGTCACATAATATTATGTGGCATAATACATAATAATATTATTTAATCTAATAATACGGTCTGTCAACGTAAGCCGAAGCAAATAGTCTTGGTTTTTAAGAATGTTACATATTGTGGGGATAGAGCTTATAGTTTTAACAATGTCATTTTTATATTATTTCCGAACCAGACGAAAAGGAGTTTTTCGAAATACAACTACTATGGATTAATGTACGACGAAAGTTGTGAAAGATAAAAAAAAAATTATTTCAAGTTAATGTGGATAAAATAGATGTATGCATGACGATGACTTTAAATCAAGAATACTTGTACCGGGAACATAATCAAATATTCAAACATATTACTAATAGTCCAAGTATTGCCCAAACAGAATATTTAATATTTAACCTGTCAAATCTTATTTTATATGAAAAATATATTTCAGTTTTATATCAGGAAACAGTATTCTTTGTATTTTGTAACTTGTGTAATGCCTAACAAAGTACTAGCAGCAGTACAACAGAAGCGGCTAAGTAAGCATTAAAGCCAGTGGATCCTACCAAAAGGACTACCTACTCACAAAGAATTAAATTATATGTCGACTTTTTTTTTTCATGTTTCAAGCCTTTTAATAAAAGTTCCCAAAAACCTAAAGTTAAGGTCAGAAGCTCACGTCCAACATATTTCGCAAACATAATCTAGAAAATTGGATCATTTTATATTATAACAAAAGTGGTATTCTTTTTACCTTCACTGTGTAAAAACAATTAGAAACATACAACTATTTTAGAACGATAATACATGTTATACATAATTTAAATCGATGATTCGAAACGATCAGTTATATAAAATTACAGTGAAACACAAAATAATTAATTTAAAAACATTACAAATAAAATAATAATTATTTTAATTATTCAATTTGAGAAACTTTAAAATAAT
Source organism: Metopolophium dirhodum (assembly GCF_019925205.1). NCBI lineage: Eukaryota > Metazoa > Arthropoda > Insecta > Hemiptera > Aphididae > Metopolophium > Metopolophium dirhodum. The sequence goes on along the minus strand of NC_083561.1, from coordinate 28,808,772 downwards.
TTATCTAGAGTTCATTTTTTAAACCTATCGTGAAGTAAATTATATTCTCATAATGGGCTTACAATTTTTATAGGTTTTATGTAATAATCTAATTTAATATAATTGTTGTATTTTAATTGTATTAACTGTCTAAACCACTAATGATTTAAAGATTTAAAGAACTGTCCTAATATAATATGATAATAACATTTTACTCAAAATACATTTTTTGTCAATAAATATCAGAAATAAGCTTGACATCAAATTCGTTTCAAGTTAATCCCATCAGGCATCAACTGATGTCGTCATATTATGAGCCTGCTGTGTAGCCGGAATACGCGTATATAAAATATTCTACATTTGTCGAACAGAAAAACTCGACAGATGTAATAATTAACCAACTATGTAATAATTTACGAATATGTTCTTATCAGTTTTTTTTAATATTTCGATACTATATGATTAAATGGTAAGTTGTTTCAAAAAAAATGTAATATAAAAGTTATTATTAGGTACATATATAATAAGTTAATTAGGTATATATTTTGTCAGTTTTTTCTGTTATATACCTACCCTATATGTATAAATGTATAATTGATTTTTGTTTTCATTGTATTTATAAAACTGTACAAACTATAACTTTACCGTAGGATGCAGTAAAAATAAAAACCACAGAATATCAGTACTTAGCGGTGATCCGTGAAAAAAATAAACAAGCAATAACGCAACAGCCACGGCTGGATTTTTCGAAATGGGGAACCGTTTGTTTTTCTAAATAAAACTTTGACATAATAATATATCATTGTTTGTACACTTTATACCGCACAGTTCTTTAAGTTTTTCAAGTGACCTATTGTGAATCATTATATTTAATGTGAGTCCTTGTGTAAACAGATAAAAAAATAAAGACAAACAGTGATTTCCCGATGATTTTGATCATATAATATAGAAAATGTTTTCTTGTGCAATGCGTTTCCGGAGAAGGAACTCCCCTGGAAAACCGCTACACCGGGAAAATGTTTTATCTCAAACATCTTTTATTCATATGATTATTTCAGATAGTCTTTTTTTCCTACTATGCCCATTACCATTCCATCGTATATGTTACGTTTCCTTTCTATTTCAAAAACCTTCACCACACGTACATACGCGAAAACGACGAGCCAATCAAATTAGGAAAGCCCCATTTATACATACGTATGTATATATTATTATATGTACTATAAATAAACACAATATGATGTATGATTGTATGCATACAACAATAATAATATGCACCTGACATTGAAATTAATTTAATGTTACCAGTGGAATACTGGTGTTGTATTTTTTTTTTTTTTTTACTAAATTCCACATAAAAATAAACGTAGTCCTAATCATTCTCTTCCGGTCAAACACATAATAATATTAATATATAGTATATATGTTTTAATATTATACATATTTTATACTCTTACAGAGTTGTTAACTACCATAAAGGGTGTAAACGCAACAGTCGCCGAATTGAGCTCTACAGGTACGTATATTATTAGTGTGTTACGCGCTGCTGTTCGTGCAAATAAAATATTTCAGAATACCTAATATCAAGGTCCGTGAAGTTTCATCTAAAGTCAACATTTTTATTTCAAGTTAAAAGTCTAAATTGGTAATTTTCAATTATTTTAGCCATTTTCAATTATACACAAAATGTACTATGACTAGTATTGTACATCAAAAATGTTATTTTCAGTGACTTACATATTTTATATTATATATGACTATATGAGTGATAACATTTGTTTGTTTAAACGATAAACCAATGAAATAAATAGTTTTAAACTAAATCCTCAATCCTATACTTAGTTAAAATAAATAAAACATTAATTAAATTAATTTGTTTCTAAATTATTTACTGCAAAAAAAATACTTTACTACCTTTAGTTCTACAATTTCAATTATTGTGTTCTTATATGCAACATTTTTTGTTTATTTATAAATTAAAATTAACCCTTAAAAATAATTAAATGGAATATGACTTTAATGCAGCCTTTGCTAAAATGAAAAAAAAATGGATTACCTATCGGCTATCAATAGTGTTATACAGTCACAACCATGTAAAAATATTGTGTAAATGTGTAAAGTATATTAGTATAATGTATTAATTAATAATAATAAAATTCTTAACGGGATAAAGTATTGCAATTCAAAATCCACATTATAACCAAAGCCCGTGAATCACGGGTTGGGTCATATTTCATATTAAAATGTAAGTACCTAGAACATAATATTGTAGCAACATTATTTATGAAACGTTGATTTGGATTACTAATAGTGTCTTATACTAAATTTTATAAAAAAAAAATTGAATTTTTAAACTAAAACATTTATAAAATATTATATAAAAATCTTCTATCTGATAATATTTAATAATCAAATATTTATTATTAATACTATAAAAAAATGTTATCATTACTTAAGCATATAAAAATATAAAGCTCAAGTGTAATATTTAACAATCATATTAAGACGTAGTTTTCGTAATGTATAGTAAATTAATGTATAGGTAACGACGTTTATAGAATGAACCAATTATATTAATCGTAAGAATCTTAACAGATTACCTGATGTCGACCCCGTGGTATATATATTTTTGTAAATATATTCTTGTCAATTTATCAATGAGATTGGCTGTAGTTTTGAAATCTATAACACAAAGAAACCAAAAACAATTATGAATACAAAATATAATATTTTAATTCATAATAGCGTACAAAAAAAATTTAAAATTGTAAATGGAAGTGTTGGAACTATGAAATATAATTTATGATCGTCTAAATGTAACATGGAGAAAAAAACGGGTATTTCTTGAATTCTATTCCCTTGAGCATTTGGGTATCTACATGTTTCCACAAATATTTTGCACGCGTTTAAGCTGAAATTAAAAAGTTTTTATAATGTTGGGGGGTGGAAATTTATTCCGTGATCATACAGCAAAAGAGGCAGTAAAAATGGTATCCTAAATCTATATCTAAAGAGAAAAAAAAAGAAATAACGCGTTTTTGGTAGTGGAAACGAGAGGGATACGAACTCGTATATTAAAATGTAATAATAAAACCCTATGGACGATATTATTACCTGTACGGGCTGCGTAGTCGCGTCAAAATGGTGTCTCGAAGTGACGAGTGGGATCGCCGTCGATGGTGATGATATTATGTTATAAACTTAATGCCAGGGATATGCGATGGACAATAAAATCGGATAAGTGAGTCGGTGATCGAGTGACCGTGCGTGGTGTATGAATATGGTGAGTGATTCGGAGTCGACCGTGGCCGCGGGAGACTTCGTCAGCGGCGGCGTCGTCGTCGTCAGAACAGACCGAGTACGTGCGTTATGGTACGGTGCGCGGACGCGAATGTCGACATTCCGTGGTGGTCGGACGGTTGTCGGGAAAAAGCTCCTCCGGACGGCGGCGGCGGCGGCCCGCCGACAGAGCCCTGCGCGGCGACTGCGAGAGACACGCATATAATGATATTACGTATATGATATAATACACCGCCGTCGTTGGCGCGCATGCCGGTACACGTGACCCCCACGACCCTTGTCGACAGCCTTTGCCCACGGCACGCGGCTTCTACTTCTTCTTCTCGCCCTATCGTCCTCCTTATCGCGCCCCCGAGCCTAATGAAAGTGTAATATTATGGTGTGCCTGCACCGCCGGCCCCGCCGATGCCGGACGGAAAACCGACGAAATAATTAACCTGTATACGAGCGCACCACCACCACCTCGGCCGAAAATTGTCCGCGTCAGACCTATTCATATGCACCTCTATAATACAGTGCGATAGATGTATGCGTGTACCGCCTATATAATATTGTGTATGTGGTTAGCGTTTAAAAGTAGTCCGAACGAAATTACCTCGCGGGACGTGGCAGGTATACGTCGCCTAAAACGTCAAAAATCTAAAACAAATTAATATTAACTATAGGTACATAATTAACTTTTGTGCGAAATGGTGAACACGCATATTGTCCCTGCCATGAGCCCCCCCCCCCCCAACCCGCTAAAAAGTGGACGTTCGAGTTCGATCTAAGATTGCATTTTCACCGCGAACGTTGCGCGGTCTAAAACTGTTGATGGCATTTGTGTTTGAACATTGAATCAGGCAAAACGCTCAGTACATAAAGAATTATTTGAAAAGACATAAAATCAACAATCAAAACGAAGTCCAACGTTTTGGATGGTAACGATTGTTAAGTAGATGTGTTAAAATATATACGCGTAACCCACGAGAACGATTTTATAATATATTATTATTGTCTATAAAATATAAAATATACAGAATAATATTATGGCTAGGATATTATATCCGGAATAGATTTTCACGGATTTCAGATGTTATGGTATTCCAGACTTTTCTGTCCAGATTTCTATATTGTTCATGTCTTAAATTCCATATTGAAATATTCTGCGTTTTTACGCGTTCCCAAAGATATGATTAAAAAGTGCCAGAAACCTATAGTGTGAGTTATTTGACACTGGTAAGAGGTAAAAAATCTGTACCACGCCTACAAATTTTAACGGTTTGTTCGGTGATTATGTTTTAAAATAAGTGTATACCATCTGTTATACAAATCTCTGCGGTAATTCCATGAAAATATATGCACTTTTTAGTTTTTAAAAAGTGTTGTAAATCTACTTTCTGGTCCACCCTCGTATTACATTATTGAACGTTGCCTCTGATACTTTGATAATAATATAACAATATGTATAGTGATATACGTAATATATTATTATATAAATTATATCGTATAGTAATGTTTTCGTTACGAAAATCGTATTTTCGGTCACACGTGAGCCACGATACGTATAGGTACGTTATATATATTAATAATAATAATATAAGGCCCTTGTTTGCGGCTCGGGACACGTTTCGCGTCTTATACCGATCTTTTCTGTTGGCACTGCTTTCGCCGCCTCTACACCGGTACACTTCCCTGCTGCACCCTCTTTCTCTCTCACTGGCTTCTACCATTCGCGCACACTGCAGCGTATCATATATAATATCGTACACTTTGACATATTTCCAAGCGGACCACTTCAAAGGTGATAGAGACGAAAGACAGAGAGGGAGAAAGAGAGAGAGATATAGAGAGAAAGAGAGAGAGAGAGAGAAAGAGAAAGAGGGGGCGGTAGGGTGTGGGAGAGAGGGTGAGAGAGTAAGTGGGTGTGGGGTGAGAGAGAAGGGAAAAAAATCTCAGACAATATGTATATAAAATAATATGGCCGCAGCCAGTGGCATTGCAGGGCTTTATGTTATTGGTTATATAATACACATGTATTATACATATATGTATAATATTAAATATATACTTCTCGAGAGAAAAAAGTAATTTCCTTTGCATTGCGCTGCGACAGCCGCCGGGCCAATTTCCACACAAAACTCGACGCGCGCGATATAGCTGCCGACGCTCATTTGTCCGGTTTCTGCAAGTATACACAATAATAATAATAATAATAATATATAATAACGATGTCATTGTTGTTCTGACGTAAACGGTTACGAGCGACCGAGATCTCGTAAGTCTTCTCGCCGCAACCACCGCACCCCGACGGGGGAGGTGTCACGACCTCGTTGGTTTAATAATTGTACATATTTTATTGCAAGTTTAAATATACAACTACCCACTCTCATTTCTCAAACATCCATTTCCGAACATTTTACACAGTTATAGGATATAATGTTATTAAATACATACGAGTTAATCCACACGTGATTTAAAAAAAACCTATATCATGTATAGAGTTTAAGCTATATACTTGCCTAATTTTTACTCGTTTTTTACAGCAGTGTTTCTTATTTTTTTAATTGGCAAACTATGATAATTTTTATTTCATAATCATAAACGATTTCAATCTGAAAACTAAGTATTTTTTGTACGAAAAAGATATAGATAGGTACACGATGGTTCCATGATAATTGATAATATATATTTAGAAAATATTAATAAGGCAAGTCGCAGTATTTTTGAACTGTTTTTAGAAGGAATGTTATACACTACTTTCGAAAAAGATGTATTTAATCTTTAAGTATGATCTTTACATTAAATCGGTACCTATCTGAGTATCTGAGTTGAGTATAGATTGGCCCACCCAAATTTTAAATTACAGAAACAATAATAATATACTATACAGATTGATTATTTTAAAGTTAACGCTGTAGCCAGGCAGCCAAGAAAATTTTGGTTCACTACATTGCTCAACTAAACTTTAAATACTGTTAAGTTACAATATTTCTAACTGTAATATTGACTACTAATTTGAAATTAAACTGTTTGCACCTATTGAAACTGTCAGAAATGTATTCTGCTTCGAAATTGAAATTAAAAGTGCATGCTGTTATTCAAAAATGTTAGAAATTAAAAAAATAAAACTATAACGATATATTAGAGTATAGTAATCAGTGTAACTTTTTACTCAAAAATGTTGTTAATTATTATAAGAATTGCTTCGTATAATATTTTATTAAGACAAAACAATTAATAGAAATAAGCTGAATTATTCGTATTATTCGTTCCTAAGCGCACTAACTGACGATAATTCAATTTTAATAATGTCTAATCTATTTTTATATCCGAACGGCAATATATTTATATTATATCGTTCAAATGTGTGCACATAACGCAGCAGTTGTTCTTTTCACAGCAGGAATCTAAAATAATAAACGAAACGTCCTGTGACGTTACTTTAGATTCTGCACAGCGATGAAGACAAGCGAATGTATTGGCTTTTACAATTAGTTTTTCCCGAGGACACATTTTCCGGTCTCCGTATCCTGTCCGACTTTTTTTTTAATATAGATTTATTCGCGTTCCTATATTATAGGTACATTATTATGTTGTATCGGTTCGACAACTCGACGATAGGCTGTGCGCCGGCCGGAAGAGCTGACGTTTTTTTTTTGCCGCCGCCGCCGCTCCGTCTGTTTAACTCGCACGTAATAATTTAGGCTGCCCCGCGAAAGTTGGCACCTCCCCCGAGTCTGGTAAAACAAGAATGGTTGCAGTCAGACACGCATCCCATATATCGTAGCCCGGCTTCAAGACCCGATCGGAACGCGACGACTCCGAGTAGACAACCAGAAATTGCTGGTCTAAAAGAGCACGGAAATACTATGAACATGGATGGACGGAACAATATTATTATCAGAGGTGTCTATTATTTTCAGAGTAGTTATTAGTTATCTTCCCCCCCCCCCCCCCGGATACGACGATTAATACGAAAAATAACGTCCCGCACAACATCAGATTATTTTGGTATTTTTTTCTTTGTTTAGAATGTCAATTTCAATTTATATACTTAAATACTTACCGTATTTAAAATCGCGAGTATATACTTACTAAATTTGAAGTCAAATAATCACACGAAACATTTAAATGTTGACTATATACCACGTACTGCAGGTTGAGCCCAATATTTGTATGGACAATCTCGCATATATGTATTTATCGTTTTTAAAATGTTCGGCGTAGGTCATAAGGTTGTTTTAAACAATATTTTTCTAGATGTAGTCCCTAATAGTCAAGTAGTAGTCTAATATTAATATCTCATATGGCCAAGTGTGCCATAAAATGGTGCTAAATTATTGTTCACAAAGATTTAGATGATAAACTAGACTACTGTTCCTTAGGCTAATCGTGTAAACATTTTCACCGTTGCTAGTGGATCGCTCATACATCTTATCACTTCATAATTATGATAACATAAAAAATATATAAAAAATTAATATAATTTCTAGTCTAGCATCGTTTCTATACCTTATTTGTTTCACTATTGGTCAAATTTTAAATTGTTTCCATTCACGTCTAAATAATAATATAATATAATTAAAGATTATGTGTGTTGTTAGGGGCGTGTATAGTTGTTAGTAATATTTGTTGAATTAGTTTATAATGCATTATATTATTATAATTTAAAACTTAATATTAGGCATGATTTTCATATGCAATAAATTGTTGTTGATGGAGAATGTAAATTATATATTCAAATATATATTGTAAAAAAACTTCGATGTTAGTTAGGTATTTTAAATTTTAATGTTTAACTTTCAAACTTTTTGTTGAAGTTGTTTATCTTTTTCTCTCGATTCTTAATATGAGTTTCGATTATTTTTTATAGATGTTTAGTGTTTACTCTTTAATTTTGGTATTCACGTAAAATTGTCAATTTGAAAAATAATATTTAAGTTTAAATTATGTTTTATTTGTTTATTTTATTAATTAAACGGAACTTATTGGTTATTGCAGGGAACATACAATTTATTAGAAAGATTCAAACATAAACATATTTTAATCAAAAGGTCAATTAAGAAATAAATTATGAATAAATTGTATTTGAAGCTCAAGATTTTCCTTTTTCCCCGCAATTTAATTAGGAGGCGGTGATTTATAATCAAAATAAGTTGTAGGTACCTACTCTTTAATGACAAATCCAAAATTACATAGTTTTTTGAACTTGTTTTGGCTAGAACATGTTGAGGTACTTATATTGTTGACACTGAGTCGGCAATATTTATGAAAAAAAATTATTATATTTAACATTGACCTAATTAAACTAATTGTATAAACTTAATATTTTCAATGGTCTCCTACATCAATCTTGGAGATAAGTGTGATCTCTATTAGTATGGTTATTTTCATTTAGTTATAAAGGATCAAAATATTAAATACTAGGTACTGAAATTTCTCTCAACAACTTCCTTTAGATTGGTATACACCATTATTTGTAAAACGTTAATTATACCTACAGTTTGCTATAATGAGAGGGAGTACATTTTTTTCTTTGTATTTAGTTTAAACTCAAATTTGCCTTTTTATCTCATAAGAGTGAAATCTATTTTGCACAAATTATTATATTAATTTCTATTTTAATTTATTTTATAAATATTTAAGGGGCATTTTACCTATTATTAATGATTATTATTTCATTTTTAATTTCTAATTACCCATAAATTCAATTTTCTTAAGATATGTTAGTTTTATTACTACTATTACGACTAGAAAATGTTTCAACTTTACTTAATTTGAAATAATATAATATGCATTGTAATTTGTATGTACTTATTTATATATAAATATATAATATAATACTATATATATACTAGCTGATCCCGTGCACTTAGATGCCCGTTAATTGTACCAATTCTATATGACTCAAACTTTTTGTTCAGTTCGTTATTTAATATTTGGTGTACCTATGGTGTTCAAAATTTATCTTAACTTTTCCGTTGCCCGGAATAAAAATTCTGATTCACAGCAGTATATTATCAGGTAGGCAATCTACCTGTGGTAGATCGCGGACCCCGTGCTGTTTGTACGTAAGTGTATGATTTAACTCTAAAGTATCAAAGTTATACCAAGTTTTTCGTATTCCACCTGTGGTCGATTAATATAATCAGTTGATACAAAATCCTAACCTAACTTAACCGTACTAATATCAGTTGAATAAAAAAAAAACCAAATTTAATCATTTTTTAAATTAACCTGTCTTCTTCCCAGAGGTCTAATCTACACACAAACATTTATTTCTATATATATATATATATTGACAAAATATAATAATAATACAAATCAACAAACATGCCCGATTAACCAATAGCAACCAATATAAAATAGGTACACTGTTGCGCTACTGTTGTATTTTTTACATCCAGATTTCTTACTTTTCCAGCGGATTTTCTTAAAATTGTCTTTCAAAAAAACCTTCTCCTGGCTATTACGAACATCTTAAAAAAAAATTTGAGCCAAATCAGACCAGCCGTTCTCAATTGATGAGGTAACGACATTTTTCACGCTCCATTTTTATATACATATACATGTATAGATTAAACAATACAACAAAATATATATTAATACATTTTTAAGTTTAACAATGTTTTTGTCCAAATAATTATTGCACTGCAATTCAATTTCTTTGTATGTTTTATGTGAAAAAATATAGAACATAAATGTATGGTACACTGGTACCTAAAGATTTTCCAATTGTACCTACCCATTGTTTATTGTTTACCTAATAAAACATTTATTTATAACAGTATAAGATCTGTTAAGTAGTTCTATATTAGAGAGTTTGTAATTTGCACCATTGCAGGCAGTCGAAAGTAGTGTTTGTAATTTGTACCAAAATAAGGGTAGGTATGTAATTTGCACCACCCTCAGGTAGTCCAAAATAGGAATTGTAATTTGTACCAAAATTAAAATCGATTATTTTTTCGATAGTATCTCGATAGTACCAACTTACAAGTTTCTATATCCTAATATAACTTTAGCTTAGTTTTTATTTATAAAATAGTTGAGCTTATACACATATTTTTGTAAGTTTATATAAAATCGTATTATTATGAATATAAAAAAAAGTTAGCTAATTAAAATAATTATATGTAAGATTAAAAAAAATATTTTCATATTATATCATCTCTAAAATACAAAATATAAATACAACACAATATATTATATAATTTTAGTATAGTAAGTACAATACATTAATAATTTATAGTATTTATGTTCATTTATTACATTCATTTTTGAACAAATTTTACAACAACACAAACAAAATGTATTTTATCGAAAACTAGTGGTAGGTACTTTGTGTAAAAATTCGTATTTTTTTTGTATTTTTCTTCCCAAAGAACAAACCAGATCCAATTTTTTTATCAAAAACCACTCATGACATTGAAGAATGAAGCATTTTTCTGGTACATAGATACATTCAAAAAGTGTCTTCAGATTCAAATTTAATAACACGCACATCTTATTGTAAAACCATTATAAATCTATCACTCCGTTCATAATCTATAACAAAGAATTAAAATAATTAAATAGTTATAATATAAGTACATAGCACGTGGTTATTCGAATGATCGATATCGATATTGTGTTGTCCATCACTCCGTCAATATAAGATCTAACAATATTATATAGATTAGGTCTTAATACAAACTATAACCGTGCGTATTATAATGTATGAAGTACTAAATGTAGATATATAAATATAAATATACTTGTTTAGTATAGTTCACGTCTAATATTGTGACACTAAACGTTGTAACGACCGATTTTCTTTTTACCTACTTTAATAATAAACCATGAGATTCAATCATTCAATTTACCTCACATTTATTGAAAAAATCAATATTATATGCCTACATGCCTATAATATCTAAAATAATTGTCCAATCAATAAAGGTCGAAACTTTTCAAGCACTCCTTCACAAAAGTAAAAGATAATAATTTAAAAAAAAAATAATTTTATAACATCTTTTACTTTGCTCAGAATTTAAAACACCATGACCCTTGTTACAAAATATATAGTCTATAAACTATATTACGGTATCTCAATTTAATAATATTGAACAGTAAACACTAATACACTTTAAACAATTTTTTTTTTTATTTTTCCGCCGCACCAAAATACTCCCATATTATGTACCTCTTACAGTAATAATATTACTCTTATAATTATTATCAATTTTAGAACTATACAACTATAATATTATGTCTGCCCTCCCATCTACCTCAACAATATACCTCTCCCAACCACCCAAAATGTTCGATACTTAGGTCTACACTTAGATCGCAGGTTAACTTGGGCAACTCACACCCACAACAAGAGACTTGCCTTAAACAATCGCTCTCGCCAATTACGATATCTCCTCACATCACAACACATCAATTTAAAAAACAAGCTACTATTATATAAACTCTTACTCAAACCGATCTGGACATACGGTATCCAACTCTGGGGTGCAGCCAAAAAGTCCAACTTAAACAAAATTCAAATCTTCCAATCAAAATGTCTCCGTCAAATAACTAAAGCTCCCTACTATGTATCTAACGACACTCTACATAAAGATCTAGCCATCCAATCAGTTCAAAATGTTGCAAAAACTTTCTACAAACGCACACACTCCAAGTTCCACAGCCATCATAACCCCCTGATTTCACAGCTATCCACCAACGCTATTCCTGGTGACCCCAGAAGGCGTCTAAAACGTACCTGGTGTCGCGACTTACTAATTTAAAATTGTTCATACCTCTACCTCCCCTAATCTTATAATCCTGCCCTCTCTTACTAGCAAATTAAAATCCTAGCCTAAAATCCTAACCTTAAGTGCCTCCAATGGGCGGCTTCTTATCTCCAGCCACTCAAGCCATTTCACCTCCATCACATGCACTTATTGTAAAACAACATTTATAGATTGTGTATATTTAAATAAACGATATAAAAAAAAAATATATAATATTATATTCCATGATGCTGAAAGCCCGATAACGTTACAATAATTACAACGTAGATATTTTCGTAATATGATAGGTAGTTAAAATGTATAATAATTAATTACATTATTATTTGCAACTGCACCGGGCCGAACCACACACAATCGTCCGACTCAAATGCATCGTCTAGTTTAAATCCGTAAATTTCGTTGGTTATTTAAAATATAGGTACACTGTTCATCGCGGCAAATTAGTCTGGATATAAGTATCATTATGACATTAACAACGTTTACTTTTTAATTATTTTGCCCGAGACTCTCTTCAACACGTTAAACACGCTTCCGTCTTCTGCAAACATATTACACTAATAATTAAATGTACGCATTACATACAGATTTAAGTGACACTTGTAAAGTCACCTCCCTCCTCGGCACTTCACACTCAGTAGTCGGCACACTACACGCAATAATTATTATACTCCGCTGCAGAGTTTGTTATACCCATAACAAAGTAGGTAGTTCTAAATAAACTTTCGTGTAATTTTAATTTGAGCGTGAGTTTGATATTGACAAAGTTTTTAATTACGCTTAGCCTTCGTTTAAGAAGTTGATATAGTTGCAATTTCGTACGTACCTACGACCATAATAACCACTCGAGTTGGATGTATTTAAATTATTATCGTACTTACGACGTTTTACGCGAATTTAATAATAAACATTCGTTTTATAATATCGTTGATTGCGATGTTTTCGACAATTTGCTGACACGAAACGGATTGACACGGTTAATTTTTCCATCACAAACTAAATTCGTTAACAGGTGTGGCTAACAAGCGCACGCCGTTTAAATAATGTATATATACATATATATATATATAGGTAATATACGCGCGTGAGTACAATATAAGTACTTACTTTTCTTTAACCACAGACTCGATTAGAGCACTAATATAGTTTTGCAGGCTGATTATATTTTCAATAATATGGTTTTCGAGAGAAAAACATCCAGTACCTATTGTATAAATATTTTTGTACGTTATATGGCTGTGTATGCTCTTACATACATTTTATAACAACTGTACAAAACGGTATCGCCTAGATATTATACTATGAAGAGTTCGATCACAAAATATCTAACCTATTTCACGCTTAACAATTTTTTTTTTATTTATTCAAATAAAATGACAGCTAACCTTAAAATCTTACAGTCATTTTTTTTTACATTTTTAAAAAATATCAATATAAATCATAATCAACAGTTGAAATTAAATTAATAACGTATAGAGTAAATTACTCTTAAGATTAAACAAACAGGCCCAGTCGAAACAACGTGTATAATTCTAGCGATTTTAACTTTATTTCATAATGATAATTAAAATCGTTCGCCCAACACTTAAACATGCGCGATCGATCGCGGACGCTGGTGGATTTTATCTGCTCGATTTAATTCCAAACATAATATAAAACCGATATTTACTATTTAGCCAATGATGGTAAAAATAATAAACAATAATGTCCAATGCGACGAGGGAGTGACGAATGTGTTGTTGGGCTTTTATGGTATCAGCCAATTAATCAAATTAGATAGGAACCGGAATGTGCAGAACATGTGAAAATATAGCTGAATAATAATGACGGAAATATTAATATTTTAACCGTTATATAATACATTGATGGTAAATTGTTATTGTATTCCATACAGTAGTTATAGTGGTTGTTAATTAACAATATAATTCTAATTATACAACAATACGACGTAATGAAATTATTTTTAAAACAAATAATAGTTCGTACATACCTAGTAGGTATTCAATTGCTTTCTTCGATTTGAACCAAAATATAATTACATCGTTTGATCTAAATAAATTATAGAGTATACGATAATTTACAATAATGTTTGGTTCGATGATCGTAATTAAAAAAAAATCACTTGTTCGTTTAGGATGAAGAGTATCGACCACATGCCTAACCGCAAGATAAACACGTGTACCTATTATATGTTAAAAAATACTTAAGATATTCGTTAAACTATAAGTGAAGAAATACAATTATCAATAATTCTTCAATTATTTATACCTTTATTATCTATATTATATTATATAATATATCAATACATAAAAATATTCGCAGCATGTCTCATATTATTTCTCATCACTTCAGTTGTTATATGATAAACATTTTAGAATTGGCTATAGATATTTAAATAAACTATAAACTGACTTATATTATCATAGTTATAAAAAACGAATTTCCATTCTTAGTATAAGGACATCAGAAAATCATCAAAGGACGACTAAATTATATATTTTTATTATTATTTGAGATTTGGTTTTCGCAGTAACTAAGACGAATATAATTTTAATTAAAGCTCAACATTTTAACAAGATATATCTCCTCGTATTATTCCAAGTCTTTATCAAACCTCAACAATTATGAGCAATGTTTTCTTAATTTTTGATTTTGTCTCCATATTTATTTATGTCATGTAAATACTAAAACAGATTTCTACAATAGGTACCTAAAGGAAATTGATGAATTGTACATTTCTGCCGTTATAATAAAATCGTTGAAATAAAAAATTGAATGACCATAACTTATCAAATATCATATCGAATCTATTTTTTTTATATATTATTAGATAAAAACAAACCAACCATAGAGCTTGATAATTTTTTCAATTTCAGTATCATTTTTTTTTATCCTATACAAATAGGTCAAGTTTCTGGGAAACATTTCCCATGGTACTCATCATTTCGATAATATCAAAAATCATCAATGGACTCTGGAAAAACATTTATTTTATTTAGTATAAATAAAAATATATCTAACAAAAGAATCTTACGAAAAATAACAACTGTTTGATCATAAGCCACTTAAAACGCAATAAATAATAATATAAATACAGTTTTCTGTTTTTACATTTTAATTATTTTTATATCAAATTCTATACGTATATAGTACCTATATAGTGACTAAATCTGGTATAAGTATAATAATATGTGAAACGCATGTACCTATATTATAGTTATTATGTTTATAGAAAAGTGTTTTTACTCCAGATAAAATTTAAATAAAGATTTAAAAAATAATAAAACCACTTATTAAGAGCTTTATAGTCGATCGGAACGTTTTTTTGGATTTAATATTATATACATATATACATATATATATATTGCACCAGCGATACCTATAATAATGATCCAGTTACAATATTATATATACGTACAATATATCAACAAAACAATGATGTAGTTTTTTTTTCTGGGCTCTAAAATAGGCATTCAAGCCGGCCAAACAAAAAATATTTATATACACATACAGATATACTACTACACTTACGGGTTATATATTATATTATATATTATCTGTACTACAGAGCCGATCCAACACAAATGCACCGTATCGTTGCTGGCTCGCTCGCAGTAAATAGTTATTCGACGAGGCATTATTGTGCTATACCATCTATAATATAAACGCGATACCCTGCGATATTTACACTGTCCTCGATATTATTATATTATAGGTACCTACATAATAATAATAATAATAATAATAACAATATTATAATATAAATTCGGCGGTACGACTCGATTAACCGGAATAACGATCGGTGTCTGTCTGTTCCGGTTGTTTCCACCTTTGCTAATGGCGTACTACAGATCGCCGCGTCAATCGTGCCCGCGGAATCGTATGGGTACGTATAATAAATAATAATAATATCGTATGTCGGTTAACTAAGTATTACCCTACTGACCGACCGCACAGTGAGCATAATTTTACGGACGCTTCCGATCTTCTCCGTGCAGCAGTATCATAAACACTATATAAAAAAAAATTATAATACTATACACGTGTACATGATAATATAAAGTATACGCCGACGAGTCTTGCACAATTAATATATTATGGTCGGTTCCACGCGTTGCAAATCAATTCATTGTAGGTAGCATTATTATTGTTATTTATGCTCGCTGCAGCAGACGTTTCAACGCGCGTGATTTACTTTTTCGGTGGACATCGGCGCACATCGTATAAATTGTATATATATATATATAGGTAGGTACCTCTATTGATGAAAAAAATGCATATATTTATTGAAATGCTTGTCTATTTCACAGTCACGTCTATAAACCAACGCGATCGATAGGTTATTTTATTTATTTTTTATGTTTTGTTTTTAACTAATTTACGTTAGATAATATCTTGCATAACATATTATTTGTCTACGCAATAATGCCATAAATACGTAGGTATACCTAATACCGTTGTATGGAAAATTTGTCCCAATTCATAATAATTACTCCAAAATAATATTATAACTTCAAATGTGAACAACTGTATAATATAGTATACACCGGTGGCGTAGTGATGATTATGAAATGGTGGGGGGCAGGGTTAAACCCCCAAAACCCCGTCACCGGTGTACACAGCAGCTGTACTTATAAAGTTGTAGATGTATACAACGCACTTTCAAATTATAGGACACGAATTAGAATATAGCATCAGCTGGGTAATCAAATGTCCATCGATTCCAATTATTATCATCATTCAACGATCTAGACTTTATGGTTGTCTTGTTTATTCACACAATAACTCTGAAATATGAATAGATATCATTATACTTAAGAGGATGTAATCGCAATTTTTTTCTCTTTCAGACCCATGTGCAACATAGATAAAACGCTTTCACCTAAAATCGGTTTTTACGAGTTATGAGAAATCTTAGAGTAAAATCATCTATTACAAGAATTATATAGAGGATAATATTTTTGACGGTACCTATGGACATATCGGTTTTATATTTTTTTTATTGTTATTTGACTTTGTATTCCGCTTTCAAAATAAAAAAAAAATTGTGATGTTTATGATGTTAATGATGTTTAAATTGTTTTGACACAATATTTAGACAAATTGATATGCCATACCCTTAAAAATATTATTCTCTATCGTTTTTTTAACGGATGATTTTACTCTAAGGAGTAAGGACTAAGATTACTCACATAATACAAATAGGTTTTGTCCATGTTGCATGAGGGCCAGAGAGAGTAAGCAGACAGACATCCTCTAAATACATAAATTGTGTAATACATATTGTTTTAGATAAAAGTCGATCATGTCATCGTATCATCACGTCGAAAAAATAGGTGCCCAATAGTAAGACCCAAAAATAAAAATATATCAAAGTTATGGTTATATTTCTAAAAAAAATGGTTATGACAAAAAGTATAATTATTTCGTTCGTGTCAAAACCATACTCAGACTTTATATTATAGATTCAACTGATTCTAGGAAGCAGCAACTACGAGAAACCCTAATATAGTACCTACTACCTACATTAATATTACGTTGAAATGATATATTATGCAACGCATATTATATTTAATGATTACATTTTACAAATTTTTTTTTTTTTTACTGAACAAAAGTTTATTTTTACAATATTCTGTATTTACAAGTTCTACAATAAGTAAATTTGATATAGTTTGATTGACGTGAGAAGGAAGTCACCCAATGGCAGCACCCCAACAATTGTACAAGTTTAAACTATTTTATTGTGCATACTAAACTACCTTAAAACTATAAAACTATAAAAAAATTTAAATATTATTAACTATATTATTATAAAATATGTCGACTATCGAGTCGGGGGACTTATTACTGAACTATAAGATATAGTCATTCTAACTACTTTCAGACAAATCTAAAAAAATCAATACTTTTCAATTAGATCGCACTCAGTACCTATATATAATAGATATCAAAAAATATTCTTTGTTATTAATCACATTTTTAGGTTAAGCCGATATCAGCCCTAAAGACGACCGATCAGAAAATACCATTTGTTGGCAGATAAGCTGATGAATATAGAACATACGTTTTGGAATATGTATTACCTATACGATATTTGGTCAAGCTAACCAAAACAAAATAATTTTTCCTTTATTTATTTTACGTCAGTATTGATTTATAAGCTAATAATAATATAATATAATCAACGCTCAGCTCAGCTCTCGGCTATGGCGTGGCGAACATATTTCAAACCCTAAGCAAAGTATTTAAACAATGACCCATCCACTATATATCCACTACTACATAATAAATAATTTAAAGCTGTGTGGTAATTCAGAATTTTTGTTATAGAAGGTCATTAATAATGAATAATTTAGTATAAAAAAAATATTATAATAATTAATTATATTATATTCATCCACAGAAATTTTAATTTTTTAAAAAATAAAAATTATTTTATGGGCTAAGCAATTGCATTATAGGTAAAGGTCGTCCACCTCGCCACTTTTGGTGTATACAATATGTGTTATAGTAATATTAGTTCAGGACTCGGAACCTTATGAAATCCATATTTGTAAGAAATTACAATATTCAAAATCTCTAAAAACTCGATACAAATGTGTTTTAGAATAATATAGGACCTATATAATATATATATAGGTTTTTTTGCATATTTTGATATTGATGGAATAATCGGTTTTCAAATGACGTTCCATTTATTATTAAAAAATTCAATAATTCAATAAAATTGGATTCAGGTTATTCACAAACATCTGGAAATTTCGACATTAATTTCAAAAATTCTCCTGACGAGACAAAAATAGCACAGCGTAAATTGGGTACCATTGTACTACCATCTACTGCCCACCGCTGATCAAAAATAGTAGTAGAAAAAATAAATTAAAACATCTCTGTGAGAACTGTGAATATATATTTACTAAAAAGACATTTCAAAATGGCTGTTCCTTAGGTATGTGAATATTGTTAATATTAATATTGTAAGCTACCTATATTTAAATAAAAAAAATTAATTTAAAAACAACGATTTTTCTAAATTATAAATTTAAATATTTTGTTCTTGGATATATTTTGATCCTTGGATGTTTTAACCTAGAATTATTCTAATTTCGTCTAGAGTTATTCTAATTTCGTGTACATTAAAATTGTTTATAGGTATATGGTATATATAGATGCAAACTGTAAGTTTTACACAAAAACCATATTATTATACCTTATATATTATATATGACAGGACAGGTGTTATGAATTCTACTACCGTGTGTCCGTCACGTCTGTGATTAAGCTTCCGCCTTTTGTTACGACCGATTATTGAACCTCGTCCAATAACCTTTAACCGATATTAATCGATAACACAATTAATTCTATAAGAGGTGACTTGCAACAAACAATGGTTAAACACTCTATATTATTATACAATATAGTATAAAATAAAAGACGTTTATTTTATTTTAACAAATACCTACTACACCGCGGCTGTTTAAAAAATAAATGTCAAGTCTTAAAACTAAACACAATTTAAATTATTAAAAGATATTAAATAATATACTGATTACTATAAAACTAAGTACCAACTATAAAAATATGGCTTTAAACGGGTTAATATTCATTTTTAATTTATTCATTTTGGTGCCTACTTACTGATCTACATAATGTAATATTTGCATAGGTATGGTCTTAGATGTAAGATATTATAGTTAATCCAGATGACATTTTTATCTAATGTGTATAAATATCAAAACGCGTGGGTAATCAAATCATACCTACAGCACATTTTTTCATGGTCAAATTACAATATATTAAAAAATATACAGAGCTACCGAGAGCATATTATTATTATGTATGTGCATTGAAAAATGTAATAGCTAGTTTTTTTCATACATGACTAAAAACAGTTTGTAAAATAAAAAAAAAATTAGAATACATTTACTAAAATGTTATGCTGCGTTCATCTAAGACTCGGCGAAATCAATTGATACCGAGGCCGTTGAGTCGTGAACAAATATTTTGCGAACTGCAGTGTAATATACCTACATGGTGGCGGCAGAAAGATTGACGTACCTGTGCTACAATACCTAGCGGCTATCTGCGGGATACGTTTGTCTAAAAATCAAATTAACCCGAGATTAAATCGCAAAAAACCATATTTAGAAGTCAGCGATCAACCGGTGTTTGGCGAGGAATGTAAATAGGTGTACATATTATAACCTACTCGTGTACGTCATAATACACTATAAAATACATAGTAATAGAGTGGTCCACCGACACGTGCCATTCCTCAATCCAAACGTCGGAGGCGTTTTATTACGACAAGTATAGGTACATGTATTATATTATTAATCTATAGCACAAGGTGTACCCCAAAGTGCACAGCCGTAATGAGATTGATACCTACATAAAAACAGTACCTGTGTAATGAGATACAAAGCGCCGCTTTAAAAAAAAAAAGTGTGAGATGTAAATATAGATATCGTAAGTCATAATATCGTATAGGTACGCAAGTCACACGAAGTGTACAATAAATATTTTCTCGCGTTTAACAAAAATTATACCATAACTTAGTGCACATACAAATATTTGCAAGAATATACCTTGCAATATACCATTTTTAAAACTACAAAGTATACTAGTCGATAAATAGTATAAATAAAGTATACTGATGTATAATAGTACGCGTTTATGCAATTGAATTATTGCCGTTTCGTGTAGCCACCACGGTTATAGTATGTATGTAGCGAGGATTAAATAAGATGCATTCAACGCGTCGTCGCGTGGGTGTGATTATTCACATAGTAATAATAGTACAATAATCGATCTTCCGCTGCTTAATTGGTAAAAAAAGTTTGGACGCAGTACATAGGTACCAAAATGTTCAAATACATAATATATATATGCTGTACCTACCCATATACATTATACGCTTTATTACTCCAACCGCAGCGATCGTGGATCATCGGTCGACGGCCAGTCTACACTTTACACACACGGCACCAATAGCAATAATACGTCATAATATTATAATGTAGCACCTGCAGTGGCAATAAAAACAATAATAATGTATAATATTTGTGACGTAGTCGCGGACGCGCGTATCTGACAGCAGTCGTGTACCGGATACCTATATATATATATTATGTGGCGTATAGTATATTATTATATACGTAGGTACCTATACTGGCAATTATCTATAGTATTGTACGAAATTATAATAATAATAATAATATATTGTATTGACCGCGGTGTAGGATAATATAAAAAACAACGAAAAAAACCTCGTGTGGGCCGCGTGCCTTCGTGATGTCGCCGACGATCGGCAGAGGCTGCGCTGCGGCGGCGGCGGCGGACGAACAGGCGAAATAATAATAATAATAATATAATAATAATAATATTATAACAATATTATATTATAGACGTGCCCCGCCGCCCGAGCGTGGGGGAAACGGTCACGGCGCGGCGGCGGCGGCGATTGCGAATGTTCTAAAAATCGTATTTTGTAGTTAGTCGCGTTATCTGCAGCGATTCGTTTATAACGATTTTCACTGCACGCGTCGAAATGAAAATATGACCATGTCATAATAAT
This sequence comes from Metopolophium dirhodum, assembly GCF_019925205.1. Classification (NCBI taxonomy): domain Eukaryota; kingdom Metazoa; phylum Arthropoda; class Insecta; order Hemiptera; family Aphididae; genus Metopolophium; species Metopolophium dirhodum. The sequence continues at coordinate 28,787,154 of NC_083561.1, read as the reverse complement.
AATATTACGCCGCGGCAGTTCGCTAAATTTTGTACGATGTTTGTGTAACAGTTCATTTTTAAAATTTGATTATTTATCCGCAGCCCGGTCGGCGGTTTTTTTAAATGGTTTTTTTGTAACTAATACTATTATTGTTAACATAATTTTGCAAGCGTGGGAGTTTGAGTTTTGCGGAAGCTTCCAAATTTTAACGGCCGTCCACCTTTCGACTGGAGACATTGATCACAACATTACATATTATCATATTATATAGTAAGTTCTGTTGTTTTAAAAAATTCATTGCTTAGCCTACCTACATTGCCGAGATATCATTTTTATTTTCGTATAATATATCTACCAAAAACAGCCCACAGGTATAAATCGCATGATACCGATAGATTTCAATCAATATAATATTTATTTATTATAATTATAATTATATTAACGATATAGGTACCTTATAAATTATAGGTAAGTAAAACTAAGTAAAATATTATGGTTCGTACGGCTTGCAATGTTGCGTATTAGACAATTTACTATGTATATCACAAAGTATTACCTATAATTATAATACGTAGGTACACGTGGATTTGTCGTATATTGTGTTCAGTAAAAATAACGACGACAATACATCTAAAACATTTGATTAGGTGTTTAAATATCTATAAAATTAAAATATAATATTTAACTGTGTACAAATAATGATATAGTTTATAACAATTTTGGTTTGGTTCATCAAATACGTTATATTTTAGATTCTGAGCAGAGCTACAAATGTATTGATTTTACAATGATGTGTGTATTTTATTTTATTGTGTGTCTGAAGAGACTTTTATTAGTTGAAAAGATGTTTAGATTTTATACTTTGAAGGTGGTTTTTGATAGTGAATTAAATCTAGTTGGTACATTAGAAAATGGAAAGTCACAAACAAGAACCTAGTATTTTTCAAAATAATCGATAAAAAAGGGAATTTTTACGCAAAACCTGATTAACAATATAGAAAATATGGCTATACTTATATTTATATTTTATACTTGCAACTAACCAAATGTTCATATTTACATTTTCAAAATATTTTGTTTCTTATAGACATTTGAAATTTTTGTTTTTTGTTTAATTTTTTATTTTAAAACATTTTTATAATTTAATTTTTGCGCCGTAAAAACCTTGAAAATGTAATATTAGGTTCTTCATAATTTGTTCATATACAAATCAAAAAATATCGAAAACACATTTGTTAACAGTTTATACGCATTTGAAGTTGAAATTTTGATAAAATTCACCAAAATCACGAACATTTGCAAATTATTTTGTAGTTAAAAATGTATATATTTTTTATGTTCTACCCTAAATTTGAACATTTAATTTTTTATAAGCTGTTATTACTGGAATTAAAAAATACAGTTAAGCGTAATTCCAAAAACACTTTTTTATGTGAGCATCTAAAGTTTAAAATTTGACAAAATTGGATATTCACGAGTAAAATAACGACTTCTCATCAAACGATATTCTTATTTTGTTGTATTTCAAAAACGAATAACCACACATAGCCACTTGAAATAAACGTAAAATAATGTTTATACTATCATTTTCTATGCAAGGTATATTTTATCTTCAAAATATTTTGACACTTTTTGAATCATTTACCTACTTATAGGCATTTGACATTTTCGATTTTGTTTAGTTTCTTTTTCTATACATTTTGTTAAAAAATATTGTTCTCAGTCGAAAAGTTTGATTATTTAATACAAGGTTCCCATAAAATGTTACTATAGTTATTTAAAAATATTTAAGATGCATAGGCAACATTTTTAGAAAACATTTGTAAGTTAAAATTTTGACGAAATAAATATTATATTATATATTAAAACTATTATATACCTAATATTATCTAATATTAATACAGGCAGACAAACGCTCTTCATTCAGATTAATTTTTCGTATTGATAAATCATTGATTTAAAATTGAACACATAATAATATATTACTTACAATCCTCTATACACTCGACACCAGTACTATACAGCAGATAGCGGTTACCTACTTTACACCTTTTTATAATTTCACATACAATTCAATATAAAGTACACTTTTATTAATAATGTAGGCACCTACCTGCATACGTGATTGTATCTACAATTTTAATATACATGATGAATTCCATGATAATATTCATTATTTGATAACATTAAAATACTGATCTTATTAGTTTTAATTAATAGATAAATATAATTTTTATATTATTATTCATTGTGTTGGTAAGAAAAAAATTAAAATTTTAGTTACTTAAGAAAAAGTTGAAGTCCCTTGGACATTTTAAATAATATAATTTCTTATAATATTTAATATTGACAGAAGTTCTTATTGAAATGAAACTAGTAAAATTATTGTTAAAGTGTGTAATAGGTGCCTATATTTAAAACATATTATGATCTATTTAGAATAAAGAATACATTTTATAAATAATTAATTTAGTTTTTAATTATTTTTAAATATTATGTAAAAAATAAAAAATTAAAATGATTCTATCAAAAATAAAATGTTCTTTCATTTCATTTTAAAAATGAAATTGAACATAAGATTTTGTTTAATAATATTTATGTTTTACCTATTTAATAAACATACACATTTATTTATGACATAGTTTTATTAAAAATAACCTTTTGAATGATATAATCTCAAAACATAGATTTGTCCATCATAATAATTCGTTTTTTTATTTTTTTTAAACCGGTTCGCATGATTTCGACAAATAAGGAAATAGGATTCACCTTTAACTTTTCATTGATCAATACTAAATTACCAAAATGTTTAGAATACGAAGACTTTCGAAACTCGAATGTAAAACCTATATTTATATAATACTGATATAATAAAAAGGGTGTGTGCTAAAATTATTTTACCTTTTCATACTTTTCGAAGGATGTATGATTATAATTATTATCTTCCACTAGAACGTTCAACGCTGTACTTAGTATTATTTTTTTCTTTTATTCATATTATATAAATAACTTAGTAATGTATACATGTTTATACTAAAAGAAATAATACAATGTTAGTTTTATAAAATAGTTATAATATGCTCATTAATAATGTATTCCGTTGTTATAATAATAGTATATTGTTATTACATAATTTTATCAAAACTAAACTGTGTTGTTTTTGAGTCGTCAAAATGTTTTTATTACTATTATTTTTATGTCATAAACAGTTACCAACTTTTAAAATATACATTGACATAAACTATAAATAATTGTAAATATCATATTATTGATCTTAAAATGCCAGGGTAGGTAATATTTTACAGTTTTACACCGTGGTTAACACATAGGTACTTATTATTATTATTTAAGGATAATATACCTTAACAATAATTTAAATTTAAACTAAACCTTTGAAACTGTTCATTGGATAAATAAATATGTTTGAATGTTTGATATTGAATATGTTTGAATGTAAACATTTTCTTATTTGAAATTTCAATAGGCATGAACAAGAATATTATAAAAACTACAGAGTACAAAATAATATAAAAGTCCCTAAGATTTATATCTTTTGAATTACAACACAACTAAAATTCTAAGAGGAAACATTGTTATTTGTCGTTTAAATATCAAATTTCGTCAAAGTGAGAAGTTAGAATTACAAACATCTTAAAAAATAGTGGTGGTGTGAACTTTATGTGTTTAAATTTCTTACAGTACAACTTATGAGGAACTTATAGTTTAAATTTTAGATACTTATCAATACTTTATATTAAGTATTTATGTTTTCAAGTGGTTTTAATCGGAAAAAAAAAATTTTAACATAATATTAGTACCTATAAATATTTTTAAAATGTCATTGTGTATAGAAAATAATTATTTAACTAATATTGGATTATGTTTCAATTTTTGATTTACGGTTAATATTTTTTGATTTATTACAAATGAACAAAACATTTTTACATATAATCACAACTTTTTATTAAAGCATGCATATCAAGTTAAAATCGTCAAAATTAATTAGTTAAAAATTCTTAAGATTTTGCACCAGGGGCTTGAAAATTTAATATAAGATTTCTCATAAGTTTCCCTCCTAGAATTGAAGAAAAAAGTTAAGCGGAAAATCACATACAATTTGTATGAACGTTAAAAGTTCAAATTTTGTAGACATTGCTTATTCAAACCTATAAATGTATAATAACAATGATTTATCATCAAACCGTTTTTGATATTTGCTAACTGCTATATGAACAAATTATGATAAAAATTCGTACTAAAATATCAAGAATTTTGACTATGAGAAAAATACTTTTAAAAAAAAACTAAAAAAGAAATTGAATTTGCCATTTTTCAAAATCCAAAATATAACTCAACGTGAAAATATAAATAATGGCAGAAAATGTTGACTATCGTGGTAATTCATTTTTTAATTACAACAAAATAATAAAATCGAATGTTGCCTATTTGCACCTATTGCGTAAATATTTGCATTCTTCCGAAATTTTATTTTTGTTTTCCAGATTATTTTTTAAAGTAAAATTGAAAATACTTTTGACCTCTTAAGTAACAACTAGATTCAATTTGCTACCAAAAACCACCCTCACATATTGAAGATTGAATCATTTTCACTTATCCAAAAGGTGATGACTGACACACACAAAAAAACACATACACATCATTATAATATAATATTATCAAAAACAATCATTGGATTATCGCTCCGCTAAGAATCTAAAATGTATTAATCAACAAACAAATAGTTGTTTAAAATAAAGTGTTTGTCTTTTACATATTAATAATAATAATAAAAAAATTAAGCTTCTATTGATTTTATAATAAACAGATAAACAATAATGGTATTTGAGTACTTGGTGGATAAAATTATATTTATGCGGGTTGTCAATAAGCAATGCCATTGTATTGATAAAAAACATATTTTTTTTTTCGGAATCACGATTTTTAATTTGCATTGTTCTATACAGAGGGGTCAATGCGTGTGGCTTCCAAAGTAACGCTGTTTCAATTAACCATCGTTATACAACCGTTGTCAGTTCATTTTTCTGTTGAAAAAAACTTAATACGCTGCATAAAATAATATAAAACATGGTGTCAGGAGTAGAGTCACGTGACTCATTCGCTCGTGATTCGGACCTCATAAATGATAAATATATTGTTCGCGGGGTTTCTATACTATCTACGACTATTCGCTTTTTGATTACAACAAAATAACAAAATCGATTTTTTCAAAAACTAGTTTTGCGTAAAAATTACCATTTTTCCCAAATTGTTTTTTAGTTTGTCCCAATTATAAAGAAAAATACTTGACATGTTTTACTAAATTCACTAGGTTAACTTTCCATACAAGAAATAAATTCGTATTATATGGATTGTATTAAATTAAATTTATATTATATATTAATGTCAAAGATTGAATTATTTTTGCAGCTCCAAAAGGTGACAACAGACAAAAAAAAATAAAATAAAACCACACAAATCATACTTGTTAAATCAATACATTCATCGCTACGGTCAGAATCTAAAATAAATAGTAAACGTTATTCAACAATTATTATTATAATGAGTATTTTTAATTTTTATAAAATTCAAAACTATTTATTTATTTGTGGTTACAAATAGGGTACCTCCCTCACATCATAAAGTATGTTTATACAAAACATTTTATTGACTTTAATATTATTAGCAAGCAATATTTGTCGGAAACATTTTACTCGTAAAGTCATAATTCATTTTTGGATTTAAATTAATTTTTTTACTAGTATCCAGATATTATGCTCAAGTATAAATATATTATATCAAAAAATTAATCAATAACATATTATATAAGTTAAAGGTTAAAGTATAAAAGAATTGGGCAACAAGTTGTTGTTAACACTCAATTCGCACCAGGTATAATTTATTTATATTTCTAGGATCATAAAATGGTACTGTTTCGGAGTAGAAACTCGGTACGAAACGAAGATGTTATACCAGATATATCAGCTCCAATACTTCTAAGAATGACAGCTATCAGAAACAGTATGCGCACGGAACATCAATTTATTGGTGATAAACACAGCAGTCTTTATGGCGTACAACAAGGTAAACTGATTGTGACTGTAATATTGTAATCCTATTATGCATACATTTTATTCGACAACATTTGAATTTATTGAACAATAAAATATGATTATTTAGTCGGAAAATATAATAACAATAAGTCCACAAAACAAACGCGCGCATTGTATGTAAGCCATATATTATATGTCATGGCTGGTATTTCAATTTTTTTTTTATTATTGGTCTATATAGATAGGTACTTGGAATAAAAATAATAATATGACAAAAAGACGACCGCGTTATTTGTAGCCTTTAAAAACGAATTTACTCCCTAAGTCGTGTGAGTTTTCTTTTACCCACCAAGGTTGAAAACTGCGAAATATCACGTTTGTTATAATCACATGTGCAAGAAACCCCTCCACATTGGATATAATGCTGTTCAAATAATATACATACCTTGATGAGGAGGGCGTCTGTATTTGAGCTTTCGGCGTTTTCAATGGAATGCCACGTGCCGCTGAAGGCGGACTTATTTGAGCACAATTATTATGCTCTTTGTATACTCACTATAGGTGTGCAATTGAATGTGAATAGATCAAAAGATGGATAATAATATCGATGACAACTGTTGAAACTTGGGTTACATAATTGTTATATTTTTACCACATGCATTGCAGTTATGAAATATAAATATCCTTATAATATACAAATATTTATTATCAAACAATTATTGAGTCTCTATACAGTTCGTTATTTTGGATAAAAATCCTAATTTTTATGATGTTTTTAACGATTGTGTGTATACTACATAGAGGTACCAGCAATAGATAGGTAGAGCCGTAGAGGTACATCTATTATATTATTATTTATTACATATTATTACAGTTTACAACAATACAAAATACAACAAGTACCTACGGTGTGTAGTACCCTACATAACGACATCATTTTCTCGTGTCCAGTACCTAATAGCAACCAAATATACAGAATGTGCTTTTTATTTATTTAAGTCAGTGTATCTACTAATACTGCATTCGTACACATTTTTAATGATTACGCAGTAGGTACATTTTACAGGGTTAATTTTTTCAAAAATATATTTACACATAATTTAATGACATTTTTTGCATAGGTAAATTCTAAATACTTGTGTGTACTACTTTATAGCAGTGGTTATTCTACTGGTTTTCCGGAGTGCACACCTGTATTTGAATTTGATTATTAATAATTGTGAAGTCTGAAGTGTGAATGTAAATTTTATTTTCTTATACTATGTCTTATATTTTAAAAGTTATATTATTATGTTTATCACTTCACAAAAAACGCTTAAAAATTGGAATTTTTGATGATTTGAGCCATAATAAATTGTGTTGCTGGTATAGTGGACCAAAATCACTTAAAGTAGGCATGTTGATTTTAATCTAAAGAGCATCTTTAATAGTATACTAGTGTACTGAAGCTAGATCTTTTGGCCGTTTTTATAATGTTCTAATACGAAACTACGAAACCAGACGTTCTACATTAGCCCTGTGGGTTTTGAATGATAGAATACGAGACTGAAACATATAAAATCTTTTGGATTTTCTTTAAATAAATCCGTTATAGTTGTATTATGGCATTTATTTCTTTTGTTTTTATTACTGTCCTTGTTAGTTGACTCAATTATAGTTATAATAGTAAGAAATTAATTAATTTATTCAAAACTAAATCAGCACTCGCAAACAATAAGATTTAAAACCTATACATTTTGCCACAACAAAAAACCATAATATTATTTTCGTTGGTATATTTTGTTTAGTGATTTATACTCTTATATATTATATCAATTATATATTTAACTTAATTGTTGTCTTTTCAAAAGCTTATTTTAAAAAATAAGAAATTTTTTTTACAAGAAATCAAAGTACGATTGCACAGGGAACACTGCCTTGTATAACATCATAAGTGACAGGTGCATGTTTTTATTTTTTGTTGCGCACTTTTGAGATTTCCCAGTGCTCAAACAAAGTGTGTGGTTAAGTACACACAAAAATAGATAAGGCTTTATACTCATATACTATATTATTAAATAGTTAAGCAAGCAATATTGCTTTCGTATACAACGTAAATAATGTGTTCGACTTAGACATAATAATATAGGCAGTATTAATTTAAATTATTATATAATATAGAAAATGTCATAATAATTGTAGTGTATAGTGTTGTAGCTGTACCTACCTTTATATTCAGTAATCTCAGTTAACAATAATTAACTAAAATACGTTCTTCTTCGATAGCCAATTATAGGTTAAGTTACATGTATAATCCAAATAATTATTATTATTACACTCACATACATTTTAACATGTATATTATACAAAACTATAATATATAAGTAGCTAGTAGGTAGGTTTAAAAATTTGTAAATATTATTATACGAGTTTATTATACAGGTAGTACCTACAATAATTGAATTATTATATTAATAATATACAGAGAAATTATCAACTTTTATTAAATTTATTGTAAATTCATATATTTTTGACCGGAGCAAGAAGTGGATTGTGACTGAAGTGTACCTCTCTCCCTCCTAATTCAATTTATTTGACAGTGCAATTTTCTATTATTAAAATATATATGTGTATATATAAATACCAGTATTTTAACATCAATAATAATTAATAATTATGTATAGATTGTACTTATACCATTTGAAACATTTAAATTTTTAAAAAAACATGGTCTGCCAATACAAATAATGACTATGTTAGGTATGTAATAATATGTGCAGTTCAAATATCAATTTTTAACACTTTTCTTAAGTTTGGTTTCACGTCTGTCTGTGATCAAATCTTGCGCGCTCGATTTGAGGCACTTTTTGAAGATGAAAAATTCCAACTTAAATTATAATGAAATAATTGTTAGAACACTTAAAACATGTACAACATGTTCAGATAAGTGTTCCGAAATTTCGCAGCACAGTGCTAATTTTATTTTTTGCCTTCTCCCTAATCAATAATAAATTTTAAATTATAAATGTAAATTTATAAAAATTAATTTTATATATTTTGTAAAATTAAAAATGGAAAAACATTTTTGTATTTTACTATCAACAGGGACAAGATCACATCAACCTTTAGGACACGGCCCCATTTTTCGTCGTAAAATGTTTGGTATGAATAAATGAACGAGATAAATTTAAAAAAACTGTTTTCCAATATTAATTGTTAAAAAAAAATTATAAGTTCCAGCGTGTAACTCCCGAATAAGTTGTGAGTATATTACAGGGTAATATTTTATTGCTTGAGCTCGCTTAAATTCTGAATTTATTCAAACTTTGATTTTCGGAATAAATATTATTTAGTATAATTTTAGCTAAGGGATAATTTGATACCAATTTTTCTATGGACTAAGCAATCACGTAGATTTTTCATCTGTTTGGATTTTTCAAATCTATGCTCTGTGCACACACTATACGTCTTTATGTCCGACAATACAAATAAATCAAAATAACGGTCGTAGACGTGAGTCCCAGTGCGAGGAACCTGTGATCTGTGAATAATATACACAAGTGACTGATGTGTGTCTTACCTTGACGCGCCGTATTCGGCTACGAACCCTCGAGAAACTGTCGACGCGTTTCCTTTGAGCCACGGCAGTTTAGGCTCACAAATGTCGGTTTACAGTCTAGTCTCGATAACTCGTATCTCAAGGGGAATAAAAATAAATTCGACCCTTGTATTGGTTGTATATACCTACCTCAAACGCAACTTAAAAACACTTTAATGGGCAAGGGAAAAAAATTCGAGTTATCGAAGTTTGAGTTATCGAGACCCGACTGTAATACCTATATAGTATATTATCATTATTATGTAAAATTCGTTTCATTGTCACACTGCACTTTACACTGCACCGGGAAACGGTTCGAACGATGATTGAAAGTCATTGAGAATCTCGTTTTCAGCGGAGAAAACAGTCGACGTCCGCCGTGTTTCATTAAGACGAGCAACAGAAAATATAATAATATTTCGGCGGTTACCCTCTCCCAGTAACGTAATTACGTAATGCGTAAACCATACGAACCACGGTCGTGGAGTAATAATATCTGCTGCCTCGACCGTAATTTTGAGGCGACTTCAAGCTCCTCCACGATTAAGCGGGGTTTACCACGTCAGTTAACGTGTCGGACTCATGTATTCCAAAATAGTATTTCAAATTTTAATATATTATCTAAAAAATAAAATATACATATTATTTTTAAATATACATTTCAAATCTATCAATTCCGGAGATCACGGTGCACCGTGAAGTCGCCTTAAATCCATCAACCACTGTCCACTGTGTACATATATTATATAATCTATATACGCTATGTACTCGCGAACGAGTAACCACGGTATATAATATTTAGTCGTCGGTCAATGTTAATGGGAAACGGTGGTTACCGATCTTTACTCCGCGTCCGCCACCGCTGGTCGTCCAATTTTCAACGATCAATATTCTCATATTCTCGATCAACCCGTTTTCCCGTCACTGGGAGTTTGTTAAAACATGGTGTGCAGTGTGAAAGTCGTGTCCGGCCTTTTTCTAGGCATATCCATCGTGACGTTTGGATGTAAACTAATGCATAACTAATATAGTGGTTTGCAGTGCGACCGAATTCCAGCCGAACGAGTCTTTTAAGTTAATATACACGTAATAGTATAGGTATATAAAATAATAAATATTATGTTATATGTTGTTGATATATTAAAGTAATTATTAGTGTTTATAATCAATATGGTACTATATTTTCAAGCTCGTAATTTCCAATCTGATGACACGCGTCGGTAACAATTATAGTTGCAAACTGTATGACAAATGACAATGTTTAGAATAATAATATTCATAATACATATTATTATATTTATATAAACATAAAACATATTATCGTGGATTATAGAGCATTTTATTGTATGTACTTGGATATAACGAAAGTTACAACAAAGTGTGTTAAAACCTAAAACACGCGCACGTAATACGCGTAGGATTATTAAATACTTAAACCTTGGTGAAATAGTTTCCTTCAGATAATTAGATCAAACATCACACATAAAAATGTGTTAATGGAACCTTCCAGATAAAGTACGTGTAAGATAAAGAAGTGATGGTCAGACGTAAGAATCCTTATTTTTGAGGACCAAACCTGAACAGAACTTTTTTATTAATTTAACGACCCTTCACCGAATGAAACATGTAGTTTTTTATTTGGACAAGAACCTTGTCTAGTTTGTCCAGATATTTAAATTTTACATCAAATCTGAAACTGAACAGATTTTCTGAAAAAATGTTAAACGTATTATATAGGTATCGCGGTAAATTCAAAAAAAATACTATATTCACCCTAACAACAACTATGTATAATTATAAAAGTATATATTTTATTAACCTATTGTTATTCATTAGTTGGTTACGAATATTTATTTGGTTTATTCAATTTTTGAACACAAAACTAGAAGGCATTAAGTTAGGGTTCATAGGCGCCTCTAGACCTAAATTCCCGGTGCTAGAATTTTTAGTAGATAATCAACTCAGTAGGGCCCCAATTTATCCAAATAATTCTAATTCCATACTATTTTATAATAGATATAGAATTGCATGAATATTATTTATTTTAGTATGAGGGTTTATACCTATATAGTTCACTTTAAAATTTATTTTCTTATTCTACGAATTATACATCTAACTACTAATACTAATTATGTATTGATAATATGAAGCTAATTATAATATTATATACACTTATTGAAACAAGTGTTAAAATTTGGTTTCTTTTATTTAGGTTGTAAATTGTTTCATCTTAATACTGTTGAAAATAAAAGTTATTCATAGCTTACATATTTCTAGTTAAGAAATAAGCAAAGCTGGGCAATAACTAGTTGAAAAATTAAAAGTTAAGTTAATAGTTACTTTTTTGATAACTTTTAACTTAACTAGTTAAAAAAAAATAGAATGTAGAAAATAACTTAGTTAGTAACTAAGTTATTTTTTTTTTATAAATAATTGTAACTCAACTTAGTTATTTTGTTAAAATTAAAGTTATTTGTAAAAAGTTATTTACAAAAATTTTCTTATTATGATTTATGAACTGTATATTATTTGCATTGATATTTCTGAGAACCACCAGGATTAATTAAGTAATTTTGTCATTTTAAACACTTCTATTAGTTCTAATAGTTTGATTGCTACTTTTAATAACCTGATGAGATTAGGACTGTAAAAATATTTTTGAAGTAACATTTTAATATTTTATATTTTAATGTGAACTGTAAATATTTTCTTTTTTATATCAATGTTTTAAACATTCTCCTTAAAATTCAAAAAAGAAATATTTAGATTAGACATAATTTAAAACTGAAAATAATTATTAATTTCACAAGTTTGCTTTATAGCGGAACTAGCAGCAGTAGATTAATTTATATTTTTTGAGTAGAATATGATTAAATAGGTACTATATTAAACTACATTCTATTGTATATTTCTATTGTTTTTTAATGGAAACAAATGGAAAAAAATCATAATTCAAGATTCAACTACTATTTAGTTGTTTTTAATAAATAAATCCTAATATTTACTGCAAATATATAATTTTGATCTGTATGTAAGGGGTACAGCTATAACAATAATCCAAAATAGTTGTATAATTTATAAAATAATATAGTCTGTGCATTTGTTATTAATTTGTTTTACTTTATAGTTTATACCAAAACTAGTTATTTTCCTACGATGAGATAAAAAAAAAACGTTTATGAGTAAGTTAAAGGTATTTTTTAAAAAAAAAAGTAACTTAACTTAACTTTTAACTTAACTTAGTTATTATTTTCATGAAAATTTGTAACTTAATTTAGTAACTCAAATTCAGTAACTTTTTAAAACTAACTTTAACTTAGCTTAGTTATTTTTTATTTTAGGATAACTTAACTTTAACTAGTTAAAAAAAATGGTTAACTTGCCCAGCTTTGGAAATAAGAATATCTTCTACACATCTAATGTTAAATAAATCTACTGTAAGCAAGACACAGGTCGACGTGGATCTATACTTTCCAGATGAAGAATTTTGTTAATAATAATAGGGTGATACCAAGTTGCATAAAAAATGTATTAATTTAATGGCTCGCTAAAATTTAATGGACAATCATGGACTTTGAAATGTCAGTTATAGAAACTTATTTCACTGTTGAATTATTAAATGTTTAATGATTGCTTATGCAATCCGATTTTAGAGTAAAGTTGCTAAATTTGTTCAATAAGATGGATTTTGGTTTTATAGACTAGCTAGTGCATGAATTTGAGGGGATGTGAGAGTACCTCTTTTTAAAAAAAAAAATATTTCAGCGTACCCCTACTTATTATACCCTAATCAATAAGAAATTTTAATCTCCGGGTACCTACACACATTTTTTTTTATTTTTACATATCACATATTTTTTTTTCTCATTTATGCGCTAGTAGGTATAAGAAAATTTTGAACCATATCAGCATATTATGTGCTAAGAATATTAGAATCATCATCCAACTTGCGTGTAAAATTTTTTTTAAAACTATACTGAACATTTTATATTCATTTTATATTCAATTGAATAACCAACAACTACAAAGATTATAGAATATAATAAGGTACCTCGAATAAAAAGTGCAAAATAATTTAAAAAATTATAAATCATTCCTGGAAATTAAACTTTATTGCATGTTATATAACATCAATAACCAACACAAACTTCATTATGAAACGAAAAGTTAAATGAGTTATTACAGTTTTGATTTGAATTTAGTTTATTCAGTTTATATGTATTATGTCTACTACTCGATTGATCTCTCAATCACTTTCTATTCACTCATTTCACTCGCTCTCTCGTTTTACTCGTCCGACCACTATACCTATTACCATACTTTGTGTTTGGATTGATTGAGTACTAATCTGAGTTCACCAACTCGGACGAGTACTCGTCCCGTTTAAAAGTGACTTTACTCACGTCGTGTCTTATACTTATAAGTTATAATATGGTATTCTTAAAATAACTATTTAGATCAATGTCATCCAAATATCCAATCATACCTACTTAATGTCGTTGATAATATTTATCGAAGTAACAATAATTATCACTATCAAACCAATCTACAAATCTAAAATAAAATATTTCAAAACATAAAAAAGCTAGTATAATAATTTTGAACAATAATAACATCAATTGGAAAACAGAATATTAAAGTTGAATATGTATGTAAAAATGAAGAATTATGAGCATTTATGGCTTGGATTTTAGGGGTGATAATTTAGAGTCTGTGAGTTTGTGAGTCCCTCGATATGTACCTATTATGTATTTGGTGTTGTTAAAATGTTCAGTTCGTTTTTCAATCCATACACCTCAGTGTATATCTGCATTAATAGAAGTAACATCCATCGTAAACATTAATTGTATACACGTTAGGTACCTATACGGCTATACCTATGTATAATACACTTATTAATTATTATACAGGTAAACAATTAAAAAGAAAAACAAATCCTACAAAGAAAAATAAACTGATACATCAACGAAATTTCATCAAGCAGTTTAGCAATGTCAATATTCAATATCTTGTTCAATATATTGTGTATCGTAAAAATTAATTTCTAATAATTAGAACCATGAGCTTAGATTATAGTTAGGATTGATTGAATAATAGTTACATTTACATCATATCAATATATTATATAATATTTATAGTTACAATTAAAATAATTGTAAGCGCAAATTTGTCCGAATAAATAAGTACTACCATTGGTGACCGCCACCCACTTCTTAAATAGGTACGTCTCTGCAGGTTAGTAATTACTGTGTTAATTAATGATTAGGTACACATTAAGTCATTACTCGTTAATTAGTCAATTATTTTAGATTCTGAACAAAGTGAATGATAATATGTTGGTTTTACAATGATGAATTTAACTGTCTTAAACAAAAAAATGTATTTGTCTGCTGTTAAAACGTTTTGGAGCAGACAATTTTCGCCAATATTTAAACTTGACAGTAGTAGTTAATGGTATACAATTTGATGTATAGTTGGTAGTTTAAAATAAAAACTGTTTAAATGTTTAATCGGTCAAAAATCTTGAAAATGTAATACACCTATACAAGATTCTTAATAACATGTTCTTATTACAAATCAAAAATATTCCCAATTTAAAATATCAAAAATACACTATGACAATTTTTTATAAGCGTCCAAGATAAAATTGTGATTACATTAAAGAAAAAAAAATTTTCTTGAATTTATTTCACTTATTTTGTTGCAAATTAAAAAATATAAATCTTATTGATTTAAACATGTTTATCATTACGTACCTATATATTATAATATAAATTCTTATAAATAACAACATTTTAAAAATATTTAGTTTGATCTAGAAATATTTATACCACGAACCTATATTCACACCACATTATACTATACTTCGGTTCCTATATAACTATATTTTGTAATAGATATGCAATAGTTTTTTTTGAAAAATAAGGTCAATCTACATAATTAAGACAATACTAAGTATTAAAAATATAAATACCATATAAGATGAACTATGCTTAGAAATATAAAATGCACATCACTCACTACTCAGAATCGTTTTTCATATTCAATTTATTATGGTTTATCGTTGTATTCAAATTTAACCCATTCATTACAGTGACAGTCAATTATTGGGTAAACTCAAACATACTAATTAGGTGCTATGTACACTTAAAAGCTAAAGTGAATTATCAGATTTTTTTATTTATGTTGATGTTTTCATTTTTATTACTCATATAGTTCGACAGTTATAAATGATGACTAATAAATGGCGCAGAAATAGTCTAAGTTTTTATTTTTTGTGTTAAAATCTCGTATGTTTTGATAAGTACAATAATTATATTAATCACTTATTCTCATAAAATACATGGTAGGAAAACTAAACTATTTTAAAGTTACTGTTATAGTGTTATTACTATTTTAGAACCTACAGTATTAGTACCTATAAGCATTACAAATGATTAAATAATCAAACTAGCCCCTTAGAAAGTTATTGATTAACTATATTATAATATATTATTATTTATTATATTATATAAAAAATGTAATCATTCTTAGATGTGGTACTTACCTACAATTATTCTTTTAAACCAAAAATGGCTACGTATTTACCAAGTATATTTTCCTAATTTATATCTCATATTACATTATTACCTACTATAGTCTATAATATTAATGACACTCATTTGTAAGTTACTAATTATTTTATATTAAAAATGAAAAGTATTTATACAACAATATAATAGTAGAATACATGATTTTTTTTATTTAGTAAGAAGATCAATTAGTACAATAATTATTACATTTTTTAAAATTATAATAGGTAATTATTTAAGGAATAAGGACTACGAAAAAATACAATTTAAAAATAACAAAATATGTTCACTATTAATTGAATCTTCCTAACTGTTTATGTATTATATATGTATCATTTTTAATTGTTATATACCTACATATTTATTATATTTGTGGTAATCGTAATTTGAAAAAAATCTTATTGAAATTAATGTTACAATATAACCGATTGCCAGTATTATTTTATTATTTTTAAATGTGTAAAACATAATATTGTTATTTTTTTATAGTCGGTATATTTTTATTTCATATTAAATTATAAATTTTAGCAACTACTCATAAATATTATAATCAAGTGCCAGAAATGTTTCAAAAAATTACTGTTTTTATACGTTGCATAACTTACTTTCTCAGGAAATCTTTGCTTAAAATGTATTTTAAATATATACATAGGCTTATAATATACAGGCTTCAATCTGCATCATAATATGGGAATAATATTTATTCATCCTATTTATTTTATTACATAACCATAAGTTGAAATTTAAAAATAAAAACGACTTATATATTATTATGTACCACCGACCTACTAATAAAATATGTTTATAAATAAGATTAATTTCAAAAAATTATTATTAAGTTACGTAATTTATTGTTTTCTTAACATTTTAATTCTCTAACAATACTAACAGAACAAAAATAAAGTAACAAATTAGGCTTTTATATTTCCTATTTACCTATATAATAATATAATATTATCTTATTATATAATATTACAATTGATAGTACTAAGAACTACTTATTTATGTTTCTTAAAATAAAATAAGTAGTTAATAACTTTGGGTCGTATTTACATATTATTTTAATGTATAAATTAATTTTGTTACACTAATCGATACATTAATTTATAAATGATAATACAACTGAATAATGGTTAATAGTATACTATTTACTATATAATTTGTTTTATTATAAGATAAAATAAATTGTTCACAGTATTACAAACTCTTTAAATATAATAATGATATATAATATAATATGTATGTATATATTATATTATTATGTCGTAGGCTATTTAAAAAAATACATACATTGCATTTATATGTTATTATAAGTTAGTCGGTATTTAAATGCAAACATCATAATGTTTAAGATATGAGAAAAATTGAAAATAAAACCACCAGAGTGGGTTGCGCATATAATAGACGACCAAACCAGTCAACCACACAGGCAACACTCCCATTTTAACCCATCCCATTTTAATGGTTTTTTATTCTTATCCGTGTCAGTCTATAGCGAACAGTCGAGTATTATTATGTCTACTGCAGACGCACGTTGCCGGTGTATTATGTGTTTACCTCCACGTTGTTTCCGTACTTAAAATTCGTCATAAAATATTCATATTGTTTTAAATTATGTTTTAAACACATCGGACGATTATGTTATGTATGGCTTGTGACTTTGGTAAGTTATTGTTTTAAATATTTAAATAATAATGCAGTTTAGGACTAAATAATTTATTGTCAAAATTGTTTTTTATCAATAATACGGTTAAGTATACTCTATAAGATTTCGTTTTCTATGTATTGACTTAAATGTATAATATCAAATATGTATGAACATACACATTATCTGCAGTACTCATACCCACCATATCTGACCTAACCATACTGGATAGTTTATTTTTTGCATACAATGTTTAAAAAATATATATATTTATTTGTGCCAAAGAAATATTACGTATATAGTCAGCAGCTGCTGTTTTGAATTATAGGATTATAAGTACTTACTATTATTGTGTGTTCTTAAGTATAGTGCGTTCAACTTCTTTGTCCTTATATAGTAATTTATCTCAGTTTTAAATTATCCATTTTATGTTTTTAGGATGCCCTGTAATAGACCGACATAGAACAATAATAATTACCGGATAATTACACAATTTCCTTATGTTGGCCGACCAATAACAATCTTTTCGTTCCATTTGGCCGACCATGCGCAATGTATGTTTCGATATAATATATATATAATATTTATCCTTCGTTTTATGCATAAAACTATAAAAGACGTCCATCAAGTAATGAAGCAACCAATAACTTTTATTTTTAACAAATTACAAAAGACAAACGTATTGGTCCACTCTTATTCAAACATATGTCTAACTAAATCAATATCAATAGGTATTTGAATTTTTGCATACCTACATTAAATAATATACAACTTAATAAAACATTTGTTTTGAAAAATTGTTTCATATTATGACAAATAAAATAAAAGCTACAATTCTAAACAATATTATCATATAATTATTTCCATTTTCAACAAAAATATTTTTATTAAGGTATGGCTGTAACAAATAAAACTAACAAAACTAAATTATAATTTAAATTCATGTTTTTGACAATGATAATTTATTATTTTAAATATTTATACTGATGCAATACAATTAAATACTCTTCAGTGGGTATTACAAATTATACTTTTAAATACCTTTTTTCACATTCTGCACATTAATAATTCATTCGAAAATTTTACCAGGTGTACTTACTTATTCAATCAAAATATGCATTTAAACAACACTAAATCGAGTAAATCACATAAACTTAACATTTTACTATTTACAAAAATGTATAGAAATATTCCAATTGGTTGGAAATTATTAATTTAGCTTTTTGATCTGCTCTTTGAGTTCACAAACTAAATTTTATGCATACTTGAAATTCTGGATAAATGTGGAAACATATAGGTCAAATAAAAAAATTATTCAAAGTATTGTACAAACAACATATGATTACACATCATAAACTCCAAGTCAATAGACCCGGATTCCCTGTATAATACATTTACCGGAGATCAGACACGAATTTCCAATATGTACTCGGGTCTTAGCATATATAATATATATACAGTGAAAC
The DNA here is from genome assembly GCF_019925205.1 of Metopolophium dirhodum. Lineage (NCBI taxonomy): Eukaryota > Metazoa > Arthropoda > Insecta > Hemiptera > Aphididae > Metopolophium > Metopolophium dirhodum. The sequence continues at coordinate 28,767,862 of NC_083561.1, read as the reverse complement.
TTCCATATAACAAACTTCTATTTTTCTTCCACAAATTTGCCGTTTTACGAAATATTTTGAGAGGTAAACCAATTTAGAAACAAATTTATTCAATTCTATTTAACAAAATTATGTATAATACCAATATATTTTTTTTATGCCCCATGAGACTTCTTAATATGGAAGTTTCACTGTATATGTGTAAATGTATACAATATATAAACGTATATGCCATCAAAACAATTTTCAAAAACACAGAACCTTGATGGACGTTTACTGTTTTTCCGCAATGCTATAATATGACCTCATTTCGAAATCTTAATGTATTTTACGAGCAAAGTGATTAAGACCCGCGATTTGCGAAGCGCCTTAAAAGGACACGTTTCGGCGAATTGGACAATGTAGTGTGCCCTGGTAATAAAGATAACCCAAAGTCGTTTGTTGTGTGGTGCTGATAATACACAGTGCGCAGTATAAAAAACAAACATAATTGCAGGATGAGTGCGTCAAAACAGAAACAATACACTGTGTCCCCTTTAACTTCCGGTGTGTGCGTGCAATGATCCAGTGATGCCCAACGTTTTCGTCTGTTTATGCATTATTATACGTGCAGCTGTGTTTTGGGATAGTCCCTGTGTTTCGACTAAAAAGTCTCAATTATAGTAAGCCGACGAAATACCTGCGGTCGTCAACGGAAATTGTGGTTTTTTAACACGAGCCAACACGAAGCCTATACACTGTCGATAGTAAATTTCATAAATCGTCTTTATATATGATATAGGTATATACATAGAAAAATATATATGGATAATATTGTTAACTGTTTTAATGAGTACAGGAAACCTCGCACGTGGAATGATCATTTCCGAGTAGATTTTTATTTCCGTAGACCGATCGCCAACCATTTGCACGCTATATTATGTTTATTATAGGCGCCACATTATAATATTTAGAGAATACCACCGGTAGATTGTATTATTTTTCAGTGACGGGAAACCGAAACTCAATATAGCACGATATTACTCTAAGTTAATAAATCCTAGTTAAACACTGTAAACTACGCGTTTGTATACATTATTATAATAATATATATAATATATGGCAACGGACTAACGCGGGCTTTCTGCTCTGTTTGTTGGTCTTGTGCTCCAGATAACCATTGCATTTTTTTTCGTGAGAACGGACTGAGTACATTGTATTAATATAATATACATTAAACGGTCGCGTAATGCGATATAATAAGAAGGGATAACGACGACGACGATGATGATATATTATTGTTCAACAAAACGGAAATCGAACATCCCTTAAAGACGTTGTGACACGCCTTCGGATTTACACACGTTTCTCGTTTAATTGTATACTTGTGTATATTCTATTATTCACACTGCAGTCTTCGAGAAAACGGTTGTTGTTTTGTCTATACACAGTCGTGTGGTGTTCACCGTATAATAAAACACACCCATGACGAGCACTATGAAAACAGATATTTATTTTTTCCGTATTCACTTTTACATTGTGTCTTTATCCCACCGCCAATAACGGTCAAGCGCAGTGACAGCATAAAATTAAACACATAAGCTGTACATGGTGTACCTAATATTATATAAATACGTATTATAAAACGCTTATACCTATAATATTCTTACCGCATAAGTTCATATATATTATACAATATTAGAAGCATAATATTATACGAATAATAGTAATAATAACGTACGCGCACCTGCTCACCGCATCACTACCGTTGCAGAGCCTACAGGGACAAACACGATTCGATAATTATATTATTATTATTATTATTATTATTATTACCCGAACAGGTTTAACGTCCCTTGCGTGACGTGTATTATAAACGGCATTCCATCCAGCAGCGACATCGTATACCTATCCCCATTGAAACTATACGCGCCCACCCTCATGTGTGTGTGTGTGTGTGTGTGTGTGTGTGTGTGTGTGTGTGTGTGTGTGTGTGTGTGCGCGTATGTAGGAGTATATTATATTATTATGGGGGAGACGGACCATATGTCGGCGGCGGTTCTCGTCCGGTGGCGGTTGTATATACACGCCGTCTACGACGATGGTATCCCCCCCCCCCTCCACCGACCCGGCTCCCATCGTTACGCGGTCCGCAATCTACCTATGTATTGTTTGATAATTTTAATTTTCAAAAGACCGAAAACACTCGTATTTTTTGTCCACTCCGACAATTGAAAACGCTCAAAATCTAAAATCTGACTGAAATACTATACTACGAACGTACACGCACACACACACATACACTTGTAGACAGACAGCACGGCAGTTGTTGACATAAACAAAAACCAAACAATTAACCGTTGAAAAAAATACGATTTTATACGCATGTTTGGCATAACGACCGTACAACCGGTGGTAATGATTATTATTATTATTTATGTACCTATAGGTGCAGCATATTAATATACACCATACGAATTAAACACCCTTCTCGCGCACAGAGTTCTCACGCACAACAACATTTACGATTTACGAATACCCGGTCTTATTTAAGTATAATATATATTTTATTATATTCTCTTTTTTTTTGTTGTTGTCGATACTCTCGTAATGTGCATTGTCTTTTATCCTACACACACTCGAACGGTGTTTTCTTCTTTGTCCAGACGGGATTATAATATTATTATCTCGAGTAGGTACAGCAGTAGTAGGTACGCCAATCGATCATTTCTGGTACTTACGCCAGCAGAAAAAAAAAAATAAATAAATAATAATAATAATAGATAAGTCACGTTTGTGTCGTAAACCGACAAAATATATAATGCTAAATTATGTTTTTATTCATTAATCAATGTAATTCGAAAAGTTAATATAATTTGTAATGCTTACATTTCTATTCAAAAAGAACACGATATTATTATTCTACGTCATTATTATACCGCTCAATTTATATTATAACAAAACCATTTATTGTTTAAAAGTTGTGATTTTTTTTTTTTTTGTAATACACCGAAAAATTGAAGAACTAATTTACTAAACAATTAAACGAGCTTTAATTGAACGAGAACTGTCTTGGTTCCTCGTTTGTATAATATACAATAGTTATATTATAATAATATATTATTATTATGGAGATAACATTTTTCTTTTAAGCATTACGATAGAATTGGAATTTTTCATGATTACGTTATCAATCTTTGGGATGCCATACGGCGGGCATACGCATTACACGGATAATACCATATTATCTTGGAATGTGAAAAACAAAAATCTGATGATGTACCTACTTGTTGGATTTGTTATTCTTTCTGTGACCGGAAACACCTTTGCGGCGTACCTATGTAGACATGAGACATATACATTATAGTAACATCATTAGTTAATGTAGGAAATCCGTGTGTATATATCATGTATTCTAATACATTCTAATACACTATACGGTGTCCTAAAAGTGAAACGAATACACCGCAGGAATTCGAACGGTAGTTGTTTGTATGTATGTTAAAATGTGTGTGTGTGTGTGTGTGTGTGTGTGTGTGTGTGTGTGTGTGTGTGCAATAATAACGAAGCGTATGCAGTACAACAGTAAGTAGTACTCTGACGTAAAATAATAAAGTATAGAGTACAAGAACAGTTCATATATTATTATTATTACTTACAATAACGCCTTAAAATCGCGCTCGACGCGTTACGTTATTAATAATAATAATGATATGATTTTAATGTGGTTAAACGGTTGTGCAACGAGCGTGATGCTGCGTGGGGGTTGATATTGAGGCTGACTGCGTTAACGAGTGTATGTACATAATTATTGTCGTTTTATAATTGTATTATTATATATTTATACATACTATACACGTATTGTATGTATTATATATTGTATACGCGACGATTCACCCGGGTGGAATAAATATCGAAAATTTAAAACATACCCACGCGGAGGCGGCGTAGCGGCGCTCAGCTTTAGACGGGAGCAAGGAGGTGTAGGTATATATATCAATATCGTTATTATCGCGTTAATTATATTTTTCTATAATCGAACGGATTGTTATTAAATCGGGTGTTTTATACACTGCGCGACGACGACGATACCGTGAACACGTCGCGACCATTTTCGACGACGGCGTGTAATTGTTACTCGGCGCGCGTGGGCCGTGCCGCAGGACATCAAATATAGGTACCTATATAATAGTGTACATATTATTTATAAAATATACCTATATATAGTGTACATATAGTATATATAAAATATAAATATAGATATATAATACACACATATATGCGTGGGTATAGGTCGGCGTGTAATGTTTTCGGCGTCAAACCACTCAAGACTATTATATACGCATTATTTGACGGGTAGGCTTAAAACGTTTTTCGCCCCCTCCGCGTGCACCAGACACACACACACAGCACACATAGGTACGTTTACTACACGGCCTAAGTCCTCGTATATCGAGCCGTCGTCCGCTAGGAGTCACCGTCGCGGAGCTTATACACGTGTATAATATAGTTTAATAGTTATATATATTATATTATATACTTTAATACTTATACATATATATATATGTGTGTGTGACGATGGTGTCGGGCGTTTACCGCAGCGGCATATAGGTTAGGGTATATACAACGTATAATAACATAGTAATGCACGTTTATCGCTCTGACGCGGGGTTTTATACGAAACACACGACAAGCACATTACTTCTTAGTGACCGTCGTCGTGAACTTGTATACACATATATACATGCACTTACGACTATAGCGTAGACCGTATAGGTATGACGTATAATATGTATAATATGTAGAAGAATCGCTGTGGTGGCGCTGCAGCCGATTGTCGCGGTGTACCAGATATATATACATACGATGGTTTTTGGGATCACCAATATACAAATATAATAATAATTGGCCGCGAATGGATATAATGCACCGGTTCGATGACGAGATCTCTGCGAAGACGGATCTCATAATATGTTGACATATATATTTTTTAAACCTTTTTCTTTGCCGGGTAATATACAAAGTTTCGGGAGCGTGGTCACGGGGGGAGGGGGTTGAATGAGGATGTCATATTATTAAATATTGAAATGTCTCTTTGGGCGCATTTATTTTGTCATATAAAATATTGAGGTACTAAAGCGATAAAAAAAGTATACTTACCGCGGTCAGAGAATAGTCAACATTTCATACGCCTCCCCCCCCCCCCCTAAAAAAAAAGCTGAGCACGTCACTGCGCGCCACCGTGCATTAGGTAGAGGTACCTATATGTAAATGTGTGGAAGATTGACGAAAACCCTCACTGACTGTATATATATATAAACATTAAATAATATACACTCGTACTTTCGCGTGTGATTTTACGCGTACATTATGTATATAAATCGATTAACGGCTGCGGAGAGCCCACGGCCCCGACGTGACTATTATTATTAAACCACCCCGTTGTCCGCTCGAATGGCTTTCCGGACCATTGCACGCCGTCACCGGATATTTGTCTCGTAGCGGTGTCGTCGTCCGTGTCTCCGTCTTGACGGGATCAATCGACCGTGTGCGTTTCATACGGACGGGCGCCGGCACGTGTATTATAACGACGGGAAATACCGCAGCGATGCGATTCGATCGCCTGTCCGCGGCGGTATTAACCCTTGACATTTCCCAGAGACACTTACCCTCCCCCGGCACCCCCCCATATTCGCATATTTAGTATTATATGAGGCGATAAACGCGCGGTATAGGTACTCCGGATTTACTCGGGTGCGCGCATCACGAGGCAATAACCTGCTGCGGCGGTAATCGTCCGAACGTAGGGAATGCGTAGGGTTTAAGAGAGCCGCAGGTATTATAGATGTCTGAAAACTATTGTATAATGGTATACAGTATGTAATATGATATATTATCGTATTGTATTGGTACACAATAATTAAAACATTTAAATGTGTTGCTTGTATAGCTACTTACAACTGGATACACGTTTGTGTCACGACACCCGTCAATATTGTTTTCAATAATGTTTTCAAAACGGTATAGGTACATGTCAAACTCGTCTAAATATTTCCAACTATGAATCTCATCAAAAATATTCAAATATAGGTAGGTACCTCCTACTCATAGAACTCTATATGACGACATTTTCAAAAGTTCAAAACTAATAAAGCTATTTTTTTTAAATATTTTGACAGGTGACATCGGTATTTACCATTTCTTCGAAAATATATCATTGGTATAATTTTGAATAGTTACCTGTAAATTATACAATTCTTTTAAATTCCCTGTCAAAATATATGGTAAAGATATGTTCTTTAAGATTGTTTATGTTACAGTATTCGAACTTTCACAATAACATGTACGATATACATTTAATAACATGATATTACAGCTTACTTAAAATCATTTTTATAACACCTTTACCTACTAAAAATATTAAATTCTACATAAATAAATAATAAACGACAAATACAATTAATATTAATCACAAGCCACAGGTATTCAAATTTTAAATAATGTCTTGAAGTTTTTTTTTGCCAACTTTAGTCATAGAAAATGACTAAAGAGTTATGACCCGGTAAGTAGATCAAACTTTCAAATATCGTAGTTATGTTTAAATCTAAAATATATTACTAAAAGCTGAGCTGAGAAACTGAACAAAGAGTTAGATAGAAACCAAAGAAGGAATAATCGATTATTATTATAACGTTATAATAATAGGGTCGGAAACATATTAAAAATATTTGATATTTGCATAATATCTACTACAAAACTTAATTAAAAATATGTATATCACAATTCATAATGGAATGACATTCAAGCTATAATAATTAATAAAATAAGACAACATCAATATGAAAAATGTACATTTTAATAATAAGATACTTGAAATCTAGGTGAATGGGTGAATCTTATAAAAATCAAACAATAATGCCTAAGTTTAAAGACATATTTTCTTGAATTCTTACATTTTTAGTTCGAAATTATAACTTGTTACAGTTACAATTTCATATATCATATTTCAATGAATAACTTTTCAAATAACTTAATCCAGGTGCGTATAATATGACATAAATACTCAGGCCATACTGCTACTGACATAGGTAGTTACAATTATTTGGCAATAAAAACACATTATTAAATATTATTGTTATTATAAACATATTATATATATAATATTATATTACTTATATACCTATAAACATTACTGGCTACAAAATATTTGCTTATTATAAACAATTTTGACGAATGTAAATCGTAATAATTAGTGTATAATAGTACAAGATGTATTACAATTTACAATTAATCGGTTAATTTATATCCTATTAGTTAATGAAAGTTCGATTAAAACTGATGTACCTATCCTATACTTACTTATTTATATACAAAAGTACAAAACTGATTGAAATTACTTCAAGTTCTATTGAAAGTCAATCGGTTAAAAAACCAATGACAGTATATATGACCGACGACCGTGTATACAATTTGGCATTGATGATATTCATAAAAAATGTACGATATTATAAATTGAAATGTATTTATTTTTTTGTTGCTATCTGCACGTACTTAATTGTGTGTGGTTCGTTTTTCATACAACATAAATATCCGTATCCTGCACCGCACTTTATGAATAAACCACTAACTAGCACGTCAACGTATCGTGTGTTTACTTTGAGTACTATACTTGATGAAGTTCAAAATCATCCGACCATCTCATTATGATGGACCTTTTTACGAACAAGTTCAATCGCCAACTAAAAGTCGCAAATTACGTTTGAATTTAAGAACAAAATCTAGTTTTTTAAGTGCAATTATATACTTGTTTGACTTATTTATAGTTATTTCAATTGAATTAAGACTAACTGTTTATTAATAATGTCGTGCACAATATAAATTGTATTAATACAAAGCTAATATTGCAATTAAGTTTATGGTAATTTTCCGCAGAAAATTTATACTAATTAAAGAAAATTCATAAGTTTGTGTATGTATAACGTTGAATAATTTTCAAAATGTACAAACAATCAACTCATTATTATTTATAAATAAAAAGTAAAGTAATTCAACACATTTGGTGGCTCACATAAATGGTATTAAGTTTCTAAATGTGTGTTTCGAGGTCAGTACAGATATACCTATCTAATGTTTTGTTTTAAAAAAAATATATATATATGTATAATGTATTTATAGTCATGCGTTTTAATAAGTTAAATTAATAATAATAATATAATATTATGTTTATTCGTAAAAATGAAAAATGGCGTTTTTTATTAGGATAATAGGACCTCTAAACATTCGAGTAATATCTCCGTACCTAGATCATCTTTATCTGTTGTGTGTATAATAAATAATAAATAATAATAATTATCATACGGAATGACGTCGGTGCTGCAGCGCGGTGCCTCATACGGGCATATGTTGTCGCCCGTTACTAAATGTATATTATTATTAACCATCAACCCGGTGGTCGGTCATGAATGTCACATGTGTTCGTATAATATGTTCCTAAAAAAGAATCGAGAAATAAAACGCATCTTGGCAAAGAAAGATATTATTCATTATTAATAATCAATCTCGATTTCAATATCCATTTACACGCAATATTATATTATTTTATTAAAATATTAAATAGTTCACGTAGGATTTCACACGAGAATTATTTGACGATCGTCGTCGTGTTGGGTACTTGGGTGTAACGTCACACACATAGTACCTACCCACCTATAATCGGATACCCATGCGATAACTTTACACGATTACAACAAGTATTGAATTGCTCGAAGTATTTAACTAATATTTCATAGGATAGGTAGGTACCACGAACCCGATTCCGAACCATTCGTGTGGTTATAAGATTTTGTATTGCTCTTCGCGATCGGTGTCAGAAGTCAGAACTATAGTACATTTCTTACGCCCATACAAATGATTAGCTAGCATCATTCATCGACATTTTAGTATCTAAATATTATATTATACGTTTTATCCCGTATTCGCCTACCATATTAAATTCTAGTAAATGTTTATAAAACGTATATGATTTATGATAAATTGACTAGACGAAAAATCTCAAATACTCATACAATCAGTGTTGAATGTATAATAATTGATAATATATTTCCATTATATTGCATAATATACGTCATATTTCACAGTATATTATATGACATTATGACATATGTGTGTGTGTGTGTGTGTGTGTTTCTTTTCTATGTATTAGATGCTGGCCGGGGCCAACGCCTTTATTGAAGTTATTTTTATTAAAAAAAAATTAGAATATAATATACATAACATGATTATGTTAATCAATGATCGCTTTTGTTTAGAAATCAGCTGTTATGCGTTGTACATGTTAGATATCTTAAACACATAAAGAGATTATCTGAACCGTTATAGCTTATAATAAATGATACCGATGTAAAATATAGTTAAAAGACAGAACATACTATTGCAGGGACACGGGACATGTGTTTCTTTCACGATTATAGTTTATTCCCATATCTGTATAATATATATATTATATTAATTATCATAAGTTCTGGTCGTGGTCGTTCCCGATATACTTAACGACCGTCGACCGGCAACGCAAAATGCGCGAACACTGTTGCATTATTCATTTTCTTAATATTATTATTCCTAAAACACTCTGATTCGAATTATTTTAATATGAATTTATGAATTAATCCACTACAACACTAAACAATTCATAAATATACACTGACATTACTTGTCACGTTTAATATAAATAATTATTGTGTTGGATACAATATGCAATAAATTAGGTACCTACCTACCAAGTTTCATACTTATTTTAGAATTTACGAAACTAAATATCAGTGTATGATACACGTCAATAAATCGGTTATCTAAAGATGTGTATTTATGTGCACATTATGAGAATTATTTATATGTTCATTTGACATTTTGATCTTTAATAATCTATTCAATTTTCACTGTAAAAATAATCAACAAATAATATATGTTCTATCTCTTTATATACTATGGTAATTGATTTTCTTATCATAATTGGCTAAATTGTTTAATAATTTATAACAGTTTTAAATTCATTTAATTCAAACCTTCACGTACAGTCGTGATACAATACCATAAAAAAAAGAATTTGATTATATTTAAAAATGAATTTGTTCAATCAATAAGCTATTTTTAGGACTTTAAACGTCCGTATCGCGTATTATATTTTTCTTTTAATTCATGAAATGACCCATAGAAGTTTTCGTTTTAAAGTTCAATAATAATTATCATTGAAAATTTATAACTAACACAGAATAAAAAATCACACAATAAAGCATACTTGCAACTTCTTAGTAAGTACCTACAACCTACTTTACGAACCATTATACTTGCAAATACGAATAGCCGAAGTATTATTGCAACGTTAGGTAATGCATAAGTAGGTAGGCACCATAATATGTTATAACTTATAATATATTGATAAATAATATGTCTTGCCGTGTAATTTTTTTTTTTGGTCGATATAAAAAGTCCTTGTTACTATTTTACTAGTTTTTATTTTATCGTTCAAATTTTATTTTATTGAAATACCTACAATTTTATAATTTGAGAAACCTATAAAATATACACCTTAAATACTTCATACACGTCTTATGTATACTATGTTTTGGTTTAAACCGTATGTTTAATTTTGTGTTACGAAAATGACTTGTACAAGAACCGCACCGTCGCTATACGTTGTACTGTGCATTGCGTACTTGGGGTGTACGATCATCGTTTACAATATATTATATTATTATAATAATTATAATAATTTATAATAACATCGGAGCCTAATGAAACGTGTGATGTAATGAGTAGACGGCAACTAACACCCCATGCCGACCCAGATACGCGTATTATTTGTTTGTATTTCCTTTGAACCGCCTATTTTACATTTTATTATTATAAAATGGTTTTTCTAGTATGACACGCACGAGTTATGAAAAAAATGACGACTGACACTGACATCGCGTTTTATCGGGTCCACCCTAAGAAATCGTGGGACATTAATTTATACCAAAGCTGCAGAGGCCGCCAGTGAACGAATTAAATAAATAAACACATTTGAAACCACGTATGACGCACGTTGTTCTCGTATTTTTATACTTATCGTCAAATAAGTATAATATTTTAATTGGTATAATAATCATCGTACACGGATAAGTCCTTACTCTACATAATATTAATATATTATTATTAAGTACATCATGAGTTGTAAATTCATTGCAGTAGGTACA